>NC_069796.1:27172500-28422500 GCF_027406575.1 Nycticebus coucang
TGGAAGCCAATAATAAATTTACATTTTAATGCACATTATTGTATCACTCACAATAATCCAATGAGATGGAGACCATGATAGCTCTAATTTACCAAATTAGCAAACTGAATTACAGAGAAGCAAAGCCATTTACCTGAGATCACATAGCTCATGTCACATTTGAGCTATGTGACCTCTGATAAATCACATAAGAAATTGAATTTGGAGCTGCTTTCCTTCACCTCTAGAATCTTACTGACTTAAATTAATCTACTTTGTTTTTGAGAAATCTCCCTCCTTTTTGGAAAGTTGATTAGTACTGCTACCTACACCACTAAGGCATAGTCCACGTAGAAGGCAGAGTGGACAAAATGAGAATGCCCACAGAATGGCTTCCCAGGCATTTTTACATAAGACCACTATCCCATTTAGGTTCTTGGGCCCCAGTACGTCTCCACAGAAAAGCACATTAGATCCAAATGGAATGATAGTCTTTTGGCCATTGTTTATTTATAGGACAAGCAATGTTCTATAAAGCACTTATTGCTTCCCAGAACACTGGAAGAAATTCAGCTAAACAGATAATGCTATACCTAGACCAGTACAACAATTTGAATATTTACCTAATCTAGATAGAAATATTTATGGAATTAAGGTCATGAGTTTGTTAGTCAAATTTAAAATAAATGATTTGATACATTACATATCATATGCTTACTTACACTGCAAAACCAAACATTTCTCTTTAGAATATCAGAATAATTATCTTCTTTTTTCCTCAGCCTTCAGACACAATTACTGAGCAGCAGGCAAAGCCTCATTCAATGGCCTGTTGTATTTTTTCTTGGCCATATTCAGGGTGGGCTGTAAGCTCTGCGAGACCCCGTCAGTCTTGTTCTCTTCTGCGTCTTCAGTGTCTAAGGGAGTATCTAGCACAGGATAAAGGCTCAGAAAACATTATTAAATGACTAAATAAAGGAACTAGAATAAAAGTTACAGTGCTGTGATGGTTAATTTTGTGTGTCAACTTACCTAGGCTGAGGGACCCAGATGTTTAGTAAACACTAGTCTAGATGTTGCTGTGGATGTATTTTTGTTTCTTAGATAGACTAACATTTAAGTCACTTGACACAATAAAGCAGATTACCCTTCATAATGTGACTGGGCCTCGTCCAGTCAGTTGAAGGTTTTAAGAGAACGGGCTGAAGTACCCCAAGGGAGAAGGAATTCTGCCTTCAGTCTACTTTTGGACTCAAAATTGCAACAACAAGAATTCTTCCCTGAGTTTCTAGCCTGCCAGTCTGCTCTGAAAATTTTGGACTTGCCAGCTCCTATAATTATTTGAGTCAATTTCTTAAAATTTCTATCTGTACACACGCATCTGCATATGCACACACACACATGCACTCACTATTGGTTCTTTTTCTCTTGAGAACACTGACTAATACATATTCATTTTATTCTTATTCACTTACCTTATTCATAAGAAAATATTGAGGAGCTGCCTTAATGTCATGCAAAATGATGGCTTTTGACTTTTCAATAGATAGGATGGTAGCATTTCCCATTCAGCTGGGGATGTTCACATGTAATCAGAATACAGGCTCTCTGTTCATCATGTTCTTGATTTCTTGCCCAAGATTTCATTGATCCTAGCTGCCTGGATTGTGAAATGAAGGAAGGGTTAAATGAGCAGTCTGACCTCTTGTGAGCATCTTTCAGCAGCCAAACCACCAACTTAGAGTTCCAGATTACAGATCCGACCTGTTCCATATGAATGATACTCTAGCTGAGCCGTGGTGTTCTCAAGCCAATATTTCAATCATTTTAATTTCTAATCCAGTTTGTAGGGGCTGGACCTGGGTAATTTGCCTTCTAATTTCCATATCAACAGCTAATTATGTGGAGTGTCCCACTACAGCTGAAAGATTTAAATCAATTTACGGCACTAAAGGTAAGCAAAGCCAAATCAAATCACAATCAAGGCTTATTGGTTAGATTTTGACATTTGTGCATTTTTTTAAAAAGGCAAAGAACCCCTTTAACATATAGAAATAAGGCAATGACCAAACAATGAAGGTGAGAGTGTGTTAAAGATGTTTTTTGAAAAATGCTAAATTATCTAAGAAAAGTTTCTAAATTGAATGCTTAAAATAGAAAACAATCCATCAAGTCAATCAAGAGATTGGACCTGTTGGCAGTATGTTGTTATTTTCACTAAGAACTTGCAGATTAGATTAAGAAGACCATAAAAATATTATGGCTTCATGGATATTAAAAATAGCCTTGAGAGGAAAGACCACAGATGTATTCAAACTCAGTTCGAATGGGACACGGGCAGACAACAGAGATACTGTGCATGGCAGAGCACACCTTAGGGTATGGGTTTGTTGGGATAGAATAGTGATCATTGAACTGTAGGAATAATAAGATGGGAGGGAGGATTTAGAGTGGGAATTGGGAACTTAGAACATTATCAACAGGAAGGTAGAAAATGATTAGAGTGACAGAGATATTGTACATTTCTATATCCTGAGAATCCGATTGGCTATACCATACATTTTAACACATTCATTAGAACTTTGCATTTAATATTTCTAATTGCTCCATCTTCAACATATTATTCAAAATAGGTAATACAGAGCTTACCCTTCAAATTCACCCACTAGACCCCAACAAGCCAGTTACAAAGGTGTTTCTAGTTGCAAATTTGTCCCTATTGGAAAATTGAACCTGTCTATATTTTGGTTAATATTTCATGAACATCTCTTCCAAATTCTCTGTTCTAAGCAGGATGCTCTTCTCTCACTGACAAAGCCTAGTAAGCCTCCTTCTTCCAAAGTAAGTTCATTGCACATCCAAAAATATCTATATTTCACTTATCTATCCTCTATCCTCTATCCTCTAGTCAAGCTGTAATGCTCAAAGCCTAGGAACCCCTAGAGGTGTCATTAGCTATCCTACAAAGGCAACAGGAATTTGTAGGCCTGGTTCTTGGGTCTCCACCCCCTGTTTTAGGCAGAGATCTTGGCTTTAAGCCTGCTAATTTTAGATTTTGTATTAAAAAGACTTCATTATTCTTGGGTGGTGCCTGTGGCTCAAAGGAGTAAGGCACCGGCCCCATATGCTGGAGGTGGCAGGTTCAAACCCAGCCCCAGCCAAAATCTGGGGAAAAAAAGACTTCATTATTCTAAAGAAAAGAAAAAGAAAAAAAAAAAAACAAAAAAACTGAAGACTGATGCTCTAGGCTATTTTCTTTCTTAGGTTCTGACCTATACCTTTAAAGTAGAGAATAATGTAAAGTTGTGCATACACATTTAGAAGAATAATTTTGTTTTCAAGGATGAAACAGCAAATACTTGTAAATTTGTATAATGATTGTGAATTTTATAAATTTGATCCATAACACTAAGTTTGAATACTCAACAAATAAGAGTCTCCTCAGTTAAATCTATGTCTTCAAAGCTGGAAGAAGGTACATTAATTTCTGCTTCACTATCCATCTATCAATTGTTTGGGAACTGGCAGACTTTCTTTCTTTTTTTTTTTTTTATTGTTGGGGATTCATTGAGGGTACAATAAGCCAGGTTACACTGATTGCAATTGTTAGGTAAAGTCCCTCTTGCAATCATGTCTTGCCCCCATAGAAACCGGTCGGACTTATCTAAGTTTAAAGAAGCGGTATCCTTGTGTAAGCTCTTTCTGTACTTGCTTTCCGATGTCCTTATGATACAGCAAATGAAGATCGTGTGACAATGCAGTGTGTGAGTGAAAGAAAAAAGCTTATAGAGATTTGATGTAGAATACCATCCTTATGTATTTTTTTTACAATTCTCTCAAAGGTATCTGTGATAGGCAGAACAATACCCTCTTCCTTCTCCCCAAATAATGGCCCCACAGAGATGTATACATCTGAATCCTAGGAACCTATGGATTTTCTACCTTATATGGCAAAGGGACTCTGTGATGTGATTAGGTTAAGGATGTTGGATGAGTTATCTAGGTTAGCAGTGTCTCTCATAGTGTCTCCAAAGTAATCATCAGAGTCTTTTTAAGAGAGCAGTAGCAAGGTTAGAGTAAGAGCAAGATTTGTAAATGATACATTGCTGGCTTTGAAAATGGAAGAAGGACCCATGATTTGAGGAGTAGAGTCTGCCTCCAGAAATCTGAAAAGATAAAGAAACAGATAACTGCCCTTGAATCTCCGAAAGGGAATGGATCTCTGCTGACACCTTAATTTTAGTCCATGGAGTCTGATACTGAACTCTGACTTTCAGAATTGTAGGATAATAAATTCGACTTATTTTAAACCACTAAATTTCTGGTAATTTGTTATATCTGTAATGGAAAATAATACAACGCCCTTCAGAACCACAAGGCGTGGACAGGTGGATAATATCAAGTATTGGCAAAAATGTGATGAGATGGGAAGCTTGTGTGCTGTGTGTGAAAGTATGATCTGGTGTACTCATCCTGGAAAGCAATTTGAAAGTGCTTAGTGGAATTATGCATTTGTTCTGTGACCTATGAGATTCTACTGTTATATACATATTCCAGAGAAATATTCTCATAGTGTTCTGTAATGATATATTCAAGGATGTTTGTACAGCCTGGTTAATGTCAGTGGGAAGTTGAAGAAAATCTAGGTGTTTATCTCCAAAAATATGAAGAATAAGTAAACTGGTGAAATACTAGCATAAATTAGAAATGATGGGTCAGATAATTATATCTTTATGGTCAGCTCTTCCAAACAAAATGTTAAATGAAGAATGTAAGAAACAGAGTTATTTCTCTATTTATATAACACAAAAGCATAGATATTTTTATTCAGTTGTTGATTTACAATAGTATGACTCATGGATATTTATTTTACTCTATGGATTATAATTCAACACTATTGCCATTTATTTTCTTGCTCCAATTGTTCCATTTTGACCATTGAGAGCTCATTCAATGTTCTTGTAATGTATTTATTTTAAATTAAATTGTTTACATCTTTACCATAATCTTGTCAAGATATTTACACAAAACTTGACCACATTACACAAAGAAGAAAAGCAAAGCATTTTGGCTTAGTCTTAGCATGTTTTGGGAGGAGTAATGATATTATGAATTAATAATCAATGAAATCAAAAGCTTTATCATAGTATTACATCTCCCTCCTCATCTATCAAGTTTGGTCTTTCATACATTGAGACGTTGAGGATTCTTAATGCATTAAAGGCTTGTCTATGAGGCTAGGTGTAATAGCAACAGACATCGCTATGGAAGACAGAAGGGGGGCATCTTATGGAGACCCAGGGCTTTCACTGAAGCACGTGTGAGCCAATATTCCCAGAGACAACTCTGTGTCTGTCTGTGTGTGCTGGGCATGAACATGTAAGAATGGATAAGGTGAAGGGCAAACGTAGCTTAAGTTATACAGTCAGAAAGGAAACATTAGTAAAACAAAAATCATATTTTAATTTTCAAATGTTAGCCATGTCCCACATAACTAACATATGTTAACCCTAAGCATGGTGAAAGGGCTGTCCTAGAAGATTCCTAGCTCAGCATCTGGAAAGAACTTTTTCTTGACTCACCTCCTCAACTCTCATTGGTGGAGTCTTGGTTCTTGATCCACAGCTGATGCCTCCATCCTCCCTGGACACTCTTTTCCCTAAATTTGGAGAGCACCACTAATCCATGTTTTGCTCCTATTTTTCTGACCATTTGTCCTCAGTTTCCTTTCCCGGTTCCTTTTCATTGCCCAACCTGTAAGTGGCTGTGTCCCAGGACTCAGTCCTTACACCTTATTGCTCCTTTGTCTACAGTCCCTTTTTTGGTAATTGTGTCACTTCTGAACTTTAGATTCCACCTGTATGCTCACAATTTCCAGATTTATATCCCCATCCCAGATCATTTCCCTGAGCTCTACAATTGTACAGCATGTCCCAAAAGTTGCCCCTATAGCCCCCATACAAAAGAAAGATGGGAAACTGTAGCTAAATGTACCTTTACTTACAAAATGTTCATTGCAAAATTTTACAGATGTGGCCAACATGTAAAGAATATTTTGTAAAATTTTATAATGAATAGTTTGTAAATAAGGGACATTTAACTGCGATTTCCCATTTTCCTTATGTATGGTGACTTTAGGGGCAACTTTTGGGACACGCTGTATATAAAATCGCCTACTCAGGCTTGGCACCTCTAGCTCAGTGAGTAGGACACCGGCCACATACACCAAAGGTGGCAGGTTTCAGCCTGGCCTGGGCCTGCTAAATAACAATGACAACTGCAACCAAAGCACAGCTGGGTGTTGTGGCAGGCACCTGTAGTCCCAGCTACTTAGGAGGCTGAGGCAAGAGAATCGCTTAAGTCCAAGAGTTTGAGGTTGCTGTGAACTGTGATGCCACGGCCCTCTACCAAGCATGACATGAGATTCTGTCTCAAAAAAAAAAAAAAAAAAAAAAGAAGAAGAAAATTGCCTACTCAATATATTCTTTTCAACATTTAAGAGTCATATAAAATTTGATGAGTCTAAAACTGCAATCTTCCCTCTGTCACACTGCCCCCGAAGGCCCCAGGTCTCTTCCATCTCAGGAAATGTCAACACCAGTTGCTCAAGTCAGAGTTTTCTGAATTATTCCCGACTCCTCCTTTTCCCCAAATCCCAGAAACAATCCACTGGCAAGTCTTTTTAAATTATACATTCAGATATATCGTAAATCTTTTCCTTTCTTAGCCCCTCGATCTGATCACCTCGGCTGAATTATTATGATAGCTTCCTCACTGGTCTCTTTGTTTCTCCCTTCACAATCTTGGAGAAGGTCCCCAACAAAGTTCTCATTCACACTCAGGTCAGAACACGTTCCTGCCTCTGCTCAGAATGCTCCAATGGTTCCCAGAGTAAACACCCATCCTTACAACAGCCAAGACCTCCACCCTGGGGGACTGGATACTTCCCTGATCCCTTCTCCTAGTAATCTCCAGCTATACTGACCTTGCTTCTTTCTGGACCCCCCTGCTGGGGGAGGAGTCCCTCATTCCTCCAGGTGCTTGCATTTGCTGATTCTTCCGCCTGGATGCCTTTTCCCTGAGATGGGTGCCACCACCACCCCTCTTTAAGGTTTTGCTGAAGAGCCGTCTACTCGGTGGTATCTGCCACATGCCCAGTTTGTAGCCACCTTTTACACAAGGAGCTCACTCTCTCCGTTCCCTCTTTATCATCTTCCATGGTATTTATAACTGTCCAGCGTGTCATATTATTTTGGGGTTTATTTTCTGTCTTCCCCTGCCACAAAAGCAGGGGTATGTGTCTGTTTTGTTCACTGTTATTTCTGTGGTACCTAGAACAACATGCAGCACATCATATGTGTTCAATCTGTTGCTGAAGATTGAATGTCGCGAATGAATGAGCAAACCTTACCACTCACACGGGGCGGATATGATTCCCTCCCTGTCATAGGGCGGCTCAATGCTTGTCAAGCTGCATCCATCTTAAAATGACGCTCTTCGGAAGCGATTCTCCTCTCCCTGCCTTAGTGCAAACCTACAGCCAAGGAAGGAGATCTGGACAACACAGTCACAGGACGGGCTCCAGAAGAAAAGGTAAAAGATTGTCAGGAAGAGGAAGCAGGCGAGCACCAAGGGCAAGCCCGGCCCGCTCTTCCCACTCTCCACCCAGACAATGTGCTCCAGAGGCTACTATGATGGTCGGCAAGCTATTTCTTTCAACAGAGCTTTATTTCAGCTTAGTGGCCAAGTGTAATCTGAATAAAAGGAATAAGGCAGGTTATTCAGTTTCTAATTGCTACTTGCACAAGTTTTTCCTAATTGCATTTTCCATAGACAGTTTGTGCCAAAATGAACATTCCACTAATGACGCTGGCAAGACAGTTTGTCAAACACTGACACCTAGTGAATGTTACTATACAGACCTTGTTCTGGGCTCTGTTTCAGGTCCAAGAAATTCCACAGACATTCAGTTTAGGAGGCAGTCAAATCTCATTCACCTACTCTCAGTATTAGACTTGGCAGAGTTTGACTCCGAAGTGGCGCTCCTGCTCATTACGGGGCCCCCGCGCAGGAGTGAGTGTATGCCCTTGGAATGCTGGCAAAAATTTTAATCTAAGAAAAACAACTAGGACAGAAGAACTCCTGCAAAATCACCCAGAGAGGCTCTCAAGTCAAATATAAATGTTTAATTTCTGTTAACTGCCGTGGTGTGTGATCAGCACCGAGTTGTGCTCCTTCGTTGACACAGCCAGGGAAGCTCAGCCTTCAGCTGCAGGGGACCTGGGCCCAGCTGCCAGGCTGGCTCTGAGATAAGAGTGTCTTAAAGTCTGAGCACTGGCACTTCGGAGGCCCTCCCTGCCAACTGGTGTGATTTATGGAGGAATCTTAGACCCATGGAGAGACAGGAACTTCTGGGAGATATGATGGAATCTAAATGGAACTTGGAATCACACGACATTGGAAACTAATGAGAGGTCCACCAGACAGTGAAATTTCACTCATTTACTAAACTTCTCTGCAATTGTGTTTACTGTGCTATGAAAAGAAGAGATGGCCATGGCCTGTGGTTTTGAGGTGTAGGAAATGAGATGTGCAAGGAAAGAGCTTAATAACCTACAGGATCGGTCTTTTCTTTTCTTTTCTTTCTTTCTTTTTTTTTCTTGCTCCTTCAGGATCACACAGCAAAGGGCTGGGCCAAGCTTAAAACACAGCTCTGTGTTCTGGGTTCATATGTTGTTCTTTTCTATTGCTCTGCCTAAGGGGCAAGTGGAGAAACCGTAGCGTTGAAAGGGTGTGCACCCACCACCTCCCGTCTCCTGCCTTCTATAGCCTGATACTTGAACTCATAAAAGCCTTTTCTGCCCAGAAAAGTAGCCAGTGATCTCAGCGTTCCGGCCTTGGCCCTGCTGGCTTGTAAGGAGTGTGCTCTCACATTTGCCTTTCTGGGGTGGAGAGGTGGGTATGATTCAGGTGAGGACATGAGCTCTGAACCAGATTGCCTAACTTCAGACCCTCACTCCTCCTCTTATTAGCTGTACAGCCTCAGCCAAATCTCTTAAACTCTCTCTGCCTTTGCCTCAGTTATCCCGTCTGTAAAATGGGATAAAAGCAATATTTATGCCTTAGGGAGATATATGTAAACATACAAGGTGGATATAAAGTTTGTTTTCAATTTACTATGTTAACCTATTTTAAATTGCACAGAAACATTACGCGCACCCTGTATAGAGCGATTGCATAGCTAATAATAATGTTGCTATGTATGGCATGTTCTGTAGAGAAGGCATAAATAAAGGGATACCAGTGTTAGACTTGTCTGTTTATGTGGATTGTCCCAGTTTGGAGGAATTTAGATTAGGTTACTGTCCAATTCCCTGAGAAGCCCAAAAGCCCCATCTTATTCTTGGTTAGGTCGTGGCAAGCCTGTATGGACCTCTAAGAGAGACTGACGAGGTCTCCATGTTGATGCTCTTCCCTCCCCTCTACTCCTCCTCCCTCTGTCTCTCTCCCTTTTTCTTCCTTCTCTTTCCCTTACTCTTTTATCCCTCCTTCTCTCAGTCTCAACCTTTCCCCTAACCTTCACCATCTGATAGAAGCTGGACTTTTTGGTCTCTTGGCCCTCTGTCCCTTGTCATCCCCCTCTGTCCCTTCTTTGCCCTGTAATCTCTCAGTATTTACAGGGAACAGCACAAGAGCGTGTGTGTGTTCATCTGTCCTTTTACTGGTGATATAGAATTAGAAGTGCTTGCCAAAGCCAGAACCTGCCTTCTCCTTTCAAGATTTGTTCCAGAATGTCCATAGTGGCTACCTGGGTTCCCTCACAGTGATTCAGAAGCGAACCAAAAAACGGGAAATGACCTTTGTTCCAATGAAGTGGAATCTGGAGTGCCTAGAAAGACAAACGCAAGAAGTCCTTCTGGGCTTTTCCATAATTACTGCTCTGTAATTCTTTTGTTAATGATCCACAGCGACCAGCTTTCCTAACATGTTACATACAACATTATATACACATGTCAGGGACATTTTCAGTCTTAGAGGCCAAAATCTTCATCGAATTAATTAGCTACTGGGGCCCTTCTAGGTGCCTTTGGAACATTTCCTAACTCTGATCATTCTTATCATTTTTTGTTATTAGAAAATATTTTAGCCATGTCAAAAGTTAGAAAGGTAATATATCCACCATCTGTCAAAAAATACGACAAATACAGCTTGTTCTTGCCTTCTTGTCAATTAATAAGTCTACCGTGTCTTTTTTTAAACTTATGAGTTTTTCTTTTTTGCTGTTTAAAATTCAATGATGTCATGTTTTAAGTCTATTTCTTGAATAGATATATGTTGACTTAGCTTAGTTACATGTACTTTTTTACTACTATTATATCCTGTGTTTTCCATTTGTGTTAATTCTTCCATATCTATTATTTTCTCCTTTAATAATCTTGTTTAGATTGATCAATATTTTCTTATTCTTTACTGTGCTTTTGGTTTAGAAGCTATATATTCTTTTTCTCTTTTTTATGGTTATTTAATGATTTTTACTTAGTCATGGAAACTTAAGAAAATCAAAAGCTACCAATAACTTTCTTTTGCTGAACAGTAACTTAGAATGCTTTACCTCTGAAGATTGTCCACATTGAGCTAGTTCTTGAACCAATTTACCCATTATTCTTCTTTTAGTTTATAGATTAATTGCTAAACAAATATAACCATTTATTTACTCATTCCTTTCTTCATCATTGCTTCTTTTACCTCAACTATCCTTACTGGGAGAATTTACAATTTTTGATGTAAAAGTCCTATGGTGAAAAAAATTCTCAACACTGTTCTTTTGAATATGTGTTCATTGTGTGTGTTCTTGGTATTGAAATTTATTTTTTTAGTTTGGCTATAAAAACTAAACTAACAATTATTTTCTTTAGCACTTGAAGGCTATTATTTCTCTTCTTCTGCAGTCTACTTTGTAGTATTAATATGCCGTTTGTTATAATTAACACCTTGCCCTGGATAGCTTACATTCTCCCATGTCTTATGATTTGGGGCTATATGCTTATGTTAGAAATGAGTGAGAGCTTTATTTAAGGAAACCTTGGAACTGAGTGTGTGAGTCTCTGAGGTGACTTTATGCTTTCTTCTGCCAAGAGCATTCCTAGACCAATGACTTAACTCAGTGTTTTCCAACCTTTTTTGCCTCATGGCACACACTTGAACCTATAGTTCAACTTCCACGACTCATTTAAGTTATGTTGACCAAAAAGAGAGAGATTAAAAAAAAAAAAAAAGAATATACTTACGGTGCTTTGAACTTCTTTTGAAAACAATTTAATTAGTGATCTTCAAAAAATTTCAAGACACTGCTAAGATCCTCTCATGACACACCAGGGTGCCACGTGGCACATGGGTTGAAAATCACTAGCTTACCATACTGAACCTCAGAGTCAAAGCCTTCTATGACAGACATACTCTTATCTGACAATGTGAATGTTACTTTTTTTGTTATTATTATTATTGCTCAATATTTCGTTGCATCAATCATCTGGTTTCTTTTCTGAATATATTTATCTTCGTTTGTTCTTTACAAGGTTTTTGTTTCTAGTCCTTATCTTAAACATTGTTATTGTTCTTAAATTTTAAGCCTTTTTAATTTTGTGAAGGACAAAAGTGGAAACCAAATAAACACATGTATATGTATAGAGAAAATAAAAAAAAAAAAAAAAAGAAAATCACTGGCTTAATCACTTTCTCACTAAAATACTATTCCTGCACTGCTAGACCATATAGGACTATACATTTGATTCAGCATCTAGTCAAGGACACGCCTCTGCATACAAATTCTTAGAGCAGAACTTTTCACTTACAGCCCAGGCCAGAAAGGACACATTTTCTCTGCTCAACTCCATAAACTGGTAGATGTTTTCCCCACCCTCCCAACCTCACTCCTGGCAAAACTTTCCTTTCACCAAGGGTGTAGCTCTTTGATGGCCCTGGCTTTATCCAGACATTTCAGCTAGTTCCTCATGGTGCATAGTTTCAACATTTGTTTCTTAAGTCCTGATAAAAGTTAAAAACCTACACCCTCCATAGTCTACTACCCTTGACTCTCACCTTCTTTGTATGTCTTACAGAGTTCCATTGTTTTCCTGAGAAGTCAGACATTAAATATATATATATTATATTATATATATATGCAATATATATATCTTATTGCATTTTTCCATTAGGATGACCATTATCAAAGACACAAATAACCAGTGTTGATAAAGAGGTGGAGAAATTGGGACCCTTGGGTGTTGCTGGTAGAAATGCAAACTGGTGCAGCCGCTACAGAAGATAGTAAGATGGGGAGGCGCCTGTGGCTCAGTGAGTAGGGCGCCAGCCCCATATACCGAGGGTGGCGGGTTCAAACCCAGCCCCAGCCAAACTGCAACAAAAAAATAGCCGGGCATTGTGGCGGGTGCCTGTAGTCCTAGCTGCTCGGGAGGCTGAGGATTGCAGAAGCCCAAGAGTTAGAGGTTGCTGTGAGCCCTGTGACGCCACGGCACTCTACCAAGGGCGATACAGTGAGACTCTGTCTCTACAAAAAAAAAAAAAAAAGGCACGGTGGGCCTTTCAATAATAAAAAAAAAAAAGACAGTAAGATGGCTCCTCAAAAACTTAAACATAAAATTGCCTCGTGATTCAGCATTTCTGGGTATATGCCCCACATAACTGAAAGCAGAGATTTTAACAGATATTTAGGCATCAATGTTCATACCAGCATTATTCAAAATAGCCCAGAGATGAAAGCAGCCCAAGTGACCATTGATGGATGAGTGGTGAAACAAAATGTGGCATGTCCTTACCATTGTAATATCCCTCAGCCTTATCGAGGAAGGAAATTCTGACACATGCTGCACCACGGATGGACCTTGAGGATGTTACGCTAAATGAAGTAAGTCAGTCACAAAAAGACAAACAGTGAATGCTGCCAGTAATATGAAGTCCCTAGAATAGTTAAATTCATAAAGACAGAAACTTGAAGGGTGATTGTTCAGAGGGTGGGAAGGAAGAAGAAGAGGAAGCTACTTTTAATGAATGTGAAGTTTCAGTTTTAGAAGCTGAAAGAGTTCTGGAGTTGGATGGTGGTGATCATTTTACAACAATGTGAGTATGTTTAATGCCACAGAACTGCACACTTAAAATGGTTAATTTTATGCTATGTATATACTACTATAATAAAAAAAGTATATTTGTTATACTTTATCTACGATTTCTAGACTTTATCAGAAAGTTTTTCAGGTTATTTAATTGTATCTTTATCCAAAAATAGGCATTTCTCTACTTATTTTACTCTTAAGACTTTTGAGCTTTTATTTTACCTCAATGTATTGCTGAGATAAATGAGACCAGAGAAAATAAGCCCAAGACTTCCCTAATAGAGAATTCTGGCCTTCATCTGGCCTTTTTATTGCTATGGTGGTTGTACTTGTGGACATAACAAGATCGCAAGGGATCTCAGGACTCCCAAGATGGGAAGGAAGCACAGTAGAGCCGGAGCACAGAAGGGAGGGAACGGCCACTGATGCAGCCACGTGGTCCCTGTTCCACACGCACGGTTTCCTTCTTCTCCTTGGCTTTGTTATTCTCTAACAATTATCTCCCTATTTTTGCTTATTTGTCCACTTCATTTTGTTGTAACCCATTTGAACTGATCAGGTCCTGTTTGTCTCACAGAAATTCTTCCTGTAGTATTTTGTTGTTTGCCCTTCCTAACAACTGCAGCAGGCTCTTGGCTTCCCAATTTCCAGTTTCTGATTTGCTTATGATTTTGAGTTTAATCATCTGGGCTAGATATGTCCATTCTGTAAAAGTAAATGTGCAAGGAAATTGGACTTCTGGTGAGACAATGAGAAGAGTGCCATGGGCCTTCCTTTCAGTGAAACTAGTACAAGAAAGTTAAAAATCTAATTAAGGTTTTTAGAAATGGTCCCCAGGGCATACAGCAAATGAAAAAAAAAGAAAGCATTTATCCAACAAAGCCTACTAAAACTTGGTAAGAACAGTGAGAATGTGTGGCATTTGGACTAGGGCCGGCTTCCTCCTTCTCCCCAGTCCTGTGCGGCGTGATGGAACTGCGCTCCAGACGGGCATGGCCAAGAGCACAAGGCTTTCTCTTCCTGTAGCTCCCAGTGAGAGGGCTACAGCAGTATTTGCCTAAAAGGGGAAAAATGTTAACCTTTTTATTATTGTCCCCAGCTACATGTTGCAGAGACTAAGTAGTTTTTCTTTTCTTTCTTTCTTTTTTTTTTTTTTTTTTGAGACAGTCTTACTTTATCACCCTTGGTATAGTTATAGTGCCATGGCATCACAGCTCACAGCAACCTCAAACTCCTGGGCTCAAATGATTCTTTTGCCTCAGTCTCCTGAGTAGCTGGGACAACAGGCACCTGCCACAATGCCCTACTATTTTTAGAGACAGGATCTGGCTCTTGCTCAGGTTGGTCTGGAACCGATAAGCTCAGGCAATCCACTTGCCTCGGCCTCCTAGAGTGGTAAGATTACAGGTGTGAGCCATTATGCCTGTCCTGAGGCTAAGTAGTTGCCTAAGTACAGACAAGATATGGGGGCTTTAGCCAGCTACAGTAGCTCACACCTATAATTCTAGCTCTGTGGGAAGCTGAGGCTGGTGGATTGCTTGAGCTTAAGAGTTCAAGACCAGCCTGAGCAAGGGTGAGACCCTGTCTCTATCAAAAGTAGAAAATCTAGCCAGGTGTCAAGGCAAGCAGCTGTAGTCCCACCTACTTGGAAGGCTGAGGCAAGAGGATCACCTGAGCCCAAGACATTGAGGTTGCTATGAGCTATGACTTCACAGTACTCTACCTACGGTGACAGAGTGAAACTCTGCCTCAGAAAAGAAAATTGGGGACTTTCTCTTTCCAATTAGTCTCCACTCATGAGAAAGAAGCTTTACCTTGGACACAGCAAATTCTGGAGCCCTGTCACCTTTATCCTGGCCCTTAATGCAGAAGTTCGAGGCCAAGGGTGACAAGTTGAGACCTGAACTTACTGTAGTCAATCCCTACCTCCCTGCTGAATGCCCAGATCCTAGAGTAGAGGTGTGATTTGGAAAGAAGATGTTGCTTTCTCTGCTGAGCTTCAGGGAGATCAGAGATTTAATCCAAGGAGAAAGATGGTCATAGAACAGATTCTTCTAAAGGAACTGACTTCATTCGCAATGAAGTGTAAAAATTTCAAGGGCTCTCTAAAAAATAATGGGCATTGTGGTTAAAAAAAAAAAATAAGAGGAAACTTTTAGAGTCATTAAAGATATCAGCTAAACCACAGGCCAGCTAGTTTACCAGAGAAAACCGGTTCAAGTTGAAAAAAGTCAAGACCATTAAGAAGAGCAGCACTCCTGGGGTTGGAAGAAATCTAAAACACTTACCTCAAAAACTAGGCCTACAAAGCATTCTGAATTTTGCTGGATTTGTCTGGAGCACAATTTATGCCCAGGGCATTGTTGAAAACAATACAGCAATCTGCCAGCAATTAATGGGGTTTAACAGCTGGTTGTGGTCAGAGAAAGAGACAGTCAAAGACAGCCTTGCCAAAACCACTGTCATCCCAGAGTCTGCTCAAGACTGCTCCCTTTGGGAGCAACATTGGAGGCGTCACACTGAGGCTGCGAGGGGACCTGCTTCACTAAAGGAATCCAGCTGATTGCTAAAGAAACAAACAAATAAACAAACAAGAGCAAGGCCTAGGATGGGGGGGTAGAGAACCAGTACCTAGACTTGCTATCAAGTGTTACAAAATGTCCAATTTGCAAAAAAGAAAGTTGCAAGACATGCCAAAAAACGAAAAAGAGAAAAGGAAAGTCTGACTTATGGGAGGAAAAAGCAGACAACACAGACCGGCTGTGAGAGCAACCAGATGTTGGATTTAACAAAGACCTCAAGTAGCCATTATATGTATGTTCCAAGAACCAAAGGAAACCATGCTTACAGAAGTGAAGGAAGGTATGTTGACAATGTCTCATTAAATAGAGAATCTCCATTAGTAGAGCTCGTTAAAAAAAAAATGGAAATTCTGAAGTGGAGAAGTAAAATAATTCCAGAATCAAGAGGAATGAAAAATCTACTGGAGGGACGCAACAGTAGGATTCAACTGGCAGAATGAAGAGTTAGTAAGTTAAAGATAAATCATTAGAAAGCATGCACCCTGAAGAATGGAGAGAAAAAAGAATGAAGAGAAATAAATAGAACCTCAGAGAATATGCAGAATGGGAGTACCAGAAGGGGAGGGCGGAAATGAGCAGCAGATAAAGTACCTGAAAACTTCTCGAATATGACCAAAAATGTTGATCTACACATCTAAGGAGCTCGGTGAAGTCTAATCATTTGGTCTCAGAGTGAAGGTTACATGGGTACGAAACAAGGCCATGGCTTTCTAGCAGCTGTTAAAGGGAGTACAGGAACGGCAAAAAGCAATCCATATCATTTGTAAAGTGACTAAGTATCAACTCAGTATTGAATTAGTTAATACAAATTTTTTAGATAAAACCATCAACAAAAATTTTCCATTAATGAGAATCCTGAGATCCTGCAAGACCCTAATGCAGCAGTTCTCAACCTGTGGGTCACGACCTCTTTGTAACAATGAAAATACATCGTGGCATTAGGAAGGTTGAGAACCACTGACCTAATGTACTTTCATAATCAAAAACAGATTAACAATAATCAGTGATAATCTAATAAGTATATTTTGTTTTAGTCCATTATAAATATTATGATTTACTATCATACATATTAAATTTATTGAATAAAGTATTTGATTCACATAAAATATTAACACATGTCAGTCTGGTGGTCTTGAACTTCTAAGCTCAAGCAGTACATCTGCCTCAACCTCCCAGAGTGCTAGGATTGCAGCATGAGCTTTGGCACTCAGCCTAAGTGCGTACATTCTAAAGAGTTAAATTATCCACATTCTGTTATGGATAATTTATTTAGAACTAAAGGATGACAAATTATGGAGAGTATAATCCTTATAAGCCAGTCTGTAACCAAGTGCTCTTAAGAATGATCTGGTATGAGGCATACCCCACCACTCCATCCACCACATTACCTTAATGTGAGTTAAATCTTCTCTGAGTTAATCTCAGCATTGCTGGTTTCTAAGGAACAAAAATGTGGTCAAAAAAAGGGATGCCTATTGTTTTTCACTGATTTACAAAGTCTGTTGGAAAATATATTTTAATAAGATAAAAACGAAATATGTTAGTTAAAATATACATCTGATTTTATTTTACTTTTGACTAAAAGTACACAGAGGAGAGGCATCTTTCAAACCTCTGGTGGCAAAAAAGGGTCAGGAAGGCTGATTACTGGGCCTTACCTTGAAAGACGAATAGAAGACAAGAAATAGTGCTGGGTGAGAAGAGTAGCCCAAACAGACAAAGCCAAGTGCAAAAAGCCTGGTGGTCAAAGTGGGCATGCTCTGATGTCCTTGGTGGGGGTGTGGGGTAGGAGTCAGTGCAGCTAGCCAGCTTTCTTGAGGATAGGGTGTGAAAGTCCCAGCTAATAGTGACGTGGCTGGAGAATTTAGGCAGACATTCTCCCAACCTCCAGCAAGAGCTGAGGTGGCCTCAACTGAAGTAGAGATAGTGGGAATGATGAGAAATGAAGGAATTCTAGAAATATTAACAGGAGGTAAAGGCATGAGAATGTGGTGTCTTTTATGAATCTAGATGAAAAGACAACAGTCAAGCATTTGTCTCAGCACCTGATTTAAGTAATAGGGGACTGTTATCACCAGAGACAGTGCTGCAAATGAAGGAGAACATTTGGTGGATTTGGTCAAGGTCAGATGACAAGTGGAGGCAGAGGCCACCATTACTAAGGAAAGGTGTAAGTGGTGGAGCCCAGAGAGGAGGGTGCAGCAGAGATTTTTCAGGCCAGCTTTATTGAAAGGGGAGGGTGACCCACTTGGGTAGTGCAAAGATGGCATCTGCGCCTGGGGGCACTTAGAGATCCCTTTTATGTGGGGCTGTAGAGGTGGGCAAATTCCACATCTTGCCAGAAGGTTAGGGTCCTTTGGCAGGAACTTTGGGAGGCGGGGCTAGCCAGATCCTTTCTTTGTCTTAGCAGGAGGGCGGAGGCGGAGGAGGGGAAAGCTTTCATGTGTGGGGGCATTAGGCCCTCTAACAGCTAACAACTGTACAGATTTCAGTATTATCTTTATATAACATCAATTTTATGAATCTGCCTTTTCCTTTTCTGGTATCTTTTGTTTGGAACTGAACTCTTTTCTCTACATTTTAACTGAAAATTCTAATAATAGAGCACAAAAAACTCTCACAGTTGCTATAGGAAAGGTACCCACCCTACCTGATCAGGAATTGCCCACAGCTGAGGCATAGCCGGAGCTTTCAGACCAAAACAAAGCTCTTCACCTGAGCTAGCCAGATAATCAAAAATAAAATAGTGGGAGACCTTTTTCTGTTATGCTGATAATGACCTGAAAGCCTTTCTTTGTTTGATACATGGAGTCAGAGTGAAGCTTAAACAATGTTATAGAGGAACAATGAATGTTTAAAATCAATCTCCTTCAACTTTAAATAAATAGAATTTGTTTTCCTTAGTGACTGTAGTTAGAACATGTTTTAGATCTTCAGTCACGTCCAAGAACATTCAACAACACTAACTAGGATCCAGAAACAAAAATTTTTTATGTACCCTTGATGGTAAGTTAACTTGATCTTCATAAGAACTGCCTTGGCTATTGTCAGAGTGTAAGTTAAAATGTCTGAAGTTTGAGAGGAAACAGATCATCTTGAGAAATCACTTTGGATGACAAGGGAACTGTAATGTTCGCATTCAAACCACATCAATCATGGGGGTGGAGAACTACTACCAAGCACCATATGAAAATAGTTGGGGAGTTTCCAAAGCTGGGGAAAAACCTATAGCAAGCACTGTAATGTTTAGTTTCAGGGGTGGGGTTCTTTCTTTAAAATATTTTAAATAGTTTTTAAAAGAAACATTTCCTTACATTTTGTACTGGCTTTTAAAAAATACTAAGTATTAAATGGATCATTGTGGTAAGATCTGGGCTGTCTTTGGTTGCTAGAGGATACATAGAGATGTGTGCTAATATTTCTTGCTCCAAAAACTACCTTCTGCCAATCTATTTTATAGAACGAAATTTCACCAGTAGAGACTTTTTTCTGAAGAAAGATAACAATTTATGGTATTTACAAATCATCTGATAATATCGTTTACATCCAATAGAGAGGGAAGGAACCGAAGGAACCAGAAGAAGACAGAGGTTGAGGAGATGAAATTGGGGATCTAGAAGAGGTCATGAGGCAAGGATGAGAGGTTGTTGAAAAGGTGAGGGGAAGAACACAAAACCAGTTCTCAGATCTCCCAGTTTTCATGGCAGCTGGATCTGTGGTCAACAGGTAACAAAAGAAGAGAAGGAAGTTGTATAACTTGACTGTACGTCCAATTATTACCAACCTTCCAGATAGATGCACACACTACCAATAACCATATCCATAAATTTATCCACAAAAAATTGATAATCTTTGCATATACCTGAGGTAAAAGAATGCTTGGATATCAGCAAATAGTGATGTAACCGTGTTTTTGGTATGCAGTGCCCCGTGTATTTGGCTGAAAAAGTTGTATTGTTATCATGGGTCCTTGAAGACATGGTTGAGTGGTCTCATCTTCATTGGTCCCAACAGCTATCTGCAGTGCAGGTCTGTCACTGGAGGGAAAGAGAGAACAATGTCATAGAAGGGGATGCAGAAAGGAAATCATCTACTTGATAGGGAGCTGTATAATACACTCACAAATAATTATTGCTCTGCATTTGAGCAAAACATAAAGGATAAAAACAGGAATGGACTCAACCTTTCAGATCTTAAAATATTAATACTAATCAAAGAGTCTCATAGGAGAGTAGAATTAAATTACAAACAAAACAAGTGCTATGAAGAAAAAGAAACATAGGAAAATACAAGGATACCTGACCTACATACACGGAGGTGTGGAAGAGAAAGATAGACAAGAAATGTGTCTATAAAAATGAAAGGGTTTAGCTACAATCTGATCTGGTGGATGCGTAGCAATAGGTCTCCAGGTGAGTAGAGAGAGAAGGGCTGTATGTGGGGAGAGGATGAGAGAGAGTGAGAGCAGGAAGCTGGGACAGGATCACAGGAGGAAACAAGGTGCATCCCAGGAAATGAGAAATAGTGAGTGTGGCAGCTGTCCATAGGAGAGGCGATCAGAAAGGAGCCAACTGTCTAGAGCTTTAGGCCCAGTTCAGGATTCTTTTTTATCTTACAGGGAATGAGAAGCTGATAAAGTGTGGGAAGCAGATATGTTTTAGTAAAATGTGTCCTAGCGGTAGTGAGTAGAATGAATTGGAGAGGAATAAAAACTGCCAACTAAGAGGCTATTGCAGGAAAGCAAGTAAAAATGATGTGTAATAGGATGGTTAAGATGCTATTCTTGGGAAGAGGACCCAGTGTAAAGAGAAATATATTTTGGTTTTAGATATGTTGAGTTTGAGTGCCCTTGAAATACCAAAGAAAGAATGTTAAGTGGCAGTGAGATATCCCGATTTGGAGCTCAGTGAATGTGTCTGGAATGGCTGGAGACACTTAACATCTCTTGTTAGGAGAAAACGGCATACTGAGATTAGGAGCTCTGCAGAGCCAGACTAAGTTTGCCTTCTAATCATGCAGAGACTTTAATTAAAGGCTCTACTGAATTCTGTTTTGCATTCCTCAACTTTATCACCTCCAAGCCTCAACTTTATTGTATGGCACATATAATGAACATCATAAGTGATTTCTCTTTTAAATTACTCTAAAGATTGTATTTAAAATTCAACTTCCAAATTTTAATAGTGTTGTTGACTTAAAAACAAAACAAAACGAAAACACCATTTCCACTGACAGATTCATAGAAAAATGCTCAGTTACTTTGGCTAGTCTTTTAACAAAATCTTTATTGGGTATCTACTGTGGGAAAGACTCTCTTCTAGGTGCTTGAGATACAGCAGTAAGCAAAACAGAAAAAAAAAATAGCCCCTACCCTCAAAGAGCTTACAATTTAGTACATTTTTTGTATATGATACTATACATTAAGCAAAAATGAATGAAGTTAATATATATTATTTTATATAGTGATAAATATTAAAAAGAAAATATCCAGTAAGGAAGAGCTAGAGAAAGGAGTTAGGAAATGTAAGCATATTGAAAAGCTTTACGTTTTGAAAAGAGTGTCCAGGAAAGACCTCACTCAGAAGCTGAATCTGGGAAAACATCATGGAAAGCTGTAAGGGCATGAACTTCTTGATATGTGAGAGAACTTCTCTCTAGACATAGAAAACAAGTAGCAAACTGGCAGATATCAGTCCTACCTTATTACTCAGCACACCAAATTCAAATGGATGAAATTTTTGAATTAAAGGGCAGAAATTAATAGATGCATATAAAAAATGATCCAGCCATATGCTATCCATATAAGATAGCAGCATTATTCACATAGCCAGAAATGGAAACAACCAAAGTTTCCATCAATGGATGAATAACCAAAATATGGCTAACCCACATAATGGAGATTTTTATCCATAAAATGCAAGGAAATACTGATAGAAATTACAGTGTGAATGAACCTTGAAAACATTTTGCTAAGTGAAAGAAGCAACATACAATACAAAAGGCTGCATGTTGTATGATGGCTTTACATGAGATATTTAGAGTGGGCAAACCTACACAAAGAGGATGTAGATGAGGGATTGGCAGGATGTGGATGGAGGAGTAATGAGAAGTGACTTATGGCCCAGGGCTTTTTGTGGGTGAGGGGGTGATGAAAATGTGCCAGAATTAGATAGCGTTGATGGTTGCACAACCTTGTGAATACACTAAGAATCACAGAATCATGCACGTTAAAATGATAAACTTTATAGTACACAAATTATGTCTTGAAATAAATAATTACCATAGTTTAAAAAAATAAACGACATAGTAGAGTGGAAAATGGACCAATAGAAATTCTATAAGAGAATTAGAAAAAAGAAACCATAAAAATAAAAACCAGTGGGTAGTGAAAAACAGCAGATTAGAGACAGTTGAAGAGACTATTTGCGTACTGGAAGATAATGTACAAAAAAATATTCACCATGAACGACAGAGAGAAAAAGTGTTGGAAAATGGGAAGCTAGGATAAAAACATAAAGGATAGAGTTAAAAGTCTGACACAAATTTAATTGGAGTCCCAGAAAGAGAGGAAAGACAGAACAAAAAGAGTAAAAGAAATCATTGAAGAGATTATGCCCAAACATTTTTCCTAAATGAAATAGATTCAAGCCAGAGATTCATGACCGCCAAAAAAATTCCAAGCAAGGTAACAAAACCCATACAGATATAATAAAACTGCTTAGAAACCAAAGACATGAAGGAAAAGAAATCTCAAGAACAGATAGGAAACGATCACAGATTAGTATCAAAGGAACAAGTATTTGACCAACTGCTGACTTCTTGAAAAATAAGGGAAACCAGAAAACAAGAAAAGGGTATGTTCAGAGAGTTCAGAGAAAATAATGGCCAAACTATAATTATGGCCCTATGTAAATTTTATTTCAAGAAAGAGGGAAATCAGATGTTTTCAACTAAAGAAATCACTGGCACAGTAGTTTGTTTGTTTTTTTTTTTTTTTTGCAGTTTTTGGCTGGGGCTGTGTTTGAACCCGCCACCTCTGGCATATGGAGCCCGGCCCTACTCCTTTGAGTCACAGGCACTGCCCCACAATAGTATTGTTAAGATAACAAAGCATATTCTTTGGGAGAAAGAATATCAAATAGAAAGTTACAGAAATAAGAAAAATGACTGGTGATAAGATCATTAGTGAAATAGATGGTAGATATGAAGAAATTATTCATAATGCAAAACTGTGGGGAAAAGATAAAAAATGTAAGAGTGACTGGGTGATATAAATATAGAATGACAATACTTAATATATGTTTAATTGCCCCTAAGAAAGTAATTGAGAAGATGAAAAAAAATATTTGAACAGAGAATTTTATAGAACTGGTGTAAAAATGATGATTCAGGAGCACATTGTAGAACATGTGCAACTTAAATATCTTAAAACAGGATAAAAAGACAGATTATAAATAAAACTCACTGAGAATTTCAACATTTAGGGAATCTAGAAGATAATGAATTATATCTTGAGGAATGTAAAATAAATACAACTGTTGATACAAATCGTGTTCCCATTTTGTTCAAGAATAAAGTGGAAACACATTTCTAGACAACCCAAAATTTATATTTTATTACCAATAGACCTTAGGCAAAGAAATTTTTAAAGAGAATTGAATATCTCTCTTTATGCAGGATGAAACGATGTTCAAAGATAATATTAGACTTGTAGACAAATTTAAATTAACATTGATTGTTTAAAACAATAATAGCAAAGACTGTGTGGTTAAAAGAAATAACAACAACAATAAAAAAATAAAGCTGAAGTGGTAGGCGATTGTCATTTAATATGCCTAAGAAGTCTTTTCTTATTTTGAAATAAGAGAGAGATATTAAATATTGTTAGATTTTAGGGGAAGAATATATGTCAAAATGTTAAGTCAATGAAAAAATAGGACTAGGATATATAGTTCTAGGATATACAGGATGTAAAGCAGCAGAGGGACAAAACTGAGAAAAACCAATCAACATGATGAAAAAATGCCTAGCGCACATTACGCCATCAGGTACATGAAACTGCAGATGAAACCAGTAATATATTCTTCTTTTATACTCAAAATCTGATCTCCATTTTAATAACTCTTACTACATGGAGTTTTATAGCATATAATTCACTCTATTTGCTTTTCGAATTCTGTGATGTCAATTTTTAAGTATATAAGAAAGCTGCTAATAAAAAACTAAATCCAAGGTGGTGCCTGTGGCTCAAAGGAGTAGGGTGCTAGCCCCATATACCAGAGGTGGCAGGTTCAAACCCAGCCCTGGCCAAAAACTGCAAAAAAAAAAAAAAAAAAAAGACAAAACACCCACCTAAATCCAAGCACTTTTCCACTGTTTATATTACTAGAAATTCTTTTTTTGACTAAAAGAAATTCTCACATCTTTCCCTGGCAAGTCATTTGATTAAATACAATTATATTTGTGCCTTCTGAATGCTGCTCCCTACTCAGCCTCATTATATTAAAATATTCATGGCTCTATCATTCTCTTCTATTTGTGCAAACCATTTCCGTGTTTTTTTGTTTGTTTTTACCTTGGTATTCAGTGTCTGTAGAAATCACAGGTTCTTATTTGTGAAGAAAAATGTAGGGAGTTAAAATTTGAGAAGAAATCGTCATATTTTGTCAAAGAAGTATTAAAATGACAATATGAAAGACTACGTCGAATTTTCAGCAACACTAGGAGCTGATTAAGGCAACAGGGAATTGTATCCATTTGTGAGAAAACACTTATAAGACCATTCTTGAACAGGAGTAATGAAGAGTTTAGGTGAGAAAGTTAAGGTACATGTGGACGGGTTTAACATTTATTGCATTAAATAAGTGAAAATGATTAGGACTGTGTGTTTAAGGAGAGTTAGATACATGAAAAATATATAATAGAAAGTGGCGATTAGTTGAACAAACTCTAGAGCACCACTCTGCTTCATCCACTGCCCCATAGTAGGGAGGGGATAGATGGGAAGAAATACAGTAATCCACAAGAAAATACGGTGTTTGAAGACATGGTGGTTTAAAGGAAGAAAACTGGGCATGCAGTTAACTACTATGCAAATGCATGTTCCAAAAAATGTACTAACGCTGTTAGGGGACAAAAAAGGGCTGAGATAAACTGTGGCTTAGAGAATCTTGGAGGAGATAATAATTTGAGATAGACATCGAAGGATAGGAATGATTGCCACAGGTTGCTTTGGTAAAAAAGAGCTCAAGAGGTCAGATAAGAGGATTAGTGATATCTTAGACATCAGAGAGGGAAAAATAACATATTCAGGAAACAAAGTAGAGTACATAGAAAAATAACAGGCAATAATGGGCTAGAAAGGAGTGTTAAAAAGGGACTTTTCCGTGTTATGAACAGAGAAAAATTATCTGATAATGATGTCAGGAGACTGTACTGAGGGCAAAGTGCCTGAAAACAATAATTCAGTTTAGAGGTGAGTAAAGTGATCACCTAATCTATTCCCCAAACTAGGACACTGTTGAGAGCTAACGTGGGCACTAAAATCTTTAAAGTGGTAGAAATTTTGAAAATATTTATAGGCCAGCAAATTGGTCTTATTTTTGATAGACATAAAAATCATCCTATTTAAAATTTACTTTCAAAAATAGAATATGTGCCAAAAAACTGTTAGCTGAAAATTTAAAATAACATAAACAAAATAATTGCTTTTGTCATATACATATTTACATGTTTCAATCAGTTGTATAGCTATTTCTGCTTTCATACTTTTCACTGATACTTTCTAGAGAATATATTTTCAATATAGTGTTATTAATGTTTCATAAAATCATTTGCGATCTTCTTCTTTTTTTTTTTTTTTTTTTTTGTAGAGACAGAGTCTCACTGTACCGCCCTCTGGTAGAGTGCCGTGGCGTCACACGGCTCACAGCAACCTCTAACTCTTGGGCTTATGTGATTCTCTTGCCTCAGCCTCCCGAGCAGCTGGGACTACAGGCGCCCGCCACAACGCCCGGCTATTTTTTTGTTGTTGTTGCAGTTTGGCCGGGGCTGGGTTTGAACCCGCCACCCTCGGCATATGGGGCCGGCGCCCTACTCAATGAGCCACAGGAGCCGCCCCTACATGCTAAATTTGAAGGGGACCTCTCTGAGACTATGAAAGTTTTACCTAATAACATGGTCTCCCTAAGGTGCTGACATGCTTAACAAGCTCAGAACAAATTCTGCCAAAAAGAAGTCTTTTCCTTTTTAAATTTTTCTTACTGGCTCAGCGCCTGTGGCTCAAGTGGCTAAAGCGCCAGCCACATACACCTGCGCTGGCAGGTTAGAATACAGCTCGGGCCCGCCAAACAACAATGAAGGCTGCAACCAAAAAATAGCTGGGTGTTGTGGCGGGTACCTGTAGTCTCAGCTACTTTGGAGGCAGAGGCAAGAGAATTGCTTGAGCCCAGGAGCTGGAGGTTGCTGTGAGCTGTGATGCCACAGCACTCTACCCAGGGGGGCAGCTTGAGGCTCTGTCTCAAAAATAAATGAATAAATAAATAAATAAATTTTTCTTACTAAGTTGTGAAAATACTTCAGGTTAACAATTCAGGTATCTTCCCCCCCTCCATTCAGTAAATAATCTTTGCCAAATATTATTCCAAGAAAACAGTGAAAAATTCTCCTGATGTGTGATTCTTACCAATATTCTACCAAGTTTAGATGTTAGAAAACTGTACGTCTTGTCTTATCAGTTTTATTCTATTCCAGTCTGGGATTTCAATTTATTTAACATAGGAGCTCCCATTAAAGATTCTTCTCACAAATTGAGACATTGCCATTTCAATTATAGAACGTTATACTTCTTAAGTCTCGTACCCACTTTGAGCTCACATTATCTGATTTGTTCAGCTCTGCTTTAACTTCTATGTGGGTGACTTTTATTGGCTTCCATTTGCAAACCATGTTTTCAGTTGGTACATTATAAAAATGCTTCAAAATTTTTGGTTCTTAATTTGTGTAACACTTTGATTAAAAGTTTCCAAATGTTTTAAAGGAACACTCCGAAGCTTTAAAGGACTAATTTCAATGGCATTGTAGAATATTTGGGTTGATTTGCAAGGTAGCAGCTCAAAGGCTTAAATGTGTCTAATTATAATTAAAATCCAATTAATGAGGTATCTGCAGTGAGGTTGAAGGGATTTTTAAAATATTAAACATTAGCTTAATCACAAAGATTTCTCTTTCTTTCTTTCTTTCTTTCTTTCTTTCTTTCTTTCTTTCTTTCTTTCTTTCTTTCTTTCTTTCTTTCTTTCTTTCTTTCTTTCTTTCTTTCTTTCTTTCTTTCTTTCTTTCTTTCTTTCTTTCTTTCTTTCTTTCTTTTTTTGAGACACAGTCTCACTCTGTCTTCCTTGGTAGAATGCTATGACCTCACTACTCATAGCAATCTCACACTCTCAGGCTTAAGTGACCCTCTTGCCTCAGGCTCCTGAGTAGCTGGGACTACAGGCATCTGCACAACACCTGACTAGTTTTTCTATTTATAGTAGAGACCAGGTCTTGCTTTCGCTCAGGCTGATCTTGAACTCCTGACCTCAAACAATGCACTCCCCTTGGCCTCCCAGAGTGCTAGGCTTATAGGCATGAGCCAGTGGGCCCGGCATCATCACAAAGATTCTTAGATTACTTAATCAAAAGAAAAAAAAAAAGGAGGGATTAACTGTGGAGGATGAGATTTACAGAATCTTGGAGGAGATAATATTTGAGATAGACATCAAAAGATGGAAAGGATTGCCCCAACTCGCTTTGATAAAGAAGAGTTCAAGAGGTCAGATAAGAGGATTAGACATTAAAGAGGGAAATGTGTAATAATATTCTTAAATTTGACAATTAACATATTTTGTTTCAATCAGTAGAATATGGAAGCTTATTTGAACTTGGTAATAAATTCCATGTTCATCATGACCAATTCCAAATGAATTATTCTTTTATTTTTAATATTATTGTTTTAATCGTGATGCTGTGTTTATTCTCAATTTGTTTTGATATTTTTACCACAAAATAATTTTTTTCAGTGTTGAACTTTTCAATTAATGTTAAGCATCCATATTGTCGGTCTCTCTTTGATTCTAATAATTGAATGAAAATTATTTGAATGATGCTTGGTATGTTTTTAACTGATTTACATTTGTAGTGTCTGATGATATGAATGAATAAAAAACATTAACTACGAAGTTTTCCTTCTGCAAAGGAAGGATGGCTTAAAAGCTATTGTTTTACTCTTATATGTTCACAAGAAATCTTGGAACTGAAAATGAACAGATTTAGTTTTTAAAAAGTTTTTTCTTTTTTTTATTATAGATACTCTGTCCCTATTAACCTCCTCACCTTTCCATTTAGTTGGATGGATAGAGGGATTTGTGCCCTGAAATCACAGGGATCATGTGCTCACGTATGGGATCATCTTTAAGATGATGGTGTTAATCATTTTAGCAGATCAAGGCTTTTGATGTGTATGAAATTCATGCTTCATAAATTAATATGTGAACACATTTTCTGCGGCTGCATATACCAAATTGTTTTCTTCTGGCTGTCTTATGAGGTCAACGCCTGATGTTTCTTTACCAGATTTGTGCCTTCTGTTTTTACTTGTGTTAGTGATATAGTCCAGAGCTCGTGATGGCTAGAAAATGATGAATATTTTGTGCAAAATACTTTTTGTCCCGCGCTTTGTTGGAAATTAAAAAATTAAATATTTCATTTCACTTTCATTTTCAGTTCATTTCTGCTAAAATTTTATTTCAACATTTCAAAAATTGGGAAACAGTAAATATTGTAGAGTTACATGACATAATAATGACATTATTACTATATCAAGTGAACAGACTATTTACTCGCTATTCATTCTCGAAAAGAAAAGCTCTGCTTCTATTTCCTACACATTTATCATGTTTGTTTATCCTATAAGTATAGATGTTTTCCCTTGGGGACCTCTTACCTCCATCTATTAGAAAAAGGGTCTTTGTGCAGGCCTGGTGGCCTGGCAGATTTGTTTATCTCAGACCAAGGCAGGCCTGAGGTACCCAAGACTGTTCTCCTCCAACATCAGCACCACTGAGACCAGAGGTGACAGCTGCCTCTTACCACTTATGACCCAGGAACATAACAAGCATTTTGCACGCTGACCCTGAAAGGGAAGCGTTAGATTTCTTAAGACTGAGGGTTGCAGAAAAAGACAAAGGGTTATGTTAGTTGTCTTTAAATTTAAATTAGGTTTCAGGTTGACACTATCCATTCTTCATAATTCTCACATTCTTCTAGATGAGCCCTTGGCAGAAACCACCTTGGCTTATGGTAACATAACTATTCAATAATGTTCAATATTCAGTAATGTGAAAAGTGAAGAATCTGGAACAGATGTAAATCAGGACAAGATGCCTGGACAACTTGCAAAAACGTGGAACAGTTCTGGGAAAACCAGGGGCAGAATGTTCAAGCTTTTGATTGCTTCCTATGAACTATACCAAAAAGTGGTGGTTTAGAATGACTTTTGAAATTATATCCCATGGATTTGTGAGTCAGGAATTTAGGCAGAGCTCAGCTGAGTGACCTCCCCCCTCCATGAGGCATAACCCGGCATCACTTGGTCATGTCCGGTTGGCAGCTGGGCTGGTTTGCAGGATCTGAGATGGGATGTGCTCGTAAGCCTGTTGCGGTGAGCTGCCTCTGTCTCTTCCTCTCCAATGCAGCCTCGGGGCTTCTCTACAAGTTCTCTTCCCAGGGTCGTCAGACTTCCTGCATGGTGGTGCAGGTCTCCTAAAGACCAAAGTGAAATTTGTCAATCCTCTTTAGGTTACACCTGGAACTAGTGCAGAGTCATTTCTGTAAAACTGTCTTGGTCACAGCAGTCAAAGACAGGCCCAGGTTCAAGGGGAAGGGTCATCATGCTTGGTTTTAAAGAGAAATGCTGAAGAATCTGTGGCTGTCTGTAAAAAGCCACACATGGTCACAGTGGGCTCAGGTTCATATCTGGATGTAGCTACATGGCCATTCGCTTGCTGCTAAACCAAGCAGTATAAACCATTCATCCTTACACAAAGCTGGCAACACTAATTTACACGGTGCGTTTCATCACAGCATTAATTTTTTACCTATTAATCAACCAGACAAGTAACTATTAGCATCCTCCATGAGCCAAACACTGGTACTGTGCTAATTGCTGTGGAGTAAAAATGTGAACCGAAACCCCCAAACCTTAAAGAGCCAAGAATCTCTTGGTCATGCTGAAATAAGCATCAAAAAGAAAGGGCTGAGATTCTTCAGGAGGTTTGCCATCCAGGACCTATTTGTGATCACAGACGCTGATTATCAAACAGTTTAAGATTCAGACGTGAGTATCAAGCCCATTTGACATTTCATTTCCTTCATTGTTAATATTCCAAGACATTTAGCTGTGGTTCCATTATTTAATAATTGGCCACACAATTTTAGGACAAGCTAACATTTTTATTGAAAAACATTCACTTAGTATACTTTCAAGTCAGTCAGCATGGATGATCACACTTGTATTGTCTTCAATATTTACTTGACTCAAAGCAGATTACAGCAGAAATAGCACTTGATAAAGATCTCGGAAATAGCCCATTTTTTCTTTCTTTCTTTTTGAGAATTAAAATATCACTAGCCAGAGCTTCAAAAATTTATCCCTCTGCTCTACTTGCAATGCAGAAAAAGAGATAGATTTGGGATAATTTCTGCCCTTACAGTCGCTACAAATGGAGTTTAAGTTACAAATCCATCTGATTTGTTTTGTATATTTAGTACTTCTGGTTGGTAGTCATTATCATTATTACATGGATGTGGCGGGGTTTTTTCTTTCTTTTTTTTTTTTTTGGTTATTTTAAAATCATTTTTCTTGTGAAAATAATAGATTTTGCTTTTAGGAAAAGGACTATTACAAAAATAAAATTCATCCACAATCTGGAGATAATTCTGTACATTTTGTGACTGTTCCAAGTTAAAAAAATCTGCATATGCAATACAGGATCATATGTATAGTATATGCAGCTCTGTGTCCTACACTTCGATGGACAGGAGAGGGTAGAACTCAGCACCAAACACACTTACCATCAGCCCTGGGGTTCAGAAGGACGTGACACCAGGTAGGCCTGAGTGCAGATGGGTGAACATGGAGCGATGTCTTAGGCGTGTGTGTGCAGGAGTTTAAGTGGTGGAGGTGGTGAGTGGGGTTCTGCTCCTATCCCTTCACTTATGAGGAAGTGGGGAGAGCAGGACTGGGCAGGGAGGGACGTGGGATTGAGAGGCTATTGCAACAGAGATCTCAGTTGATCCAAAGGGGAAGTCAGAGGTGGGATGGCCCTTCCGAGTTGTCCTACAAGGGACTAGGCTTTAAAAAGCAGTAACTTTTTTATTTTAGAAGGAATTTTTTTTAATGCACCATGTTTTTAGGCTCCTAAAACCTTAACTTAGATGTTGTGCACCCCAATCTTTTATAGGATTTATTTCCCACCTCATCCAGGATGTCTAGAGTGCTCCAATGTACATGCTACTTCTTGAAAGGGAATATTTTTTTTAAAAGCATATAGGGCACTAGCTGTCTTTTTTAAAGGATCCCTAGAAGGAATCACTCAACACTTCTGTTTCCTTCTCATGGGCTAGAATATACTCATGTGGCCGCATCTAGAACACTGGGAAACGTACTCTACGTTCTGGGCAATTAAATGTGCAGGTGAAAATTGCGATTTCTGTTACTTCCAATGGACAAGGTGGAGGGAAGGTCCAGAAGGGCACTAGCCATCTCTGCCATACACATTGAATCCATCTAAACATGAAAGAACGAAGGTTAAGCAACTGGGGTAGTTATCATTATTGAACCAAAGGTAAATGCAATACGTTTGGACAATATAAAAATAGGGTCTAGTAGATGAGGTAGGACAGGTCTTGCCAATCAGCCATCCCTTGTAACAGTGATGGATCCGGGGTCAGGTGTGAGCAGAAGCACCATGCTCTGCCTGGGGGAGTAGCCCCAACCTGTGCATCATGCTGTGTGTGTGGAAGGAATGTCAGCCTGAAGGAATGACTCTCATTATCGCTTCCTCCCAATGGGCTTGAATCAGAACTTTAGTTTGGAACTGACTTTTCTTTCAGACAAAGACAAAGATTAAACTCATGACTCAGTGTTGCTCTAATGTGATTTCTCAAAGACTTTTGCTCTCAAGATAAATCTGTCACAATGACATATCACCGGTGATATTCCACGCTCTTTAACTCCCCAGGAGATGAGGGAGTTACCCTTCAGGACAGATTAATTCACCTGCTCAGACAGCTTCCCCACAGGAATTTGATTCTCCCAAGCAGAGTGCTCATAATTATATGGGCAACCAGTCTGTTCAAGTTACTTCCAGATGAAAAGTAGAGAAGGAACTGGGGAAGAATGAAAATTACCTTTGCGTGTATCACCGAACACAGTTAGAAAGCAATGGATTAAAAGATAATACCTGCCTAAGAACAGAAAGAAGTTGATTGGAGGGTTACATAATACTGAGACTGATCTCAAAATTATGCACTGTGCGTTGTGAAAAAAATAGTAGTCATTTAATAGTTGTGCCACAAGATGGCAGCACAGGCAAGGGTGCTTATTTAAAGTAATACTAGTTGGATTTGTGTATGGTTAATGTACCCTTTTGTTTTGGGACATGACTCAAAGGCTAAACTTCTGTGTTCTAGAATGTTCTTACATTGTTGCTTACCTTGTTGTCATTCATGTTCTCAAGTTCAAGACTGAAACGTTTTCCACCCCATAATATCAGATCTAATTTTCTTTTATTTTATTAATTAAGCTACCTGGTGAAAAAACTATATTTAGTTTTAGGCAAATAGGAGAAAACATCCTTAGTCCTGAATCTTATTTTGTCTTTCATCTACTTTACTGACTCTCAAGGGAAATAGTCTTAAATTGTTATTTGCGCTGCAAAGATCTTCCCCTAGATTCAACACTGTTGCCTTTCATTTCCATAGGTCTCGGCTCCATTCATTTCAATGAATCCTTCCCTGACCACTCTGTAAAAAACGATGACATTCTAACACCCCTTTGTACATTTATCCCCCATTCTGATTTATCATCGCCAACCAATCCACCATACATTCACTTGGTTATTAGTTTGACATTCTTCTCCTCTAATGCACGTAACACATAAGCCCCCCAAGAGACAGGATTTAGTCAGTTGTGTTCCTTTACATCCTCAACTTCCAGAACAGTGCCTGCACTGCTGGGCTTCCACTAAATACCTGTTGAATGTTTGGCCAGGAAGGCTGGAACAACTAATCGTAGCATGGTGGTAGGTGTATTTAAATAGAACAAATATAAATAAAAGCCCCCTAACCTAAGAATGGAAAGGGAGAAGGAAGGAAGGAAGCTAGATCCTTCAGTAGCAGCCATGATTTCCTAATTTCTGATCAACCTTCCTAACCTCTAACTGAAGTTCACCAAAAAACTTCTGAAGGACTTTCTTTTCTTTCCCAAGTAAATGTATTTCTGGCTGGACATTCTTCCGTATGGTTTGTATTAGAGATCCTGGTGAAGCAGAGAAAATGTACAACACACAAAAAGAGATTCACACAGGGACAAACTCCTAACCCCTCTCTCTCTTCACCAAGAACTTAGATAAACATGATGGGAAAATACTTGAAGAAATTAATCCATATGCTATCTCTCACTTTATGATCTGACTGCCTACTGACTCCAAACTCAGGAGCTCAAAGCAAGAAGGCCAATGGTTTCAGAAGTAGTTTACAGTAGATGACAATCATGTCACTTTCTTTTTTTAACTGTTACGATCAAGGAACACCATCTATAAAATATAAAAAAATTAATGAAGGCATGGCATGATTAGAAAGAACAAGCCAATTTTTTGTTTATAGGTGAGAGAAAATAATTCTGACCTGGGACAAAAGAGAAAGAATTGTTAGTAGAGATTCTGCAAGCCAAATCTCAAATAGGACATGTCGTCATTTCATTACAGCATGCCCTTGTCTCATTCTAACTCTCTAGCACTTGAGAGCATTCACGGATTGTCTTAACTGATCAATGAGATCAAAGTGATGTGGAGTTTAAGTACACTGATATCCCTGTCATCTTGGGCAATTCATTTTATCATAATTAGTTTCAATTTTCTTATACGAAAATTAAATAGATTTATCCTTAGGCCAAATGTGTATACTTTGTTGTTAGAGAAAATGCTTACATACTAGATTTATCTCCAACATTGTAGTTCTTGTAATTTCTGCTTCTGCGTCTTTATTCTCTATCAGTCTGTAACGTGCTCTAGATGAATCCTTTCCAAAGCAATCTCCACATTGCTTGGAGACCTCCCTTTCTCATCACCAGTTTATTCAAAATAATTGTACTTTCCTCCTTTGTTTTCTCACTTGTTTCTTAATCCCTAATCCACCAGAATCTCACTGATGATGTTGTACTTCCCAAATTCAAGGATTTCACTTCGCATCTCACATGACCTTTTGTTGTATATGATTTTGAACTTCCATTTCACTTTGTGGATCTCTTCCTGGGTGAATGAAATATCTTTCTCCTAGTTCTCAACTGGCCTCTCTAAACACACTTTCTCTTATTTCTTTATTGGCTTCTCTTTTTGCACCATAATTTAAGTGTTGATGTTTCCCAGGGTTTCACCCCATTTTTTAATCTCCCCTTCTTACCTCCCCAGCAAACCCAGGATAACCTTGTGGTCTTTACGCAGAGTCTGTGGGCTGACGACTCTCAAGTCCCTCTCACCAGCTGTGGCCTTTCTTCCTGGCTCCCCATCCACAGATCTTCTTTGCTGGTTCCTGTTCACCTCCTCCACTATTAAACAATGGAGAGCCACAGGGCTCCGTCATTGAACTTTCTTTCTAATTATACTCACTCCCTTGTTACCTCATCCATTCTCATAGCTTTAAACTACGCAATAATTCCCAACTTTGTATCTCCAGGTAGGACTTTCTCCCTCCATGCTAGATTTAATGCCCATTCAAGAGGCCATTTGAACATCTCAGAGGCTTTTCAAACCTAATATTCCTCAAACTGAACTCCTAGCAATTCTATCTTTCTAATGATTCAGGCCTAAAACCCGTGGGTGTCCGGGCTCTTTCTTTCTCTGACACCCTAACCTCTAATTCACTAGTGTAAACTGTCTTCTGTGTTGTTGTGATATGTCCAAATTCTGACCACTTTCTTCACTGGTTCCAAGGTACTCTCATCCCCAGAGATTAGCGCAATAGCTTCCTAACTGGATTCCCAACTTTGTCTTTGTCCCTTTAGTCTATTTTGAGCCCAACATCCAGAATGACCTTGTTAAAATGCAAGTGTGATCTTATCGTTCTTCTGCTCCCAAACACCAATGGTTTCCCATCTCACTCAAAAAATAGTGCAAACTCTAACTATGGCCCCTAACCTGCATCTTACTTCCCTGCTCCCATTTCATATAAATTCTCCCCACCCCCAACCCCTACAACCTGGCCCCTTTCCTCTCTCCTCTTCCATGCACGGCTTCCTCTTTTCTTTTATATACTGCAGCTTATTGCTGCTGCTTAAGCATCCCAGCCAGGCTTCCTCACCAGGACATTTGCTCCTGTAGATGCTTTTTCTTGACACATATGCTTTGTCTAGACCCTCATCTTCAGGTTGATGTTCCACTTTTACCTTTTCACAGAGGCCTTCTCTGACCACCTTATTTAAAATGGGCTTTTTTTTGTTTTGTTTTTTTGTTTGTTTTGAGACAGTCTCACTTTGTTGCCCTCGGAAGAGTGCTGTGGCGTCACAGCTCACAGTACTCCAACTCTTGGGCTCAAGCGATTGTCTTGCCTCAGTCTCCCGGGTAGCTGGGACTATAGGCACCTGCCACAAGGCCGGGCTATTTTTAGAGATGGGGTCTCAGTCTTGCTCAGGCAGGTCTTGAACCAGCGAATTCAGGCAATCCACCCACCCAGCCTCCCAGAGTGCTAGGATTATAGGTGTGTGCCACCACGGCAGGCCCTTAAAATGTTAATCATCCCCAGAATGACTCTTCCCGTCCTCTGCTCCATTTTCCCATTATTCATGTCCACACTGTCTAACATGTTTTGATTATGAATTTTGCTTACTTGTCTTCCTTCCTGTACTAGAACATAAGCTCCATAAAGGTTAACTGTTACTTTTACTTTCTTTTTAAAAAATTAATGGAAATTTTATTCAAAGGAGTAAAAATAACATATATGTCATATTCATTCCTTATAATTATTTCAGTAAGACCACACAGGGATTGACTCTTTTCATAGATTTTATCTCTTTAATAATAACTGGAATAAAATTAATATTTCTAGGAGTGAGGATATTTAGACATATTATAAAATGTGTACTTGTGCTTAATTTAATGCTTAGATTTATATATTCATATTTATATACAGATGTAAAAATCTTTACATCTTTGTAATTGCCTTCAATGTTTACCAAATTAAAAAATAGTATCAACAATGTTAAATCATCCTTTGAAGGTAGATTCGTTTTGGGGGAAAATTCAATTTGAAGCTAAATTTAATGAATAAACTGGATATTATTTGAAGTTTAAAGAAGAAATTGTAATAATAATTTAAGATTGATTTTCCCTTGTGGAACTTGTAAATTGGCTGTGATTTTAAATTTCAAAAAGACACTTCAATAAAGATGGCTGGGTAATTGCAGTCTTTCAACAAAATCATGTGCAAAAAAATCCCACCTTATTTGGAAATATGAGATGAATGAAATCTATTATTATTTTTTTAGAAGTTAGTAGCAGCATTTTTAGGCACATTTTAAAAGTCTTATATTTTTCAAAGAGGCAAAGTGAGATAACTGCCACTGTTAGACATTGTGCAATATAAAGGGAAGACAAACTGAAAATAATGCACATTGGAAAAAATAGTCTCATCAAAACTTTTTACTGAGACACTAAAAATGTGTCTTGACCACTTATCCAAGTCATTGCGTGCTGGTATGCACTGCCTGATGTTCCCATAGATGAGAAATCAGTAACTGTTGCTCCTAGTATATTTCTTGGACTTAGGTCATGAAGAAACTCAACATGACTTTTGACTTTGCTTATATGACTGTAATTGAACTTGGTCTCTCAACACTCATTTGTTTAAGGATAAAACACGTTGCTAGCTGGGAAACAGTAAGATCTCATATACAGTACTAATTATCACCTAAATACCTAATTATAGAAACTTGATTAAACTTTGAAATAATAATTAACAAGGCACAGAGGTATATAATTAGATGCTGTAAAAAGCAGATAAGAAAATAAGTGTTATAAGAATTCAGATATATGAGTGCTTAAATCATATGGAGACATTTTAAATGGAAATTGAACTCCAAATAGTTGGCAGTTTTGGAAGGGGATGGTGGTTTGAAAAACATGAGGTAAGGCTTGAAGTTAGAAATGGGCAGTTTGGGGCAAGGAGTAGTATTAAAAATGAATGAGGTCCAAGGGTAAAGGAAAATCATCTTAGGAGACAATTGGGGTTGAGTTATTAGACATTCTTTGGAAGACAAGTATTATGATATTAAAGCATCCTGGGATCCATCTCTGCCTCTTGAAACCGCTGATCTATTCATTTGAGTTGTGGGATGAGGACAACATGGTAAGTTGCAGGCCAAGTAAGGAACTTTCTACCCATGACATCATTGTGCACACGGAAAGACAGACAAGATTGCAGGCTGTGCTCCTAAGGTGGGTTGACAGATATGAGAATATAGAGAGCAGAGAAACACTGAAATTACAGGTATTCATCATTTATGTCGACAACCCTGATTTACCTCATTCCTCTGTATAATTTAACCTGTTTGAAAGGTAGTTGTAATAACTTTTTGTATTTTATGACTTGAGTGTTAATAAAAATGTCTAAGTTCCTTTTCCACCTACTTGCTGTTCTAAAATAAGAACAGAAGGGCTAAATAAAATTAGATAAAATTATCTAATTTATTTAATTGACCTTGTGGGGACAATAAATTGTAGGGACAATTTATTTAATTTATTTAGTTGTCCCTTTTAGGTCCTTGTATACCCCACTAATCCTGAGCGTCTGGACGTGGCTGCGAAATTCTTCAGTAGAAGGGCAGGAAATAATTTTCCTTAGGCACAAGGTGAAAAGCAAGGTCAGAGTGTATTATAAACTTTCTTCCAAACTGCCCTTTCTCTTCAGCCCCCAGCTGCTGACAACATTGCCCCACTTACTTCTCACACCTAGGGGTGATGATCTCCCAGGCAAACTCCTGATTCTGTAATTTCTCTAGGCTTTATTTACAGTGAGGACCCACCTGTCAAAACAAACATTTTTTGGAAGTGGCACTCCTTTCCTTACCACGGCTCAACTTAGGAGCAACTTAAGCTCAACACATTTCCTATAAGCCCAGTGTTACTCAAATGTCCTCATTTCTCTCCTTGGGGAAAATATTATAAAATGTGGGTGCTTTTTTAATCTAAGCTCTTATATAAAGCACACATGCATTTCTAATAGAGCTGTAACTCAGCTGTTTAAGATTTAAACTGGGCGGAGTGGGGGGGGGCGGATCATTATAAGCAAAAGCCACAAAGAAAACAAGAGAAGAGTCTTCTGGGTAGTGCAGAGTAAAGATTAAGAGGCAAATCTTATCAGTGAGTGGAGAAAATTGTGTCTAAGGACAGAAAGATTAAAGAATAAAGAAGCTTTCTTTGAAAATCTCTTAGAAGGAAGCTCCAACTGTGCATGTGTCTAAACTCTAATCTCATGCAGCTCTTGAGATGGAAAGATGGGCTGTAACTGTTTCTATCTGGCCTTGGGCACTTAAGGTAAACAGATGATTATAACTGTTGCTTGGCAATGAGTGTGGAGTAGAGGTCATTGTAAAATTATCAGTTGAATGAAATGATTTTTAAAATTTTGTGTGATAAAAATAATTTTTGTGTGATAGGACTTTCATAATTGATCACTTCTATAACTAGGTAAACTAAAAATTTTATTTTGACACTTAGTGTTAAGGGCATCTGTATTTATGGTGTTATGTTGAATCTACATAGTAAGTAGACAAGCAAAAATATAGCACTCAACCTAGACCTCCCATTTGATCCTGCAATCCCATTACTGGGCATCTACCCAGAAGGAAAGAAATCCTTTTATCATAAGGACACTTGTACTAGACTGTTTATTGCAGTTCAATTTACAATCGCCAAAATGTGGAAACAGCCTAAATGCCCACCAACCCAGGAATGGATTAACAAGCTGTGGTATATGTATACCATGGAATACTATTCAGCCATTAAAAAAAATGGAGACTTTACATCCTTCGTATTAACCTGGATGGAAGTGGAAGACATTATTCTTAGTAAAGCATCACAAGAATGGAGAAGCTTGAATCCTATGTACTCAATTTTGATATGAGGACAATTAATGACAATTAAGGTTATGGGGGGGGAAGCAGAAAGAGGGAAGGAGGGAGGTGGGTGGGGCCTTGGTGTGTGTCACACTTTATGGGGGCAAGACATGATTGCAAGAGGGACTTTACCTAACAATTGCAATCAGTGCAACCTGGCTTATTGTACCCTCAATGAATCCCCAACAATAAAAAAAAAAAAAAAAAAGAATTGTTTAATGAGCACTTACTATATGCCAGGCTCTAAGTTTGGTGTGGAGATTGAAATTCACAAAGAAATAAAGAATGAAATTCAGAAAAAAAAAATATTGCCATTAGTCAATATACTGAAGTTTTAAGAAAAGTATGCAAATGTTATCATAAAATTTGTTATCAGAGTTGCAAATGCAGAAAGTTGACATTGACTATCTTCTATGAAATTTCAAATATCAAGAAATAAACAAATTCTTATTCCTCCTCTAGAGGAATTCTAATTCTTAGCTACTTTACTACTTTCTCTTTTTGGAAGCCTTTAAATTTGCATCCCTCTGGTAAATTTATGTGGTTTTAAATAACTAATCAAATTCTGAAACTGAAGTCACATCAAATCTGTCAGTCTTACTCCGTACACATTGGTCTCTGTAAAAATATTTAGTGTGGACTGTAACTCAATTCAACTTCAAAAACAGGATGCTGGGGTCTCTGGGACTTTGGGCATTACTTCCCACAGCTGTGCAAGGTAAGTATCTACAAGGAGAGGCAGAGTCTTTCCATCCACCCGATGAGGGAAAGGCGCACCCGAAGCAACAGTAATTCCTTTGGCAGAGAGCACCTCCAAACAGGCGGACCTGTGTGTTCTTTGAGGCCCCCGGAGTGCGGGGAAGCACAAAGATGCTGGGAGAACTGCTAGGTACAGGACCAGGGCACCCCAGGGTTATCCGCTGCCTCTACAGCCACTGCTGCTTTGGGATCTGGAACCTGACCCAAGACCAGGCACAGGTGGAGATGCAAGGATGCCGAGACAGTGATGAGCCAGGCTGTGAGGCCCTCCATTGTGACCCAACCCCCAGAGCCCACCCCAGCCCCGGCTCCACTCTCTTCACTTGCTCCTGTGGCACCGACTTCTGCAATGCCAATTATAGCCATCTGCCTCCTCTAGGGAGCCCTGGGACTCCTGGTGCCCAGGGTCCCCAGGCCTCCCCAGACCCTAGGCTCTTCTCTGTCTCAGTTCTGCTACAGCGAAAGGCCTGCACAGTGCAAGGTGGGCCAGAGCCAGAGCCAGACTCAGGCAGAGACTGGAGTGAGGAGCTGCCCGAGCTGCCCGAGCTGTGTTTCTCTCAGGTTATCCAGGAAGGAGGTCACACAGTGGTGTGGGCCGGGCAGCTGCGAGGTGAGCTGGTAGCCATCAAGGCCTTCCCTGCAAGGGCTGTGGCCCAGTTTCGAGCTGAGAGAGCATTGTACGAGCTGCTAGGCCTTCGGCATGACCACATTGTCCGCTTTATCACTGCCAGCCGTGGAGGCCCTAGCCCCTTGCTTTCAGGACCCCTGCTGGTACTGGAACTACACCCCAAGGGCTCCCTATGCCACTACTTGACCCAGCACACAAATGACTGGGGGAGTTCCCTGCGGATGGCACTGTCTCTGGCCCAGGGCCTGGCATTTCTCCATGAGGAGCGCTGGCAGGATGGTCAATATAAACCAGGTATTGCCCACCGAGATCTGAGCAGCCAGAATGTGCTCATGCGGGAAGATGGGTCATGTGCCATTGGAGACCTGGGTCTTGCCTTGGTGCTCGCTGGCCTCACTCAGCCCTCTACCTGGGCCCCTACTCAACTGCAAGGCCCAGCTGCTATCATGGAGGCTGGCACCCAGAGGTACATGGCACCAGAGCTCTTGGACAAGACCCTGGACCTACAGGACTGGGGCACAGCCCTCCGGCGAGCTGATATTTACTCTCTGGCTCTCCTCCTATGGGAGATCCTGAGCCGCTGTCCCGATTTGAGGCCTGACAGCAGACCACCACCCTTCCAACTGGCCTATGAGGCAGAACTTGGCAGCACCCCCACCACCTGTGAGCTATGGGCCTTGGCAGTGGAGGAGAGGAGGCGTCCCTACATCCCATCTACCTGGTGCTGCTTTGTCACAGACTCTGGTGGGCTGAGAGATCTCCTAGAGGACTGTTGGGATGCAGACCCAGAAGCACGGTTGACAGCTGAGTGTGTACAGCAGCGCCTGGCTGCCCTGGCCTGCCCTCGGGAGGTCCCCTTCCTCCCAGAGGGCTCTCCACACAGCTGCCCACCTCTCTGCCCAGAAGACTGTACTTAACCTCCTGCTCCTGCCATCCTTGCCCGTGGGCCTTAGTTGAGTGCACGCCACTTCAACATTCAGCAAACCCTAGCCTAAGCCAGAACGAGACCATCTCTGAAAATAGCCGAGCATTGTGATGAGTGCCTGTAGTCCCAGCTACTCAGGAGGCTGAGGGAAGAGGATCACTTGAGCCCAAGAGTTTGAGCTGGCTGTGAGCTATGATACCACGGCCCTCTACCAAGGGCATCAAAGTGAGACTGTCTCCAAAAAAAACCAAACTGTTCAGCAAGGCTCTTGCTCAACCTGGCTGAACCCTTTTCATGTGTAAATATGCAGTTTATGTGTCATCTAAGTGCATTTGAGCATAAGTATGGTGACTGTATACCTGCCTGGTCTACCTCACCAGTGCCTTTCTCAACTGCTGAATCCTTGGATCTTTCTGTGGGGATCGAGTCCACAGCAGTTCTGACTGGTAACCAGGGATAGGTGTGCACAGGAAAGAAAATAAAGTCAGCCTTCCTGACTCAAAAAAAAAAAAATATTTAGTGTGCCAGATGACCTCAGAAACTTCCGAGGTTGAAAAACATTCTCTTTGCATTTAATTGAATATGTAGTGCACAGAAAATAAGTTCCTTTTTGTCCAAAAGGTGCAAACCTTTTTTTAAAACAAATTCATTTTATTTGCATGTATTTACATACTACATATTAAAACATTTTAAAAATATTAATTTCCAAACATAATGTAAACCAAAATTTTTTTTAGCCTAGTGTTAGTCAAACATGTTTGTTTCTGTCTTTGGGAAAAAGAGCACAAAGAGGAAAAACCAAAGGGCCTTTTATTTAAGTGCTTATAAAAGGGTACACAGGCATTTCCAACAAATCTGTAATTTGGGTGTTTCGGATTCAAATTGAGGTGGAAAAAGAAAGAAACCAATATTAGCAAAATCCAGGAAGAGAATCAGCTTCTTCTAGATACTGAAAAGGAAAGATTAAGAGGCAAATCTTATTAGCCACTGGAGAAAATTGTACTTAAGGACAAAAAGATAAAGAGCAAATAGAAGCTTCCATTGAAAAAGTGCCCTGTGAGTCCTTAAAATATTTGAATTCCAGTTGGAAAACATCTTAAAATACACAAACAAGTTGGCTATTTTCAGTGCCTCTTTTTTTAAATGCACCGTATTCAAAGTATTAAAGAGTTTGTTTCAACTCATTTTAAGAAAAATGTTTATCATAAGGTGCTTACTAGTGAGAAGAATGCCTGATGGCAACTTATCTCAAAGGCAAGATACCAAAGTACTAAAGAACTTGATTGTGCAATGATCACAACAACAAAACAACCCTTGGCTGGGATGTCACATCTCTGGTATGTGAAAAGTTTATGGTTTAGTCTTAGGTTAAACACAATATAGCAATAAAATTTTCAAAGAGAACTTCCAGCCGTTATTTCTGTAAGTTGTTTGTGAGCATTTCTTCAGTGACTCTATCCTTTTGCAGAAAATGCATTACGGAATGTGTTCCCCACCTGGTTCCTGAAGCACAGAAACCCGTCAAGAATAGGGCCCCCAAATTCTAACCCTGATATCCATTCACAAAAAACCTTGTTTAGGAATTTGCTTTGAGTAGCCTTCACATCTTTATCATAGCCTAAGAGTGAATTGCTTATGATCACTCAGGATATAGAAAGACAACCTCTTCTGAGGGATAAAAAAGGAGAAAAATGATATTTGGCCTCTTATTCATTCCATGACATAGTTACTTACTACGGATAGTTCGGAAATGCAATTCCCTCATCATTCCTAAAGGAATTATTGTCGGTGTTTCTTGGCAGGAAACATGCCGTGTTTAAATTTTGCTAAAACATGCCGTGTTTAAATTTTGCTAAAAGGTAGGATTACAAGTAATCCCAGGTTATTTAATAAGATTTTCATGAACAGAAAACTCAGTAGGTTCACACTTCACATACCTTGAGTGCAACCTTCACATAATTGTTAGGAATAGGCTCATCATAGTGGAAGCATCTCCTTTACAAAATGGGTCATCTCTAAACATGTGGCTTTCACGGGGTACGTAGCATGGAGGTAGAGAGCATTCTAGAAACAAAGGCAAGGATTGTAAGAATTCTCAAGGCCCTCTTACCCTGTAATTCTCTTATCATGAGCATTCTCTAGGTTAAAATGATGGCCAGAAGTTGGAACGCCTAAGGATATTTGGCAAATATTGTAGAACATTTCCAGTGGTTAAGATTTGCTTAGCAGAAGCTACATAACGAATATATTGATTATGAGTGTGTGTGTGTGCATCTTACGTGTGATATGTATGGCTTGGGAAGCATAGTAGTCTCTTAGGGCTACCATAATATTTCTACAAACTTAGTGGCTTAAAGCCATAGAAAATTATTCTTTCACAGTTCTGGTATCCAGAGACCAAAATCAAGATGTTAGCGGGCAGGGTCTTCCTCCCTACACAGAGTCTAGGGGACAGTCCTTTCTAGTCCTTGACTAGGGGTCACATCACTTTCTTACCTTCTCCTCTCCGTGTCTGTCTTTCCCTCTGAATGTCTCATCTCAAGACCCTTCTCATTGGATTTAAATTCCTCCCAGCTAGTGCAGGATGATAGCCTCATCTCAAAATTCTTAATTATGTTGCAAAGCTTTTTTCTTCCCCCGTCAAATAAGGAAACACAGATTCTAGGGACTGGGACATGGATATAATCTTTTGAGGGGCCACCCATTCAGCCCACTATAGAAAGAAATATATTTCACTTCCAGTTTTGCTCTGTTTTTGCTTATCGAGCATTAATCTTTTTACTGTATTTTTTAGCTTCCTGTGTATGTTATCATCGCCACAATAAAACTATGGTAATATTTATTTCACCTCCGGCAAGCAACCACAGTGTGCTGGAAAGGAAGCTTGCTAATTTGGCCTTGATATGCCATACCAGATCTAGAAATGGTTCTTTGTTTTTGACACTGAATATCATCTTAAACCAAAAACATCATTTGGCAAAAGTCATGGTGACTTTGGAAAACACTGAAAAAATTCCGATTTAAGCTCCTAGAAATGTGCAAGCAGGGCTCAGGAAGCCTGTCAAAACACTTCAACGTTTTCCTCAGAGGAGACACTGAGGCGTACACAGCCTCAGTGGCATTTGTGTAGATAAAGACAAATGTATTTCCCTCTGCGAATCTATACACATCAAGTATTTTAATTGGGCCAGTGTGAGAAATGTCTTCGAAATCTTAAACTTTCCCAGTGCCAGACCTACTGGGTAATCACTCTTCCCTTCTGAAAATGTTACATATCACATTATACGCCTAAGTTCAAAATACTAGAAATTCAGTTTGTGTGGAGGACTTTATTAAAAACTGTAAAATACATTTCCATTTCAATCACTGGGTTATAAAAGCAATGAGCCTCACCATCTGATACTGACTTTTTCTTTTTACTTGCTTCCAGGTTTAGATTTACAATGATTCTACTGAAGAAAAAAATACAAATCTTTCTCAGGATGAATTTTTACTTAGCTTGTATGTGGCTATGGTAACTATAATTCTTTATTTCTTCTTAGTTACTTTCCTGTGGAGAACTCTGTCTCTTGGTGACAATAGAAGACAGTTTGAGGATTGTTTCAGAAAACTGATTTTCTATGTCTTCAGGTTACTCTCCGACTGTGAAAAGAGGATCTTAGAGGTGAGGTCAAATGTTTTCAAGATAAGATGTGCCGTTCTTCAACACTCCCTGGCAGGCTCTGAGAAATTGACTCTTTTACAGAGTATGTGTAGCCAGGAGGTATGTGATACCCTTTACTGTTACAATGATACTCGTTATATTTATTTCGTAAAAGCTTTTATTTCGAACAATTGTCCAAACATCTAGTTGACCAGTAAAAGTGAGAATACAGCATAATTCTGTTTTTATGGCCCACCATTGTAATGGAATGCCAGTTGCATAGCAATGCAACTTTAGTATCCCTCAGTTCCAAATGTCCTTGGCCTTCTCTCTCAGTGCCTCTGATTTTCCCTTATATTTCTTTCTCTAGGTTGATTTTCTGACTTGGGCTTTCTTTTTAACAAACCACTAGAGACACGCTCATATCCTGTTTGTCCTTCTGCTTTTCCCTGTCACCTGCTTTTAATGGGTGTTTATTTTCCATCATTAGTCAGATGTTAGTTCATGGTTTAAATAAAAATATTAGTGATTTATTTTTAACAAAAATGTGTGATTTATTTTTAACAAAATTAGTGATTTATTTTAACAAAAATTTTATATTTTTACATACAAAAATTATTGTGGGTAACGATATTGAACGCATGACATCTAGATGAATGATTTTTGTATGTGTGCTATTACATGTTATATAATTAGAAATTATTTTGGTTATGTAGAATTGGGCACTAGTTAGCAAGAAAGGTCATTATACAATTGGAAGAAATAATCACATCCACCTAAGTCAACAGGTGCTAAATGTCATTCATGAGACATATGGGAAATATGTTTATTCCAGGAGAAAGTTCATATTTTTTTTTATTTAAAATCCGTAAATTTCTAGCCAGCAATTAAATGTCAATGGAAGGTTTCTCCTAACTGTTGGGCTAAATATCTATGTGTCTTATATCATAACCATGGTAATATAATGTAGTATATTGAAAGATACTCTACACATAGTTGTAGCAAGGAGAGCTTAAGCTTAAGGATACAATTACTACTAGAGATGTTCCATTGTTTTTATGATAACTGTTTTATTTGCTATAACTCAGTTCTCCAGGCATTTTCTATGTTAAATTTTCTTTTCTGTTATTCATAATAATCGTGCACATTGATGCCTCAAATTATCATGTGAAATACATCTTCTGTGGTATCAAAGATCAACTGAAGGCCTCCAGTGACTGTCTTCCCCTCATATCAGTGTTAATGGGAGGAAGCCAGGGAAGCACTTTGAATTCAGGTTAGTTGAAAAGTGTCCAAGTAGAGGTTAGAAAAACAATATGTTTGTTCTTCCCTTTATAGTTTTAGATAATAATTTACCTTTACTATTTAGATGATGTCCTATAGAAGTGGGGAACAAGAATGACTTTCTTTGTGCTATGTTTCAAACATCACACATATCTGAGTTCTTAATGAGTCAAAACCATATGTTAACAGCATACTCTGGCCATCGTATAAACTTCTAGCTTAATCATACTCTATTTTTATACCAAACCACAGCCAAAAAGTAACCGCTTACAATTTGTCTCAGCTCCCATCTCCTCCATTCTGAACCTGCTCCTTTCAAGAGACAGAAATCTAGACTCTTCTTTTTTATTAATGTTTAAACTGAATGCTTTATTGACTTTAGGCCAGCTGGGAAGAATTTATACTTTAAGGTATTTTACCTTATTGGGGGTGGGGCAGGGGTTGGGAAGGTAACTGTATTAGAGGCGTCTGACGTTTGAGTTTGCTGTTCCGGGCTGAGGGAACATTCAGCTCTCTCCTGTAATGCCTGCTTCAGTACAACTCATCAAAGGGCACATGTCCCAACTCCCCTTGCTGCCATTGACTTTTGGCCAGAAGGAAACTTCTTCGCAGCATTTATGACATCAGCACTAGCTGCTGAATCAATCTGTTGAGGGACCGTGGATGGTGGCATGTTAGAGCCAGCAGCTAGTGCCTTGAGTATCCAGCTTTCAGCTTTTTTCTGGCAGATTGGACATCTGCATTGGAAAGGCTTCTTTGAGCAGTTGTTTTTACCTGGTTACAGGCAGCCTTGATAACATTTCCAGCAGCTGCAGCCTGGGAGATAGTGTAAATCCCCAAAAGTCCAGAATCTGAGTAACTGGCATTAAAAGCAGAAACATCAAGTAGCTGGTGAATTCCCTTGACAACAGCCTGGTACAGACGGCTGGTGGCATTGCTGCCCCTCTTGACGTGTGCTCCAGCACCAAGCACATGCTGAAGCACACTAAAGGCATTTGCTCCTGCACTTCCGTGGCAGCACTTTCTGCAACAAAAGCAGCGTGGACAAATTCTGTTCTCGAATTTGTAATTTAGCACCAGTTAAACCAAGCCCTCTCCTCATACTGAGAAACTGTTCAGCAACTTGCTTAAGAACAGGATGACTCATGCCTAGTCCAACCAAAGCCAATTGCGCTTGTAAAATGGTTCTAAGCATAGTAATGTACCTCCTCTGATGTCACTTTTCTAATGCTGTGGTCAGGACAAGGCAAGAAATTAGCCAAGGCAGGGTGGCACCTGTGGCTCAATTTAACTCCAAGAACAGAGAATTTCATGGATCAGTCAAGTTCATTTGGCAGAAAACAGAAGATATTAATTTTTCTTATCTCAATTCAACAATCCTATTGTTTATGGACTGCTGTAAATTCTAGATAATAGCATTTAAACACTGAAGTTATTAAATGTAACTGAAAACTTACAGAAAAAAAATTCCTTTGCTAAGAATCCCTAAACTGCTGATTATAAAACTGGTCATTTATGTAACTAAATTTCTATTTCCTACTTAGGGTAAGAATTAAAATCCATTAGCCAGGTTAAAAAAAAAAAAACTAAGTAGAAATTGAGGGCGAATTGGTTATATATGAATGGATACAAATATATATTCAGTGATATATCATGTTCAATATAGAAAAGAACCATGTTTCAAATACCTTTTTAACCTCAAATGTAGTTAGCACAACACAGTGTACTATATGTGTTAGAAAACTAGTAAGTTTTGTTAAAATGCAAAAAAATAAAATCCTTCATATCTTTATTCATTCTCTTAGACTGCTGACTTACAATGGCAATGATTTAGAAAGTAAGGGCCATTTCCCCCACCTAATTAGTTACAGTTAGATCCCCAAGTTTATTTCCAATGCTCTAGGTTGTGCTGTCACAAACATGTGAATTGTTAGTCATACAACATGACCACAGAGCAGCAGAGAGGCAGCGGAAGATAATAACACAGGCACTCATGTAGGGATTCAGTCTAGATGTGGGTTGATACAGGCTTGGTAGCTTTGTAGTTTATACATTTGTACAATTTTTTTCAATTACTTTGAAAAATATCCAACTTGCATAAAGGTGAACTTAGGTCATCTATGTATGTAAAGATAAAAGAGAAAATGACTCAATGTCAAAGTCCTAGCATGTTGTCTAGGAATCAATAGATAATCACTTTCATTAAAACCAGGAAAAGGCAGAGAATTTGGATAGTGCGGTTTCTTTTCTGTCTGCACCAGAATCTCGACTTGGGTGTTAGTAACACTTTGGGCTGGATAATTCTATGTTTGGGGCATTGTGCTGTGTGTCATAGCATGTTTAGCAACATTCCTGACTTCTGTCCACTAGATGCTAGTAGCGCACGTCCATTCAACTCCTCCTAGCCCCCTCCCCACCCATCCCATCACCCCTCACCTCTTACCCCTCCGAGCACTTTAGTTGTGACAATCAAGAATATGTGTAAGCTACAGGTGCTGAGCCACATACACCAGAGCTGGTGGGTTCGAATCCAGCCTGGGCCCGCCAAACAACAATGACAACTACAACCAAAAAATAGCTGGGCGTTGTGGTGGGCACCTGTAGTGCCAGCTACTTGGGAGGCTGAGGCAAGAGAATCACTTAAGCCCAGGAGTTGGAGTTTGCTGTGAGCTGTGATGCCATATCACTCTACCCAGGGTGACAGCTTGAGGCTCTGTCTCAAAAAAAAAAAAAAAAAAGAATAATTAAGAATATGTGTGGGGATTGCCAAATATGCACTGGGGCAAAAATCTCCCTGAGTAGCACTGGTCTGCCTGAACAACAGAATTCACTATCCAATAACCTGGGCTCAGCTCTGGGGTCCTGTCCTTCAAGTTCAGCCTCGGCTAGTTGCACAGTTAATGGCAGACTCCTCCAATATGTAGGAATATCTTTACTGTATATTGTGGGTAGTCATTCCAGCTACCTCCAGCCATTACTGGAGGAAAATTATTTCATTATATGAGCTGTTTCTAAATTAGAAAAAATCTCAGGAACACAGAGAAATGAAAGGAGATGTATTATTTAATTCATGCTCAGTAAATTTCACATGAATTTGCAAAGAAAATACCATTTTGGGCAAATAATCCATATATAACAATTACCCTTGTATGATATAAAATGTCTCAAGACATTTGTTCAATTTCTAAAATTCAAGGATAATCAAAAAGAAGTAAAATATGTATTTGGCAAAATACTTTGCCTTGAACATTCATAATTCTATTTTCTAGAGTGATTGTTAACATATGCTGTGTGGAAGGATTTTAAAAAGTTGTTATATAGGGCGGCACCTGTGGCTCAGTGAGTAGGGCGCCAGCCCCATATGCCGAGGGTGGCAGGTTCAAACCAAGCCCCGGCCAAACTGCAACCAAAAAATAGTCGGGCGTTGTGGCAGGCGCCTGTAGTCCCAGCTGCTCGGGAGGCTGAGGCAAGAGAATCGCGTAAGCCCAAGAGTTAGAGGTTGCTGTGAGCTGTGTGACGCCACGACACTCTACCGAGGGCGGTACAGTGAGACTCTGTCTCTACGAAAAAAAAAAAAATAAAAATTTGTTATATAATATACTTGCTTTCACAGACAAATGATTACTTTTATTTTAGTATCTTTGTTTTTGAAGAAAAGAACTTAAAAATTATCATAAACAGTTAACGGTTTTAAGGAATAAAATCTATCAGGCCTGTTGCAGTCAACTATAAAATGAAATTAATTTTTCAAATGTGGTATATGATAATTTACCATGTGTCAAATGTATACATTGGAACAGATTATAATTTTTTATCTACATGAGAATGAAAAATGATTTAAAAGTAGGGGGAAGAAAAATTTATGATAAGATTATGAGGAAGCTCAAAATATTCTCAATTCTATATAAGCAACATGTAAACTAGCTCAGTACTGTGGGGGTCAAGGTTGGCCCCCTGGAGTTTTACTGAAAATCACTAACATGAGGCAGATTTATTAATAGAAAACATATACATTCATTTAATATGTATACACAGAAGCCTTCAGAATGAAGACCCAAAGATTAAGGGAAAATTGTTCATTTTTATGCTTAGGTTCACCAAAGTATGGACAGCCATACAGAAATATGATTAGACCCAAAGGGTATGTTCTAATGTTCATAGACTAAGTGGAGAAACCCAGCAAGTCCTGCCCATTTAGATTCTTCTTGGCCTTCTTGATCACGCATTCCTTCCTTCTGGGTGTGGGGCACGGTCCCAAAAATGGGAGTTCTATGACCTACAGTCAAACAAGGTAGGTCAGATAAATTTTTTATGGCCAGTTTTTACAAAGAATACTATTAGATTTTATGGCTGGATTTAGACAAAAAGGGTTGTGGTTTCTGTGACATGCCTTACGGAAGAGGGATTCTAGTTTTTATGGCCACAACCTTGGGGAAGAGGAATTCTAGTTTCTATGGCTAGCCTTGGGGGCAAAAGGGACTGAGAAGTTCAAGGACAGGAGAAAGTCAGAGAGAAACTTTTGCTTCTGAGGCCTTCACTGAAGGGTGCTGTTTTTGAGCCCACAGTACAGTGCCTGGATTAGTTATGTCCTTATTTGTACTCAGCTTTTACTCCAAATAATTCAAGTTAGCATCCATAAAACACAGCAAGATTATTCAAAGTTTCAAAATAAAAGTAGCAAGAAAAAAAAATACAACCTTAGGCACATATCATTTTCCATAAAAATCTAGTTAAAAATACATTTATAAAAATCTTATATGTTTTTAGCAAGACATGAAAATGAAAATAAAATTAAGGAAACAATTCCATTTAAAATAATGTCAAAAATAATAAAATTCTTACAAATGTAGTTAAAAAATAAATTTAAAACTTATACTCTGAATACTATAAAATAAATTTTTTTATTTATATAAAATAAATTTTTTTTATTTATATAAAATAAAAATTTTTTTATTTATATAAAATAAAATTTTTTTATTTATATAAAATAAAATTGAACAAAATTTTAGACCTAAACAAATGGAAAGACATTTCATGTTAATGGATCAGAAGATAATATTGCTAAGATGGCAAGGTTCCCCAAAGTGATATACAGATTGATTCCACGCAATCCTTACAAATTCCTGAATGACTTCTTTGAAGAAATTGACAGTGTGATCCTAAAATTAATCTGGAAATCCAAAGTGCTCAGAATAGCCAAAACTATCTTGAAAAAGAACAAAATTGGTTGACGCTTACCTTTCAATCTCAAACTTATTTTAAAGCTACAATAATCAAAATAGTCTCAGAATAGATGATACATAGATCAGGCAATAGAATTAGAGTTCAGAAATAAGCCCTTTTATTTATAACAAATTAATTTTCAACAAAGGTACCAAGACCAGTGGGTAAAAAATAGCATTTTTAATAAATTATGGTGGTCAACTAGATGTCCACATAGAAAAAATGAGTTTGGATACCTAGCTTATAACATACATAAAACATTCACTCAAAAGTGACCAGGAACCTAAATGTAACAGCTACAATTACTCTGAAAAGATTTTGTAAGAAAATTCTTCTAAAACACTTAAAATAAAACATAGATATAAATCCTAATGATCTTGGTTTCCTAGATATGACATCAAACACAAAAACAACAAAAAATAGATATAATTAAAATATAACTATTTTATGCTTCACATTATACCTCAAGAATGTGAAAAGAACACCCATAAAATAGGAGGACATTTTTGCAAAGCACGTGTCAGAGAAGGAACTTGTAACTAGAAAATATGAGGAAAAATGTAACTCAAAAATAAAAAGACAAACCACCTAACTAAAACATGGGCAAAGGGTCCAAATAGGCATTTCTTCAAAGAAAATAAAATATGCCAATGTCATCATGTTCCACATCCTTATTCATCAAGGAAATGCAAGTGGAGATCACAAGGAGATACCACTTCAAAACTCCTGGGATGACTATACTCTAAGAAACAGACAATAACCATTATTGGTGAGGATGTGAAAAATTGGATGGCACCCTCATACACGGAGAGTGGGAATGTGAAATTTGAAAAAAGAAAAAAAACTTTGGAAAATCCTGGCAATTCCTCAGAAGGTTAAACCTAGAATTACCACATGATCTAGCAATTCTACTTCTAGGTATCTACCCAAGAGAAATGAAAAGCATATGTCCACGCGAGAACTTGGGGATGGCAGCAGCATCTATGATTGCCAAAAAGTAGATATGATTCAAATGTCCATGAACTAATAAAACGTGGTATATTGATATAATGGTATGTTATTCAGTAGTAAAAAAGAAATGAAGTATTTGTAGCTGTTACAACAAGGTGAACTTTAAAAACATGCTTAGTGAAAGAAGCTAGACACCAAGGGCCATGTAATATATGGGTCCATTTATATAAAAAGTTGTGCTGCTATGTTACGCTTTGGTAATGGTGAGAAGCTTGTGGTCAGAGCAAGAATGTCCCTTCTTAGGAGACACTTCCCTCACTACCTCTTGAAGGTGCTACTTTAAGAGGAATTATCCTCTCTGATCATTACCCAACTTTAATCTTCTGCATGAAATCAATCAAAATCTGATATTTTTCCTAATTTATTTATACTTTCTTATCCTAACACCGAAAAGTAATGTGTGCAAATAAAAAGACTCAGTCTTGTTATTCATGGATATATCTTAGGACCAAGAATGGCGGCAGGCATAGAATTGGTCACTTAATAAATATATGTCACTTATAAGACATTCCATCATAAGGCCACGGGAGAATCAAAGGTAGAAATATTGAACAACAATGACCATTTCTTCCTGATACTGTATTCCTTTAAAAAAAAAAAAAAACAACAACTAATTTATTCATTTATTTAAAATGACAAAATAAGTCATTACATGACATTTTGAGATATGTATATATTGTGGAATGGCTAAGTTGAGATAATTAGCAGATGCATTACCTTGCATACTCATTCCTTTGTGATGAGAACACCCAAAATCAACTCTTAGAGACCTTCAGATATATAGTACATTATTACTGACTGAAGTCACCATGTTGTACAATAGGTACTGGTATTTTGAATGCTTTGTTACACAACAGCTTATGGAATCTTTACGTCAGCCTTTGGGGAGGTCAGCAGCATTATTTGCATTTTGAGAGGTTAACAGTTTACTTGTGATCACACAGACTGTACCAAAGTAATTTCCAGTTGATATTTTCTTCCCACAAATGCCACACCTTTAATGATTATACTGTGCTATAACCAGTTCTTAAGCAAATACTTTTGGGATTTAGTGATATGCAGGAATGCTTCAAGAAGAAAAGGTATTTTAACTCAGTTTTGAATAAGAGGAAGGATTTGTCCAAGTAATTAGATGGCATATACCCCTAAGTGTGGGAAGACAAGAAGAGCACAGAGCTTGCAGAAAGCAGAGTTGGTAAATTTGACAGGAGTTTAAGAAGAGCCATATTCTAAGAAGAGGTTTGGAGAATGAAGTGAATATTATGATTAACTTGCTGGGTTTTTGCAGAAATGACGTGGCCAGGCCTTTAGAGTATTTTATATCTCTCTTTATAATCTAACTAATTAAATTTCTTCTTTGATTCACAGAAAATATTTTAGATATCTCCTTGGGATGCATTCAATAATTCCACTACAGTTCTGAGATTAGGAAATATAAATCCACTCAATACAAAATAGGGAAATTTTTTTTATTATTAAATCATAGCTGTGTACATTAGTGCAGTCAAGGGGTACAATGTGCTGGTTTCATATACAATCTGAAATATTTTCATCAAAGTGTTTAACATAGCCTTCGTGGCATTTTCTTAGTTATTGTATGAAGACATTTGTATTCTGCATTTAGTAAGTTTCACCTGTACCCATTCTAAGATGCACCTAGCTGTGGCCCCACCCATTACCCTCCCTCTAACTCAACCTCCCTCCTCTCCTCCTCTCCCTTGGCCCTTTCCCCATATTCTTGTGCTATAGTTGGGCAAAACAGTGAAACTTTAACTACAGGTGTTCTTAATACGTCTGTAGCTTATAAATACATCATTAGGCTCCTATGAATGCTGAGTAAAGAGAAAAAATACAGACTAAACAATAGTTCCTTTGTGATGAGAATACCCCAAAACAACTCTTAGAGACTTACGGGTATATAATACATTACTATTGACTGAAGTCCTCGTGTTGTACAATAGGTACTGGTATTTTGAAAGCTCTATTATGCAATGTCTTATGGAATCTTTACGTCAGCCTTTGGGGAGGTCAGCTGCACTATTTGTATTGTGAGAGGTTAACAGTTTACCTGTGATCACATCATCTGTACCAGAGCCATTTCCAGTTGATATTTTCTTCCTACAAATGCTGCTGTTAAATGATTATACTGTGCTATAATGAGTCTTAAGCAAATACTTTTAGGATTTATTTATGCAGGAATGCTGAGGTAATGTGTTTAACAGTCTGATATTCCCTACTTTATATTCCAAGAGACGACATTATGACCATGTTAATGAAGCTAAGAGAGTTGGAATAACTGCTCCAGAGTTCAAACCAAGACAGAAAAATAGAAAGAAAATTTTATGATTTGTCATATATTTGTGAGCTGAACCAAATGATTTTACTGTATGCAGGGCTTATATGAAATCTTGGGAATGTTCTTTTTGTTGTTGCCAATTTGATATATGTATAAATTAATAATTTATGGTTGATTCTGTTTTTCCATACTGAATGGACTATACTGTTGATGACCTCTATTTTCATCTAGTATACAAAGCTATGCCAGTTTTTAAGAGACATGCTTAAGTACATTTACCATTTTGTTAACTCTGACAAAAATGACATATTAATATCTTTCATGTACTTATAAAATATTCCTAGTCAGCCAGGCCCAACATAAACTATTTTGAGTCTCTCCCCTTCCTCTCCATCAAAGTAATTGACGAGTTCCACATATATTGTCTTAATTCAGTCAGGCTGCCTAACTCGTATGCCACAGAGTAGGGGGCTTAAATCACAATACTTTGCTTCTCACAGTTCTGCAGCCTGGGACCTTAGATCAAAGTGCTGGTACCTCAGGTGCCTGGTGAGACACTCTTCCTGCTGTGCAGGTGGCTCACACGGCAGGGAGAGAGAGGAAGCCAACTCCTCCAAGTCTTTTCTTACAAGGGCACTAGTCCATTCATGACCCTCATTGCCCACCAAAGGCCCCACTTCCGAATACCATCCCATTGGGAATTACTCTTCAACATGTGAATATGGGGGAACACAAATATTCAGAGCATACCACATATTTTACCTTTTTTTCCAACTTCTCTGCTGTCTGTCTACCTCAGATTATGGCAAAAGCCCTGATATTCCCCAACCATGCCACATGTTCCTGTTTCTGGCCCAGACCTCTCAGCGCTAATTTTGCCCGGAGCTCCCAGCTCCAGCAGTATTGCCTCTGTCAACATTCTGTCTTTACAGGTTCCTGTGGAACATCATTGGTTCAAGATCTTTCTGAATACATCTAGCAGTCATCAGGCCTGCTACTTTATCAGATACAGCTCTCCTTCATACACTCGCCCTTTAAAAGAAAAAATCAGTTTCATAGAAAAGTTTCTTCATCATTTTTGCAGTATTTTCTCATGCTTAAGTTTTGTTTTTATATTTCACATAATACTGGGGATTTGCTCATATTTATTTATACTGTCAAGCCTCTTTGTTTAGAATCTTTCTGGCAAGAAGAGTGATAATTATAAGATCATCATTTGCATTTTCTGTGTTATTAAAAGATGTATATGTGACGCTGTAAAATTCTATTACTTAGCACTGTTTCTATGTTAAAGTAGAAGCTAAAATAATTTTAATTTGTTAGAAAACCTGAAGTCTTATTGACGTATTAGAAATCATCTAGATATTACATCTTAATAAGAACTTCACTTATGGACATTCCTTGTTGCCCTAAATGGTACTTTCAAAAAGCAGATTCCATTTGCATGTTCATTGGACATTTTAGATTATGAAGTGACTCAAAGCTGGAAATCTCATGCTAGCCTGATAGACCAGAAAGATAGGAGTCGGAGTCTGATGAAAACATGAAATGGAGACATTCTACCTCTAGATTTATTTTGCACAAAGATAAACATCTAACTATATAAGTCTTTATTATTCAGGGATATTCTTGTCCATGCAGATAAAACAGATCCTAATCTATAGGCTCTGGAAGGCTTCACGAAAGGAAGGCAGAAAGAAGGGATACTCTAGCAAAAAGAAGTATCCCTCTGTAGGAGGATTTTATTATTTGACCTTTATTCTCATGGCAGTTTCTATAAAGATTCCTGTGGTCCCTTTTCTTCCAGTAACACTTCAACCTGGAGCAGCAGTGGAGCTCAGTGATCGAGGGTGGTACTCTTAAGTGAAGCTCTGGAAGTGAGGGTCCCACCTTGGCCTTCTTATGAGCTGGGCAACTTTCAGCATTAGTTAACCTTTCTCATTTCTTCATCTGCAAAACTTGTACGTCAGTAAAACCTAACTCATAGGGTTTTTGTGAAGATTAAGTTAGTTAAAACTCCTAGAACAGTAACAGGCTCACAGTAAGTACTTAGAAAAAGTGAGAGAGAAATGTGGCTATCAATTGAAGAAAGGCTTGTTTAGTATCAGCTGTGTGTTAAACTTTATATTCAACTCAGGGACAAAGACGTAAACAAATCACATTGCTTACCCTCAAAATGTTCACAGGGTAGTGCTCTGTCGAAGAAGGTCAATCTGCATTTTGGGTGATGTTTTTCTTGTAGCACCATGTCCCCTGGACTACACCAACCCAGCCTAAGTTATAGAACAATATTTAATCAAAAGATACATTATACAATTTTGCACACCTTCTCATGTCAAGAATAAATACCCTGGCTTGGAACATAGGAAGGTCGACATGATAATAGCATGAGATCTTACCCCAGAGAAGGGAAAAAGAGACTAGTTCTCAATATCTTCAAGTTCATGGTAACTCAGTGGTGGGTGACCCGAACACGGAAAAAGATGGGGTGTGTCAACATTAAAAATGTCTGATATGACTGCAATTTGTGAAAACGACAAATTTTATAAACTTTTTAAAAAAGAAATCTTGCACTATAAAAAAATTGACAAAGCAATTTCCACATGGCTTCCCCTGCCCGTCCATATGTTTGTGCTGGCAGAAACTTCCTCTGTTATCTTCAGGGCTTTTCCCCAACCCCCACTTCTACTTAGAAAACTTGCCAACTTTTTAGGAGTTAGTTGTTTAGAAATTGATCATTTGCACGCAGGTAGTCTGCCTAACCCACAATGTACACAAGGACAGCAGGAATAACACTGACTAAGCTCCCTCAGAGACGTTCGTCATGGATGCTGAGTTGTAATGACGAACGCGTTCTGCTTGTGTGACCCTGTGCAGCACAGTCTCTTCAGCCACTGGGAATAATTGTGAGGTCCTGGATAAAGAGCAACACCCCGCTGGAGCTTGGGTAAAGGATAATAGAGGAAGAAAAAGAAGCCCTTGGAGAGGTTTGGTTGTGCACTATTTCCTAAAAACATTTCTTCTAGGTTCTGGAGATTGGTTCCCACATTTCCCGTTCTCCCATCTGGCCTGTCCTTCTGGCCTTGGACTGTCCCCTTTCCCAGGCCCCTGCCCTGGACGACTAAAGTCATTCTCTGGTCTCCTGTCCCTGACTCATGTATACAGAGCCTGGGGACAGTAGTTGTCAACAGTTTTTCTTTTTTTTGTACCATGACCAATGGTAGTAAAAAGCATTTGATGTCATAATAAAATGAATATATACCTATATTCATACATGTACATAACTGAAACCTAAGTTTTATGAAGCAAAATTCACCCAACTGTGTGATAGGCACATTGATATTTTCTATTCCATTCTATTCTATTTAAAATGTTAGCCACTGCTCACAAATTTGTTTTGATGACAGATTACAGATTACACCCCACAGTTTAAAGAATTGTGCTTTAAAGGATTAAAGCAATATTAATAGAGGTTTTTCTAAAAGCTTAGAACTGGGCTAGGCGTGGTGGCTCATCCCTATAACCTATAGCATTCTTGGAGGCTGAGGCAGGTGGATTGCCTGAGCTGAGTTCCAGACCAGCCTGAGCAAAAAGTGAGATCCCCCGTTACTACTATAAATAGAAAAACAAATTTAGCAGGGCATTGTGGCAAGTGCCTGTAGTTCCAGCTACTTGGGCGCCTGAGGCAAGGGGATCTCTTGAACCCAAAAGTTAAGTTGCTGTGAGCTATGATGCCACAGCACTTTACTCAGAGCACAGAGTAAGACCCCGTCTCTAAAAGAAATAAATAAAATAAAAATAAAAAACCTGAAACTAACACAAACATTTCAAATCATCTTGAAAATGTTGTTATACTAGACATTTTGTTTATTTTGACTATTTTAGGCTTTGAAGTTCCTTCCTATGGAAATTCTTTACCTCATAAAATTTAGAGAGACAAGGCATGTTTCCTAGTACAAAATTCCTACTGTCCAGACATCTTCTTTCTTTGGCTCCTTGAAGGGGGGGATGAGGATGTAACTCTCCCAAGCTCTTGGTCTGGAGCAAAAGTTGATGCAGCAGCTCAGATTAATATTGGCTTCATTGATGATAGTACTGTGGTGTGTACTGTCCATTGCCAAATGGGCCCCAGTGCCAGAGGCTGCACCCAGAGTGCCACAGGGCAGTATCTGCATCCACTGGGCATTCGGTGGTATGGTTTTAGCTGTGGTCATCATACAGCTTCTTTCGTTCTTTCCTTGCCTATATCTGATTCTCCAGACTGTCAATTCCTTTTCGTTTAAATCTGCCATGGTATAAATTGGTTTCTTTGATTGGCAATCAGTTGCAATCAACTTCCCTAAGGTTTATTTAAACACATGGACATTAACTTTGTTTTATGCAAAAGAAGATGATCTTGGAGATTCCTTGCAAAATCTGTACTAGAGGTCCAGTGAAGGGAAGGATGAGAAACCCTGAGAGGGGAAAGTTGACTGGGTTATTGATAACAGGGCTTTCTGACAGTAAGTAAAAGAAGAATTCATCTTGGGGTTTGTTTTTTTTTTCCACTTTCTTTTCTTAGTTTCCTCCTTCATTAAATCCTTTCTATTGTCAAAAACCTTGTTGGAGGGGTAGTGCCTGTGGCTCAAAGGAGTAGGGCGCCGGCCCCATATGCCGGAGGTGGCGGGTTCAAACCCGGCCCCGGCCTAAAACTGCAAAAAACAAACAAACAAACAAAAACCCTATTGGAGGAGGGGGAGCAAAAGACCAAGTCGTAGTAGGTTCTGCCTGTGGTTTCAGAGTTGAATATAGTTAATGCTGGGCCACTTACACTGGCTGAGTTCCGAGATGCAAAGGGGCAGTATCTTTGGATGTATCATCTAGTTTATCTAGTAAAGCATTAGGTGTTAGAAAAAAGTAATTCTAGCTTACTGGCCAAGTATAGTCATGTATCACTTAACAATATGGATATGTTCTAAGAAATGTGTCACTGGGTAATTTTGTCTTTACATGGACATCATAGTATAGTCAGCTTCCAAAAGTTGAAAGTTAAGCTTATTTTCACAAATATCACATTATCAAGAAGAACAAGGGAAACACAATTTTTAAAGTATGAAAAAACAGTTTTATGTTTGCTCTAAATTATTGAAAATAATTGAAGGGTTATAACGGCAAAAACAATATGAAGATTTTACTATCTTATTCATTTTATCCTAAATTTCTAAGTGCTACCTTATTTAGAAATGGTAACCCCAGAGTCTCAGCATGTTTAGAGTCAAGAAAAATGAAGTAAATTCTATTTCCAGGAGAGTCATAAGTTAATTATGGTAACTGTTTCAGGTGGTTGTTTGCCTACGTTGCTGCGTCAGTTGAAAAATATGAAGAGGTCTCGTCATGTCGCCATACCACAGAGAAACCAGGTGAAACTCCTGACCCAGTGCCTGGCTTGCCTTAACTCCTTGGTATGAGACAACTCAGAAAATCTCATTTCAAATAATTCTTTAGAAAGATTTCTCTGATTCTTCTAAGAAACTCAAGAATTCCCTCCTTCAGGTGCTCTATATGCTTTGTTCATTCACTTACTGTATAAACTGTCATACTGGTTGGCCCTTATCTACCTCCCTTTCCTAAGAGAGGCAACTCTGATATTTCATGCCATATCCCCAGAATATCCTCTATAGAATAGGTACTGAATAAATCCACTAAAAATGAATGAAATATTTAACATGTTTCTATGGAAACAAAGACTAGTAAGTTTGCCATCAGTATAATAAAATAAGACTTACCATCACCCAATATGAACATCTTGGTTATGCTGTGAGAAGGATGAAAAATAAAAGTATCAGTGAGAATTGGATTAAGTATGAGTGTGAGGAGTTAAACATGGCCAACTCTGGCAGTCCAAGCCACATATAGATGAAACCTGGGATATTACTCAGTGGTTATATACCAATGTGTTCCTCTTCTTAAGATCTTCCTGTCTTGTGCAGCAAGACATGATATACCTATGTCAGGGTGTTGACTTCTTTCTCACACAGGATAAAACACTTTTGTTTTAAATTTCAAATTAATATGAGGGTAAAAATTTTTAGGTTACACTGTTCTCACTTCTAAGGCAAAGATCACACTGCAGAAGAGCCCTTCACCCGGGGGTGTGCTGAACACCCTTACATTGTGCATATTCAATGAGATCCCACCGTTTGCTCTCCCTTCTTCTCTCTCCCACCTCACCCCTCCCCCTTGCTAGACTATATTTGTAATTGTTTGTATGTTGGTTTCATATTAGTATTGAGTACATTGGATTTTTTTTTTTCCATTCTTGAGATACTTACTAAGAAGAATGTGTTTCAACTCCATCCAGGTAAACATAAAAGACATAAAGTCTCCATCTTTTCTTATAACTGAATAGTATTCCCTGGTCTACAGTATGCCACAGTTTTTTAATCCATTCATGGGTCAGTGGGCATTTGGGTTGTACTCACGACTTGGCAATTGTTATTGAGCTTCAGTAAAGCTTTTGATGCGGATGTCTTTGTGGTGAAATGATTTCTGTTCTTTTGGGTAGATACCTAGTAATGAAATTGTGGAATCAAATGGAAGGTCAACTTTTAGTTCTTTAATAATTCTTCATACTTCTTTCCATAAAGGATGTATTAGTTTGCATTCCCACCAGCAGTGTAGAAGTGTTCCCTTCTTTCCATATCCATGCCAGTATCTGCAGCTTTGGACTTTGTGATGTGGGCTAATCTTACTGGTGGTTAAGTGGTATCTCAGAGTGGTTTTGTTTGCATTTCTCTGATAATTAAAGATGATGAAATTTTTTTCACGTTTTTGGCCATTTATCTGTCATCTTCAAAGAAATTTCTGTTCAAAGCTCTTGCACACTTATAAATGGGTTTCTTTGTTTTTTTCTTCTTGATTAATTTGAATTCTCTGTAGATTCTAGTTATCAGAACTTTGTCAGATTTAGAATAAGAAAAAAAAAATCTTTTCCCTTTCTGGAGGCTGTCTCTTTGCTTTGGTTGTGGAACCCAGCTTAATCAAATCCCATTTATTTATTTTTTGAGTTGCTGCATTACTGAGGGGAGGGTCTTCCCAGGCCAATATTTTCCCAAGCCAATATTTTCAAGCATTTTCCCCACACTCTATTCTAGAATTTTTATTTTTTTGTGTCATAAATTCAAATCTTTTATCTAGTGAAAATCAATTTTTGTGACAGGTGTGGGTCCAGTTTCAGACTTCTGCATATGGCTAACTAGTTCTCCTAGCACCATTTATTAAACAGGGATTCTTTTCCCCAGTGCATGTTTTCGTTAGGCTTATCAAAGATCAGATGCCAATACATGGCTGAATTCATCTCTAGGTTCTCTATTCTATTCCATAGACTTAAGTCTCTATTTTTCTGCCAGTACTATGCTGCTTTGATCACTATAGACTTCTGAATTCTGATAATATGATGCTTCCAGATTTGTTTTTATTTCTAAGAATTATATTAGCTATTCAGGGTTTTTTTCTGGTTCCCTACAAAATGAAGTGCTATTTTTTCAAGTTTTTAAAAGTATGGCATTGGTGCTTTGATGGGGATTCTTTTAAATCTGTAGATTGTTTTGGGTAGTATGGACATTTTAACAATGTTGATTCTTCCCAGCCACGAACATGATGTTTTTCCATTTGTTAATGTCTTCTGCTATTTCTTTCCTTGGGGTGTCATAGTTCTCTATGTAGACATCTTTCATGTCCATTGTTAGATATATTCCCAGGTATTTCATCTTCTTTGGAGATATAGCATCTTTGATTTTATTCTCAGCTTGACTGTTATTGCCATACATGAAGGCTACTGATTTGTGGGCATTGATTTTTGTATCCCAAGATGCTGCTATATTTCTTGATCACTTCTAGAAGCTTTGTAGTTGAGTCTTGGTATTTTCCAGGTATAAGATCATGTCATCTGCAAAGAGCAAGAGTTTGACCTCATCTTTACTCATTTGAATACCCTTGATCTTCTTTTCTTGCCTGATCTCAATGGCTAGGACTTCCATAGCAGTGGTGACAGTGGGCATCCTTGTCTAGTTCCAGATATGACTGGAAATGCTTTCATTTTAATTCCATTCAATATGATATTGACTGTGGGCTTATTGTAGATGGCCTATATCAGTTTAAGAAATGTCCCACTTCAGCGTTCTTATCAAGAAAGGATGCTGGATATTGTCAAAAGCCTTTTTTGCATCATTTCAGAGAATCATATTATTTTTGTTCTTGATTTTATTTATGTGGTGAATTACATTGATGGATTTACATATGTTGAACCAACCTTGCATACCTGGGATAAAATCCACTTAATCATAGTATATAACTGCTTTCTAAGATCTTATTGAACATTTTTGCATTGATATTTATTAATGATATTGGTCTATAGTTTTCTTTTCTTGTTGGGTCCTTTTCTTCTTTTGGAATCAGGGTATATTTGCTTCATAAAATGTGTTGGGAATTATTCTTTCCTTCTCTATATTTTGGAATAGATTATGCAATATAAGTACTAGTTCCTCTATGAAGTTTTGGTAAAATTCTGGTGTGAAACCATCTGGTACAGGGCTTTTCTTTTTGGAAGATTTTGAAGAGTTGATGCTATTTCAGCTCTTGATATAGGTCTATTCAAAATTTCTAATTCTTTCTGGTTGAGTTTAGGAAAGTGAAGTGCTTCCAGGTATTGGTCTATTTCCCCTATATTTTCATATTTCTGGGCATAGATTGTTTTTGTAGTAATCATTAAAGATCTTTTGTATTTCTGTGGTATCTGTTGTTATTTCTCCTTTATTGTTTCTGATTGAAGTTTTTGGATATTTTACTTTTCTGTTTCTGGTTAGTCTGGCCAATGGCTTATCCATTTTATTAATCTTTTCAAAGAACCAACTTTTTGTTTTGCTGATCTTCTGAATGATTCGTTTGTTTTCAATTTCATTTAATTCTGCTCTAATTTTGGTTATTTCTTTTCTTCTGCTGGGTTTAGGTTTTGATTATTATTCCTTTTCCAGTTGCTTGAGACAGCCTATTAGGGTGTTGACTTGCTCTCTTTTTGTTTTCTTGATAAAGGCATCTAATGCTATAAATTACCCTACTGTTTTTGTAGTACCCCACAGGTTTTGATAGTTTGTGGCTTCATTATCATTTTGTTCAAGAAATCTAATGATCTCCTTCTTAATCTCATCTTTGACCCAGCTGTTATTCAGCACAAGGTTGTTTAGTTCCCATAACTTCATGTGGGTATGACGATTTCTGTTATATTGAGTTCAGTAGTAACACAACTCAATAGTAACAGAACTTTTATTCCATCACGGTCCAAGAGGATATGAGGAATAATTTTGATTCTTTTGAATTTGTTGAGGATAGACTTGTGTACTAAGATATAATCACTTTTGGAGAATGATCCTTGGGTTGAATAGAAGAATGTGTTTTCAGTTTTGTTAGGATGAAATGTTCTGTATATGTCTGTTGAGTCTATTTGTTCTGGGGTCATGTTTAAGTCCATTACTTCTTTGTTTAGTTTCTGCTTGGTGGATCTGTCCAGTACTGTCAAAGGGGTGTTCAAATCTCTAGCTATTATAGTGCTGGAAGATATCATATTGTTCAAATCATTTAGGGTTTGTTTTATAAATTGAAGAGCATTCATGTAGGGTGTGTAAATGTTAATTATTGAAATATCTTCATGTTATGTGCTTCCCTTGACAAGTATGTGGTGTCCATACTTTCCTTATTTTTGTTTGTTTAGATCCTATTATACATAAGATTGTAATTTCTCCTTTTTTCTGATTTCCACTTGCCTGAATTATTATTTTCCATTCCTTCACCCTGACTCTTGTTTTATCCCTTGAGGTTAGATGTGTTTCTTGGAGAAACCTTAGCAGTCATTCTCAAAAAGAACCTCTGGAATTCAGTTGCTTCTAACTCAAATCAATTTTTGATATTTTGCTAAAGCTTTAATGGTTGCAGTTTCTATGAGCCAAGATTCCTAATCTTGGCTTTGTATTCAGTTAGTCAGCCTGCATGTCTTTAGAGGAGAATTCAAGTCATTCACATTTATTGAGAGAATTATAGGGATGGTGAAGTTTGGTCATCTTGTTTTTCAGAGGTCTAGAACTTGTTTTTTATCCTTTTCACTACTGTGGAAACTTGTTTTTGTTCCTTGATTTCTGGATGTGTTTACTTTGTTGGTGGACATTGTGCTGATCATTATGAAGAATGGGTTTGAGTACTTCCTGTAAAGCTGATCTAGTTATGGTAAGTTTCCTCAACATTTGGATGTGAATATTTAATTTCTCAACACAAATGACATTCAGTTTCACAAGATACAGAATCCTTGGTTAAAAATTGTTTTGTTTCAGAAGGTTAAAGGACAATTATCACCCGCTTCTGGCTTGAAAGTTTTCAGCCGAAAGATCTGGGGTCATCCTGATGTTTTTCCCTTTCAGCTGAAAGATCTGTGGTCCTCCTGATATTTTTCCCTGATATTTTTTTCCTCAGCATGGATTGAGTCATGCTGGGGTTCCAGAATTATTTACTATCTGAATTTCTGTGTCTCTTGCAATGCTTGGAAAATTCTCTACCATAATGTCTTGGAATAGAGCATCAGTGTCTTCAGGACCATCCCCTCTCCTTCAGGAATCCCTATAATTCAGACGTTTAATCTTTTGGAATGATCCCATAGCTCTCTCAGGGAATATTCTGATTTTGTTCTCCTTTTCTGTGTCTCTTTGAATGATTGCAATAGTTCAAAACTTTTGTCTTAAATTTCTAGAATTCTTTCTTCTCCACGTTCTATTCTATTACTGAGGGTCTCTACTTTGTTTTGAAGCTCCTTGAATGACTTTTTCAATTCCATAAGCTCTCTTATGTCTTTACTTATTATGCTCCTATTCTTGTTGACACTGTCTTTTAATTCATTAATTTCTTGAGAAAAATTTGGAACTATTTTTTGGATTTCTATTTACATCTTCTCTTCAATTCCAATAATTTTATTTGCCATCCATATTTTGAATTCTATTTCTAACATTTCAGCAGTTTCTCTATGAATGGTATTTTCTGTTGTATCTCCTTTGTAATATCTTGGTGGAGTTGATCAATATCTCTGCTCTGATTTTTCATGTTGATCAGTATCTCTGCTCTGATTTTTCATGTTGCTAGAGTTCTTCTGCTGGCTCCTCTCCATGAGTATTTTCAGTTTTCTTGTTTGTTTTAAGTATACATATTATACTTTTTTAGTTGAAATGATAGGCTGCCCCTGATTAGTTATTGAGAGATAGTCTAATTGGGGACCCTTAGGAAACACTGTACTTATGACCTTTTTGGCAATTAAAACTGGTGGGGTGAGACTGGATCAAGAGGCCCAAGTTGCTGGAGCTAACCAGCCCTACTCCAATGAGCTGAATCTTGTGATTACAGCCTCATAAACATCCTTTCATAGCTAAAGCCAGAGTCTCTGATTGTCAACTTGGTGAGATAGTACAACCTGGCTCTGTCTTGGTGCAGCCTTCCCTCTACCTAATACTAAGGAGTTGTAGTATTTTGCTGGTCTCTTTGCTGGACAAACATACAAATACCTGCAGCCCTGCCCTCTGCCTGTGATAGATGGAGAAGGAGAATCTACAGACAGATTAGCTGATTGTGCCCCTCACTGCTGCAACCCCCACCACTGCTGCTCAAACAAAGGCAAACAAATGGTTAACCTGAACCCCCAGACAGTGGGCAGCTGGAGCACAATAATCAACAGACCTCTCTGGCCGAGAGTTTGAGTCAAACTTGCTCGGGCAGTGCAATAACACCCACACAAACAAGTTCAGAGGGTCACCATGTGGTCAGAGAGCAAGAATCTGTGGGCAGATACGTCTGAGCATTCCCAGGTAAGGCCGAGGAACTGGGAAAGGGTCTTTTTTAGTGGAAAAGGGTCTTTTCTGGTGGGAAAGGGAGTCAGGAAAGATCACTCCTTTCCCCACCAAAGTCAAAACTGCAGTACCCCTGTTTCCATGCAGCAGGCCCACACAATGCTCTGGCCTCTCAGCAAACTTGACAAACACCCCCACCTCTGCAGAAGGCAACCAACATAGGGGTAAGGGTGTTCCGTGGGCTCAAGATTGTGGATAAGAATATTTGTTCACTTTTGTGCTGGGCAGAATGGGGCCTGCTCTCAAAGGAGTAACCTCCTAGGTGTAAATTTGTGGCTGTCTGCCATGAGGTGAAGTGAGAGGTCCTTTGTTCCCTTCTGTGCCCCAGACCTCCTGGATGGGGGAGGGGATCTTTCATCCTCTTGACAACAGATGCCTTTCAACTAGTCACTCTGTACCTGATCTTTCTTATCTTTCTTACTGTTTCTTGTCCTCACAGCTTGTCTCAGCAGGGACAATGTACACCTCAGTTTCTACTCCCTGTGCTCTACTCCCCACTTTTGTCTTCTCTGCAACCACTTTAGTCCAACTTCTTTCCCCCTGGACAGGAGCCTCTGGTGAAATCTGCTTCTTGTTGGCCATCTTGACTCAATAAAGATAGCATAAAACTCTTGTTGGGAAATCTGTCTATTTGGTGAGCAAAATGGTCTACCAATGTTAAATGTCTCATTAATTCTGTTAGAAGGTATCCTTTCTTATAAATTTTCTTCAAGAAGACTAGAGTTTGCTCCAATATATATGATGAAATGCATCTGAGTGAGACATAAAATACTGCACACCAGCTAAAATTATTATTATTCTCAGAATTACCATTAATTAAATTAGTTTGTCATGATAATATTTATAAATACAATCATATTCAGGTGAGAAGTTAAATAATATATAATTAATTATTTAGTATACTACTTCACGTTGCTTATTAATATATTTAGTACTATCTAGAAAGTAAAGAGAGGTAAAAAAAATGCGGGGGATAACATAATGACATACCTAAGGCTTTCATTGATTCAACAAACTCATATAATCAATAGCTTTAAACAGTATGAAAAAAGCTAATGGGCTTTATTCTTCATTAATAATATTTCTTATTCTTCACTGAATACATTACATTTTACAAAGTATATTCTTTTACATTAACTCCTTAAATCTTTACAACTTCCTCATATGGGAGTTTTATTCTTACTTTCCAGAAAAGAACATAGAGGTTCAGTGAGGATAGGTTTTATAATTGTCTATCTATCTATCTATCTATCTAATCAGATAGAGGAATAGCAGTGGAAACAAAGATGATACAGCATTATGGTGATAGTCTTAAAAGCCAAAAAAAGGACAATTTTCATAAAGTGATATTTCAAGAAAAGTGACAAGAAAAAAACTAAATTGTATCATATATGTTAACTAATTATATTGCAAAAAGGAACAGAACTAAGTATAAACAGTTGTGAAAATTATCTTGTACTATTTTCAATAAGATTTTCACTTTAATTTCCTGCCATACCTTTTTACTAAAGTTCCTATTTACTCAAAGCCGAATTTCTAATTATAGTATTCTCTTTATTTTGGAAGAAAATAATTCTGACAACCTTTTATAATTATACTATAATGTAAGTGCTAATCTCTCCTAGTAAATTAGGAATTAATTAGCTAACCATTCAGTTTTTGTTACAGGACTTTGCTGGAGAACACAGAGTGTGGGTACTTCTTGAAAGCTATAAAAATGGTTTTGAGACAGAAAGATAAGCATGTGTCTAATTTATGGTGATAAGGAAACCCTGGGCATGAAGCCAGCTGCTTCTGGTAAAGATGGCTAGTAGGATTGAATTAAACTTCATGCCTGAACAACTTAAAAACTGGACAAAATATAGGCTTTGGATATCTGGCAGTGAAAAACAGTGATCCTTGAGAGATGAACAAAAAAATCAATGAACTGTACAGCTATCCCAGTTTACTGACTAGAAAGAGTTTCAGGACATCATACAAGAGAGAGAACTAGTAGAATCTGACATTTTCCTTGAATGGAGGAGATGCAGTTCAGAATCCAGGGAGATCAAGGAAGCTAGAGGTTTCATGGCATTGTATGAGAGGAGGGAGATATCCAGAAAAAATGCTGACTCTGTAGAAAGTACTATTTAAATCTTCAGCTGAGTTCAGATCAGGGCATGCGTATATCCAAGGTTGAGGAAAGAGCCAACCAAAAGAATAAAGGAACAATACTCAAATCTCAGATGGGGCCAGGGCCAGGGCCAGGAATGATGTCTATTACAGCCATCCAGAGTGGAAGGCCTCATTATTCATAGGGCTGTGGTAGCCAGAAAGGTTTTACTTCAGTGTTAGGGAAATATTAGCTCTACACTATTCATCATTCTCATTCTGACCAACAAAGCTTAAAAGCAAGTCTCAAAAGAATCAAACTACTTCCACATCTCCTACCAATAGTAGAAGATTCATTATTTTCAATCGCCACAGGAACAGCTATAGACCGTATTCTGGGTCATAAAACAATTCTCAATAAATTTCAGATGATTCAAGTCATACTAAGTATGTTCTCTGACCACAACAGAATTAAATTAAGAATCAAAAAGAGAAAGATATCTGGAAAATTAGCAAATATTTAGAAACTAAACAACATCTTTATAAAAATCTCCTCAATCAAAAAAGAAAGAAAATGGGATGGTAAAGCATTTTGAACAGAATAAAATTAACCCAACATTTCAAAATGTGTAAGGTGCACCTAAAGCAATACTTGGGAGGAAATCAAGGCATTCAAGTTCAACTTTAAGAAACTAGAAAAAGAAGACTAAGTTAAAGCCCCAATTAACAAAATAAAGGAAGTAAACATTAGAGGAGAACTCAATGAAACAGAAAGCAGAACAACAGAATCAATGAAACTAAAAGTTGTTTTTTTGAGGAGATTAATAAAATGGGTGAACCTCTAGACAAATTCATTAGGAAAAAGAGGTGGAAGAAACAAATCATTAGTATCAAGGAAGGGTGATATCAGTTAATTCTACAAATATGCAAAGGAATACCAGCTGTAGTGGTTTTCTACATGCCTGTAGAACAAATTACATCACCACAAATGTAGTGGCTTAACACAATACAATTTATTGTCTTATAGTTGTGGACATCAGAAGTCAGAAACAGGTTTCCCTAACTAAGGTATTGGCAGGACTGCCTCCTTTCTAGGCACTCCTGGGGAGAATCTGTGTCTCACCTTTTCCAGGTTCTCAAAGTTGTTGAATTCTGTGGTTTGGGGTCCTTCTCTCTGTCATCAAAATGAGCATCTAAATCCTGGTCTGATGTTGAAATATCCACAATGACAGTGGGAGGAATAAAAGCTGTTACAATGAAGAAAGTTTACTCATTAAATGCCTGGAGAAAGTTAGAGTATGGCGATGTTGTCCTACAGAAGTGAGCTACAGCCTAGGCAATATAGCCCCGAAGTATCCCTTAGCTTATAGTGTTTTCTGGATTTGCTCTTGGTTTGGAAATGGGTACCATGAACTGTATAAGTACATACGATTTTTGCAAATAAGGTCTGCCAAAAGAAGAATACGAATGAGGATTCATTAGTTCTACATCATGTGATCTTGGACACCAGAGGACAGGATGATCCAAGTGTGCGGTGCTGAGGATGAGTCATAGCAGAGTTGAATTAGGGAACTGTGGCTAATTTGAATGTGAAGAGCAACATGCTGATTGACTGAGACCATACCCCAGGGTACGTGGGTCTGGATGAATATGTTCTGCACAATCAGTGATGGACATCACTGATTCAATGAGCCAAAATTTATACGTGTCTCCAGTAGCAAACCAGGACATACATTGTTATAATGGTTTGGAGAACATCTCAATGAAGTAAGTGGCTTAGACTTTGAGGCCAATTATTGTTATATTTCTCATCTCTGAACAGACCTGTTGGTTTAGTTTAGCTTTTCTTTTAGTTTTTCTAATTTGTTATGAGATACACAGCAGGCAGTGCTGGGATGAAGCCTTTCTCAAAGGGCTTGACTTCCCAAAAGCCCCTTGTGCTATGTGGAGATCTTAATGTGGCTCATGAAGAAATTGACCTTCACAACCCCAAGGGGCTGGCTTTACTCCACAAGAGTAAAGAAAAGAATGCTGGCTTTACTCCACAAGAGCGCCAAGGCTCTGGGGAATTGCTGCAAGCTGTGCCACTGGCTGACAGCTTTTGGCACCTCTACCCCAACGCAACCTATGCCTACACCTTTGGACTTACATGATGCATGCTCAAGCCAAGAATGTTGGTTGGTGCCTTGAATACTTTTGTTGTCCCACTTTCTGTTACCAGCATTAGGTGACAGCAAGATCTGTTCCAAGGCCTTGGGGTGTGACCAGTGTCCCATCACCCTATATCTAGCACTGTGACACCTCCCCGAGACCACTTTGGGAAATAGGTCCCCCAAACTACCATTCCTTCTTCACTCTCTAGCACTGTATTTCTCACCCATAAAAATTTGTATCTTTCAACCAGAATCCTGTGACAGACCTAGGTTTCTTTTAAGCCCAAAATTTGGTTTCTGTTTTGTGGAGTTTGGCTTTTTATTTTCATGTGGATAGCTCAACAGAAATAGTTCCTAGTAAGTAGTAGTAGTAAGTAGGTCCTACTTCTGTTGAGCTATCCACATGAAAATAAAAAGCCATAGTTTCAAAAAAAAACAAAAGGAATATTTTCTGCACAGTGTGAGTCATTATATCAGGTGGGCAAAAGCAGAGAACCCTGAAGCACAGATTTTCTACACTTAGTATTACATCAGTAGTAGTTCGCCAGCATTATTCCAGGGCACACACAGAGTGCTAAACATAAGCTTTCCTAGTAAGATGGGAATTAATGAATTAACATTCCCTTTAGAGCTGTGATTTTTCTTTTTTTTTTTTTGGCCGGGGCTGGGTTTGAACCCGCCACCTCCGGCATATGGGACCGGCGCCCTACTCCTTGAGCCACAGGCGCCGCCGGAGCTGTGATTTTTCGATTGGTGTGCCCTGAGAGGATCTTCAGTGTTCTACAAAAAATTTTTAAAGATTTTTAATTAAATTATTTTCAAAAGAAGTTCAAGGTATGGTAAGTATGTTCTTTTTCTTTTTGCTCTTTTTTTTTTTTTTGATCAACATAATTTAAGTGTGCTACAGAAGTTTAACTATAGGTTAAAGTGTGCTGTGAGACAAAAAAGATTGAAGAATACTGCTCCTGTGCCTTGTCAAAGATGGTCCTGAGTTGCATAAGATACTCTAGGGCCTAAGCTATGACCAGTTTTGTGTCCAGATGGCAGCAGCCAGGTCTAGCTGGGCTTCTACTCCCTCCAGATACACCCTCTAGCCTGAGGTTCTTCCTGTGAGTTATTGCTGGCAGGTGTAGCCCCTCTACTCTACCTCTTTCTAGACAAGGGTGCCGGTCACTGTGTTTATTCCACTTTTCAATTTGTTGAAATAGGGCAAACGATCTACGGTTGACTATTTCTTGGAGCCCCATGGCTGGGATGGAATAACAAGCTTTCTCTATCTCTTTCTTGATACCTTATATCAATAATAAAATATATTATAAAATTTGCAGTTCTGTCTATGACATCACTAAAAAACATACTATAAAATTTGAGTTCTGTTTATGACATTTCCACATTGAAAGGGAACCACACTAGGCCTTTTGGAATCTTTCTGTGAGTTCAGAAGCTAATCTTAAAGAGATGACAAGTTCTTCCTGTTGGCAAACATCAGACATTCCTTGTCTGGCATAATCAGGTTTTCATTTGATACTATATTAGGCAGCTCATGGACATCACTGATTCAATGAGCCAAATTTATATGTGCCTCCAGCAGCAAATCAGGACACGCATTCTTATAATGGTTTGGAGAACATCTCATTGAAGGATGTGGCTTAGATTTTGAGGCCACCTTACTGTCATATTTCTCATCTGTGAACAGACCTGTTGGTCTGTTGGTGTAGTTTAGCTTTTGTTTTAGTTTTTCTAATTTGCTATGAGATAGACATAGGACGTTTAGTATTGCAAGAAACATGGAACTGACATGGAGTTTGAATTACATACTTTAATATCAAGACAAAATTTATTTTATAGGCACAAAACACTTGAATAATAGTGTTAGAATACAGAATTGAAATCTTTATAATAAATAACACGAACTAACTTGTATGTATTTGTGGGAACATTTTATATAGTCCCTCGTATTTCCAATTTAATGAAAAGTAGTCTTATTAGAGACTTTTTGGCCCTTCCTCAATACTCTCATCCACCGTTGGTGTGGTGTGTGTGTGCCAATAATACAACCAATATGGTGGGGAGATTGACAATACCCAAGATAATCACAGACATATTTGTTCTTTGATTCAGTAATCCCATTTCTAAGAAGCTATTCCAAAGTTACAATTATAAGAGAATCATTAATTGTAGCACTATTTGTAATGGAAAAATACTGGAAACAAGCCTAAATGCCCATCATTAGGGAAGGAGCTGAGTAACTTATGAGATTGCCCCACCATGGAGTCTCTGTAACCATAAAAGAAAATAAAGACCAGGTCTGCGTAATGATAGCTTGTGACCACCAGGATACATTAAATGAAAAAAGCAAGGCGCAGATTCCTATATAAAGCAAGCTACATTTTATAAAATAAAAGAAAGAAAAAATATCAATATATAGGTATTTTTTATATTGTTGCAGAGAGAAGCATTAGAAGAATGAACGGAAAAGACGTATTGCTATAAATACACTGGTAATAAGCATAGAAGGGATGAGATGAAGGGCAAATGTTCTGAGTATGTCATTTTATATAGTTCTACTTTTTAAAGCTAATGTTTTTTATATTCAAAACATATAAACAGAAAATAAAAAAGCATTTTTAAATTTCAGGTTATTTTTGTCAATAACAGAGGTGGATGTTGCACTAAGTCCTCACTTTGGAAGTTGATTGTTGAGGAAAAAGAATTGAGGATTTATCTCACTTTTTTGTGCAAACTCTATTTCAGAATAATCACACTATTTTTGTCAAGAAGCTCTTCTTTCAGAAAAAATATCAGATAATAATAGAAATAATGATAGAATTAAGAAGAATCTTTTCAACCCTATGAAATAATTGATTCAGGTAAAGATCTACCGATGGCTGCTAAGATGATAGAGTGACAGACAGAAAACTGAACATTCATAGGGGCAAAGTGCCACTTGCTGGTACTTGTGAAGTAGCACAGAGGGGAAAGAACAAAGAGGAAAGCATAGACAGAAACTGATATTTAAGTTTATCCTCATCAATAGTGACATGTTCTCTCATTCCCAGCAACCAGATTAGGTTTCTCCCCACATCCCATGCCATAAAGTGCATAGCATCACCTATCAATTAGCCTTGCCAAAAATGTTTAACCGAAGTCTCATCAAGTGTTCAGGTCTAATTACAAGTTTACATGAAACGCAGGAGACAGAAAAGCACGGTATCTAAGAATAGGGAGAAGCCATCAGACTGAGGCACAGGTGGGACACTCCACCGCCTGTTCCTTTGAACAAGTAAATCTTGGAAAAAGATAAAGACGTTGTGACAAGAACCATTCTCCTTACTGTAAAGCTTGCAATATTTTGGTTGAGACGAATAAACCCTAAAATATATTTTGAAAGGAACTAAATGTGGACTAACATTAGATGGTATTAAAGAATTATTTTATCAGGAGCAATCATGATATTATAAGTAGGTGGGAAAATGTCTTTTCTTCGCTGACACACTCTGAGGTATATAGGGGGACAATGCCATGTTGTGTGCAATCTATTTAAAATTCCTCAAAAGTGTATGAAACACATTGAATATGATGTTAATCACTAATTCCATGGGATGCATATATGGTGGGGGGTGGTGGATCATTATATTATTTCTACTATTATGAGTGTTTACTATTTTTATTTAATAAAAAAGGGGGTTTTGTTTGTTTTGTTTTTTTTAAAGCAAGATTGAAAGAAAGAACAGCAATTGGCTTGACTTTCCTGGGCGCCTTTCTTTCCAGTCCAGAGGAAGCAAGAGCTGGAGAAACAGTCTTGAATCCACTGTCAGAAACCACATACTGGTGGAGTCATGCCAGGTTTGGGCTGGGTCACCATTACTGAACTGACTGCCTACCCCAGGAAAAATAATTGTTATAATGAAGTGATTGGAACAGCATTAAGCATTGTTTAAGTGTTGTAAATGTGAAGAACATATTGAAGTGGGATTTACACCATGTTTAACCTCAGAAGTTTCACTCTCCCCATCCGTACTTTTGAGACTAAATTTTAGACTAAATGGGACTGTAAGAGTAGGGGCCAATGGAATGATTCCCTGCAACATCCAGAGCATCACTATTTCCTGACAGAAGTCACCAAAGAGTTTCTTTGATTTATCTTACCAATGATCAAAGGCATTGCCTCCATTGCCTCCATGTAGGTGGCTTGTAAACTAGAAATGAAGCTTCCCTGAGGACTCAGGGTCAGTGGTAAAACTTTACATACTTGTCTTCCATACAATAAAGTTTACCAACACCAAGGAAGGGGAAATTGTCATAACTAGAAGCATCTGGGTTCAAAATAAAGATGTTTTCAAAAAAACAGAAATAAAATACATGCATAATGTATCTTCTTGGCAGGATCCTGAATGGCATAAATTTCTAAGCATAGTTTCTAATGAATGGTAAAAATGAAAGTTAAATACTTAATTTGTTTGAGAATTATTCACAAGACTATTATTATAGGATCACTTACTTGGTACCATAAAACTTTTATATTTTGAGAACTGTTTGATGTATCTGACTTGTAGTAATGTTAATAGTCTTCAACTCTCTAACATGTCCCATCTATAATGTTGAGTTTGCTTCATGAGTCCTTGTGTGGGATAATATTCTGGGTAATGATTATTCATTAATACAAGTAAACATTAGATTATAGGGAGAGTAAGCTTCCCACCAAAGCCCAAGTTATTATCAGATCATCAAAGCAGTAATTAAGAACTGAGCAGGCCCCTGTTCCTGGGTAGAGCTGTAAAGCAGATGAGTTCAGCATTCAGCATCTCATCCTCATTTCAGAGCCATCCAGCTCTTTCACACATTCCACTTTGCTTGCGTCCTTTTCCCAAGCCTCATCTGCAGTCTGGGGTAAGAGCTCATTGGCCACAGCAAGCCCCCATCCTGATATTTTGGCAGCCAACTTAGCATCATTTGTTGGGTCTCCTGCTCATCGCCCAAATGTCCCAGAATATGAATGGCAATTGCTGTAGAAGTGCACCAGAGACAGGTGATGTGACAGGGAAGAGTCAGGATTCTTAGGTGACCGTGGCAAAATCCTGTGGGCATAAGACGAGTCAGCGTCCATCATGTTGCTGCTTGTTCAGGTTTACTTTGTCCTACTCATTAAATCATTCATCCCCCGGAGAACTGAGGTTGCAGAGGGGCTGAGAGGGGGTTAGAAAGGAAAGTCAAATTAGAAATGGAGATGGGGTTGAGGAGAGCATTTGTAAATTGAAGATAAACTTTTCCTTTTTGAAATTGATTTGCATTTGGTCACAATATTTTTATTTTTAAGCAACATGAAAGAAAAACATAAAATTTCCATATTTCACAAAGGGGAACTTGAAAAAAATTGCACTGTCCCTGGTCAAAAGTAATGTTAACAGAAATGTCTGGAGTATTTACGTGTGTTCATTTCACTTTATTTTAGTTAAATGATAGAGTTATTCACTTGTAACTATTAATAACTCTTACTGTCTTTCCCCATTTTATAATAATTAATTAATGTAACTAAAAAATTGTATCTATTTTACTTAGCTGTCTTTGGTAGTATTTAAAAGTGAATGTAGGCCGGGGGCAGTGGCTCATGCCTGTAATCCTAGCACTGGGAGAGGCCTAGGCAGGTGAATTGCTTGAGCTCACCAGTTCCAGAACAGCCTGAGCAAGAGCAAGACCCTGCCTCTAAAAATAGCCAGGCATAGTGGTGGGTGCCTGTGGTGAGAGATCAGCTACTTGGGAGGCTGAGGCAAGAAGATCACTTGAGCTCAAGAATCTGAGGTTGCTGTGAGCAATAACTCCACGGCACTCAACCCCAGGGCAACTGAATGAGATGGTTCCCAGAAAAATAAATAAATAAATAAATGTGAATGTAAAATTTCTGGACAAAATAGAAACAGATCCATGGGCTGATATAGGAATACACACAAAAGTGTTCACTGTCCCAAGATTTTTGTTGATTCTTTTTTCCATGGTTAGATTTCAGGTACGACATTGGTTTGGGCCAGTATAAATTTTGGCAACAGATATTGTACTTGTCGGTCTTCCTAATAAATCAAACTGTTTCTCATTTATGGTGCCGAATATATTCTAGACTCATTTATGTAAGTAGTTGTTAAAAATTTAGTTTCCAGTCTTGGGGATAATGTTAGAGTGTCCATGATAAGAAAAATAAGTGTAGCCTCATGAAATTTTCATCAAGTAAATTTTATTCATTTTAAAAGATTGTCCTTTATTACAATGGCATTTTCTTCCCCCTTTCAAATGTTAAATTCTTCCTTTATTAAATAATAGTGATAGTAGATGGTAATTGCTGTAACGTGTGATTAATGTTTTTAATGTAGCAAAATAAAAAAAGGCAAACATATTTCTTTCTTTATTTGTTTCCTACCAGGGAGGGACCAATTTTATTCATGTTGGAAATCCAAGAGTGAGACCACCTGCTCCATATTCTATTCTGTTCTTCAAATGTTCTTATTTAGGCAGCGACCGAATTAGATCAGAGGCAGGAGAGAAAACAATGGAATTGCAATGATGCTTTTCAAGTTGTAAGCTAACTTTCAAGTTGTAAACTACCCGATAGCAGTTTTTTTAAACCTAAAATGATATTTCTAAATAAAAAAAGATCAGATCTTCTATAAATGTAGAAAGCATTTTTCCCCATCTCCATGAAGAGGTGTTAAGAGTCTATATTTCTTTGGGGTTCTTCACTGGGATGTCAAGGTAATCCTTTTCAGATTACTAGTTGTTCTTTTAGTACAGAATCTGAGGTTAGCTAAAACCCAGCTGAAGAACATATGACTGAAGAAAAGCCTCGCAATGTGAGGCAATGCTTATTTATTTCAATATATACAATTAACCATCTATACACAATAAAGCAGTCAGTTGGGATGATGGTGTCTATTAGAAAAAGACGTAATGGAACGTGCGTTGGTGGTATAGAGGTGAGCATAGCTGCCTTCCAAGATGTAATGGAATGCTACTCGGTTTTTTCAATTTTAGTATAATTTCATCATTATCTGTTTTATTTACTTGTTGCCTCTCCACTCCAACCCTTCTTTAGATTCTTTTTTTCTTTTTGAGACAGGATCTTGCTCTGCTATCTAGATTAGAGTGCAGTGGTCTCCTCTTGGCTCACACTAACCTCACACCTCAGGTGCAAGTGATCCTCCTGAACCAGCCTCCCAAGTAGCCAGGACTGAAGGTGGGCATCGCCACGCAGGGCTGTTTTTAATTTTTTTGTAGCGACAGTATCTCCCTATGTTGTTTGGCCTCCAGTGATCCTCCTGCCTCCTCCCCCCCCCAAACTGGGGTGAGTACAAGCCAAGACACCACATCTTACTTCCTCTATAATTTTTTTACATCAAATCCTGATAATTCCATAAATAACCAAAATGAAAAAAAAATCTTGTTATTTTTAAGAACGAGAATAGTCAGCATTTTATACGTTGTCTTTATATTTGAATATGAATATCAACTGTATATTTTATATATGAATAGCAACTTAGGATCTCAAATCTATTTATATATGAATATCAACTTAGGATCTCAAATCAATGAACATTTTTGGAAAATTCTGTAAAATGCACCATCTATACCCTCTAAAGATAGAGTTATAATATAGATGTAAGCACCAACCTATAAATATATTTTTAAAAATGCTTTTTTGTTAAAAAAAAATCTATTTTATGGTCTGCTCAAATATTCCTTTCTCCTTCACAAAATTGCATTCTTGGATGTGTCCAGTTCGTAAACTCATTCCCGCCCCGTGTTTGTTGTTGTTTCCACTCTCTAGTGTAGGTAGATTCAGTCTGGCATTTGGGCAGCCCTCTTCTCTCTCCCTTACTGGCCTCTCCAGGGACGTGCGCCGCGTTCCGCTGAGACCCTAAGCCGTCCGGACCCTGGCTTCCCCTCCACGGAATGTCCGGATCCCCTCAGGTGGCCCCGGCGCGGGCCTGGCGCCCGGAGCGCGAGCTGGCGGCGGGCACGTGCATCCAGGTGGTGGGAAGCGCGCCCAGGGCGCAGCGGGGGACAGAGCCCAGGCTGTTCCAGCTGCCTGCGGCCCGGGGGCTGGGGTTGGCCGGGAGCCTGGAGGCAGGAGGGAAGCGGGCGACACCCCCGCGTGGTCTGGAGGAAACACACACCAGACGGACCAAGGGACGCTCTCAGTGCTAGCTGCAATCCGGGTGCCGGACAGCGCCTTCCCGCCGGCTCGGCGGTCACCTAGGAACAGCTCGCCCGGACCTGGTGCGTCCGCCGGGAGCTCGCGGGGCGGGGCGGGGCGGGGCGGCGTCGTCCCGGGGGCTGCTGCTCCTGAGGCCACGGCCCGAGGCGTAGCCCCGAGACCCTGAGTGGTTACTGGCGAATGGAGAAGGGAAGCCGCTGCCCTTCCCAGTTGTCGCCACCCCAGCTTCTCCCGGCTCAAATTCGGCCTCCGAGTGACAGGAGGAGCACTTCTGTCCCTGGACCTACTTCTGAGTGTGGCATTTGCCTGGAGGCGCGGAGGACTGACAGCCCGCCAGGGGACAGGACCTGGAAAGCGCCTGGGAAGCGGCAGTGCACAGGCGGCCTTCGGGTTGGGAGGCGAGCGCGCAGCCTGAGCTAGTAGGTTCGGAGGCTCCTGCGAGCGCCTTGTTGATTTCTCGCAGGGACCGGGGGGCTCTCTGTTCTACAGTCGCCCCGTGTCCTCAGCCTTATGCCCAGCATCCTTTTGGGCGACCTCCTTGGAGCAAACCTCTGATTCCGCTTCTCAGGATTCCCCCTTCTCCCTTGGAAAAGCTGTCAAGGTGTCAGCCCTGAAAAGTCTGGACCTGCGGTCTCTGGGTACAGCGCTGGCAGACCTGAGATCAGGGTGGCCCCCATGCTCTTGCCATGGCTCACAGGACTGGGGACTGGAATGGTCTTCCTGCACTTCCTGCAGAAACTCCTGTTCCCTTACTTCTGGGACGACTTCCGTTTCCTGCTCAAAGTGGTGCTCAATGGATTTCGAGTGAAGAGACACCAACAGAGAGGGGAGCTGGTCACTGTGCTGGATAAATTCCTGATCCAGGCTAAAAGGCATCCCCAGAAACCTTTCATCATCTTCGAAGGAGACTCCTACACCTATCAGGACGTGGACAGAAGGAGCAGCAGGGTGGCCCATGTCTTCCTCAACCATTCCTCTCTAAAGAAGGGGGACACTGTGGCTCTGCTGATGAGCAACGAGCCGGACTTTGTCCACGTGTGGTTCGGCCTGGCCAAGCTGGGCTGCGTGGTGGCCTTCCTCAACTCCAACATTCGCTCCGCCTCGCTCCTGAATTGCATCCGCACCTGCGGGCCCAAGGCCCTCGTGGTGGGCGCAGGTAGAGTACAGGGTGTGGTCTGCACGTGCAGAATGGGGACTGCTTGCTTTCCTGACCGTCCTTTTCTTTAAAATAGTTCTTAACTAATATTTCGTGTGTGTGATCAACTCTGCTTGTCAAGAGCACAAAAGAGTTTTGCAGTTTAGGAAAGTTAATTTAACACCTGTTTCCCTTTTCAAGTACTTACTTTGTTGTAGATTTGTAAATATCAAGACAGTTTCAGAAAACTTTTATGAATTCTCTGCTCCCTACCATTTGGGGGAAGAGCACTTTTGCTGCTCTTGGTACTTTCAGTGAGTGCAAAATCACAGAGAGAACTTGTTCAGTTGTAAATTATGTGAGCTCTGACAAAATGTTTGATGAGTAGGAAAGTTATCTCGACTCCATTGTAGAATACCTATGTACTTATGTTATCAAAGATGACTACTTTGGCAGAACAGAAATTTTCTAATCAGAAGTGCCTGAATTCCTATCTTTGTGTTTACTCTTATTTCATACTAACTGCAAGTTGCGATTCGCCCTAGCAAGGTAGTAGGGCCCCCACCTGTGAGTCAGTGGGCGGGCTCTTGGCAGATTCTAGGCCTCTTTTTCTTTTTCTTTTCTTTTCTTCCTTTTTTTTTGCAGTTTTTGCCCAGGGACGGGTTTGAACCTGCCACCTCCATTATACGGGGCCGGCGCCCTACTAGTTTGAGCCACAGGTGCCACCGTCTACGCCTGTTTTTCTCTCTTTCCCTGTCCCCATCCGTACATCATTTTCATTCAGTAAGTTCTACCCTTTCTCTTCCCCACCTTGGTATTAGGATATCTTTGGATATAAATATTTATACTAAACTGTGAAGAAGAGTCCTTGATTTAGTGTCTAATTAACAAAGAACCTGGGTAGCTTAACAATACGGGATTGAAATGAGAAAAATTGCATTTATTTGGGATAATTGAAATGGCTTATGTAGATTCTTTGCACTTGGGGGCAGAAAGGTTCAGGAAGAGGAGAGTCTATGGAAGGACCTTAGTGAGAATATTTAGATTAATAATAATGACTAATCCCTCACATGGAGTCTTTAGATTCACAGAGGGGTATAGAAAAGTACACATATACACTGGTGATCTCCAAAGCATAGAACTTTTCAGGTAACCTTTGTCATGTAACCTTTGCATAACACACAAAAATGAGTTAGGAAGGGTGGCACCTGTGGCTCAAAGGAGTAGGATGCCAGCTCCATATGCCAGAGGTGGTGGGTTCAAACCCAGTCCTGGCCACAAGCTGCAAAAAAAAAAAAAAAAAGAGTTAGGAAATATACAGTAAAAAAAGGCTAGCCCCTCAAGGCTGTTACTCTTCCTAGGGCTTAGTGTCCTTCCAGCTCCACTTGTGGCCTATAAAGTGGCAAATGCTTACTCTCAGACACTGATTTTATCTTATTTAGGCCTGAGGAGTAGAAGATCCAGGAAGCATTTATTGCATATCGTTTGTTCATTTTTCCTACTTGTGCCAGAACCAGATAAAAATGTGAATTTAGGAGGAAAAATGATCAACATTCGTCTCTGGATATAATCTCACAATTTATCCCACTGCCTCATTCTTGCACTATTTGACAAGATTGCTGACTTCTTGGAGCCAGCATAAACTCCAAATGGTTAAAAATTGATAAAGCTGCAAATTCCCTTTAGGAGAGCAAACTAAGAGGGCCACAGTGTCCCTGAAAAGATTTCTGTGATGAAGATGTTCAGTCCAACCTGAGAAACATCCCCCAGCCAGTCTCCTGAGGGATTCTTCTTAACATGCTTAGGGTAGTTACCTTTCAGAACTGAACTGTTTTAGTGACTAACTAAAACAGTAACTGTAGTTAGTCAACTAACTGTTGATTAAATTGTTGCTTATTTAGGACTAATTAATCTTGCAGTTTCACTTGTGTCCACTTTTGCTTTGTTTGCCTAGAACTAATTGCATTGTTTCCTGGCTTTTGTTGTTAACACCAACAATCGGTTTTTGTATTAAAAAAAAAAAAAAAGACACTTTGGGATGCTGGAGTTTTAAGCCAAGACTGTTTAGTCACTTGACTTCTCTGTAAGTAGATCACTGAAGAAATCAACCTTAAATCTTACTATTTTTTTTGGCACACCTCCAAAACATGAAATTCATGTTTTGTAAAAATGGGACAGTTATCTGTGGTTAATATATATATATATATTTTTTTTTTGAGAGACAGTCTCACTTTATGGCCCTTGGTAGAGAGCCGTGGCATCACAGCTCACTGCAACCTCCACTTAAGCGATTCTCTTGCCTCAGCCTCCTGAGTAGCTGGGATCACAGGCGCCCGCCACAACGCCCGGCTATTTTTTTGTTGCAGTTCAGCCAGGGCCAGGTTTGAACCCGCCACCCTCTGTATTTGGGGCTGATGCCTTACCGACTGAGCCACAGGCGCTGCCCTATCTGTGGTTAATTTTATACACACACACACATATGCCTTGGTCAGCAGATACACTTTCCTTTGGTTTATTCCTAAAGACGGTTATCAGATGACTAGAATAATATCTGCCTTAGTTCGCTGGTACAGTTTCCTTTGGTTTATTCCTGAAGGCAGTTACCAGACAGATACCAACCATGATGGAAACTTCATCTATCACCAATGATGTTATCTAGCCTAACTTATGAAACCTGTTTGCAATTGGTTCTACATAATTTATGAAAAACAGAATTTTTCTAAAAACTGTGCTCAAGGTGCTATTTGAAACAAATTACACTATTATGTGAAGTTACCTGGAAATTCTTAAATACATAAGTGTCAGAAAGCATAACTTAAAAATACAAGGCAAAATCGCTGTAATGAAATTTCAGTCAACAATAAAATGCATGTAAAATGGTAATCCCTTAAGATAATACTGTTTTTTACTATAACTTTTAATGTTTAGATACACAAACACTACTGTGTTCCAGTTACCTGCAGTATTCAGTATTACAGATGCTATTCTCATTGGGAGCCTAGGAGATAGAGGCTCTACCATATTACCTGGGTGTGTAGAGAGCTATACTGTCTACGTCTGGTGATCAATGAATACCACTGGGTCCGTGTGAATTAAATTTTAAGGACACAACAGGATACTAGGACCATGATATATATTCAATAAATCATTACAATCATTATTTTTATTTGCATAGTTTCAAAGACAGACAAATGTAGTCAGAGGTCCATTTTGCCTAGGCTTCTTTGAGATTTGGGAACAGGGCAACTAGGAGACCCAGGCAATGTATTACACAACCCTGGTAAATTGGCCTTAAGTGGTTGTTCTCCCCAGTAGCACTACCGGCATAAATGCTTGCCACTGTCAGTGACAGAGGTTGGAATGCTAGCAGAGACAAGTTTGGAGAATGTGGTTAGCTCCTTCTGGCCAAACAGAAGAGGGTTCTTTTATTAGTTCTTGCAGATACTTGGATGCTCCCTTTTATTTACTTGGTGATGAGTTAAACTGTATAGAGGGCTTTGCTCTGCATTTAATCTACTAATTTCCACTATTAATATTTTGCTACTGAAAAATAATAAGCCAGAAAGAACATATCATTTTGTCCCATTTGAGTAATAATTATTCACTGCAAATAGGAGATGTGTTAGAAATAATAGCAAGTGAAATAGTCTACTTTTTCTTTTTTGCATAATTTTACTTATGATAAATTTACTACCCCCCCCCATACCCCTCTAAATGTGGGAACATCAGAAAGTGAAAATATACAAACCCACTTACAAACTAGTGTGCCTATGTTACTGGACCAAGAAGGTCTGGCTGCCTGTCGCTGTCAGCCAATAGATGGAGACAGGGATAGGTCCACCAAACTGTCACAAGGCTGGGATTCTGGAGAATGGTGAGCGTAGCCTCTCCAAGACTGTTCTGATCTTCTATTTCCAACATTACAGTTTTATGCATTTAAGGTCAAAGTGAAGACCGTGTTAACCCTTATCTGAAACAATAATCGGCAGAACCCATGACCCACAGTAAACAATAATTAATATAACCTCTGAGCGCAAACAACATTCTAATTCAAAAGTTAATCTCTTAAATCAATCCACCTAAATGACTCAAGATAGGCATCTTCAGGGTGGCAGCCAGGGGTGCAGGTCAGGCAGAACTTACACAGAGCAGACCAGAGGCGTCATGTCTGCCCCAGCCTGACAGGCTCCGTCTTATTCTCACTGTATGTGATTTCGTCTACATTCAGGGCAGTTAAAAATCACGTCAGGAAAGAATGTGCTATCATGATAGAAAGACTTTGCTTCTATTATACATCAAATTCGTATCTTGTTCCTAGAGAACTTTGTTTAGAGGAGCAATGAAGTCTCCACTAACCCTTGCCTAGTTACACACTTTTTAGTAGTAAAAAGAACCGCAATGGTCTGACGGCAGAACTCCCCAGAAGCACGTTTGCCATGCAGGGTCTGGCCTTCCAGACGCCTCCCTGTCCTTCACTTTGATCTCCTCTCCTCAGGCTCCAGCTATTTAAGGAGCTTGAGCTCATTACTGGCCTTCATCATCACCATAACCACAGATTACAAAGTGGTGACAATAACAGTGATGTTAGTGAGCTGGATGCCATAATGAACGATTTGTATCTATCACTTAATGTTCTCAGGAACTGTAAGAGTTGTACGGAGGCTCAGAGAAATGAAGTGACTTGTCCAACGTCACACAACTGGCAGGAGGCAGAAGCAATGCTTATTTTTTTTTTTTAATTTTCACATATACATGTGTTCATTAGGCTTCCACTTTTTGCCTTCACAAAATTAAAAAGGCTTAAACTTTAACAACAATAACAATGTTTAAGATAGGGACCAGAAACAAAAACCTGGCAAAAAACTAATGAAAACAAATACATTCAGAAAAGAAATCAGCCGATTGCTGCAACAAAGTATTAAGCAATAATAATAATAGTAATGCAAAGAAAGTAACATTCACACTGTCAAGTAAGAATATATCTATTATAGAATGCTTTGACTCTGAGGTTCAGTATGGAGTCATCAATTAACTACTTCTTATAATTTTGTTCCCGAAGTATCAAAGAATAGACAACTAATATTTCAAAATAAAGATAAAAGATAATTTCAAAAAATAGATCATGCTGAATCCAAAAATCATTCTACTTAATCTGGATACACCTGATATTAAAATTAGAAAAAATATTATAAAGAGGAAATTACAAACATAATTCACTTCTAAATGAGGATGCAGTATCCTGTATCCTAAACAACATATTAACAAGTTGAAGTAAAAATTAAGGGGGAAGGGGCGAGCAGACAGAAGCAAAGTTTAAATCCACATTCTCTGGTTAAAAATCCTGTACTCTCAGGAATCAACCCTGAATTCCACTGTTTTTATTTAAGTAGTGGGGTCCCCCAGTATAAGTTGGAAATGATTTCTCAGCAATTTCTGTTTTCTGGTTGTTAACGTTTTCCACTCTTCATTTCCATCTTCTATTTTTTTTTTTTTTTGCAGTTTTTGGTCAGGCCTGGGTTTGAACCCACCACCTCGGGCATATGGGGCCAGCGCCCTACTCCTTTGAGCCACAGGCGCTGCCCTATTTCCTTCTTCTAGACTCCAATTCCTGCTCCTACAAACACAGAGCAAAGCCAACATTTGTCTTGCATCTTTATTTTTTTGGGTAAAAAGAATTGATTTTTGTCACAACTGAATATGACCTGATAGCTACATGAGAAATTTGATTCATAAATGTTTTAAGTATCTTGGCAAACAATACCTGAACAATCCAGTAGGGCTAGAAGGAGAGAGTTTAATCAGCTTTTTGTTAGGATGAAGTTTTTCTTGTTAGGTTAAAGTGACGTTCAGATGCCTTCTCCCCAACCACATTGCAGACTGTTCAAATACATATTTTTTTCTCAGAATATTATTAATTTTTTATTTTATATCTGTAGGAAACATACAACATAAAAGCAATCTGAAATTATCTGTTACTTCATAACTAATAGTTTATAAATCAAGTCAAACTATTTTCCAAGCTGCTTTTTGATTGTCATTGTAAAAGCCTATGTAATAGCCACTAAGAGGAAAAACAAATCAGAAATTTTTGTTTCCAGACTGTATCAGAATAATGCATTTTTTGACGACCAATCGTAAGTTTTGTCCTAAAGAATGGGTGAAAATAGGAACACAAGTTTTAAAAAGAAAATAGGAACACAAGTTTTTAATGAGAAGTCAGTACTAGAACTGGCTGTATAAAAAATATTATAAAGCTACACTAATTAAAAAGCATGGTATAATCCCAAAGCCAGGCAGAGGATTGGGTGGGATAGAATGACTCAGACCTATCACCTATCAATGGGAAAGGAATGAATTATTCAACAAATCATACTGAGATTACTGTTTTGAAAATAATTGTAGTGAATGGCAACGTAGTATGTGTCTTAAATTTAAGAGAATAGATTTTGTATTCCAGCACATTTGAATTAAAATATAAGCTCTATTATTTACTTACTTAGGGAGGTCAATTTTTCTAACCTTCAATTACCTTCAAACTCTTTATGTTCAATCTCCTTAAAATGGAGATGAAACCTAGTTCCTAGGCTTATCATGATTATTACTTAACTAATATTTGTAAACATAGCTGGGATGTTTTTCATGAGAAAATGAACTTGAGGGCCTTATATGAAGTGAGTACGAGTATCTATAGCTCAATATGCATTGCTTTAGAACATTGCAATTTTCGTAGAAACCATAGCCTAGGCACCCATTTTCTGATAAGCGTGTTGAGCTGCTCTACAGTATAGTAGGGTGGCAGTTATGTGGTGTTATCTAGAATTTCACTTTGGACTACAATATTGTTTTGCAATATGGAAAACTAAGGTTAACCATTTGTAACTAAATTTTATGTTCTATTTATTAATACGTAAAAGTTTAAAGTTGAAATGTTTACAATGTATTAGGAGTTATAATCAATCAATTCCTTTCTCAGACCTTTGAAAGTATTATTTTTTAAATATAGAATAAGAGAGTAGTAAGAGTTTTTAGTGCAGCATAAATTGCATAATTCACACTATTGCCATATTAGAGGAAGATATGAAATTTTTGCCTATTTAACAGTCTCAGAAATGTGAATAAGAGATATAATATTTATTTGACTATTATATTTTAGAAATAGGGTCTCACTCTGTCACTTAAGCTGGAATGTGTCACTTAGCCTCACACTCCTGGGCGCCAGTGATCTTCTTATCCCAGCCTTCCAAGTGCCTAGGACTACGGTCATCTACCATCACTCTTGGATCATTTTTTAAATATTTTGTAGAGATGAGGTCACCGTGCTGTGCAGACTGGCCTCAAATTTCTGGCCTGAAGCAATGCTTATTTCTGCCTCTGCCTTCCAGGGTGCTGGGATGCAGGCATGAGTTGTGCCCAGCCAAGAGATATAATGATATAGAAACAAGAAATACATTTGTTCAAAAAGTGCTAACAGATCATAAGCTTACGCACAACCCCACCTAACGTAGCACCTTGCATATGGGAGGAAAAGATAACATAATGTTTGAAAGAACAGATTGCTATGAAAAGACAGATTCCTTGAAGCATAGAAAATCCAGCTGTCTTATTTTCTTGCGGTAGTTTACTATCAAGATGTGTGTCCACAGGGCTTCCTATGGTGCAGAGCTCAGTTCCCTTAATCAAGTTTGTATCCAGCACCTACGGAGGTGGCGAGGGGCAGTGAGCGGAAGGACGTAGAAGGATACAAGTCCTCTCTTGAGACATTCCCAGTCCTATAGGCATCAATCATAGTACATTAGTTCACTACAGACTAAATCCTCATGAAACAAAGTCAATTTTCCCTAAAGCGTTTAGTGCTATTTTGTGTAAGGACTCAATATTTAGAATTTACTTTCCAGGTGAGATGAGAAGATTTCAATTTACTAAGAAAGGGTGGAGTGATAAGTAATCCACAATTCTTTATTCCCTACGTGAATTTTCACAGCTTTATTTTTTTTCTCAGTTTTCATTATCCTCACATCTCCAGAAACTATGGAAGAGATCATTTGTCTAGGCAAAGTTCTATTTTAGAATTCTAAGTGTCTGAGCTAAATAAATTTAATCTTAGTATGTGAAGGAAATGAAATTGTCATTTCTTAGTAGTTTTGAAATGTACCATTGCATTATTGTACACAGTTATGAGTTAGTAAAAAACAATCGTCATTTCTCTGACTGCTAGGAACCTGCTCACTTCCTTTTTTCTTGCTGTAAAAGTTACCACTCGTTGTGAATACCTGCTGCTTGCTTAAGGCTCTGCAATTTCAAGAAAGACTTGGAGCAACAATCATAATGTAACTAGCTTTCCTAAATGTAAACAGACATATAATTAAGGACATACAAAAGTTTGTGCTGTTAATTTGTTATTCCAGGTGAGATACTTCAAATTAAAGTAATAAAACGAGTCAGTTCAAAGACTCATCCTTATAAATTCAAAACACAGAGTCATTAAAACAAAATCTAGAACATTTTTAAAAAGAGAAAGCCAGATCCTTTTTCTAGACCTGTTTTTCTGTGCTTACATCTCCTTTTTCCTTCCCTCATCCCTTGTGGGTTTCACTTCTTCCCAAAGGCATCTGTATAGGAGGCACGCTGAGTATTTTAAGGACAATTAGATAATTTCCCTGCATGCTTGCGTTTTACTTTATTTGGAAGTGCTATAGAAATAAGAATTAAGAAGACATCATAATCCTCCAATTCCCATCCCCTGCAACATATCAACTCCGTATTATTTCTGTATTTCATTCTGGTTTCTTATAGGTTTTATTTGTTAACTTCCTGGTTCCATTTGACATATTTTTCTTGTTGCTTCTTAGCAATGAACCCCATGTCTAGATTTTAAGAAAGCAAACTGTAAGTTTTTTCCTCAATGTATTGCCTTATAGTAGAACTAAACAATGACAGACGGATAGCTTTATTAAGGGAACCAGATTCTGATTTACATTTCCATGAAAACATTTAGAGTAGTATTCTAAACTCGGATCCAAAGCAGAAGGTATCTTATAATTATTTTTAAAGCTTTCTTTAAAACATGAGAAAAAATATAATTGCTCTAGATGTAAAATTCCATATTTGCATGAACAGCACTTGAGCATTCTGATCTGGGTTTGTTTAATATTTAATAGCACTTTGTTAAAACCGATTTCTTTTATAAGGTCACATACAGTTTTTGAGTTAATTAGACTCGGGTTAGATTGCTAATCCTACCTTCCATAAACTTGGGACACTGGCGCATTGGTTTGCTATGGGTAACTATAATAAAGTATCGCAAACAACAAAAATTTATTCTCTCATAGTTCTGAGGGCCAAGGAGTCTAAAATACATGGTATAGGTGTCAGCAGGGCCATGCTCCCCCAGAAGGATCTAAGAGAATCTTTCTTTGCCTCATCTTAATTTCTGGTGGTTGCCAAGTTCTCCTTGGCCTTCTTTGCATTAATTCCACCAGGCTTTCTTTCTTTTGGTTGTAGGTTTTGGCTAGGGCCAGGTTTGAACCTGCCACCTCTGGTATATGGGGCTGCACCCTACTCCTTGAGCCACAGGTGCCGCCCTCTTTGCATTAATTCCAAAAGGCCAATGTGATATTATTGTTTAGTATCCCCAAAGATGTTAATGTATGTTTTAAGTCATATAGCACTTAGAAATCCCTCATACCTTACAAAACATAGCATATTGCAGGAATAAGGAAATAAATTAGAATGGCCATGTAGAACAGAAAAGCTGGACTTCATATCAGAGATCCATGTTGCAAAGTAAGGGAGTAACAGTTTTTCTACTCCTCCTCCATCTTTTCTGCTTGATTTTGGTTCCATCAGGATGTGAGTCTTACTGTGAGGGACTGTGGGTCCATTCTCATCAGCCCCTCTCACTTGATGGCCACATTCTTCCCTGCACCAGGCATCTCCCGACTTTCTCTTAAAGGCATTCTTCTCTTTCTTTTACTTTCAAAGGCTTTTATCTTTAAGTATTGTGATCCAGAAAAGAAAAGAAAATTTCTAAGTCTCCTCATTTAACTTTTGCCTCTGAAATAGTCTCTACTCCATCATGATCTTATGACCTCAGAGCAGTCAGGGGATTCTCCCAAATGTATGGCATGAGAGCAGAGCCAAACAGTGACAGACCGGTGGCTTTTTGGAATAACTAGCTACCAAGCTGTCTTTCAAGGAAAGTGTTTCATATAGTATCCTGAATTTAGGCTCAAAGTATAAAAACAGTTTTATTTTAAAAAAATGGAGGCGAAACATAATTTGGATAATGAAGTCTCTAAAATTCAATCTGAATTGGCACTCTGGCATAAATAAATCAAGTGATAGATAATTAAATTCCCCTTTTAGTTAGTCCTGTTGAAACAGAGCCATGAAATAGCTGTGATATTGCTCATCCAACATGAGAAGGAAATCAGCATTTTGTTTATATTTTATCCCTGTTACAACACACACAAGTAATCCCAAGGTAAATGTTTTGAGATTGAAGTTTTATTTGCCTATTTCTAAACTTTTGGCTTTTAGATTTGATTGAAACTATAGAAGAAATCCTTCCAGAGCTCCCCAAAGACGTCAGTGTTTGGGGGATGAAAGACTGTGTTCCACAAGGCATAATTTCCCTCAAAGAAAAACTGAGCACTTCATCGGACAAGCCTGTTCCACGCTGCCACCACCTTGTCTCAGACCTCAAGACTACTTGTCTTTATATTTTTACCTCTGGAACAACAGGTATGACCCAATTCTTTGTAAGGCTTAAAAAAGATGCAACAAATTTGCAAAGCAACAGTACTGGGCAACTTTCTGCCACGTATAGTGTCCAACCATCTGAGAAATCATGTGTGCAAGAACACATAAGGTCCTCAGACCCTAAACATTTCAGCATGGATGAAAAAGCTTACTTTTTTTTTCAGTTTAACTTGAGAAGTCATCATGTTCATTTGGCCTTTGTCTCATTTGAGATTTTGTTGAAATTTGGTAGTACAAAGGGCACTGGGACATCTGAACATCTTGATTCATCCCCATTGTTGGGCGTATGTTATCTACCCACCTTTCTAAATCAAGATCTCTGCCAGCTTCTCTGATTCTCGGGTTTCTGATATCGAAAATGAAGAACTAGTTTCTAGCTGTTCCCTTGGATTTAGAAGTCTATGAATGCACTTGAAAACAATTCTCTATATTCTTATGTAAAAATGTCAAATCCTAAGCATGATCTAGTTACAACTGAAATTTAAGCACGTGTATTTGCATTTCTGATTTTCCTTAGGGTAATTGGATCATGTAGCCCTCAAAGGCATGGCAGGTTTGGAAGAAGATATAAAATATAATCAAGTAACTGATTTTCTATTTTTAAGGCAAACAACAATAGCAATTACAAAAGAAAAATAATGAAATTGTTTGAGAATTCAAAAGAAATATTAAACATAACCGATTCCGGGGCAAAATTGAATAGTATTAATGGTAGGCTAAATGGGCTTTTCTAATTAGTTTGAAGATGATTAGGATTTGTTTCAGACGTGTTAAAAATATTCTGTTACTATAATTTCTTGTGCATAGGTAGTATTATAAGCAACTCCTCTTACACAGTACATTTTTTTCTTTTTCTTTTTTAACTATTTGGTACCGAATAATGATCTCTTATAAACTGGATAATAGAGTACATTTTGTATACTATGACTAGAACAGCTTTGATAAATGAACTGGAAAAGGCTGATATGTGGGGGCAGCGCCTGTGGCTCAAAGGAGTATGGTGCCAGCCCCATATGCCGGAGGTGGCAGGTTCAAACCTAGCCCCGGCCAAAACTGAAAAAAAAAAAAAAAAAATGCTGATATGTGGGTGACTGCTCTGTCCAGACCAGACAGCTTCTCCCTGAGATTCTCGAGGTTCCCTCATCAAACAGGTCTAGAAGATCGAATAATATTAGGCAGATCGAACACATAAAGATGAGTTCCAAAGATGAGAGAACAAACAAATGAGATAGAAGAAGGGAATGAACAAAAAGAACAGGAAAAAAGATGGGGGGGGGGAGAGAGAAGAAGATGTACCAGTTATTTTTTTCAAATTTAAAAAGTGCCTAGAACTGCAAGGCATGAGTTTCAGACTGAAAAGGCCAACACAGTTTTTGGAAAAAAAATGGGTAAAGAAGAATAGTCCTAGAACAAACCATCATGATGTCATATACCATTAAAAGATTTCAAAAATGTCAAAAAAGAAAACAATGAAAATACTAGGTTGCATACAGAAGTTAAGACGTGAGAAAGAAAAAAGATTTCTATTACGTATAATGAACATCAGAATATTATAGAGTATTGTCTTCAAAATCCATCATAAAAATAATTTTTCACCTAGAATATTATGCAAACTATAAGTGCAAGGGTAGAAACAATACTTTTAGATGAGTGAGGACTACATAAAACTTACCTTCCAAATTCTCTTTATCAGATGGCTGGTGAAAGAAAATGTGAGCTGCTGCTATAACTAACTTCTAGAATCTTAGATCTACCTAGAAAGGCCAAACTATAAAATGATGTAGAATTTGAGATGCAGTCCTAGTTAGGAACCTATTAAAGGAGTATTGCTAAGGCCATCATGGTCGCTTTTACAAAGCATAAGGAAAATGATGTATTTTGTGTCGATTGCTGGTGTAGTTGATGCCAGCATAGCCTTTCTTTCTATTACACACACACATACGTATTTCCTGTTCTTTTTGTTCCTACTAGGTCTACCAAAAGCTGCTGTGATTACTCAACTGCAGGCTATAAAGAGTTCTGCTGGACTGTGGGCTTTTGGTTGTACTGCTGATGACATTGTTTATACAACCCTTCCTCTGTATCATAGTGCTGGAGCTCTTGTGGGAATTGGTGGCTGTGTTGAGTTAGGTAAGTTTTTGTTTTCTTTTCTTTTAATAAGTTTTCAAAATAGTTAATAATTTGAACAAGTGTTCATTGAAGGTTGATACTCTCAGCAGACTTCAGAGTGATCACATGTGTATCATGTAATTATAACACAATATTTATGAAAAGGACGTAATGTTATGGCATACTCAGAGTACTTTTGAAACCTAATGAGCATTTACCCCAGGATTTGGCCAAGTGGTGGGGAGCTGGCTTTGAACTGGGCTTCTCTCCTGGTGGTTGCTCATCTTCAAATTGTCTACTCCAGATTCCTTCTATGGCAGCAAGGGTGTTCCAGGGGAGTGCATGTGGGCATTGCGTAAGTCTTAAGGCCGCATTTTGGAAGGCACATAAATTATTTCACCAGCATTCCATTCGTCAAAGCAAGTCACAGGCTAGTCCAGATGCCAAATTCCAGGAATGGGGAAAGAGAGCCTGCATTTTGACAGGAGGGAGAGTAAATCTACATTGTAAATGTGAACGCTCAGAAGGAATTGTTGAGGCCATCTTTGCAAACTGTCTACCCTAGACAATAAGATTGTAGAGCTTGTGACTCAATAGATTCTATTCATAATCATGTGAGATTATATGTCAGTTACTATACCTAAAATATATATAAATAGAGATCTTATGCTTCTACTTGGATATGTCTAAAATACTTTAAAGTAATTTTTTAGAATATGATCAATTTCTACCATAAATAAAGATGACAGTCAAGACAGTAAAATTTCCCGTGGACAGACATTGTTGTCAAAATTGTGTTGTTAAAATTAGGTTCTGTGGCTATGGGTGAACATTTTTGTTGATGCTGTCATACTAACTCTACCTTGGTAACTCCTGACTTTAAGATGTGTTGACAGTGCCTTGAACTTTCAAAAATAAATAATACATACATATTCAAGGTCAAAAGAAGTGAATATTCTTGGTCTCTATGAAGAAGGCCCACGAGTCCCAGTGATCATGTTCTGGTCTGTGGTCCTTAGCTGTGGTCATATTTAAATATTTGTAACTCTCCTGCTTCTTTTGACTATTGCTTTCATCTTGTGTATTGCAATAAACACATTCTCAGTCAAAATATAGGATTACAACATGAATATTTTTAGAAGAGTTATTGAAAAGTAAGATCACTAGTTTTAAATGCATTTGATGTAAATGATCAGTGATAAAGTAAAACAGCCTTGAAAGTGAGCAAATATATCCCAGACAGAGTAACATCATTTGTGTTTCATGATAATTTTGCCCTTGAATTTTTTTTCCCCCAAGGTCTGTTTTTGTCTTTTCTTATAGGGGCCACTTGTGTGTTAAGGAAGAAATTCTCAGCAAGCCAATTCTGGAGCGATTGTAAGAAGTATAATGTGACCGTGTTTCAGTATATTGGAGAACTTTGTCACTACCTTTGCAAACAGCCTAAGGTAAGATCAGTTATCATCAGAAAAAAAAGTATTTCAGAAAGAATAAATATTTTAAGAGAAAAAATAAATTTTATTTCTTTGAATAAATTAACTTCACCTTCCTCCAGAACACAATTTAGCTGGCTTACAAAGATGCATGTGATAGTTTAATATAAAATAGTATAAAACAAGGCATGGAAAATGAAAAGCAAGAATGATCCAGGAATGGACCAATGTGGTTTGTATTGCAGAAGGAGAGGATAGATAGACCCATAATCCAATCCACTTTGATTTTAGGCTAATTAAAGTTTCTATAAAACTACCATGCTGCCAGATTATGAAATTAGATGCATGATATGTTGACTGAGAGCAACTATTGCAAGGTTAAAGTAATGTTTCAAAACTCTGTTCTTAAAAAAAAGATGGAAAAACTAATGACACTGATTATACAGGTTTTTCTTTTTTTCTTTTTTGCTTTGAATATAAGTTATTACATTAGGATATTTTTTGTTTGGTCTTACTTTAAGCTATAAAAAAAAGTGCTTTGATTTGTACTTATCTCTGCTCCTAAAGCAGTCATTCCACATTCTTTTGATCGACTGCCATCATCTGAAAAATAAGTAAGTAGAGAGATTTTCCACAGTCTGGAGTTATTGATTTGCTTGCTTTTTTTACACTCAGAAGTTATTTTCCTTTTCCTAGAATCATTTATCTCTCTAAATTCTTATTTTTTTAACTTTACGATTTCCTAAAAATTCTTGAGGCTACAAATAAGTGACTCTGTCTTAATCAAATCCACACCAGGCCCTTCAAGAGTGGCAATAGGGGGATGGCTCTCCATGTGGAGTGAGGCAGCAGAACCTTTACCTCTGAGACCCACCTTTCCGAGACGAAGGGGAACTCTCTCACCACCTTCGTCATCATCGCACTTGTAAAGGCATAGATGGTGGTCTGGGATAGCTTCTATTATTCTCTCAGGCTAAAATATGGACACATCACTCTTTTATTAATTACCCACAGCACTGCTGAGACTAGGCCAGAGTTAAATAACACCTATGAAAGGTATGGACTTACATAGGAAAGATGGACACAGAAAAGACTGAAATTAGATGATATGATTTACAAATTGCTTTCTTTTTTTTTTTTTGAGCTTGTAGTTCACCACATTTATCTTATTTAAATAACTCTGCCTATGCAGTCAACAGCTATATCTAGGGATACGTCTAGGAATAGGATCATGTATGTCACTCACTCATTTATTCAGTTAAGAGTGTTAAGTTAGATATACAGGAGCATACAGGACAGATCAGATTGCTTTTGTAATAGAAGTTACACTCATGGGGGCAAGGGGAGAAAATAAACCAGCAAACACATGAGGAAAAGCCATTACAGACAATTACAAGTGTTATAAAGAAATAAAGCAGGAATAAGTGATGGGGAATGATAGAAAGAGGGTGTGGAGCATTGCAAATTAGATTGGGTGGTCAGGGGAGACTTCATGGAAATGGTCACCTACGAGCTGAGGACCTGATAGCACAAGTGGGATCCACAGACAAGTAAGCTGGGGGATTGTGGTCATGACAGAAGAAGTGGAAAATGAAGAGGCCCACACAGGACACATCTGAAATGTTTGAAGAGAAGGCAAGTATGGCTAGGCCACCCATTGACCAAATCTTATAGAACCAGGATCTCTCTAGAGTTGGAGGACAAATTTGGTGCTACATAATATTCCCATTGGAGAATTTGACAAAAAATGAAGGAAGAACTAGACTAAAAAAATAGGTACTTTGGGACCTATTTTGAAGGAAAGCCAAGAAGACTTGTTAGATTAGGGATAATGAATGAATAAGAGGGAAGAATCAAGGATGAGTCCCGGGTTTGTTATATTCATTCTATAAATGAAAAATGGGGATAGGAGCTGTTCAAGAAAGCAGAGTAGCTGGCCCAAGACCACAAAGCTCATGAGACACAGTTGTGTAGGCTTGAACTTCACACTTTCCAACTCTAAGCCACAAAGAAACGAATTGCCCTATGTCATGTGGAGAATTAATGGATAAGCTAGAATTAAATCCTTCATCTTTTCATATGAATTTCTCGTGGTTTTTGTCCCATGGGCAATAAATAATCTAAAATTAAAATTTCTAATAGTTTATCATTTGCTGAAGATTCTGGTCTTTCTTGGAAAGCCCTCATTAGAGAACAAAGATTGGCCAATTATGACCCGAACTGTATGTGTCCATAGAAAGGAAGTGAAGGATAGACAATTTAAGGAATAGATAATGTGAAAAAAATAGCAAATGATCAAATAAATAATGCTGGCTATACATTTTTCTATATGTTAAATCACTTTTGAGCATGGAAACATCTTACTAACATACTTTATCTATGATAACAAGATATAACTCCAAAGGAAGACAGGCAAAATACTTTCAGGGTTTCTGATTTTATATTTTTATTTGTAGTTATTTTTGTGGCAAAATACCATACAATTGTTAACATTTTAATAGTATTTAAATTTTACTATAAAATAATCGTATCTATTTAAAGGGACTTTAACAAACTGTGTTGTATGATTTTTATCAAAGAACTATTTTTCAATATCCACAAAAAATAATTTTTAATGACATTCCTGGAAATATTTCCTAATTATTATAGGCATAAGCCTTATAATGGCTTGTTAAGCTGATGGCTGTTATCTGTGAAGGTAGTGCCTGCCCAAACGCAGTCTTAGGAGGCTGCATAACACAGACTTTTACCCACAGCTGGAGCCTGTGCAGTCTCAGCCTTGCAGGCCCTTCCTCTTAAAAACTCCCCAATCCTTTCTTAAAAGAGGCCCCTGGTCTCTCTCCCCCACCATTCCTTTCCTGCTTCCCTACAAGAAAGTCCTCTTCGTTTATGGCTATTTTTGTACTCCAAGATTGTCTGGCGTCCTGTTTACTTTTTGTGTTACATTATACCCTTTCTGTAATATCTGTTTAACTTGCTGCCTACATTGTTTCAATGTATAATATTTGAGTGTCTTTGAACAAAACAAAGTGTTGGAATATATTGTTGTTCTTATTATTAATACAAAGGGTGTGTTGCTGTGACACGTGGGCATGTAGAATTATGAGTAAGTTTTAGGGAAAAAAGGTCTTATGCTAAATAGAATCAAGATGGAAAAATCATAATCCCTACCATATGTTATTTATATTTTAAATGATCCTTTAGGAATTAGGACACGGTTTTGTGCATTACATAGCTGGTTCTGCAGGGCTAAAGGCAAAAAATGACTTTCCCCTTTGTTTTCACTTTTTTTTTTTTTCTGTTCTCCATCTATAAAAAAGCATTTTCTTCCTAAAAAAGTCAGGTGGATACACAATTACCTGCTTTTAAACAGAATGTCTAGCATTTGACTTTTTTTTAGTCATATAAAGAGACTATTCAGCCTGGATATATTAGAGATTCTCTAAGTAGGACTGAGTGCATGCTCTGGAAGAAAGAGACTTTGTTTGTAGGAGGACATTGTTAGAGGCCTGTGCATGAGTAAATGAGTCCTTGACTTGGTTGGAGGTAACTACAGTTCAACCATCTTCCCACTCGATGGCAGCTCTGCAGACACTGCTGGAAAAATAGCTCCACAGAACCTTTCAAAGAAAGGACCTGAGCCTTGGTTCAAGTTGATATTTACTCATTTATTGCTATCATCACATCGGTTTATGCATGATACTGAAAGCCAGAGCAAAATGTTTATTGAAACCCAAGACCTTGGGATGTCTGTGTGTTAAAAGCTCTGACCCACTCAGCAAATTCTCTTTTAAATTTTAAAAGGGATTTTAAAGCACTGAATCTCAAATAAGTATTTTCTGTGTATTCTAAAGTGGTTTACTCTCTGTGTGTACAAACATGTAAGCACCTGACAAAACTGAAGTATTCCATATACTTTTTCAGTAAAAGGGGAAAACTTCCAAATTAGAAACATGTGCTTTTATGAATTCTTACTGAAACCATGGGGACAGGCTTGATAAAACACAGCATGGGTTTTTGAGGCTTTTTAAAGCTGGTTTCTACCTCCCTCTTCCCTCCCCTCCACCTCCTTCCCCACCTCACTCCATTCTTTCCACAAATAGGTTGTGAACACCTCCTATGCACCAGGCCCGGGCACAGGTAATGCTGGAGGCAATAGGGTGCAGCGGAAGACAGAACAGGCAACACCCCCAGCCTTCACAGAGCTGACATTGTAGTGGGTTCAAATTATGTCTGTATTTGGTATGTGACCTTGGATCTGAATTTTATTATCTCCATATGCAAAATAGAGAGAATGCATCTCATTGTATTGAGTGATTACAGTGATTCAATCGCTCCCTGCCTTCCCCGGACCCCGCTGCCAGCGTGGGCTTTGCTCCTGGCCTGCACTCTCTGTATCCCCCACCCCCCACCCCACCCAATCTTTGGTCTCTCTCTACTTTGGTTTTTTGTTTGTGTGTGTCTCTTTGTGCGCCTCAGCACGTTTGTCTCTGCGTGCAGCTGTGTCTCTTTGGGTACCACTGTGTGTACCTCCTGCAGTGTCTTTGTGTAGGCCTCCAGATCAGGCTTGACTTTTGGGGGTATCTTTCTATCTCCGTCGTGTGTGCATGTCCTGCATGTGTGAGAGAGAGGAGACAGGAGAGGCTCTGCACGTGCATCTCCTTCTCTGTCTCAGAGCGTGGGCCTCTATCTTTGTGGGAATTTGTCTCACTTTTGTGAACAAAAGTTCTCTAGAAAAGAATTTGGAGGGAAGAGACTTTATTCCTGTGAATGGTTGGTAAACTGGGGAAGCACAGCCTTTAGTGTAAAGGGTGGGTAAGGTGTGTTCCAGAGAACAAAAGGAGGGTTTGGATTTATTTTATTTATTTTTTATTAAATCATAGCTGTGTACATTGATATGATCATGGGGCATCATTCACTAGCTTCACAGACCGTTTGACACACTTTCATCACACTGGTTAACATAGCCTTCCTGACATTCTCTCAGTTACTGTGCCAAGACACTTACATTCCACATTTACCAAGTTAAATATATACCCTTGTAAGATGCACCGCTGGTGTAATCCCACCAATCCCCTTCCCCCTACCCACCTCCCCCCTCCCTCCCCCACCCATCCCCATCTTTTTTTTGAGACATTGTCTCAGTATGTCGCCCTCGGTAGAGAACCCTGGCATCCCAGTTCACAGCAACCTCAAACTCTTGGGCTTAAGTGATTCTCTTGTCTCAGTCTCCCAAGTTGCTGGGACTCCCAGTTTCCCAGTCATGTGCATTTTTGCAAATGAAGGACTCATACTTGCTGAGTTCTGATTGGGCAGTGCAGGCCATGCCCTGTTGGTTGCTGAATTCTGATTGGGCAGTGCAGGCCATGCCCTGTTGGTTACTGAGTTCTGATTGGGCAGTGCAGGCCATGCCCTGTTGGTTGCTGAATTCTGATTGGGCAGTGAAGGCCATGCCCTGTTGGTTGCTGAATTCTGATTGGGCAGTGAAGGCCATGCCCTGTTGGTTACTGAGTTCTGATTGGGCAGTGCAGGCCATGCCCTGTTGGTTACTGAGTTCTGATTGGGCAGTGAAGGCCATGCCCTGTTGGTTGCTGAATTCTGATTGGGCAGTGCAGGCCATGCCCTGTTGGTTACTGAGTTCTGATTGGGCAGTGCAGGCCATGCCCTGTTGGTTGATTCAGGGGAGGGGAACAGGATTGATCAGCTGTGAAATTCTCAAAGTCAAGCAGATGTGTGGGTCTTCCATAAACTGGAAGTATGCAGCGTACCGCATGTGTGACCTCTAGTCAGCATACAGCCATTTGGCTTTTTAAATTTAGGTCCAATCTTGCAGGATCAGCCCTCTCAGGCTCACACTTTGCATCCTTGTGTGAGTGTATGGAAGTGTTATCTCTGCGTCTCTGCCTCTCTGTGTCACTACGTTTCTGTGAATCTCTGTTTCACTCTGTTCCTCTCTCTACGTTCTCTCCTGTTTCCGCTCCCTCCCTCTCCCCGTCTTCTCTTCTCCTTCCTCCCCACCCCCTCCTCCCTGTTCTCCTCGGCCTCTCCCTCTGGATCTCACTCTGTCCGGGTCCCTCTCTCTCTTTCTTTCTTTCGTTTTTCTTTCCCTGGAGGTCTCTCTTACTTCCTTTCACTTTCACTTTCTTTCTTGCTTCCTGTCTTTGTCTCTCTTCCATTTTCTCTCTGCCTCCTTGGTTCTGTCTTTTACTCTGTCACTCACGTCTTTCACTTGTGTTCGTCGGTGGGTTTATCCATCCATCCATCCATTCCACTCACATTTCTGCATGCCCGCCTCATACCATTCCTAACCTAGCTTAGATAGTGATGTTTGCTTGACAACTTCATGTCTCAGAAAGAATAAAAAAGAATTGGAATAAAGAAGCCTTAGGGAGACTTACAGATAGAGAAGTAGAGTTTTTAAAATTATAGATGGACAGTACCAAGATTTGGTTTTATTTTACGCGATATACTGCTTATTTCACAGCTGACATATATAAAACCAAATATTATAAGCAACCCTCTGACCCTCCCCCAGTGTCTGGACATTCCCGAGTGATTTTTGAAGGGTCCCTCTGCCAATCCTAATGACTTTTTCTTCCTCACATTCGTCGTTCTGTTGACTCTGCTTTTCCATTTCTGTGATCACAACCTGGGTTCTGACCTTCATCATCTTTCATCTGAACCACGTCAGCCGCCGACTGTGACCCCTCTAACCTCCCTATCCTCATATTACTGGTGACCGGTTACTGTAATACACAACCCTCTGCTCGATGCACTCTCCGTTTTCTGTTTTCTTCCAGGGCTCATTAATGGAGTTTTACAAAATAAATAGCTGGGTGGGTTTCTGAAAAGGCTCATCTGACCAGTATTTTGCCCACCTCACAAAATGCCCACGTCTTTGAATGCTTTGACCAGGCTCTTTACAAATCAAACTCGCTCCTAGTTATATCCAATGGGAAACATAAAAGGAAAACATATGGAAATATGGATGAGGAAGCTTAATGAACCAATATTTGTAGCAGCAATGTATTGTCCAATTAACCAGATGCAAACTTGCATTAATACTAAGAAGATTTTGCTATTTGGACTTTATAATTCAAGACAAGGACCATATGCTTTTTCTGAAAGCACTAAGTTTGTAAGCATTTTAGGCTTTGCGGGTTATACTATCTCTGTCATAATTACTCCATTCTGTCTATGTCTCTCAAAAGTAGCCATAGATGATTCATAAATAGATGGCCGTGACTATGTTTTAATAAAACTTTATTTATAAAATAAATTTTATAAATTTATTTTAATAGGAGGCAGGTCAGCTTTGGCCCCTGCAGGATGTAGTTTGACAAGCCCTGATTTATAATTTAAGATATTATACAGTATATTCCTTTTAGGTAGATTTTCATTCCTTTATAAACAAGTTTTTTAAGCTTATTTTTTTTCTCTCTCTCCATATATGTGTATATGTGAGAGTGTATGTGGGTGTGTATAAGTACGTGCAAAAATAGAGATACCTTTTGGGCTTGTTACAAGGCCAAATTTTTATTATATATAAAAAATCAGGTTTTCATTTATGTATTTTTCCAACTTATAATTTGAAGTATGGAAACAAAAATCTGAATAATGTCACTGACAAGGTCTGATTATTATCTGTAAAATAACAAAAGTACTTTATATCTTATAGCTTATACAAATTACATCATTTCCGTTTTTCATAAGAGCTTATGTTTGGCTCGGTTATCATTTCAAGAAAGATTTCAGAGAATTGTTTGAAAGTATTTTATGGACATGTGCCTATTGAGTCTGCTTAAAGCTGTTCATAAAATTCTAGACTTTTATTAATTGAGGACCTTTCATTTGCAAGTTGGTAAGTGCACTTGAATAGACTTAAAATCAAACTTTCATGAAATCTGATTGGACCATAAATGAGGTGCATCATTACGTAGAATAAAAAAGTTATGTCTTTTTTATAAAGTTCATTCTAGCTGAATTGTAATAATTAAATATAAAGAAGAAAAGAAGAAAATAATATAAGGATTTCTTTATTATTTAAGATGCTAAAGGAGATTTTAAATTACACATTAAGTAGGATTATTAACAAGGGCTAAGAATGATATATTTAATTATAAATGTAAACATTGAATATGATGTTAATAAAATAAAATTAAAAGAAACACTTGTAACTATTAAAATAAAATGTTAATTTTTAAACATTAAACATATTATCAAATGATAAGCATTAGAAAAATAAATTAAATCCAAAAAATACACCATGTTTTCTTAGCAAATTAACATTTTATTTTATTTATTATTTATTTATTTGTTTAATTTTTTGAGACAGAATTTCACTATGTCACCCCCGGTAGAGTACTGTGACAGCACAGCTCACAGCAATCTCACATTCTTGGGCTTACATGATTCTCTTGCCTCAGCCTCCCAAGTAGCTGGGACTACAGGCGCCCACCACAATGCCCAGCTATTTTTTTGTTATAGTTGTCATCATTGCTGTTTGGCAGGCCCTGGCCAGGTTTGAATCTGCCAGCTTCTGTGTACGTGGTGTCCTAGCCACTGAACTACAGGTGCTGAGCCTCAAATTAACATTTTATATTAAATAAAAATGACTACTACTTGTGCATTGAGAAGGTAGCCAACTCACCCTCCTCTGTAAGATATAAATAAGAATGTCCATTTTAGCCAATAATTTGGTAACAAAGTCATAAAAATATTTACAAGTATTAACTTCTTCCAAGGGATCTATCCTAATGAGGTGCTAAGATTTAGAGACAAGATATTGACTCAGTTTTTTTTATAATAACGAACATTTTGAAACAATGTAGCAGCCTTGAATAGGTTTTGAAGAAACAAATCGGGGTATGATAATCACATAAGCATGAAAATCATATTTTTGAATGATAATAATCGTTGAGAACAGTGATCAAAGTACATTAATGAATAAGAATATATAACTGCAATGTACTATAATTGTAACTTCTAATGTGCATATTATAGATATGTAAAAATATTCATAATTTCGTCATAGTAGGATTATAGATTCTTTTTCTTTTTTAATTTTTCTGTATTCTCTTTCTATGATCTATGTAAATATTTCAACATGCATACATTTCTTTTCCTCCATAACATTAAATAATAGATCAGTTGGTATTTCCTCATACTTTCAAAACATGATCTGAGATAAAAATGGAATAAAAATATCTTGAGAGTTAGAGAAATGAATTTGTTTTAACTGGACAAAATTCTTGATCCTAGTTTTGATAATTTTATTTTCCATATCAATTGAATTATTTTGGATGAACTTTTTTGGATGATTATTTTGGATGCTCTTATTAATAAGTTTTTATAGCTATATTAAAACCTATGGAGCGTGGTTTATAAACCACTTTCATGGTTTCCAGAGAATGTCACCACATTTCGTAAATAATGATGCTTGCTGAAACTCATATCTAAGACTTGAAAAGCATCCAAGAGTTACACCATATAAAAGATTAGCCTCTGGTGTTCAAGTGAAATAAATCCTAAGATTTGCAGTGCTATTGTTTTATACAGAAAAATAGCAGTGGAAAATCCAAGTGCTAGTCCCATGGCAGGTTATATCTGACATGTCCACAGAAGATGGGAACCAGGACAGAACTTCTCTGGGTTATATATAATGGTAGAAAGTAACCTCTATCTTAAAAGGAGCTGCTCTGACCTGGTGAGTCTTTTCTCCGTCTATAGAATAATTACCTTAAATCCCACTGATGTGGGCCTAAGAAAATCAACAAGTGACAGCATTGTTTCAGATGATTCTACCATCTTGGCATCTTTTGTTTTTGTTTTGTTTTTAATTGAATTTTTTAAAAATCAAAGTAGCACTTTTATACAGCTACTAAAATGAAATAGTATTCCCAAGATAAAAAGTATCTCTACATTATCAATATTTGATCTCTAGAGGTAGGCACCTTTAATTTTCTTTTTAAATTAATTTTTAATTAAAATATAACTGTATACTTTATGGAATATAATGTGATGATTTGATATACAACATGGAATGCTTAAATCAAACTGATTAACATAGCTATCACCTCACTTATTTTTTGTGGTATGACATTTAAAATTTATTCTTAGTTATTTTGAAATATACCCTTGCACTGTGCACATTAGGTGAGATCCAACCAAATAGCCTCCTTTCTCCCACCAATCTCCCTCCCTCTTTCTACTCCCCTCTCCTTCCTCAGCCTTTCCCCCTGCTAGACTATATTTGTGTTTTATCATTCCTATGAGTGTGTATTTATATATTGGTTTCATAATAGCATTGAGTACATTGGACACTTTTATTTCCATTCTTGAGATATCTTACTAAGAAGAGTGTGATCTATGTACATAAATTAGGTCAAATTGGTTAATTTTCTTTAAATTTCTATGTTCTAATGATTTTTCTTCTGTTTATTCTTGCAGTACCAAGAGAGCTAAGTTAAAAAGACATTTGTCCATACTTCTATCAATTTTACATTTATATCTTTGGACTGGGTTATTCAGTGAAAAGAAGTTTCGAGCTGCTACCCTTATGTTGAATTTATTCTATTATTATTAGTAAATTTTTTTTATAGTTTTAGTCAATATTTTTTTATTAATTTATAAAGAGGTAGATCATGTATACATTAATGCATTGATGGGGTACAATGTGCTGATTCCATATACAACTTGGAATGCTTACATTCAATATATCCCTCACCTGAATACATTGTGGTATATGTATACAATGGAATAATATGCAGCCTTAAAAAAGATGGAGACTTTACCTCTTTTATGTTTATATGGATGGAGGTAGAACATATCCTACTTAGTAAAGTATCTCAAGAATGGAGGGAAAAATATCCAGTGTACTCAGTACTATTATGAAACGAATTTATAATCACTCACACTTTCATATGAAGAATAGATCACAACTATGGCCCAGGATGAAGAAGGAAAGGAGGTGGGGTAGGAGGGGGGAGGCCAGATGGAGGGAGGGTGAACAGTGGGATCATGCCTGTGGTGCATATTGCAAGGGTACATGTTGGATATTAAGTATAAAATATAAATGTCTTACCACAACAATTAAGGAAATGTTCTTTATCTCCAGAAATGTTTCTTTACTTAAAGTCTACTTGATCTGATATCAGTCTGGTTATGCTAGCTTCCTCTAGGGGGATGGTTGCATATCTTATTTCATTCAATTACTTTCAATTTTGGTGTCATCTAATCATCAATTTACCATGAATACACTGATAATATATTTTTACTTTAATTTTAGGGCAGTGTATAATCCTGTTAATAAGCACATTGCTTATCGAATATAGAACAAAATATAATCCTATTTTTCTTTTAATTCTTAAATATGAATTGGAAATAAAAATATAAGAATGCTGGACATTTCAAAGCAATATTTACATATAGTGGTTATGATTTTGTAAAATTTATTTTGAGACAGGGTTTTGCTATTGTTGCCCAGGCTGGTCTCAACCTTCTGGGCTCAGTGATCTCATCTCAGCCTTCTGCATAGCTGGGATTGCAGGAACATGCTCCTGGTCGGGGGTTTTTATAATATTTGTACAGCCAATATGAATGTTGATTCTACGACCTCAATGTGTTGTTTACTGTATGCCAGGCACTGTGTATTACTGTGTACTGCAACATATAAGTGAAATAGGCTATTATCTGTTTTTACAGATGAAAAAATTGAGAATCAAAATGTGAATCAAAATCTTGCTCAAAATTATATAGCTAATATATCAAGACCAGGGAGTATAAACTCAAGTATGTTTTATAATATTTTTAAAGTAATGCTTTTTTTTCCCATGGAAAATGCTTTCTTCCTTTCCTGACCTCTCCCAAAAAAGTCTTCAATACTCTAGAATTTAGAATGAGCTTTTCCTAGACATTAAGACACACAGACCATATTAGTCTTGGCCAATGTTACTTTTGCTAGCTGTTGTACACAGTTCTGCAACAGACCTACATGATATATTTTTTCTTCCCTACTATTATTGCACGCGGCTGACTTCTAGGATATTTGCCATTTTAATAATGATGAAGAAAAGAATTGGGAACTGAAATTCATTACAAGTAAAAGCTTTTCTTCAAACAGAGGGAAGGAGAGAAGGACCATCAGGTGCGTCTGGCGATTGGAAATGGTATACGGAGTGATGTATGGAGACAGTTTTTAGACAGATTTGGAAATATTAAGTTGTGCGAACTTTATGGAGCTACTGAAGGAAACATTTGTTTCATGAACCACACTGGGAAAATTGGAGCAGTTGGGAGAACAAATTTCTTTTACAGAGTAAGTACAGTATTTTCTTTACGAAAGAAATACTTTGAGGTCTTCTTTGGGCTTATAAATTATGATAAACATTATCACCTTTTCTTTAAAGTAGAGAACTTCTATAAATAACATAGCAGCTCTAGGTGAGCACTAGTGCTATGGGTTATGAAAAACTCAGTCATCTCCCTCTATATTATGGGGATAAAGATGCCTAGTTTTTTGTTCAGAAATGACTGGAATAACTCAGTCATCTCCCTCTATATTATGGGGATAAAGATGCCTAGTTTTTTGTTCAGTTTTTAATTATTAATATAATGTATTAATAGCACATGTAAGTTCTGGTATGTATTAATTTCACTCTTTTCAACTGAACAGTTTTTTGTTCAGTTTTCATTATTAATATAATGTATTAATAGCACATGTAAGTTCTGGTATGTATTAATTTCACTCTTTTCAACTTCCTTGAAAATTTGAAATTTCATTATTTCTATTTACTTTTATCATTCATAGCACTCAAATGTTCTGTATAGGTTTTTAATATATAATATATATATTTTATATATAAATATATCTTTAAACAATATCAAGATAACACTAACATCCTAAAATCTGCCCAAGAAACCACCATTTCAGGGGTAAAAAACTGGTAGCTGATTACTCAATACAACCATAGAAGACAAAAGACCATGGACAAATACCTCCAACTGGCTTGGAGAAAAAGCTGTTAAACTAGAATGTATTCTCAACAATAGCATATTTTAAAAAATAAAGGTGAACACAAAAAGTCACAAAATTTATAAAGGAAAATTGATATAACCACAACAGTAAATAAATCTTTGATAATGCAGAGTATTTGAATAGTAAACTAGTAATCCACATATAAAGACCTCTGCATCTAACAACTTCGGAATATCCATCCTTTCAAAAACTTATAAAACATTGTACAGAAATTACTGGGCCACTTAGGGAATTCCAACAAATTTCAAAGGATTGAATATACAGGGTAGCCACACAGTTCATGGGCAATAGTTACTATTTTAAATTGCCCATGATCTTTATGGCCACTCTGTACATAAATTATGTTCTTTGACAACAATTTAATTGATACAGAACTAAATTTTTTAAAAGACAATTGGATAATCTGCTATGTATTTGGAAATAAAGCATTTCTAAATTGCCATGTGTTGGAGAAAAAATAATACTAAATTAGAAGATATTATGAGCCGACCCATAATAAAAATGTCACATCTGGAGGCGGAGCAAGATGGCAGCCGAGTAACAGCTTCCTTGCATCTGGGCACCGTGAGTCTGGGGAGATAGGACTCCAGGCATCTCTGGCTGGTGGGAACTGCCTAGCATCACTCCTATGAGGATACAGGGAGTCAGCGAGAGACTTCTGGACCCCAAGAGGAGTACTAAAACAGTGGAAAACCGGCAAGTGGTTGCGTGTGTTCAATCCGTCTAAACCCGCCCACAACTGTAAGTTCAGTAGCAGCGAGACTGCAAACCAGAAAGGCCTTACCTGTGAACTGTTTTGATGTCCTTGGACTTGGCACTGAGTTGAACTGCCCTGGGGAAGGCCTGAGCGGGAGTGCGGAGAACTTTGGCCATTGTCTAGGGCCCCAGTCTGACCCACTGAGCCAGACGGAGCTAATAGTGTTTGGCGGTGGGTCACACGGAACCATTGCCAGTGATCTGCCCGGGCAAGCTCCGCCCTCAGGGTCGCAGAGCTAGAAACGGGTGGGAGCTTGTAACCCAGCAACCAAGTAGCCTAAGGGTGGGGTCTGAGCCGCCTTGCAGCCCTAACCCTCAGGGACAGAGTGAGACCGGTTTTGGCACACTGGGTAAGTGGATAGCCACTTCAGCAGTGATTCCAGCGAGAAAGCTGGGAAAGCTTCTGCTCAGCAAGTTTACAAGTTCAAAGTGCCTTTTAAGTGGGCTGAAGAGAGATTTAGGGTGTCTACCTGCTGGGGTTTGAGAAATCAGCAGCCTCCAGTCGTATCAGAACTGTGACTAACATCTCATACCCCAGAAGACCACGTGTTGCCCAGACAATATTCAATAACATATACAAACTGCTTTGTTTTTTGTTGTGTATTTTTTTCTTTTTTTTTGTTTGTTTGGTTTTTTTTTGTTTGTTTATTTTGACGTTGTTGATCTTTTGTTTTTTAACTTCAATCTTTTCCATACAGATCCCTTCTTCTTTCTCAATTTTTCTAGTTTAATTATAATTTCCCATTGCTGCCTTTTTTAATAACTAGAACTTCATTTTTGCTAGTGTTTCTACCCCTATCATTTGGTTTTTCACCCAATTTTATCCCCGTAAAGTTTTCTGTTTGCTTGTTTTGGTTTGATTTATAGCATTTTTGTCTTTCCTCTCTACTTGGTGGAGGTGGGGTACTGTGTCTGATCAGGTTAGCAAAGAGCTGCTGACCTCAGGGGAACCACCCAACTGGCACCCCCAGAAGGTGGGGTTTTTTAAGGTTGTGTCAAAGTACCCTACTGTACACCTATATTGCCCTGTCTCCCTCTTTCTGTACCTCTCTTCTTTTTGTCAATATTCCTTATACCCACCCCCTCTCCTTTCTCTATCTTTCTTTTTTTCCTTATCACTCGGTCCTCCTTTCTTTCATCCCTTTTTTGCTCCTCAACCTTCTCACCCTTCTGGTCCTGTAACCCTTAGTCCACAGGCACGAGAACTTAAAGAGCAAGAGGAAGTGAAAGGAAAATTAGGGCAAGGAAACAGATAAAAGAAATCACTCATGAGGCAGAATCAGCAGAAAACTCCAGGTAACATGAAGAACCAGTCCAGAACAAACCCGCCAAGGGACCATGAGGTAGCTACTGCAGAGGATTCCACCTATACAGAAATGTTAGGAATGACAGAAAGGGAATTTAGAATACACATGTTGAAAACAATGAAAGAAATGATGGAAACAATGAAGGAAACTGCTAATAAAGTGGAAAATAACCAAAAGGAAATCCAAAAACAGAATCAAATCAGAGATGAACGATATGAAGAATATAAAAAGGATATAGCAGAGCTGAAGGAAATGAAACAGTCAATCAGGGAACTTAAAGATGCAATGGAAAGTATCAGCAACAGGTTAGACCATGCAGAAGAAAGAATTTCAGAGGTAGAATACAAAGTTTTTGAGATAACTCAGATAGTAAAAGAGGCAGAAAAGAAGAGAGAGAAAGCAGAACATTCACTGTCAGAATTATGGGACTTTATGAAGCGTTCCAACATACGAGTTATAGGAATTCCAGAAGGGGAAGAAGAATGCCCCAGAGGAATGGAAGCCATACTAGAGAATATTATAAAAGAAAATTTCCCAAACATCACCACAGATTCTGACACACTGCTTTCAGAGGGATATCGGACCCCAGGTCGCCTCAACTCTAACCGAGCTTCTCCAAGACACATTGTGATGAACCTGTCCAAAGTCAAGGCAAAAGAAAAGATTCTGCAAGCTGCCAGGAGTAAGCGCCAGTTGACCTATAGGGGGAAAATCCATCAGAGTGACCGCAGACTTCTCTAATGAAACTTTCCAAGCAAGAAGACAATGGTCATCTACCTTTAATCTACTTAAACAGAACAATTTTCAGCCCAGAATTCTGTACCCTGCTAAGCTAAGCTTCAAAATTGATGGAGAAATCAAATCATTTACGGATATACAAACATTGAGGAAATTCGCCACAACAAGACCGGCTCTACAGGAAATACTTCAACCTGTTCTGCACACTGACCACCACAATGGATCAGCAGCAAAGTAAGAACTCAGAAATCAAAGGACAGAACCTAACCTCCACACTGATGCAAAAGATAAAACTAAGCAATGGACTCTCACCAAATAAGACGAATAGAATACTACCACACTTATCAATTATCTGCATAAATGTTAATGGCTTGAATTCCCCACTGAAGAGACATAGATTGGCTGACTGGATTAAAAAACACAAGCCATCCATTTGCTGTCTGCAAGAAACACACCTGGCTTCAAAAGACAAATTAAAGCTCCGAGTCAAGGGTTGGAAGACAATTTTTCAGGCAAATGGAATTCAGAAGAAAAGAGGAGTTGCAATCTTCTTTTCAGATACATGTGGATTTAAAGCAACTAAAGTCAAAAAAGACAAAGATGGTCACTTTATATTGGTCAAGGGAAAACTACAACAAGAAGACATTTCAATTCTAAATATTTATGCACCTAATTTAAATGCTCCCATATTCTTGAAGCAGACCTTACTCAGTCTGAGCAATATGATATCTGATAATACCATCATAACAGGGGACTTTAACACACCTCTTACAGAGCTGGACAGATCCTCTAAACAGATATTAAACAAAGATATAAGAGATTTAAATGAGACCCTAGAACAACTATGCTTGTTAGACGCATATAGAACACTCCACCCCAAAGAAAAAGAACATACATTCTTCTCATCACCCCATGGAACATTCTCCAAAATTGATCATATCCTGGGACACAAAACAAATATCAACAGAATTAAAAGAATTGAAATTTTACCTTGTATCTTCTCAGACCATAAGGCACTAAAGGTGGAACTCAACTCTAACAAAAATGGTCGACCCCACCCAAAGGCATGGAAATTAAACAATCTTCTGTTGAATAACAGATGGGTGCAGGAAGAAATAAAACAGGAAATCATTAACTTCCTTGAGCATAACAACAATGAAGACACAAGCTACCAAAACCTGTGGGATACTGCAAAAGCAGTTTTGAGAGGAAAATTCATCGCTTTAGATGCCTACATTCGAAAAACAGAAAGAGAGCACGTCAACAATCTCACAAGAGATCTTATGGAATTGGAAAAAGAAGAACAATCTAAGCCTAAACTCAGTAGAAGAAAAGAAATCTCCAAAATCAAATCAGAGATCAATGAAATTGAAAACAAATGAATCATTCAGAAAATTAATGAAACAAGGAGTTGGTTTTTTGAAAAAATAAATAAAATAGATAAACCATTGGCCAGACTAACTAGAAATAGAAAAGTAAAATCTCTAGTAACCTCAATCAGAAACGATAAAGGGGAAATAACAACTGATCCCACAGAGATACAAGAGATCATCTCTGAATACTACCAGAAACTCTATGCCCAGAAATTTGACAATGTGATGGAAATGGATCAATATTTGGAATCACACCCTCTCCCTAGACTTAGCCAGGAAGAAATAGAGCTCCTGAACAGACCAATTTCAAGCACTGAGATCATAGAAACAATAGAAAAGCTTCCAACTAAAAATGCCCTGGTCCAGATGGCTTCACTCCAGAATTCTATCAAACCTTCAAGGAAGAGCTTATTCCTGTACTGCAGAAATTATTCCAAAAAACTGAGGAAGAAGGAATCTTCCCCAACACATTCTATGAAGCAAACATCACCCTGATACCAAAACCAGGAAAAGACCCAAACAAAAAGGAGAATTTCAGACCAATCTCACTCATGAATATAGATGCAAAAATTCTCAACAAAATCCTAGCCAATAGATTTCAGCTTATCATCAAAAAAGTCATTCATCATGATCAAGTAGGCTTCATCCCAGGGATGCAAGGCTGGTTTAACATACGGAAGTCCATAAACGTTATCCACCATATTAACAGAGGCAAAAATAAAGATCACATGATGCTCTCAATAGATGCAGAAAAAGCATTTGATAAAATCCAGCATCCTTTTCTAATTAGAACACTGAAGAGTATAGGCATAGCTGGCACATTTCTAAAACTGATTGACGCTATCTATGACAAACCCACAGCCAATATTTTGCTGAATGGAGTAAAACTGAAAGCTTTTCCCCTTAGAACTGGAACCAGACAAGGTTGTCCTCTGTCACCTTTACTATTCAACATAGTGCTGGAAGTTCTAGCCAATACAATTAGGCAAGACAAGGAAATAAAGGGAATCCAAATGGGAGCAGAGGAGGTCAAACTCTCCCTCTTTGCTGACGACATGATCTTTTTTTTTTTTTTTTTTTTTTGTAGAGACAGAGTCTCACTTTATGGCCCTCGGTAGAGTGCCGTGGCATCATACAGCTCACAGCAACCTCCAGCTCCTGGGCTTAAGCGATTCTCTTGCCTCAGCCTCCCGAGTAGCTGGGACTACAGGTGCCCACTACAGCACCCGGCTATTTTTTTGTTGCAGTTTGGCCGGGACTGGGTTTGAACCTGCCACCCTCAGCATATGGGGCCGGCGCCCTACTCACTGAGCCACAGGCGCCGCCCAGACATGATCTTATACTTAGAGAACCCCAAAGACTCAACCACAAGACTCCTAGAAGTCATCAAAAAATACAGTAATGTTTCAGGATATGAAATCAATGTCCACAAGTCAGTAGCCTTTGTATATACCAATAACAGTCAAGATGAGAAGCTAATTAAGGACACAACTCCCTTCACCATAGTTTCAAAGAAAATGAAATACCTAGGAATATACCTAACGAAGGAGGTGAAGGACCTCTATAAAGAAAACTATGAACTCCTCAGAAAGGAAATAGCAGAGGATATTAACAAATGGAAGAACATACCATGCTCATGGATGGGAAGAATCAACATTGTTAAAATGTCTATACTTCCCTAAGCAATCTACCTATTCATTGCCATTCTATCAAAGTACCTACATCGTACTTTCAAGATTTGGAAAAAATGATTCTGCGTTTTGTATGGAACCAGAAAAAAACCCGTATAGCTAAGGCAGTTCTCTGTAACAAAAATAAAGCTGGGGGCATCAGCATTCCAGATTTTAGTCTGTACTACAAAGCCATAGTGCTCAAGACAGCATGGTACTGGCACAAAAACAGAGACATAGACACTTGGAATCGAATTGAACACCAAGAAATGAAACTAACATCTTACAACCACCTAATATTCGATAAACCAAACAGGAACTTACCTTGGGGGAAAGACTCCCTATTCAATAAATGGTGTTGGGAGAACTGGATGTCTACATGTAAAAGACTGAAACTGGACCCACACCTTTCCCCACTTACAAAAATTGACTCAAGATGGATAAAGGACTTAAATTTAAGGCATGAAACAATAAAAATCCTCAAAGAAAGCATAGGAAAAACACTGGAAGATATTGGCCTGGGGGAAGACTTCATGAAGAAGACTGCCATGGCAATTGCAACAACAACAAAAATAAACAAATGGGACTTCATTAAACTGAAAAGCTTCTGTACAGCTAAGGAGACAATAACCAAAGCAAAGAGACAACCCACACAATGTGAAAGGATATTTGCATATTTTCAATCAGACAAAAGCTTGATAACTAGGATCTATAGAGAACTCAAATTAATCCACATGAAAAAAGCCAACAATCCCTTATATCAATGGGCAAGAGACATGAATAGAACTTTCTCTAAAGACGACAGACGAATGGCTAACAAACACATGAAAAAATGTTCATCATGTCTATATATTAGAGAAATGCAAATCAAAACATCCCTGAGATATCATCTAACCCCAGTGAGAATGGCCCACGTCACAAAATCTCAAAACTGCAGATGCTGGCGTGGATGTGGAGAGAAGGGAACACTTTTACACTGCTGGTGGGACTGCAAACTAGTACAACCCTTCTGGAAGGAAGTATGGAGAAACCTCAAAGCACTCAAGCTAGACCTCCCATTCGATCCTGCAATCCCATTATTGGGCATCTACCCAGAAGGAAAAAAATCCTTTTATCATAAGGACACTTGTACTAGACTGTTTATTGCAGCTCAATTTACAATCGCCAAAATGTGGAAAGAGCCTAAATGCCCACCAACCCAGGAATGGATTAACAAGCTGTGGTATATGTATACCATGGAATACTATTCAGCCATTAAAGAAAATGGAGACTTTACATCCTTCGTATTAACCTGGATGGAAGTTGAAGACATTATTCTTAGTAAAGCATCACAAGAATGGAGAAGCATGAATCCTATGTACTCAATCTTGATATGAGGACAATTAATGACAATTAAGGTTATGGGGGGGGAAGCAGAAAGAGGGATGGAGGGAGGGGGTGGGGCCTTAGTGTGTGTCACACTTTATGGGGGCAAGACATGATTGCAAGAGGGACTTTACCTAACAACTGTAATCAGTGTAACTGGCTTATTGTACCCTCAATGAATCCCCAACAATAAAAAAATAAATAAATAAATAAAAATGTCACATCTTACAACTTGAGGAATCAGCTAAGAGCAGGTAAAAATTTATTAGATGGACTTAAATATCCATATCTGTAACTTAATTTTTTTAAACTAAAATAAACTGAAAATAAAAGGAATAAAGAGCAGACATTAATGAAATAGAAAAGAAACATTTAGTGAGAAATGTCAAAAGAAATATAAATATAATATTTTTAAAAATAAAGAAATGAATTCTGATTGATAGAAAAAATAACATCAGGAATGGAAAAGGGGACATTGCTCTAGACATTAAGACAATAAAAGAAGGTTTTATTTGAATTTTATTTAGTTGTTTCTATTTAGTCAAATGAGTTCATAGCAATAAAGTTGAAATTATTAGAATAGGACAAATTTCTGAAAAAATACAACTTACCAGTACTAAACTCAAGAATTATCCCACTAAATGAAATAAACTTATGTCCCAAAATCTTCCCATAGTCCTAGCCAGCTTCCCTGCTAAGTGTCCTGAATAGTGAAAGTGCAAATTCCAATCTTACAAACTCTTTCAAGAGAATAAAAAAAGAGAGAAAACTTCCCAGCCCACTTTTGATTCCCACACTTGACATGACAATGCAGGAACAGAAGTTGACCGATGGTGCCAGTCACAGGCATGCATGAGGCTCGTCTTTGGCTGTTAATCTCAGGTGTGTTTTCTCAGTAGCCTTGCCTGTGCCCTGGGACTGCCACTGTGCTATGACATCGCTGTTCATGTTTCCAGAGCACTGCGCTCAAGCTACTTTCAAATTTGCTTTTGAAAAGAGCTTTAAGAATTCCATCATGTAAACTTTGGTGCATTTTATCACTTGCATCTCTAGTTTCTTTAGTTTTATGCATTAATATTTATGTACAATAAACTTCCCTGTATCAAAGAACGCCTGAAAGCAACAAACGACGAGTATTTGGTTTTCTAGTCTGTGGTGACTTTTTTCAGTATCTAGAAGTAACTGACATACATCTGTTTTTCATGCTGCAGTGGTTCACCTTTTTAGTCAAGGCTGGTGTAAGTCACACTAATGTTCTCTCCCAAAGAAGGTGCAAACTGGTTTTTATAATGCATGCTTTTAAGATTTTGAAGGTCTAGTTGACATGTCAAAAATGCACATGTATTCTAGACATAAGTGTTTTGGGGAAATAGGAACTGATAGTACTGAGTTGCTCATTCTTTGCAGTTAATTTTCTCAATTTCATTATAATGATTCCATTACAAATCTGGTGTTCCTATTAAGCCCCTTTTGTGAAGCTGAATCTTTTCAAAGTAACCATCTAACAAGAGCAAGTGAAGATGGTTTGCATTTTGTATTGCTGACATGCCTTCATTATAATTTTTCTAAGGTTTTAAATTTCCTATCAGACTATAACAATGTCATAATGTAAAAAGTCATGACTGTCTCCAATTTGTTAGGAAAACTTGGTTTTCAATTCAGTTTCCCTTTTAAGTTTGTAAATGAAAAAAATCATACCTAATAACCAACATATGTTTTCTAGTCTGTCTTTTATCATTTTTATTTACATGCTGTTTTGTTAGAAAGCAGGTAATCAGAAAAATTTTCTCCACTAGTTGTTTTATACTACATAGAACTAAATGGGGGGAGATTTGATTAAGTGTGTCTCTCAGAAATGTGAGCCTAATGGAGGCTCATGCCTTACAATCTGACAGGGAGATCAGCCTCCAAAGAATGTTACAAGTGAAGGAGAAAAATAAGGCAGCAACATAGAGTTCCTATAACTGGAGTGTCCTCCCTGTATGTCATGTTTACTGCGTAAATGCATAAAACTGAAAAGATAGTGTCCCATATATGCATGTCCCTCAAGGCAAACAATATAAAACTCTTGGTGACACTTTCAGAGACAAACCCAAGTAAAATTATTAACTCCTTTCTCTTTTCCTATAGTACTTTCACCTGGGGAAAATAATTATGAAGGGACAAATATGAAATCCTTAGGTAAAATAAAGCTTGAAAAAAGTAATAAATGAATCTAAATAAAAGGCAGCTGGAAAAAAATTGAATGCACATCAAAATAATAAGTCCTCCAAAATATCCATAAAATGTTTAGAAAAACAAGTTCCTGGCCCACGCCTATAATACCAGCACTCTGGGAGGTCAACAGATTGCTTGCGTTCAGGAGTTCAAGTCCAGCCTGAGAAAGAGCAAGACCCCCGTCTCTACTAAAAATAGAAAAACTAACTGGGCATCATGGTGAACCACTGTAGTCCCAGCTACTTGGGAGGCTGAGGCAGGAAGATTGCTTGAACTCAAGAGTTTGAGGTTTCCATGAGCTGTGATGAATTCATGGTACTCTACGCTGAGGGACAGTGAGGCTTTGTCTCAAAAAATAAATAAATAAATAAAAAGAGAAAAACAAGTTCCTGTAGGCTCAACAAATTGCAATATTATTCTCTTTAAAAATAAAAGCTTGAAGGAAAGGAAAGATCAAGGAAAACATAAATCAACAAAAGGAATTGAAAAGGAAACATGCTCAGATGAAAGGAAAAAGAGAAGAACTTATGAACCTATTACAGAGATGAGCACCACATTTAAGGACTTAATAATTAGCAAGGCTGTAGGCACTGTCAGGGAGCAAGGCTCAGAGGATTAAGGAGTCACATAAAACAAAACAAAGCAAAAGAAAGTGATAATTAAAAATTAGGAAAAAGGATGTTGAAAACATAGATGGTAATCTGACATGGGCTTAATCTGTGTTCCTGCAGAAGAGAACAGACCAAAACAAAAATTGTTTCAACTCTCCTAGAAGAAAACCTCCTTAGACTTGAACTTTTAACAAGAGAGTACACTGTGTTCCTGGGGAAAAAAAATATATATGGTACAAAATGATCATTAGAAAAATACATCCCAGGGAAATTAGTGAACAAAAATTAAAGAATTGGAGGGGAGATGCGGAGGCAGAAAAAGCAAAGTCTGTACAAAACGTGACATGGATGAAGATGGTAAACGCTGCCGGCATTTCTCAAAATAAAAACAAAATGCTCAAGGCCAGAAAAAAATCAAATAAATGTTTTCGCTTAATACTTTTAGTTCTGCCTAAATTGCTTCTCAGGTATAAAGGCATCAAAGAGGTTTTTATCAAAATCTCAATAAATCAGAGAATTTGATACCCACATATTTACAGGAATATAATAACATTTATAAAATTCACTGAAAAATTCTGGTCAACTTGAAAATAAAACAGAAGTTAGAGATGAAGGAATCGCCTCAGGTAAAAGGTTGACGGTGGTCCAGGCACAGAGGCTCACAGCTATAATCCTCGCACTCTTGAAGGCAGGGCAGGAGGAATGCTTGAGCTCAGGAGTCGGAGGTTGCAGTGAGCTAGGATGATGCCACCGCACGCTCATTGGGAATGCTGGTGAACACTGAAACTATTTACATCTAGAAGATGGAACAGCTCTGAGTCATATTTAGATAGGAATGGAAATATAAATCCCAACCATATGAAAATAACTATAACACTAAGAGAAGTGGGAGTTAGGAAGGGGGAGAGAAAGAAGTATGAGTTGCTCATTCTTTCAATATTCATAGTGGTAAATCCATAGATACAAGATAAAGGTAAAATATAACATTAAAGAAAAGGCTCATTTTCTTAAACATTTTCATAAAAATGTTTTATTATCTTAAAAGTAGACATCTCTTAGGGGCAAGAAAAGTTAGCCAACTATGAAGTAAGGGAATAGTCTCACAAGAATACCCTCCCTTCTGACATCAGGTGCAATATGGGGAGTCATGAAGCTCACCCTTGGGTTTGGCACTATGCTAGAAGAACTCACGAGACTCACTGGCAGCCTTTATATTTATGATCACAACTTTTCACAGCTGAAAAACACAGATTAAAATCAGCCCTGGGTGACACACACAGGCAGAATTCAGGAGGGAATTAAGGGCAAAGCTTCCAGTTATCCTTTCCTGGGGAGTCAGAACTAGAACTTTCACTCTCCTAGAATTGATGTGTGACAAAAATGCATGGAGTATCTGCCAACTAGGGAAGCTCACCTGAGCCTCAGTGTCCATAATCTATTTTGGGACTTGAACATGTAAATCTGCTTGAGTGCCCACAAGGCGGACCTCCATTCCCGCCCTTCAGGAAGTCAAGCTGGGTGATCCAAAGCCCTGACTCTGCATAACATTGTTGCTGAGGCTCAGAGACACTTTCTAAAATTAAGTTGTTACTATCTGCTTAGTCCAAGGCCCTAAGATAAACAAGAAACGCTTCTATACAAAATAACAGTTTAAAGGCTTATAGATTACTTCCCAGAAGACCTGTTTATGGCAAGGTTGAATTATTTACTACAAAGGGACTGATATTTCAGTTCTAAGCCTATCTCTGCTGGAACTTTGTGACTTTGACAAGTTACTTTCCTCTGGGTTCAACGTCTCCTTATGTATTAATTGAGTAAATAAATTTTATGATTCTTTTCCAACTCATAAATTTAATAGATTCCTGCATAGGGGCATAAAGGTTTGTACGTACAGAAACTTCCAAGGCCAATGTGTTCAGCCACATAGGTGGGGATCACACAGCTCTGGGGTAGCTGTTTACCTGAACTGTTATGATGCAACCCCCTGTAGTTGTGCATTGGGCAGGTGCACACACACATTCACGTGAACCTTTAGGGATTTTTAAGGCATGAAATCTATTTTTTTATTTGTGTTACTATAGTGCAGCCTTTCTGTAATCTCATAGGGAACCCATGAAAGCAGGAAGAAGAATACAGATACTTCCAGCTGAGTACTAATGCTCTGATCCAGACTACTTCTAGAAGATGCTGTGATCAATTATTTTCATTTTAATTATAAAAGTGTTCAATTTTTGACCATCAAGTCCCCTATCTCTGATAATAGACATACATACTGAACAGTAATTTAGTGTGGAACGAATCTCCCCCATGCACATGAAAAAACAGGAAAGCTGATATCACAAGTTGCTGAGCAAATTTCCTATAAAATAAAGCATGTTGAAACAGGAGAGAAAAGAATGGGTAACGAACAGGGATCTGTTCTTATTTGGCCAAGATAACAGGGGCAGTTCCTGAACTTCTGCAATCTTTCTTTCTACAAGCCAACAGGCAAGTGGCCAATACTCTGTTATCCCAATTATACACAAAGACAGACCAACACAACGTAAGCTTGCATTTTATAAATATTTTCTTAGGTCTAGAAAAACAATGCATTTGCTTTGCTGCCTCCTTCATTGGCACTAATATTAAAATAGGAAAATACTAATTTCTACCTTGCGGAGTTTTTTGGTGATTAAATTAAATATAGCTCTTCAGCTCTTAGCCCAGTGTCTGGCATGTACAGTAAGTGTTCAATAAGTATTAGTTGCTCTCATTTATAGTTTAATTCAAATAATGAATTGTGATTTTACTTTCATGCCTATTTTACTAACATTAAAAACCTTAAACGTTTATATTTAATTTTTGATAATAATAATACTATTATATTTATCTCACTCATTTCCATCTTTTTCCACTCACTTACTTGTTCTGGATTTGTTCATTTTTTTCTCTCTCTCTTTTTAACTTCCCTTTCCTATTTGTTCTTTCTTATTATTTTTTTCACTTTATTTTATTGCCTTCATGTTACTTTACTATTTTCTAATTTAACTCTTTGGTCAGTAAAATCTCACTTTTCTTATAGAAAAAATGAGCTTCTATTAAAACTTTCTATTTCAAGGGTGACTGCAAAAATGGTCCTCTTACCTGTAGTTAGTAGAACAAGTAACTGAACCACCTGGATTGTTTCTGTCTTCGAACTCAGGCATTCTTGATTGAAATCAGTAATGTTTTGCTAAGGTAAAGTGCAACATAATAGAAATGAAATGAAGTGCCAGTAAATGAATGCTGTTCACTCAGACTTTCAGTTTTGATTTTCAAATATTTGTTTAATTTTTCATCAACATCAGTTTTTGGTCTTGGTAAATCCATATTTTAATTATTTATTTCAACTGAGCATAAAATCTACTACTATAAAATCTATTTGTGCAAAATAGCTAAATGCTTTACTTTGTTTTTTTCAGCTTTTTTTCAAATTTGAATTGATAAAGTATGATTTTCAGAAAGATGAACCCATGAGAAATGAACAGAATTGGTGCAGTTGTGTGAAAAAAGGTAAGACTTGTATTTAAAGATGTCTCCTCCAACGAAGTTTTTGAAATTCTGTAGAGAGTTGTCCCTCCGTATCCTCAGGATGCCTGATCCCAGGACCCTCAGTGGATATCAAAATCCACAGACGATCAAGTTTCTTTTATAAAATGGCATAGAATTTACATCTAATCTATACACATCCTCCCACATACTTAAAACAGGTTATTTATAATATCTAATTAATGTAAATAGTTTTTATACTGTATTTTTAAATTTGTATTTTTTTGTTATTATATCATTATTTTTTATTTTTCCTGAATATTTTGGATCCAAAGGTTGGTTGAATCCATGGATGCAGAACCATGGATACAGAGGGCTGACTGTCATACGGAACCGAAAAAGGAAAAATGACTAGGTGTACTATGTAATTTGCCTTTTTTGAATTTTAATGCAAGCAGAATGGTTTAATTGTTAAATCTGAAGGGCACCAAATGGGTCACTGAGATGGTAACTTTTTAATCACTATTTAGCTCATATTTTTCTTAATCTGTCACTTCCAGTTCCTAACAGTGGCATATGTCTTATGTCCTGTATCACCAAACTATAACATAAAATTTAATGAATGAATTTATCATTCTAGATAAATTAGAAAGTCTGGCTAACTTGAATTTAAACTAGGCTCTGACACTTGACCAACTTTGGGCAGGTTAGTCAAGCTGAGTCCCATTTCTTTATATGTAAATAAGAGGTGACAGTATTCATTTGGTGAGGTAATTGTTCACAATTAAATGAAATGTATGTAAACATCCTACATATTTACTTCAAATGTGAAGATAAAGGTTGCAAACTCGTTTTTTCTTTTTTTTTTTTTTTTCTGGTAGCTGAATGATTGAAAAAAAATTATAAGCTTTATCTATCCAAAATCAAAATCTCTGTATTTTAAGCCTCTGGGCATTTAGCAAGTATGTTTCTCTTATTCAATTCTATAAATACTGTCCAAGAAAAAAGCAATTTCTGAAGACTGCAAACAACTCAAACACACTTGTCTAGTGTTTTATTTATTACAGTTACAATAATGTCTGATATTGGAACTTGAATCTCAGAACTGTGCTTATGCAAACTCGGAATTTCTTACAGAGCCAGTTGACCCCAAATGTCTGCTTTACTGTTTTGGAATTCTCATTATGAGCTACTCAGTATTCTTTTTTTTTTTCTACGAAGGTATTGTGTCTTTACAGTGTAAATTATTTCTAGACGGAAAGCATATGAATACACTATGACCTATTTAAAGATTTGCAATAATTAATCAGAGAAGAAATTGTCACTTGTGTCATGAAGAAGAAAAACAAAGAACATAAATTTTGAGAATGATGTTAGAGTCTTAAAAATCCTGAAACAAAGGGGACCCAGACTAGCAGGATATATGATAGAGATGAGCCTTTGGCATCAAATGGACTTGGTTAAAAAACAAAAACTACAATGCTTACATTTGCCAGCTGTTGGACATTGGGCAAATTACTTCTTTTTTATTTGTGCCTCAATTTCTTCACCTGTACTATGAAGATTGATCAGAGCCAGTCTTGCACGTTTTTGATGAAGATTAGATGGAATACATGTGTAAAGCTCGCAGACTAGTGAGTAGTACCCAGACAGCGCTCAGTAGGTTTAACACTGGTGATTGGGCTGCTGCTGACAGGACAGTGTTGGCGATTACGACCGTGAGGATGAGGATGCTATGGCCTCTGCGGGAGCATAGCACGCTTGTTTTGGTCAACAGCTTGTGTGCCCATGGAAGCCTGAATGATCAGAAGGAGTGGGAAAATAATTGAATAGAGAATACTAAAAGTACAAATTGCTTTGAATCTTCCTGGGATCCAACTCCATCTAACTAGCCACATGGATATCCCATCTCTTTATAGCAGGCAAAGCAGATAGATTACGGCCTTAAAGACCTCTGGACAATGACCGTTGCCTTCCCTCTCTTGTCACCTTGTCTTAGGAGTAGCTTTCACCTTGCAAATTGCTGGGGGAAATCTTGGTTAATTTGAATAAGTTTGATCTGAAAGTTATTTCAGGTAATGTGTCTCAACATAAGTGAAAGTAATAAGTGTCAATGAATCTCATTTCTTTCCCATCAAAGATTTCCAAAATAGCATCCTAGAGAAATAAACCATTTTCTTAAATTTCTAATAACACATTAACTGGATCAGAGAGTGTGTTGTACAGAAACCTTGCCTCAAAATCATGGAGATGTAATTTGAGGTCTGTGTTTCATTCCATGGGTCCTTCCTTCTAGAATAGGAATCCTAATATCAATTTTAAAAAAACTTCAGTGAAGAATAAGCAAGGTGACAATTGCAAAGGGCTCGTGTGAATGTCTAATAAACATTGCTATCCTCATTTTATTATAATAAAATTATTATTATGGTTGTTATTTATATGGATGTCAATGTTATTTGTGTTATTATCCACGTGATCCAAAACAGAAGTAGCCATTGGTCTATCTACCCAGGAAATAAGAAACATTTAGTACATCTTTTCTTTCCATTCGATTCCCTTTTGGTTTTTCTGAATAGTTTGTATTTGTGGTAATCTCTTAAAGGAGGCACTAAGTGTGAGTGATGTCAAATCTAGAAATACGTTCAGAGGAAAGCGAGATGACCAGTATTGGTCATGTTAGCCAGATAGAATTTAGATACACGCATGGTGCATGCAACAGTAATTCTAAGAAGGTAACTGCAGATACCCTTCTGTCTTACAGGAGAACCCGGGCTTCTCATTTCCCAAGTGAATGCAAAAAGTCCCTTTTTTGGTTATGCCGGGCCTTACAAGCATACACAAAAAAAATTGCTTTTTGATGTTTTTAAGAAGGGAGATGTTTACTTTAACACGGGAGACCTGATGGTCCAAGATCAGGATTTCCTTTACTTTTGGGACCGTATCGGAGATACTTTCAGGTATGAAATATCCTGGGATGCACAGCTTGCCCTGTAATTGTGAAACATGCTTCTACAGAAACATCAGAGACCACGTGCTCTTTAGCTTCCCAGGCAAACAGAATCTGTTTATCTCCATAACGTTTTCTCATTTAGAAATTGATTGGCCATCTGTTTCTAGATTGAACTACAAGTTAAATGTTGATGCAAAATTTTTATAATTACTTTAATGAGTCAGTTGAGTTCAAATCTGTGTTCTCCTTTGTAGGGATATCAAACTGGCAGGTAGATGTGAGGTCTAAATGGTAGGGTTAAGACAGAAAACCAATTCAGTCAAATATGACCTAATTTTTGACCTAATGATAAATAGTTGAAATAGCAAAATTCCCCTTTCTTATGTTTTTTTATAATTCTCTAAGATTATCTCAGGCTTATAAAATTATTTTTCTTTACTAGCCAATGACTAGTCAAACATTCAACAAATCCTTGATTGAATAAATTACTTCATACATCCTTACCTTCTTGTACTATACTTTAATCTCAATTTATATAAAATTATGTTAATTGAAATAAAATATTTATATACATTTGAGGAGCCAAAGGGGTTAATACCTAGAAATTAAAGTGTATGAGCATACAGAAAGACAACTATATTTTTACTTTCAATTTTTTATATCCCTGTCATCAGAGACAGGGAATGATTTTCACTTATTCATTATGCCACAAAATAAGCATTTTTGTAATTAGAATCCTTATCATCATTTTATTTTCATCTGCATCATAAAATATTTTATAGTAAGAAATTTATACTAATGAGATATCCAGAAATTTTAACTGGAAAACACATACTGATTTTATGGAATTGCCAACAAAGTATGTCCTTAGAAACCTTCCATTTTGAAACTTACAGTTAGTATTGGTAACTCACTAGATGCTTAAAAGAACAAAACGCAAGGCATTAAAATTAAAACTGGATACCTGCTTCTTCAAATACAGGTGCACTAACTGGAATTTGTTTTCATCTAGATGGAAAGGAGAGAACGTTGCAACCACAGAGGTTGCTGAAGTTATTGGAAAATTGGATTTCATACAGGAAGTGAACGTCTATGGTGTGTCTGTGTCAGGTATAAATATATTTCAGATTTTGGAAGGATGCTCGGGATGGCATGTAATATTGTTTAATTTTATAACAATTTTACTAATTCAACATTTTGATTTTTATGTATTAAGACAAACATCTTAGTCTTGTCTTAGCAGATAATGCCCTTGTCCAAGCTAATCAACTTCATGGTCACATCAGGGGAATGGGGTTAAGTGAACCTTAAAGCTCGTGTGTGTTTTTAAGCAGACCTTGAAAGCTGGTCAGTGACTCACTTGTTAAAATTTGTTACAGCTTTTAAATAATCTATTATTTTTCTCTTTAGGGTTTGTACAAACCGCTAAATAGGAAGGTGTTCTGCTTTAAATGTTTAGTAATACTGACTTGTACTTAAAGTTGGTCTTTAATCATTTAAAATCTTTTTCTCATTATCTTGATAAATATGCACATGAGGATCATTTCATATTACTGAAAATGTAACAGAAAAGTGACTAATTTGCAGTCACAGAACAGTCATTCTCTATTTTTCCAGCTGATGCTGTAGGTGCAGGGGACACGAGGTCTGGGAGTGCTTGGGTAGGAGAGCAAAGGAAGGGAATAATTATTTAATTCTAGAGAAAGGGTCCAGAATGTTCTCTTCCCTTGTAAAGATCTGTAGGTGTTAAGCGTTAAATTATGAAAACACTAGTTTCTAGTTTCTTAACTAAAACACATGCCCTTTTTTTTTACATTAATGCATAAGATATATATCTCTACATTTGCCTTTAGACTAATGGGTCTTTTCTTCATATTTGTATTAGTGGTCTTAGGTTGAGAATGATGGGTAATTTATAATGTTTCCCATTCAATCTGTTTTATTTCTGTAGTGTAGACAATTAGGAGTAGATACTGGTCGTACCTATTTTTAAAGGTTTTCTAGAAAGTAAATCATATGCTCGGGGAAGGACACAGACTCATTTGGGCTTCTGTCACCTTGCTATCACCACAACAGTTTTAATTTCTCTATTTATCAGAATTCATAGGTAAGTAACAGAATTCATTTTTGAAAATGAATTTAGTACTTATAAAATTAATTCTATTTCAAACTTTTTTTCAGGTTATGAAGGAAAAGCAGGGATGGCATCTATCATTTTAAAACCACATAAGTCTTTAGATTTGAAAAAATTTTATGAACAAGTTGTAGCATCTCTACCAGCTTATGCCTGCCCAAGATTTTTAAGAATTCAGGTAATTTTACTATTTGAATTTACTATCACATTTAAGACCAGGGAACCAGGAGGTGGTTTGATTTCAAAATGATATTGTTTCCTTTAGATATATGCATTTTATTTGTGTTAGGACATTTCAAGAGTCATGAGATGCCCGAGGATGCAGAGCTGAGCCTGACTGACACCATGTTTGCCGCCTAATATTAGAGGGAACATGATGAAATGCTAGGACATATTTATCTTGGTCCTGATTATAAAATTGTTCAGTTTCTTTTTCTCTTCAGGGCCTCAGAGAAAAATTTCCCAGAGATAGTGGCAAGCCAAAACTCTGTCTTACAACACACCTTGTGAAGACATTTGGTGCGTAGGAGTCTAGAATTAGAATTAATAAGGAACCATCAAGAAGTCTGCAGGATGTGTGCAGAACCTAAAGGCAACTGGCATTAAGCAACTCTTTTTTTTTTTTTTTTTTGGTAGAGACAGAGTCTCACTTTATGGCCCTTGGTAGAGTGCCGTGGCCCCACACAGCTCACAGCAACCTCCAACTCCTGGGCTTAAGCGATTCTCTTGCCTCAGCCTCCCGAGTAGCGGGGACTACAGGCGCCTGCCACAACGCCCGGTTTAAGCAACTCTTTTTAATTTTACTATCATTCTGTCCAACCTCTCCCTCCCCCGGACCTTGTATTTTGGGGAATTCTGAGTTTATTTATTTTTGGATGAGGGCTCATCCTTGTTAAGTTACTAGTGTAACGTATAGTGAAAAGAAAACGAATTTTCTCAACGACTGTGTAACTTTAGTTACTCATTCACTGAACCATTCCCCATCCCTTAATGTCCAGTCACATAGACTTTTACTGACTATACTTGACACATCACTATTAGATCCTAGTGGATCAATAGACTGTGCCATCCTCAGTTTTAAAGCATTTCCCAAGCAATCCTCATAGCTAAGTCACTACCTGTCCAGGGAGACACATCATCTGAACTACAATAAATTCATATTTCATTTGCTTTTTTTTTTTAACTTTTAAGTTTTTACAAACATTGTCTCAGATGATTTTTGTTAACAGTCGTCTGTAATACTAAAGATCGGTAAATATGAAGCAGAAGTAATCCATTTTAACTGAGATTTGCATTGGGAGTGTTGTAGATTCACATGCTGCTGTAATAATATAGACAGATCTTGGATGTCTCCTACCCCGTTGTCCCCAAGGATCAAATTTCACAAATTTGTCACAAGGAGGCTATTAACATAATTTCTCAACTTATTGAACTTTCTTCTGCTTTCCTGGCACTCATTTGTGTGTGTGTTTCATACACTTTATCACCTGTGTGTTTTCATGCGCCCCTGACCATAGTAAGGATACAAATGACTCCAACCCTACAAGGATCCCTCGGGTGGAGCTCACTCCTGCCCCTCCTGACCCTACCCCAAAGTAATATATTTTGATCCCATAGAAAGCTGATACAGCAAGTAATATTTAAAGTATTTTCCCCTTATGGCAATTTAAAATTCACTTTCATCAAGCTGAAAAAATATTTTTGCATAGGACTACTCTAGAAGACTCGTTAGCCTTGAACAAAATTAGAAAATACTTCCAAATCACTTCCAAAATACTTCTTAAACTCCTATAAAGAACATGGGCCATAACTATTATGTGTATTATAGTATTTCCTATAGTTAGTACAAAGCCTGACCCTTAGGGAATATTTATTTAATAAATGAGTTATGATAATAAGTATTCTGATAAAAAGAATTTAAAAGTAAAAGTTATTTCCAACAAAATAAGTAAAACTATCTTATTAAAAATCTATTTAGCACAAATTTTAAAAAAGAACTTCATTTATTAAAAAATCAAAATTTGATTTAATAAAACTAACTATGGACTTTTATTCTTTGTGTAAACACAAGTTGGTATAACAGCTTTAGAATACAATTTGGTAATATATGATCAGACTGTTAAGAGTTTCCATACATTTTGACCTACTGATTTCCACAGAAATTTATCCTCAGAAAGCAATCAAAGATACATGAATGTTACATATGAAGATATCCTCCAAAGTATTACTTATAGTAGTCAAAGTTTTGATATTCTTTATCAAGTCCAAGAATGAGGGCAAGGTTACTTAAAACTAAGTTAGACTGTTAAATAATTTTTTAAAAGTACTATTTTTTTTTTATTAAATCATAGCTGTGTACATTGATATGATCATGGGGCATCATTCACTAGCTTCACAGACCGTTTGACACACTTTCATCACACTGGTTAACATAGCCTTCCTGGCATTCTCTCAGTTACTGTGCCAAGACACTTATATTCCACATTTACCAAGTTTCACATATACCCTTGTAAGATGCACCGCAGGTGTAATCCCACCAATCCCCTTCCCTCTAACCCCTCCCCCCTCTCTCCTCTCCCTTTCCCCCTTCCCCCTATTCTTAGATTGTAACTGGGTTATAGCTTTCATGTGAAAACCCTAAATTAGCTTCATGGTAGGGCTGAGTACATTGGGTACTTTTTATTCCATTCTTGAAATACTTTACTAAGAAGAATATGTTCCACCTCCATCCATGTAAACATGAAAGAGGTAAAGTCTCCATCTTTCTTTAAGGCTGCATAATATTCCATGGTGTACATATACCACAATTTATTAATCCATTCGTGGATCAATGGGCACTTGGGCTTTTTATTGCAGCCCTATTCATAATTGCTAAAAGTACTATTTTGATGAAAATTATAAGACCTAGAAAAATATACTTTGTATAATATTAAGTTAAAAAAAAATAAAGCAAAACACCAACCTGTATAAATACAGCGAGCGTCTACTTTTTTTTAAAAGAGAATAAGAATATGTGTGCCTTTACAGCCACATCTAATTCTGTGATGACAGGCTTGGGCCCCCAAGGTACAGTGAGGGAAGGAAGATTAGGGAAAGGGGCTCAAAAAGAAGTGAACTTGAATTAGTCCAGAAGGATGAATGAAAACAGCTAGGTTACTCAGAATTTTATGTGGGTCCATACATGTCATCTCATTTAAACTGGTTGTTTTCCCATCTGAAACTCCCACAAAGAAATACACTATCTCTTTTAAACACCTCAAAGCAGATTCTTGAAATTTCTAGATTCATGACACATTTAGTGTTTCAGTAATTTTTTTCATAGCACTCTTGGTTCAAAACAAATACATAAACCTTCGTTTATTCACTAGTTAAAGCAAAGTAATAAATACTTAGATTTAACAAATTAGTAGCCATTTGAAAAAATAATGCATATAAATCAAAAGGAAAAAATGTTTCATTTTCAAATGACCACATTCATTTACTAGGGAGGTGTAAGTTGGACACTGCACAATTCTTCCCATGTTCCACGATGATTTTTGTCTGTACTTGCTTTTTATTACAACCACCACCCAAAACTCAACTCAATTTTGCAAAGATATGGCATCATTAAAAGGAAGGTATACTAAGTTACCTTGAAACTATAAATTACCTTGAGCTGGTAATTTGTGAGTGGTGACCAACAGGTGTCACTGGGTTTCCCTTGAAAAAACTTAATATATCCTATGAGACTCCTGGCAGTTCACTGAAGTATCCCAAGTTTGGGAACCCAAGTTTCAGAGTATTCTGTACCCACTGTGGTTCTTACAGTGTTCTAACTTGCACAATAGATTTGTGTATACTTGTAAGAATTGCTGTCTTTGATAGGTTTTCTCTCTTACTGTCCCCTATCAGTCTCATAATTACATAATATTGAATTGGTATTGAATGGAGGAGATAGCCTATGTGTTTTAGACCTACTTATAATCAGTATATTATATTCATAATCTTTATATATTGAATGAGTTAATAGCTGAGTAAAGTTTAAAATTACATCAAACTAAAGATTTAAACATGCTATAAGGCATTTTTTATTTTGAATGTTAGTAGTAAATATAGAGAAGATTATTAGATATAAAATGTTACAGTTAAATATTATATTCCATGGTGTTAACTATTTATATGTAATAGCTCTTATAGATAATATTAAATGCTTCCACTCATCCTGGTCATTGTTTTATAGGAAAAAATGGAAATGACAGGGACATTTAAACTACAGAAGTATCAACTGGTAGAAGATGGATTTAATCCACTGCAGATTTCTGATCCACTGTACCTCATGGATAACTTGGAGAAGTCTTATGTTCCATTGACCAAGGAACTTTATGATCAAATAATGTTAGGAGAGATTAAACTTTAAGTTTTGTATATATGGGATTTTCAGATGCTTTCCTAGGAAGAGTGAAAGGCGACGAGGTTATTTTTCATTATGAAATGAGGAAAGGGAACTAACACAAATTAAGCGTCTCCTATATTTCTGTAACAGGCAAGAGAATTTCTTTATTTGAGTAAAACTTTAATTTGTTTTAATTGATATAAATGCTATTTGATTATTATTTTTACCCATTTGAGGATTCAGTGCATGACTATTCACCTTCATGTTAAGGATTTTAAATAGTGAGTAAGTGGCTAAAAGACAATCAGTAAAAAAAATGCATTTTCTAATATGTAACATTCCTAGTTTTGAATAAATGGTTAAATTTTACTGAAAGATATTTTTATGTGTTACATCTTATAACTCAATAAAATAATCTTCATTCGTACATGGTTTGAGTTTTTGTTCTGATGCTTTCTGCTATAAACTTCCAAAGAACTGGCTCAATGCCTGCCCCTCATAGCTCCTCGATTTTAAATTCACTTTAAGATGACAGAATAAATATAAAAATATAAAAACAACAGAGCAGGAAAACTGGTAAGCTCAAAGCTTTTAGGAATTTGTGGGAGAGATATACATGGGATCAAATTGGTAATACAAACCAATAGAGCTGTTGAAACCGCTGATACCACAGGGAAATAATAGATTACACCAGAGCCCTGGTATGATATTATCACAAAGATCAGAGTCAGAAAGGGCTGCGAGTTTGAACAGGCTTGTGAGTGGTTCGCTGGGAAATTTATGAGGAGGATAGTGTAATGAGCACAGTTGTAGTTATCTCAAGCTGGAAACAGCAGGCTCCAGTGTTTCCTTCAAGCTAGAAACACACAAAAGACTCTTTTAATAAGGTGAAGTATCTTTGTGGGAGGGCTGAACAGAGAAGGGGACTAGAGCCCAGCAAGAAGCCCCCTGTCCACCAGCTCACCACCACCAGAAGGAAAGGTTCTCCTGGCCTTCTGTTGTCTCTCACGTTAAAGAGCTTACTTAGGTTGGAGCAGAAGTGTAGGGAATTTATCTTTGTCATCATTGGGAAATCACATATTATAAAGTTAAAACATGTCTTTTTTTTTTTTTCTGCATTTTTTGGCTGGGGCTGTGTTTGAACCAGCCACCTCTGGCATATGGGGCTGGTGCCCTACTCTTTTGAGCCACAGGCACCACCCAGTTACAACCTATCTTAAATGTGAAGGCAGGCTCATGGCCTATAATCCCAGCTCTGTGGGAGTCTGAGGCAGAATAATTGCCTGAGCCCCAGAGTTAGAGACCAGGGCAAGGAAGTGAGACCCTGTCTTTACAAATAAATTTTTAAAAATTAGCCGAGTGTGGTGGTGTGCACCTGTAGTCCAGCTACTCAGGAGGCTGCAGTGGGAGGATCAGCAGAGCCTGGGGATGCATGGATGCGGTGGGGTGTGACTATGACACTGCCCTCCAGCCTGTGGGATAAGTATGACTCTTCCCCCTCTTCCAGCTGCCTCCACAGTGTGGCCCCACAGGGAGCAGCCACTTGGTGCTACCCCGTAGGGTTTCCCTGGAGGCACAGAGCGGCTTACTGTCTGGGCCCAGCAGCAGTAGCTCAAGACTCCCTTTGCTGACCCTGACACCTCTGACCTGCCAGCTGACCAAGCAGCCACCACAGCCCCTGGAATGGAGTTCAGTGGCTCTGTGGATGGCTTGGTGGCACTAGACCCGGAGGCCTTCCTGGCTAAGCATTTAGAATGTAAGGATGACAGTTCCCAGCCATGGCAGTGTGCTCCTTGACAGTAAGAGCCATATGTCTGGACGGCATCACAGCTAATGGCTTCACAGACGACTTGGGCATTGAAGCGTGGGTGAGGGAGTTGTGGACCCATGCACATAGCCAGGCCACTGTGGAGATGACCTCCAAGTTCAACAAGCTCATTGCTGATCTCTGGATGGGTGCTTGGGTTTCTGTGACAACTGCCATGTGCAGTCTCCTTGTGACAAGGGGAAGACTTCTGCCAGCCCTCTAAGGGGCTCTGCCATGGCTACCTGCACACCTGCTGCTGAGCTTCTTCAGTAAGCAGGACTCTCCAAACTCCCAGATCAGCAGCTCCCCCAGCGAGAGCAGGCTCTGCCTGCCCCCAAGAATTTGGCAGAGCAACCAAGGGAGAGGAGAACCACAGAAAAGCATCCAATGATGTTCAGAGAAAGAGGAATAGCCACTTGGTTGCTTTTCACTTTGCTTCTTTTGTATTCTATCCTCCTACATCTCCAAGTACAGTCTGGGGGTGTAGATGCATCCCCTCCGCCCCCACCCTTTCCCTGTTTTCCCCCCTTTTAAGTCATATCTTATCTACTTGTTTGGGTCAGACAGATGCATATTTTGACAGCTCCCAAGTAAGGAGGCTGGGATGATTCTTGGTGATGGAGTGGATTTGTGCCCTGACTAGTTTAAAAGAACTTTGCTGGGTCTCGGTTGAAGAGCAGAAGCCCATTGTGGCCCTGGGTGAGGAAGGAAGCCCACAGAGGCCCGGGGTTGTGACCCGTGGCTTCCAGGGTCTGCAGAGCCATAATCAGGCTAATCCTGTGGGGGATGAGAGCTGATGGGCAGTTGTAGGTTGGTAGAGGGAGTGTTGATCTCTCAAATTCCAGCTGACAGCACGGATGTACCCTGTATGTCCTTGAGGGGCCTTTTCCCAGCAGGCTCTGTCTGGCTACAGGCGGGTTCAAATGTGAAAGATTATACTATCTCTCTTTGATTTTTCTTTTAAAAACAAACAACAAAAAGTGCAGCTCTGGGCTCAGACGCCACTTTGCAAGCTTCGCGTGTGTTGCGTTGGAAGAGTGTTTGAAAAGAAAATTCCGGTTATTAGGATACTGAGGCAAGTAGTGGGCCCAATGCTACTGCGCCCAGCCTGTGGCTGTTTAACAGCTGTCTTGCCAGTCCAGTTTCTGGGCACCTCCCCTCAGAAAATTGTAACAGATACCAACTTCCACTCTGCCTCTTTCTCTGAAACAGACTATCCACGAGTCTTAATTACAGGAGGTCTTGGCCAGCTAGGAGTGGGGCTTGCTAACCTTTTGAAGAAATGATTTGGGAAGGACAATGTGATTTTGTCCAACATAAGGAAGCCTCACCATCATGTCTTCCATAGTGGCCCATTTATTTATTCCTATATCTTGGATTACAAGAGTCTTCAGGAGATTGTGGTAAACAATTGCATCACCTGGCTGTTTCATTATAGTGCTTTGCTCAGTACGTTTAGAGAAGCAAATGTGTCCCTGGCGAGAGCTGTGAATATAACTGGATGGCATAATATTCTGGACATTGCAGCAGAGCACAGTGTGCAGCTGTTCGTGCCCAGTATGATTGGGGCTTTTGGACCTACCTCTCCCCGGAATCTGACCCCTGATCTCTGCATTCAGAGACCCAGGACCATCTATGGGGTGTCCAAGGTCCATGCGGAGCTCATAGGAGAATATTATCATTATCAGTATGGCTTAGATTTCCGATGCCTGAGATACCCTGGAATCATTCAGCTGACTCCCAACCTGGAGGAGGAACAACTGACTATGCAGTCCAGATCTTCCATGATGCTGCAAAGCATGGCAAATTCAAGTGCAACCTGGACTCCAGCACTAGGCTCCCAATGATGTACATTGATAACTGCCTCTGGGCCACCCTGGAGGTCATGGAGGCCCCAGCTGAGTCTCTGTCCGTGAGGACCTACAACATCAATGCCATGAGCTTCACCCCTCAGGAGCTGGCCCTGGAGGTTCTCAAGCACATCCTGGAATTCCAGATCACATACAATGTGGATGCTGTTCGCCAGGCCATAGCAGATAGTTGGCCAATGAACTTTGATGACAGGAACACTCGAAAGGACTGGGGATGGAAACATGATTTTGACCTCCCAGAGCTGGTGACCACAATGTTGAACGTCGGCTCCAACACCAGAGTGGTCCAGGCCAGCTGAAGGATGTGAGGGAGAAGCTCTTTGTCCTGAGAGGAAAATGTATCTCTTTAGAAGCCTACATTCGAAAATCAGAAAGAGAGTGCATCAACAAACTCACAAACCATCTGATGGAATTGGGAAAAGAAGAACAATTTAAGGCTAAACCCAGCAGAAGAAAAGAAATATCCAAAATTAAATCAGAGATTAATGAAATTGAAAACAAATGAATCATTCAGAAAATTAATGAAACAAGGAGTTGGTTTTTTGAAAAATTAATAAAATAGATAAACCATTGGCCAGACCAATGAGAAATAGAAAAGTAAAATCTCTAGTAACCTTAATCAGAAATGATAAAGGGGATATAACAACTGATCCCACAGAGATACAAGAGATTATCTCTGAATACTACCAGAAACTCTATGCCCAGAAATTTGACAATGTGAAGGAAATGGATCAATATTTGGAATCACACCCCCTCCCTAGACTTACCCCAGATGAAATAGATCTCCTGAACAGACCAGTTTCAAGCATTGAGATCAAAGAAACAATAAAAAATCTTCCAAAAAAAAAAATGCCCTGGTCCGGATGGCTTCACACCAGAAGGTTAAGAAGAACTTATTCCTATATTGCAGAAATTATTCCAAAAAATTGAGAAGGATGGAATCTTCCTCAACATATTCTATGAAGCAAACATCACCCTGATACCAAAACCAGGAAAAGACCCAACTAAAAAGGAGAATTTCAGACCCATTTTCACTAATGAATATAGATGCAAAAATTCTCAACAAAATCTTAGCCAATAGATTACAGCTTATCATCAAAAAAGTCATTCATCATGATCAAGTAGGTTTCATCCCATGGATGCAAGGCTGGTTTAATATATGCAAGTCTATCAATATTATTCACCGTATCAACAGAAGTAAAACCATAAACTATATGATCCTCTCAATAGATGCAGAAAAAACATTCGATAAAATCCAGCATCCTTTTCTAATTAGAACACTGAGGAATACAGGCATAGGTGGCGCATTTCTGAAACTGATTGAAGCTATCTATGACAAACCCTCAGCTAGTATTTTACCGAATGGAGTAAAACTGAAATCTTTTCCTCTTAGAACTGGAACCAGACAAGGTTGTCCTCTGTAACCATTTCTATTCAACATAGTGCTGGAAGTTCTAGCCAATACAATTAGGTAAGACAAGGAAATAAAGGGAATCAAAATGGGAGCAGAGGAGGTCAAACTCTCCCTCTTTGCTGATGACATGATCTTATATTTAGAGAATCCTAAAGACTCAACCACAAGACTCTTGGAAGTCATTAAAAAATACAGTAATGTTTCAGGATATAAAATCAATGTCCACAAGTCAGTTGCTTTGTATACACCAACAACATCCAAGATGAGATGTTAATTAAAGACACAACTCCCTTCACTATAGCCCCAAAGAAAATGAAATACCCAGGAATATACCTAAAAGAGGTGAAGGACCTCTATAAAGAAAATTATGTAATCTTAAGAAAGGAAATAGCAGAGGACTTTAACAAATGGAAGAACATACCATACTTATGGCTGGGAAGAATCAACATTGTTAAAATGTCCATACTTCCCAGAGCAATTTACCGATTCAATGCCATCACTATTAAAATACCAACATCCTATTTTTAAGACTTGCAAAAAATAATTCTGTGTTTTGTATGGAACCAGAAAAACCCCATATAGCTAAGGCAGTTCTTAGTAATAAAAACAATGCCAGGGGTATCACCATACCAGATTTCAGGCTGTATTACAAGGCCATAGTGGTCAAGACAGCATGGTACTGGCACAAATATAGAGACATAGACATTTGGAATCAAATAGAAAACCAGGAAATGAAATCAACAGCTTACAGCTACCTAGTCTTAGATAAATCAAACAAGAGGGTCCACTGGGGGAAAGACTCCGTATTCAAAAAATGGTGCTGGGAGAACTGAATATCCACATGTAAAAGACTGAAACTGGACGCCCGAGGAGGGGAAGAAGAGTCAGACGTCGTTTTTTGCACGTTCCTCGCCAGCAGGCGCCAGCCCAGTCCTCCTCTTCGCACCCAGGGAGGACTCACCCCCAACTCCAAACTCGCGAGCTGGTGAGAGTCACCCCTCCTCCCAGCCTCGAGCAAGGGAGGAAGGCCCCGGCCTGTCCAGAGTCGGGACCACCACCCGGTTGCGTAGCAACGGCAGGGGGTGCAAAGCATGAGGTGCGCAGCCGCGTTTCAGCCCGAGGCATGCCCGCCCCTTGTTAGGGTTGCGCAGCCGCGTCAGCTGCGCTCCAGGTCTCTGGGCCCGCTGCTGTGAAGAGGACGCTGTACAGTCTCCGTGCCCGCCAGCTCCCTTTCCCCGTCCCTGCGACCACCGCAGCAAAGATGCATACTTGGGGAACCATAAAGTAAGTTCAGCATTTAAAAAGAATTAAGAAGGGGGCGGAGCAAGATGGCAGCCGAGTAACAGCTTCCTTGCATCTGGGCACCATGAGTCTGGGGAGATAGGACTCCAGGGATCTCTGGCTACTGGGATCTGCCTATCATCACCCCTGAGAGGATACAGGGAGTCAACGAGAGACTTCTGGACCCCAAGAGGAGGACTAAAACAGTGGAAAACCAGCAAGTGGTCGCGTGTGTTCAATCCATCTAAACCCACCCGCAACTGTAAGTTCAGTAGCAGCGAGACTGCAAACCAGAAAGGCCTTGCCTGTGAACTGTTTTGGTGTCTTTGGACTTGGCACCCAGCTGAACTGCCTTGTGGAGAGCCTGAGCGGGAATGTGGAGAACTTTGGCCTTTGTCTAGGGCCCCAGTCTGAGCCACTGAGCCAGACGGAGCTAATAGTGTTTGGCTCTGGGTCACAAGCAGCCATTGTGAGCGATCTGCCCCGGCAAGCTCCGCCCTCAGGGTTGCAGAGCTAGAATTGGGTGGGAGCTGGTAACCCAGCAACCAAGTAGCCTAAGGGCGGGGTCTGAGCCGCCTTGCAGCCCTAACCCTCGGGGGCAGAGGGAGATCAGTTTTGGCACACTGGGTAGGTGGATAGCCACTTCAGCAGTGACTCCAGCTACAAGCACTTCCCTGGGAAAGCTTCTGCTCAGCAAGTGAACAAGTTCAAAGTGCCTTTTAAGTGGGTTGAAGAGAGATTTAGGGTGTCTACCTGCTGGGGTTTGAGAAATCAGCAGCCTCCAGTCGTATCAGAACTGTGATTAACATCTCATACCCCAGAAGACCACGTGTTGCCCAGACAATATTCAATAACATATACATACTGCTTTATTTTTGGTTGTGTGTTTTTTTTTTTTTTTTTGGTTTGGTTGTTTTTTTCATTTATTTTGATGTTGTAGATTGTTGTTTTGTTTTTTAAGTTCAACCTTTTCCATACAGATCCTTTTTCTTTCTCAATTTTTCTAGTTTAATTATAATTTCCCATTGCTGCCTATTTCAATAATTAGAACGTCATTTTTGTTAGGGTTTCTACTGCTATTATTTGGTTTTCCACCCAATTTTATCCCGTAAAGTTTTCTGTTTGCTTGTTTTGGTTTGATTTATAGCATTTTTGTCTTTCCTCTCTACTTGGTGGAGGTGGGGTACTGTGTCTGATCAGGTAAGCAAAGAGCTGCTGACCTCAATGGAACCACACAACTGGGCACCCCCAGAAGGTGGGGTTTTTTAAGGTTGTGTCAAAGTACCCTACTGTACACCTATATTGCCCTGTCTCCCTCTTTCTGTACCTCTCTTCTTTTTGTCAATATTCCTTATCCCCACCCCCTCTCTTTTCTCTATCTTTCTTTTTTTTCTTATCACTCGGTCCTCCTTTCTTTCATCCCTTTTTTGCTCCTCAAGCTTCTCACCCTTCTGGTCCTGTAACCCTTAGTCCACAGGCACGAGAACTTAAAGAGCAAGAGGAAGTGAAAGGAAAATTAGGGCAAGGAAACAGATAAAAGAAATCACTCATGAGGAAGAATCAGCAGAAAACTCCAAGCAACATGAAGAACCAGTCCAGAACAACCCCGCCAAGGGACCATGAGGCAACTACTGCAGAGCATTCCACCTATAAAGAAATGTTAGGAATGACAGAAAGGGAATTTAGAATACACATGTTGAAAACAATGAAAGAAATGATGGAAACAATGAAGGAAATTGCTAATAAAGTGGAAAATAACCAAAAGGAAATTCAAAAACAGAATCAAATAAGAGATGAACGATATGAAGAATATAAAAAGGATATAGCAGAGCTGAAGGAACCGAAACAGTCAATTAGGGAACTTAAAGATGCAATGGAAAGTATCAGCAACAGGTTAGACCATGCAGAAGAAAGAATTTCAGAGGTAGAAGACAAAGTTCTTGAGATAACTCAGATAGTAAAAGAGGCAGAAAAGAAGAGAGAGAAAGCAGAACGTTCCCTATCAGAATTATGGGACTTTATGAAGCGTTCCAACATACGAGTTATAGGAATTCCAGAAGGGGAAGAAGAATGCCCCAGAGGAATGGAAGCCAAACTAGAGAATAATAAAAGAAAATTTCCCAAATATTACCAAAGATACTGACACACTGCTTTCAGAGGGATATAGGACCCCAGGTCACCTCAACTCTAACCAAGCTTCTCCAAGACACATTGTGATGAACCTGTCCAAAGTCAAGACAAAAGAAAAGATTCTGCAAGCTGCCAGGAGTAAGCGCCAGTTGACCTACAGGGGCAAATCCATCAGAGTGACCGCAGACTTCTCTAATGAAACTTTCCAAGCAAGAAGACAATGGTCTTCTACCTTTAATCTACTTAAACAGAACAATTTCCAGCCCAGAATTCTGTACCCTGCTAAGCTAAGCTTCAAAATTGATGGAGAAATCAAATCATTTACGGATATACAAATATTGAGGAAATTTGCCACAACAAGACCAGCCCTACAGGAAATACTTCAACCTGTTCTGCACACTGACCACCACAATGGATCAGCAGCAAAGTAAGAACTCAGAAATTAAAGGACAGAACCTAACCTCCACACTGATGCAAACGATAAAACTAAGCAATGGACTCTCACAAAATAAGACGAATAGAATACTACCACACTTAACAATTATCTCAGTAAATGTTAATGGCTTGAATTCCCCACTGAAGAGACATAGATTGGTTGACTGGATTAAAAAACACAAGCCATCCATTTGCTGTCTGCAAGAAACACACCTGGCTTCAAAAGACAAATTAAAGCTCCGAGTCAAGGGTTGGAAGACAATTTTTCAGGCAAATGGAATTCAGAAGAAAAGAGGAGTTGCAATCTTATTTTCAGATACATGTGGATTTAAAGCAACTAAAGTCAAAAAAGACAAAGATGGTCACTTTATATTGGTCAAGGGAAAAATAAAACAAGAAGACATTTCACTTCTAAATATTTATGCACCCAACTTAAATGCTCCCAGATTCTTGAAACAGACCTTACTCAGTCTGAGCAATATGATATCTGATAATACCATCATAACAGGGGACCTTAACACTCCTCTTACAGAGCTGTGCAGATCCTCTAAACAGAAATTAAACAAGGATATAAGAGATTTAAATGAGACCCTGGAACAACTGTGCTTGATAGACGCATATAGAACACTCCATCCCAAAGATAAAGAGTATACATTCTTCTCATCACTCCATGGAACAATCTCCAAAATTGATCATATCCTGGGACACAAAACAAATATCAACAGAATCAAAAGAATTGAAATTTTACCTTGTATCTTCTCAGACCATAAGGCACTAAAGGTGGAACTCAACTCTAACAAAAATGCTCGACCCCACCCAAAGGCATGGAAATTAAACAATCTTGTGTTGAATAAGAGATGGGTGCAGGAAGAAATAAAACAGGAAATCATTAACTTCCTTGAGCATAACAACAATGAAGACACAAGCTACCAAAACCTGTAGGTACTGCAAAAGCAGTTTTGAGAGGAAAATTCATTGCTTTAGATGCCTACATTCAAAAAACAGAAAGAGAGCACATCAACAATCTCACAAGAGATCTTATGGAATTGGAAAAAGAAGAACAATCTAAGCCTAAACTCAGTAGAAAGTAAGAAATATCCAAAATCAAATCAGAGATCAATGAAATTGAAAACAAAAGAATCATTCAGAAGATTAATGAAACAAGGAGTTGGTTTTTTTAAAAAATAAATAAAATAGATAAACCATTGGCCAGACTAACGAGAAATAGAAAAGTAAAATCTCTAGTAACCTCAATCAGAAATGATAAAGGGGAAATAACAACTGATCCCACAGAGATACAAGAGATCATCTCTGAATACTACCAGAAACTCTATGCCCAGAAATTTGACAATGTGAAGGAAATGGATCAATATTTGGAAACACACCCTCTCCCTAGACTCAGCCAGGAAGAAATAGAGCTCCTGAACAGACGAATTTCAAGGACTGAGATCAAAGAAACAATAAAAAATCTTCCAACCAAAAAAATGCCCTGGTCCAGATGGCTTCACTCCAGAATTCTATCAAACCTTCAAGGAAGAGCTTATTCCTGTACTGCAGAAATTGTTCCAAAAAATTGAGGAAGAAGGAATCTTCCCCAACACATTCTATAAAGCAAACATCACCCTGATACCAAAACCAAGAAAAGACCCAAACAAAAAGGAGAATTTCAGACCAATCTCACTCATGAACATAGATGCAAAAATTCTCAACAAAATCCTAGCCAATAGATTACAGCTTATCATCAAAAAAGTCATTCATCATGATCAAGTAGGCTTCATCCCAGGGATGCAAGGCTGGTTTAACATACGGAAGTCCATAAACGTTATCCACCATATTAACAGAGGCAAAAATAAAGATCACATGATCCTTTCAATAGATGCAGAAAAAGCATTTGATAAAATCCAGCATCCTTTGTAATTAGAACACTGAAGAGTATAGGCATAGGTGGCACATTTCTTAAACTGATTGAAGCTATCTATGACAAACCCACAGCCAATATTTTACTGAATGGAGTAAAACTGAAAGCTTTTCCTCTTAGAACTGGAACCAGACAAGGTTGTCCTCTGTCACCTTTACTATTCAACATTGGAAGTTCTAGCCAATACAATTAGGCAAGACAAGGAAATCAAGGGAATCCAAATGGGAGCAGAGGAGGTCAAACTCTCCCTCTTTGCTGACGACATGATCTTATACTTAGAGAACCCCGAAGACTCAACCACAAGACTCCTAGAAGTCATCAAAAAATACAGTAATGTTTCAGGACATAAAATCAATGTCCACAAGTCAGTAGCCTTTGTGTACACCAATAACAGTCAAGATGAGAAGCTAATTAAGGACACAACTCCCTTCACCATAGTTTCAAAGAAAATGAAATACCTAGGAATATACCTAACGAAGGAAGTGAAGGACCTCTATAAAGAAAACTATGAAATCCTCAGAAAGGAAATAGCAGAGGATACTAACAAATGGAAGAACATACAATGCTCATGGATGGGAAGAATCAACATTGTTAAAATGTCTATACTTCCCGAAGCAATCTACCTATTCAATGCCATTCCTATCAAAATACCAACATCGTACTTTCAAGATTTGGAAAAAATGATTCTGCGTTTTGTATGGAACCGGAAAAAACCCCGTATAGCTAAGGCAGTTCTTAGTAATAAAAATAAAGCTGGGGGCATCAGCATTCCAGATTTTAGTCTGTACTACAAAGCCATAGTGCTCAAGACAGCATGGTACTGGCACAAAAACAGAGACATGGACGCTTGGAATCGAATTGAAAACCAAGAAATGAAACTAACATGTTACAACCACCTAATCTTTGATAAACCAAACAAGAACATACCTTGGGGGAAAGACTCCCTATTCAATAAATGGTGTTGGGAGAACTGGATGTCTACATGTAAAAGACTGAAACTCGACCCACACCTTTCCCCACTCACAAAAATTGATTCAAGATGGATAAAGGACTTAAACTTAAGGCATGAAACAATAAAAATCCTCCAGGAAAGCATAGGAAAAACACTGGAAGATATTGGCCTGGGGAAAGACTTCATGAAGAAGACTGCCATGGCAATTGCAACAACAACAAAAATAAACAAATGGGACTTCATTAAACTGAAAAGCTTCTGTACAGCTAAGGAAACAATAACCAAAGCAAAGCGACAACCTACGCAATGGGAAAGGATATTTGCATATTTTCAATCAGACAAAAGCTTGATAACTAGGATCTATAGAGAACTCAAATTAATCCACATGAAAAAAGCCAACAATCCCATAGATCAATGGGCAAGAGACACGAATAGAACTTTCTCTAAAGATGACGAATGGCTAACAAACACATGAAAAATGTTCATCATCTCTATATATTAGAGAAATGCAAATCAAAACAACCCTGAGATATCATCTAACCCCAGTGAGAATGGCCCACATCACAAAATCTCAAAACTGCAGATGCTGGCGTGGATGTGGAGAGAAGGGAACACTTTTACACTGCTGGTGGGACTGCAAACTAGTACAACCTTTCTGGAAGGAAGTATGGAGAAACCTCAATGCAGTCAAGCTAGACCTCCCATTTGATCCTGCAATCCCATTACTGGGCATCTACCCAGAAGGAAAAAATCCTTTTATCATAAAGACACTTGTACTAGACTGTTTATTGCAGCTCAATTTACAATCGCCAAAATGTGGAAAGAGCCTAAATGCCCACCAACCCAGGAATGGATTAACAAGCTGTGGTATATGTATACCATGGAATACTATTCAGCCATTAAAAAAAATGGAGACTTTACATCCTTCGTATTAACCTGGATGGACGTGGAAGACATTATTCTTAGTAAAGCATCACAAGAATGGAGAAGCATGAATCCTATGTACTCAATTTTGATATGAGGACAATTAATGACAATTATGGTTATGGGGGGGAAACAGAAAGAGGGAAGGAGGGAGGGGAGTGGGGCCTTGGTGTGTGTCACACTTTATGGGGGCAAGACATGATTGCAAGAGGGACTTTACCTAACAATTGCAATCAGTGTAACCTGGCTTATTGTACCCTCAATGAATCCCCAACAATAAAAAAAAAAAAAAACGTTTAAAAAAAAAAAAAGAGTGAAACTGGACCCACACCTTTCTCTACTCACAAAAATTGATTCATGAAACAATAAAAATCCTCAAAGAAAGAACAGGAAAATCCCTGGAAGATATCAGCCTGGGGAAAGACTTTATGAGGAAGACTGCTATGGCAATAGCAACAACAGCAACAATAAACAAATGGGATTTAATTAACTGAAAAGCTTCTGTACAGCTAAGGAGACAACAACCGAAGCAAATAGACATCCTACCCAGTGGGAAAGGATATTTGCATATTTTGAATCAGACAAATGCTTAACAACCAGGATCTATACAGAACTTCAATGAATTTACAAGAAAAAAACCAACAATCCCATACATCAATGGAGAAGAGAGATGAATAGAATCTTCTCCAAAGACAACAGACAAATGGCCAGCAATCATATGAAAAAATGGTCATCATCCCTAATTATTAGAGAAATGTAGATTAAAACAACCCTGAGATATCACCTAACTCCAGTGAGAAAGGCCTATATCACAAAATCTCAAAACTGCAGATGCTGGCATGGATGTGGAGAGAAAGGAACACTTTTACACTGCTGGTGGGACTGCAAACTAATACAACCTTTTTGAAAGGGTGTATGGAGAAATCTCAAAGAACTCAACCTAGCCCTCCTGTTTGACCTGCAATCCCATTACTGGGCATCTATCCAGAAGGGAAAAAAAGGCTTTTATTATAAAGACACTTGTACTAGTCTGTTTATCGCAGCCCAATTTACAATTGCCAAAATGTGGAAACAACCTAAATGTCCTTCAACCCAGGAATGGATCAGTAAGCTGTGGTACATGTATACCATGGAATATTATTCAGCCATAAAAAAATGGAGATTTTTCAGCATTTGTACTAACCTGGATGGAGGTGGAACACATTATTCGTAGTGAAGCATCACAGGAATGGAGAAGTATGAATCCTATGTACTCAATTTTAATTTGAAGACAATTAATGACACGGTGGGACATGGGGGGTGGAGAGAGCAGACAGAGAGGGAGGGAGTGGGTGAGGGAAAGGAAAAGAAGAAAAAAAAAGAACAAGAAAAGAAAAGAAAATAGTGACTAATTTTCACATAAATTGGTTTTAATTTTGACCAAAGTATATTACTTAAACATTAATTTTTAACACAACTTGTTAATATGTTGTTTAGGATATTGTATCCTCATTTATTAGTGACATATGTTTGTAATTTCTCCCTTATAATAATATATTTTCTCCAATTTCAATATCAGGTGTACCCAGATCAAGTAGAATGATTTTGAAGTATTTCTTCTTTTTCTATTGTCTATAAGATTTAGCATGATCTGTTTTTTGAAATTATCCTTTACTTTTATTTATAAATATTAGCTGTCTATTTTTTGTTACTTAAAAAAATAATAAGAAGTTACCTCATGACTCTATAATTAATCTTAGAGTCAAAGCATTCTATAATAGACATACTCGTATTTGGCAATATGAATGTTACTTTTTTTGCATCATTATTATTATTATCGCTTAATATTTCGATGTAGCAATTGTCTGATTCCTTTTTCGAATGTATTTATGTTCGTTCATTCTTTACAGGTTTTTGTTTCTAGTCCTTATCTTAAAAATTGTTATTGTTATTAAATTTCAAGTCTTTTTAATTTTGTGAAGGCCCAAAAAACCCCCCAAAAAACAAAACCCAAAAGACAGCTGAAAACAAGAACCTTGTCTGTGGACAGATAAGAATTCTCTTCCAGTAGAGGATAGTTTGTGGCTCTTTGCCAAGCTGGACTCTGATGAGTCTGGCTGTACTTGACCCAGAAGGAGATATTTTGCGAGAAGGGTTGGACAGGGACTATCTTTGGAATTCCCGTGAGCAGGCCCGAAGGTGGCAGTGGATAGAGCTGCAGCTTTCGGCATCTCTGCCCTTTGGTCTGTGCCCACAGGTGGCCGGTGTCACCCTCCACCCTGAGCACATGCTCTGTGGGCCCTCATGGCTCACTTTTCCCTACAAACAAAGAGGCTGAGGAAGCTGTGGGTCCTGAGAAGGGGCAGCTCCATAGCCCCGCTCTCACATGATATTTTGTCTTTGACGCTAAACAAATATTTTGGTTTTGGGTTTGGTGGTGTTGATTGTTTAAAACTGCTTGGAAGGGGTAGTTGGGTGAGCTGTGGTTTTCATGCCCTGTCCCTGCCCTCACCACTTGAGTGGGGTGTTTCATTTTTCTATAGCCTATGTAGAGTGTAAGTGGCTCAGGTGGGAGGGTGGAGGCGCCTGTCCAGAGGCCACCCAGGACCCTTGCGTCTAATGTTTGGCTTCAGGTAAGCTTTGGGTTAATAGAAATAATCCAATGGGCATGGCACACAGCTGTAGGTAACATTCCCTGTCCATCTCTGTTCATATGAAAAGCTGGGTTCTTCCTCTACTCTCCAACACTGTTATTCAGACAAAGCATTGACATTAAGGTAAGAAAGAAAGAAAGAAAAAAAAATATATATATATATATCTAAAACAGGTAAATCTAAGCCTGTGACATAAAGGAGTATCTGTGTTAAGTTGCAGAAGACCAAACACCATGATGGGCAAAGCGAAGTCCTTAGATGATGACCTTTGGGTGACCCGTATGTGTCTGTTCACTGTGTGTGCACCCTGAACCCTGTTCTGGTGAAGATTCGCTGAGTGGGAGTCATTCTGCTAACATGAACCACACGTCTGGAGGACAGATGGCCCTCAAGGTAATTTATTTTGTGCATTTACTGTTTACTGAACAAATGTCTCACTGTGTACTCAGGTGTATCCGGCAGCAATTTCATGGCAGTCCACTGTGTTTGCCAGAGATACTGTGCTCAAAATACAGGTTTTTCCCAATTCATCACTGCAATTTTCACATTGCTCCATTAGCACTGGGAGGCCTGGGTTCTGCTCCCTGCGACTGGGAATGTGCTCTGGACCTGTCTGCCTCCCTCGGCTGCCCCAGCCCTTAGTCGCAGCTCTCAGGAGAGTTTACAACTCTTTGGCAAAGATAGAATTTCAGACAGTAGTCTGATGGGACCTTTAGTTCCCAGCTTGGGCTGGCTGTGGCCCAGAGGTTAGTTCTGTCCAGAACTGCCGAGAGGAGGCTCTGGCAGACACCACAGACACTGCAAAGCCTACCTCCTACTGAGTCCAGTGAGTACAAGCAAGCCCGTATGTGGCCGGAGTTGGCTGAAGTTTTTAAAATCCCAAATTACTCACTGAAGTGTCTTTACGACAACAGGTTTTACCCAAATGAATCCTCTTCTGGTTAACTGAGCAAATGGGTGAATTCTGACCCTCTCAAGTTTCTTTCCCCAGTTAGTGGGGAGCTGTTCCAAGTGCTGTTGATTCACTGTAGCATCCTACCCCAAAGGCACAAGAGGACAAACACCCCCCACCATGACCTGCAAAGCTGGATGGGACTCCCAAGTCACAGTGTGGTTCCTGCTGTAGGAGGGTCCCCTGCTCAGAGATGGTCAAGAGTTTGGTGCTATAGCCGGAAAAGCTGCACACTCATACGTTCCTGCTTGGGGCATATTGCCATTTGTCAATTATTGTAAATATATGTGTGTTAAGCATTGACATTCAGCTAGTCCGACTCCTCAGTGACACATTTCCTATGTTGTGATTGTTTTGAAGACAGAGTGGCTCTAACTAACCACTGAGAAGAGCCCAAATCGGCCAGGCAGGGTACATCATGCCTGTAACCCCACCACTTACAGAGCCTGGAGCGGGGAATCACTGGAGCCCAGGAACTTGATATCAGCCTGGGAAGTAGCAAGAGTCTGACTTAAAAAAAAAAAAAAAAAAAAAGCACAAATACAAATTGATCCCCTGAAAATAAAAACAAATAACAACAAAAAAGAACCTATTGGAGATTGGATGTTGATAGTGAATTAAGCATACCTGCATCGTTCCCTTACCCCTGCTGCTCCTGCTAAATCCATTGCAACAAAAAATAAAATGTTATAGATAGAACAATCCATATAAACATAAGGGATGGGCAGGGGAAAAATTGTGACATGAGTGGATGAAACATTGGGAGAAATTACTGGAAAACAGAAAACAGATGACATGAAATTATCAAAGAAACCATGGAGGAAGGAGAAACAAAACATCAAACGTGTACTTGAAAGTTACTTCAAAAGCAAAAGAAATTCTAACAACAGCAAACACATAGAAATATCAAGATGGGGGGTCTGTGTAATTGTCAGGATACTTAACTATAGTAAATACAAACCATGAGTTTACTTGCTTTTTCCATATAGAAAATGTCCAACAACAGACAAAATAATTCATGACATAAAAGTAAAAAATGGAAAATAACGTCATAAATTTAAAAGCTTCATTAAGGCAAAAGACAATAAGGATTAAAGTTTTTAAAGAGCTAGAAACCAGAAGAAAATAACTAGAAACTACAAAAAATAGTGGCCACATCTGTAATATATAAAGAACACTTACAAATAAAAAAATACAAAGGGAAAATAATTGAATGGTAAAGTTAGGAGAAAATGGAAACAGTAGAAAATCTGGAACTGAACCAGTGACAAGTGCTACAAAAGATATTCAATTTTGTTGGTGAAGAAAATTAAAAATAACAAAATCTGGTTCTTCCCATTAGGCAGTAATCACGCATGTTAAAAATAGCTAAGTTTGGCTAGTCAAACTTTTATGTCAACTTTTTCCAGGATATGAAAAAATTTTAACTACTCAGTAATTCTATTGGGAATATGAATCATTGTACCTATTTTATAAAATAACATGGCAGCATTTATTAAAATGTTAAGTGTATTCATCACGGCATTCTGCCTTCAGACAACATGTAATACCTCTAATACATTATATACATGGGCACAGAGCATCTTAAGCAATGGGTTTGTATTTTTTAAATAGGAAAATATTTTGGAAAGCACTTACCTATCAAAAAGAAAAAAAAAAATGTCCATACTGCCGTATGGTAGAATATTATATGATCATAAAACAGATGGGCCAGGCTTGGTGCCTATAGCTAAGTGGTTAGGGCTCTAGTCACATGCACTGGGGCTGGTGGGTTCGAACCTAGCCAGGGCCTGCTAAAAATAATGACAACAGTAATAAAAAAATAGTCGGGTACTGTGGCAGGTGCCTATAGTCCCAGCAATTTGGGAGGCCAAGGCAAGAGAATGGCTTAAGCCCAAGAATTGGAGGTTGCTGTGAGCTGTGATGCCATGGCATTCTACCAAGGGTGACATAGTGAGACTCTGTTTCAAAAATAAATAAATAAACAAATAAAAGATGGACCAATATATACTGACATATAGAGTCATACTATAAAGTAAAAAATGCATATTGCTTAATAATTCATACAATATGATAAATTTATGTAAAATTTCTATAAAACGATTTCTTTTGTACACATGTGTGCATATATATACATAGAAATTGTCTGAAATATTCTACCATATAACACCAGTTGTTTCAGGCATTGTGAAAGGTGTGGAGTTGTAAGGGACAGAGGAAGATGTTAGAAAATGAAGGAGAATATTACGTCTGACTTCCTATACTTCAGCAATATTTTCGCCATAAAAATATTTATATCATCTGATTAATTAAAAAGTAAAGAATGTATGAGAAGAAAAACTGATTTAATATCCTTCATCAGTATATAAACTTTTTTTTTTTTTTTTTTTGGCCAGGGTTGGGTTTGAATCTGCCACCTCCGGCATATGAGGCCGGCGCCCTACTCCTTTGAGCCACAAGTGCCACCCCAGTATATAAACTTTTTCCCACCACCAACTTATATAACTTCTATAGTAAAAAAATTCTTTATATTAAAAAAACTAGAATAAAATCTTTTTTAAAGATGTGAAAAATAAACAATATTTGCTTTGTAAATATTACTTTGTTACTATTACAATAAGCAAACCTATAAAAATAGTACAGAAGTTAATTACAAGTATATATCAACTAATGCCAACAAGGATAAATGCAAGAGTTATTGTATTAACTTCTTACAAAGTAGAATTCAATGGGGAAGTTTTAAAAAAATAAACATATAAGTTAAAATATCAAAAATTTCAGAATTGAAGCATTTTATTGAAAAGAGAAATAGAATTACACTATATAAATAAAAATGTTTTAGAAAAATATTTAAACAAAACGATCATTATAAATATATATCTTAACATATCTATATATGTACCTGAATATGAGAGAGAAATGGAGCATAACTTAGCTATATATTATAGCTATAATAGATATTATTAAGTATATCTTAATAAATTAAATATATCTGAGGCGGAGCAAGATGGCGGCCGAGTAACAGCTTCCTTGCATCTGGGCACCGTGAGTCTGGGGAGATAGGACTCCAGGCATCTCGGGCTGGTGGGATCTGCCTATCATCACTCCTATGAGGATACAGGGAGTCAGCGAGAGACTTCTGGACCCCAAGAGGAGGACTAAAACAGTGGAAAAACGGCAAGTGGTCGCGTGTGTTCAATCCATCTAAACCCGCCCGCAACTGTAAGTTCAGTAGCAGCAAGACTGCAAACCAGAAAGGCCTTACCTATGAACTGTTTTGGTGTCCTTGGACTTGGCACTGAGTTGAACTGCCTTGGGGAGGGCCTGAGCGGGAGTGTGGAGAAATTTGGCCGTTGTCTAGGGCCCCAGTCTGAGCCGCTGAGCCAGACGGAGCTAACAGTGTTTGGCGGTGGGTCACACAGAACCATTGTCAGTGATCTGCCCCCGGCAAGCTCCTCCCTCAGGGTCGCAGAGCTAGAATCGGGTGAGAGCTGGTAACACAGCAACCAAGTAGCCTAAGGGTGGGGTCTGAGCTGCCTTGCAGCCCTAACCCTCAGCGGCAGAGTGAGACGGGTTTTGGCACACTGGGTAAGTGGATAGCCACTTCAGCAGTGATTCCAGCAACAAGCACTTTACTGGGAAAGCTTCTGCTCAGCAAGTTTACAAGTTCAAAGTGCCTTTTAAGTGGGCTGAAGAGAGATTTAGGGTGTCTACCTGCTGGGGTTTAAGAAATCAGCAGCCTCCAGTCGTATCAGAACTGTGATTAACATCTCATACCCCAGAAGACCATGTGTTGCCCAGACAATATTCAATAACATATACAAACTGCTTTGTTTTTGGTTGTGTTTCTTTTTCTTTTTTTTTTTTGTTTGGTTGTTTTTTTTGTTTGTTTGTTTATTTTGACGTTGTTGATGTTCTTTTGTTTTTTAATTTCAATCTTTTCCATACAGATCCTTTTTCTTTCTCAATTTTTCTAGTTTAATTATAATTTCCCATTGCTGCCTTTTTTAATAACTAGAACTTCATTTTTGCTAGTGTTTCTACCGCTATCATTTGGTTTTTCACCCAATTGTATCCCCGTAAAGTTTTCTGTTTGCTTGTTTTGGTTTGATTTATAGCATTTTTGTCTTTCCTCTCTACTTGGTGGAGGTGGGGTACTGTGTCTGATCAGGTTAGCAAAGAGCCGGTGACCTCAAGGGAAGCACCCAACTGGGCACACTTAGAAGGTGGGGTTTTTTTAAGGTTGTGTCAAAGTACCCTACTGTACACCTATATTGCTCTGTCTCCCTCTTTCTGTGCCTCTCTTCTTTTTGTCAATATTCCTTATACCAACCCACTCTCCTTTCTCTATTTTGCTTTTTTTTCTTATCAGTCGGTCCTCCTTTCTTTCATCCCTTTTTTGCTCCTCAACCTTCTCATGCTTCTGGTCCTGTAACCCTTAGTCCACAGGCACGAGAACTTAAAGAGCAAGAGGAAGTGAAAGGAAAATTAGGGCAAGGAAACAGATAAAAGAAATCACTCATGAGGAAGAATCAGCAGAAAACTCCAGGCAACATGAAGAACCAGTCTAGAACAACCCCACCAAGGGACCATGAGGTAGCTACTGCAGATGATTCCACCTGTAATGAAATGTTAGGAATGACAGAAAGGGAATTTAGAATACGCATGTTGAAAACAATGAAAGAAATGATGGAAACAATGAAGGAAATTGCTAATAAAGTGGAAAATAACCAAAAGGAAATCCAAAAACAGAATCAAATAAGTGATGAACGATATGAAGAATATAAAAAGGATATGGCAGAGCTGAAGGAAATGAAACAGTCAATCAGGGAACTTAAAGATGCAATGGAAAGTATCAGCAACAGGTTAGACCATGCAGAAGAAAGAATTTCAGAGGTAGAAGACAAAGTTCTTGAGATAACTCAGACAGTAAAAAGACAGAAAAGAAGAGAGAGAAAGCAGAACGTTCACTGTCAGAATTATGGGACTTTATGAAGTGTTTCAACATACGAGTTATAGGAATTCCAGAAGGGGAAGAAGAATGCCCCAGAGGAATGTAAGCCATACTAGAGAATATTGTAAAAGAAAATTTCCCAAATATCACCAAACATTCTGACACACTGCTTTCAGAGGGATATCGGACCCCAGGTCGCCTCAACTCTAACCGAGCTTCTCCAAGACACATTGTGATGAACCTATCCAAAGTCAAGACAAAAGAAAAGATTCTACAAGCTGCCAGGAGTAAGCGTCAGTTGACCTACAGGGGCAAATCCATCATAGTGACCACTGACTTCTCTAATGAAACTTTCCAAGCAAGAAGACAATGGTCATCTACCTTTAATCTACTTAAACAGAACAATTTCCAGCCCAGAATTCTGTACCCTGCTAAGCTAAGCTTCAAAATTGACGGAGAAATCAAATCATTTACGGATATACAAACATTGAGGAAATTCGCCACTACAAGACCAGCTCTACAGGAAATACTTCAACCTGTTCTGCACACTGACCACCACAATGGATCAGCAGCAAAGTAAGAACTCAGAAATCAAAGGACAGAACCTAATCTCCACACTGATGCAAACGATAAAACTAAGCAATGGACTCTCACCAAATAAGACGAATAGAATACTACCACACTTAACAATTATCTCCATAAATGTTAATGGCTTGAATTCCCCACTGAAGAGACATAGATTGGCTGACTGGATTAAAAAACACAAGCCATCCATTTGCTGTCTGCAAGAAACACACCTGGCTTCAAAAGACAAATTAAAGCTCCGAGTCAAGGGTTGGAAGACAATTTTTCAGGCAAACGGAATTCAGAAGAAAAGAGGAGTTGCAATCTTATTTTCAGATACATGTGGATTTAAAGCAACTAAAGTCAAAAAAGACAAAGATGGTCACTTTATATTGGTCAAGGGAAAAATACAACAAGAAGACATTTCAATTCTAAATATTTATGCACCCAATTTAAATGCTCCCAGATTCTTGAAACAGACCTTACTCAGTCTGAGCAATATGATATCTGATACTACCATCATAACAGGGGACCTTAACACTCCTCTTACAGAGCTGTGCAGATCCTCTAAACAGAAATTAAACAAAGATATAAGAGATTTAAATGAGACCCTAGAACAACTGTGCTTGATAGACGCATACAGAACACTCCATCCCAAAGATTAAGAATATACATTCTTCTCATCACCCCATGGAACATTCTCCAAAATTGATCATATCCTGGGACTCAAAACAAATATCAACAGAATCAAAAGAATTGAAATTTTACCTTGTATCTTTTCAGACCATAAGGCACTAAAGGTGGAACTCAACTCTAACAAAAATGCTCGACCCCACCAAAAGGCATGGAAACTAAACAATCTTCTGTTGAATAACAGATGGGTGCAGGAAGAAATAAAACAGGAAATCATTAACTTCCTTGAGCATAACAACAATGAAGACACAAGCTACCAAAACCTGTGGGATACTGCAAAAGCAGTTTTGAGAGGAAAATTCATCGCTTTAGATGCCTACATTCGAAAAACAGAAAGAGAGCACGTCAACAATCTCACAAGAGATCTTATGGAATTGGAAAAAGAAGAACAATCTAAGCCTAAACTCAGTAGAAGAAAAGAAATATCCAAAATCAAATCAGAGATCAATGAAATTGAAAACAAAAGAATCATTCAGAAAATTAATGAAACAAGGAGTTGGTTTTTTGAAAAAATAAATAAAATAGATAAACCATTGGCCAGACTAACGAGAAATAGAAAAGTAAAATCTCTAGTAACCTCAATCAGAAACGATAAAGGGGAAATAACAACTGATCCCACAGAGATACAAGAGATCATCTCTGAATACTACCAGAAACTCTATGCCCAGAAATTCGACAATGTGAAGGAAATGGATCAATATTTGGAATCACACCCTCTCCCTAGACTTAGCCAGGAAGAAATAGACCTCCTGAACAGACCAATTTCAAGCACTGAGATCAAAGAAACAATAAAAAATCTTCCAACCAAAAAATGCCCTGGTCCAGATGGCTTCACTCCAGAATTCTATCAAACTCTCAAGGAAGAGCTGATTCCTGTACTGCAGAAATTATTCCAAAAAATTGAGGAAGAAGGAATCTTCCCCAACACATTCTATGAAGCAAACATCACCCTGATACCAAAACCAGGAAAAGACCCAAACAAAAAGGAGAATTTCAGACCAATCTCACTCATGAATATAGATGCAAAAATTCTCAACAAAATCCTAGCCAATAGATTACAGCTTATCATCAAAAAAGTCATTCATCATGATCAAGTAGGCTTCATCCCAGGGATGCAAGGCTGGTTTAACATATGCAAGTCCATAAACGTTATCCACCATATTAACAGAGGCAAAAATAAAGATCACATGATACTCTCAATAGATGCAGAAAAAGCATTTGATAAAATCCAGCATCCTTTTCTAATTAGACCACTGAATAGTATAGGCATAGGTGACACATTTCTAAAACTGATTGAAGCTATCTATGTCAAACCCACAGCCAATATTTTACTGAATGGAGTAAAACTGAAAGCTTTTCCTCTTAGAACTGGAACCAGACAAGGTTGTCCTCTGTCACCTTTACTATTCCACATAGTGCTGGAAGTTCTAGCCAATACAATTAGGCAAGACAAGGAAATCAAGGGAATCCAAATGGGAGCAGAGGAGGTCAAACTCTCCCTCTTTGCTGACGACATGATCTTATACTTAGAGAACCCTAAAGACTCAACCACAAGACTCCTAGAAGTCATCAAAAAATACAGTAATGTTTCAGGATATAAAATCAATGTCCACAAGTCGGTAGCCTTTGTGTACACCAATAACAGTCAAGATGAGAAGCTAATTAAGGACACAACTCCCTTCACCATAGTTTCAAAGAAAATGAAATACCTAGAAGTATAGCTAACGAAGGAGGTGAAGGACCTCTATAAAGAAAACTATGAAATCCTCAGAAAGGAAATAGCAGAGGATATTAACAAATGGAAGAACATACCATTTCTCATGGATGGGAAGAATCAACATTGTTAAAATGTCTATACTCCCCAAAGCAATCTACCTATTCAATGCCATTCCTATCAAAATACCTACATCGTACTTTCAAGATTTGGAAAAAATGATTCTGCGTTTTGTGTGGAACCAGAAAAAAACCCTGTATAGCTAAGGCAGTTCTTAGTAATAAAAATAAAGATGGGGGCATCAGCATACCAGATTTCAGTCTGTACTACAAAGCCATAGTGCTCAAGAGAGCATGGTACTGGCACAAAAACAGAGACATAGACACTTGGAATCGAATTGAAAACCAAGAAATGAAACTAACATCTTACAACCACCTAATATTCGATAAACCAAACAAGAACCTACCTTGGGGGAAAGACTCCCTATTCAATATATGGTGTTGGGAGAACTGGATGTCTACATGTAAAAGACTGAAACTGGACCCACACCTTTCCCCACTCACAAAAATTGATTCAAGATGGATACAGGACTTAAATTTAAGGCATGAAACAATAAAAATCCTCCAAGAAAGCATAGGAAAAACACTGGAAGATATTGGCCTGGGGAAAGACTTCATGAAGAAAACTGCCATGGCAATTGCAACAACAACAAAAATAAAGAAATGGGACTTCATTAAACTGAAAAGCTTCTGTATAGCTAAGGAGACAATAACCAAAGCAAAGAGACAACCTACACAATGGGAAAGGATATTTGCATATTTTCAATCAGACAAAAGCTTGATAACCAGGATCTATAGAGAACTCAAATTAATCCACATGAAAAAAGCCAACAATCCCTATATCAATGGGCAAGAGACATGAATAAAAGTTTCTCTAAAGATGACAGATGAATGGCTAACAAACACATGAAAAAATGTTCATTATCTCTATCTATTAGAGAAATGTAAATCAAAACAACCCTCAGATATCATCTAACCCCAATGAGAATGGTCCACCTCACAAAATCTCAAAACTGCAGATGCTGGCGTGGATGTGGAGAGAAGGGAACACTTTTACACTGCTGGTGGGACTGCAAACTAGTACAACCTTTCTGGAAGGAAGTCTGGAGAAACCTCAAAGCACTCAACCTAGACCTCCCATTCGATCCTGCAATCCCATTACTGGGCATCTACCTAGAAGGAAAAAAATCCTTTTATCACAAGGACACTTGTACTAGACTGTTTATTGCAGCTCAATTTACAATCGCCAAAATGTGGAAAGAGCCTAAATGCCCAGCAATCCAGGAATGGATTAACAAGCTGTGGTATATGTATACCATGGAATACTATTCAGCCATTAAAAAAAATGGAGACTTTACATCCTTCGTATTAACCTGGATGGAAGTGGAAGACATTATTCTTAGTAAAGCATCACAAGAATGGAGAAGCATGAATCCTATGTACTCAATTTTGATATGAGGACAATTAATGACAATTAAGGTTTTAAGGGGGGGAAGCAGAAAGAGGGATGGAGGGAGGGGGGTGGGGCCTTGGTGTGCGTCACACTTTATGGGGGCAAGACATGATTGCAAGAGGGACTTTACCTAACAATTGCAATCAGTGTAACTGGCTTATTGTACCCTCAATGAATCCCCAACAATAAAAAAAAAATAAAGAAAGAAAGAAAAAATAAATTAAATATATCTAGAGAGGCTCATGCTCTGTTGATAATGTAATAAAACTTTAAATAATAAAAGAATGCCTCAAGTTATGTATATTTAACACTTGGGCATTCAGAAATATTAGCTCTACACTACCATGAAAATTAAAATTATACTTTACTTATAAATAAATAATTAAAATAACTTATTATTTAACTGAGTATTATTTGATGTTAAAATTAAAATAACTTATTATTTAAATAATAACTTATTATTAGATGTTTAGTAATATTTGTCGGATAAATAATTAAAATAACTTATTAAGTGACCGCAATGGTCCTCGATGAACAAAATAATAATAATAATAATAATAATAATAACGTATCCACTGTTGCATAGCTGATATTTCAGACACACCTAGGAAATAAAGTTGTGAAATTTAGCCAATAAATAATAAGATAACTTCAGATGGTTTTCCACTTAATAATGAAATCAAAACAAGGTGATTTATAAAATGTAAATAGTAGGTTAGATCAGTATTAAATAGTTTTGCCAGAAAAGACCTCTCCGAGGGAGTGAGTTGAGCTTTAAATAATGGAGGAAAATGTGAAAACTTACTGGTATGAAATACTGGAGAACAGAGCCTATGGCAACCAGACCCACCGAAAAGTGAGTGGCAGCCTTCCAGAAAGGAGAGAGAGAAAGAGAGGTAGTCTTCAATTCGTATGGATGATTTTTTTTTTTTTTTTTGAGACAGAGCCTCAAGCTGTCACCGTGGATAGTGTGCTGTGGCATCACAGCTCACAGTAACCTCCAATTCCTGGGCTCAAGCGATTCTCCTGCCTCTGCCTCCCAAGTAGCTGGGATTACAGGTGCCTGCCACAACGCCCACCTATTTTTTGGTTACAGCCATCATTGTTGTCTGGCTGGCCCTGGCTGGATTGGATCCTGCCAGCTCAGGTGTATGTGACTGACGCTGTAGCCACTTGAGCCACAGGCACTGAGCCCGTATGGATGATTTTTTCCTATATCTTGGAAGGATGTTTGATGGCTCATGTGTGAGGCAGACTTCGAGTAGTCCAGTCAAGGCTAAAGGACCTGATCTGACATTTGGGCTGTATCCTGAGAAACAATTTACAGCTTTGCAGTAATTGCAGTCAGTGTAATTGCCTGTGAAAACAAAATTAAAAACAAAGTAAACACTTTTCAGAGGAATATAACGGAATCTAAAGCCAACACATAATAAAACACACACCGTGTTTGGAATATAATTCAAAATTACTAGATTTGCAAACAAAAAGTAAAACATCCTTGTTGGATGGAGACAAAGATAACCCCTATGCTGGAGTTAGCTGAAAGGATATTTAAAGCAGTTATTATAACAAATGCTTTTGGTGAATGTTATAAGTCTCCTGAAAGAAATACTAGTTAGAAAAATTAATCAAGTGGAAATTCTAAAACTGAAAAATATAATACCTGAAATTTTAAAATGCACATGTTGAACCAGCCAGAAGAATGAAGACGAATTGGGACTGAGTCAATAAAATTGAAGGTAAAGCAAGAGAAATTATCCAATTTAAAAATAAGGAAATTTGAAAACTGAAACAAAATGAACAAAATTGCATGGATCTTTGGGAAAAGTATGATATCGAACTCCAAGTAGACAGAAGAGGGAAGATAATTTATTTAAAAGGAAAAAAAAGTCCAAACTTTACCCAATTTGACAAAAGACATACATTTTCAGTGTGCAAAAACTGAGGGTTATGGACTGAATGTTTATGCCACCTAAAAATGTATATGTTGAAACACTAACCCCTCAGGTGATGGTATAAAAGACGGGTCTTTGGAAGCTACTTAGATTTAGATGAGGTCATGTGAGCAGAGGCTGCAGGATTGGGTTAATGTTCTCAAGGAGAAGAGGAAGGGCTCGCTTCCCTGCGCATGCACCTGCTCCCACACTCGCTCTCTTTCCTGACACATAGCACAACTAAAATTAAAAATATGTAACAAATACTACACCAAGGCACATTATGATTAAACTTCTGGCAAGTAAAGATAAAAATAAAATTCTTGACAGCAACAGAAAAAAATTACACAAGAGAACAACAGTTTGAAATTTGTCTGACTTCTCATCAAAACTATGAAAGCCAGAAGAAGGTGGAACCATGGAAATGTGAAATAAAAAACAACTGTCAAGCCAGAATTCTAGATGCAGCAAAAATATCCTTCAAGAAAAAGAAGTGGAAAATGGCAGTTTCAATTAAGTCCCTTCTAAAAGAATGTGTAGCTAGAATTCCTGTCTAAAGAAATGCTAAAGGAGATTGTCTAGACCAGAAAAAAATAATATCAGAGGGAAACTCATTATGTGCAGGAAAAAATAAGATTATTTTAAATGGTAAATATGTGGGCAAGTATAAAAGATGGTTTTCTTTCTCTTATTTTAGAAATGCATATAACTGTTTAATGCAAAATTTACAAAATTACTTTGTGGTTTTATGCTTAATGTGGGTGAAACACAAATGACAGCTATAGCTTAAAAAACGGGAAAGGTAATGAAAAATAACAAATACTAAGCATTGGAAAAGAAATCTTAAAACTTGTTACTAATTGGGAAACTGCAATTTAAAATAAGGATGAGCTATCTATCTCTGATAGTGGAAATTTATAAGAAATAGGACTCTGAGAGGCATTATTGGTGGAAGTGTAAATGACTGCAACTTTCCGGAAGACAGTGCCTATCAGAATATAAAATGTAACTGTGACTCAGCAATTCTATTTATAGGAGTAAAAAATTACCCTTGAATGTGAGCCAGGATTTATGCCAAAATGTATTCAGTTAAGGACAGCATTATTAATAATATTGAATGGAGACAGACTAATATAGAAAAAAATGATTATTGATAGAATCCGTACTTGGTTATGCTCTGCAGTGATTACAAAGAGTAACTGACATGTCAGCATTTACTAACACTAAATAACACCCACGTTATATCACGAAGAAACGGGAGTACAAAGGGTGTTTATTATTCATTTGTTTAAAAGAGATTGATAAACAGAAATGTTTGGGAAGACGATTTTAAATAATTTTATTTAGCTAAATAATAAACTAAGAAGCATAAGGCTGGATTGGGTAGGGTGAGTTTTTACTTTTTACTCTCTACCCATTATATTATTTGAATTTAAAAATTTTGGCTCAAAGGAGTAGGGCGCCAGCCCCATTTGCCGGAGGTGGTGGGTTCAAACCCAAAAACTGCAAAAAAAAAAAAAATTCTATGTTATGTTTATACTTTGAGGTGCCTATCATATCTTGTCAGGTTTCACCAATGAGGCCAATGAGGCAGATCGGCTGGGACTGAACAGGTTTCTCAGTTAACACACCTGACCTTATGAACGGAGATGGCTCTGCCTCTTTCATCAAAGCACAACATGAAGTCTTTCAGGGGTCCTCAAACTAAGGCCCGTGGGCCACATGAGGCGGTGTGATTGTATTTGTTCCCATTTTGTTTTTTTACTTCAAAATAAGATGTGTGCAGTGTGCAAAGCAATTTGTTCATAGTTTTTTTTTTTTTTTTTTTAATAGTTCATAGTTGTTTTTTTTTATAGTCCGGCCCTCCAACGGTCTGAGGGACAGTGAACTGGCCTGTTTAAAAAGTCTGAGCACCCTTGATCCAGCAACACACAAACAGCTCTCCAAACTAGTGTGCATAACAATCATTTAAGCAACTTTTAAAATGCAGATTTCCCATCTCTAAAAAATAGAATGGCTGGGGCTTGCTTGAGCCCAAGGGTCGGAGGTTGCTGTGAGCTATGATGCCAGAGCACTCTACCCAGGGCAACAGCTTGAGACTCTGTCTCAAAAATAAATAAAAATAAAATGCAGATTCCTGGGTGCTACCCAGATCTGTCAAATCAGAAACTCTAAGTGTCTTAGGATTCTGAACTCAGGCTGTGCACAATATCTGGCTTCCTTATTCTCATACTCTGTCTCCACCACCCAGACTTTTCTTCTGGGTCCTCTTGGAGCTCCAGATGTAAGTATACCAAACTCCCTGTAAGTTACCAGTGTCTTCCCAAACCCATTCTTCCAACCATTTGCCTTATTAGAAACCTGGCTCTCCCTGGAGGGTGCCATTTTATTTTTGGTTTATGAAAGTGGAAGTTTTAACTTTCATACACCCTAATACTGTGATGGTAGTGGTTCCCTGTACCTCTTGGTCCCTTTAAGACTGTTACACATTCTGCTCTTACGAGGGCCCTGCCATCTTAGTTTAACATCTACACCTCCTGGTCCTCCCATCCCATTTTCTGATGATTTCATTAAAAGGTTCACTGCTTTCTTTCTGCCCAAGTTGTGTCGTCAGTCAATACCAAGCTCCATCCAACCATCTCGATTTTTCTCCACTGAATATGCACATATCGTCTCCCAATCTTCCAATCCCCACCCACTCCACTACATGCAGCTGAGGGCCCTCTTTGTATTTAATTGAGAATATATGAGTGATCAGATGAGGATACCATTATCTTCACAGTACCCTAAATAACTTAGATATATGCCAGTTATTGTCTTTCTTCTTGCCATGGAATGAATGTTCTTTTTGCTATCAAAAGCCATTTTTATAATACATGTTCCAGAGCTTCGCTTCTCTCCCTTTCTTAAGATCTTAAGAACTGTTCCTGAAAGTGAGCAGGATAGTGGGCTAGAAGGCTGAAGACGCTCCCCCCTCCCACAGACATACCAAATAAACAGTTACGCCTTGATTAATTCCCTTTGAGAAAAACCAGAAACTACTTGAGGGACTCTTGCACACCAGGCACTGAGAAAATAACTGTATGACCAGACACACGTTCCTGGAAGCCCCACCCTACGCAGCACTGTACAGTCAGGACAATGACTTCCAGCTTCTGCCTAAGGAGTCCTGAGGGCCCAGCTCCTAAGTGGCCTGTCTCTGGGAGCTGAGGGGACGTGGCATGCGCTAGTTCCCCAGGACCTCAGAGAGCAAAGAGGCGATTTTAAAACAGGTTTTGTGCAAGCACTTCCCATACCTCTTCTCCCAGCTCAATGCAGAGTTAATAGGCAATAAAGCCCAGCTTCCCGCTTCTTCCTGGAAGGGATTAGGTAATGTCCTGACTTCCCCAGATGCTGGGGTTCTACCTAGCCTGTACCTGTGATCTATGGGGCATGTAATCACTGCTTCTGCGTCCACTTTGATGGGCAGATGGCCAATTATCATGGCTTTTCCTTTCCGGCTTGGGTCAGCTATAGAACTAAGCCTCCACTTTTCCCTGAAGCAGTTGGACCATATATCCACCACCCCTCAACTTTTCCGAATGCTGTCTGAATGATTGGTTTCTAACCCACCTGTGTTTGAGAGCTGATGGGGCCTAGTACTTACTAGGCCTCTGAGACTAGGCCCCTGTGGAAACAGAGAACAAAGCGATGTTTGGAAGGAGCATGCAGTCTGAACAATATTCAGGCATGCGTCCCAGGTCCTTTTCTCAGCTCAGGGCAGGGCAAGCCAGCGATGAACTACAGTTCTCGGTTTCTCCCTAAGGAGAGAAGGAATTACACCATCCATCCAGCAGCACAGCTAGTTCAATTGCTACTCTAGGGACTGCTTTCTGTCTTGCATGTCTTGGGGCACTGAGGAGACTTGCCATACCTGAGTCTTCAGGGGGACCCTAATAACAAAGACAACGCTTTGGTTGACAGAGACTGGCCAGGCTAATTGGTGAGTCTTGCATCCTCTAGAAAGACAATTTGTGAAGTCTGAGAGAGGTTGCTGTTTTATTTAATGCATAGTAACCAACACACAAAGTGGAGAAAAATGAAGAAATAAGGGATCTATATTGCAAGTAAAAGCACAAGATATGTTTCTAGAAACTGATCATAATAAAGTGAAAATATGTGATTTTTCCTGAGAGACTTCAAAGTAAAGGTCTTATAGATTTATGATCTCAATGCCTGGGCCACAGAGCTCTGCCTCCTTCCCTGTCAAAAGAAAACCCCTTTCCCATCCATGGAAAACTTGTCTTCCAAGAAACTTAGGAACCAGGCCACACAGCAGGAGGTGAGTGGTGGATGATCAAGCAAAGCAGATGCATCTGATTTACAGAAGCCTCACTGCCTGGGCTCTGTCTCCTCCCCACCCTTGTCCTTGAAAAGCGTGTCTTTCACAAAACTGGTTTCTGAAAGAGATAGAAAATATTTAAAAGGACGAAACAGAAATCAGAGAGCTGAAGAATACAATACCTTAACAGAAATATTCAATAGAAGGTTTCAACAATAGGTTAGATCAAACAGAAGAAAGGACTAGTGAACTTGAAAACAGGTCATTAAGAAAAAAGAACTTAACAAAAGTGAACTTAAGGGACTTAGGAAACACTATCATCTCCATTTAATGATGGGGTACTGCTGTGCATGCCCATACAGCTGGGTGGTTCAGATGAACCCAGCTCATGCTAGGCAGCGCAGGTCTCATTACGACTTGGGGCCTCATGATCAAATGTTCAGTCTTCACCAAGGCTCAGTGACAGGCCAAGAGCTTCATCTCAAAAGAAGAGTAGTTATCTGCAAATACTCTCAGGGTTTTGTTCTCAAATCTTGAAGGCTTACACTGTGATTCACTGTGGGGGGCTCTAACTAGCATCCCTACCTGCCACTCACACTCCAAGTCCCATCACATGGACTGGATCTTAGGGCACAGCGGCAAGGCAGCTTGCACAGCTTTCTCTTTCTTTGGAATCCACTTAAAACTAGTAGATTTTTGAGTCACTTAGGAAGCCAGCTGGAGTAACGCCACCAAATGGGAACTGTGATAGAAACAAAGTCAAGTGACAAATAAAAACCTGAGGATATCTCTGTAATTCACCTCACAGACAAGTGATAATTTATCTAAACAAAGATATCTTAGATGCTGTCAAAAACAAAGATAAACAACACAAGACAAACAGGCAAAAGGCATGAACATAGACAAAAGAAAAGAACCCTTAATTGTGGAGAAAAAAGTCCAAACTTATTCTTCATGAGAGAAATACTTAATTACACTTACCTGATTGGCAAAGATTCCTAAGTTACACAGCAGCTGGCAAGAAAATGGGGAATCAGCCCCTTTCATATATTGCTCCTGGGAATGTAAAATTATATAACCCCATGGAAGTCAGTTGAGCAATATCCATTAATATAATAAAACCATGTGTCTTTGACCCAGCAATCTTACTTCTGGGAATTTATTAAACAGATACATTTGGACCAATAAAGAACTAACTATTTACAAGGCCATTAATTTGAGCATTGTCCAGAAAAACACAACCTTGGAAACAATCCAAGGGTCCATTAATAGTGACTGCTTAAATAAACTATGATGTGTGCATCAAAAACTACCATAAAATTTAAGCAGCTCTCTGCATATTAAATTAGGAAGCTCTCCCATATATATCATTAAATGAAAAGATTCAGGTGTTAAAGATTCAGCTTGGACCATGAGACACGCTGGATGTGGTGCAAGTGTCCTGGCTGCTTGTACCTCAGCGTAGACCTGATATGCTGCACAAAACCAGAAGCCTTTTGCACCACCGATAAATGGTTCAAAGCAATATTCACAAGTATGACATGCATTGTTTCCAAATCCCTAAGAGACCAACCCTGTGTTCTACTATTTTCTTAGTAAAAAGAGGCACAAGAAGCAAAAACCTGTTCTTTACTGTGAAGAGGATATCCCAACTGGGCATTCCTAAAACTAGACTACTATATTTCTGAAAATTCTGCTGATGTGTCAGACCTTCGAGTCTTCATAGCATTTATCTTCTACCTTCTAAAGTGCATTCAACATAATGGGAAATAAGGCTTCTAACATATTTGACCCTTTTTTTAACACCCTGTTGGATTAACCCAAGTTTCTGGTGAGCTACTGACATCCAGCATGATCCCTCTGGTTTATGCAAGGATCGACCTGGTAAATTGATTGGAAATATGATGAGACTACTACCCAGCAACATTTAAGCCTATGAGGGTGGTTCAAACCTATGCTATTTCTCCTGTGACTTAATACTACCTTTAATTTTGATGTCTATCTTACCCTGAAGAAGCAGAATTCAGGGCTTCTATTTGTATTTTCCTTTTACTATTAATCTTACTCTATAGAAGGAACTGACATATGGGTCCTGCTACTTGGTTGGTATGTTCATTTTTATCATACACTCTAGAACTAGGGAAATGACCACAGTGGTGAACCCATCTGAGCCACTGTGAGATACACATAAGCCAATAGTTGCTTCAATTCCTCCTTCTTATTTACTCCTATTCTGAAGAGGAGGACATGATTTACTGTAGTTCCCAGTACATTAAAATAAGCCATTTATTGAACAGTTCTAAGAAGCTTTGAGTGGTCTCTTTGCTTGAGTAGAAAGCATAGGTTCTTTAGAGGAATAGGAAATTACTACTGTATATAATTGTTCAAGTACTGCAGGATCCTTCTTTATAGAGACCCAGCCTCTTCTCCTGTCAAAAAGGAAGTAGGGTGCAATTCCTCAGAGGAAAGGGCTGAAAGAGGAGAAAATGTTAACTGGCCTCCCCAAATGCTCCTTTGAATAGTAACGTAGGGGAGAGATGTAATGAGGGAGAGGAGAAGAAAATGAGAACTCAGTTCCTACCAAGATCCAATTTACCAGGATGAAAAGTGTGGGGAAAGGGTGACTTCCCAATTTAAATTTTTAAACGAGCTGAAATCCTTAAGAGAATGTGAAAAAGGGTTCAAGAAGAATGTGACTTCCATTTAGAAAAGAATTTTCCTGGCTTTAGAGAAGAAGAGATATATGAAAACTAAAGAGATTTCCAAAACAGAGTGATTTCTACAACTCCAACTTCGGCTGGAAGTTAGTGCAAAAGCCACTGGGCTTCAAAAGACCTGACGACTAGGAATGAGGAGCATGTCAGTGGATAACTGCACCGATCTTTGATGGGAAAACAAATAAAACAATGACTGGTAACCCAACATCCCCCTCTCTCCAAGTGTTCTTAGCACAGTCTCAAGAACTTAGACCTAATGTCCACGGAAATAGTGGGAGAAAGAGGCCACAATTGCCTGAAATTAAGTGTTGTTGTCTTGTTTTCTAAAATGGGAATTAGATTAATTGTGGTTAGAGCTGAAATTTAAATTCCTTCCAGGGTAACTTTAAATTCTCAATGTGCAAGAGAAAATGCAAAAACAAATCTTGGCAGGTAGATGCTCAGAGGCCCATCCATCTATCGTGCTTCGTGGAGACTTGCAGAATGATGTACAAACCAGATCTGGTAGGATTGACAGCTGTTTTGCTTCTTTCTTTCTGTTTGTAAATTAGGGCTGGAATGGGTGGAACAGCCAAAGAGATCTTATCAGCCTCAGTGTGCATGATGGATGAGAACTAAGACTTACTCCTCTCAGGGAAGGGCGGGTCACACAGAGTTACAGACGGGACTGCAGCTAATCACGCAATCACTGGATTCTCAATGTGGCTCTTTGTGCTATTTCTTTCTTTCTCTCTCTCTTTCTTTTTTTTTATTTTTATTTTTTACACTATTTCTTGAATGTTCTATTACTTATAACTAGATGTCTGAGCGAAAAATGCCACTTCTGCCAATATAGGTTTTGCAAATTGTCAATAACCTAACAGAAAATTAAAGCAAATTATTAATACATTAAGAACTTCAGTATTCAGGCCAGATATTTTATTTTATACAAACAAACTAAAAATATTGAAGATTATACATGAAAACTTATGCCCAAAATGCAATCAGGTAATGAGCAAACCACTGTCAGACTGAGTTGGGTAAACAAAAGGCAATTCTTTTTTTAACGTGACCACAGAAATCCAGTAAGGGAGAAATATTAACTAATTGGTTAAAATCAAAGACAATGACTAAACCTACTTCCATAAATTCTACATTAATCAAATATTTTGGTGATGAGTAAGCAAGCCAAATTATTAAACTATAAAAGGAAGTCTATGAATCCTCAGTTGTTTTTTGTTAATATTAAAATACTTGATGTTTTTCTATTTCCTTCCCTTCATTGCCTACTTAAATCCCAAAAGAGAACATTGTTTGAGGCTACGATGATAATTGTATGCTTGTAGGAAAATATAAAAAGACATTTGGAGTAAATAGAATTTTTAGTAAAATAAACCAATTTTTACAGGAAATAGAACAAAATTACATATACAAGATCAGACAATTAAGTTCGCAAATTCATCCTAAAAAAAGTGCTACTTATGTCATTGCTGAATATCACAACAGTCAGCAGATGGCCAAGGGGAGTACATCAAAGGTGACCACAGTGACATTCAGCTATGAGGAAGTATGTAGCACTTTTTCTAGGATGAGTTCACAAACTTAATTGTCAGATCTTGTATATATGTGTGTGTATATGTATATGAACAAAGGAATAATACAAGTTTATCATATGCTTTTTTACAAACTTTACTCACTGACAATGGACTAAAAAAAGGGCTATGCATAACATACAGATAACCCTAGTTTCATCATGAGAAAAATATGACAAAAATCACAGTAGGGAACATTCTACAAAAATGCCTGACCAGCACTCCTGAAAACTGTCAAGGTCAGTAAAAACAAGATATGACAACTACATGTAATATGATATCCTGAAATTGCCGCACCCTCGGCACCAAGCCGCAGCGAGGTGGCGCTGTCCGCGTTGTAAAACGACGGAAAGGAGGTCTGTGCTCCCCGGAGCGAAGCCCCCAGCACCCCCAGTGTGCGCAGCGACAGAGATGTTGCCCAGCATGCTGTTTTTTGTCGCATTATTCTAAGGGTATGGCTTTCTGTTACAGTGTAAGTGTATGTTAAGCTGAATGTCTGTTTGTCCTGATAAGTAAGCAATACAGTTTTAAAGAATGAACACAATGGTTTACTGATCCAGAAACAGCACAAGAAGTATGACTGTGCCAGACTCAGTGGCTCCAAGTAAGCCTGCACAAAAGCAAGTCCCCACCATAAACGCCAGTGGGCTAAGACAATGCAGGCATAGCAAACAAGATGTTTAAACAAGATGTTCCAACACGACATGCACCATCACCACCCACAGTAAAACTTTCCTTAAAAAACATCTTACTTCACTACATTTCTAATCAATCAAATCACAATAGAATAAGCACATATGATTAATAATAAGCACATAATAAAAGTATATATAACCAACATTAACTTAAAATTTATATATCTAATAAGAGCCTTAAAACAAATTATGCCTTTACTATTACTTAAACACAAATGTAAAGAATTACACTATACTAACATTCCTCAGATAAGAGGAAGCAAGAGGAAGCAAGAGGAAGCAAATAGTTTTCGCTGATAACCACTAACCTTTGTTCTCCTTAAGGGCAGGATATTGAAAAATAGTAATGGATAACTACCCACGTTTGCAAACTTAAAATATAACTTGTAAAGGTCAGCAAGTTGTAAAAATACTTTGTGTAACCTGTAATGCTTTGTGTAAATTGTATAAAAACCGTACTTAAAACTCAGTAAAGTACAGCTGCATACTTCACCAAGTGCTGTGTGGCAGACTGTCATTCCTGCGTCGACCTTTCAACCAACCTGACTCCGTTTCCCTGCTTTCCCTCGGACTGAAGCCCACCGACAGGGTGGTCCGCGGCATGAAATAAGATCCTGGAACAGAAAAGACCAGTGGGTAAAAGTTAAGGAAATTTTGAATAAAAGTATAGATCTTAGTTAATAATAACATATTAATGTTGCTTTATTAATTATAACATACTACACTAATCTGTTAAAAATAAGGGAAACTTGTTTAGAGGGATATGGAGGTTCTCTATATGACCCAGTTTTCCTGCAGATGTAAAACTATTCTAAGTTTATTTTTTAAAAAATCCTGTGAATCTGTTTAGCCCACTATAGAAGAAACTTGATTTCAGACGGTAAACACTTTAATCTGTCCATATGATAACTCAACACATCACATCCCTTCTCTGGGGCTTTCAGGTTTACTTCCTGGCACTACACAATGCTCTAAGCTCACCTTTTATATTAGCCCCAGGGCTAGCAGCTGCCACTCCTGTTTCCTTTTATTAGAGAACAGAAGAACCCCAGGTATGGGGTGGCTGCTGGCTTGCTGCGGAGACTAGGCCCTGCCAGCTGACTTGCTTTTATTTAACTAGGTCCATCACATCTCTATCAGTATTTCTATACGTATCCATCTGTATGTACATTAAGTTAAATATGAATTCACACTTCATTCAGTCTCCAACTCCAAATCAGGATTACTGTGTTCTGTTTTAACATAAATTTGTCTTATTACTAGCTGAGTGACTTTGGCAGATCACCTAAGTCTGTTGGGGACCAGCCCCAAACTATACAATGAGTTCTGTGCCAGTGACCGGGAGAGACAAGAGGATAAGGGAAATGAATGGCCGAAACACAAAGAGAAAGTTTTTTAAAGAGGTAGGTTGGGGTGACTGACTAGCTTCAAGCGCGAGGGCCAGTGGCAGCAGCCCCTCACTTCAGGCTAGCTCTGCTCTTATTACACATGTCACTGTTTTAATCATGAATCTAATGGGGGAAGGCTAAACCCTTATATCATGGGTCTTACTGGGATTGCATTTTCTAACCAAACGATTTCTCTAACTAACTATGTTAATTGGACAGATTCACCTCTTACTATTATTACTCTAAGCTATTTATGATCTTAACACAAATAGAGCATGGGACGGAGAGCATAGTCCAGGAGCAGGACATCAAAGCAGACCCCAATCAGACCAGCACACAAATCTCAGGAATGGCAATTAACCCCTGGGAAGTCTTGTGCTCAGATGAGCTGGCACTTCTGTACATACTGAGATAACAGAAAAAAGGAGATATTTTTCTCCTTATCTTTTCCTGAGAGACTTTTTCTATCTTGATGAGGTTTAGATGCTTATCCCGTCTCCAGTGCATTCTGTTTTCTCTAACTCCCCCAAAGCACTCACTGTCCCTGAGAGGGCAGCCCCCACCTGCAAGCCTTGCCTCTCAGCACCCAGTGACCTCTGCGTGGAGCTACACCGAGGGAGGGAGGAAGCTCTGGCCAGTCTGCTTGAAAAGCCAGGCTTTTGCAACAGATTTTGGGTTTCTCTGATCCACTTCTCTCCTCTCTCTGTTCCCTTTTGCCCATCATCTGCAATCATTTTCTTAATCCAATTCCTAACCTACTTATAATAAACAATTGAATATTGGTTTTAAGCTTATCAAATAATTATTTTTAGCAATGCAAGCTCATCAAAATATGACTCTTCCCTTAAGTACTCCTATGTCCACCCGTAAAATCTTATTTTCTTCATTTGTAAATTAAGATTATAAATCTATACTACCAAACTATTGTCAGAATGAAATGAACAACAAATAAGAAGGCCCTGAATATACTCAATTTAAAAAATGTTTGTCACATCTATCTAAAATAAAAAAAAAATTGCATGTAACTTTCATTGAAGGCTACACTTTTTTCTAAGCTGAGGATTATATTCTGCAACATCATTTCTATTGAATAAATGAATGAATATGTAAATGTATTTCAGTAGAAATGATAAAAGATCAATTTGTTTTCCCATAGAAATGTTATTTTAGTGGAAGGTAACATTCCTGAAGAGACAGATTCCCAAACTTTATGAATCAAAATAATTATTATAATTAACAAATTATATTCCTGTGTATTATTCATCACAAAACTAATTAAAGTGTGTACCAGTCAATCAGCAGTTCATACAGGAATCATACATTCATTTATTTTCTTTTATTTAGACTCCAAGGAGAAGGATCAGAAGATGAAGCCCCTTCAGTAATTTTTATATTTTTCCATTCAAACCTATTCCCGAATATGTGTGACCACCTCTTACTTGTTGTAAATGACTTGGTGTCATTCATTTCAGGGGATCCCTTACTGAAGACTTAGTAATGGCTCGATGCTTTCGGGCCCAACACATTGCTGCTATCAATCAGAGCACATTTTCTTTTTTGGTCATGCTTTCCACCCACCAACTTAATCCCTTTTTCATCTTCACCAAGTGCTTACCACACACTGAGGCTGTAAGTTTTGCAGTCTGAGGTGCGACAGCTAAACTAGCAGGAAATTTATTTTCCCTCCTTCATAATTTCATGGAAAGAAGATCTATTTGTATAATAAATTTTAGCAACCTCAGCATATGATCTTTTTTCTATCCTTTTCAAGTTGGGAACTCTTACTTTTTCACTTAAAGAAGCATTTTATGGCTTCTCTGTGGCATATCTGAATTGCCTGCATCGCTACTCCTGTGTTTTGGGGCCCATTATTAAGTATAGAAAAGGTTACTTGAACACAAACCCTGAGATACTGCAGTAATTGTTCTGATCCTTGAGATGGCTGCTAAGTGACTGAGGGGCCGGGAGTTTCTTCAGGGTCGGACCAAGGGATGAATCACAACCTTGATGGGACAGCACGAGAGTTCATCACGCTACTCAGAAAAGCACGCCGTTTAAACCTTATGAATTGTTTGTTTCTGGAATTTTCCATTTCCTATTTGCAGACTACATTTGACCTCAGGTAACTGAAACCTAGGAAAATAAAAGCAAGGATCAGGAAGACTACTGCATGCTTTCTGCCCTGTTAGTAAACAGCTCCCTTCACAGACTTCATCCTCTACAGAATTAAGCAGGTTATTAGCTACACCAGGAGAACAGAATACCTTCATGGGCTGGTGCCTTGACTCTTTTCCTGTTACTGTATAAGACAGTATTTACATTGTGCTTTCAAAAATACAACTGTCTAGCAAAAACTCTGGTATTATTTTAATAATAATCCAAAAATATAAATTTAACAGAGAGAGAGAACTTTCTCTCAAATATTTGGTAGTATGTGAAGTTTAGGATTGAAAATCATCAGTATGAAGAGAGGATGATGAGGATAAAGATGAGTTCTTCATTTGTAGTTTTCCCTAAAGTAAAAATTTTCAACTCTGATGTGACTTGAGGAGAACAAGCTTTAATAGTGTGACTAAATTATTTTCTGCCCTGCACATTTCATTCCTCAAAACATCTAAAAATATGAACTTTAACCTATATCAAGAAAAATTTCAATAAATAAAATTTCGTGCACAAAAAAGAACTGGCTAATTAACTAGTACTCTATACTTTTTTCTCTTACCTGTATAGATAGGTTTCTAGTCTAACCTGAATTTTTTTTTTTTTTTTTTGGCCGGGGCTGGGTTTGAACCCACCACCTCCGGCATATGGGGCTGGCACCCTACTCCTTTGAGCCACAGGCGCCGCCCCTAACCTGAATTTTACTTTCTAACACATGTACTATTTGTTCTTGCGTACAGCCATTTTTACTTCACAGCTAACCTAAATTCAAGAACTCCACATGATTTAAAGAGCCCCCCACTTCTGATATTCACTCTTATACTTGTCCTGTCCTTGTTACATGAGTGTGTGGCTAAAACTTCACACTTGAATCTCTCCCATGGTTATCCCAGGAGCAACCCCTTTCCCCTCTTCCCTTCCTCTTCACCACCTCCTTAGCCAGCTGGCAAGAGGCATGCATCACCTCAAGGTAGCCTTGTTAATTCAGCAGACACAGAACAAAAAAGTCAGTCCTCAGCTTCTGAGCCTTAGAAGCTTAAGCTATGGAGTCAGAGCCAATGTTTCCTGTCTCTGAAGATAATACTCAAGTTTGCCAGGTGGTAAGGGGGTGGATGTAATAGCATTGGATGTTGCTGTGATTCTCAGAGAGGGGAGATGGCTGATGTCTGCACCCTGGCTGATGTCTCAGGCCAAATACTGTGGAATAAAAGAATAATAGAAACCCTACATGGGGGTTGAGGGGGTGGAATCCCTGGGTGGCAGTGTGATCCCAAGGGCTGCTGCTTCCAGCATGGTACAGGGTGAGAAGGAGTTCCCCGCTGCAGGTTTAGGCAAAAGTCGTCTGAGATTAGATCTCTTGATGGAATTCTTCTTGTGCCTGCATGTGTTGGGAGCATAGCCAAGTACGTACTTTCCCAGCCTACTAGAAGAGCCCGCAATAAAGAAAGAATTGGAACAAACAGCTTTAAGCAGGGTGTCTGCCTTTCTTTTTTTTTTTTCTAGGCCACACATTGATTGGAAGAGTAAGAGTTGCCTTGGGCCACACATTAAATAAAGAAGCACTAACCGTAGCTGGTGAGGGAAACAAAAGGTCCATGAATACTTTTCACTATCTGACATGACAAATGAGCAAAACATCCTCAAAAAGTCAGCATGTGGTTGTCCACAGGTTGGACAACTGATACCTGCAAATAAGATACCATGAGATGATGTCCAATTTGGCAAGGCAGAGTGGGCTCTCAGTGCTATCTAGGATTTTTAATGATGGCTTGAATTTTCATTGAATCTAGGTATCAGGGTGGGAGTGGAAAGATATATCAGTATTTCTCAAGAACAATACAAGGAAGAAGGCATTTTGAACATCTACTTATAGGTAGGCTGTGGGTCTCGGGTGTGGTCCAGCAGCATCACCTGGGAACTTGTTAAAATTGCAATCTTCAGGCTCCACTCCAGACCTCAGAGAACAGAAACTCTGAGATCAGGGCTCAGAGATCTGTGCATTGCAAGCCCTTCAGGCATCTCTAATGCCAACCTCTGAGAAACACTGCTCTCCCTGTCTGCCCACAGAGCATTTAGCATTGGTTTTGTATTTGTAAAACAATACTCAGATTAAAAGTTACTTTCCCAAGGTTTGGAGGGAGCCAGAGGGAGAAGAGAAGGAAGGCAAAGCAAATGAACAATAATAAAAAAGAGAAATTAATTTGATTTTTCTTTCTTTTCCTTAAAAAGAAAAACTAACATAATTGATTCCTTCTCATTTGTGACTGCTACTGATTATTCTTAGGGCATAGGCTCTTAACCTGGAGGCCACCAGGAGGCTGCAATAAAGCTTCCAGGGGGTTAGGAGCCTCTTAGGCATTTTCCCTGTCATTCCATTTTTATCGTCAGGTCAATACTTCAGCATTAGCTAATTTACTATAGTCTGAACAACTAAGTTTATAATATCAAGCGTGTTCATTAAAGTCAGTTGAAAACAAAATGCATCGGCTGGGAGTGAGTTAAAGTAAACACCAATGGACACAGGACTCCAATTCAAAAATGTATTAGCTATCCTAAGTTAACGTAGTCACTCAATTGCAGCATGGCCTTTCTTAGCTCACAGTTCAATGAAGTATCTAGGGTCACCATATGGCATGTGTTGAATGGGAAAGGATGCTGTGACAACAGGTGTAAACCATACAAACAAGGATGTGTGATTTCTATCTAAATTCCAAAGTCCAGTGTAAATAGGCAAGATTATCACATGCAGTGAATTGTAATGAATGTCTCAAAACTCCCTTTCCCAGCTATTACTTTATATTACACTTTTAGGAATGTCCTCTTTTTTCACTTTTGCCATCTCATATGTTCACTTTACTCTGACCACTAGGATTTGCCTTGGTTGATAGGCTGAATGTCCTTGAAATCTGAGGTCAGTCTTATTGCTAGGAATATAGTCTTAGGGTAACTTCAGCAACTCCTTTACATCCCATAATCACAGTTCAAGCTCAATCTTGCATACAAGATTATATTCTCAAAATCTTGTTGGATCTGTTCATAATATAAATGCTCGTATTTTGAGTCATTATGTGGCTGACTATTAAAAGTTATTTCTCTTTTTTGTTAATTAGGCTGGGTGCAGTGGCTCACACCTATAATCCTAGCACTCTGCGAGGCCAGGTGGATGGCCTAAGCTTGGGAGTTTTGAGACCAGCCTGAGCTAGAGTGAGACCCCATTTCTAAAAATAGCTGGCATTGTGATAGGCACCTGTAGTCCCAGCTACTAGGGAGGCTGAGGCAAGAGAATGTTTGAGCCCAAGAGTTTGAGGTTGCTGTGAGCCATGACATCACTGCAGTCTACCGAGGGTGACAAAGTAAGACTCTTCTCAAAATAAATAAATAAACTTCAATTGAGTTTTTAGAGTGCAGCTTAATCAATGTATTTTGCACATTTTAGGGTCTGAAAGTATCTCATCCACATAGCTCACCTTCTACAAACATACTCACAGGCATACTTTTATTAAACCATCATTGCCTACATTGTTGTTAAAAATGTCATTTACTGAGGGTGGCGGGTTCAAACCCTGCTGAACTGCAACCAAAAAATAGCTGGGCGTTGTGGCGGGCGCCTGTAGTCCCAGCTGCTCGGGAGGTTGAGGCAGAAGAATCACTGAAGCCCAAGAGCTAGAGGTTGCTGTGAGTCCTGTGACATCATGGCACTCTACTGAAGGCAGTAAAGTGAGACTCTGTCTCTACAAAAAAAAAAAAAAAAAAATGTCATTTAGTTTTAAGGCCAACCATTTATTGTTATTTTCCAAAGAGGTTCCTCTTTCTCACTTGGTATTTTTCTGTATCAATTACAATTTCATCTACCACTCCCTTTTGTCTAACTCAGTCTCTAAGTTTAGCTCCTTCTGAAGAACAAACAAAAAACCCTCCCTTGACTTTGCCTCCCTTAGTGGCTAAATCCCATCGCACTGTAGCAAGAGATTTTTGAAAGTCATAATTCACTTCATTCTCATGCTCTTACTATTTCCATTTCTTTACTTCCTTTGCATTTTAACTCACTGAAATCTTATTTTTGGTTCCATAATGATGTTAAAATTGCTTCCTGTAAGTTTTTGTTAATTCTAATGACTTTACCATATTTTTGTTTAGATTTCCAGGCTTTATTTGATATCTTTGAGTTCTTACGTTTTTTGACACCCTTTCATCTCTTGACTTCTCAGGTAGTGCTTTCTCTTGGTTCTCTCCTATTTCATCTCAAAGTCATTTACCCATAACTTTTCAGCTTTTGGGCTAAGATCAAGTGTAGTATCAAAGTCTTTTACTATTTTTCTTCATTTTTAAACATTGATGTATCTCGAGTTTTCAGACTATTGTCTATCTGCTCACAGCAATTGTCATCATTATCCATCCACCTAATCACTCAAGTAAGAAACTATTTCTTTGCATCTTACATGGTAAGACCTTTAAATACACCTCTTAATTATCTCTCTTCATTGACTACCAGTCCTCAACACCTTTCATTACCTTGCTATTTCATACTCATTATTCAGCAGTCATCAAGGACTTTATTTTCACCAGGAAATCTTCCCTACTCTGTAAGTAGTTTTCAAGCAGAACTACCTGAAGCAAGCTGGAGGTATTAAAATAAAATAACAATTATTCATTGCAGATCAATTCATAATAGCTAAGTCATGGAAGAAGTCCAAGTGTCCATCAACCCATGAACGCATTAATAAATTGTGGTATATGTATACCATAGAATACTATGCAGCCTTAAAAAAGATGGAGACTTTACCTCTTTCAAGTTTACATGGAGGGACCTAGAACATACTCTTCTGAGTAAAGTATCTCAAGAATGGAGGAAAAGGTATCCAATGTACTCAGTAATTCTATGAAACTAACTTATATTTACTCATACTTTCTCTGAAAGATAGGAAACAACTATAGCCCAGGATGAAGGACAGAAATGGAGTGGAAGAGAGGGGAGGGGAGAGGTTTGATAGAGGGAGGGCCAATGGTGGGATCACACCTATGGAGCATATTGCAAGAGTACAAGTCAAATCTATCAGGTGTAGAATATAAATATCTTAACACAATAATCAAGTAAATGAGGAGAAAGCTATGTTGATTAGTTTGATGTAAGCACATCAAATTGGATTAAAAAATCAACACATTGTACCCCACATATACATAAATGTATTCATAATCTATGTGTATATGACTTATAAAAAAATAAAATAAAATAAAGTAACAAAATTCCTCTTTTGTCTTTGACTACACATTTGTTTTTTACTCACACTAAGAAAAGCAGCTAAAACTTTGAGTTATTTAACTTAAATGAAACTAACTCCATTTAAGTTCTGACAGTTGTCTCATAAAGCTCATTACCATCTGGCTCTGTTTTCATTATCAAGAACAGTCAAGCATAACAACTATGAAACTGAGATGGGAGGAATGTTCACATGAGCCTCAATTCAACATTATTTGCACGCTAGGGAAACTGTTGGCTATTCTAGAACAGAACCAAGGGGTGATAGTCGATCTCAGGAAAATCAGAAAATGTGGAATTTGTCTTCTGTGCATATCTACCTTTATATCCTTTCAGTTTCTTGGTGTTTCTGTCTCTCTCGCAGCTTCCAAATTATAAATAGTATTTGGAGTTCACTTTCCACATATCTCTACTACATATTATATTTATTACTACTGTGTTTTTCTTTAGGGTTAGCTAAGTTAAATATGCTAGTAAAAGATGTATGCTCATTTTAATATTGATGGAATTGGATACTAGGGAAACACACATTATGAATCCATTAAACTTTGACTTATAAACATTAAATATAATATTAATGATTGAGGTCAGAGATTCTCTGATTTTAATAATATTTTTATAGTTTTATTAAGTATAAAACTTATGCTCTTGTTTTTTTTATTTTATTTTATTTTTTTTTGGTTTTTTGGTTTTTGGCGGGGGCTGGGTTTGAACCCGCCACCTCTGGCATATGGGACCAGCACCCTGCTCCTTGAGCCACAGGCACCGCCCTATGCTCTTGTTTTTAAGAAGTTTAAGAATTGGAGAAACTATTTTAACTAGATTGGAAAGAGATAAAATAATAGCTCTATGCCATGTTTTAAAACAATGAGAGGGATTCTCTTAACTGGTGGCAGCAAACTAGTAATTAGGACTACAAAACCTGCAAAAAAAATGTTATAAAAAATTTACTTGAAGTGATCATGTTCTTAACAAGGTATTAAAGAAATACTAGATGAGGGGTGGCACCTGTGGCTCAAAGGAGTAGGGCACCGGCCCCATATGCTGGAGGTGGCGGGTTCAAACCCAACCCCAGCCAAAAACTGCAAAAAAAAAAAAAAAAAGAAAAGAAAGAAATACTAGATGAAAAGATGGAAATGCAGAAAATGTCCCTTGGGGCTGCTTTTGTTCAGTGATCTTTGTGAATAAAGTATTGAGATATGAAGCAAAAGTTAAACTCCAGAGCACATCAATGTTGGGGCCCCTTATAAGTATGCAATGCTTTAGATTAGGGCTCAAAAGATTACATTTTAGGAACAAGGGTGAAGGAGAAAGGAATTGGCTCTTTTAGAGACTGGAGAATAGCTTTTTTTTTTTTTTTGGCCGGCTGGGTTTGAACCCACCACCTCTGGCATATGGGACCGGCGCCCTACTCCTTGAGCCACAGGCGCCGCCCAACTGGAGAATAGCTTTAAATCTCTTGAGAACATCTAAAAAATCCCAGTTACAGCACTTAGTCCATTTGCGTTTAATATAACTACTATTTGAGTTCATGCTAGGGTCAGTAGTGTTTGAGTTACAGCCTATTTTTTGCTGCTTGCATTCTATATGTCCTGCTCTTTTTTGTTCCTTTCTCTACTTTTGTGACTTTTACTTTCCTCTCATTTATCTTCCTCTAACATAAGTTTTATCTCTTGATTAAAGATTGAGTTTCTTAGATCTATAGATGAAGTCTTTCATCAGTTTTGAGATTCTTAACAGTTATCTTTTCAACTATTCTTCTGTCTTAGTGTCTCATTTTGTCTCTCCTGGGACATCAGTTAAATGTATGTTAACATGTTTAGAACAATTTAACTTACTTAAACTAATACAAAAGAAACAGTAAGATTGAATATTCTTCCAACTGTTAAGTAAATTCAATTTGTAATTAAGAATGATCATATAGCCCAAATAATTAAGATATTGTCATAGTGCTGCAAAGAGAGAAAAACAGAACAAGGATGAGACTAGGGAACCCAGAAACCTACCTACATGCATGTGGACATCTGACTTGTGAAAACAACAGCACTGGAGAATGTTGGGACATTGACATTGATTGCAAAATATCATGCTGGTAAAATTGAATATTCATATGGGAGAATAATGAAACACTTCAACAGCATGCCATAAATAAAAACTAATTACAAATTGATTACAAATCTAAACGTGAAAGTCAAAACAACAAATTGCTTAGGTAAGATCCTTATGAACTAAGGAAAACACTAGCTATGAAGGAAAAGATTAATCTTACTAATTCAATTAAAATCAATGTCTTCTCAAAAAACCAACTTCTTCATTTATCTTCTGAATAGTTCTTTTGTTCTCAATTTCATTTAGTTCTGCTCTAATCTGGGTTATTTCTTTTCTTCTGCTAGGTTCAGGATTGGTTTTCTCTTGTTTTCCAATTCCTTGAGAAGATCCATTAGAATGTTGACTTGTGATCTTTCTGCCTTTTGGATGTGGGTGTTTAAGGCTATGACAGGACGTTTTTTTCTGTATCCCACAGATTTTTGATAACTTGTGTCCCTATTGTCATTTTGTTTGTAAAATGTTTTGATTTTCATCTTTATCTCTTCCTTCACCCAGCAATTGTTCAACATTAGGTTGTTTAGTTTCCGTGATTTTGTGTGAGGATGAATATCTCTGTGGGAACTTATTTCTAGTTTTATTCCACTATGGTTTGAGAGGATACAAGGTAAATTTATATCTTTCAAATATTTGTTGAAACATGTTTTGTTTTGTGATGTGATCAATGTCAGAGAACATTACACGAGCTGATGAGAAGAATATATATTCAGTTGTTTAGGGGTAGAATTATCTATTAATGTTTGTTAGGCCCATTTATTCTACAGTTCTATTTAGGTCCATTGTTTCTTCCCTTACTTTCTGTTTGGATGACCTGTCCAATTCTGTCAGTGGGGTGTTGAAGTCCCCAGAAATTATAGTATTGCTGGTTATTATTTTGAATAGTTTAAGTAAAGTTTGTTTTAAGAATCTGAGTGCTCTTGTGTTGGGTGCATAAATGTTTATGATTGTTAAGTCTTCATGCTGGATTGTTCCCTTCACCATCTTTGTCTTTCTTTAATTTGTTGTTTCACAAGACTCTTGCTAGATTAACTAGAAACAGAAAAGAAAGGACTCTAATAAACTCAATTAAAAATAAAAATGGGGCAGCACCTGTGGCTCAAGGAGTAGGGCACTGGCCCCATATATGGGAGGTGGCGGGTTCAAACCAGGCCCCGGCCAAAAACTGCAAAAATAAATAAATTAATTAAATAAAATAAAAGTGAAGAAGTCACAACTGGATAACAAGTAAATACAAAAGATCATCTCAAAAATACTATAAAAATTTCTATGCCCATAACTTTGAAAGCGGGGAAGAAGTAGACTTATTCTTGGAAACACACAATCTCACAATCTTCCAAGGCTCAATCAGGAAGAAATAGAACTCCCAAACAGATCAATATCAAATAATAAAATTTAAACAGCAATAAAAAAATATTCCAACTAAAAAGAGTCCCTGGCCAAATGGTTTTGCACCTCAATGTTATCAAACCTACAAAGAGTAATTTGTATCTGTACTACAGAAACTATTTCATAATATTGAGAAAGAAGATATGCTCCCTAACATGTTCTCTTAAGTCAATATAACCTTGAAACTAAAGCCAGGAAAGGACATAACTGAAAAAGAAAACTACAGATCAATATACCTCATGAATATAGATACAAAAATTCTCAATAAAATTTTAGCAAAAGAAATTCAACAGCATATCAAAATAATAATTCACCATGATGAATTGGGCTTCATAACTGAATTGCAAAGGTAGTTCAACATACACAAATCTATAAAATTTATTTCACCGCATAAATAGATGCAAAAACAAAGACCATGTGATCGTTTCAATCAACACAGAAAAAGAATTTAACAAAATTAAGCATGTTTTCATGATAAGAATATCCAACAAAATTGGAATAGATATGACATTCCTCAAAATCGTAAAGACAATATATGACAAACTTATAGCTAACATCATATTGAATGGTGAAAAATTGAGAGCGTTTCTGCTTATGACTGGAACCAGACAAGGTTGCCCATTTCCTCTATTTTTATTCAACATTGTGCTAGAAGTTCTTACCTGAGCAATTAGGCAAGACAAGGAAATCAAGGGGGTACAAATGGGGAAAGAAGAGATCAAACTATTGCTCTTTGCTGACAATATGATCTTATATCTAAGAAACCTCAATGAGTCAACTGAGAGGCTCCTGGAATTGATAAATAAATTCATCAAAGTCTAAGATTATGAAATTATTGTGCACAAATCAGTAGCTTTCATATGTGGCAACAACAATTAAGCTAAGAATCAAATCAAAGATGCAACAACTTTCAGTAGCAACAAAGAAAATAAAATACCCAAGAGTATACTTAAGAAAAGAGATGAAAGAATCTCTATGGGAAGAATTATGAGACACTGAGGAAAGAAATTATAGAGGATGTAAACAGATGGAAAATATATACAATGCTCATAAATGTATTCCCATTCAATGCAATAATGCAATTCTCATTAAAATATAAATGCCATTTTTCTCAGATCTAAAAAAAATAGTGCTATGATTGGTATAGAACCAGAAACGAACCAGAATTAGCATTACAACCTTACATAATATGAACAAAATGGAGGTATTACTTTGTGAGACTTTGAGCTATACTACAAGACTAGAGTGACCAAAACAGTATGGTACTGGGACAAAGATAGAGATCTCAATCTATGGATCAGAACAGAGACCCAGAGATGAAGTCATCTTCCTATTCTCCTCTAAATTTTTTAAAAAACAGGTAAAAGCATACACTGGGGAAAAGAATCCCTGTTCAATAGATGGGTGCTGGGAAAACCAAATAGCCACATGTAAAAGACTGACACATGATCCATACTTCTCACCACTTAAAAAATTTAACTCATAATGGATAATAGACTTAAACCTAAGGCAGGAAACTCTAAGAATCCTAGAAGAAAATGTTGGAAAAACTCTTATAGATATTAGCCTACACAGAGAATTAATAAAGAAGACCCCAAAATTAATCATGGCAACAATAAAAATAAATAAGTGGGACATGATCAAATTAAAAAAATTCTTCACAGCCAAGGACACCATCAAAAGAACAAATAGGCAACTCTCAGAATGGGAGAAAATACTGCATGCTATAAAGGATTGATAACCAGAATATACAAAGCATATTAGCAAGAAACAACCAAATAACCCCATTAGAAAGTGGCCAAAAGACATCAACAGAAACTTTTCAAATGAAGTTATGTGAAGGGTGAACAAGATTACAAAAAAATGCTCAACATATCTAATCATTAGGGAAATGCAGATCACAATTGTAATGAGATGTCACTTCATGGCTTGTATTAAAGTCTCCAAACAGCAGCAGCTGGCATGGACGCAGAGAGAAAGGAATCTGCTATTGGTAGGACTGTAAGTTAGTAAAACCGCTCTGGAAAATTGTATGGAAATACCTCAAAGAACTGAAAGTAGACCTACCATTTGATCCAGCAATCCCACTACTGGGTATTTACCCAGAGGGAAAAAGATCATTTGATCAAAAGGACTGCTCCACTTGAGTATTTATAGCAGCAGAATTCACAATTGAAAAAGATATAAAAACAAATCAACTGCCAACCAATATGCAAATGGATTAATAAAACGTAGTATATGCAAACTATGGAGTACTAATCAGCCATAAAACAAAAACGACAACCTAGTATCTTTTGAGACAACCTGGATGGACCTGGAAACCGTTCTTCTATGGACCTGGAAACCATTCTTCTTCTCCATTCACAAGAATGGAGAAAAAAACACATGTACTCAGTACCAAATTGGAACTAGTTGATCAACACATAAGTGCACATATGGAAGTAAATCTCAATGAAAATATGCTGGGGAGAGGAGGGAAGAAGGGAGGGGTAAATTCCCATCTATTGAGCGCAGTGTGCGCTATCTGGGTGAAGGACACACTTACAATGTTGACTCTATCTGCACAAAAGACAAAGTATGTAAGACACAACATTTGTCCCCCCATAATATCCTGAAATTTAAAAAAGAAAAACAATTACAAAATTTCCAAGCCATCTAAAAATTGAGGCTCACTTTTAAAAGCTACTTGAAGACTTTTCTTAATATTTAATATATTTTGCATATGTTATAAATTAAATAATGTTAAGGGATTTGAATTATATGTATACATGTATGTGTATGCTTGTTTATACATATACAAATACATATATAAACTCTTATGAATAACTTGTCCTAATCTTAGTAATAAAATTAACTGTACATTTAATATCCTTCAAACTTTCAAAATTAACAGAGAAATTAATTGACATTAGAATAGCAACATATTATAAAATGTAATTATACTTAATTTTAAAATTAATTCCATGTAACTAACTAATGCATCAATAATTAAGCAATATGTAATTCAGTTATAGTCCCTGCCACTTGGTCATTTAATCATAAAATAAAAATATATTTTTATAAACAAATGAAATAAATATGAAATCTATTAAAATAAAATTAAGATCTTATGATCTAAGTATATCATTAAGAAGATAAAAGTTCAAGGAAGTATTAGAAAGCAGTTGTCTGGTGTGTGTCTGTGTGTGTTTGTGTATAAACATACATAAAAAAAGACAGAGGGAGCTCACTTTTTGTTGAAATTATACAAAACATTTTATAAGGTTTTGTTGAAAATTACATAAAACATTTTATATGTTTTGTGGTTTCTATTATAAAAATTCAGCAGATTAAAACCAATCAGGTGTGAGAAAAAAATTTAGGTTTAAAAATTTATAACCTCAGTGAACTTAAAATTTTTCTGAGAGATGGCCTTACTGTTTATATTAATTATTCCCCTATTTTATTTGGAAAGTGGAAGACTAAGTCTATAACGATAAAATAACATAAAACATTAAAATATATTTTTATAAATTTAATTTCAAGGTAAAAATTTGTTTTTAATTTTAAATTCCAGAATTCTTATTTCAAATTCATCATGGAACATGTTGTAATTAATCTTAATAAAAATATTTAAGTTTCAAACTTACTAGATATAATGTAAGATTATGGTCAAGGAAACTAAATGCTATTCCACATTCTGCCACTGAACAAACTTTGTAAACTTGGATATTGTCTCTGTGTGAGTGTTCTTTGTTGTACCAAGATTCTTACATGGGAAAGATAACACAAATTTCATTTATATTATATTTTATATATCTGCATGTATGATTTATATGTGTACATGTACAGAAATATATAAATGGTGAGGCAGTCCTTCATGAAAATTTGATATTTCACATTTTATATTTATTGCTTTTTCATCTACATAAACTTTTCCACAGAAGTAATTTTTCACATTATTTTCAGTACAAAGGGGTAGTTTAGTTTTAATAATAATTAGTTACTGGCAACCAATTACTTGTCAGGCACTGTATTAGAAGCTGCTTCCAAACCATGAGTACATATATAAATGATTTTTTAAAATTTTTTGGTAACTTTTCTTTTTTTCTTTTTTTTTTTATTGTTGGGGATTCATTGAGGGTATAATAGGCCAGGTTACACTGATTGCAATTGTTAGGTAAAGTCCCTCTTGCAATCATGTCTTGCCCCCATAAAGTGTGACACACACCAAGGCCCCACCCCCCTCCCTCCGTCCCTCTTTCTGCTTTTCCTCCCCCACCCCATCTAGATGAGTGCACACATTCATGTAGGATTCACTAAACGATGTTAAAATTTGGTATCCTTCTGTAAGTTTTGGCACCCAACCCGTAGACAGTGTCCACCATCCACTTTGATAAAAGGAGGAGCTTCCTTTATTTGCTTCTGTTTAAAAGTTCCTTATGCTTTTGTCTTTTCAAGTTCTCATTCTTTTTTGGTGTGTAGCATCCTCTACTCCCTCCTAGATATTTCATTATTTCCTGATCTTACTCTTCTTTAAATATAATCTATATATTAAAAGATACCCCAGTGCTCTCTCATTTAGAATTTATTTTTCGGCCAGGCACGGTGGCTCACACCTGTATTCCCAGCACTCTGGGAGGCCAAGGCAGGTGGACTGCTTGAGCTCAGGAGTTTAAGACCAGCCTGAGCAAAAGCAAAACCCCATCTCTACTAAATATAGAAAAAGTGAGGCAAGAGGATCTCTTGAGCCCAAGAGTTGGAGGTTGCTGTGAGCTATGACACCACAGCATTGTACCCAGGGCAGCAGCTTTAGACTCTGTCTCAAAAAAATAAAAATTAAAAAAGTTATTTTTCAGTCAATTGTGTCACCAGTTATTGAAAACAGTTTTGGTATATTTTCCTTCAAATGATACTTCTTAATTTTATATAAACACGTCTCTTTTCTTTTTATAGATCTATCTTCTGTAAGAGGCAGATGGATCAAAAAGAAGTTGTGGAGTTTAAAATTAGTCAGGCCTCAAGGAATTTTGCAGACCTAGAAACTGAAAAACAAGTCTGGAATAAAACCGAACTGTCATATCCTATCTCTACATGGTACAGAGTTTTAAATCCATCATATTTAGCAAAGTACTGAGTCCTGTGTCTGTCTTTTCTAGGCATCATTGTAGGCCTATTTTGGGTTGAATGAAAGGCTGGCGGCCTCCTTCCTGATCCTGTGCATTGGGAAGACTCACAGAAAACTCACGGAACTGGCCTTGGTCAGCAGTTTTTAACTCCCTGACCTGGTCTCCTGCTACTTACAGCCTTATCACAGTTATCCATTTCTGTTACACTAATGTATGGGGCCGGGTGTTTACTTGAAGTTAATTTGTCTGTTTTGACAATAGTTCTCCATGTTAAGAGTAGCCACCTTCAAACCTGAGGCAGAGATTGATGAATTTAACACGCTGTTCCACAGAACTGAACCTAAAGCCGTAAGTGAGTTATTTTAGAGTTGTGTTATTTGGAGTGGGGTTAAATGGATTTTGTGTGTGGGACAGAGCAAGACCCACTGAACCAACACCAGAATCATATTCTCTGGTAGTCACGGTGCCATATCGACAATGTCCAGTTCTTCTCCTTTCAGCATGGTGTATCAGTTCCCCTCAAAGTTATAGGTAGCCATGAGATCTGCCTCTTAGAAAATCAAGTGTGTTCAGAAATAAAGTTGACCCTTGAACAACTCCAGGGTGAATGGTGCCAGCCACTTACCTACAGATTTCTTCCACTTCTGCCACCCCTGAAACAGCAAGACCAACCCCTCCTCTTCCTCCTCAGCCCACTCAATGTGAAGATAAAGAGGATAAAGACCTCTGGGATAATCTAATTCAACTTAATAAAGAGAAATACGCATGTTTTCTCTTTGTTATCATTTTAATAACATAAGCATACAGTATATAATATTAATACAAAATCTGCATCAATTATTTATGTTATGCATAAGGCTTTTAGTCAACAGCAAACTTAACTTTAGTAGTTAAGTGTTTGAGAGTCAAAATTTATACATGAATTTTTGACTAGATAGGGAGTGGCATCCTTTACCCCCACATGGTTCAAGGGTCAACTGCATGTCCATTTGGGAAGGAGGTTCTCATGATCAAGGAAGTCTGTCTATCTCCTTGAGTAACTACATTGGTTGGAGACCATAGGATGTCAGCAACAGAAATTTTTGTTGGGTTAAGCCCTTATTATTAGTGATTATATTTTATTGCTATATCAAAGCACCTCTTTGACTAACGCAGACTTCGATTTACTCAACCTCTACCCTCCTAGTGTTTTCTTTTTCCTTCTTTTTCTCTCACCTCTCTTCTCCCTTCCTCAAGCTTTAGTGCTTGTTTCAGGCTGCACCACGTTACTGTGATGGGTGAGGAGGCTTTTGCAGAGCACTTTAATAGTCATACATAAGTAGCCACCAATACCTATTCTTAAGGTCAATCCTGATAATAACATACGATTCAAGAATAATTCATGCTGATGATATGAATTATCTCTATGTCATCTGGAAATGACTCACATCAGCTAATGACTGGCCTTCCAAGTAGTGGCCATATGTTTATTGTTGTAAATACTATTAACTGATGGACTGTAGCCATTATCTAAATTAGCAGATATTTACGCTTGAATGAACAGCACAAAAATCCTTGACAGTTGGCAGCATGTTTAGATTTTGTTGTCTTTAGCTGCAGGGAAGGTGAATTGCAAGAGGTTCAGAGGCTTGTCTTTCTTTGATCTGTGTGGAATATACATTTGTCCTCAGAAATCCCTTTAGGGAATCCCATGTGTTAACCACAATAAAAGCAAATGGGAAATTACAATTTTCCACCAGATTTATCAAATATTAGTTTGATATTTTACTTATTTGGTAAGCAAGTCATAGGCCACAAAATGGACAATGACATTTAAGATGCTTATATCTTAAAAGGGAGTTTAGTTTTGAGACTATCTATAGAACCCAAGAAATAAATAAGTAAAAGGTAAACACAAATATCAAAGAATTCAACAATTAGTATAAGATGAAATCTAAATATCCAATAAACATACAAAATGTTTAACCTGATAATTGGTGAAAGGAAAATTAAAACCAGAGAGATATCATTACATACTATAGAATTGGCAAAAGAAAAGGGAGGGAAGGATGGAACATTTGAAAGAATTGGCAAAAAGGTATGAAAAATTGGACTTCATAAATTTTTAGTGGAATATAAACTCATAAGAGAGTGACTCGGCAACATTTTATAAACCTCAGTATTATTATATTCTAAGACCTAGAAATTTCACTTTTGATAATAAACTCTATGGAATCTATTGCATATTTCACAAGGCGGAGCTATGTAAAAAAGTTCACTGCAAAATTTCTGTGGAAGAGCAAACAACTGGAACTCCTTAATATCTATGTATGACAATGAATCAAAGAATTGTATTATATTCATTCAACAAAATACTACAAAACTATTATAATAAATAAAATAGGTCTATAGAATTAGTATGGACATACCTATATTGGACATGTAATATTTCAGAAAAACAAAACAAAATAGAAATTGGATCATTCATATAATATTAAGAATTCTAAATAATCACATTTAATGCAAACATACTTACATTTCTTTTTTTGAGACAGAGTCTCAAGCTGTCACCCTGGGTAGAGTGCTGTGGCATCACAGCTCACAGCAACCTCCAACTCCTGGGCTCAAGTGATTCTCCTGCCTCCACCTCCCAAGTAGCTGGGACTACAGGTGCCCGTCACAACGCCCAGCTATTTTTTGGTTGCAGCCATCATTGTTGTTGGCGGGCCCAGGCTGGATTTGAACCCACCAGCTCAGGTGTATGTGGCTGGCGCCTTAGCCACTTGAGCCACAGATGCTGAGCCCAAACATACTTACGCTGTTAGAATGAAATACCTGATTCTATGCTATCTAATGGTATCTCTCTGGTTTTAATTTTCCTTCACCAATTTATGGTTAAACATTTTGTATGTTCATTGACTATTTAGATTTTATCTTATACTAATTGTTCATACTTTGATACTTGTGTTTACCTTTTACTTATTTATTTCTAATGTTCTATAGATAGTCTCAAAACTGAACTCCCTTTTAAGATGCAAGCATCTCAAATGTCATTGTCCATTTTGTGGCCTAATAAATTGCTTACCAAATAAAGTAAAATATCAAACTAATATTTGATAAATCTGGTGGGAAATTGTAATTTCCCTTGCTTTTATTGTAGTTAATACATGGGGTTCCCTAATGGGATCTCTGAGGACATTAAAAAAAATTGCTTTCTCTGGGATAAGGGAAAAGTATCAGGTGGAGTCATAAAAAGATTTTCAATTATATTTGTAATATTTTATTACTTAAAAGAAGTTTTAGGTAAAAAATAGAACAGAAAATTCAAAAGAGAAAAACAGTAAGATAGTTACTAAAATTTCAAACATATAAAAAGTCAAACAAAAAAGTAAAAAGTCACAGACAATAAAGATTAATTTTTTGTTTTAACCTGGTTAAATTGACAGTCTTTATGAATGTCTCCTGCTTTTTAAATTTATAATACTTTATAAACATTTCCCCATAGCATTATGTAGACTTTGCAATAATAACTTCTAAATGACTGTATTCTACTGAATGCCTATGCCATGATTAACTTATTGAATGAATTAACAGCATGAATAACTGCAGTAGATATATTTGTATATAAAACTTTGAAATAGCAATAATAATAGTAACCAATTATTAAAGGATAGATGTGTAACAAGTAATTGAGTAAGTGCTTTAAATACAACATTTTATTTAATCTTTGCTAAATTCCCTTGGGAAATTACTATCTGAACTATAAGATCAGACAAATTGTAATGTGGCCAAGAGCCCCAGTTTGTAAGAACTAGGGAAAGCATTCAAACCTGAGTCTATGGATCTGTCTCTGGAGCTTAAGTGCTCTCAGGACCAGCTCTACTGAGATTATCTCTGCACTATGAGATTAGCTCCACACTATGAGCTTATGCTCTCTCTCCCCTCCTGTTTGCCAATTGCAGAACATCAGGGGACATAGGGATAAGCAATGCCTTAGAAGGAAGAAGTCTGGCCTCTGAATCACTGTGTTGAGGAAATTACCCAATTAGGGCTGTTAAATAAGTGAGAGATACACTTTTATTGTGTTTAAACCTGAGTCCTGCCCCAGGGGCGGGGTTTGCTAAGACCTGTGGAACTGGCATGACCAACTGAAGAAATACAAAGTTAGGAAAGATGATAAAGAAAGAGATATGAGACACAGAATAGAATTTTCAAAGGTGGGAACTCTGGGGACCACCACCCCGTTTATGGGTTCCGGCAGCGAGTGGCCTGGAGTCTCTGTTCCACTCAGCTTTTATTCAAATCTCTTCGCCCAGGTGGTAAACTGAGGGAAGGAACAAGGAACGAAGATGCCAGAATTTCTCTGAGTGAGCATTTCAGCTCCTATTGTTATTATTATTAACTTTAAAGATTTGAGCAGTTTTGAGGAATCTGAAACTTGAGCCTTGTGTAGGGGAAGCCGCCTGTCTGGAGTCACAAGCACAGATTCCTAGGGAGGTGTTAAACACTATTAGTTCACCGTGGAGTAAAACGCCACTGGCATTAATCTCCTCGTAGGAATGGGTGGGAGAGAGGCATTTTCCTCTCACCACCACCACAGAAGATTTTCCTTTGTAATAAGGGATGTAAGTCCTCTTGCCTATATCTCAAGCCTCCACGGTGGGTATCTGCTTTGTCTGTTTAATGGGCAGAAAATGACCTAGAAGATGTATCTTTTCTAGGTCTTGCCATAATCTCTATTATGGTCATCATTTGCCTCTGAGTGTTCACAGAATCAGCAGGGGTAATTGTGTAAACTGCATCCCCAATAGGCCAAAGTTTCAGGAAAGGCCGGAAACTTGTTCAGGTAATAAATTTAGCAATGGCTAGTTTAAAGGTAAATTAGCTGACTCTTCTTTGTTCCGACTCCTTCAGCATACTTTTTAATTTTCCCTTTTTCTGGGGGTGCCTTCCCCTGCCAAGAATGGGGTCTTCTGTCTCTATTTTGCCTGCAAAACCAATGTACATGTTTGGGCTTATGTGGTTTATCATTGACAGCACCTTAACCCACCCTGACTAACACAGTAGAATTCATAATTAAGTAATATAAATATTTTAAAGGTTCTTGATGCCTGATGTCATTGCTTTTTTAAAAGATTTCATAAATTCACATGCTCACTAGAAATGTAAGGGACTATCTCATTCCATCCACCAACATGTAATATTTTTTAAATGTTTTTATTATTTTATATGGCATTATTCTTGGAATGCAGCTTTGCAGGATTTTGTAAATAGCAATACCTGTGGTGTCCCAGCACTGATGGGATAGGTTAAGGATATACACTGAGGTGAATATGAGCTATTGCGCTAGTTTGGTTTAAGAGAGAATGAGATTCAGATAGAACTTAGAGGTGGCCTTCATATGGTAATATGAAGAACTTTGAAAATTGTTTTGGTGAAGCTCTGAGTATAGGGGGGAGAAAAATAAAGAATGAATTGGCTAAAATGGGGCTATAAAGAATGTACTCCTGGAAAACATATACTGAGCTGTCAGAGAAAGATCCTAAACCACGCACACACAGATGGGGTACATAACCTGAACAAAACGAAGTCAAAGATTTCAAGTGGCAGAATCTTTAGGGCTCCTTAGACCATAGATCGTGGAGTTGTCTGCTAGGAGTCTGAAAAGTGTGATACCGCAGATGTTCGGTTGAGAAAATTCTACAGGTTTCAGAAGCTGTAAGTAGGCTAGAGCATGGTGGGTGTGAGAGTCTAGTAGTTCTAGACTTCCCCCACACAAGTCTAGTGGTTCTCAACCTTCCAATGCTTCCTAATGCCGCGACCCATTAATACAGTTCCTCATGTTGTGGTGACCCCCAACCATACAATTACTTTCGTTGCTACTTCATAACGGTAATTTTGCTACTGTTATGAATCGTAATGTAAATATCTGATAAGCAAGATGTATTTTCATTGTTATGAAGGGGTTGCAACCCACAGGTTGAGAACCACTAGTCTAGTATGTTGTTTTAGAAGGGTCTATTTAAAAGTAAAAAATGATAAAGAGTATCTATAAAAGTTGTGTGCTGCTTATTGCCAACTCAAGCATGATGTTCTTTTGATGGACTGGTTAAAAGTCCATTAGTTCGGCAAATACCACAGCTGCATACAGCTCATACAACACGTATTTCTCATATTACTCTGAAGGCCCTGCACTTAAAGTGACTTGTATGTAGAAGATGACAAAGGAACCGAGGGAGCGAGGAATCCTGCCAAAGATGCGAAAGTGGGGAAATTCCATAACCGAGGAGCCGGCTTTTAGAGGAGAAACCGCTTTTCATTTGACTTCTATCTTGGCACACACTGTCTGGGGAATTCTTCTTCATGAATTAGTTTTTCATTTACTTCTGGTGGCAACAGAGTTTTAAGGACACAAACTTCCTAGGTTTAAAACCACACACCGCCTCAATGGTTGTGTGAATAAGTGAGTTATACGTATAAAGTACTGTGCAGGCTGATTTTGCCCCCCAAATTATCTGGCCTTAATCCCTAGAACCTATACGTGTTATATGGAACTTATAAATGTTAATTTATATAGTAAGAAGGGTCTTTGCAGATGTGACTAAGTTAAGGATCTTTTTTTTGTTGTTTTTTTATTTTTTTTTTTTTATTAAATCATAGCTGTGTACATTGATATGATCATGGGGCATCATTCACTAGCTTCACAGACCGTTTACCAAGTTTTACATATACCCTTGTAAGATGCACCGCTGGTGTAATGGGGAGATGGTCCCATTTAGATGGGCCTTAAATACAATCATGTTTATCCAGATAAGAGAGAGGCAGAGGGAGAGCTGACCAAGATAGAGAACAGAGGAAGGTGGTGTGAAGAGGGACACAGAGCTCGGAAGCGATATGACCACAGTCCAAGGAATGCCTGCAGCCACCAGAACCTGGAAGAGGCAGGGAAAGGATTTCGCTCAAGAACTTCCAGAGGCAGCACACCTCTGCGCCTTACTGTTGACCCAGTGGTACTGATTTGGGATCTGGCCTCTAGAACTGTGAGAGAATAAATTCCTGTTGTTTTAAGTCACCTAATTTTATGATAATTTGTTACAGTCACCATAGGAAACTCATACAAATACGTAGATGCATGCTTGTTACATCCTAAGCATTATAAAAGGATTTGTTGTTAGTATTACAAGACAATGGCCAGAAGTCCACACTCTAAAATACTAAGAACCACGACAGGGCAAGGACTATTATCTGTATATTTTTAGGAACTTGTGTCTGCGTGATTCTAAAGAATTCTAGATAGGGGTGGTGCCTGTGGCTCAGTGAGTAGGGCATCAGCCCCGCATACCAGAGGTGGCGGGTTCAAACCCAACCCGGGCCAAAAACTGCAAAAAAAAAAAAAAGAAGGTGATCAAGAATTCTAGATAAAAGTTTATTCTGATAGGGAAGTGAAGAGAGCATGCCATTTGGAGTCCACTCTCCACCAGTGGACCTTTGAATCAGAGGAAAGAGGGTAGAGAGGCCTGTGTAGTGTTAGAAGCAGGCAGCAGCCAGCCTCCAAAGCCTTCTCCTTCTGGTTAATCAAGATGTCCTATTTATATTCCAGACAAAATCACCTGGAAGGGCATGTGAGGTACTGGTCCAACCTAGAAAATAGTGGCTGTAAGAAGCAGCTGCAACTAAGATTTGCTTCCCAGAGAAAAATAAGAAATATATACAAGAGAAAGATGGTCTACTATGGTGATTTAAAAGAGCTTTTTGAACTCTTTTAAACTGACTCCGGCTGAGTCCCTACACTACAGGTACCTGTAACCCCAAGAAGGCCATTTCACCTCCCCGAGCCTAGGTGTTCCGTGTAAGCTACTGCAGGGCCAAGGATTAGGGTGGGGGAGAGTGGAGGGAAGACAACATTGCCTCAATGATAATTATATGAATCAAATCAAATAATACATGTAAAGTGCTAGTCTTGGGCCTGATTAGCAGTAAACATTCAAAAAAGAGTATCCAAAAAAAGGTGGCACCAAAGCACTAATTTGTTCAGAAATAGAGTATAAAGTAGACAATTGGTTTTACAAGGCTAAAGGAAACTACAAAATTTCTGCATCAAAAATCCCATTAGGTTTTTTTATTAGTTTGTTTTAGCCTCTAAGATTGTTTTGTGTTTAAAAATCCAGTAGCACCATGTTTGGGGGTAACATATTAGGGGTGGAGTGGTTGTGCCTCAGAAGAAAAGTAATAGGAGACATTCCAATCAATTTTTAATAAACTTCAATTGGAAAAAAATGCCCTACCATGGATAATACATACTGGCATCAAAATAATTTTAATTATACAAATCCTATTTTTGCTAATTTAGGCTCCAGGAAGAAGGTTGTGTTCAGGTCACTTAAATTCTTCATATCTAGGTCTTAAAATTTAATGGAGATGACAGAATTGACAATATAAAATGGCCACAAAAGCCACATAGAAAAGGAAAAATGCATTACCTTTGTGGAGAAAGCACGTGGTCTCCCTGTTTCCTTCAATCTCAAGGTTCCCGTGAGGAAAGACTTGCCAAGATTGAGGGTGGGGTGATGAGTGGAAACCCGGGCGATTGCCAGGCTCTGCCTTCCCTAAGCAAAGCCAGAAAGGGAAGGCCTGAGTAGGCTAACCTCATGATAGTACATAGCCCTTATTCTTACAGGGAAGCCATTCTCTCCTTATTCCTGGGTAACAAAATACCTCCTTTTAAGTTTTGGGGTGGGCCTGAAACCCACTTCTGGCTACTGATATGACAGAAGTTTGCTGACAGGCTTCTGGAAAAGAGTACATTGAGAGAATCTACTCTTTTTAATCATAGCAGGTGCCGCAAGACCGCTCCCCTCACTTGCGTGGCTCTTCTTTCTGACCTCTCGATACCACTGTGCGGGTGCTCAGAACTCCAGCAGCCAGCAGGAGACCACAGGCGGAAGCGTTAGTAGCATTAGATGTCAAGGTTAGGCCAGGACGCCGTCGTAGCCGCCACCCTCTGCTGGACTTCTAGTTATATGAAAACTCCTATTTGGGAGACATCCTGTAAAAAATGATTTTCTTGTGAGTAAAATAATTCGTAATTAGTATGATATATATAAATACATTCAGATTGCCAATACAGCAGTTTGAGTTTAGGGTCTGCGGTACACTAAGATGTAACTGTAACTGACCCCGTAAAAATAGGGTTTAAACTGCCCCAGTCCACTTATATGAGGATTTTTTTCAATAAATATATTGGGAAAAAATTGGAGATTTGAGGCGGTTAGAAAAACTTGCAGATAACCATATAGCCTGGACACAATGCAAAAATTAGGGAAAAATTAGGTATATCATGAATGCATAAAATATATGTGGATACTAGTCCATTTTATCAATACAACCATAAAATGCACACAAATTTATTATCAAAACTTATTCACACAAACCTTTATGGACCATACGTGGCACCATTCACAGTAGAGAAAAACAAAGGTAAATATGGAGTAGTAAATCATAAATGCATACGATTAACTGTAGTACATACTACTATCATAGGAATTTCATAATTTCAACCTCCTATTGCTGTTGCAGTGAACTCAAGTGTTAAAAGCATCAGCTCAAAACAATAGTCATTTCCACGCGAGCAGTTTCTCTCTCCTGTAAATTGCATATTGCAGTAAAAAGTGGTCTCTGGTGGATGTCCTGTATTTTTCAACCTGTTTATTTGCAATACCATAAACCTTGAATAACACCAGGGGATCCACACAAAGTCTAACTAGTGCTGCTGGAAGTGCTCCCGAGTAGAAGAGCTAAGTCCTGACAGTACAATAAAAAAGGACTTGCTTGACAGGTAGGGTAGATTGAGGTCTGCAGCTACACCTGCCTGCCCTCTCAGACGGATGATTCATCTTGTAAACAGAGGACAAACACTTACAGTATTGATAAATACAATACGGTACTGTAAATGTATTTTCTCTTCCTTATGATTTTCTTAGTTGTATTTTCTTTTCACTAGTTTAAGAATATTTATGATACATGTAATAAAAGGTATGTGTTACCTGACTGTTGGTATTGTTGGTAAGGGCTTTTCGTCAACTGTAGGCTATTAGCAATTAAGGTTTGGAGAAATCAAAAGTTAAATGCAGATTTTTGATTGGGTAGGAACCAGATGCCCCTACTCCCAGCATTGTCCAAGGGTCCACTGTATGTTATAATGTCTTTGGGATAGAGAATGGGAAATGAATTCAATTTACTCAACAAGAGGATAAAACAATGTGAAAGAGAAAAATCAATCAAGTTTAGATGTTCATTGATTTGTTCAATTATTTATTGAGCTCATGTTATTTGACAGGCACTGTGCTACTGGGCATAGTCTGATGAATGAGTTGGACAAAGTCTCTGTCTTCATGTTTATCATGGTCTATACACTTTATAAATAAACTTGTGAAAAAGATGAGTGCTGAATGGCATGTGCTAAGAAAAGAATAAAGACCATGGTAAGATAAGAGCAGAGGGATTGATTGAGAGAATCTACTCTAGATAGACCTCAGGATGAAAAAGAGCCAGCATGGGCAATTTGGGGGAAACAGCCTTACAAGCAGAGTAAATGCGAGTCTTTGAAGCAGGAAAATTCTTAGAGAATCTAGTGTGTGTGGAGCAGTGTGAGTTCAGAATGGAAAGATGAAGGAAGAGAGGAAAAGCAGTAGAAAGACTTACTAAGACCTGAAAGGCAAGATAGGAGATTTTATTTCATTTTAAATATAGTAAGAAACTAACATGAGGTTTTCAGCAGAGACGTGAGATGTTCTCATTTGTGTTTTCAATAATTCACTCTCCTATTTGGAGCACAGACTGGAAGGCAAGAGCTCAGGCAGGGAAACCACTTAGCAGCAATCCAGGTGAGATGGGTTTCAACTAGGGTGGCTGCAATCGAGTGGAGAAAAAACAAGGACTTGAGAATCATTGATTGGTAGAAGCAATGCACTTTGCTGATGAAATGAATGTTGTGTTACAAGTCAAGAAAGACACAGATTTCTGGCTTGATGACTGGACTAGAAGTGGTGTCACTTTCTAACAGGGAAGAAGACTTTGAAGAAAATGTTTATAGAATAAAAACGAAGAGCTCTACTTTGACCGTGATATGTTTGCGAAATACTGAAAATATCCAAGTGGAGAGATCAAATATGCAGTTTGAAGCTCAGGAAGGAGACAGCCCTGGAAATTTAAATTTAGTTGTTTTGTTGCAGGATTTAAATAAGAGGAAAAGGTCACATCATTGGCAAGGGTGTCCAGCCTTCAGCCCACAGGCTGCATGCTGATTTTTGTGAGGATATTTTTGCTTATCTGAGGCTATACAGTGAGCTTTTCATTCTAACATTGTGCTTCTAGTATTAAAAGTTACATTTGGCTACTTTTTAATTTTTTTGTCATTTCTTTTCCTCTATTGATATTGCTCTTCTGCTCATTATTGTAATTATCTTTTCAAGACCTTAATATACTTATAATAACCTCTTCAAAGTTCTTTTCTCTTAATTCCAATGTCCGTGTTTTCTTGAGATCTACATATATTGGATGATTTGAAGAGAGCAGTGACATGCTCTAAAATTATGTTTTTAAAGTGCCATTATAATTGCCATGTGTTAAATGGTCAATGTAAATACAACCAGAGTAAATAGGGGTACAAAAGTCAAATAATGGGCATTATTTGTGATGTATTACAGTCAGATGAGCAAAGATCGTGGCCGGGTCTCGGGTGGTAGCGCTGATATCAATGAAAGGAGTTGGGTTCTGACCAATCAGGTCCTGCTGATAGATTGGACAATGAGAAAAAGAGAAGCAAATTAAAAGATAAACCCTTGATTATTGTATTCAGTGACCAAAACGGGTTTGCCATCTGCTTGGATATTAACAAGAGAGGAAAGATGTTTGGGGAGGGGGCATGACCAAGAGTTCTGTCTGAGCAGGTTAACTAAGAGATGTCTGTTACACACTCAGGTGGAGATGCTGGAAGGCAGGCCTGTGTGGAATGAGTCTGGAGTTCAGGGGCCAGGTTCTAGATATTATACATTTTAGGAGTCAAAGGTACATGGGCAGTATTTAAAGCCATCGGGCTTTAAGAAAATAGGTGTGAGGACTGAGCCCTGGTGTACTCAACTATACAGAGTTGAGTACAAAAATCATCTTTGGATTCACTTCATCAGTGAATATAGCTCAAAATAAAGAGAGTGATCAAGTTGTCAAATGTTTGTTAACTAGGAAAAGAAATACATATAAGCCATCATCCCTCATCTGACCCTAAGCCATCACAAACAGCCGGTGATTTGACTTTTGTACCCCCATTTACTCCAATTATGTTTACATTGACTTCTATGCACCATTTAACACATGACAATTCAAATAGCACTTTAAAAACATAATTTTACTGAGATTTTGAGGTTTCTGTAACACATTAATGTATTAATCAATGCTGTATAATATAACTTCTTGAATTGTTTGGAATTTAAATTCTGAGTTTAGAGTTAAATAGTTGTGCTACTGAAAATCCTTTATAATTCGGGGCATCTTATCCCTAATAACGATTTTGTTAATTAAGAAATTATTTTCTACTTATCTTAGGAAATTCATTTATAAGTTCCTATTCATTCTACTAACACGTATGAAATTTATTTCTCTAACAATCAGATTTCTGAGAAGAGTCTTTATCAGTGAAATGTATACTCCTGTACCTTTTCTAGCATACTGTTCCAATGCCCGATATACAGTTACCGCTCTGTAAATGTGAATGTGCCCATTAACTATCTGTTGTATTATTGCTATTTGATGTGCTATTACTACAGAGACTGCACTGTTAGGTTGCTGAAGGTCAACCTCAGGTAGTACAGTGGATGCGGAAATTGTTTTCCTTACTGAAAAGTCAGACACCTACTTAAAAAATCTGAGAACAAAATAAAGTATGTTGACTCAGGGCCACCACAGAAGATTGTGTAGGTGCAAAAGTACTTTCTGAGGGTCTCTGAAGTAGGCCAATCTCTAATGTTCAACCTGCTCTATCCCAGAAGGCCTATCAGGGTGAAAGAACACATTTTTATTAGTCCACCCAGAATAGGTATCTTTTTGTAATCGGCCTAGAGGAGGCACTTTTCACTTACCACCATGAACTAACACTTGTGCATACAGAAAACCTTGCAAGGGTGTCAGGTCTGCGAAAATATTTGGAGTGTGATGGGTTCAGACAACAGTCTGAAATTGTATCTCTTGCACTTTGACAGAACTTCCCAAACATTTCTAGTAGTGAGTACTAGTGTGAGCAAGAAAGGCCTAAGGATGGTTTTAGATTTAAAGCAGTATGCTTCTTAGCTGGGGGCAAACCTGTCATATGGGGGATTTTTGGCAACGGGACACATATTTGATTGCCATGATTATGAGGAGGGGCAGTCACGAAGCCTCTAGTGGGGGAGGCGGCCAGGAATGCTATTAAATATCCTACAAATATACAAGACCCCCTTCCCCCCCAAATTTTCATTCCAATTGTGAAGAAACCCTGCCCTAAACGTTATTGCTAAGAAGAGGATATCCCTAATAACTAAAATCTAATGTTACGTTTAGACTCTTGCCTATCTTCCCAGAACCCAGTGGTAAGGAAATTTTGTTTGCACTGTAAGGTTTTCCAGATCCAGTTATCTGTAGTGCCTTGCAGTGTGCGTAAGGCAGATCTCTGTTTTATTCAAAGCTGATCCCCTTTACTCACTCAAAAACACAAATCCACAGTTCCAATATACAATTCAGATTTTTGCTCCTAAGCTTCTTTGTATTTTTGCAGTTCCCAGTCCAAGTCTTTCCGGATTAGATTGAGATAAAGGGAGGTCAAAAATCTCAAGTTCATTACTAGAGATATTGTGTTCTATGCGGCTGAAAAATGACGAAACTTGAGCCTTTGGCTGGCCCGTATGGCGTTAAATTCTGGGGCTGGTCACAGGGTACCTATCACGTCCTCTGGTTTTACCGCACCGCTGCATCTCCAGGACTGACTGCACGTCTCTGCACAAAGCCAACAGGTAACTCATCTCGACAGACCGGTCCTGGCAACCCTGTGACCCCAGCCACAACCCTAAACTCCCCGACAACACCTATCGTTCGAAGGCGAGCGGACGGGGAGGGGTGCCACCAGCCCCGGTGCGAACTAGGGCACCGAGGCAGGAACAGCGGGGTTGGCCCGGGCGAAGCGCAACGCCCCGCGAGACAACCAGGAGCTCTGGGGGCCGTCGGAGCGGCGGCGGGAGAGGGCCCCGCGCGGGGGATCTGAGGGGGCCGGCCGGGGGCGCAGGCGCTGGTCGCGTGCGCACGAGCCCAGGCCCCTCCGCCCGCCCGTCCGCGCCGGCCCGCCCTCGGCCTGGGCGGGGAGCCGAGCCCCGGCCGCGGCGGTCGGGACCCGCCCCTTCGCCTCCCAAGCTGGCGGGCGGGCTGTCGGCGCCGGGGGCGGGGCCGCGGCGGCCGGCGGTGTCTGCGCTCGGCGGCGGCCTCGTAGCTCGCACACGCTCGGGGGAACATGGCGGCGGCGGAGCCGGCGGTCCCGGCGCTGCCCAGCGGCGGCGGCGTGGGCGCGGGGGCGCCGTCGGGCTCGGTCCCGGTGCTCTTCTGCTTCTCCGTCTTCGCGCGGCCCTCGTCGGTGCCGCACGGCGCGGGCTACGAGCTGCTCATCCAAAAGTTCCTCAGCCTGTACGGTGACCAGATCGACATGCACCGCAAATTCGTGGTGCAGCTCTTCGCCGAGGAGTGGGGCCAGTACGTGGACTTGCCCAAGGGCTTCGCGGTGAGCGAGCGCTGCAAGGTGCGCCTCGTGCCGCTGCAGATCCAGGTGGGTCTCGCGGGAGGGCCGCGCGCTCCGCCGCTCCCCGGTGCCGTCCCCGCCTCCGCTGCGCTCCTCAGGTGCCCGGCGTCGCCCGGGAGCCGGGCCCTGCGCGCCTGGCTGAGCAGGAAGGGCCGTGCAGCCCGCCCTCGCCTCGGGGAACGCGCCAGTCCAAAGGTGACGGGCACCAGCCGTGCCCGGCGGGGGCGTGGGCCTCCCGGCTGGTCTCGGCGCCCGCGATCTCCCCCACGTGTGTGGTCCGTGGTCGCCGGCATCGGCTTTGTGTGCCGGGAGCTGGCCCCAGCCTCCTGCGTAACGGGAGAGCGGTGCGGTAGTAGCTGTGTTTTTGTTTTGGGGTGGTGGGTGGTGCAGAAGGAAAAAGATCTCGAGGTGGTGGGGAGGGTCAGTGTCGAGATTTGTTTCCCAGAGTTGTGTTAACCACTTGCGGAAACTTGTAGGCGTCAAACCCTTTGCCCCTTCTCTTCCCAAGCTCTTAGGTCCCTGGGTTTCAATTCTCCTAACCTTTAGCGAAATGACCACTTGCTTAGCCTGCTCTTAGCCAAGTGTCAACTGATTCTGTTGATTACATTTATTTTCACCTACGCTGAAAAAGACATTTGACTCCAGAGTCCAATAGCCTCTTAAATACCCGACTGAAGCTAGACTGTAAGTTCCTGGTCCTGCTGGCTGAAAGTTACCATACCTGAGGATTACTTAATGGCATTATTTTTGTTTTTTGTTTTTTTTAAAGCCGTGCTCTAATACTAGGTAGGACGATCCCCGTCTTCTTATTAGATGAGAGGATTCGCTGGAGAATTTGTATTTTTTAAAGGAAAGAACATAAAGTATAATTTGGGAACTACAATGTCAATATTTTTTCTTTAGCTGAGAAACCGATAAGCCATTTTTTTAGAAACCAAACTGAAATATGGGATTCATGGTTAAAGGGGATTTTAATACTAAAGTGTCATTTTTTTCTTAAAAAAAAAAATGTTATGGGTACCGTAATAGTAATTGTACATATTTATATGGCGTGCATGGTATTTTGACACAAGCATACAATATGTAATAACCAAATCAGGGCAATTGGATATCTTTCACCTCAAACATTTATCCTTTATCTGTGTTGGGAACATTCCAAATCCACTCTGTTAATTATTTTAAAGTGTACAGTAAATTATTGTGAATTAAAGTTGCCCTGTACCCTAAATCTTATTCCCACTAACTATATTTTTGTACCAATTAACTCTGTCATTTTCTGAGGATTATTTACAAGTTTTTTTTTCAGCTGTAGTCAGCAGATGAATTGGTGATGTTTCCCATTACCCCAGAAGCATCCAAAGCTGGTACTTTATCCCCTGGGTAAAGTTCTTGTGTTCCGAGGACAAAGGCTGTGAGATTCCACTGTCCACCCCTGGAAGGCCTGGAAGTGGGTAGACAGAGTTATCTGATCCCCTAGGATTTGACCTGCTACCCAGATGTAGAAATGTGGTTTTTAGGTGCTTAGTTAACATTCCCCTTTTTTGCCTTGTTCAAGTGTTTCCATGTCTGACACCTCTGTGCAGCCTTCCTTGTCAGTCTGTTTACATTACTGCTGCCAGAACACTCAAGCTGTTGGATGCACCTTTGATAAATACGTTTATAAAGGTGAGAATTCAAATATTAACTGTGAAGATCTGGAGCTATACAGATACAGACTTATTTGTGACGCATTTTCTGATACCGATGGGAAGGTGGGAGGGCTCTTACTTAAGACAGTAATACATGTATATTAAGCTAGAGGTTCATCCTCCTCTGAAGGGTCCTCCCTTACCAGAGTAAGATATTCGTATTTAAAAAAATTCAAGGCCTTTGTCTGACAGCTCTTTTTAATAAGCATTCTAGAAATTAATGTGAATGTATATGCCTGAAATGTACATTTTCAAAAGGAATTATATAAAATCCTGGTCACTTGTGGGTTTTGGAGTATTTTGCTTGGTATAGGAGATTATATATAGTTAACTTTTTATGTTGGTGTTTAATAATGATAGCATTACTCTGGTCCATTTTTTAAAAAATATTTTTTTACCAAATAGTACAAGAAATGTTAAGCATCAGTTAAATATTTTTACACTTTATACTTTTATTTAAAAGTAATTTTTATATGATCCCATTTTACTAATTATAATATTTTTACTTCAGCCAGATACCTCTTTTGTTTAGAAGTTGATAATGTAAAGATACGTATGGATACATACTCTATACCCTCTGATAACCTGTTTATAGCTATAGGAGGAGACACACAAGCACACACACTCATACACACATACACACACACCTGTGTATGTACTCTTGGAACAGAGACAGGAAATTCAATTCTATTCTCCTTACGCCACACTGCGTTTGTGGTTAGTTATTTGTTCTATGGGAACTGGAAACTTTAAGTCTCCCATTGCCAGTGTTAGACTGTGGTAACTTTTTAGTGTCTTCTTATCTTAAATATTCTGTCAAAATGTCTGAATGTCTGCTGACAGCTCAGGTAGCTGAAGGCCTAGCTCATGTTTCATGCATAGTTTATGTGTCTGCCGCTTTGTCAGATGCTTGAAGTCTGATGAATTTTGAGAATGGGAAATAATGTAAATGAGAAGATTATACAGTGGGAAATTAGGTCATTTTTGTGATTTATAAGTTTTAATTTTTCAGAAGATATTTTCCAAGTTTAAATTAATGGAAACATTTAACTGTGGAAACTAGTGTGAATTTGATATCATACCACCACCAGTACGTTTTCCAGCCTGTGACCCAGGAAATCAAGACTTAAGCCGAAGAGAGACGGAAATGGACATTGTGTGAAGGATACCACCCATGAGGGGATTTTACTCTGTACCAGGAGGGAAGCTTTTGGTAGCTTTCTTGAAATGGTTAGTTGCAAGGGGATTCTGCAACAGCTTTCATTTTCTTGGAACTTTATTGTTATTACTATTATTTTAAATAGAGGCATGGACGTTTTACAGCTTGCAATACTGAGTTCATGTTGTGAAGGGAAGGAAGGCGGGAGGAATCTGGTCTGCCTGTGGCTTGCTAGTTTGAAGGTGGTGATTTTTGATTTCAGGACCTTTGCCACAGGAGTGTGACCAGAGGAGCAGATAGGTGAGCTAAGGCTCAGAAGTGGGATGCTTCTGGGGGTGGGTGCTAAGGCTAAGAGTGGGATGCTTCTGGGGGGGTGGGTGCTAAGGCTCAGAGGTGGGATGCTTCTGGGGGGTGGGATGCTAAGGCTCAGAAGTGGGATGCTTCTGGTGGGGGAGTGGGATGAGGTGCTCTCAGAGCACTGAGAAAGACAGCTCCAACCTAAGGTTGTGGTGTGGTTTTACCCCACTGGTTTGATCCACGGGGCAGGAAGGGTATCACTTTAAAAAAATTTAACATTCTGGAATAATACCCAAAGCATTATGTACCGTTAGCTCCCTGTGAATCTGTAAGAGGCTACCTATAAATAAACTGTGTTGCAGAGTAGGAGACATGATCTGCATCTGAAATATTTTTTCATTTATTTGCTTACAAATCCTAATGTAGACTCCGATGTCACTGTGCTCCTGGGCTCTGCCTGGCTTCACCTTCACCCCAGTCAGAGGCACAGTCTAAAGAAATCCTTTCATCCTCAGGCTTGAGATGGATGGGGACAGCTGTCTTCTCTTCAGGAGTTAGAAAGTTCATTCTTTACTTGATAAGCCAGAGTCATTACCTTATGCCAGTGACATCAGTGTTCACAATGGTGAATAAGTTGTAAAAATAAGAGCAAAATAGATATTCTACTGAAGCTTAAATTTAAAAGCCCCAAATCTGTTTTTCCAGTAACACATCGTGTTGTGGTAACATGGTAAGTCTTGATGATATCTGGAAATTCATTTTATGAATTACTTTCCTAATTCTAGATCATCTTAACATAACAAGTTATACAATATTTCTCTCTATATATATTTATATGTTTACTCACAAGATCATAATAGTAATATTCAGCCTCATTAGAGTTAAGTTTTTTAATACATCCTAAGTTGTAGAGTGTAGTGTTTCCTAGATAAAGGATGTCACAGTCATCTAATACATTTATTGATTGATGAGGTGAAGCTCATTTAATCCTTGAAATAGCCCTATGAGGTACATAGGGGTAGATACTGTTTTTCTTGTTACGTTATAGATAAGAAAAGTGCATTTGAAAATGTTAATGATTTATCCTAGTTTACATAATTGAAATGAGTGAAACTGAGATTTGGACTCAGATTCTAATGCCTACCAGCTTGCATTGTTTAGGGCATCCTTGTAACCTGGGAAGTTGCAACACAGACTTTTGTTTTAAGAGAGTTGACATTAGAGCAAGGCCTTAACTACAGCTGTGGTGATCCAATTTCCTTGGAAACACTTCCGGAATGAAATGATACCCCAGACTCTCATTTGGGCTCCCTCCCAAGCAGATCATTGCTGTTTTGTCACTCTAATAGAGTACCAAATTTTTTTAAATATCACATTTAGAGTTCTGCACTTTAATCATTCCTAAAGGTACACACATTACGCACTGTAGTAGTTTGCTTGGGGGGGGGGTGGTGGTGGTGGTGGCTGTTGCAACAAAGTGCTACAAACTAAGCGGCTTAACCAACAGTTCTAAAAGGCAAGATGTCCAAGATCAAGGTGTCAGCAAGGAGGATCTGCTCCATGCCTCTCTCCTTGCTTCTGGTGGCTCTCCAGCAAACTTTGAGATTCCTTGGCTTCTTAGACATGTCACCAGTCTCCATCTTCATCTTCGGGAAGCATTCTCCCCGTGTATATGTTTTTCCCTGTCCGTATGTCTCCTTCTTAGAACACCAGTCACATTGGAGTAGGTACCCACTCTACTCAGTAGGGCCTTATCTTAACTCATTATATCCATGTTGACCCTTTGTCCAAATAAGATCACTTTCTGAGGAACTAGGGGCTAGGACTTCACCATATTAATTTGGGGGGACACAATTTAATACATCACTCACCACATATTACTTTCATGGAGAAAATAGAACTTATGTCCAGTTCATCACAAAACCAGGCCAGACACCCTGTTTGTGCCTGTTCTAAGTAATTGGGGAACTGATAACCCTTCACAAAGATAGTGCTCATTACTGGAAAATGATTAGAGCACACGTCCTGGTGAAGAAGGGCAGATATTGTCCTGGTAACGGTAATAATGGGGCTAGGTGATGGAAAGTCTTTTGAATATGAAGCTGAAGGTCAAATCTCGGCTGTGACAATTCTTAAGAAAGTGGATGAAAAAATTGTACTTTAATCTCTTAAATGCTTGTTGAGGAAGCCATTGGCGGTGATCCACTTTTTAATGTTTAAATGTATGTATTTGTGTATTCATTATGTGTATGTGGAGGAATATATGAAGTGATATGGATAAATGAAGGCATATAGGTACGCACACATACACATATGTAATTTCTTCTTGCTTCTTGAACGTGCATTTATCTGCAGTTGATATACTTTTACTCCTGGTGGAATTTGGTCATGTTCATTTTCTATTTGCTGTGACAGATTGGCTGTCATGAAGTTGTGACATATAAATGTTTGACTACTGGTAGTATTTTTAGTTGTTTAAAATAAAAATTCCTGAACTATAGAGAGTTATATCATTTTAACAGCCTGTTGGAATTCAAGTGGATTTGGGGTGGGGACTGGGCAGATCGGTTAGACATGGTTAGAATTTTTCGGTTTGCTTTTGGTAGCCTCAAAACCTCCTTTCTGGATTGCAAGGAACGATAAATTAGTATCATCTTTCCCCCAACTATGATAGCACAGGGAGGCCATTTAAAATATATATATCATTAAATAACCTTTTAATTTTGGAATAGTTTTAAATTTACAGTGAAGTTACTGTAGTACAGTACAGCACAGAAAATAGAGTGCAGAAAATTCTGTACTCTAAAGATAGCACAGAAAATTCCCGTATTCCTGTATCCAGGCTCCCCTGTTATAACATCTTACATTACTGTGGTACCTTTGTCACAACCAAGGAACCAGCATTGGTGCATTACTAGTAACTACACACTTTATTCAGATTTCACTGTTTTGTCCCGAAATCTCCTTTTTTCTATTTGAAGAACCAGTTACATTCAGTTGTCATGTCTCCTCTGGCTCCTCTGGGCTGTGACATTTTTCAGACTTTGTTCTCAGTGACCTTGACCATTTTGAGGTGTAATTCAGACATTTCGGTAGAATATCCGTCAAGTTTGATTTGTCTGATGTAGTTCTTGTGGTCAGACTGGGACTGTGGGATTTTGAGAGGAAGATCCTGATGGTCATTGTCATTGCATCATATCGAGGGTACATGTTATCAACATGGCATCATTTATATTAATCTTGATCACTGAAGATCTGTTAGCCAGGTTTTTCCACTGTAAAGTTACTGCTCCCCTCTCCACTCTTAAGAAGCAAATGACTAAGTGCAGCTGCGTTCAGGAGAATTTGGGGAGTTAAACTCCTCACACAGGTACTCCCCACGTTCGAGGGCTGTGCGGAGGATGAAAGGTAAGGCATTTATTTTTGACTCACTGCATTATAACCAGTCTTTGCATATAAACCAGCCCTTCCACTGTAGCCTGTATGATTTCTTTTCTGTTCACTGAAAATTTATAGATGTTGCTTTTCTGTAATAGAAAGATTTTGCAGCCTGGTGAGGATTTCAGGGCTGCGTTTTCTGACCTGCTCAGTTTGTGTCTAATTGGACATTTATCTGATGTGGTCCCCTGTTCAGAACAGGACACCTCACAGCTAAAATGAGGTTTCTGGAAGCACCAAGCACTGAGAACTCCCGGAGGCCACAACTCTGCACATGGGGGATTTCTGAGTAGCTAAGGATTTATATGGCCCAACTCAAAAATATTTTGACCAGTTTGGTCCTTCTGAAATACTATTATCATTAAACATTTTTTAAATGAATGTGCTGGTATGACGTTTTCCTAATTTATAACAGCTCGTTACTTCCTCACCAGAGGCCTGGACTGTGGAACCATTTGAGTTTTATTCTGTTGCTATTATGTTTTGAATCTTTTCTCTGTTAGCCGTCATTTCTTGCTGCTATTAGGTTGTCTGCCCCCAGCAATTACTTTTTCTCATCTGCTGTTTGTAACCATTTGTGAATTTAGAATTCAGACAACCAAACCTTTAGGAATTTTGCGGAATTAGTCAATACAGTGTGAAATAGGATCTGAGAGCTGGAATTCTGAACAAGTGTATACTTATGTAACTACCCTGGAGTTTTATTCTGCAGAAGTTCTGGTTCCCACCTCTGGTAGAATGGTGAGATTGGCCGAGTTGCATTAGTGTTATTTAACATAGGCCAATTGTATAAACTGCTTTATACAGTGTGCCCTAAACACGTTGTGAATGACAAGGAACCCATGAATCACATGTATAAAAAAGAAGACATGTAGATTTTGAGCCAAGATGTAAAGTTTGCTGACAATTTAAAATACACAGTCATAAATAAATTGTGATTGTTAAAGTAGTATCCTAAATACACAAAAATTGGCCTTTCTGGCAATGCTTATATGTGTATATCATACCCGGTGCTTTTGAAAATGACCAAAACGGAGGCATGACATTTGCATTAAAAAATTAGGAAATGACAAGACTATGTAAGATATTTGAATATTTTAATCATTCTTTATTAGAAAAGTGTTAGACTGACTTACCTATGGCTCTCACATTCTAACATGAATTTAATGTTTCATTATTTATATTATATCAATACACATCTATAGAGTAAGTACCACAGGGACATTAAAGTGCCGGAGTCCCTACGAGGACATAGATCAAATAAAGTGCAAGCTGATTAGAATAGTGTGTCATTAAGCATAAAAGATTTCTTTTAATGATTCTTTTCTCATGTGGTAATTGTTTCCCTGGTGTCTGCCACGTGCACAGATAACAAGGCCGGGTGTGTGGCTGTGCTGGTGGCAAAGCATCACCTTGTCTTTGGGCCATTAGACTTCTCTAGAATATTGTTAATAATTGTTATCTGTGGGTGGTTTGAAGGGGAGTGTAAGACAGGATAATTAAAGGGGAGATCTGAGGAGAGATACTGGTTCATTCAGGATCAGAATGTACCTCTTACACATCTTTTTGTAATTTGTGGAGGTAGGTAGAATATCACCATGAACTTTTATTTTATTTTATTTTGTTGTTGTTGTTGCAGTTTGGCCAGGGTCAGGTTCGAATGCTCAATCCTCAGTATATGGAGCCGGCACCCTACTCACTGAGCCACAGGCACCGCCCCTCACCATGAACTTTTTAAAAATCCAGTGAAATTAGGACTGGCGTGGTAGCTCATGCCTGTAATCCTAGTACTCTGGGAGGCCGAGGTGGGTGAATTGCTTGGGCTCACCAGTTTGAGACCAGCCTGAGCAAAAGCGAGAGCCTCCCCTCCCCCTGGTCTCTACTAAAAAACTGCCTAGAAAAACTGAGGCAAGAGGATTGCTTGAGCCTGAGTTGGACGTTGTTTTGAGCTGTGATGCCACGGCACTCTACCCAGGGCAACATCTTGAGACTCTGTCTCAAAAACAAAAAAAAAAAAAAAGAATTCAATGAAATTAAATTTTCATATTCATTTTGTTGTTATTTGGTAGATCCATATTGGGCCCAGATTATTTTAGGAGACCAACTTCAGCAATTAATATGAAGTTTGGTAATCTAATACTCAATGTTTATCGTAATTCCTTGACTTTTTTTTTTGAGACAGATTCTTAATCTTGCTCAGGTTCGTCTCAAACTCCTGAGTGGAAGCAATCCACCTACCTCAGCCTCCCAGAGTGCTGGGATTGCACGCATGAACCAGCATGCTGGCCTTACTTGACTGCATTTTTTTTTTTTTTTTTTTTTTTTTTTTTTGTACAGACAGAGTGTCACCTTATCGCCCTCGGGTAGAGTGCCGTGGCGTCACACAGCTCACAGCAACCTCCAACTCCTGGGCTTAGGCGATTCTCTTGCCTCAGCCTCCCGAGTAGCTGGGACTACAGGCGCCCGCCAAGAGTGCAGTCATCGAAGTTAGGTTTCTTCTGGAAGTACAGGCAGTTCATTTAACAATGATAACGTGCTTGCATTTCGTTTCATTGCATTTGTTGAACTCCACAAGTTATGCTTAAGAACAACATCTTAATATTTCTGTCGTGATGAAAGCAGCAGTTCTGGATTTGCTTTGGATTTGTTTCTATTTTTTTGTTGTTTGTTTAATTTTTATGTTCCCTTGTCTCTGCCACAGATTATTTTAAATTTTACTTTTTGTACTTGTAAGCAGTGCTCTTATCAAATTTTAGTTTTTTTTTACCATCGTAACATTTGTTTTGGATTACAAAGGGAACATTTTTAAATAACATCCAGGAAATGTATTTAATGAACATTTGGAAAATATAAGGTATAAAGAAAAAAATTACCAACACTTTTAATTATATAACCATTGTTAATATTTTCAAATACTGTAGTTGTATTACATTATAAACATAATTTTTCTTAGATAATATTAATTTTTTTTTTTTTTTGAGACAGAGTCTCAAGCTGGCCCCCTGGGTAGAGTGTCATGGCATCCCAGTTCACAGCAACCTCAAATTCTTGGGTTCAAGTGATTCTCCTGCCTCAGCCTCCCAAGCAGCTGGGACCATAGGCGCCCACAGTGCCCAGCTATTTTGTTGTTGTTGTTCTTGCAGTTGTCATTGTTGTTTTAGCTGGCCCAGGACGAGTTCAAACACGCCAGCCTTAGTGCATGTGGCCGGCACCCTACCCACTGAGCTACAGGCACCACCCGATGATATTAATTTTTTGAGAACATATATACATATGTGTTTTTTAATTAGTTGAAATTAAACAATTTCTGTTTTGTTGGCCCTTGGTTTTTTTCTAGCTTTTACTATTAAAAGCAGTTCAGAGAACATCTTTTGGGGTAATTCTTTTTTGTAATTCAGATACTTTATTTTGCATAATAGTTGTAGAAATTCAATTACTGGGTCAAACAATAGGAATTTTTTCTTCCTTTAGTGACCTCCACTGAAAATAAATGTCATTTTATAACAAGTGCTAAATCATTCTTTTTTCTTTTCTCTTCAGCTCACAACCCTGGGAAATCTTATACCTTCAAGTACTGTGTTTTTCTGCTGTGATATGCAGGAGAGGTTCAGACCAGCCATCAAGTATTTTGGGGATATTATTAGCGTGGGACAAAGATTGGTATGCTCGTGTTTTTATTTTTTCCAATTTGCTGAAGCACGATGTATATTTATATATGCACATATATGTACATTGCTATTATTTTTGTGTTTGGTTATTTTTTTCAGTTGCAGGGGGCCCGGATTTTAGGAATTCCAGTTATTGTAACGGAACAGTACCCTAAAGGTCTGGGAAGCACTGTTCAAGAAATCGATTTAACAGGTGTAAAACTGGTACTTCCAAAGACCAAGTTTTCAATGGTATTACCAGAAGTAGAAGCAGCATTAGCGGAGATTCCTGGAGTCAGGAGTGTGGTGTTATTTGGAGTAGAAGTAAGTACCTGTTATTAAGTTTTGAGCACAATGTGCTTTATAGAAAACTGGATATTTCCAGAATGTAATTTGGGATAAAGAATGTCAGGTAGGTGGTAATAATGATAAAAAACTTTCACCTTGCGTTAAATGTTCACTATTTGCATGACACCGACCTATGTGCTTTATAGCTGTTAACTACTTTTGGAACATATTTTTAACAAGGCATTATTTTTATGTCTTTATGGTAGGATTCCATGTAGGTCATACATTTGTGTGAGTAAAACACTAGAGGTTGTGTAGTTCATTACCTTCAAATTTGAATTACATAAATATCTTTTTATAAGAAAAAAACCTCATGAATTCTTAATGCTGATTTTAGTTAGTATATTACCAGCTTTTAAATAACTATTAAAGGAAAATTTTAAAAATTATGAACAAAATTATAAAAACAAAATAATATTATGTTAATAGTTATGATATTTTCAAAGTAGATTTTTTAGCTGTAGGTTTTAAAAGTCAAAAGATATTATAGCCAGTATAGATAGATGTATATTAAATATTTCTGTAGTTTGAGTTCAGTAATGGCAGTGTAGAGGAAACCTGTTTGTATGAATATGTTATAGCAAATGCTTTTGCTGGCTCTGCACTTTTTTTGCTTTTTCATCATAATTAGACCTTATGCTTAATCAAAATTATCTTTGGGCAGTCCTCCAAGGCTAATTTTAATGAAGTGTCAGTTGATAATTTTCCAAAACACTCTACTCTTGTGAAGATAAGGTTGGCTGGCGTGGCATTATTGAAATGTGCTTTGGTTGTAAATGTAATTCATTTATTGTTGAAACATGTTTTCCTTATTTTTGTTAATGAATTGTTACAACACAAAGATGGGAACTGCATAATACATTTGCTGGTGATGTGAACTGGGTATTTTTTCTCGATGTTGCACGTTATTTCTAACTTGGCCTACCTTGACAGGTGCCCTGTCACGACTCAGTTTTCTACTATTCTGTCTGCGCTGCTGCAGGCTCACTTTTCACGTGGCGCTCTTGCTATGAATGCAGAAGTAAACCCAAATAAATGCAAGTGGCACCAAAACCATGTGGTAGTGGCCAGCCATCTGAAAGTCAGCCAGATGACACAGAGAAAAATCTTTTAGCATTTCTCACAAAACTCTAAGAACGTAGTTAAGGCCCCTCTTATCAGAAACATTGATATCAGACGTGTCTCATTTTAGAAAGGAATAATCCAAAGCTAGCTAGTTAGAGGCCAAGCTAGATGTCGAGAAGGGCTCTTAGATCTGTGGCGCTCACTCTGCTTTATGCTGCAGCACCTTCGTGACATACTTCTGGTTTGCTGTATTATCACATGTCACTGTCACTTTCCTACCAGACTCACGTGTGCATCCAGCAAACTGCCCTGGAGCTAGTTGGCCGAGGAGTGGAGGTCCATATCGTTGCTGATGCCACCTCCTCGAGGAGCATGATGGACAGGGTGTTTGCTCTTGAGGTAATTGTCCTGTTTGAAAATAGGTGATTTGTCAAGCTCCCCCAATACAGTAGACGCTCCACGGTGGACCACCTCCTCAAGTTGATGTAATTTCTATAGACCGAATACACCACATGTCCATATCTAGATTTCCATTTGCCAAAAGTTCCTTTACGTCTTTTGTTGTAACTACTGTAGTTTTATACACAGACTAAGGGGTATTCCACAAAGCCTAACCTGAACTGTTAGAGGTTTGCACATTAAAAACAGCTTAGCCTAACTCAGCTTAACTCAGCCAAGAGCTAGCCAAAAACTAGGGCAGAGTAGGGCTAAGCCCAACCTCATAGAGTTGCCCCTCGGTATCCACAGATTCCACATCCATGGATTCAATCTATAGGGGGTCAAAAATACTCAGGGAAAAAAAAATCAAAAATAACACTACAACAATAAAAATAATATAAATAAAAAGGTACAGTAAACATATTTACATAGCATTTACGCTGTGTTCGGTATTATAAGTAATCTAGAGATGATTTAAAATGTACAGAAGGCTGTGCCATTGTCTATCAGGGACTTGAGCATCTGCAGATTTTGGTATCCTGGCAGTAGGGTAGGGATGGGGGGTTCCTGGCACTAGTAGCTCATGGATACTGGGGCACAACTCTGTTAGGTTTCTTCATACTTGAATTTCTGGGACTCGCAGGTGTGTCAGTGACTGTGGACACTATATACACGTATCTCACGGCGCTCTGACACCACAGTGTCACAGTGTCCCCTGTAGCAGTGTCGCCGTCAGGGCTTCTCTGTCTTGTTGCCTAACAGCCGTCTGCCTGGAGCATGTCTGTTCCAAGACTGTGAAAAAGCAAGCTACCAAGTAATCCTGGGAACGTTCATTCCTCGTTATGGATCTCTCCCTCTCCCTCTCCCATATTTGAGTCTAATCCTATAAAAGTTTTAGAGTAATGTACATACAGATTTAGTCACAGAGTTCTTTGACTGTTTATTTTTATTGAGAATGGGAAGTAACAGGTTTTTGGATTTTTATTTTTGGAGATCCTCCAGTGTTGGTGCACAAGCTGGCCTGTGAACTGCTTTCTCTGTGGGATTGCTAAACCAGCTCTTTAGCCTGAAGGTTCTCCAGGGTTGTGAGGGGGAGCTGGTGAGAAAGGGAGGGGCTGGCAGAGGAGAGAAAGAGGAGAGTAAAGGGCAGGGGGACGGCTGACCAGAAACAGGCAGTAGCTGGCAGCCGCGGTTGTTTCAAGGGCCTGGTTAGCCGTCCCTTTTTCATTATTCCTTAAGCAGTGAAGCAGTGAGTCTTACGTGCTATATTGAGATTACAGGTAGAAATAATTTTATTTACTTTGTTAAATTATTTTCAAGTCGATTTAGACTATTGGATTCTGTGGTCTCTAGTACTAAGTCTCAGCAAAGATCCTTAAGCCGTGCTTACAGTCATGAGTCAACCAACTTCCACTTTTCAGGTTTCCTCTGTGACCTGAATGTAAACACGTCTGCTGTCAGATCCTCACCACCTCAGCAAGCAGCTCTGTCATCTGTAGATAAACCTTTATTATAATGCTGGGGTCCAGAACTTTGGAAGTAAAAAACATGAAAGGAAAACCTAAAACCTTTCTTGCATGTAAAGATATTTCAAGGGCTTTTCTCCCTACGTTCACATAAGTTTGTTAGACACATCTTTATTATGGCATTTAACAGAGCATTTTGATTATTGGCAATTCTGGCTTCCAGCAGGACTCATATTAGAAACATGGTTAGCTAGTTACCATCCAGTCTTGTTTTTTGAGAGGCACTCTGTCATCGCAAGGATTGGGAGTCCAGGCAGTCAGGGGGATAATATGGGTTTGAATGCAGGGTCTGGTGTTTGTAAACGTGTGATGTTACCCCTGTACTTCATATTTCTCATTAGTGAAATGGAAGTGTTAAAAACAATAATATGATAGGAGTTTTATGGGAATGAAATGAGATAATGTGTTGATAGTATAGTATCTAGCACAGTAAATGAAATGCTAGCTGCTGCTTTTTTTTCTTTTATTGTTACAATTTGTTTGTACAATCAAACAAACAATTTTTTGTTTGTTACAATCTCTTTGTGAGATTTGTTTGTTACAATCTCTTTGTGAGATTAGTCTTACCAGAAATGTATCAGCATGTATCTTTCAAGACCCAGAAGAGACTGTTCTTAACATCTGAAAGGGAAGGAAAAGCCTGTCTTCTGGGGTAGATTTGGAAGGGTCTGGAGCAGCCATCATGACCCAAGGTTGAAAGGAAAAATTATTGTAGATGAGATCAGGTGGTGATGGGGAGAACCCTCCAGATTACAGATTTTTCATTTCATAATCTTTTTTTTTTGATATGGAGGTGATTTAATTTTCTCAATCTGGTTGGGGGAATGTTAAGTTTTAACTATGAAAGTTAAAATAGCACGGTGGTCATCCCCCCTCTACTGTGTGCCTTTAGAACATAACAGTTTCATTCCAGAGACTATCCATCTGGCCTGTTAAGATTATTATACTGATAAGATTTATAGTTAGCATTATTGAAACTTCACGATGCCGGGCTCTGAGGCATGGGCTTCATTCAATGAATGTTTTCTGAGCAATTGCCCTCTGAAAGGCATTGTGTCTTTCAACTAATACTTGTACAGTAAATGCAGAATAATGTATAATCAAACCCTCTCTTGAACTTGATGTCCTTGTGCGTCTGGGGAGTTTTTAGTAGCCCTTGGAAATGTTATCGGTTTAGTCTTTTTCCTCCCCCCTCCGAGTCTTTTATGGCTTTATGCACTTGCATTTTTGGGTTTGTAGGTCAGAGCCACCGTTCTTTTCCTTTGGCCTAGTTGGACTAGTTTTGTGAGTGTGAGAGAAGAACTTCAAAAGCCAAATGTACATGTAGCAGTTGCGTTAAATAGTAGGCATTTCTGTTGCCCCCATTTAAGCCAGGAGAGAAAGTGGGTTTGGAAGTAGTATGGTCAGGGTGGTGGGTAGGAACCAGCCAGGTGTGTCGGGAAAGCTGCTGCTCCTTCCTGCTGTTTCTCAGGCACCCTTTCCAGTTGGGGCAGGGCAGGCGCTGTGGGAAGGTCCAACCAGATCTAAAACCTTTGCTATTTTGCTAAGCCTCTCCTGCTCCTAATATAGGTTCCTGGCTAGATTATTTTAAAACCCAATCAGTATTAGCTACATCTCAATCTTGAACTAAGTAATATTTTGTAGGTATCACTTTACTAAAATTTATTTCCGTGTCACGGATTCCCACCCGGTCTCTGCCCTGCCGATCCGACTCAGCATCCCTGAGGCTTGGTGGAGTAAATGGACCAGGGTTGGCTCAGTGGAGCCCTAGGGAAGGCTGGACTGGTAGACAGGCTTCTCCCAGGAGCACTAATTTTCTTTCTTAGATCTTGGAACATAGTTCATTTCCTCCTGCCTCAATAAGGAGCTAAAAAGATTCGTGAGAACTGACCTTCGTTGGTGGGTTGGAGTGTGTAGCTAAAGCACTTTCGCAGACAGTGAAGGTCTCGGATTCAGATCCCATAGTTGTAAATCACTTTAGTCAATAGTGTGCAGGAGGGAGGGCAGGGCCTGCGGAGGGAGAGCTGGGCTTGCATGGCTGGACGTTCAGTGCGGTTCTCGCACACCTGCACTGCACGTGTCTTACATTTATTCTCTGCCTTTCCTCGTGAAACAAATGTGTGATCTTTTGACCTTTTAAAGGGTTTAGTATGATAGCTGACTAAAAAGCAAGGAGGCGGACATTACAATTTCCAGATGTCTTAACAAAAACTCGGGCATAACTCACCCTAGTAAGTTATTGTCCAAACTAATAGCCGTGTCCTCTGCCTTTCACATAACTCCCTGTGGTTTTTCCACTTCTAGAGAGTTCTGGTTAGCACTTTTGCACTCTTTTCTTTACTGGTTGTTGAAGCGAGGTACAATTTGCTTTCTGATAAGGAAGTTAGGCTTATAGAAAGAAAGAGTCTGCCAATGGAAGGTTGGGGTTGCTGACCTCCGGCCATCTGAAGGGAGGTTCGTTTCCACTCAGTAGGGGTGTCCTGGCCATGCAGATGCTACAAGGTTTGCTCCTCTGACTTGCTCAGGAATGGTTCTAACCACTTCCTCTTTCACGGTTCTGTGGTGGATGTTTTTGTCATAACAGTTTGCCTGTTTTTCCCCTCTGATAACAAATATATCCAGGGGATGAATCTCTGCTGTAGAATTCTCTGCTCCCTCCTTCCTCCTGCCCTCCCCGCCCCTCTTGCTCTCTGTTCTTTGTCCTCTTCCCTCCCTTCTCCTTGCCTTTCTCCCTCTCTTCCCGCCCTGGAGATTTCTCCCTTTAGTTACTTTAGCTCCACCGGAGCAGTGTGGCCAGGACATCCTTTGACCTGTCAGTGAAACTTTGCACAGCCTTGAATGTTATGCTCTCGTTTGGTGATTCTAAACAATTTCAGACAGCAGCAGTGGTAGACAGGGCTCACGTGCTCTAGGTCAGATGTTTGGGGGCAGAAAGAAATTAAGAATTATTTTAATTCTTACATTAGTTTTAATGCCATTAAAAAATTCAGTTATATAAAACTGGATAATGAATTACTATTGAAATATTGTAGACAGCTACAATTATATTCACAACACAGCTAATGGGGCTTTAGAAGTATTACCCTGCCCTATATTTGTAAATAAATAGCTACTAAATGCCAGGAATGCCAGGCATAAATATACACTACCAAATACAAATAAATACACAAATATCAATATACATCATGATCTCATGGCTCAGCTAAGCTACAGAGGGGGGACATATGGTCAGAGGCACCTTTTTAGCTCAATATTAGAAATAAAAGAGTGTAATAAATTTAGGAGTAACTCAAGGGAATGAATGGGTGAGAGGTGAAGCACAAATCTGCGGATGGTGTTTAGGACATAGCGTCAATTAGAAGTATCTGAGTAGTCAGTGATTTCCTCTGGCTCTGTCCTCTCTCATGTTTTAGTTATTAGCCTTGATAATTCTCTTGCTCTCTGCACATACAGGTCAAACATTGGCTACCTGTTTCCTCTTTGCTTGTTTCTAGTCCATTTTACTAATATTGAGAATAATCATATTGAACTTGTGGTATGGCTCATTTTGAAATCTGTCCCCATCGCTAAATGGTTGGGGACCATGATTTCAGTAGAGGACACTAGTTCCTGTGTCCCAGCTTACTGTTACAGTTTTAAGATAGTGTTCGTTCTCCTGCTCACTTCTTGATTTGTCTTTACTCTTTTTTTTGAAGCGTCTTGCCCGAACTGGGATTATAGTAACCACAAGTGAGGCTGTCCTGCTGCAGCTGGTGGCTGACAAAGACCATCCAAAATTCAAGGAAATTCAGAATCTAATTAAGGCGAGTGCTCCAGAGTCCGGTCTGCTTTCCAAAGTATAGGACGTTGGAAGGACTGGTATGCTACGCATTGTCAGGTGCGGGACTGTAAGCCCACACAAGCTCTTATCTCTACTAAATTAAAATGTTAAGTCAAAAATGGCTCCTTTTTTGCGCCTCTTAGTGAAACTTAACTGGCTAGACCGTGCGAGTACCAGCATTTAGTTAACAAATGTCAAAGGCTTCAGGTGCTGCTTCCCTTTTTTTTTTGTTAATGTGCTTTTATTTATTAAAAAAAAACAAAAAACATTACAATGAAGGTGCCTGTTCTGTCTATACTGTATACACCTCTCGTAACTTTCAAAAGTGGATACTATTGTGAAGTTTTCTTAAATTGTGCACTTTAAAGAAAAAGTACCAATAATGATTTGGCTTTTGTATCATTGTTAGATGTATGTTATAATGTTAATGTGGAGTTAGTGCTTTTAGCAGGGGTGTCCAACTTTTTTTTTAAATCTCTGCTGTACATCAGAAAAAGCAGCACTGTGTTAAATATACAAAAACTAACAAAAGCTGATGAGCAATAAAAATGGCCCCACCACAGGTAAGCAAGAAAAGTCTACAAAATCGGCATGTGGGCCCGCAGGTTACCTGCTTTATAGATTGATTAAAATAGGATTGTTATTTGTGAATTTAAAAAGCGGGCTCTGGATGGTGTTACCCAGTTTCTTCAGTGGGACTTACTATTGTTGATTTATTATGTGAGTTGCATTAATCTAACCATATCAGATTATGTTGAATAATTTTACATCTTTCTTAATTATACTGATTTTCTTCTTCTAGTCCCCATCACCAATTCTCTGTTAATGTTCTCTTTTTTAGCTGAATCTTTTACCTAGGGAAAGACTCCTGGGACCATTGCTTATTTTATTTTTAAAAACAGATGGAAGGATTTGTCATCTAATTGGTGGGGGACTGTGTTAGCATCTTTGAAGTATGACTTTAGTAGAGTATCATTACAACCATTGGGAATACATGTTCTATTATGCACCAGATTTAGCAAAAAGATAAAGGCTGGATAATATGTAGTTCTAAAATGACCACATTCTGTTTCATTATCTTTTTTTCCACCTACCCTCCAAATATTTTTAATGCAAAAGGTATCAGTACCGACTTGGTAGTTTTAAATTTGTGATCATTGTTACCCTTCAATAAATTTATTTTCATTAAAAACTTATTAGAAGGTTTTACACTTTTTTTTAATATTATGTGAAATGTGGAACATTGCTGTCTTTTATATTAAAGTAATTAAAGAAAATGTATTCTGTGAATGAAATTATTCCATCTCTCACAGATGGCTTTCCGGGTATAATTCCAGAGATTCTAATATTTCTTTAAAGGTAATATAATTTTGACATTTATAATCTTTCAACTCATGAGAATTGTCAAAGAAGGAAAACCCTTTGCAGGTGGAGACAGATTTTACTGAGGGGCGAAGGGTTTTCTTCATTAGTTAAGAGGAGTGGATTTTTTTTCTTTTGTTAATGGTAGCAAATGGCAACCTAGCATTCTTATTGAATATTTCTTCCCAGACATTTTTTTTGGGGGGGTCAACAGAGAATCAAAGATTTCTCTACATTCTAAAAATTTCTTTTTATTAATTTAACCTAATGGTTCTGCTACTGGAATTTTAATATGAATGTAGATCATCTAAAGATCTTGATAAAATGTTGACTCTGACGCAGGTCTACAGTAGAGCCTGACGTGACATTTTGCATTTCCCCAAAATGGACAGTTTCTCCTAGTGCCATTCAGAAGGGACCGTACTTGAAGTAGCAAGACAGTAATTCATAAACAGCTGTTATGTTTCTGAGCTACCACCACCATGGTGAAGACTTTTCACAGCTGAAACCAATTCTGTGACCCTGGATCCCTTTCCTCTGGCTTCAGCAACAAACTACTGAACACACAAACTTCAGACACAAACTTAGTGTCTTAAAACAACACAAATGTTTTTTATAGTTCTGTAGGTTGAATCACTGGCTGAAAGTAATCCTAGGTATGAACAGGGCTCCCATCTTTTCCTGGAAGCTGTAGTGCAGGATCCCTGTGTCCTGCCGTTCCAGACATCTAGCGTCCACTGCTTTTTTTTTTTTTTTTGTAGAGACAGAGTCTCACTTAATTGCTCTCAGTAGAGTGCCGTGGAATTGCACAGCTCATAGCAACCTCCAACTCCTGGGCTTAGGCAATTCTCTTGCCTCAACCTCCCAGCTATTCCTTTGTTGCAGTTTGGCCGGGGCCAGGTTCGAACCCGCCACCCTCAGTATATGGGGCCGGCGCCCTACCCACTGAGCCATAGGCACCGCCCTGTCCGCCAACGTTTTTTGGCTCTTGTGGCTTGATTGCTCCCAATTCCAAGCCAGCAAGGACAGATCTGGTCTTTCTCATGTCACATGTGCCTGACTCACTCTTCCACCTCCCTTTTCTTGGCAAGAGCTCATGTGATTTAAGGCTAACTGATCAGCCAACCTTATTTCATTTTTGACTTTAATTCCCTTTTGCTATGAAACAACATATACACAGGTTTGGGGGAGTGGCAGACGAACATCTTTGGGGTCCATTCTGCGTAATGCCGACACCACTATGTGATTCGATATTTTCTTTCTTCTGTTATTTACCATACTTCCATCCTTCCCACTAGATTATAAGCTCCTTGAAAGCAGGTACTGTACATTATCTAAACTCATTCTGGGAACATTTTTGAGATCCTCCTAAGTTCTAAATATTGTGCTGTGTCCCAAGGATAAAAAGATATCCCTTGGAAACTTACAGTGTCCCACAAAACCAGACACATCATAACCTCTTGGTAAATCTGAATTGAATTATGTCAAAGGTTCAGGAATGCCAACTAAAGCATTAGAATTCAGAATAATATAATTGTGAGTCCTGCCTTCTCTCCTTTTTCTTGTTCGTCAAACAAGGTGACAAGGCTTTCTTGTTACGGAAAACTGAACTGATTTTAATACATAAGACATTGGAAGCTTCTGTAACTTTGTAGGATAATTACATTTTATTCGTGTTGTAAAGAACTTAAGCAAAAGAATAGACCAAGGTTTTGAATTGCAAGGGGAGAAAGGAGTAGGACCTAGAGCAGCTGTGAAAATTTTTAAAGATCATTAATTAAATTACTTTTGAAAGAAGTTCAAAGCACGGTAAGCATATTCTTTTTTTTTTTTGAGACAGAGCCTCAAGCTGTTGCCCTGGGTAGAGTGCTGTGGCATCACAGCTCACGGCAACCTCCAACTCTTGGGCTTAAGCGATTCTCTTGCCTCAGCCTCCCAAGTAGCTGGGACTACAGGCGCCCACCACAACGCCTGGATATTTTTTGGTTGTAGTTGTCATTGTTGTTTGGCAGGCCCAGGCTGGATTCACACCTGCCACCTCTGGTGTATATGACTGGCACCTTAGCCACTTGAGCTACAGGCGCCAAGCCAGCATATTCTTGAACGTTTTTTTTTTTTTTAATCAACATAAGTGTGATGTGGAAGTCTAACTATGGGTTTAAGTGTGCCGTGAGATTATAAAACAGTTTGAAAAATACTGATCTAGAGAATTCACTTCTTGAAATGCTAAAACATCTATAGAAGCTAACTCTAAAATGAAAAGTGATAATTTACTTCAACCAGGGAACCTAACACTGTTACATCCATTGAAGTATCACATTTCTGTATGTAGGTGGAATGTTTTCCCTTTTTAAAAGTTTATATTTGGGTCCATAGGAAGATAGAGCTAGGTGGAATATAAAGATCATGATCTCAAAGGTCCGTGTCAGCTCCAAAATTTTAAAAGGCTTTCATTTTACAGATGTGGCTGGTGAGGCCCGGAGAGAAACGACTTTTCCAAAGTTGCACAGCAGGCTGAGAACTGAGTTAACTCCTGCCTTGTACTCCCTTACGTTAATTTATAGTGCTAAGGATTACCAGAAGGAAAGCATGCAGAACAATGAAAGTCTGCTGAAAAGGAGATATTTTATAGTCTTTAAAACAGAACACCAGTAAGATATTCTAGTGCCGATAGCTTTCCTTGGTTGTAACCTTTAGGCTCATTTCTTCTCTATGGTTTTCTCTAAAGCACATTTCCTCACTAATTTGGGGGAAATGTCTGACGGTCTGAAAATGGTCATTTTCATCAGCAACTGAAAATCGATTTCCCCACATCATTAAATTGATCAGGGTTTCCTTAATCTTCCCTGGGGCCTTCTTGGACTTGGATTTAAAATACTTTGAAATACATTAGGCTACCACGTGTACATCAGTTACTTAAATGAGATACACCATTTAGATAATTGCATAAATGTTTAAAATATGTTTTTTTAGAAGTCATGTTGCTCTCCTTTATCTTTTTAAGTTGTTCCCTAGGTTTTACTTATATTGCCTGGACAGTAGACTATCTTATTAAGAAACTTTTAGAAGACAGTATATTTTAAGTTGCTAAGTGAGCAGATCATAAATGTTCTTACCATGCACAAAAGTAACTGAGATGTGGAAATATTAATTGGCTTCCGTGTGGTATCATACATCAAAACAGCACACACCCTAACTATACACAGGGTTTATTTGACAATTAGCTCTCAATCAAGCTGGAAAAAAATGCAAGATGGCATTCACATGCTTAAAAATATTTTTCTACCTGCAGCATGTAAATAACCTGTTATCTTTATTGAAGAGAATGCAATCCTGATTTGCTTGCTGTATGAAACAGAAGTGTGAAATGGCCCCCGAGATTCCACTTGTCAGGGCTACGCACTTCCCAGTTATGTAATCAAACACTAATCTAGGTACGAGGTACAGCTGTGGAGAGTTTTGCTTCAGTAATCAAGGTCTCAAAGCAGTTTACCTTAATCAGTTTACCTCTATTCAGGTGAGCACTACGCAGGGCAGTCTTACCAGGTAAGGAGACTCTCAGTATAAGAGCATCAGGTGGGGTGCATTGGGCGTCTCGCCTGCTGACTTTGAAGATGGAGGATGTGAGCATGTGGGCATCTGGGAGCCGAAAGCAGCCCCTGCTGACAGCAAAGAAATAGAGAGCCGAGCTGTACAACCATAAAAACTTCATTCAGCAAACATCCTGGAGGAGCTTAGAAGAAGTTTCGTCCTTGGGACCACCAGATGAGAATGAAGTCCAGCTAATGTGTTGATTTCCATTTGTAAGACCCTGAGCAAAGAATAACAGCTATACTGTGTCTGGACTTCTGATTTATAGAACTATGGAGTAATAAATTTGTGTTTTAAGCTGATAAATTCGTGGTCGTTTGCTACATAGCAATAGAAAACAAATACTTTTTTATTTGACTTAAGAAAATGTTTACTTGGAGAGAGCAGGCTTATTAAACACACGTGACTTCAGGTGGATTTTATTAGGTCTTAGTGTTTGTAATAAAATGATTTGTTCCCCAAATAAAGCACTGTTTTTAAAATTAGATAGGCTTTGCTAGAAAACTGGACTTATTCTTTCTTTTTTAAAAACAAAATTTAATAGCACTTTTTGAAGAAAACAATAGTTTTTCTCTGTTCTGAAAAGCAAGTGTTTCCTACCCTCTCCCCTCTATCCTTATTCTTTCTCTCTAGAAGAAACCCTTCTTAATAGGAATTTTTTCTCCCTCTGCCATTTACTTCCACAACTGAGAAAATAAATATGCTTACATGAGACTTCATTTAAAGTTTTAGTTGTTTCCTGTGAAAGATGGAGATTTCGGCTTGCTTACATTATATCCTGTGTCTCCACAGCTTCCCCCTCCATCATTGTTAATGCAGTGTGGCTGTTTCTGTTATTTGGCAGAATCTGCCTTATTCTGGACGTGGACATTTTATCGGCCATTAATCTGCCTTCTTCAGATAAAAACTGAGGTCTGGGGCGGCACCTGTAGCTCAAGCAGCTAAGGCGCCAGCCACATACACCAGAGCTAACGGGTTCAAATCCAGCCCAGGTCTGCCAAACAGTGACAACTGCAGCCAAAAAATAGCCAGGTGTTGTGGTGGGCACCTGTACTGCCAGCTTCTTGGGAGGCAGAGGCAAGAGAATCGCTTAAGCCCAGGAGTTTGAGGTTGCTGTGAGCTGTGATGCCTTCGCACTCTACCGAGAGCGATAGCTTGAGGCTCTGTCTCAAAAAAAATAATAATAATAATAATATTAATAATGATAACCAAAAAAACCCTGAGGTCTACCTAGAGGTTCAGGTCACAAGCCGGGCTTCTCACTGTGGGCTTTCAAGTCTGGGCTCCACGGTCCTTCATTCCTTAAGCTCTTAAGAGTCAGAGAAAAGTTACAGCCTGGGTGATAAGAGGCTCCAGGACAAGACAGAGCCGAAACCTCCTCCCTTCAAGAGGAGTATGTTGGTATCTGAGGTGTGCAGAATCAAACTTATATCATTGAACTTCGCTTTCTAGCCCTGCGTTTCTACTGATGGTGCAAAACATAGCCAAACATAATCACTTCAGGATTTGTTTCTTTGGGGGAAAGAACTTTGTTATTCAGGGGTTTATCTGCTGACTGGCCCTTGCTTGGTCTTTGGCTTTTCTGGGTGTGCAGCCCGGGTGGGTCCCTGTGCTGGTTACAGCCCCGTCGTGTTGCTTGGGTGGTCTCCCCCTTTGGCCCCTCATCTCTGTGCCTCCCCAGCTCACCACAGAACCTTCCTAGGGCCTCTAAGCCTTTTCTCAGCTTTATTCAAAATGAGGATCTTGGGAAGATTTGGAATTCCTCCTCAACCAACTTGGAGCTGAGGGAGATGGGGGCGGGGCATGGAAAGGGCTGGAGTGTAAGGAAGGGTGCCATGGGCTTTGTGCTAGGTCATCTTTTCCAAGGGACTCCAGTGAGAGCTGAAGCATGAATCATCATTTCTTTTATTTTTTTATTTTTTTAATTTTTTTTTAGAGACAGAGTCTCACTTTATGGCCACCGGTAGAGTGCCGTGGCCTCACACAGCTCACAGCAACCTCTAACTCCTGGGCTTAGGCGATTCTCTTGCCTCAGCCTCCCGAGTAGCTGGGACTACAGGCGCCTGCCACAACGCCCGGCTAGAATCATCATTTCTTAAAGTCCCCGACAGCTTAAGCTTTCCCAGTTGTTGATTAGAAACGACCAGTTAAGTTTCAATAGAAAAAAATAGTAAAAGTTAAGAGATTTATTGCAAGGAATTGACCTATCCAACTTTGGGAGCTGGCTAGGCAAGGCTAAATTTGTAAGGTGGGTATAAGGAAGGGCAGGATGGGACACTTTTGTAGGCATTGGGGGGGTCCATATTTGGAATTTCTTCTAGGAAACAAAATCTTAGCTCTGTGGGTAAGAACTCCCAACTGACTAAATCAGACCCACCCAGATTATGAGAGATAATTGCCACTACTTAAAGTCAACTGATTATGAACTATAATCACTTCCATAATATATCTACCTGCACAATAACACTTAGTGTTTGAATAGTGGGACTTAGAGCCTAGCCAAGTTGACACACAAAGCTGGCTATTCAAGGAAGTATTTATTATTCAATAGCAATCTCTGTCTGGGAGTTTAAAATAAGACATTGTCTCAGTCTGTTGAGGCTGTTACAACATAATACCATGAACTTGGTGGTTTATAAACAACAGAAATTTATTTCTCAGTTCTGGAGTCAGAAGTCTAAGTTTGAGGGCAAGGTGCTGGCAGATTGCTCACCATCTCGTGAGAGCTCACTGGTTCACAGACAATGCCTCTTCCTCACATGCTGGAAGGGACAAGGCAGCTTTCCGGGGCACTTTTGTAAGGGAACTCCTTGTCTGATCATCCCCCAAAGGCTCCCATCAACATGAATTCAACATGCATTCGGGGCAGGAGAACCCACAGACACTCAAACCACACAAAATATTTTAATGAAAAACAGTTTCTCTTTCTTAATTCATTTTCTCCTCCTTGAATATTCGTAGCCTCTTTTTTTTTTTTTTATTGTTGGGGATTCATTGAGGGTACAATAAGCCAGGTTACACTGATTGCAATTGTTAGGTAACGCCCCTCTTGCAATCATGTCTTGCCCCCATAAAGTGTGACACACACCAAGGCCCCACCCCCCTCCCTCCATCCCTCTTTCTGCTTCCCCCCATAACCTTAATTGTCATTAATTGTCCTCATATCAAAATTGAGTACATAGGATTCATGCTTCTCCATTCTTGTGATGCATTACTAAGAATAATGTCTTCCACGTCCATCCAGGTTAATACAAAGGATGTAAAGTCTCCATTTTTTTTAATGGCTGAATAGTATTCCACGGTATACACATACCAGAGCTTGTTAATCCATTCCGGGGTTGATGGGCATTTAGGCTGTTTCCACATTTTGGCGATTGTAAATTGAGCTGCAATAAACAGTCTAGTACAAGTGTCCTTATGATAAAAGGATTTTTTTCCTTCTAGGTAGATGCCCAGTAATGGGATTGTAGGATCAAATAGGAGGTCTAGCTTGAGTGCTTTGAGGTTTCTCCATACTTCCTTCCAGAAAGGTTGTACTAGTTTGCAGTCCCACCAGCAGTGTAAAAGTGTTCCCTTCTCTCCACATCCACGCCAGCATCTGCAGTTTTGAGATTTTGTGATGTGGGCTATTCTCACTGGGGTTAGATGATATCTCAGGGTTGTTTTGATTTGCATTTCTCTAATATATAGAGATGATGAACATTTTTTCATGTGTTTGTTAGCCATTCGTGTGTCATCTTTAGAGAAGGTTCTATTCACGTCTCTTGCCCATTGATATAAGGGATTGTTGGCTTTTTTCATGTGGATTAATTTGAGTTCTCTATAGATCCTAGTTATCAAGCTTTTGTCTGATTGAAAATATGCAAAAATCCTTTCCTATTGTGTAGGTTGTCTCTTTGCTTTGGTTATTGTCTCCTTAGCTGTACAGAAGCTTTTCAGTTTAATGAAGTACTATTTGTTTATTTTTGTTGTTGTTGCAATTGCCATGGCAGTCTTCTTCATGAAGTCTTTCCCCAGGCCAATATCTTCCAGTGTTTTTCCTATGCTTTCTTGGAGGATTTTTATTGTTTTATGCCTTAAATTTAAGTCCTTTATCCATCTTGAATCAATTTTTGTGAGTGAGGAAAGGTGTGGGTCCAGTTTCAGTCTTTTACATGTAGACATCCAGTTCTCCCAACACCATTTATTGAATAGGGAGTCTTTCCCCCAAGGTATGTTCTTGTTTGGTTTATCGAAGATTAGGTGGTTGTAAGATGTTAGTTTCATTTCTTGGTTTTCAATTCGATTCCAAGTGTCTATATCTCTGTTTTTGTTACAGTGCCATGCTGTCTTGACCACTATGGCTTTGTAGTAAAATAGATAAACCATTGGCCAGACTAATGAGGAATAGAAAAGTAAAATCTCTAGTAACCTCAATCAGAAATGATAAAAGGGAAATAACAACTGATCCCACAGAGATACAAGAGATCATCTCTGAATAGTACCAGAAACTCTATGCCCAGAAATTTGACAATGTGAAGGAAATGGATCAATATTTGGAATCACACCCTCTCCCTAGACTTAGCCAGGAAGAAATAGACCTCCTGAACAGACCAATTTCAAGCACTGAGATCAAAGAAACATTAAAAAAGCTTCCAACCAAAAAATGCCCTGGTCCAGATGGCTTCACTCCAGAATTCTATCAAACCTTCAAGGAAGAGCTTATTCCTGTACTGCAGAAATTATTCCAAAAAATTGAGGAAGAAGGAATCTTCCCCAACACATTCTATGAAGCAAACATCACCCTGATACCAAAACCAGGAAAAGACCCAAACAAAAAGGAGAATTTCAGACCAATCTCACTCATGAATATAGATGGAAAAATTCTCAACAAAATCCTAGCCAATAGATTACAGCTTATCATCAAAAAAGTCATTCATCATGATCAAGTAGGCTTCATCCCAGGGATGCAAGGCTGGTTTAACATACGCAAGTCCATAAACGTTATCCACCATATTAACAGAGGCAAAAATAAAGATCACATGATCCTCTCAATAGATGCAGAAAAAGCATTTGATAAAATCCAGCATCCTTTTCTAATTAGAACACTGAAGAGTATAGGCATAGGTGGCACATTTCTTAAACTGATTGAAGCTATCTATGACAAACCCACAGCCAATATTTTACTGAATGGAGTAAAACTGAAAGTTTTTCCTCTTAGAACTGGAACCAGACAAGGTTATCCTCTGTCACCTTTACTATTCAACGTAGTGCTAAAAGTTCTAGCCAATACAATTAGGAAAGACAAGGAAATAAAGGGAATCCAAATGGGAGCAGAGGAGGTCAAACTCTCCCTCTTTGCTGATGACATGATCTTATACTTAGAGAACCCCAAAGACTCAACCATAAGACTCCTAGAAGTCATCAAAAAATACAGTAATGTTTCAGGATATAAAATCAATGTCCACAAGTCAGTAGCCTTTGTATACACCAATAACAATCAAGATGAGAAGCTAATTAAGGACATAACTCCCTTCACCATAGTTTCAAAGAAAATGAAATACCTAGGAATATACCTAACGAGGGAGGTGAAGGACCTCTATAAAGAAAACTATGAAATCCTCAGAAAGGAAATAGCAGAGGATATTAACAAATGGAAGAACATACCATGCTCATGGATGGGAAGAATCAACATTGTTAAAATGTCTATACTTCCCAAAGCAATCTACCTGTTCAATGCCATTCCTATCAAAATACCAACATCGTACTTTCAAGATTTGGAAAAAATGATTCTGCGTTTTGTATGGAACCGGAAAAAACCCCATATAGCTAAGGCAGTTCTTAGTAATAAAAATAAACCTGGGGGCATCACCATACCAGATTTGAATCTTTGTAGCCTCTTACAAGGTGGGAACATCTACCTTCATAGTAAATAGCAAATTTTCTTAAGTTCAGTATTTGTTGCTTTCTGATTGTGATGGGCCATACAGCACCTTCCCTCCTCCCCTTACCTCTCGGCTGATTCTGTTATCTATTGCTGTGGAACAGATTATTGTGAAGCCTAGTGGGATAAAACTAGAGTTTACAGAACATGATTGACTCAGGTAAGTTGATGGTGTCCAGCTGGTCATGGTGGGTTTGTGGGGTCATAGCTGGCTCAGGTAACTTGATGGTGTCCAGCTGGTCATGGTGGGTTTGTGGGGTCATAGCTGGCTCAGGTAACTTGATGGTGTCCAGCTGGTCGTGGGTGGGTCTCTAGGGTCACAACTGGCTTTATCTACATGCCTGATGCCTTAGCAGGGCTGGCTGGAAGCCTGGGCTCAACTGCTTTCCCCTTTTTCTCCATATGGTCTTAGGGCTTTCTACATGGTCTGTCCTGCAGGGGAGTTGGCCTTTACTCTGATGGCTCAGGAGACCACAGCAGAAGCTGTCAGTCCTCTTAAAGACAAGGCCTGGAGCTGGCAGGGTGTCATCTCCCCTGTGGCCCAGTGGTCACAGCAGCCTTAGGCTTGCCCAGATTCAAAGGAAGTGTGAAAGTCCTCAGTTTTTTTATGTGAATTTGCAGCTACCTGTAATTCTCCATAATAACCTTTTCTGTAATATCTTTCCCCCATTTATATTATCCAAGGCACATTCCAACCTCTCACTGTTCCTTAAACATCTTAGACACCCCCTGCCTCAGGACCTCGGCTTTCCCCGTACTCTCTGCCCGGCTCTGTCTTCTCCCAGACATCCACATGCTCACCACGTTCATATAATGATTCAAATATCACTTTAGCGAAAAGCCTTCAGACAACCCTATTTAAACTGATAGTCCTTTCCACCACTACATACATAATCCATACCCTTTCCCTATTTTATTTTCCATACCATTTGGCAATACTTAACATGTGTATTCTATTTAATTTTTTTTCTCTTGTCCAAGTAAGTCTTACGTGGATGAAGATTTTTATATGTGTTGTTCACTGCTTTATCTATATCCCTAGCTCTTGAACTCGCATTCATCACAAAGCTTGGCCCTAAATTGGTGCCAAATATTGAACAAATGGGAATATTTAAATAGCTTTTTTTTTTTTATTTTTGAGACAGAGTCTCACCATGTCACCCTGGGTAGAGTGCTATCCTGTCACAGCTCACAGCAACCTCAAACTCCTAGGCTTAAACAATTCTCTTGCCTCAGCCTCCCAAGTAGCTGGGACTGCAGGCCAACCACAATGCCCAGTTATTTTTGCCAACCACAATGCCCAGTTATTTTTTATGTTGCAGTTGTCATTGTTGTTTTAGCTGGCCCTGGCTGGGTTTGAACCCACCAGTCTGGGTGCATGTGGCCAGCACCCTATCCACTGTGCTATTTGAGGGTGTCACCTCAAATAGCTTCTTATACCAGGCTTGTTTCTTGGCTTATAAGTTATTTCACAAATAAAAAAGCACCAGTTTGTTTTTTGAATAAGGAAGGAGGAGAAGAAAGATTATTTTTGCCTAATGACTTGTATTAACTAATAAGAAGATGATATTTCTGACTCTTCACCAGCAATGCACTGAATTGCATTTTTCCCCTAGTGATACTAGGTTTTTGTGATTCAGGTTTGTTAAATAAAGCCATACATTCATAGTTCTCCAAGAGCCATGCAGTTATTGTTAAGTCCATCTACTATGTTATTAATACTGAGAGAATCATTAACACAAAGAAAAGCCAAACAGATTGACTCCTGAATGTAATAACATTGTTATTCTGATGCTTTCATCATAGTATTCTCTAAAGATGAAGAAAAGAAGGAAGAAAAAACATCCTACCTCTGGCAAGGGTGAGACAGCATGTTGCCTTCTGTATCCTCAAGTCCAGCCCTTTGACTGAATCCAAATTTTACAAAGCAAATGCTTTTAATGAAGGGATTTGTTCTGGGAAGTTTGGATTCAGTTGAGGATCTGTCCTGGGGGATCTGGAGGGCCACATGGGCCCTTCAGTCTGCAGGTTCCCCACCCTGATTGACTCTTATTTTGTTTCCCAAAAAGTTGGGTAGAGAGGAAAGTGTATCTTTCCTTGCAGAAAATTGTAAACAGAGAACACACCTCTCATATCGAAAGCTTCATTTTCTGATATAATTATTAGTTGCACAATACATTTTACTGCTCAGCTCTGAAGTGGCTTGACTTCAGATTTGTTCATTGTTCTTGCAGCTGCTTCCTTGTTAAAATGTTCCTCCCATTTCAGACAGTAAATGCAAGAAGTGAGGTGCTGTATCTCAGAACCTATAGTTAATACACAAGTACTTGTTAATGTATGTCCAATACATGTACTTTTGAATTGGACTTCTGGAAGGTGCACATTGTGCTTTTAAGATAGCCTGTTTGGCAGCCCGCAACTAAAACCGTGGAATGCTTTATAAGTTAAAATGTTAGAAATGTGGGTATTTTTCCAAGAAATTAAGATCCTAAAAATAATACATGAAACATATGAACAACACAAGTATAAATTGTTAGTCACTATCCAAATGTTAGCATCTCTTTTTTTAAATGTATTGTTTGAATGCCAGAAAGTGCTTTATCCTTTTGGAGAGCTGACAAAACAAATACACTGTGTCCCGTAATGTCAGCGTTGTATTCACCAGTTTATTCCTGTGCAGAATGTACTGTACTGAATGCTGTAGAAAATTATAATGCAAATGCTAAGTATTTGTATATCTAAACAAATAATAAAATATAGCAGAAAAGATATTAATAAACATGGTATATCTGTATAGAGGAGCTCCATTATAATCTAGGACCACAGTTTTATGTGGCTGATTTTCAGCAAAATGTCATTATGTGGTGTGTGAGTATATGTCTACATACATATATCTTTTCAAATAACAAAAAGGCTGGGGTTGATGAAGGCAGTTGGCAGAGAAGCAAGAAACATTGAGGATTTCCCTGTCCTTCTAGAGAAGACCCAAGACTGGCATGATGCATTTGTAACCAAAGGTGTTGAAATGACAGACCTTCATAGCTTTGACCCTTGAGGCAAATTTCTTATATACAAGATGAAGAGATGAGGTTCATTAAGCCTAAGATTCATTGCAGTTCTAAATTCTATGCTTCAAATAATTAAACTGAAAAAAATTTAATATTTGCATGCTAATCATAGAAATTGTTTACTAGATATTTATTATTAAATATATGTCAGACACCTAAGTCCTTTAAATCTGTCAACTCCATAATCCGCATAACTCCATGATGAAGAACAAAGGGAGTAAGTTGCCCAATGTCATCCTCCAGGTTGGAAGTGGAGAGGCTGAAATGTTAACTTCTCCTTTACCTGGCATTCGGGCACTATGCATGTAACAGTTACGCTACACTCCCTCTTACCGTCTTGTCAGCCGGACCCCGGGCATGACCCTAGGGAAACTTCTGGGAGCAGGTCACGATGATGATGAAGGAAGCTGGTGGCAGACTGGGAGCTCTTGGGGATACCCACGGTTTTTCTTGATATATATAGATAGCCCTCTATAATTTCAGAGATGTTATAAATAGCTTGATTTTTATTTCAATACTTACATTTTACATTAAATAATTTGTTGAGCTCATTGAAAAACCCACAAGTTGAATGTCAACTATTTGGTTTGTTTTAAATTTCCTTTAAACCTTCATTAAATTGCTTTCTATTCGCATTTGAAAATGCAATTTTCTCAGCCTGAAACTTTTTTGTTGACTCACCCAACTTACCTATTCAAATCTTTCAGAAATAAATCGTTTCTTTTTATCCATGATGAATAGTCACTGACTTTGACAAATTCTGCATATTGTATTTTTGCTTAACTATTTATCTAAAACTAAAAATCTTTAACTCTTCTTTGTATCTGAATATATTAGCCTTAATTTCAGTAAAATATACATTCAGTAGCAAATAATTATAACCAAAATTAGCATAAAACGTATTAAAATTCAGAGTCATAGGAACATACCCTATAGCCTTTGTTTTCTTTCCATATTGGCCAATCTAATATGTTCTGAGTAATTATAATCAAATCAGTTGCTATTTAACACTGAACATGAATTTTCAAGCTAAAATCCACCAGTGTGAGGCCCAGGATTTGATTTTACTCTTATTACAAGTTAATAAATTAGCCCATTACTGTTTCAAGAATGTTGTGAGATTCTCACAGATTCCAGACTCAGAAAAAGAACATTATTACTCACGGCACTGCCGGCAGCGAGAGCATCATGCATTGGCACTGATGTCCCTCCGTCCCAAGTCCCATGGGGGGGGGGGAGGAAGTGAGTGCCAGACGTATATTATGCACGCTGTGAGTTTACACTGAGCTTTTGTGGCAAGCGGTAAGCAAGCCTGCCCATTGTCCCAAAGGAGACCTTCCTTCGCCTCTGAAGGTTACCAGCCACATCACGACATAAACAGAAAAGGCTCAGTGAAAGAGTATTCAGGACCTTGAAGTTTTGCACACCCAGCAAGACATGTCGGAGCCCAGTGAAGACTGTCTCAACAGACAGGGTGTAAGGGCAGGGTCTGTGGCAGGGTCCTGCTTCTTGTTCTGGCTCTCTCCAGTAGTAGCCTTTGAAAGGTCTTTCTGAGCTATCTCTAAGCTCTTGCATTCAATAAGTGGAGTTGGATTAAATGACAAAAGATACCCACCCTTTTGTCTAAAGACAGTTTTATACTCTTTGGAAACCTTAACATAAGACTTGAAGCTTGCCTAGGGCTAAAAATTGGGGTGCAGAGAATTTTCACCTAAACCGAGCCACCTACACACAATATGGTTGATTGCTCTTATGTTAAATGAATTCTTAGAAAATGAATTATTTTTTCAATTGTTCAATGAAGGATAGCTTTATGATTTTAAGAGAAACATAAAGGGTATGTTTATGATTTTAAGAGAAAATGCAAACACAATTGTAAATGCATGACTAAGAAAAGTTACCTCATTTTTTTAAATAACCATAGCAAAAATCCAATGAGTTTGCAAAGCATGAGGGATGAGGGTGTTGTGAGCATTTTAAAAATTATCTTTTTGGAATGTCTAGACTAGAGATAGTTTAGATTGGCTGCATAATTTGAAATTTTTTTCTTTTTCATGAAAAAAATGAACAGAAACTCATTGCTTATTTCTGAAGCATGTTTTATACATTTTTTGATATTGGAATAATTTCTATGACAATACAAGATTGCTAAATACTATGTTTAGATCAGCTTGGTAGCTGAACACTTCTCAAAATAGGCTCAGATCTCTCTTTACCCTTTGAAAATGTTTACTCCCAAAAGACCTGATAAAGATATAAATGAAAGATGCTTGGGAGGGGTAAGCGTTAAACGGTTTCACTGCAAACTAAGTTGCAAAATTGCAAAGCGTAGTTCTGGAAAAATCAACAAGCCTGTTAATGCTATTAAAATTTGGGTTCTATACAAACTATTTTGGCTAACTGGAATGTAGAAAGATGTAATTCCAGGTGTTCAGGGGCTCATTTGTATTAACGTCTAACAGTACGAGATCCTTTGTCACCAACAGTCTATGACAGCATAGACCTTGGAGGATTTTCAGCATCTGAGAAACACAGTGCAAGCCCGCCTTAGCTACCAGAGCTCTCTGGAATGAGCAGACATAGTTTTGTCTGCTTTTTCTTCTAGTACTGCATTATTGATTACCTACATAAGTGAAAGGCTCTCACTGGGGACAGTTGAGAAAGAGCTACTGTTTCTGCAGGAACTCAGACTAGTGAGAGGGAAAGAACAAAGACCGCAGGAGAGTGGTCAGGACAAAGATAAGGTACTGGGCATAATTTCGGAATGCTACACAACACATTCTCCCTGCCCCCCAAATGAATTAGGGCTTTGTAAGTTCAGAGTATTTTCACTTTGGTTCTTTTTGTTTTGGGTTCACCAGCTTAATGGATAAAGTGTTGCCTGGCCTTTTCTTTAATAGGATAGGAAGTGTTACTCCAAGTTTATAGTCTCTGGAAGGAGCTCACCATCTAGTTATGTAAAGAGAGCTATTTTACCTACGCTGGGCATACTCAGCCCCTATGTCCAGGTGAAGGGTATAGATACAAAATGGATAATAATAGCAGCTTGCCCTTCATTGATTGAACACTTACGATGAGCCAGGCACTCTGACAAGAGCTCTATGTCTTATCTGATCTAATTCTCATAACAAAGTCGGATAGTCCCTGTTATCCTAAAACACAGAAATAGTACAGTACTGGGCTAAGAATTGCAAGTATGAGCTCTGTTTTGTGGGTTCTGATGCATACTTACTAGTTGTGTGGCCTCAGATTCTCCTGAATAGCAGCTGTGGGGAAGGACAGCTCATTAATACAAATACCAGAGCAATGTCTAAAAATTCTGTTGAGAAGGCTAATTATTCACTCTGTGTATAGTCACTCTGGATTAAATACAAATTATGCTGGGGAGCCTCCAGTCACACCAAGGGGCCTGGAGTTAGTGTAGTAGGCAGCGCATAACCCAGGGATCTCAAACTCAATTGTCCACAGGACAAACAAAATGGGCATGTAATACTCAAACAAAATGGGACAGGTAGAGCCTGGCAATTGAAAAGTCCACATACCTTTTGAAGGGGGCAGGTTCTGCTCAGCTCTACCTGGTTGCTACCACAGGGGAATGCTGATGCATGGGTGCAGAGCTTCTAAGAATTCTAGAGAAAATGAAAATCTTGGTCTTTAGTTTTGGGTTGTGAGCTGTGAAACCAGTCTGTGGGTTCAGCCCCTCAGCTACAAGTGGTACTTTTCTAACTTCTCTTCATACATAGTTTTTAAATAGGCCTTTGCTATTGCAATCTATGTAAGCTCTCTCAGGCAGTGGCCTCAAGTTTTGAAGCTATCAGAATCAGCTGAAGAGCTTTTACAAATTCAAACTCAGGTCATGTCCCATATCAACAAAATCAGAATCTCCATGGGTAGGACCCAGATATTGTGGGTCTAATTCTTAAAACACCCCCAGGTTATTCGAAAGTGCAGCCAAATTTGGGAACTAGTGCTCTAAGACCTTGCTACTTCCTGCCCACCTCAACCCATCACTGTTGCCATCATGCCTATGGCAGATAAAAACTATAGAGCCCCACCCTAGTCCTACTGAGATAGAATCCATGGTTTAATGCAATTCCCAGGCGATTTTGAGGCAGTTAAAAGTCAGAAAAGAATTGCCTAATAAAGTGACAGATGGAACTTCACTTAGAACAGTTATTCGCCTTAGGACATTAATTCTTAACCACAGCCTCACATTAGAATCATCAGAGAGCTTTAAAAATGTACCCATGTTGGCCTTCCCCAGGAGATTATGGTTAATTGATTTGCATTGAGTCTTGGATATTAATATTTTTAAAAACTGTTCTAAAATGAGTCTAATCTGCTGTCAGCTTTGAAAACAGCTAACTGTAGTTGTTCAGTTTTCCTTATTTTTCAGTTCCACGTATTTGGCATTATACAGCAGATCTTTTTACTATGGAGTCATCTGATAATTATATTGGAAAAGTCATTGAGAGAATTTTCATGCTACCAAAGCAGTGTTAGCTTTTATATCTGGCTATGACTGTTTTCTGATTATTCTAGTTAACTCTTCAGCTATCACCCTTGAAGATGGACCTAAGTGTTAGTCTGTCCTAGTTTTTAATCTGGTGCCCTTCAATCTCTAGTTTCAGACTAACTACACAACAAAACTATCTGGAAACTATCAAAAAATAAGGGAAACTGGTCACATCTATGTTTCCTGTATTTTCAGAATCCAATAGATAATTCTGATGGGGTGAAGAGCTCCAGTCTCGCAAACATGGACCCATAATGATCTATAGCAATGGCCTAAACAACCAGGTATCTCACCTGAGGAACTATAGAGACCACCCTGGATAAATCAAATATTGAATAACTCCTGTGAACTCCAATTTCTTCATCTTCAACAAAAGGACATAACACTTCTTATCTTCCTCTTGGTGAGAAGAATTCATACAACATTTATAAAGTATTTGGCACAGTTCAACTCTTAATACTTTAAGTCAAACCTGACAGGACAGGTCTTTTCTTGATGGAAGACACTCATTCCAAGTGGTCTATTTTAAGGGCCTTGGCTCTTCTTTCTGCAACTTCAACCCATATCATATTAGTTTTTGTTTGGTTAAGGTTGCCTGGCTTTCAATTGTAAGAGAAAAATAACTTTCTCTGTGAAGATAGCATGGCTTACAATTAAGAACAAGAATTACTACATTCCTAAGAAGCCAAATGATCCTTATGTCATGAGCAATAACAACTCAAATTTGTTCAGTTTTATAGAGTGTGCTGGAAAGCAGATGTGGGTGAACCTGTCCTCATATGTATCTTGAGATTCATCCTGAAGGTTGTTAGTTGAGTAGCCAACAAGTCATACCCGTCAGTTACATTTACAGGTTATCTGTGTCATGTGATATAATGGTTTTCTCTTTTATTTTTTGTCTTTTTGTCATGGCAGAAGTAAAAAAGGAAAGCTAACATTAGTAGGGCGTTCTGAAACAAACAGATAAAACTTGTTTAGGAGAGGCAACATGCCCCAATGCTCTGGTTTTCCAGAAAGATCCCTATCTCGGTACAAGAGGCACTTAAATCCTATTCAGTACACCTGTGTTGGAAGCTCTATGGTGCCTCCCCGGGAACTAAGACTCTAACCATGGCAGACGGTCGTCTCATGGTCGTCCAGAGCAGACCAGCATTTGTTTTATTATTTATCTTCCACCAGAGTCTTCATTTGTAGAAAAATAAAATCTCTGCCTTTGTGAAGCTTAGATTCTAGTGATATCCCATCTCTCATTTGATAAAAATGGATACAACCTAGAAACCATTTGTAAGAAAGTGAAAATGTGCCTGTAATCCTAGCACTCTGGGAGGCCAAGGCAGGTGGATTGATTAAGCTCAGGTGTTCAAGACCAGGCTGAGCAAGAACAACACCCTGTCTGTAGTAAAAATAGAAAGAACACTAGCCAGGCTTGTACACTTGTTTTTGTTTGTTTGTTTGTTTTGAGACAGAGTTTCACTTTGTTGCCCTCAATAGACTGCCATGGCGTCACAGCTCACGGCAACCTCCGACTCCTGGGCTTAGGCGATTCTCTTGCCTCAAGTGGCATACAGTTGTAGTTCCAGCTACTTGGGAAGCTGAAGCAAGAGGATTGCTCAAGCCTAAGTGTTTGAGATTGCCGTGAGCTGTGATGATGCCACAGCACTCTACCCGGGGCAACAGAGGGAGACTCTGCCTCAAAAAACAAAGTAAAAACGATTCCCATGCTGGGAGCCACTTAAAGGCAATGTGGTTCCTTGACTTTGTGCCAGAGAGAGTTCAGGACTGAGATTACAGCATGAAAGTGAAAATGAGACTTACGCAGAAACTATAGAAAATCTCCACAGACAGAGCAGAGGCAAGTCTCCTTTTAAAAGAACTGGCCACTTGGGCGGCCCCTGTGGCTCAAGGAGTAGGGCGCCGGTCCCATATGCCGGAGGTGGTGGGTTCAAACCCAGCCCCGGCCAAATTAAAAAAAAAAAAAAAAAAAAAAGAACTGGCCACCCGGGTTCAGTTACCCTTCTAGTTAAGCAACAGGCTAAACAAGGGGTGGTGTTTTTCTGGAATCAGAAACACTACCCTTTATTTTCCCACCATCTTCGCTCTACCTTGTTGGAGCTTGCCCTGCCTCCATCCTGTTCTGATCAGGGTAGTTTTAAGACTTCCTGATTCAGGCAGTGCTGCAGCCCGGGGCACTCAGAGCAGTGCCTGAAGCAGAGCCTGAAACAACACCTGCCAGTTCTCCGTCTCAAAAATACTGAGGCATTTCCAGCAGTTGGTTTAGAATCTGTTTCTCCTAATTTTGTTCTTCTGCACGTGGATATCCAATTTTCCCAGAGCCATCTATTGACAGGATCATCCTTCTTCAGTCTCCTGAATTGGACAGACCCTCTAGGTCATTTTTAAAGAAGGGGCCACTTCATTTTCCCTTAAAAATGTAACTAATTCAACTGAATTCTTATGCTAGCTAATTTTATTGTCAATTCTAAGATGAGGGCAGAGAGGAGTGAGCTGTTAAATAGAGTGAGCTGTTAAGTAGAGAAATACAAGCTTAAATCTGTAGCCTTTATGGCATTCATATTCTCCCAAGGCTACTGAATTCAGAATTTAATTGACAAAGGCAACCGGGCTGAGATTTAAAGGTCAGTTACAATGACAGGTGACAGAGAACAGAAGTAAGAGATCAAGAATATCAATCAAGAAGGCAGATTTGGAAATAAGGCCACTCATTTTGGAAATATGGCCAGAAAATGATTATTTTCTAAGCTTACTTAATTCAGTCTTATGGAAGGATGATAATAAAATATCAGATATCTAAGAGCTACACTAAAAAATTACTCAAAATGTTCATGCTTATAACTCCTTTCATCAAATGTATTAACCCACTAAGTCACTAGTTATATTCAGTGAAAAATTTCTCATGATTTTAAAGTGATAGCAAAACTTGCTTCATTCATAATTTATTTACTATTGCAAGTCATTTACCTTTCTCAAAGTAAAGATACCTTCACTAAAGTGAGCTCTAGTTTGAACTAGTCATCTGCCTTACACAACATGTAGCTTGGTAAGCTTATCTCAGAGATGAAAAAAAAAATCACATAAAAATACTGAGAAATGTGGCCAAGAAATAGTTAAAATGTTATATTGGACAAAACCCAGTAGTAGTAAAAGGCAAACATCACTTGGAGAAAATCCTGTAAAAAAGAACATATTATTTTTTAATATAAAAACTTGTTATCAATTAACTTTCAAAAAGTCACTTTTCTCCCATTAGAGATGAGTAAATAGAAAAATAACGGGCACTTACCAAAAAAAAGAATACAAATAACTACAGAGTCAAAAAATGTTCAAAGTTATTCATCACAAAAAATGCAAATAAAAAAGTCAATTTACTACCATTCTTAAAAGAGAATCTGAGGAATATTTTGACATAAAAATTGGTACAAGCTTTCTACATGGCAGATGGTAAATTAAAAAAAAAAGTTCATGTTCTTTTAATTCTAGTATAACAATTTCTTTCATGGAATGAAACATTAGAAATCCTTATATAACTGGGTGTTTATTGTTTGAGGGAATTGATTATAAATACTGGGCGGCGCCTGTGGCTCAGTCGGTAAGGCGCCGGCCCCATATGCCGAGGGTGGAGGGTTCAAACCCAGCTCCGGTCAAACTGTAACAAAAAAATAGCCGGGCGTTGTGGCGGGCGCCTGTAGTCCCAGCTAATCGGGAGGCTGAGGCAGGAGAATCGCGTAAGCCCAAGAGTTAGAGGTTGCTGTGAGCCGTGTGACGCCACGGCACTCTACCCAAGGGCGGTACAGTGAGACTCTGTCTCTACAAAAAAAAAAAAAAAAAAATGAAATTTGTCAAAATATCAATATTATCATTGACTTTTCAATCACATTACATTATGTATATTTACTGAATAAGCAAACTACATAGCAGCAACTAGTCACCGTATTGTGGTTATAGCAATGCCCAAGGCACTGTTGAGCTTACTTTCTAGTTGAGGCCAAAATTTAGTGTTTTCTATACATATGCTTTTCAATATTTTCCAAATTCCTTCAGTGAATACGCTTTCTTACGCTATCAGAAATATAGATTGGTTAATTCTAGTAAGAAGATAAACATCTGTTCTGTCTAAGTATCTATCTTGTCAAGCTGAAATAGTTTGAGCAAACCATTCTCTTCCATGATTCTTAAATGTTTTGACATTGTATATATTGGATCAGGCCCCAAGTGCCCTAGCTGTATGCCATAATACAAAAATATGACTATTTCTTGTTCTGTTTACCGCCATCACCTTGTCCAGAAAACATTAGATAGTCTGGAAGGAAAATTTTTTTTTGCCAGATTTCTTCTGACAATGAAGCATTTTAAGAGTGAGAAAACATATGAAAAGATTCTGGAGACATTGTCCTCATAACTGATGCACTTGGAGCTTTACAGACATCCTGAGTTTTACCTGACATTTTTGACATGTCCAGTATACGCTATAGCTGCAAGTAGAAATAGTGGGAAGAAATGGGTTTTTCTTCAGGGGTAGGTGAGTTGTCGTTACATAGTTACCTATTTAGCTTGGATAGAAGTTCTTAATCTCTTGCGTGCATCAGAATCACCTAGCGAGCTTTATATGAAAAAGCAGATTTTCGTCTGGACTGGGCCAAGTCCCTGTGTTTTTAAAGCTGTCTTAAGTGATTCTGATGACAGTGGACACTGAGAACAGGCACCTTTGGGTCTTGAGGTACCCATCCCAGTACGCCCTGAGTGTTAAATTTTTCATTTCCGAACTAATTTCCAAAGATACATTTCCCTTCAGCCTAGCTGTCAGATACATAGCCCATTTCTACAGTGAGTTCTTAAGTCCTACGCACAATTACATGCTGAACGTTTCTTGAAAATCCACTCCGGGAGCCTTAGAAACCCTTTTGGACTCTCCTTTTCTGAGTTTGATAGATTAAGACTGAATGGGAACGATTGGGTCTCTTCCAGGAGTTGTTTTCTCTGAAGGTCTTCCTATCTATTTTTTGTTTCTCAAGGGGGAAAAGCTTTCCAAACACTCCTATTTGAGAAATACTAATCTGAGGAACCAATATTTTAATCTCTGAAAATGTTTTCCAATTGGAAGATTTTTTTTGTCTTTTTTTTTTGATGTTTCAATTCACAAAACAAGTTCTCCTTGCCTTCATCTTCAGAATGAAGACATAAAAATAAAAAATTCTCCAAGTTTATAGACCCTAAGTATATGTGTACTGGATCATGAGATGCCAGTTTAAATCTTAAATCTCTTCAATGATGATACTGCAAACATGTTCAGGACCTAACTTTGGATACAATTATTGCATTTTTTATTCTGGCTTCTGCTTCCTGATTCTGCTCTGAGAAAGTGTCCATTTCTACCTTCCGTTGGCACCTGGGGGGCCTGGGAGCTCTTTCTGCTTCCTGTCTGCTCTCAAACCTGTCTTTCTTAGCTGCCAACAGCAATAAAATTAGATGCTTTGCTTCTTCCTGGGAGTTTCATGTTTTGTGGATGGAAAGTTTTATTCTATTCAGAAATGATGTCAAGTATTAGCAAGAATTTAGACAACCTTTATTGGGAGCTAAGAAGTCTCCTCTTAAATCAATCTCTGAGCTTCTTTTCCCTGAGAAACCAACTCTGAATTTTAATAATCCTTAATATTTTGATGGAAGTCAAATATTAATATATTATGGAATCCTTAATATTTTTATGGCAGTCATAAAAAAGCCACCCTAGTTATAGAACAACATGGAAGGAAGTCTACCTCTAAATGTGTTTGTTACTTTTATTTTCCCCATACAATTCTTAAAGAAAAATTAAACACATAAATATGAATTTATAAGAATAGAGGAGCCAGGTGAGGTGGCTGAGGCGGGTGGAGTGCCTGAGCAATCTTGGTTCAAGACCAGCCTAACCAAGAGTGAGACCCCTGTCTCTAATAAAAATAGAAAAAAACTAGCCAGAGCATAGCGACAGGCACCTGCAGTCCCAGCTACTCCAGAGGCTAAGGAGAGAGGATCTCTTGAGTTTGAGTTTGAGGTTGCTGTGAGCTGTGACACCATAGCATTTGACCTAGGATGACAAAATGAGACTCTGTCTCAAAAACAAAACAAAACAAAAAGTATTAAAAATAGATGACATGTATATGTATTCCCATATTTCCTATAAATTGCTATAAAAATACGTGATTAATCATTTTTGCAATATTCTGTAAGAATTGCATTGTATTAACATGGAGACAGAGAATGAAGATGTATGTATCCTGTTAAAAGAATGTGGTAGGATATAAAAGCAAGAAAACAATTGCACAAGCTAATGAAACACCAGAGATTTGGTTTGTGAACTCAGATACTGGTACACTTAAATATACTTTGTGATTTTTTTTTCCTCAAATAATTTACTTTTGTTTTACTTTGAAAATTTGCATTGATGAGAACCATGAAAGACTTAATCCACTTTTAATAAGTTTTAAACATTTTTTTTTTAATTCCAAGCTTAACCTATTGCCTGGCATGTAGCATCCTCAGTAGACATTTGTTGACTGATTTAGGAAGTATCAGGTATCCACGAGCTAACTTGCCCCTGCTGTGTGATGTGAGACTGAGACATCATTTTACCCAACTTACACACTTATCAAATCCTAAATGTGCCCATCTTGCAATTATTCAGTCATAAAATTTTATAGTTGATAAAGAAATCACATCGTCTAATATATTGCCATCATTTACAGGTGAGGAATCTGAGGCTGAGTCACATAAATGGCCCTCAGTAATCAGGAGGAAAATGTTGCCACTAATCCTCAACCTGGATCTTAATTGTACACTTTCAGTATAGTCCTTCTATAATGTGAAACACAATTCTAATGCCTCTGAGCTCACCTTGTATCCCCTTAATAACTCTGTATGGACGAAATTTAGTAATAATCCCATTTAACAAATGTGAAAAGTAAGCAAGTTAAGTGACTCAGTCAAGAATCTATGCTTTGTAGGAACAGAAGCACTTTCTCCTTTGCTCTTTATAGGGATATGGCCTCTTGTTAGCTGAGCAAGGCTTCCAAGTCTGTAGCCTGACCAGTTGTTAATGTTGCCATACTTGGAAATGTTTAGATTTCTAGTAAATGGTTTGAATGTAGTTCATCTTCATCAAAACTCATGTTGAAGTTTAACTGTCTATGCAACTGTTTGGGGATATGTGACCTAGTGAGAGGTGTTTGGGTCATGGTGATATGTCCTCATGAATGGATTGGTGACAACTGGTGGGACTGACTTCTCACTCTTGCAGGAATGAAGAGTGGGTTTCTGCGAGAGTGGGTTCTATAAAATGAGGCTTCCTCTGTGTTGGGTTTCCCTTTGCATACACCTCCTTGCCTTCCTGCTTCTCTGTCTTGACACAGAATGTGGCCCTTGCCAGAAGCCGGGTAGATGCTAGAGCCATACATTTGGACTTTGCTGCCACCAGAATCATGAGCAAAATACACCACTTTTCTTCATACATCACCCAGCTTTAAGAATTCTGTTATAGCAACAGAAAAGTTATGAGACATTTTCCTTTTAATCTTTTGGAAAGTGATGAAGTTCCATTCAGTTTTGAAACTTGGAAAGACTTATTTAATGAAAACCAATCAACTAAAAAGATAAAAGCAAATGCTTATGTGCATACTCCTAGTAGTAAATAAATAGGCTTTACCATTTTGGAATTCTTAAAATCTGAAATTTTAATCTCATAAACTATCAGTGTCTTTTAGTGACCAAAAAGCTGATCAGTTGATGTGGTTTTTAAAACTTAAAAAAGATTCCTTGGAGGAAGAAAAGGAAAGAAGGTTTCCACAATATAGGCCAAGTTTGATAGGCCAAAGTGTTCAAAGGATGTCAGTTTTAAAGTGAAGCTAATTCTCAGCTTCAGGGAATATATATATATTTTTATTTCCCTCCATATGATATGCTGTGAGACAAGTTTTAGTGGGAAAAAAAAATCCAGAAGTAGCCAGATAACTTGAAGGGAGAAAGGCATCGCACATTCCCTTTCAAAATAGGAAGACTCCCCGCCACTATGAAACAGAACAAAAATTCTTTCATAATAATGCTAAGAACATGTTTATGATAATTATGATACCCATTATGATACCCAGACACGCATCTCCAAATAAAATCATGTTTCGCCACTTATGATGACTATGTATTCATGGAATTTAAGAAAGGTCTTTCCCGTGAGGGCAGCATGTTTCCTCTGGCAGTGTTGGGTTTAGAAATCCTGTCCAGGAGCTGAGGCCTAGCATCAGGCATTCAGAAATCTGCTTGGTACCTTATTTTACTGTGGTTGAGCTGGTACCTAAGTTGCAAGGCAAAGTCCTTTTTACCCTTCACTTTCCCCAAATGGAAGAAACTCTCTGTTAGCTTCACTGCCTGGAGTTGGGGAAGGGGCGATGCATGGTCCCCTGGGCTGCCACCACTGGTATCTTATTGAGTCATTTGCACTCCAAGTCCACTGGCTCCAAGCCCAGGTTAGCCTCAGAAATTGCCCAGGAACCGTAGTTTTTGTGGCCTGACTTACACATTTATTCTGGGCCCAAGCTGCTTGAATTCATGTTTATCTGGGGTAGAGGATTCCCCTTTGCCCAGGGCTATTTCCCTCCCTCAGTGCCAACAGAATTCTACCCTGTTGTGTCCCCCTATGAGGGGCCGGCCCCGAGTGCCACGACAAAATCCTACCATCACTTCTGTCTCCCTCCCCTAACCACACGGACTCTCTCTCCCCCCACTTCTCCTGAGGACTGCTCAGGGATGGAGGAAAGATGTCTGTGGCAACGTAAGACTGACGTTTCTACCTTCTCCAGTGCCTGTTTTCTTGATATAATGTTAAAGTCAGGTACAATGATTACTCAGTTGATTTTTGGTTCTATACTCGATTTTTGGTTCTTATGAAGGTGTTTCCTTGTCTGGATATTTGTCCAATTTGTTATTCCTACGGATAATGATTGTTGGAGGGACCTGTTTGGCCATCTTTCTCCATCTCCCCCACACACTCACTTTTAAATAGTGTGTAGGCATAATTCTAGGATACCCCCCACATTTCTCATCCTCTAGTAGGAATGTTGCATCTAATCCCTTTACCTTGAATGTGGACTAGACTTGTGAGTAAGACAGGATAGTCACGCCTGTGCCTATGTCATACATATAAAACCAGAGGGAGATTGTCCTGCTGGGATCTGAAAATGTAAGCCCCGTATCTTGAGAGATCTGCATGCTAAGACCTGAACATATATGTTTGGTAGTGGTAGTAGTCACAGGACCAAACTCTTGGGTCTTAAACTTTGCTCTGGAATTATCTGATGCAGCACTTTAGAGGAGTTGCATAATATTTATGCTTCAACCAGATCACAATCAAGATTATGACTATTGTCTACTACATAGAGTAATCTGAGAATGACTTCATGTATTTTTGGTGCCACTGCTTTTCTAAAACTGTCTTCTGATTTTAAAATAACCTTCTCTGCCATGAAAACTGCAAGCAGACAAAGTATGCTAGAAGGCAGAGGTAAACTGAGGAACTTTCACTCTTCCATCAACACACCTGGAAAATCCTTATCCTTCAGCATTCTCACTGACCAATATCCAGAATGCTAGTTGTAGGTGCTGGCCAAGAACAAAAATAGCAGTATAATTGTCCAAATCCTGCTCCTTGGTATAACTTATCATCAGTGTTGATTTCATTATGGTTTCATTTTTATAATTTTCTCTTGACTAAATGAGAACTTGATGAATCATTGGTTAATAACCATGGAACAGCAGGGTGCATACCCCAGGCTTTCTCAAGCAAACAAGACTTATTTTTTGCTTCTTGGAGATAATAGTGGAAAGGAGACTCAACGGGCAGAATTTCCCCTGCTACAGTTTTACATGTAAGAAATACAGAGAGAAGGAAGAAAAGAATCATATCACAAAAATCTCAGTTTTCATTTATAACTTTTTAAACTTTTATAGACTATCGACCAGAGGTACAATCTTTAAATGTTCCTTTATGTGTTTCCAAGTTTGGGATTAACTAAATGAATCATTTCCATCTAGGTCTGGATTCTGTCTCTGGCAGAGACACCAAAGGGTTATACTGGGAGGGCTTGCTATTCATCTCAGAAAATTAATGGGAGACACAAAAACACTGATTCCCTTCATATTCTATGAGGATACCAACATGTATATCTATCACTTTTGTATTTAGTTTTTTAAACATTAATTTAGGAGAAAGATAAGTTTTGTAAGTCTATTGCTGCTTATGAAATAGTCCTTTTTAAAAAGCATTTTAAAGATCAGGTGCTCTGTGAAGTGGCAGTTCTTGTCCCTTTCCCTTCCATATGTGTCTTCTTCATAATTATTTTGCACCATGAACCCGTGCCCCAATCCATTAGGGTGTCCTGAATTTTTAGTCTGTTTTTATATAGAAAAATATTGATTTTATTCTAATCTTTCTAGTTTACCTCCAATCAATCCACTTGCACCTTGTATGGCTTTCTTAACAGAATAGCCACAGTGGCATATAGATTCCAAGCTATGGATTTAGACCATAGTTTGAAAAACAGAATATGGTGATATTTTCTTCTTAGTGCTATTTTCTTAGCTTTTGTGATCCCTGTCCTGCGTTGAGTCCAGATGTGAGAAAATAATGATTAGCTACCTGTCCGGGGTTCTGACTGATCATGGGTTCTGTATTTGGATTTCCTTTCTTCTAAATACATCACTATACACACTAGCTCAGAGGTTCTCCACCTTCCTAATGCCGCAGCCCGTCAATACAGTTCCCGTGGGTCATGACCCACAGGTTGAGAACCTGTGTGTGACTAACTTGACCTTACTTGGAATGTTTCTGCCTCTCCCCATAGCCACTAGATCACTCCTTTCTTATTTGTATCACTTTGGCATTTCAATGTCCAGAAATTCTTGCCATGGCCATCTGCAAATGGAAATATCAAAAAAGGCCATTTTTGACCCTGATCTCACGAAGGGCTCTTTGTGCTGCTTCTCTCAAAGGTGTGTTTCCTTGTTCTTTTTGTATTCTTAGCTTTGTACAAGTTATTCCCAACAAAAAATGTCTTTTTCTCATTCTCCACTTGAAGTTTATGAGGGCCATTATGGGTAGAACCTTGTTACTGCTTTCTGGAAAAAGATCACGATTGTCTCCTTACACTGACTGCCTTTTCTATTTTCCAAAAATTCTGTTTGACTAATGTGTAGTGTCACTTGTTTTCCTAGTAGATCACATTTACCAAAACCAGTGATTTTCAGCTGGTGTTCTATGAAGGGATCTTAGGTGTGTTGCAAAAATGTTTAAAGATCATTAATTATTTTCAAAAGAATTTCAAAGCACAAAATATTTATTCTTTTATTTTTTGATCACCATAATTTAAGTGTGCCACAGAAGTTTAAATACGGTTTAAAGTATGTGATGAGATAAAGAAAAGGTTGAAGGGAGGTGCCTGTGGCTCAGTGGGGAGGGCGCTGGCCCCATATGCTGAGGGTGGCGGGTTCAACCCCAGCCCTGGCCAAACTGCAACCAAAAAATAGCCGGGCGTTGTGGCGGGCGCCTGTAGTCCCAGCTGCTTGGGAGGCTGAGGCAAGAGAATCGCGTAAGCCCAAGAGTTAGAGGTTGCTGTGAGCCGTGTGATGCCATGGCACTCTACCTGAGGGCGGTACAGTGAGACTCTGTCTCTACAAAAACAAAAGAAAAGGTTGAAAAACAATGACCAAAACCACTTGAATTCTTCTTTGATCCGTAAAAAGGCAAGGCCAAAGATTTATAAGAAGAGAATGAAAATGGAAAATCAATCTCCTACCCAATTATTTTAGGAAGAACGTGTCTTCCTTCACAACTTAGTTTCTTAGTAATGGGATTGCAGGATCAAATGGGGAGTCTAATTTGAGTTCTCTGAGGATTCTCCATACTTCCTTCCAAAAAGGTTGTATTAGTTTGCAGTTCATCAGCAGAGTAAGTGTTCCCTTCTTTCCACATCCATGCCATCATCTTCAGCTTTGAGAATTTGTAATGTGGGCCATTCTCACTGAGGTTAGGTGATATCTCAGGGTAGTTTTGATTTGCATTGGGACAATGAGCATTTTTTCATATGTTTGTTAGCCATTCGTCCATCTTCTTTAGACAAGGTTCTATTCATGTCTCATGCTCCTATGGGATTGGTGGGTCTTTTTTTGTTGTTGATTAATTTGAGTTCTCTATAGATTCTTTTTATTAAGCTTTTGTCCGAGTCATAATATGCATATATCTTTTCCCATTCTGAAGGTTGTCTGTTTGCTTTGGTCATTGTTTCATGTCTTAGATTTAAATCTTTTATCCATCTTGAATCAATTTTGTAAGTGGTGAAAGGTGCAGGTCCAGTCTTTTACATATGGTTATCCAGTTCTCCCAATACCATTTATTGAATAGGGATTCTTTCCCCCACTGTATGTTCTTGTTTGGTTTATCAAAGATCAGGTGCCTATATTCATCTCATGGTTTTCTATTCAGTTCCAAATGTCAATGTCTCTATTTTTGTACCAATACCATGTTGTTTTGATCACCATAGAATTGTAGTATAACCAAAAGTCTGGTAGGGTGATACCCCTAGTTTTTTTTATTATTATTATTACTAAGAATTGCCTTGACTATATAGATTTCTTTGGGTTCTACATAAATTGAAGAATTATTTTTTCTAAATCTTGGAAGTATGTGACGGTATTTAAATGGGGATTGTAGGCTGGGTGCCGTGGCTCACACCTATGATCCTAGCACTCTGGGAGGCCAAGGCCGGTAGGATTGCTTGAGGTTACATGTTTGAGACCAGCCTGAGCCAGAGCAAGACCCTGTCTCTACTAAAAATACAAAAAAAATGAGGCTAGAGGATTGCTTGAGCCCAAGAGTTGGAGGTTGATGTGAGCTATGATGCTGCCATGGCACTCTCTACCCAGGGCAACAGCTTGAGACTCTGTCCACCACCACCACCACCACCACCACCACCCCCAAAAAAGTGGGGATTGCATTGGATCTGTAGATTGCTTTGGGTAGTACAGACATTTTCACAATGTTGATTTTTCCCAGCCATGAGCATGGTATGTTCTTTCATTTGTTAATATCTTCTGCTATTTCTTTTCTTAGGGTTTCATAATTTTGTTTGTGGAGGTCCTTCACCTCTTTCGTTATGTAGACTCCTAGGTATTTCATTTTCTTTTAACCTACTGTGAAAGGAATTGTGTCCTTGATTAGCTTCTGGCTTTGTCATAGATGGCTTCGATCAGATTAAGAAGTGTGCCACCTATGCCTGTATCTTGGCTATTATTGGCATATGCAAAGGCTACTGATTTGTTGATATTGATTTTATATCCTGAGACATTGCTGTATTTTTTTGATCACTTCCAAGAATCTTGTGGTTGAGTCTTTGGGATTCTCATAAGTATGAGATCATAACATCAGCAAAGAGTGACGGTTTGACCTCCTCTGCCCCCATTTGAATGGCCTTTATTTCTTTCTCTTGCCTGATTGTATTGACTAGAACTTCTAGCACTATGTGGAACAGTAGTGGTGATAGAGGACAACCTTGTCTGTTCTAAGTGGAAAAGCTTTCACTTTTACTCCATTCACTATAATATTTGCTGTCGGTTTGTCATAGATGGCTTTGATCAGAATAAGAAGTGTGTCACCTATGTCTATATTCCTGTGTTCTAATTAGAAAAGAATGCTAAACTTTATTGAATGCTTTTTCTGCTTGTATTGAGAGGATCATATGGTGTTTGTTTTTGCTTCTGTTGATATGGTGACTTAAGTTTATTGACTTGTGTATGTTAAACCACCTTTGTATCCCTGGGATGAAACCTACTTCATCGTGATGAACATTTTTCTTTTTTATGTGTACCTGTAATGTATTGCCTAGGATTTTATTGAGTATTTTTGCATGATATTCATTAGCGAAATTGGTCTAAAGTTCTCCCTTATAATTAGGTCTTTTCCTGGTTTAGGTATCAGGGTGATGTTTGTTTCATAGAATGTGTCGGGGAAGATTTCTTCCTTCTCAAGTTTTTGGAATAATTTCTGCAATGTGAGTATAAGCTCTTATTTATTTTTATTTTTATTTTATTTTATTTTTGCAGTTTGAACCCGCCACCTCTGGCATATGAGGCCAGCACCCTAGCCCTTTGAGCCACAGGCGCCACCCTATAAGCTCTTCTTTAAAGGTTTGGTAGAATTCTGATGTGAAGCCTTCTGGATCAGGGCATTTTTTTGTTGGGAGGTTTTTTGTTTTTTTTTTTTACTGTTTCTTCAATGTTAGTTCTTAAAATCGATCTCTTCAAGAGATCTATTTCTTCTTGATTAAGTCCAGGGAGAGACTGTGATTTCATGTATTGATCCATTTTCTCCATTTTGTCAAATTTCTGGGCATAGAGGTTCTTGTAGTACTCAGAGATGATCTATGTCTATGGCATCTGTTGTTAATACCTCTATATCATTTTTGATTGAGGTTATTAGAGATTTTACTTTTCTGTTCCTAGTAAATATGACCAAAGGATTATCAATTTTATTTCTTTTTTCAAGAAAGCAACTTTTTGTTTCATTAATTTTCTGAATTATTCTTTTGTTTTTAATTTTATTAATCTCTGATTTAATTTTAATTATTTCTTTTCTTCTGCTGGGTTTGGGATGAGATTGTTGTTCTTCTTTCAATTCCATAAGATGGTTCATAAGTTTTTTGATGCATTCTCTTTCTGTTTTTCAAATATAGGCATCTAATGCAATACATTTTCCTCTTAAGACACCTTTTGCTGGCTGGGCATGGTGGCCCTGTAGGTCAGTTGACACTTACTCCTGGCTGCTTGCAGAATTTTTTTTTTTATCTTGACTTTGGATAGTTTCATTATAATGTGTCTTGGAGAGACTCTGTTTGAGTTGAGATGACCTAGGATTTGATATCCATCTGGAAGGAGTGTCTCAGTGTCTTTAGTAAAACTTGGGAAGTTTTCATTTATGCTAGTCTTCCATTCCTTTGGGACAATCTTTTCCCCTTTAGGAATCCCTATTATTGATATGTTTGAATGCTTCATGGAGTCTCGTGGTTCTCTAAGTGCCTGTTCTGTTTTATCTCTCTTCTTTTCTGCCTCTTTAACTACCTGGGTTAACTTGAAAACTTTATCCTCTAGTTCTGAGGTTCTTTCTTCTCCATGGTCTAACCTGTTTTTGATACTTTTACTGCATTTTTACATTCTCTGATTGTCTTTCTCATTTCCTTATGCTCCTCCATATCCCTTCTATATTCTACATATCTCTTGTCCAACTTTTGGTTCTGTCTTTCTATTTTCTCATCCATTCCTTTTGTTATCTTTATCATCTATATTTTAAATTATCTTTCCTTCAAGTCCATTAATTCATTATAGGTGGAGTCTTCTGCTGTAGCTGCCTCATGGTCCCTTGGGAGAGTTCCTCTGTTTTGGTTTTATATGTTGCGCAAATTTTTCTGTTGGTTCCCACTCATATGTTCTTTCTTCTTGTTCACCTCCTAGCCCTCCTTTTTCCTTCTCACACCTCCTTTGCTTCACATTACCTTGTCTCAGAGCTTAGGTCTTGAAGTGACCTCAGACTGAGCAAAGTGAAACTTCCTCATGGCCAAATAAACAGAAGTCATTGCCCTTAATGATAATATGTTACAATATGTCACCAGGACACCAGGTGATGCTGTTTTTTTTTTTTTGTTGTTGTTTGTTTGTTTGTTTGTTTTTTAGGAAAAAGCACAGCCTGCAACCTCTATGGTCCTTATTCCTAACTTAGTTGCCTTCAGTGATCGCCTGATTTTTTTCTTCAACATTCAGACCTTGCTGGGTTGGGATCTTAAAGCTCACAAGACTCCTTCAAGGGCAGGTCTCACAGTGCCTCCTGACTCCAGTTCCCATGGAGTGTGGCAGTCCCTCAGCCTGACCCCAGAGTGTAGTTCTGATCCTGGCAGGCAGAATTAAGATGGCTGTGCTTTCGGACCCTGCTAAGACCTTCTCACCACATTCCCACAATGGCAGCCCCCTGGCCATGGAGATCTTCTCAATATGACTGCCTCATCAGCTACCAAACCTATGGCAAATCCACTCCGACCATCATTCAAATCTGGTTTCTGTATACTGTTCAAGTCCACCCACTCTTCCAAGCTTTCCACTTAATGTACAGCTTCCCACAACAACTGGAAACTCCAGAAAGGCTTCCTCCCATCCCAGACCTCTGTGTAGGGCCAGCTGATCCCAGCCAGTCACAATCACACTTAAATAATTCATCAGATTTCCACAGCTTCTGATTATACACTGTATCCAGCTTACCACCTCCTCACTGTGCTCCCTGGGCTACAATTTTGGATAAGGTCCCTACAGCAGGTATGGCTGGGGTCTCACTTTTCCCCCAGTTGTTCAGCGAAACAGTCCTTCTTGTTCACCATCTTGCTCCACCCCCCTCTCTCTCATCTAATTTTTAATAGCTGTACTTTAAACCTGACCTCCTGAAATCAAAAGCATTATTTTCTTTACTTATGCTATAAGTTTTATTTGAAATTATTTTCATAGATATTTCATAGTACATCGAAGTGTACTATGATGTCAGTTATTAAAATAATTTGACTTTGTTCTTTATTGCTTTAGTATAAATACATAAGTATTCTCCAAGTTTTTGAGACTCTTGGCTCCTTTATATTTCAAGCTTACATTTTAAGACATTATTTTTGATATACCATTCACTATTTATAGACTTTACTTTTCACTCAACAGTTGCTATTTTATTGCTCTTAATCAAGTTTTTTTTCTACATTAAATCCTCCAAAATGACTCCCTCAAAGATACAAAATATATTTCTCTGGTATGTTTGACAAGATCAAGGGTTATTTTATTAACTATAATATATACTGATTTAGAAATAAAAATGATAATTTAATAGTCATTTAAAAATCCCCAAACTTTCTATTCAATATTTATATTTTAAGTCTAAAATTTTAACAATCTGCTTTGAAAAGGGCTACTTTAAGTAGTGCTAATAAAAAATATAATGAAAGTCAAATCCAACTACAGTTGAACTTCTGTAAGTTGACCACCCAATGGATTGTAAAAGCTGGTCAACATACAGTGGTAGTCAACATAAGGAAATAGTATGCCAACAATAGTCAAGGTGAAAAAACAGTCAAGGACTCTATTCTTTTTACAGTAGTTCTAAAGAAGATGAAATATCTGTGAGTGTACTTAATAATGGACGTGAAAAATCTCTGTAAAGAGAGCTATGAAATTCTGAGAGAAGAAACAGCTGAAGATGTTAACGAATGGAAAAACATACCATGCTCATGGATGGGAAGAATCAACACTATTAAAAAGAAAGCAATCTACAGATTTAATGCAGTCCCTATTAGAGTACCTCTATCATACTTTAAAGATCTGGAAAAATTAGTACTTTATTTTATATGGAAAAAGAAAAAACCTCAAATAGCCAAGACATTACTCAGAAATAAAAACAAATCAGGAGGAATCATGCTACCAGACCTCAAACTATACTATAAATCTATAGTGATAAAAACAGCATGGTCCTGGCACAAAAATAGAATGGTAGATTTGTGGAACAGAATTGAAAACCAAGAGATGAATCCAGACATTTAGCGCCTTCCCTACTGGGGGGAAGATTCCCTATTTAACAAATGGTGCTGGGTGAATTGACTGGCGACTTGTAGAAGACTGAAAATGGACACACGCATTTCACCTCTAACAAAAATTGACTCTCACTGGATAGGAGACTTAAACTTAAGACATGAAACTATAAAGATTCTTGGAGAGACTGCAGGAGAAACACTGGAAGAAATTGGCCTGGGAGAATACTTTATGAGGAGGGCCCCCCACCCTGGGTAATTGAAGCAATACCAAAAATGTGTTACTTGGATCTGATCAAACTAAAAAGCTTCTGCACTGCCAAGAACACAGTAAGTAAAGCAAGTACACAACCCTCAGAATGGGAGAGGATATTTTCAGCTTATGTTTCTGACAAAGGTCTGATAACCAGAATCCACAGAGAACTCAAACTTATCAATAAGAAAAGAGCAAGTGATCCCATTTCATTGTGGGTAAGAGACTTGAAGAGAAGCTTCTCTGAAGAAGACAGGTGCAGGGTCTATAGATATATGAAATAATGCTCATCATCTTTAATAAACATAGAAATGCAAATCTAAATAATTCTGCAATATCATCTATCTCTAGTAAGAGTAGCCCACATAAGAAAATCCCAAAAGTACAGATGTTGGAGTGGATGTGGAGAAAAGGGAACACTTACGAACTGCTGGTAGGAATGCAAGTTAATACATTCATTTTGGAAAGAAATTTGGAGAACACTCAGGGATCTAAAAATAGACCTGCCAATGTGGCAGGAGCTCAGCAGCAAGAGTGGCAGCTGCAGTTGCAGGTGGGGCGGGGGCTGGCCCAAGCTGACCACGCACACTGCCCAGCGCAGAGAGACTGCGACCAGGGGAAGTGGGTGCTCAGAACATGCATTGACTCGGTCCAGGGAAGACCTCTGGAAGAGCTGCACTGGGACCCATGATCAGCACCCTCCCACCTCCAGAAGAGTTGCACAGGGACCGGTGATTGGCACCCTCCCAGACCTCTGGAAGAGCTGCGCGGGGACCCGGGATCAGAACCCTCCCGGACCTCTGGAAGAGCTGCACTTGGACCCGTAACCAACACCCTCCTGGACCCTGGTAAGAGCTGCACAGGGACCCACTACCCCGCATGCCCTGAGCAGGAACTCTGGGAGCCGTGCAACCACGCATCCTCCCTCCTGTACCCTCCCTGCCTCCACACCACCTGCTTGTCTGGCCAGGGACTCTGGTAGCCTCGTGCACTTTGGAGACCTCCCTGCCTCTGCGCAGAGCCCTTCTACTGGCCAGAGAATGCTGGAGCCTTGGGCCCTCTGTGCCAAAGTCACTGGGCACCAGGCACTCCCAGAAATGTGTGCACCAAACCCCGCCCTGTTGCTGGATCTGGGGGTGTCACACTCTGCAGCTGCTTCCAAAACCAGAACTCCCTGGCTGGGACAGCCCAAGAAAAGCTACACAGGGACACTCCCTACAAAGATCCAGCAACAGTAGAGTGATCCCCCCAGGTATAATCTCGGAGAGACACCTCCCCAACATTGAGCACGGCCAGAGGCAATGGTGAAAAACAATTATGAGACAAAATCAAAGGAAATACTCTGGAAATATGAATAATCAGAGTAGATCAACTCCCCCAAGGATCAATGGGGCAGACACAGCATAAGATCCCATGCACAAACAAATAGCTGAGATGTCAAAAATCGAATTCAGAATCTGGATAGCAAATAAGGTCAAATTAGAATTCCAAGCAGTAACCCAAAAGATATCTCAAGAATTCAACGAATTCAAAGATCAAATGACCAAAGATTTTAACTCATTGAGATAAGAAGTTGCAGCCCTCAAAGATCTGAGAAACACAGTAGAATCCCTCAGTAACAGAATGGAGCAAGCAGAAGAAAGGATTTCTGACATTGAAGACAAAGCTTTCAAACGCTCTCAAACTCTCAGAGAAGAAGAGAAATGGAGGACAAAAACAGATCACTCTCTCAGAGAGATCTGGGATAATTCTAAGTAAACAAATATTCGTCTTATAGGGATCCCCAAAAGCGATGAAGTGGCTTCACAAGGCAAAGAGTCTCTTCTCCATGAGATTATGAAAGAGAACTTTCCAGACATGCCAAGAGATTCTGAATTTCAGATAGCTGACAGTTTCAGAACTCCAGCATGACTCAAACCAAATAACACATCCCCCCAGACACATCATAATCAATTTCACTAAAGTTAATATGAAGGAGAAAATTCTGAAAGCAGCCAGATGAAAGAAAACCATTACCTACAAGGGGAAGGATATTAGAATAACTGCTGATCTCTCCATTGAAACCTTTCAAGATAGAAGAGGATGGTAATCAAATTTTAATCTCCTAAAACAAAATAACTTTCAACCCAGGATCCTGTACCCAACTAAACTGAGTTTCATTTATGACAGAGAAATTAAATACTTTAATGACATTCACATGTTGAAGAAATTTGCCACAACAAAATCAGCTCTCCAGGATATACTCAGACCTATCCTCCATAAAGACCAGCATAATCCTCCATCACAAAAGTAAACCCACCCAGAAAATTTTGATCAAATTCCAATTTCCACAGTCAGAAAAGGATGAAAAATGTCCACCAGACTCTCGAAAGGCTTATCAATATTCTCAATTAATGGGAATCATTTAAATTGTCCTCTAAAGAAGCACAGGTTGGCTGACTGGACACAAAAATTCAAGCCAGATATCTGCTGCATACAAGAATTGCATCTTACATTAAAAGACAAATATAGACTCAAGGTTAAGGGATGGTCATCTATGGAAAGCCGAAAAAAAGCAGGTGTTGCAATCCTAGTCACAGATGCAATAGGCTTTAAACCAACCAACATACGGAAGAATAAGGATAGACACTTCATATTTGTTAAAGGTAATACTCACTATGATGAGATTTCAATTATTAATATTTAAGCACCCAAGCAGAATGCACCTCAATGTTTAAGAGAAACTCTATCAGACATGAGCAACTTGATTTCCTCCAGTTCTATAGTAGTTGGAGATTTTAACTCCCCTTTAGCAGTGCTGGATAGATTCTCCAAAAAGAAGATAAGCAAAGAAATCTTAGATTTAAACTTAACCATTCAACATCTGGACTTAACAGACATCCACAGAACATTTTATCCCAACAAAACTGAATACACATTCTTCTCATCATCCCACGGAACATACTCCAAAATTGACCACATCCTAGGCCACAAATCTAACCTCAGCAAATTTTAAAAAATAAAAATTATCCCTTGCATCTTCTGAGACCATCATGGAATAAAAGTTGAACTCAGAGGCGGAGCAAGATGGCGGCCGAGTAACAGCTTCCTTGAATCTGGGCACCGTGAGTCTGGGGAGATAGGACTCCAGGCATCTCTGGCTGGTGGGATCTGCCTATCATCACCCCTGTGAAGATACAGGGAGTCAGCGACAGACTTCTGGACCCCAAGAGGAGGATTAAAACAGTGGAAAAATGGCAAGTGGTCGCATGTGTTCAATCCGTCTAAACCCGCCTGCAACTGTAAGTTCAGTAGCAGCGAGACTGCAAACCAGAAAGGCCTTACCTGTGAACTGTTTTGGTGTCTTTGGACTTGGCACTCAGTTGAACTGCCTTGGGGAGAGCCTGAGTGGGAGTGCAGAGAACTTTGGACATTGTCTAGGGCCCCAGTCTGAGCCGCTGAGCCAGACGGAGCTAATAGTGTTTGGCTGTGGGTCACAGGGAGCCATTGTGAGCGATCTGCCCTGGCAAGCTCCACCCTCAGTTGGAGTTGCAGAGCTAGAATCAGGTGGGAGCTGGTAACCCAGCGACTGAGTAGCCTAAGGGTGGGGTCTGAGCCGCCAATCCCATATATCAATGGGCAAGAGACATGAATAGAACTTTCTCTAAAGATGACAGACGAATGGCTAACAAACACATGAAAAAATGTCCATCATCTCTATCTATTAGAGAAATGCAAATCAAAACAACCCTGAGATATCATCTAACCCCAGTGAGAATGGCCCACATCACAAAATCTCAAAACTGCAGATGCTGGCGTGGATGTGGAGAGAAGGGAACACTTTTACACTGCTGGTGGGACTGCAAACTAGTACAACCTTTCTGGAAGGAAGTATGGAGAAACCTCAAAGCACTCAAGCTAGACCTCCCATTTGATCCTGCAATCCCATTACTGGGCATCTACCCAGAAGGAAAAAAATCCTTTTATCATAAGGACACTTGAACTAGACTGTTTATTGCAGCTCAATTTACAATCGCCAAAATGTGGAAACAGCCTAAATGCCCACCGACCCAGGAATGGATTAACAAGCTGTGGTGTATGTATACCATGGAATACTATTCAGCCATTAAAAAAAATGGAGACTTTATATCCTTCGTATTAACCTGGATGGAAGTGGAAGACATTATTCTTAGTAAAGCATCACAAGAATGGAGAAGCATGAATCCTATGTACTCAATTTTGATATGAGGACAATTAATGTCAATTAAGGTTATGGAGGGGGAGCAGAAAGAGGGAAGGAGGGGGGGTGGGGCCTTAGTGTGTGTCAACACTTCATGGGGGCAAGACATGATTGCAAGAGGGACTTTACCTAACAATTGCAATCAGTGTAACCTGGCTTATTGTACCCTCAATGAATCCCCAACAATAAAAAAAAAAAAAAAGAAGTTGAACTCAATAACAACAGGAATCTGTATACCCATACAAGAACATGGAAGCTAAATGACCTTATGCTGATTAATAGATGGGTTATAGACAAGATTAAGAAGGAAATCACCAAATTTTTGGAACAAAACAGCAATGAAGACACGAATTATTAGAACCTCTAGGATACTGCAAAGGCAGTCCTAAAAGGAAAATTTATAGCACAGCAAGCCTTCCTCAAGAAAACGGAAAGAGAGGAAGTTAATAACTTAATGGAACATCTCAAGCAACTGGAAAAGGAAGAACATTCCAACACCAAACCCAGCAGAAGAAAAGAAATAACCAAAATCAGAGCAGAATTAAATGAAATTGAAAAGAAAAGAATTATACAACAGATCAATAAATCCAAAAGCTGGTTTTTTAAAAGATCAATAAAATAGATAAACCTTTGGCCAAACAAGGAAAAAACGAGTAAAATCTTTAATTTCTTCAATCAGAAATGGTAAAGATGAAATAACAACAGACCCCTCAGAAATTAAAAAAATCCTTAACAAATATTACAAGAAACTTTACTCTCAGAAATAGGAAATTCTGAAAGAAATCGACCAATATTTGGAAGTACACCACCTACCAAGACTTAGCCAGAACAAAGTGCAAATGTTGAACAGGCCTATATCAAGTTCTGAAATAGCATCAACTATACAAAATCTCTGTAAAAAGAAAAGCCCATGACCAGATGGCTTTATATCAGAATTCTACCAAAACTTTAAAGAAGAACTAGTACCTATATTACTAAACCTTTTCCAAAATATAGAAAAAGGAGGAATGCTACCTAACACATTCTGTGAAGCAAACATCACCTTGATCCCTAAACCAGGGAAAGACCCAACAAGAAAAGAAAATTATAGGCCAATATTGCTAATGAATATTGATGCAAAAATACTCAATAAGATGCTAAAAAACAGAATCCAACAACACATCAAAAAAATTATACACCATGACCAAGTCAGATTTATCCCAGGGTCTCAAGGCTGGTTCAATATAAACATATCTATAAATGTAATTCAGCACATAAACAAACTAAAAAATAAAGACCATATGATTCTCTCCATTCATGCAGAAAAAGCTTTTGATAATATCCAGCATCCCTTCATGATCAGAACACTTAAGAAAATTGGTATAGAAGGGACATTTCTTAAACTAATAGAGGCCATCTACAGCAAACGCATAGCCAATATCATATTGAATGGAGTTAAATTGAAACCATTTCCACTTAGATCAGGACCCAGGCAAGGTTACCCATTGTCTCAATTGCTCTTTAACATTGTATTGGAAGTTTTAGCCATTGCAATTAGGGAAGAAAAGGCAATCAAGGGTTATCCACATAGGGTCAGAAGAAATCAAACTTTCACTCTTTTCAAATGACATGATCATATATCTGGAAAACACTAGGGATTCTACTACAAAACTTTTAGAAGTGATCAAGGAATACAGCAATGTCTCAGACCACAAAATCAACACCCATAAATCTGTAGCCTTTATATATACCAACAAAAGCCAAGCTGAAAAAACACTCAAGGACTCTATCCCTTTTACAGTAGTGCCAAAGAAGATAAAATATTTGGGAGTTTATCTAACAAAGGACATGAAAGATCTCTATAAAGAGAACCATGAAACTTTAAGAAAAGAAGTAGATGAAGATGTTAACAAATGGAAAAACATACCATGCTCATGGCTGGGAAGAATCAACATTGTTAAAATGTCTATACTACCCGAAGCAATATATAATTTTAATGCAATTCCTATCAAAGCTCCATTGTCATATTTTAAAGATCTTGAAAAAATAATACTTCATTTTATATGGAATCAGAAAAAACCTCAAATAGCCAAAACATTACTCAGAAATAAAAACAAAGCAGGAGGAATCATGCTACAGACTTGAGACTATACTATAAATTGATAGTGATCAAAACAGCATGGTACTGGCACAAAAACAGAGAAGTAGATGTGTGGAACAGAATAGAGAACCAAGAGATGAATTCAGCTACTTACCATTATTTGATCTTTGACAAGCCAATTAAAAACATTCAGTGGGGAAAAGATTCCCTATTTAACAAATGGTGCTGTGCGAACTGGCTTGCGATCTGTAAGAGACTGAAACTGGACCCACACCTTTCACCATTAACTAAGATAGACTCTCACTGGATCAAAGATTTAAACGTAAGACATGAAACTATAAAAATACTTGAAGAAAGTGCAGGGAAAACTCTTGAAGGAATCGACCTGGGTGAATATTTTATGAGGAGGACTCCCCAGGCAATTGAAGCAGTATCAAAAATACACTACTGGGACCTGATCAAACTAAAAAGCTTCTGCACAGCCAAGAACATAGTAAGTAAAGCAAGCAGATAGCCCTCAGAATGGGAGAAAATATTTGCAGGTTATACCTCCATTAAAGGTTTAATAACCAGAATCCACAGAGAACTCAAACATATTAGCAAGAAAAGAACAAGTGATCCCATCTCAGGGTGGGCAAAGGACTTGAAGAGAAACTTCTCTAAAGAAGACAGATGCACAATCTACAGACACATGAAAAAAAGCTCATCATCCTTAGTCATCAGATAAATGCAAATCGAAACTACTTTGAGATATCACCTAACCCCAGTAAGAGTAGCCCACTTAACAAAACCCCAAAACCAGAGATGTTGGCATGGATGCAGAGAAAAGACCACACTTCTACACTGCTGGTGGGAATGCACACTAATACATTCCTTTTGAAAGGATGTTTGGAGAATACTTAGAGATCTTAAAAATAGGCCTGCCATTCGATCCTATAATTCCTTTTCTAGGTATATACCCAGAAGACCAAAAATCACAATATAACAAAGACATCTGTACCAGAATGTTTATTTGCAGCCCAATTTATAATTGCTAAGTCATGGAAGAAGCCCAGGTGCCCATAGACCCATGAATGGACTAGCAAATTGTGGTACATGTATACCATGGAATACTATGCAGCCTTAAAGAAAGATGGAGACTTTATCTCTTTCATGCTTACATGGATGGAGCTGGAACATATTCTTCTTAGCAAAGTATCTCAAGAATGGAAGAAAAAGTATCCAATGTACTCAGCCCTACTATGAAGCTAATTTATAGCTTTCATATGAAGGCTATAACCCAACTATAGCACAAGAATTTGGGGAAAGGGCAAGGGAGGGGAAGGTAGGGAGGAAGTCAGGGTGCAGGGAGGGTAATGGGTGGGGCCACACCTATGGTGCATCTTGGAATGTGTACAGGCGAAACCTACTAAATGCAGAATACAAATGTCTACATACAATAACTAAGAAAATGCCATGAAGGCTACGATGAACAGTTTGATGAGAATATTTCAGATTGTATATGAAACCAGCACATTGTATCCTTTGATTGCATAAATGTACACAGCTATGATTTAACAATAAAAAAATATAAAAGTTATACTTGAAAAGCAAAAAAAAAATAATAATAATAAATAAAAATAGACCTGCCATTTGATCCTATAATTCCTCTACTAGATGTATATGAAAAGAACAAAAATCACTTTTCAATAAAGATATTTGCACCAGACTGTTCATTGCAGCTCACTTCATAATTACCAAGTCATGGAAGAAGCCCAAGTGCCCATCGACCCATGAATAGATTAATAAATTATGGTATATGTATACCATGTAATATTATGCAGCCTTAAAAAAGATGGAGATTTTACATCTTTTATGTTTACATGGATGGAGCTGGAACATATTCTTCTTAGTAAAGTATCTCAAACATGGAAGAAAAAGTATCCAATGTACTCAGTACTTTTAAGAAACCAATTTATAATTACTCACACTTTCTTATGAAAGATAGATCATAACCCAGGTGAAGGAGAGAAATAGAGGGAAATTGGAGGTGATGGGAGGGAGGAGGCTTGATAGAGGGAGGGTAAATGGGGGGACCACACCTACGGAGCATATTGCAAGGGTACAAGTCAAATCTATCAATAGAACATAAATGTCTTCATATAATAAGTAAATGAGGTGAAAGCTATGTTGATTAGTTTGATGTAAACATTCTAAATGTATAAAAAAAATCAACACGTTGTACCCCACAAACTGCATAAATGTATTCATGATCTATGTGTATATGACTTAATAAAAGGAAAAGAAAAACATCAGGAAATAGTCCTACTGTACTGATACATATATGTACTTTACTTTTTGGTATAGTTTTTATTAGAAAATATCATACAAAATCATACATAATCAAAAAAGAGTAATATCATACATACAATATCATCACATCAATACATTGATTGTTTTCTCATGGTTTAATCATTTTTCCCCCCAAAATAAGAGTCAACCCTGGTTTATTTCTTACTCTTATTATAAATCTAAGTGGAGAAATCACGCTCAGTGCTGACTACACCATTCAACATACCTGGGCATTTTTCCACATCCACTGCATTATCTGATGCCTGACATCCTCTTATTTTGGAGTCTCTGCAATTTCTGTGTCATCCTTACTTGTTTCTTCCACTTCATCATCTGCCTCATGCACTTTTGTGCTGGTCTGTCTTTCAGTTAGTATTGCTTGGAAAATTGTTTCTGTGTCAGGTTCATTACAATTTGCCACCTCATCACCCATTGCAGCAAAACCTTCAAAATTTACTCCTTTGAATTCTGCTACGAAAGATGGACTGTCTGATGGGGTCAAAACATCATGCTCTTGTGTTGTGACAAATTCAACTTTTTTGAAACACTTCTGTATCATTTCTGGTTGAACTTTATTCCAAGCAGAACTGATCCAGAGGAAAGCATCCAAGAGTGTTAACTGATGCAGCAGATGAGTTGCTTCCATAGGCAACCACAGGTTTGTTTGGTAATGATCCACAGTAGGAGCCGGGCTCAGCAGTGCATTTTAAATATTTTGATGATGTCTTAGTCAAGAGCTTAGATTTCTGAGATCAGTATTTGGAGGCAGAAATTTCAGTGTCATGTTTGTGAGATGATTTAGTTGGGGGTGACCAGGACAGTTATCTACTATCACTAGAAGACACCATTTTTATTTCTTCTTCTTCTTCTTTCTTCTTTCTTCTTTCTTCTCCTTCTCCCTCTCCCTCCCCTTCCCCTTCCTCCTCCTTTTCCTCCTCCTCCTCCTCTTCTTCCTCCTCTTCATCTTCTTCCCCTTATTCCTCCTCTTCCTCTTCTTCCTCCTCCTCCTTCTTGAGACAGAGTCTCACTCTGTTACCCTGGATAGAGTGCTATGACATCATAGCTCACAGCAACCTCAAACTCTTGGGTTCAAGCTATCCCCTTGCCTCAGCATTCTGAGTAGCTGGGACTATAGGGACCTGCCACCATGCCCGGTTAGTTTTTTTCTATTTTTGGTAGAGATGGTCTCACTCTTGCTAAGCCTGGTCTCAAACTCCTGAGCTCAGGCATGCACCCACCTTGGCCTCACAGAGTGCTAAGATTATAGGCATGAACCACTGTGCCTGCCTCATTTCTTCTTTTTCTTTTCTCAGTTGATACCTGTTACCTATTCCTCAAATAGGGCACCAGTCATCTATGCACACTTGTTTGATCACCAGGTGAAGGGGAGGTCTTTGACCTTCAGGCTCTTGAATGTATGTAGCCTTACCAATTTACCAAGTATGAAGAGCTTTAGTTTTTCTCTGGTTGAGCTAGTGCAAAGCAAAACCATGAAACATTTTTTTGAAAGTTTTCTGCTTTTACATCTGTCACCTGTCAGGTATCACCTTTAAGGAGTACACACTCGTCTCTGTGAAGGATGTTATTATCTTTGAAGCCTCTGGCAAAATATGGCAATTTTTTGATGAAATGTTGAACAACTTCTACTAGAACTTCATTGGGTTCGCTACATGAGACATTCTGGAAGATCTTATGTTGCAGATTAAATTTCTTGAACCAACCACTTGATGTTTGCAAATCTGCCAACCTGAATTCCTATGCAATTTTTTTAAGTTACTTCCTAGATCAATGGCTCAGAAGTTTGAATGTTAAATGCCCTCATTTGTTTGCATCAGCTTCATGTTGCTTCCTTGACTTCATTGAAGGAAAATTTACTCCTTTTCTGCTAAAGATCTCCACTTCCCTTACCATACCTCTCCAAGTACTCATGTTTACATTTTTTGATGTTGCTAGCTGTGGTCTTGTTAATAACAAAATTATTTGTCTCTTTTTTATTTTCTTTCTTTTTTTTTTTTCCTGCGGTTTTTGGCTGGGGCTAGGTTTGAACCTGCCATCTCCAGCATTTGGGGCTGCTGCCCTACTCCTTTGAGCCACAGGCACTACCCTGTCTTTCTTTGATTCTTTCTTTGATCTCTAGAAGATCAACCTTTTCCTTCAGTGTCAGCTCTTTGAGTTTTTTTCTTTGGGCCATCATGTGTTAATTAACTGTAAAAATTTTCAGTACTTGTAGAATATACCTATAATTCTGACCCGTGCTTCACATGAAAAATATTTTTCAACATGTGGTAAACAGTAGGATATTAGATCTAATCCAAACTGTGGTAATTATAAAAGATGAAAAAAGAACTTACACTAAAGAAAAAATAATATAACTTAGGGGCAAAGCCCACACCTTCTACCTTTTGTTATAGAGTACATCCAACTGGTCAAGTTATAGAGGGTAAAGTAATACTGTGTGTCACAGTCCAAGTGGTCAAGGTATACCTTACAATGATAGGCAATATAAAGAGGTCAGTATTTCACTGAGTACATGTAGTGCACGTTGTGTCTGTGAAAATTAAGTCAACTTAAGGAGATGGTAATGTAGGGAGGTGATCAACTGTGGAGGTTCTACTCTATTTTATAAAGGAGACACTGTACATTTTTGCTATCTGGTCAAATAAAAACAATATGTTAAAAAAAACTACTGTTTATTGCTACTATAACTCATAATTATTTTCCAGTATTAGTTCCAATCATGATCTGGCAATATGAAAAAGGTAAGATTCATCTAAACAGAAACCAAGAGCTTCTTAGGTCTGTGGCTTTGTTGACTATGAGCTCAGCTCATTGGATATCAATGGCAGACAGTATAACCAACATAGCTAATATTTCTTTCTTTTTCTATGTATTACAGTGTTAATCATTTTCCTTTTCAACTTTTATTACTTAGGGAACATCATAGATGTACATCAAATAAATCTCAATAAAGTTAAAGATGGGAAAAATATGTAACTAGTCAACAAAATGACTGTTCTTTCTGACTAATCATTTACATTTTTTTTTTTTTAAATCAATCTTTCACCAGGTTGGCCAAGAATCTGGTACCATTTTGTGAGGAAAAAAACCACCTTTTGCTTCCCTTAAACAGACAAAATTCTCATGCTTCTGGTGACTAAAACATGTCGTTTTTTTTCTCACCGAGAAATTCTCCCACAGACATCAATAGAACATCTTTCAACTTAATTCTGACACTATTTACCTGAATAAAGCATCAGATCCCATAGGATGAGAACTTGTTTTCACAAGATTTTCCTACTTCAGATGCCCCAGTCACAAGTAGTCCATCATTTATGATTTCTGTCCAACTTGGCTATAGGTTCAATTAATTTCCTGAAGCAAGTCACAGAATTCCAGAAACATATATGTTCTATATAGGGAAATGAAGGGAAAAAATCAAATATAAGAGTAAAAGATGCACCTAGAACTCCTATCACTTGGAGAATTACAAGGATTTTAAAAGCTTTGTGCTATGAAACAGGATAGCAAATCAAATATACATTTATTATAGTACAAATCACATATTTATGAATGTTTTTCACCAGTAAGCATGCTGCAAAATAGGTAAAACTAAAGTTCCTTTTGAATAAACTTTACCGAGGTAATTGCATTGTGTATAGTGTGTTTTGAAAAATGTATATGTTCATGTAATCATGACTATAATCAAGACAGAATATTTCTATCACCTGTAGAAAGTTTCCTCATTTTTTGAATTTTTGGTTGGGACTTCATTTATTCTCCTTGAAAGAACCTCCTTTTTACTTCTAGAATGCTTTTGAAATTAGGATAGGAAATTTATTTATTTTTTCTGAAAGAGGCGCGAGGCTTAGAATTTCCTGAAGCCTTTCAGATTTAGCTCTAATTAGAGTCCTGAATAAAACTTCACTATTGCTTGATCATAACAACAAAATATGGGGAAACTGCTGTATAAAGTAGAACCCATCTATCAGACTTTTTGTTAGATTCCTCTTTATTTATAGTAAAAGTAAGTGCACTTTGGGATTTAATTTTAAAAAATAATTTCTTAGTTAACAATAGGCTGAATAGGGATGCAGCCCGAATTCTACACCTGTATTTATAGTATTTATAAAATTACATTGAGGTTAACTACTTAACAATCTTTTAGTAATAAGTTGGATACAATCAAATATTAATGCATTTTTTTTTTTGTGTGTGTGTGTGTGTGTTTTTTTTTTTTTTTTTTTGGCCGGGGCTGGGTTTGAACCCGGCACCTCCGGCATATGGGACCGGTGCCCTACTCCTTGAGCTACAGGCGCCGCCCATATTAATGCATTTTTAATAAGATAGCCAGTGAGGTTCCCTTTCATTGATAGTTCATATGCATTTCAGCAACCTGCTTCTTTAATATCACTCAGATGTTTCCGTCCTATCTTCACCTCTAGTATCTCAGTCCAGGCGTTTACAATTGTTTGCTTGTTTTGCTGTCACTGGTCTCCTAAGCTCTGCTCTGGAAATCTAATGTTTGTTATGCCCTTAATATGTGCTGTGTTTTGTGTTGTGTTGTGCAAAACTGTTTCTGCATCTAGAGTACTTAGCAGTCCTTTGGAGGATACAGTCATTATACAATAGTGAGGGAAGTAATGTAATAGCGTATGGTGTCATTAAATTACCTAGACGATCATGCCTCTAATCCTAGCACTCTTGGGAGGTCAAGGCAGGTGGATTGCTTGAGCTCAGGAGTTCCAGACCAACCTGAGCAAGAGGGAGACCCTGTCTCTAAAAAACATAGCCAGGTGTTGTGGTGGACAGCTGTAGTCCTAGCTACTGAAGAGACTGGGGCAAAAGGATAATTTGGGCCCAAGAGTTTGAGATTGCCGTGAGCTATGATGCCATATTACTCTACCAAGGGCAACAAAGTGAGACTCTGTCTCAAAAAAAAAAAAAATAATAATAATAATTTATCTATCTGAAACTCTTATCTCAATCTATCAGAAATATTTTCTTGAGAGAATAATTAGATAATGAAATAGGGGTTAGCAAGGAAGGAGTTGTGATGATATTGGGCAAAAGATTAAGGAAAAGTTACAGAGACATTTGAAAACCTAGTTTGAAGAGACCTTACAGCATCTTAGAAGATAGGGTAGATGGGGGCTTGCCAAGTGGGGACAAGAAAACTAGGTGAGGCTACTTCATTTGGGGCTTTGTGAGCCATGTGAAATGTTTGGATTTTATCCTAATGTGGTGGTTCTCAAACATTAACGTACATTCAAACTTCCTAGAAATCTTATACTAATTCAGATTAGATTACAATTCAGTAGATTTGGAGTGGAACTTGATAGTCTGCATTTCTTTTTTTCCCCCTTTCCATTTGCTGTTTCCAAACTTCTAGTTTAAAAGAGTTCTCGTGTCTCATTGTGTGTTTGTTGCTACACTGGAGGTATATTTAGACAAAGATCTTTCCCATCATGGCATATGCCTTTGTAGTCTTTCTTGTAAATGGAACTCCGGGGATTTGTCTCCTTTGTACCTGCTGGGTATTTTTTAAACTTCCCCAGCATCTGGGTCAAATCTCTATTTGTTTTTTAGTTTGAGGCACCTTGCTTTTAGTGCTTTTTAGGCACTTTAGACAGTCTTGGACTGTCATTCTTCCTGCTTGGCTGTGGTAGATTTCTTCTGGAGGCTGCCACAAATGGTTTCACAGCCCCTGCATCTCCATCTCATCAACTGTAGGAATGCTCTTGTATCCATCAAGCTCAGCTTGTTCTTTCCAGCATGCCCCATGGTGAATCACGGAGGGAGAGAGCTCTCAGGACACTTTCATTTATCACTTTACCAATTGTTATTCAGGTAATTTCAAGGGGTATAGATGTAGCTTTGTTAAATGGATATATTGCACAGTGGTGAAGTTTGGCTTTTAGTGTAGCTATCACCATGATAATGTACACTGTACCCACTGAGTAATTTTGCATCCTTTTCCCCCTCCTACTTCCTACCCTTTGAATCTCTGATATCTGTTATTGCATGAGTATACATTATTTGTCTCCCACTTGTCCATGACTATGCATTATTTATCTCCCACTTATAAATGAGAACATGGATTATTTGCCTTTTTGTTTATGAGTTATTTTATTTGAGATAATGGCCTCCTGTTCCATTCATGTTGTTCCAAAAGATATTTCATTCTTTGTTTATAGGTGAATAGTATTGCATTGTATGTGTGTATATCTACATACATACACACTGTATATACATATATATTATATATTATATATAATATATATACACACATGTACACTCCATATATATCCATTCATCTGTTGATGGACAGTGAGGTTGATTCAAGATGTTTGTTATTGTGAATAGAACTGTAATAAATACATGTATATGAGTGCAGGTATTATTGATAAGATCATTTCTTTTTCTTTGGGTATATATCCAATATTGTTATTGCTGAACTGAATGATAGTTCTATTTTAGTTTTCTGAGACATTTTCATAATGTTTACTATAGAGGTTGTACTAATTTATATTCCCACTAATAGTGTATGAGCTTTTTTTTCCCTAGGCATCTTTGCCAACATCTATTATTGTTTGACTTTTTAATAAAAGCCATTCTGACTGATGTAAAATGATATATCATTGTAGTTTTTATTTGCATTTCTCTGATGCTTTACAATGAGCATTTTTCATATGCTTATTGGCCATTTGTCTTCTTTCGAAAAATGTTTATTTACCTCCTTTACCAACTTTTTAATACGGTGGCTTTTTTGTTGTTGTCAAGTAATTTGAGTTTCTTATAAATTCTGGATATTAGTCCCATGTTGGATACACAGTTAACAAATATTTTTTCCCTTTCTACACATTGTCTGTTTTGTCTGATTATTGCTCTTGCTATGCAGATGCATTTTAGTTTACTTATGTCTATTTTTGTTTTTGTCGCTTGTGTTTTTAAAGTGTTAGTCATGAATTCCTTACCAAAATCAATGTCCAGAAGCATTTTCCCTAGGTTTTCTTCTAGTATTTTTATAGTTTCAGGTTTTATTTTTGTCTTTTCAGTTATTTTATTACAAAATGTACACAACTTTTTGGTAAATTATGCAACAATTATAAAAATAGAAAGTAAAAAGGAAGTCTCTGCTTCTCAATTTTTATTTTTATAAAAAGTTTGCTTGAAGATTTATTATTTCATACTTTCAAACACATTAGATGTATGAACATTTTTTAAAGTTTTATGTAAGTGGAATCATATACATACCTTTTGGAAACTTCCTTTTATAACTAATGAAATGTTGTGGAAATATTTTCAGGTAATTTTTTGTAGACCTAACTTATTATTTTATAAAGTCTAGGTAATATTCCTTAATGCCATAATTTATTTTACCCAGTTTTTTCTTAGATTGTTTCAGATTTTTGCTATCGCAAACAAAACTGTAATGAAAAGTTTTATATATATATCTTTCTTTGCATACTTATATAATTATAGTTAACAGTTAAATTTCTAGAGGCGAAATTTTTAGATCCAAGGCATGTATAATGTGTATTTTGAGTTTTGATACCTTATACCAAATTATGTTCATCTCAATTTAAATGTTACAGTCTTTCTTATTCCCTCATATTTAATGACCTGAATTTCTTCTTTTTATAAATTTGAGAATATTGTGGAGTTACAAATATTTTGATTACATGAAATTTTTTTGTACAGTTTGAGTCAAAGTTATAATTGTGCTATCACCCAGATGGTGTTCATTGTACTGGTTAAGTGTGATTTTACCCAGATCTTCCTTCCCCACACCTGCTTGATTTCCATTGAATTTTTCTGCTGTATGTGTGTAAGAGTGTTGATCAATTAGTTGTAATTAAATAGAGTATATGTGCCATTTGTTTTTCCATTCTTGCGATACTTCAGTTAGAAGAATGGTCTCTAATTCCATCCAGGTTGTTACAAAAGATGGTAGTTCATTTTCTTATGCCTGATTAGTACTCCATGGCACACATAGAGCACATTTTATTAGTCCACTTATTAATTGATGGGTGCTTGGTTTGATGCCACATCTTTATGATTATGTGTTGTGCTGCAATAAATATTACAGTGTGAGTGTCTTTTTGATAACAGTGGTTCTCTCCCCGCCCTTGGGTAATACCCAGTAGGGCTTAGTTGGATTGAAAGGTAGGTCTACTTTCAGATCTTTGGGGAATCTCCATACTGTCTTCCATAAAGGTTGTACTAGTTTTCAGCCCCACCAACAGTTCTTTCCTCTCTGCATCAACACCAACATCCATTGATCTTTTTGATGAAGCCATTCTCACTAGAATTAGGTGATATCTCTCTCGCTGTGGTTTTGATTTGCAGTTTCTTGATAATTTGAGATATTGAGCATATTTTCATTGGCCATTCCTCTAACTTCTGAAAAGCTTCTGTTCGTGTCTTTAGCACACTTTTTAATGGGGTTGTTTGACTTTTTTTCTTGCTGATTTGCTTCAGTTCTTTTTACAATCTGGTTATTGGTCCCTTAGCAGATTTATAGCATACAAATATTTTCTCCCATTCTGTAGATTCTCTATTTTTTGATTCCTTAGCTATACAGAACTTTTTAATTTAATCAAGTCCCATTTATTTTTGCTTTATGGAATCTTCATAAATATCCAAAAGTATTTCTTCAATGTATTCTCTCAGAATTTTTATTATTTCATGTCTTAGGTTTAAATTTGCTATCCTTCTTAAATTAATTTTTGTGAGTGGTGAGAGGTGAGGACCCTGTTTCAATTTTCTACATATGGCTATCCAATTTTTCCAGCACTATTTATTGAATAGGAATTCTTTTCCCCATTGAATATTGTTGTCTGCCTTGTCAAAGATCAGGTGGCTGTATGAGGATGGTTCTCTGTTCTGAACCATTGGTCTACATCTGTGTTTTCATGCCAGTAGTATGCTGTTTTGGTTGCTATAGTCTTGTAGTATAGCTTAAAGTCTGATAATGTGATGCCTCTTCATTAGTTCTTTTGTTTAAGGTTACTCAGATTCCTTTTGTGCTACAAATGAATTTTAGAGTTGCTTTTTTCTAATTTTGTGAATAATTATGTTGGTATTTTGATAGGGATTGCATTGATCTTTGGGTTACTTTGGGCTATGTGGTCATCTTAATGATATTGGTTCTTTCTGTTCATGAGCATGGGATGTTTTTAAATTATTTTGTGTATCTAAAATTTCTTTCATTGGCATTTTATAGCTTTCCTTATAGAGGTGTTTCACCTCCTTGGTTAAATGGACTCCTAAGTATTTAATTCTATTTGTAGCTATTATAAATGGAGTTGTCTCCCTGATTTACTTCTCAGCTTGATTATTTTAGTGTATAGGAATACTACTGGTTTTTATGCATTGATTCTGTATCTTAATTTTTTCTGAATTCATTTATCAAATCTAAATTTTGGGGGGAGGAGTCTTTAGGAATTTCCAGGTATAAGATCAGTGAACAAGGATAATGGGACTTCCTCTTTCCTAATTTGCATGCCTTTTATTTTCTTTCTGTGGTCTGATTGCTCTGGAATTCCATTACTATGTTGAATAGGAGTGTAAAATAAGTATCCTTGCCTTATTTCAGTTATTAGAGGGATTGCTTTCAGCTTTACCCCATTCGGTGTCATGTTGGCTATGAATTTGTCATATGGCCTTTTTTCTATAGAGGTATGTTCCCTCTGTGACTGTTTCTAAAGGATTTTTGTTATGAAGGACTGCTAAGTCCTGTGAAATGCTTTTTCTGCATTTACTAAGATGATTATATAGGTTTTCTTTTAACTTCTGTTTATGTGATGAATTGCATTTATTGATTTACACATATTGGACTATTCTTACACCCCGGAATAAAACCATCTTGATCATAAGTGTACTATATGTTTAATGTGCTATTGGAGTTGGTTTGCTAGCATGTTGTTGAGGAATTTTGCATCTCTCTTTGTCAGGGATATTGCTCTGTTTTTTTTTTTTTTTTTTTTGTGTGTGTGTGTGTGTGTGAGAGAGAGAGAGAGAGAGAGAGAGAGAGAGAGAATTCTTCTATTCTTCTCAGGCTTTGGTATCAGGATCAGGGTGACACTGGCTTTGTAGAATGTATTAGGGAGGATTTCCCCTTGAATTATTTGGAACAGTTTCAACAGGGTTGGTATCAGTTCTTCCTTGTAGATTTAATCTGTGAATCTGTCTGATCCTAGGCTTTGTTGTTGTGATATTTTTTATGTGAATTAAACCTTACTACTTCTTATTAATCTGTTTAGGATTTCTATTTGTTCTTAATTCAGTCTTGGGAGATTGCATGCGTCTATAGTCAATATTAGCCAAAGGCTGAAAAATGATAGAAGATTATATGTTTCTAATAATTTATCCAGTTCTAGTAGGTTTTCTAGCTTGCAAATACAGAGTTGTTTATTGTAATCTCAGGTAATCTTTTGTATTTCTGTGCCATCAGTTGTGTTTATTTGGGTATTCTGTCCTTTGTTTATTGTTTCAAAGAAGAACCTTTTTGTTTCTTTGTAATTTTTGGTCTCAATTTCATTTAGTTTTGTGCTGATCTTCATTAATTGTTATATTTTACTAGCCTTGAGTGTATTTGCTCTTGTTTTTAGTTCTTACAGTTGCAATGTTAGGGTGTTAATTTGTCATCTTTCTTTTTTTTCTTTTTTTTTTGATGCAGGCATTTAACACAAATTTCCATATTGGCACTACTTTTGCTAGGTTTTGGCATGCTTTATCTCTGTTTTTGCTTATTTCAAAAAAATTTAAAGTTTGTCTTTTATTATCATTGGCCCAAAGATCATTTAGGAGTATGTTTAGTTTCTATGTATTTGTTTAGTTTTTACAATTCTCTTGGTATTGATTTCTAGTTTTATTCCACTATGGTCTGAGAAAATACTTGATAAATGTTTAATTTTTGTTTTAAGTAAAACTTGTTTTGTGGCCTAATATGTGGTCCATCTTGGAGAATGTTCCATATGCTGATGAGAAGAATATATAGTCTGAGGTTTGCTAGAATGTTCTATAATTCTCTGTTAGGTACATTTGATCAAAAGTCCAATTTATGTCCATTCTTTTTTTCTTGATTTTCTATTTTTAAAATTTATTTATTTATGAATGAATGAAAGAGTCTTATTCTGTTGCCCTAGGTAGAGTGCGCAGGTGTCATAGCTCACAGCAACCTCAAACTCTTAGACTTAAGCAATCCTTCTGCCTCAGCCTCCCCAGTAATTGGGACTATAGGCAGCTGCCACAATACCTGGCTAGTTTTTCCATTTTTAGTAGAAATGGGGTCTCATCCTTCCTCAGGCTGTGCTCAAACTCCTGAGCTCAAACAATTCACCTGCCTTGGCCTCCCAGAGTGCTAGGATTACAGGCATGAGCCACTGCACTCAGCTCTTGATTTTTTATTTTGATAATCTGTGTAGAGGTGTAAGTAGGGTAATGAATTGCCTCACTATTATTGCTGTCTGTGTCTTTCTTCATTTTTTTTTTTCTTTTTGTGACTAAGTTTCACTCTGTCATCCTAGGTAGCATGCTGTGACATCATGTAGGTCACATAAATCTAAAACTCCTGGGTTTAAGTGATTCTCTTGCCTCAGCCTCCCAAGTTGCTGGGACTACAGGTGTGCCCCACCATGCCTGGCTAGTTTTTTTTTGGTTATTTTTTTGCAGTTTTTGGCCAGGGCTGGGTTTGAACCCGCCACCTCCAGCATATGGGGCCGACGCTCTACCCCTTTGAGCCACAGGTGCCTCCCCCTGGCTAGTTTTTTTTCTTTCTTTCTATTTTTGTTGGAGATGGTGTCTTTCTTTTGTTCAGGCTGGTCTCAGCCTCTTTGAGTGATCTACCTATCTCAGCTTCCCAGAGTTCTAGGACTACAGACATGAGCCACCACACCTGGCAGTCTATGTATTTCTTTAGGTGTAGTAATATTCATTTTATGAAATCTAGGTGCTCTGGTGTTGGGTGCATACATATTTAGTCCTGTTAAATTGATCTCTTTATCATCATATGATGACTCTGTCTTTTATTTATTTATTTATTTTACTGTCATTGATTTAATGTCTGTTTTACCTGATGTAAGTATAGCTATTCCTGCTCAATTTTGGCTTCCATTAGCATGAAGGGTCTTTTCCTACCCCATTTATCTTCAGTCTATAAGTATCATTACTAACAAGATGACTTTCTTGTAAACACCATATAGTTGGTTCATTTTGTTTTTGTAAATCAATTTCACCAATCTACATCTTTTAAATGGAGCATTTAATTAATTTATATTCAAGGTTAATATGTGTATATGCAGTTGCAATCCTGTCATGTTGCTAATTGTTTTATAGTTGTTATGTGAGTTCTTTGGTTATTTTCTCCTGTCTTTGTGTTTTGATACCTGAAAATCTCTTGTTAAATCTTGCCCTTATGGAGAATCAGAGGATCATGTGCACTAACTTCACAATGGCATTCTTTCTCATACATCTCTTCTTCAGCTTCTTCTATCCAGTCTTCTAAATCCTCAGAAAAAAAGGCATCTTCAATGTAGGAGTTTCCTTTGACAGGTACATTAAATGTGATGGTGAAGTCTTTCAGCTTCTTGCCTTTCAGCTTTTAAAATCTTTCTGTGGTTTTTGAAATTCTCACTATTGGCCTCCTCAATTTCATATTTCTTAAGTATGTTTTCTCCATATGTACTATACTGTGTTTCCTATTCCTGGTTGCTTTTCTATTTGGGCCCTTTTTACTATTATGTACCCCCACAGTTATAAGGTTGTCTAGCAGCAAATCTTCATTCAAGGGTGATTGCTGAGGTGGTATTATGAGATGGTCCACTTGAAGGCCTTTTTTGTCTTTATTGGAAGAGATCAGCTAGGTAACTGAGGGATAGACATTATCAGGGGAGGTAACATTCACAATTATTCCTCCATCATCTATAGTATACTCTTCATCTATACATATTATGATCTTCCTCCTCATGGCACAGTTCAACTACATCATGCTCAACTACATGTGGCTCTTAGGTCTAGTTCCTGCCACATTCTATTATTTGATCACATTTACTGGAGAACTCCAACTGTTTAGGAGACCTTGAACACAACCTTTTTCTCCAGTTCAAGAGACCTTTGGAATCCATAGAATCTCACATACACATTCTCTTTTGGAGATCAGTTTTCTGCCTTCCTGAACGTACACAACTCACATGCCATTCTCTTGACTCTTTGTCTGTAAAGCCTGAAGTGAGCCTAGGCTCAAGATCAGGGAATAATTTTTTCTATAATTATCAGGAATGTTATCAGTTTCTAGGCCAATAGCAGCAGTAAGGATACTGGTTATACCAGCTATGTCATGGTGATTGGCTTCTGAGTGGCTATCTTGTTTTTTGCATATACTTTCAGCCTGCTCAAAATCAGTTTGAGTCTGTTTGGTTTTCTGTTTCATGTTCCAATTGAATAAAGTCAGATTTTAAAGTAGACTATCCCCTTTGGATAGAGCAGTTCAGTGGAATCCTTCTGTCAACTGGAAAAAATGGTCAGTTTGCTATTCTACCACAACACACATTCTCTTATAGGTAAAATATAGTTAGGTTGAAGGATAACTTCAATGTTTTACAACAGTAGCCACAAATGAGTAGCCTATAGGAAGATGAAGAAGGTAATTTTTTTAATTTGTCAGATATAGACATACTTATAAATCAAAAATTTTCTAACACTGATTGGCAAATTTGATTCTAATCTTCCTTAGTTAGACCTAAGTGGCCCATTCCTGAGGAAGCTGCCTACTTACCTACATGGAAGTTATAACTCTCCATGTGCTGAATCTGAGGACAAACAGTGGGAAGCATGATTTGCACAGTTTCTGTGTTTTTGTCCTTTATTTTTACTGAGTAGCACATGTTTTTATTCACCAGAAGGATCTCATATGTTGGCAGCATTGGGTTTTCAAACTAATGATGGGATGGAATAGAGAGTAGGTTGGCAAGACACCTAATTGCTGTTCCCAGGTCAGTCTGTTCTGAACCAGTCTCCAGATTCTCTAACATTGCTCATTTACACACCTAATACTGTCCAAGTAAGGCTAGCCATTTACTGATTTTTCTTCTAATAATTGTAGGACATTAGATTTCAGCATATGGAAGCTGTTAACTACTGGAATTATAGCCAAGAATCTCTTACAGTTTCTAGTGGTTGTTATCCTTCTAGTCTGATATTGTTAAAGTGGACATAGAATGGGTAAAGGATTATTACAAAACATCTAGTTTGAAAACACTTTACTTCTTACTTTCATAAATGCATGTTGATAGTTTTTTCTTTTCTCCCTTTATTTTGTAAGGTTAACATTCTTCTTCTTCTTCTTTTTTTTTTTTTGGTGATTTTCATTGCACAGTGGGATACTTGATTGGAAGTGCCACATTGCTGATTCAATAAAACAAGTATTTTTCAATTATCTCATTTGTGAAAATTCAATTATCACATATGAATTTATCTTCTATACATCAATTATATGACTTGTCAAAATTTTTTTTATTTGGAAAGAATAAGTTCACAACAAAGGATTCTTAGGCAATATCTAGTGATTGGATTCTGCTATCACCCCTCATTTCTTTCATGAAGAATTGAGTTTTTGAAGAGTTGTTTGATCTGATCAGACTTATAGAGCCAGATAAAAGGAAAGCCAAGATAAATCATTTGCTTAAGTCAGAATTTTGTGGTTTTCTTCATCATGAGAAAAACTTAGGGTATGGATTAAAAGAACAATTTTTTTTGTAATGATTCTATGCCAAAAGTGACAGAATTAGAATATTTTGCAGAGAAACTCAGAACTCTACATTTCTTAGTATCCCTGTAACAAGTGATTCTTGTATGCACACACATTTGGGGATTACTGGTTTATTCTAAAATCAGCAAAATGGTCTCCCAAACATACATATTCTAGGAAGTAGACAAAATTAACTTAATTACAAGTTCTTAAGAGGAGAAATAAATGTTTGAACACTTAAATCTTGCAAGATTTATTTGCCTACTTTAGAAAGTGTGTCTTAGTATATACAATAAGCATAAAGGACAATTAGAGAAAGTGGTAGATAAGTGTAGCTGTAATCATAAATTATATTGTTAGTTTTTATTTATTTTTGCTATTTTAGATTGGCCATAATATGAATTATTGGAAAACTTACCAGCAGGTGGTAGCACTGTTTAACAAATACACCCTCAAATCACAAACCAAGCAATTATGAATGAGTTTTTGGCTGCAAATCAGTAACATTCAGATATGTCAGAGTATCGGATTGGGATTCAGAAAGCCTGACACCTGGTCCCAGCTATATTACTTATTGGTCCAATCACTGTGGAAAAATAATTTAATGTCATAGTATTTAGATAACAGTGTAATTAAAATCAGGATGATAACTAGCCTGGCTTGTATTGTTTTAAAGGCTGAAAGAGAAAATAGTTGTGGAATCATTATGGGAAAAGTAGAATGTTATATAAATGCAAACTATTATAATCTTCTTTTGTGTTGTTTTTTTCCCTTTATTTGTTTTTATCCAAGCACATATTTTAAAATGTGTTCCTTTTAGTAACAATGATGGTCATCATGTTGGACCTTAGAAAAATAACAGTCTTAAGTGTCAAATGATTTCTGAGTGTTCATGTGTTCAATTCGATTTTGACCATATTTTCAATCCTATTTCTTTCCAGGTATTATAAATTGCCAAAACTCTGCATTTGTTGGGTCTGAGGAAAAGTAGTCCCTGCCTCTGAATGCTTTTTCATGTATAACCATTGCTTGCTCAATCTGTGAACATTTTTGAACTAAAGATAAAAATCCCCAGAGAACCCAAATAGCAACTTCAAGATATTTTTATCAGAAGAAAATCACATTTTTGCACTGACATGTTTAAAGTATAAGAAGCATAGCGAGCCATCAAGTTGCCTTTACTGAAATCTTATCTGTGTGCAGAGAGGTATACAACCACTTAAATCATTCAAAGGTACAGAACCTTGGCACTCTTAAGAAAGAACTTTTTATTCTTTGGTTTTATGTGTATTTCAGTCAATAGATATTTATTGATCATCTTCAATGCACCAGGTACTTTGCTAGGTCTTGGGGATAGAGGCTACATAATTCTAAAGTTGCAATTTTTCAAATCATCTATAGGTAAGAGCAAACAGGTGTAGGATGTAAGGTCAGAGACAACAGCCATAAGTGTCACTGGGCGACTATTTGGCTAAAGGCCAACCAGGAAAAGTCAAGATAAGAGGTTTGGATGAAATGGAAAAGAGAAGACAGAGTCTAGAGGAGGAAATGGTACCCACAGAGGCAGATGTGGGTGAATGATGTGGATGAATTTTGGCAAGTTGGTTTGATTTTTTGATTCTCAGTTTCCTTGTCTATAAAATGAAAATGATAGCATTATCTTCTATAGGGTTACTGTGAGAACTAAATGTGAAAATTAGTGCACAGTAAACTCTTAATGGTGAAAGCAAACAGATTTTCTTGAGGTATATAAGACATATAAATGAGCAGTTGTTATAAGACCCTGAATGTTGGACAGTGAAGTTGGGATTGAATATGGCAGAAAATGGGAAGTGTAGATTCTCACACAGGAAGGGGTGTCAGTGAAAAGATATTTAAAAGGTGCCGTAGCAGTTGTGTGCAGGATGTTTTAGAACAGAGGGTGAATAAAAGCCAGAGAAGGAAGGTGTTATGAGTACAGATATAAGTTTAGATATGGGTATTTAGAAAGACTTGGTGATGAATTATATAGGCGATTAAGAGGAGGAGGGATTGAAATCAAGATAAAGAAAAAATCTTGAAAACAAGAAAAAAAAACTCGTTAAATACAAGGGAATCACAATAAGATAAATAGCACCATAAATAATGGAGTCCAGAATGACATGATATATCCAAAGTGCTGGGGTAGAGTTGGAGAAGGAGGCAATCAACAATTTTTTATGCAGAAAAAAGTATTCTTCAAAGTGAACGAAAAACAAAAACATTTCCAAATAATCATCATTCCCAGCAAACCTGCCTTACAATAAACAGTGATTTTCAACTGGTGTGCCATGAGAGGATCTTAGTTGTGGGCAAAAATTTGTAAACCTAGTTAATTAAATTATTTGTGAAAGAAGTTCAAAGCACAGGACTTTTTATACTTATTTTTTTAATCAACATAATTTAAATGTGCTGTAAAAGCTCAGCTATAGGTTCAAGTGTGCTGTGAGACAAAAAAGGTTGAAAAACACTGCAATAAATACTAAAATGTATAAAGGGAAATGACATCAGCTGGTAAGTCAAATCCACATGAAGAAATAAAGAACAACAGGAATGGTAATTAAATATAAGGAAAGAGTGAATATAGCTCACAGCAACCTCCAAGTCTTGGGCTTCAGCGATTCTCTTGCCTCAGCCTTCTGAGTAGCTGGGACTACAGGTGCCCGCCACAACATCTGGCTATTTTTTATTGCAATTCTCATTGCTGTTTTAGCTGGCAGTGGCTGGGTTCGAACCCACCACCCTCAGTATATGGGGCCAGTGCCCTACCCACTTAACTACAGGCACTACCGAAAGTTTTTAAGTATTTTTACTGAAGTATAATTTGTATGCAGATATTTTCATTGCAAATATTTCTTTCCTAGCCTGTATCTCATCATTTCATTTTCTTATGCTGACTATTGAAGAGCAAAATTATTGTTCATAATCCATGCTTTTTATATACAATACAAAAAAACTTTAAGTTTGTAAAGTTTTGTGAGATGTTTTCCTTTATTTTTGATAGTTTTATATTTTGTGTAAAAATCTATGATATGTTTAATATTAATTTTTGAATAGATTTGCTATTTTTCTGCATAAAATATTCAGTTCTTCTAGTATTATTTGTTGTGAATATTTTCCTTACACACTGAATTTTTTGAGAACATAATGAAAAATCAATTGACCATATATGTCAATTGAACTATACAGAAATGTAAGAAATACAGGGAGAATTACTTCCTCACAACAAAATGCCTTAAAATATTTCAAAAAATTGGAGTCGTAGAATTTGTGTTTTATGATTCTCTTTCATTTATTAGTTTGTCAAGTTTATCAATTTTACTAATCTCTGCCATTGATTTTCATTGATTTTTCTCTATTTTTGTTACATATAATTTTACTTCTGTTTTCTTTTTCTACTCACTGTGAGATTAATTTCCTTTTTTATATGCTTAAGGTCAAAATTTAATTTGTTTGAAACATTTTTTGTTTCTAAATATAAGTACTTAATCCTACAAATTAGCCGTATTCTGCTTATTTTGATACTTTGTGTTTTCATTTTATTTTAATTGCAAATGTTTCCTGATTTCACTTGTTGCTTCCTCTTTGATCTTTGACTTAATTGCTTGTTAATGGTCTCTAATTTAATTTCATCATGAGCTTAGAGCACAAATTCTGTGACTTCAACTCTTTGAAATATCTTATGGGTTTTTGTTGTGGAAAAACAATTCTTGTGTGTCTTACATTTCTATATAGTTCAAGCTTTCTGGGCAAAGGGCATTTGTGTACCAAAAGCATTTCTTGGAAACTTGAGACAGGATCTGTAAAGACAGAGAACCTTGGGGATTTCCCAGAAGTAATAAAGATAAAGCTTTGACCTCAGTTTCTCCAGAGACACGTGCAATTAAAGATATGTATTATGCCATTGTTTGGTGGATTGTTTTATAAATGTTGTTTGGCCGAATTGGTTGATAGTATTTTGCAGGTTTATATCCTATGACTTATTCTTCTTTTGTTATTAGTCAAAGAGAAGTGGTGTAATCTCTAACTGGAATTGTGGGTTTCCTATTTCTCTTTTCAGTTCTATTAATTTTTGTTCCATGTATCTTGAAACTCTGTTGTTAAAGTGTATCGTTTTGGGATTTCTATGATTTCTTGGTTATTGAACCTTTCATAACTATGTAATGTTCTTCTTTACCCCTAGTAATATTCCTTTTTCTGAAGTCTACTTTCTTTAACGTAAGAATTTTCAGTTCAGGCATGTTTTGATTAATGGTCATACAATGATTATTTTCCACTGTCTTACTTTCACTATATAGACATAAACATACTTAAAGGGTGTTTCTCATAGAGAACATACATATACCTGAGTCATTTTTAATGCAATCTGGAAATCTGTCTTTTAATGTATGTACTTCAACCATTTTCTTTTAATCTATTTATATGTATAAAAGCCACCATATTTTAGATAATTTACTTTTTCTTCTTTCTTCTTTTTTCTCCCTCAATTTTATTGCAGTTAAGCCCTTCACCTAGGAGGTGTGCCATGTAGTCCTACATTGAACCCAATAGGTGATAGCTTAGCACCACCCCTTCGTAAATTTAAATGTCCTTTTCTCCTGTGTGGGCATGTAGTTGCTCATCTACTAGTTTCATATTAATATTGAGTACATTGGATGCTTGCTTTTCCACTCTTGTGATTCTTTACTTAGGAAGATGTTCTTCAAATCCTACTAGGTAAATAACAAAAGATGTGAAGTCTCCATCTCTCTTCACAGCTGAATAGTAGTCCATGGTATACATATACCACAGTTTATCCATTCCTGGGTTGATGGACACTTGGCTTGTTTCCACATCTCTGTGGTTGTGGGAATTGAGCTGCTATAAACATTTAAGTGCAAATGTCCTTGTGGTAAAATGATTTTTTTTCTTCTAGGTAGATAAGTAATGTGATTGTGGGATCAAATGGAAGGTCTACTTTTAGGTTTTTGAGGTTTCTCTATACTTCTTTCCAAAAAGGTTGTATTAGTTTGCCATCATTTTTAGAGTAGGTTCCCAGGGTTTACAATATAAGTTTGGACAATTAAGTTTGCAAATTTATCCTAGAAAACATGCTACCTACCTCATTGCTGACTATTATTATTAGTCACTTTTGAAGTATTTCTCTTGGAAAACTACACATTGATACCAGTGCCTACTCTACCCTTCAAAGCAATTTTGGAACTCTTCTTCTGGAATGACCATTGGAGCTGTCATTGTGCAAAATATGAGAGTTAAGGTGAGAACTCATTCTAGAACAAGTGACCCTAGTGATATTCAGCAATGAGGTATGTAGCATTTTTTCTAAGATGAGTTCATGAATTTAATTTTCTGAGCTCTCACATCTTTAGTCACAGTCTATCTTCAAGTAATATTATTACATATGTTATGTCATATAAAAATTTTGCAACAGTATATTTCAAATTCTTCTCCCATCTTTTTGTTATCTTGATACTACATAAACTTTCTCACATTTATCAACTCACAATACATTGCTACTATTTTTATGCTACACCAGTGTTTTCCAACATTTTTATCTAATGGGACACTTGAAACTATAGTTTAATTTTCATGACACACTTAAGTTATGTTGATCAAAAAAATGAATAAGAAAAGAGTACACTTACTATGCTTTGAAATTCTTTCAAAAATAATTTAATTAATGATCTTAATTAATGATTCATGGCACACCTATGATCCTCTCATGGCACACCAATGTGCCATAGCACACTGGCTGAAAATCACCACTCTAGACAGTCAATTACCTTTTAGAGCAATTAAACATAAGATGTATTTTATATTTATTTTTATTTCAACTATTAACAGAATCTATTTTTTGTGTTTATATGCAGGTATTGTGTTCATTTTTCTTGAACTTCCTTAAACATTTCTGTTGGCAATGGATTCCTGTTTAATTTTTCCTCTATAAGTACTGGGTCTTTTTTTCTTTGCTTACAAGATTTTATTTTTATGTCTGGATTTCAGCAGCTTGAATATAAATTTTTAAGAGGGGTTTTTTAAGCTTGTGGTTTTCTGAGCTTTATGAATCTGTAATTGATAGCTTTTAATATAAAATTATTAGCTCTCTTCATTTCAAATGTTTCTTCTGTTCTTCTCCCTCTGAATTTCCAATTACATGTCTATTAGACCATTTGATACTTCTTCACAACTCTTTGATATTATTTTAAAAAATTTTCCCTAATTTTTTTTCTTTGTGTTTCAGTTTAGGTAATTTATAATGATTTATCTTGAATTTGCTCACTCTTTCCTCAGAATGTCCATTCTACTAATGGACCTAGTGAAGTAATTCTTTATCTCTGTTAGTATGTGTTTTATTTCTAGCATGTCCATTTGACTGTTTTTTATGTTTCCTATGTCTCCGATAAAATCCTTCATAAATTCACGTATGTTGCATATATTTTTCTCAAGAGCCTTTAAAATATTAATCATAGTTATTTTCCACTTTCAATATTTGGGCCATATCTGAGTCTTATTCTGTTCATTACTATTCTTTCTGACAGTTCTGTTGAGTGTTTAGTTATGTCTGATATAAGGCTTCTTTTCCTTAGAAGATTATTTTTGAACATTCTTTGAAGCCTTAGAAGAAAAGGTCTTCTCTAAAGAGAATTTTTCTTTGCTCTTCCCATAGCTCAGGAACACTAATGGATTAGAATAAAATTCTTAACCGAGCTTTCTCAAATCAGTGAGAATCATTTCAATTTGGTCTTTAAATTGGATTTTAGTTTCAAATATTATTGGTGAAAATTTCCTTCATCTTTGTACTCAGGTATAAAAGAATCAGTTTTCTTTGTAATTCCTAAGGTAATGATAGAATTTCCAGACCTTTTTAATACCATCATTACAAGACCTGGCAAGTCATTTGCAGCTATGTTTTCCTGCCTATTAAGGTCCAGATGATCTCCACATGATAAAAGATGGGGAGATTTTGCAAGCATTAATCAGAGGGATGGTATGGACAATTTCCATGATAACTGTGGAAAATATAATAACCCAGCTAAGCTTCATAACCCTGTTCAGGAAATGCTAAAGTGCATAGAGATTGATGAGAAGTTGAAGGCCATGGGCCAGGATATCATAGTGAACCCCTGGGTTCTTGCAAAGAGTATTGGCTTGTAAGAAGATGATTTAGGAAACAAATGATCCAGTTATTCGTGAAGCTAACATTCATTCTGAGTTAAGCAAGATAACGATCACCTTGGGCAATGGCAAGTATTAGGGAGGCAGCAGGGAAGACCCCACCTGTGTCACTGGGATAATAAGAACTTAAATTTTGTTTTGAAATCTTCAGTCCTATGTGTTTTCAGAAAACTATTATTTCTACAAAGAAAGGTAGGAAATTTTCAAAATTTAAAGTCTGCTGTAGATTTATTTGTCCTTAGATTACTGTTATTGTTATATGAAATCTTTTTGTTTCACAAAAAGTACAGAAGATAAAAGTCCATTGTGTTAAAATTCTGTGCAGGAGAATATACTGTTATACTCTTTCAAGGGCAAGTACTCTCTAGGTGATGGCAGTCTGTACTTCTCTGCATACAGCCATAGATTCCTGCTATTAAAAAAAAAAAAAAAGAATAAAAAGACCTGAGAATATTTTACTTTCATGCTAACTCATTGACCTGGTTGGATAGTTCCTATATTATATGCAGAATTTTTTTAGACACAAATTTTCCTTTTTTAAAGAATGTCACAGGGGAACAAATGGCTTGGTTGCATAAATTGCATTTGTACAGTTTGAGTTAAAGTTGAGTTAAAATGGCAGTTGTACAGTTCAGTTAAAGAATACATGCAGATAGTGTGTATTCTACGAGTTGGAGGTAAATTTCCCCATCCCCTCGCTCCCCTTTTACCTGCTTGATTTTCATGACTATTAATATATTTCCATATGTGCACATAGTGTCAATTAGTTCCTGTTTCATAGTGATTATATGTAGTATTTGTTTTTCCATTCTTGTGACACTTTACATGGAAGAATGGTTTCTATAACCAACAAGAAATACTTGTTTGTTTTAGTGGAAAGTTTGATTCAGGTAACAGCCCATTGCACATTCATTGCCAGAAATGGAATTTGTCCTAATTATGTTTTCAGGTGATGAATTTGACCTCAATATTCATGTTAGAGTTTTGGAAAGTTAAGCCTAGAAATTGAATGTATCTTGTTAGGAGAAATCTGCTTGCCATATTAGGGATGTCTGCAGGCATATACAATTAGCTTTGGTAATGAACCAACATTCTTCACTACTGCCAAGCAGTTGACCAAATTAACTGGTAAGCATCATACATTTAACATTTTAATAAAAAGAAACCTAAAAGTAAAAAAAGTAGTATAATTAACTATTCCCATAGACCCATTACCCAGATTCAACTATCAATTTTATTTTGCTTTTTTTTTTTTTAGAGACAGAGTCTCACTTTGTTACCCTTGGTAGAGTGCTGTGGCATCATAGCTCACAGCAACCTCCAGCTCTTGGGCTTAGGCGATTCTCAGCCTCAGCCTCCCGAGTAGCTGGGACCACAAGTGCCCGTCACAACGCCCAGCTATTTTTTTGTTGCAGTTTGGCCGGGGCTGGGTTTGAACCCGCCACCCTCAGTATATGGGGCTGGTGCCCTACCCACTGAGCCACAGGGGCCACCCCTGCTTTTTTTTTTTTTTTTACTGAAATCCTTTCCCAGCATATAATCTTTTGCCTGTGTATTTCTATATGCATCTCTAATCTATGTATATTTTCTTATATATCCACGTGATATCATCACACCTAGAAATATACTATTAATACTTTCACATAATACCTAAAGTAAAATTAAATTTTCTCACTTTTTGTAAGAATTGCTTTTGAACTGTTGGCATATTGGATTTAAGGTCTAAACAAGGTCTGTGTGTCACATTTTATTTGTCTTCAGGATCTTTTATCTAGAGTAGTTCTCCTCTCTCCTTCCTCTCATTTCCTTTGGACATTTGCCTTGTTGCCCATCACCTTATCCCACCTTTAGGTGATGCTCTAATTTATCAAGTGGCAACTGGAACTTTGTCTTGTAAACGTGTGTCCCCATCAGTCTCTTCTCTGTTTCATCTGCTAATGATCATTGCCTAAATAAATTAAAGAGTGATACAACAGATACTTTTTATTATCCCTTCCATATTTATTAAGTTCATTCCCAGTTCTTTCCAATGACATTGAATCATCATTGTGTTTTGAGTAATCACAGACTCAAGTCTAAAAGACATTTAGTGTACCTTCCATTGTATGTTGTATTCATTACTCATTAGACACTCGAGTTTTTCTCTTTCACTAACTGGGAATTCTCCCATGTTTGCTTGTGTCATTTAAAATAATTGATTAGTACCACCCACCACGCACTGGCAATTCTTTTGTCTAGTTTAGCCCCAGTTCACTGCTGTCTCAGTGCTCTTATAGTTTTATAGGTGTTTCAGGGATCTCTTGGTTGAAAGAGGCACTTCTGATTTTTATTCATTTTGCTTTTTTCTTTCTTTGCATGAACTGCTTGTTTTAGATTATTCTTTGTAAATATCATAGATTTCTACCCATCAAGCTAAACATTTCTATTCTTTGTCCTACCTGTGCTCCAAACACACTGTTGTTAGAAATTATAGAAGAAAGAAATATTGTCACTGAGGTTGAAATGCATCCTTGCTTTCTGGCGATTATTAGAATAATTAATATTATTTTTGTTCTTGCTAGGTTAAATGATTTATGAGTAAAATATTTAATTTTTGGAGAACTTGACATTTTGACCTCTCATCCATCAACCCCTTGGAATTACTTTGCTTAGTAGATTGAAATACTACATCATTCTTCTGCAGATTTTTTCAGTTTTCCCATGTCACAGGAATACTGCCCTAAGTTTACTCCTGAGAGTTATTTGAAAGGTAAGCAGATAGTTTTCAGCAGCAGGTGCAGCCAGGAAAATGCCAAGAAAGTCTGAAGAACAATGACCTTGTTCAAGTCAAGTGCTTTGGCTAGCATTAAATTTTTATAAAATAACTTATTTCGTACATTTTACTTCTTGTCATTATGGTGGTTTTATCAAAAAATCCTAAATTTATCTTCCTTAGAAAAATAAAGTTGTGTTAAAAATCCAAATAAAAATATTTCACTCTTGTCATGAATGTCATTTAAATAGCTGGCTTTGTGGGATAATAATATAAATTGTCCTCCTTTTATTTCAACTATTTAGCTAAAAGCATTTAAAAACCTCTATTTTCAATAGGAAAAAAATGTGGCTTAACACTCTAGGTTACTCATACAGCATTAATGGTGAATGCAAGGTAGTTAAACCTTAACAACATTTTTAAATTAAAAAAATGACATTAGTAAATAAATCAGATATTATCAATATTTAAAATAAGAAATTTGGTTATTTTGGATATAATTAATGAGACAAGGTCTTTAGTGTGTACAAGTATTCTTTTAACTGTGATTTGACTTCTGAACACGTATTTCATATTTTTCTTCATAATATTGTCAGGATTCTATCTGCCGACTTGAGGCTTAGCCCAGAAAGATGATATAACACATTGCAAGAATTCGTCATTATGAGTAGATGCTGGAGTGAAAACATCTGTTCTCTTTATACTAACTAAACTCAACAACTGGCTTTGTTATTGGGTTTGTGGGAAAACGTGCTCCCTGGTGTCCAGACATCCCACGCATAGTGTCTAATTGATCTTCTTGTCCTAAACAAAACTCTTAAGATAACATTTAAGGAACAAAGTTCAGAATTTATTAGACCCAAGAGTTTTCTAAAACAAGAAAATGGAGCTGGTAACAGACCATTATGGAAATATTTTTTCTCTTATGTAATGGTTGTCCCTTGTATAAGACATACTAAAGTATTAATATTAATATCATATTCTCTTCACATCCTTGTGTTCTCTCTCTCTCTCTCTTTTTTTTTTTTTTTGCAGTTTTTGGCCAGGGCTGGGTCTGAACCCACCACCTCTGGAGTATGGGGCCGGCGCCACAGGCGCTGCCCATCCTTGTGTTCTCTTAAAGGCAGAAAATCTCCTCCATATTTGGATACAAAGCCACATCACATATTTCAAATTTGAACCAATAGAATCTTATAAGTTGTTCTTGTTTCCATTTCTACTCTTCACAGAATATATGCCAATTGCTCAAAGAAGTGCTTTGTTCCACTTACTCAGATTCTTGAGAACATTCATTCATTTATTTATTCAACATATGCTTGGTCCCTATCATGTGCCCAGTACTCTTCTATGCATTTAGAGTACTGCAATATACAAGACAAGGACTCCCCTTTCAGAAAGCTTTCGTTGTAGTATATAGTCTTCTTTATACATACTCATGGAATAGAACTCTTTTCCTAATCAAGGTTTATTAGATAAATGACAATCCATCATTTCAAAATAACTTCTCAAAAAACACTAGTACATGCTTTTCATATTTTGCTCTGTTATTTTAACATTTATTTTTAAAAAAGAAATCTCCCACCTTGGCTCGCACCTGCAATGTTAGCACTGTGGGAGGCTGAAGCAAGAGGATTGCTAGAGCTCAGGAGGTTGTGACCAGCTTGAGCAAAGCTAATAGAAAAATTAGCTGGATGTCGTGGCAGGTGCCTGTAGTCCCAGCTACTTAGGAGGCTGAGAGAGAAAGATTTCCTGAGCCCAAGAGTTTGAGGTTGCTATGAGCTAGGCTGATGTCACAGCACTCTAGCTTGGGCAATAGGGTGAGATTCCGTCTCAAAAGAAAAAAAAAAAAACAAAACAAAATAAAGGAAACTCCAAAGAAATCTTTCTAAATCCAATCAATTTCACTTATCTATTCTTAGGAATTGGAGAACTGCTAGTTAACAATCTCTATAAAAATAACCCGTAAACTGATAATCTTACTAATATGTAGTGTGATTTAAGATACTGGGGATTGGGCCCCTGATGATTCTGCATTTCCAGCAGCCTCCAGATAATGCTACTGCTCCTGGTGTATGGAGCAGTCTCAATAGCAAGGCTCTGTACAGCAATAACATGCATTAATGCACTTTAGCTTTCCCTATGACTCAATTATTCAACCCTGGAAACTTTATTGTTCACAGTAAAAATTATCAATATGTCTCTCCAAGAAAGGCAGTGGTTACTTATTATGTGCCTACTAAATAGCAGGGGCTATATTAATCTTTAAGGTAAAGACTATGGCTAATCATTGCATCATTGAGCACATTTACTGTATGGCAACTTGAAGACAGGTAACATAGTAGTTATAAAGAGTTCAAAGTTTAGAATCAGGAAACTATTATTCATGTAACCTTAGAAATGTTTCATCTCTCTAGGTCTGTTTTTTTAATCTATAAAGTGAGGAATACTAGTATTACTTAACATAAGATTTTATGACATGCATATAAATAGCTCACTTAACTCCTGGCATATATTGTGTAATTTTAATGAATGCTTGCTCTTTTATTATAATATAAAGGACTTTAAAGGAGAGAGAGGATAAAGAAATGAGGAAGACTTTAATCCTATCCTCAGAGAAGATAAAATTTAGCATAGAGATAAGATTTATATGTTAATAACTAATTCAACATGGAAATTGGTAAAGACTGGTAAAGAAAAGTAAGGTGAGATGGAAGTCAAAAGAGGACGTGATTGATTGTTTTTGAGATCATGACAACTGAACCAAAATTGAAGCTTGCCATGTGGTCATCCAGTGTTCTAGTGTTTTGCATGTATTAAGTAATAACTCAATACTTACCATCACATTGGAGTAGGTTAAAACTTTAATATCCACTTAATAGAGTAGGAAGCTGCAATATAAAGGTTAATTTGTCTGTAACCAGAAGTTATTTAATGGCTTTACCTAGTCAAGGTTTATTAGGAAACCTAATTCTGTCTGACTTCAGAGTCCGCTTGTGAACCACTGTTCTATTCTGATCTAAAACAGCATAAACCTGGAGACAATCTCTGAACTGGGTCTTAGTAACTGGGCAGCTGAAGACTAGAGCAGGAGGAGGAGATGACTGAGAATGGATTACAGGTCCTGGGAATGGCATGTGCAAAGGCAGAGGGGCTGGAAAATATGGGGCAAGTAGGGAGAATGATGCAGTATTTGGATTTATAGAGCACATAGGAATACGATGAAGAATAGGCCAAGTAACTTCTTTTTTTCAGTTTTTGTTAATATGATAAGCTCCAGAGAAGATAGTTTGGATGTCTTAGATTTCCACTGATGATGCTTTTGAGAAAGGACCATCTCAGTGAAAAGACCTCAAAAGCCCAGCTATTAACATGTGTTTAGGGGAAATGTGTTTCCTTAAGGATATAAAAAAACTGCAGCGATTCGAAGTTAGATTTGGGTGTAATGTGTGTTGCTTTCCCTTTCCAGGCTTAAGAATGGTTTATTTATTCATATGTACTTTCATTATCCCATGCTCTTGTAAGAGGAATAAATAATTTTTGCCAAAATTAAGCAGCTGTTTCCTTTGCTTTACCACTGAAATTATTTATTCCTTCACTCAGCAGCTAGAGATTTGCTTGGATTGGCTCTGTCCAGTCTGTCTAGTTTATTATCTTGGAAGTTCAGAGACTGTAAGAAGCATGCCTCACCAATTGCTTTTCAGCTCTCCCACCCCTAAGATACTCTCTTGATCCACCTCTTCCCTCATCCTAACCCACCCCTTATTCCCAACCCCCTCACTAAAAAGGTACAGAGAGTGGTTCAAAGACTTAACATATGTTTTGAGCCCTCCCACTCAATATTTGAATAATCTTGGAAGAATAGTTCATGCCCTGGATCTGTGGCAATTCCAAGAGAATGCATTTCAATTATACAAAGCTATTTGAGGATAATGTATGAGAAGTATTTCATATTTCTCAGAAAAACAGTTTTTGTAGAACTGGTTGATATTTTATTTCCAATATTCACAGTGATTTTTTTCTTTTATAGATATTGTTATGATCTAGGGATATGAGTGATAAATATTTGAGGCTGTTCTAGTTTTAGATAGGAAAGTCAAGTCTCTGAGAATTTAATTGAATATCGTTGAGAAGTTTTGTATTGGAAGACTTGAATCTGAAGAACAGTTATATTTCTTACTTGTGGTCTCTTGCAGTCATATCTAGTTATAAATGTGGCTTTCCCTTTGTCAGAGGTAGATAAGAAAAATATCCTAGAACTCCATTAAGTAGAACACTGAATTGAAGGAGTTTTGTCCATTTTTCCCCGTTTTTAGCCATTTTCTATTTTAGAAGAAAATAGCAAATGATAAGGGATCAAGCTAAAATATCAACTGTGTTTTGATATGGTAATGAGGTGGGGTGAATAATAGCTTCCAAAAATATCCACATCATAATTTCTGTAATATGTAAATATCTCACCTTTCATAGTAAGAGAGACTTTGCAGATGTGATCGAGTTAGGCAAGATTATGCTGTATTAATCTAGGTGAGTAAAATATAACTACTAGAATCATAAGGGGAAGAATACAGGAGCATAGAATGAATGGAGATGTGATGACAGAAGCAGAGGTCAGAGTAATGTGGGGCCACAAACCAAGAACTGTGGATAACTTTAGAAGCTGGAAAAGTTAAAGAAATATGTTCTCCTCTTGAGCTTCCATAAAGAATTCAGCCCTGCTGATAACCTTTATTTTAGACCCATTTGGGGCTTCTGACATCCACAACTGTAAGATAATAAATTTGTGTTGTTTAAAGCTACTGAGTTGGTAATAACTTCTTGTAACAGCAGTGATCATTTTTTTTTCTTTTTTTGAGACCAAGTCTCACTCTGGTGCCCTGGGTAGAGTGCCGTGGCATCCATTGTAGCTCACAGTAACCTCAAACTCTTGGGTTTAAGCCATCCTCTTGCCTCAGCCTCCTGAGACTCTAGCCTCCTAGACTCAATGCCAGGCTAGGTTTTCTATTTTTAGTAGACACAGAGGACTCACTCTTGCTGAGGCTGGTGTGTAACTCCTGAGCTTGAGCAGTCCACCTGCCTTGACATACCAGAGTGCTATAATTATAGGGGTCAGCCATGGTGCCCAGACAGCAATAGGAAATTAATGCAGGCATTATTCAGTATATTCTGGACTCACTGAATATGCAAATTCAGCTGATGAATTTCTATGCATATATTGTTATCCGAAGATTATTTTTCAGCATAGTAATAAAAATACAGAACATTCAAAGATTTATTATACATATTTAACATGTTGATTCTTCCCAGCCAGGAGAATGGTATGTTCTTCCATTTGTTAATGTCTTCTGCTATTTCTTTTCTTAGGGTTTCATAATTCTCTTTGTAGAGATCCTTCACCTCTTTAGTTAGGTATATTCCTAGGTATTTCTTCTTCTTTGAAGCTACTATGAAGGGCATTGTGTCTTTGCTTAGCTCTTCAACTTGGCTGTTACTGGCATACACAAAGGCTACTGATTTGTGGACATTGATTTTATACTCTGAGATGTTACTATATTTCTTGATCACTTCAAGGAGTCTTATGAAATTTAGTCTCTGGGGTTCTCTAAATAGAAGATTGTATCATCGGCAAAGAGTGAGAGTTTGACCTCTTCTGACCCCCATTTGGATGCCTTTTACATCTTTTTCTTGCCTGATTGCATTGGCTAGAACTTCCAGAACTATGTTGAATAGTAGTGGCAATAGAGGACATCCTTGTCTGGTTCCAGTTCTAAGTGGAAAAGCTTTTAGTTTTACTTCATTCAGTATGGCATTAGCTGTGGGATTGTTGTAGATGAGTTCACTCAGTTTAAGAAATGTGCCACCTATGCCTATATCCTTAAGTGTTCTTGTTAGAAAAAGATGCTGAATTTTGTCAAATGCTTTTTCTACATCTATTGAAAGGATTGTATGGTGTTTTTATTTCTATTGATATGGTGGATTACATTTATGGATTTGTGTATGTTAAACCAGCTTTGCATCCCTGAGATGAAGCGTAAACAATGTGGAACACGTCACTAACCTGTGTTTGTCATCCTTGCACAGAGGCCATGCTAATCTTTGTATTGTTCCCGTTTTTGCTTATGTGCATGTATTGTTCCAATTTATGAATATACCAAAGTGAGCACTATAAAAGAAGTATTCAAACTCTGTGGCCACAGTACACTTTCAATTCTTCCATTATGGTTCCTTGTTTTGATTAGATACATCTCATGCATTCTGGATTTTGGTATCATTGATGAAGTAATACAACAAGCACTTTAAAAGAGTTTTAAAAGTTCTCAATCCAACTTGTTAATGCTGTCAGCTAATTGAAGAGCTTCTGAGACCCTATCTAAATATCCCATACACATGAACTAGAGGAACTAGAGTGAAATACACCAGTTACTTTTAATTCAAATCCAAGTTAGCCACAAATGAATATGTCCTTACAATAAGTTCCCCACGTTTGCCAAACACAGTAAAGGGGTGGCAGAACTATTAATAAAGGGATCTGTTCTGTGAAGTTTGGATTCAGTTGAGGGGCCACATGTGACCTTGAGGTCACAGGTTCCTCACCCCATCAGGTCCTGTGAGATAGCTGGGATGAGTTTAAGAAAACTTCGTTGGTACATTTCCTGTTATTGATGGAGATAATTGATTTCCGATCTCATTTAGGGGTCTTGATACTAAGCTGTTTTCAAAGAAGACATGTTCTATAAACAGTGTGATCACACAGAGCTTGGTTTGCCCAAGTCAGTCCAGTTAGTTCTTATTGCCCCGCCCGCCCATTAGAGCTCCCTGTGGTGTTAGGCCCCGGCCAGACGTCAGTGTTAACCTTCATCTCTGCCCAGGTTCCTCTCTGTCTTACTCAGCCCCACCCTGGGAATCTCCTGGCTCTGTGCATGCGTTTTCTAGTCCCCACGCTCCACCCAGGCTGGTACTGCCTCAGGCAAACCCTTTACTCACAGGGCCTGCATTTCCATCCCAGATTTGTTCCATGGTAGTTGCCACAGGAGAAGATGCCCGGCCTCCTCTGGTTGCCCAGTGAGACAGGGGGTGTGACTTTGGAATATCCGGGGGTGAGCCCTATTGTTGCCAAAAAAACGGCTGCTGCTCTGTGCCTCAGGGCACTGCCACTCCAGCATGGTTCCCTCTCAGCCAACCAATCTCTCCTCACTCCTGTGCTGCAGAATCAGCACTGACCAGCTCCAGTCCAGGCCCTGTCCACACTCCTTGATAAATTACCCAAGAATCTGGACTCCTGGGGGACAGGCCTCCAGACCTCAGAGTGAGTGTGGAGGGAAGTGCTGGGAGCTCAGAGTTGCAGGTAGAGAATACATACAGATTTAAACAGTTTTATTCCTGGCAGGAGAATGCCATGGCACCCTAGTAGGGGAAGTAGGTCCAGTTTTTAGAGAGTCTCTCCTGTGGAGTATAATGGGAGGACCTTTGAACTCTGCTCATTTGTTTGTGGGGCACTCTGAGCCATTCTCATGGGGGAGGGGAATCCCGTCCACTCAGTGATGGATTTTGTACCTTTTGTTTGTATCCTTGGGGTCACAGCTCGCCTCAGCGAGGTTGATGTGCGTTCTTCAACCTTCTCTCTTGGCGCAGCTCTAATCCACAAGGTTACTTGCTAAATTTCTGTCCTTTAACTCTCCTTCTGGATGGGAGCCTCTGTGGAAAGCTGGCTTCAGTCAGCCATCTTGTCTCCCAGGCTATATCAGTATCTTTTACAGTATCTCTTTTACTGAGTTGTTTGTACAGTGCTGCCAATGTAAGTACATGGTGGCAAGTTTGCTCACTTAATTATCAGACCTTGTGTGTGTTCATGGGAAATATAATGCTTTGTGTGGATGATAGAATTGGCTAGAGGGTAATTTCATTAAATACTCAAAGTTTCATTAAGTTTTCTATCTCTCACTTCTAACCAGGCTCTGTTACTAATCTTTCAAAAATGAACAAAGGCCTCACCTCTTTTATGTTCATGAAGATGAAGACATTCTAGTACTGAGTAACCTGTGTGAGAAAGGCTTTGTGCAGTAGAGGATGAAATGAGTTTCAAAGCTCTTCTTTCCCTCAAAAGGGGGTTGGTTATTTTCTTCAACCAATGTGGCTGTTAGGTGACTGTTCAGTTGAGTGATTAAAATAGCTAGTTCTAAAATTTTATCAAAGCCTAATTCCAATAGCATGTTGTAATCTAAAGATTAAATAAATGTCTTCGTGTATTAAATAATTTGAAGTGAAGATCTATTTCTATAATCCATACATATTTACCTCTCAAAAAGAATTGGCTTGCACTAATGAGATCTTCAGATATATATGACTAGATTATTTGCCTTATGTGAGGGTAATTTGTATCTTGTGGAATTTTAAATCTAAGTTATAAATGTGACATTATGTAAATATATATTTGTGTAAATTTTATATAGACATAGAATTGAATGATTAGATTATCTTCAGTGGTAAAGTTTTGAAATTTTAAAACTCTGTAGATAAAAGAATCTTAACTTTAAGGAAACCTGGGTAAGCTACAAACCTGTTTTGCATATCATGATAAAACTACTCTTGTAGGGTTAAGGTTAGATATTTGAAGAGAAGAAAGGAAAAATAGAGACATAAAAATTGACAGCATTATAGCTCTAATGCTACTGATTTATGAAAATGTAATATGAGTGATATTAGTCTCCTATTGCTACTATAACAAATTACCACAAAGTAAGTGTTTTAAAACACCACACATTTATTATTTTACAGGTATGTAGGTCACAATTCCAACATGGCTCTCACTGAACTAAAATCAAGGCCATGTTCCTCTTTTATAGTTTATAGGGGAAATACATATTCTTACCTTCTCCAGGCCACACATTCCCCAACTTTTGGTCCCTCCTGCCCTTCCTGTACCTTCAAAGCCAGTGACATAACGTCTGTCTAACCCTCATTGCATTTTCACTTCTCTCTGACTACAGGCTAACGAGGTTCTCAGCTTTTAGGGACTCATGATTAGATTGGGCCCACACAGATAATCTAGGGATGATCTCCCTACATGGAATCCTTTAATCTTATTCACATCTGCTAAGTCCCTTTTGTCACAAAAGTAACATATTTACTGATTTTGTTAGAGTAATCAGTTAGGTATGAGTAAGGGGGCAGGGAACAGAAAAGCTAGCTGGCTCCAGCAAACAGCCCTTGAACAAACAGACATGAGAAGAAAAGAACCATTTATTTCCCAGTGTTGCACAGGTACAAAATGACCTTTCCTCCATTATACTACAATTATAATAAATTAACATTGTGGTTTTGACACCCTCCAGCCCCCACCCTGCCACCTTAAGGGGAAAACAAAGGAAACTATGAGTAAGAAGAGAATGAACACCATTGCTCAGCTCTCTTTGACCTCAGCAAATAAAAACAGCAACCAGGGGGAGTTTGGTGTAGCTTCTCTTTTGAAGCCTGCCTTTCCTGACAGTGTACTTTTGCTTCTGTCCAAGCCTTTCCTAAGCCTGTCTGCTTTCCCTCAATAAACTTGCCATGATTGCTCATCCTAAAATTCCTTCCTATCACATCACCAAGAGCATTTATGCCAGAGACAAATCTAGGAATCATGGTGTAGCAATCTTTGGTGGGGGAAGCATTATTCTGCTTACCACAGATTAGATATGTTTTCTAGGTCTCTGTCACAGAAGTGCCTCTATTTCGCCAAATATAGCTTATATTCATGGCATATTTCTAATAATCACATCACCATAGTAGCTCACAAAAAGTGTATGGTCAAACAAATTTGCAAGAGTGTTTTCTACTATTGTTTAGGGCTAACTCCCAAATAGACAGTATCTATTTCACTAATTTTACCTTTGAAAGAGATTCCATGTTCAATAATTAAAGTTCAAATTATGATTATGCAATGTAGCTGATATTCAATGAAGTTTCAGCTTTATACTCACACACAAAAGAGGATCCACTTCCCAATCTTGAAACAAAAAATGTTTACCTGTGGTTCTTTGAAGTGTCTTAACAAAGCTAATAGTCATTTAAGAAAGTTTGCTAGGTTCTTCTAATGGTTTACAATAATGGTAAATAGAATCATATTGCTTTTAGTGTTTACCAAATGTACTATTTTTCAACTCCATGAACACTGATTTCTTCATTTATACCTCGAACTTCTGAATTTTCTTAAAAATTCATAAAAATCAATACTGAATCAGTCTTTGTGATCAGACTAGTGCTGGGAGAGATGAGAAGCTCATCATTCTGTGTCACTTCAGATTTTGTGCTGGGCTTTACGCCAGGAAGAAGGAAGCAGATTCAGGGATGCAAACCGACTGGCTGAAAAGCAGGTTAGCTAGATTTCAACAAGGAAAACCATCTCTGTTCATGTAAATAGTAAACTTAGTTTTTATTGACCTTTTTAAAGTTTAATAAAAAGCAGTGAGAGAAAAATCTGAAGTGAGGCCAGGATGGAGAATAGGCCTTGACATTAATTTGCACCATTGTATGAGTATGAACCTGAAATCAACAATAGAAAACAAACAAGTGTTTTGTTCTATGATCCTTTAGGCAATTTTCTTAAAAAACAAGTTAACCAGAAGAGACAAGAAAGCATACATCAAACGTGTGTATATAAGTTATGGATGGTGCTCTAGAATAGCACAGAAGGGGAGAGCTGCTGAAAAGTCTTGTTCAGAGATTTGTGTCTGGTTTTTATAGCCTCAGTGTTTCTTGCATGAAAGTAGTTTAGACTGAAATGAATATCACAATACAGGCAACGCAGATCACCTTTAGACATTTTATAATTGTATGTGCTCAGTATGTTTTCCTTTAATAAACTGTTCATCCCCCTTTTGTCAGGGCTCTTGGTCTCATGTCCCCATGTTGTAGGGCAACCAGTTGTCCCAGTTTGCTCAGCACTTACAGGGTTCCTAGGATACAAGACTTTTAGATTTGAAACTGGAAGAATTCTGGGAAAACAATCCTGGTTTGAGTGGATCTTGGGATGTAGGACTTTAATTGGTAAAAGTAGGAAAATTCCTAAGCAAACAAGGACAAGTTGGTTACCCTACCATGCCTTTTAGTTTGGAGTTGATTCTAGGATTTTGCTAAACCTCTTGAGAAAGAGCTGCTCTTTGTTGTCTAGAAGAGTCAATAAATTTATTGCCACTTGGGGAAGAAAAATGTCTTGGGAATGAGCAAAGACAGTAGAAAACACTGTCAGTAAGAGGAGGGAAGTTAATAGGTTGAGTTTGACTTTCCCTTTTTGGGCTTTTTGATATTGATTACACTTCTGGGTTTAAACATAACTAGGTTCCAGTTAAATTTCCTGGATTTTCAATTTCTCTGGAATAAAGTCATTGTCTTTAACCTTCTCAAACAATTTTCAGTCCAGGATTTTGTATCCTGCTGAACTAAGTTTCATATTTGGTGGAGAATTCAAATCTTTTACAGACAACAAACATTGAGGAAATTTGCCACAAGAAGACCAGCTCTGCAGGAAGAACTCAGAACCATCCTTTATACTGACCATCACAATGAACCACCATCAAAGTAAAGAACTCAGAAATTAAAAGATAAAGCCTAGTTTTCACATGGTGCAAATGGTAAAACTAAGCAACAGACATTCACAAAACAAGACAAACAGAACACCACCATACTTGTCAATATGAACAGTTTGAATTTCCCATGGAAGAGTCACAGGCTGGCTGACTAGATAAGAAGGCATAAGCCAAGAATATGTTATCTTTAGGAAAGATATCTAACCTCTAAGGACAAAATAAGATTCAGGGTGTAAAGCGTTGGAAAACCACATTTCAGGCAAATGGAAAGCAGGTATCACCATCTTATTTGTAGATTCTTTGATCCTCAAACTAGAAAAAGTAAAGAAAGATAATGATGGACACTATATACTGGTCAAGAGAACAATATATAAGGGCAATGAGCACAAATCCAGTGTTGAGTAATGGTGATTACAGAGTGCATTTTAATCTTGTTCTATGCAGTTATATTTATTAGTCTTGAAGACTTTTTGGCTCATAAATATATGGTATATCTATATTTATTTAGTTCTTTCATTTCTTCCAAAAATATTTTGTAGTTTTTAGTACTTAAGTCCTGCACTTCCTTTAATAAATTTATTACTAAGTATTTTATTATTTTTTGATGCTACTGTGGATGGAATTGTCTTCTTAATATCATGGTTAGATTGTTAGAATATGGAAATATAATTGCTAGTACATGTAAGTACAGTTGAATTTTGTGTGTTCATCTTTCATCCTTTGACATGACTCTGAATTTATTTATTAGCTTTGGTAGTCTTTTTTAAAATGTGTGTCTGGATTTCATAGAATGTTCTATATCCAAGATGATATCTTAAACAAAATTGTTTTTCTTTCCAATCTAGATGGCTTTTTTTTTCTTGCCTAATTGCATAGTTAAGAAATTCTATTGTAATGTTGGATAGAAATGGTAATAATGAAGATCCTTGTTTTGTTTCCAATCTTACAGGAAATTCCTTTAATATTTCACCACTGATATGAGGTCAGTTTTAGATTTTTAATAATTGTGCTGTGTTTTATCACATTGAAGAAGTTTCCTGATATTCCTAGTTTGAAGTCATTTTGTTAGGTCATAAATGCATGTTAGATTATTATCAAATCCATCTTTTTGCATTTGGTTTTGTTCTATCACTATTGACTTGCAGATAGATAATTTTTCAATTTTTTTTCTTCTAGTGGTGGTGGGTCCTGGTTTATGTTTCTCCCACAACTCCCATCTGTTAATGCATATGGCTTTGGAATCAGAGTGATACTGGTTTCGCAGAATGAGTTAGGAATGATTCTCTCTTTTGTAATATTATGGAATGGTTTCTGTAGAACCAGGTACAAATTTGTCTTTGTACAGAATTCAGCTGGGAATCCATCTGGTCCAGAGATTTTTCTTGTTGCAAGATTTTTTTATTACTGCTTCCAACTCACTGATCACTAATGATCTGTTTAAGGTTGTGTTTCTTCCTGACTGAAGCCTGAGAGGTTCCATATTTTCATGAATTTATCCATTTTCTCTTGGTTTTCTAGTTTGTTTACATAGAATTTTTGGTAATATTCCTAGATGATATTTTGTATTTCTGCAGCATCAGTTGTAATGTCTCCTTTTTCATTTGTGATAGAAGTTATTTGATTTCTTGTCTCTGATATTTCTGGTTGATCTAGCTAATAGTCTATCAGTTTTATCTTTTCAAAGAACCAATTTATTATTTCATTGATCTTTGTATTGCTGGTTTTGGTTATTTAATTGACTCCTGCCTTTTTATTACTTTATTTGTGCTGGCTTTGGTTTGGTTTGTCTTTCTTTTTCTAATTCTTTGATGTGTTATTAGGCTATTAATTTGTGATTTTTCTGTCTTTGATGAAGGCATTTAATTCTATGAACTTCACTATTAGGGCCATTTTGGCTGAATCCAATAGATTTTGAAAGCTTTCGGCTCCTTTGCCATTCATTTCAAGGAAGCTTTTGATTTCCATATTAATTTCATCATTAACTCAAGGGTCATTAATTTGTTGAGCCTTGTTTTGTGTCATGATGGAATCAGCCTTGGAAAATATCCCATTACTGATGAGAAGAATGCATAGTCATTATTTTTTTTTGTGTGTAGAATGTTCTTTAAATATCTGTTAGGCCCGCTTGTTCTAGAATCCTTTTTAAATCTAGTTGTTTATTCATTTTCTTCCTTGATGATCTATCCCAGGCATCCTCAAACTTTTTAAACGGGGGGCCAATTCACTGTCCCTCAGACCGTTGGAGGGCCGGACTATAGTTTAAAAAAAAAATCTATGAACAAATTCCTATGCACACTGCACATATCTTATTTTGAAGTAAAAAACAAAACGGGAACAAATACAATCACACCGCCTCATGTGGCCCGCGGGCTGCAGTTTGAGGATGCCTGATCTCTCCATTCTGTCTCTTGAGTGTTGCTGTCTCCAGCTCTTAACATTCTGGTACTTATTTCTTTGTTTAGATCTAGAAGAATTTGCTTAATGAAACTCACAGGAGCTCCTGTGTTAAATGCATATATATTTAGGATTTTTATGTTTTGTTGAATTGCTCCCTTTATCGTTATATAATGACCATCTTTGTCTTTTTAAACCACTGTTAATTTAAAGTCAATTTTATCTGTTATACACCTGTTCACTTTTGGCTCCTGTTTGTGTGGAATATATATTTTTTCCATTACATTCACTTGAACCTGGGTGAATCTTGGTAACTTACATTTGTCTTGGAGACAGAAAATACTTGGTTGTATTTTTAATGCTTTTTTAGCCAGTCTATGTCTTTTAGCGGGGCATCCTGATCATTCAGTTTGAGTGTTAGTATTGATAATTGAGATGCTGTTCTGTTCAACATGTTGTATGATACCTTATTGTTTTGTTTTCCCTCATGCTATTATCTATATGCACTGGGAACTATAGCTTTTGGGTGTTTTTACACTGGTTTGTATTTCTTATTTTGTGGAATGTATAATGCACTTTTGAGCAATCTAATGTAGGGCACATCTAGTAGAGACTAATTCCCTTAGTATTTGATTGCCTGGGACATACTTTGCTTCGCCTTCATTTCTGAAACTTTAGCAGCAAACACAATTCTTGGCTGGTAGTTACTCTGTTTTAGGAGACTAAAGATAGAACCCCTTTCCTTTCTGGTTTGTAAGGTTTCTCTTGAGAAGTCTGCTGATAGCCTGACGGGTTTACCTTTGCAGTTTCCTTGATGTTTTCACCTCAAAGCTCCTAGGAGTTCTTCCTTCATGCTGACAGTTTCCAGTCTTGTGACTATGTTTTTGCAATAAATCTCCCAGGTGTTCATTGAGCTTCTTATATCTGGATGTCTGATTCTCTAGCAATGTCAGAAAAGTTTTCCCCAATTATTCCCTCAAATAGATTGTTCAGGACTTGTGCTTTTTCTTCTTCATTCTCAGGCATGGCTATGATTCTTATATCTGCCTGTTTCATATAACCCCATATTTCTTCTAGATTTTGTTCATTCCTCTTTATTCTTTGTTCTGTATGTTTGACTAAGTTAATTCAAGGGAGTTGTCTTGAAGCTATGAAATTCTTTCTTCTGCTTGGTCTGGTCTGTGCTGAAACCTTCCTACTGTATGTTGTATTTCCTTAAATGAATTGTTCATTTTCATAAGTTCTGTTTGTTTTTCTTCATATATCTATGTTTGTAGTACATTTCTTGTTTATTTCCTAAATTGTCTTTCTGGTTTCTTGAGTTGGTTTTGATTGTCTGTTGGAGTTCTTTGAGCTTCCTTAACCCTTTGACTGTGGAAAGCTCAGAAGGAATGGTGCCCAATCACACCTAAAGGCATTGTTCACACCCCAAAAACATCTTATTTGAGTGCCTATAGGCATCATTCTTAGTCAAAAGGTTAAAATCCATATTTGACATTTTCTACCTTTACCTTGGAAGTGAGAAAAATGTAATCTAAAAATTTGTGCCCTCATACTAATTTGAAATAAAAAATGTTTTTAAAAGTTTACAGTATTAAAAAAGACATTTTCTATTTTTATTTCAGTATTTTCATTTCAGTTGGGATCCATTGATAGAGAGCTGGTATTATTCTTTGGGCGTATCCTTTCACTCTTATTTTTCATACTTACAAGGGTTCTTACAATGATTTCTCCTCATCTAAACCAGCTCTCACTTCACATTTTTGGATTTGTTTCATTTAAATGGAGCTCTTTCCCCACACTTAAGGGTATGTCTATAGCATATGTTGGGTAAGGACTTTTGGCTTTGCTTAATCCCTGGTTCTTTGGAAATATAGGTTAAGGATACAGACTTTGAGTATAGATATACTTAATGTAGTAGTTTTCTCAATTGCTAGAGATTTGTAAGCTGCAACAGTGCTAGTATACTACATGAATGTCCCAGAGACTCCTTATTCTTTACCACAGCACAAGTGGGCAGAGGAGTGAGGCTGGGCAAAGCTGGTCAAGTGAGCATGCAGGCTCCATAAAATCAGGCACAAGACCTATTTTCACAGAGGTCTAGGGTTGGCTCTCAGGCCCCTGGGGAAAGCCTCCAGGGAGTGGCTGAAGAAGCCCCACCATGCAAAAAGGCTGCTCGTGGGGAAGAGGCCAGCTGGGATTTACAGGCTGGCTGTCACCTCTCCCCCTTCTTCTGCCCTGCAGATTCCCTTCTGGAGTCTGAGCACAAGCAGAAACTCAAAACAGCTGACCAGTAATGGTACCCTGGGCTGGGAGCTTTCTTGCCTAGGATCCTTCTGAAGACCAAAAGTGTGGCTTACCTTGGGAAGGAGGGATGTTCTGTGAGTATGCTGTGGCTCAGACCCACACTGCACTCTCCTTTCAGTTCTGTTTATATGGGATTCCTTGTCCCCTAAGATTAGTTTACAGATCTCTCCTTTGTGCTCCTGAGCAACGTGATTGAGTCCTGAGCTATGGGATCTGGCCTACAGGCTTTTCCTCTGGTCACACAGTTTAATCCCTGACCATGACAGGGAGAAGCCTGCCACTCCTAAGTTTCCTGTAGAGGGCTCAAGCAGACTTAGTGTCCCTCTGCTTTGAGTATGCCATGCTCTATCGGAGCAGCTAGGTGGGCAGCACTGGGGAGCTATCAGGCAAGGAGCTCAGTCCAAGCACTCCTTGGTCTGCTGCAGATCTTTAAGAGGAAATGTTTGAGCTATAGTCTCTGTAGAAGTCTTGGTAAGTGTACACACCCTGCCCTGAGGGAGCAACCAGGAAAGCAGCACTGGGCAAGGCTGGTGAGCAAGAAGCTCAAAGTCTGAGCAACTCCTCAGTCCGCTGCAGGTTTTTAGAGGAAGTGTTGAGCTTCATTCTCTGTACCAACCTAAATGTCATGGATGCACCCACAGAGGGGAAGCAGATGCTCCTGAGAGTCCTGGGTCAGTCATCTTTCTTAGCAGCTATGGGGTGGGCAGGGTCAGGAGAGGAAGAATTCCAAATGGAGGATGCTAGCATTCCTCTGGTCATCCTTGACCCTCTCTCTGGAAGACATGTTCAGGCTCTGGGGTTACACAGATGTGTTTGGACCCACTGGCCCCAAGGCTCCTGCAGTCTGGGCCAGAGTTCGGAAATGTTTGTGTGGGGATGAGTAAGACAAGAACTAAGTAACTAAAGCTCCCTGGGGTGGGAAAAGGCACACAGTGGTTTGATAAACAATATGGTACCTGCTCTCTCTGCTTGGGTCTATAGCAATGGGAAGTGACCCCATTGCTGGCAGCCTGGCACTTTGTCCACAAGATGATCCCACTTCACCAGCAATAGTTGCTTTTGGGCTTGTGAGAGCAGAAAGGCTCTTCAGCATCCTGGGGGCTTGCTGACTACCAGAGGGAAGGAAAAACAAACTCACCACCCAGCCACACTGTGCTCCAAGCCTTTCTCAGATTGATCCCTGCTGATATCTTGATCCTTGTTGTTCTGTTCTACAACTTCTTCCTGTAGAATATCTGGTATCTTCTGGCACTTTTCATTTGGAATTATACCCTATCTATGTTTTTTTTTTTTCATCTAAAACTTTTTCTTCTTTCTGAGACAATCTGGCAGGTGATGTCTCCAGTCAGCCATCTTTTCTCTTCTGAACACCTGATTAAAAAAAAAAAAAAAAGGACAGATAAGCTGAATAGATAGTTTACCAAAATACAGAAGGAAATATAAATATACAAATAAAATATAAAAAGTGTTCAAAATCATATATAATTACGCCATTACAAATTTTAAAGTTACCTCTCCATACAATTATTAGAATGGCCCTGATCCAGAGCATTAATAGCACCACCTGCTGGTGAGGATGTGAAGCAACAGGAAAACTCGACCTTTAGTGGAAACACAAAGCAGTACAAGCCACTTTGCAAGAATTTGGGTCTTTATTACAAAACTAACCATACCTATACCATACCATCCAGCTATCACATTCCTTGGTATTTACCCAATGGAGTTAAAAACTTTGTTCACACGCACACCTGCACACTGGATGCTTAGAGAAGCCTCATTCATAATTGCCAAATCTTAGAAGCATTCTAGGTATCCTTAAGGTAGTGAATGGAAACATGAAATATGATACATCTAAACCATGGAGTGTTACTCAGCACTAAAAACGGATGAGCTGTAAAGTTATAAAATGCCATGGAGGAAACTTACATACATGCTACTAAGTGAAAGAAGCGATTATGAAATGACTATATAATGGATGATTCCAATTATAAGATATTCTAGAAAAGGTAAAACTATGGAAACAACAAAAATATCAGTGGTAGCCAGAAGTTAGACGTGAGGGGGGAAGGAGTAGGCGGAGCACATGGGATTTTTAGGACAGTGAAACCATGCTCTCTGATGCTATCATAGTGGATAGATGTCATTATATGTTTTTAAAAACCCATCGAATATACACCCAGAGTGAACCCCAATGTCAACTATAGACTCTAAGTAATAATTATATGTCAGTGTAGCCTTCATCAAAGCCACTGTGCCACTGTGATGGGGGATGCTGATGAGGGGAAGTAGTGCATGTCTGGGGACAAGGGAGTAGACGGGAACTCTCTGCTCAGTTTTGCTGTGAATCTATGTCTGCTCTAAAAAAGGAAATGTATTAATTTAAAAAATGTAAGTGGGGCAGCGCCTGTGGCTCAAAGGAGTAGGGCACCGGCCTCATATGCCGGAGGTGGCTGGTTCAAACCCAGCCCCGGCCAAAAACTGCAAAAAAAAAAAAAAAAAAAAAAATTAAAAAATGTGATATCTCATGGCTTGGATTAAGATTTTTTTTTTAAAAAAAAACTAAAATTTGCAGCAATACTAAATTGGTGATGTTTCTAATTTTTCATTTCTTTTCAATTGTTATTATTTTTGCCTCTAATATTTACTGGCCAGGAGGCAGCGTGGAGTCAAAAATTGCAGACTAGACATAGACAGAAAAACCTCCAGGAGAAACCTTCTATTTTTAGCATGGGAAGTAGAAAAGTGGAGCCCTGATGGTCAGAGAGAATGTGTTGAATTCTCTGGGATTTTTTTGTTGTTGTTGTTCTGTTTTGTTTCATTCTCTCTCACCTCGGGCCTTAGACTATGTTAAGGTATTTATGACTGGAGTGGCGTGGAGGCAACTAAAACCTAGAGAAAGGGAATACTTCTTTCTAACCAGAAAAATAGATCCTCAAGAGCATGGGAAAGAATCCCCTTCCTCTTTTCTTTCTCTATGTCGTTGGTTGGCCCCAGAGGCAGACGCTGTGATGGGAAATAGGTGGCCGAAAGGAAAAACTGAAATCCTGGCCCTTGAGGCATAGATCTGGGAAGGGAGTCACTAGGCACTGGGTAGTGTCAAGGAAAATGGAGGGAACTAAAGAAAATGATTCCATAGAGCTGTGTGTGAACTTCTGAGCTCACTCCCAACCCATATATGCTTAGCTCTGATGTAAAACAGAATACCAAGGGCTCTGAGAACCGAACTTCTTGGGTAGGTCACTGTGTAGGTCCCAGAATGGTCCACGTGTCACACCTGTGGGACAAATCTGAATGGCACCACAAAGCATCGATAAATGAGCTGATGCTAAAAGCACAGGCCCAGAAGACAAGTAGAAGTTACAGTCTGAACCTAACCAGGCGGATTTTCTGTTAAAACAACATTCTTCATAAGATTTAAATGGCACCATTACAATGGCACAATGTAATATTCAAAATGCCTAGGATAAGGCAAACTTGCTGACTATATGAATGATTAGAAAAAACTTCAGCAATCCAAAAGGAAAAGGAAAACCAATGGATTCAAAGTTACAGATACGATAGACTTAGAGAGGGGTTGGATACATTTTTGTTGCTGTTGTTGTAAAAGGTTATTTGAGTTAGGCGGGCTAAGGCATCTTTTGTTTTTCTTGGAAACACCAATAACCCTACTTATTTGGGGTAGTCAAAGGTGAGGGACTGTAGTAGATATTTATCATTTTAAGGAGTACCCATCATATAATTCTGCATCTTATGTTTGGGCAAACCCTCACTTTGTAGAGTATAGTTGTCAGAGACAAATTAAAACAACACTGTGATACCGCACATAGCCATTAGGCTGTCAGAGACAACTATACTCTATACAATTCGAAAATTCCAAATGCCAACCTTGACAATTTCCTTTCTTTCGATGTCCCATAACTTAAGCTTCACCAATTAATCCTCTAAATTAAACCAAAACATAAACTTTTAGTCAATGGCTGTGATATAAAGAGGCAACTCAGGCAGCAGATGTTCATTACCATCCATTCCATGGAGTGGTTGTGGCAAAGATTTCCTTTTCTCAACAGTAGTAATGATACGGAAGCTCCATGCGGCAGCGCAAACTGCCCAGTCTGGGCTTAGGAGAGGCTGCAGTGCATTGACAGGGGTCTAATCCCATGGCCTGGTTTCAGATAGCACAGATTTTTCCTTCGGGGTCTTCTAGGTTTTCTGGAGATTTTGAGTGACCTACCCTGTTTCCCTGAAAATAAGACATCCTCCGAAAATAAGACCTAAATATAGGAAAGATAAGACGTCCCCTGAAAATAAGACCTAGCGCATCTTTGGGAGCACAGCTTAAAATAAGATACTGTCTTATTTTCGGGGAAACAGGGTAACATCCTTTTAATAAATTGTTTTTCCGTTTAATGTAACTAGAGTTAAGTTCCATTCCTTTAAATCTAAAAATTCAGCTATGTATTTTTTTCTACTTATATTTTGCCCTTTCTGTTGCCCCATTTAGTGAGCCTTTCTGATCATTGCTTAAAAGAAAGGGTATAGCCGGGTAAAGCAGAAATTTTGGCTTAGTTTTAAAAAAGAAAAGGTTAAGCTTTGAAATGGGATGGATAACATATCTGGGCCAGAATCAGGATGTAGGTCTTTTCAAGCTGAAAAATTCTTCAACACTGAGAGAAGTGGGGTCAAGGAGAGACATGAGATGAGAGAGCCCTGTGGGCTCTCCTAACATGCCCTTAGGACAGCAGGCGAGGGGTTGGAACTCTCTGGAGAAGGAATCTAGCTGGGTAGATGAAGTCACAAGTAGTTTTAAAACAAAAGATCCCTGTGTCTTAAGCCTAGTATTTTGTAAGCTGTGATTTCTGCAGGGCTGTGATGATGGAAGCAGAACCTTGTAGGAACAAAAATCAATGATGATGTGGGCTGTTTTCCCAACCCTTGGTGTTATAAGAACCCCCAGAACATTTCAGAATTCCAGGAGACAAAAAAATAAAATAAAAAGACTGAAATTGGGTATCTCACCAACCAAATGGGAATTTGGATTCATCAGTTGGGTCAAGAACAAGTAAAATTATAATTTCTAAATTCAGAAATCCATGTACAAATTTTTAAAATACAAGAATATGAAACCTCTAGAATTAAACATGGAATTTAAAATAATCTTGGACTGAGAAAAAATATTCTTAAAAACATGTAAAACCAACTCAACCAGTAAGAACAAACCTGATTTTTAAAAAGGCCAAAAGATTTTAACATACAACTCATCAAAGGAGATGTAAAGACGACAAATAAACATATGAAACGATGTTCCACATCATGTCATCCGGAAAATGCAAATTAAAACAACACTGTGATACTGCACACAGCCATTAGGATGGTTAAAATTCAGAACACTGATAATGTCAAATGCTGAGGAGCCTGTGGTGCAACGGACTCTCATTCTTTGCTGACGGGAACGCACAATGGCACAGGCACTTTGGAAGACAGTTTGGCAGAGTCTTACAAACCTAAACATTCTTACCATACAATTCAGCCATCCTGATCCCTGGTGTCTACCAGGATGTTTACAGAAACTTTATTCATAATTGCCGAATCTTCAAAGCGTCCAAGGTGTCCTTAAGTTGGTGACTAGATAAATAAGCTGCAATACATTCCAAAAATACAACATTATTCAATAAGAAAATAAAAGCATTCAAGCCATAAAAAGACATAGGAAAAATATAAATGCATGTTCCTAACTTAAAGAAGACAACATAAAAAGGCTATATCCTATATATATTATGTACTACATACGATCTGATTTAAATTATCTAATGTTCTGAAAAAAGCAACGTTGTGAAGACGGTAAGAAGATAAGGGGTTGGTAGAGGTTAAGTGCAAGGAAAGGATGAACAGAGCACATGGGGACTTAAGAATAGAAAAACTATTGTGTGTGGTATTATAATGGTGCATACGTGGGAATATGCATTTGTCATGGACCCATCATACGTAGCACCAAGAGCAAAGCCTAACGTAACTGTGAATTTTGGATGGTATCATGTGTCCGTGTAGGTTTGTCAGTTGTAACCAATGAACTTTCTGGTAGGGGATGTGGAACATGGGAGGAGGGGTAGTGTACAGGAAGTCTGCTTACCTCACAGTTCTGCATGAGCATAAAACTGCTCTAAAAATATTCTTAGAAAAACAAAAACCCAGAAATGTAGCAGCTGATTGTTACACTGGAAGATATCAGATATTTAAACATTTAATGGAAAACAGTTTGCCATATAAAGAAGAATTTTTCCATGTCCAGAGGGCTTTTACAAAGCATTCAGAGAAAGACCATTCCCCCAAAAATGAGCTAAGGTAAAAAAAACAGCAGCTTTTAACAAAAATTCAAATGTTTTCTAACCCATGCACATGTATTCAGTATTTCTGAAAATTATTAAAGAGGAAATTAAAGCATTGAGATACCATTTTTTCATATGTTAGAGTACTATTGATATTAATATACAGTAATAATAGTAAACATGTGATAAACATTTGCTACCTACCAACTCTGTTGTAGGTACTTTACATGAATCAATTTATTTAATTCTTACAAGAGCCATGGGGTTGTTTTATAATTTGTCTCTGGATTTTAAGATTCATTATACAGGGACATTATCTGTTTTGTTCCCTGTTGGACCCTCAGTGCTTAGCTCACGTTGCGTGCACCATGAATGTTGATTGATGAATAAATGTCTTTACAAAAGAAGGCACTGAGGTGAAGAGGGGATAAGTAACTTCCCCCCAAACAAATAGCTAAAAGTGGCTCAATTAATGTTTGGAATTTAAACCACTGTACTAAATAAGCTGCTTCACACACAAAAAAATTGGTATTAGGTAACATTGAAAAAGATATGAGTGGAAAGACTTTCTCCAGATCGTCATTTCAACTTCTTTATAGGAAATTTGGCAAATAAAAGTGAAAATGCGCATATCCTTTAAGTCCACAATTCTGCTACATATTTACTTTACTCACAAAGTTGTACTCAGAACTATGTTTATTGACATACATGTGGTAACAAAAGGCTTGAAAGAATCTGAGTGTTCATCGATCAGAAACTGGTTGGATAAATTAGGATACCACTTTGAAAAATGTGATAATTAAAAAATCATCATTCTATAAATATATGCTGATTTGGAAAGATTCACATCAAGGAGAAAATGCAATGTCTAAAACTAATTCATATAATTTGCTTAAATTAATCCAGAATACCCAACTTCACCTCTCTCAGTATCTCCCCATGTCTGCTACACACACATAACACTCGCACAGATCCTGTTATACAGATCTATGTTTACAGCTTTTTCTGAAGTGAGACTCAGCATCTGGTTCTGGAAAGAGGTCAGTGTTTGATTGTTTATGCTTTTGTAGTCTTAATTTGCCATATGTAAACGTTCATTCTTTAATAAAAAGCTAAAGCATAAACTAAATGTTTGTATTTATCAAAATATATTTATGTAAATGCATAAAAATGTTCCCTTTGAATATGCAGAACAAATAAAAGCAGTAGGAGGCTGGCGGAGTTAGAGGCAAAGATACAGGCAAGGGATGCCTTCTCCTTACTGATTAGAGTTTTATAATGGGTATATGTAAATTAAATTACATTTTAGAATGATTAACCTGGCTTTTCCTTTTAATCTGGAGATGCACACAAGCATATGTAATAAGTATTGTGTACTAAGACGCTAAACAAATACAACTTTAGGCTAGAATGAGACTGGAAAAGTTGTTTTAAGAATATAGACACGTTCGTTTTATAACTTTCAAAAGTATTCATTCTTTTATCTATCTCCACAAATCTGGAAAATATTAAGCAATTGAGGAAAACTATGATTATTGTGTATTCAGAATCTAAGTGGCTTTGGTGATGCTTAAGACTTCACGGCTTATTAAGCTGGAATCTAACAAGTATTACTGTACTGTGAGATTTGGAAATGCCTGAAGTTAAAAAAAGTAGGCAGCAACAATATCCATGTTCATTTGTAGATTTTTTTCTGTAAAGAGTAAGCTTCCATAAGTCGAAAAAAAGTGTTTAAATTTCACCGGTTTTCCCACCCTTATGAAACTATTTCTTATGCAGTAGTTGAAAAACAGACAAGACAAAAATGTTTAGAAGAAATACCCAAATGGTGTCAATTCATCTCTGTCCTGTAGTTTTTCACAAAGGTTCCAGGTAAATTATTTAATTTTTTTATGAACTGAATGGCAAAGTGCAGATATGCAAGGAAATCCAACACAGGAAACAAAAAAGTTCATGTATTTGGGAGACATCCGAAGATGCCTCCATTTGATAATTTTCAATTATTTAAGCGCACATTTGGCCACCCCTATGTTCACCAAGGATCCTTGGATGCAAATAAATGGCAAATGTCTGAGGCCAAGGATACCCCAATTACTCTGATTTGATTAATTCACATTGTATGCATGTATCAAAACATCACATACACCCTATAAAAGATACTAGTATGTATCCATAATAATTAAAGAAATCCAGTAGCAAAACATTAGATATCCACACACTATTATCTAAGTAAAAATAAGCAATAGGCTGAGTGTGGTGGCTCACACCTAGAATCCTAGCATTCTGGGAGGCCAATGTGGGCGGATTGCTTGAATCATGAGTTTGGAACCAGCCTGAGCAAAAAGCAAGACCCTGTCTCTACTAAAAATAGAAAAATAAAAAAATAGAAAAACTGAGGCAAGAGAATCACTTGAGCCCAAAAGTTGGGGGATACTGTGAACTATGATGCCATGGCACTCACCCAGATTGAGATTCTGTTATAAAAAAAAAAAAATCAATAAAAAACACTCATTTACATAGGAGTCAGAAGATAACAAAGCAAGGACTCTCACTCTGAAAAGCTTAAACTCTAATTTGGAAAATAATATAAAGATAGGACATGTAATAGGGTAAAAATGGAATATTAGGGTAGTCTTATCATTTATTATAATATCAAAGATAAAATATTGCAGAAAGAATGACTGTCATAATTTCAACTGTTAAGGAAGCCTCACTCATAATTCAACCAATATTTAAGATTTCTTACCGAAAAAATAATCTATTTTACAGTACTGGAGACACGAATGTGAGAAAACCTATCTTGTGTTTCTAAAAATAATTTGAGTCTTGGAGAAGGTCCTCTATGGCTTAGTTGATCCTTCAGGAGCAGTGAAAGAGCAGAGCAGCCATTTGAGGGGTGAGGGGATGAACATGTTCCGAGTAAACACAGAAAATCTAGAGAAAATGGTTTGGGTTACATTGATACTCCATGTTCACTATGAACACTGATCCATCTATAACTTGCTTTCAGAATTTTACTTCTTTTTGAGAAATATTTTCTTGGTTAATACTTGCTTTCATTTTTATATGAAGCTATCGTGATCTATAAACCGAATGCACATTCTCTTTGATAAAAATAACTGCTGTTTCTTAGCACGTTTGATATGCCCTGCAGGCACTGTGCTAAATCCCAAACACACAGGGTGCACAAGTGTGTGGCTGCTTTGTGGACAACTGGATGGATCTTAGCAGGGGCGAGTACCTTATTGAATTATTATGATCTAACATACTGGGCACTATGTACTATAATCTTATTTATTTTACAGATGAGGAAAATGAAGCCCAGGGGAGTTATCAATCAGGCCACATACACAGTAAGTCAGAGAACCAGAATTAAAAACTAACTAGTCTAATGCCAGAGGCAATGATTGTACTTACTATATTTCCCTAAAATGTATTGGATGTCTCAAATGTCAAAGGTACATTTAGCTACAATTTCCCATTTTCCCTAGGTAATTACACAATTTCATAAAGAGGTAGCCAACAGGTAGAGATATTTTATAAATATTTTGTGAAATTTTATAATGAATATTTTATAAATAAACGTACATTTAGCTACAATTTCCCATTTTCCCTATGTACAGTGATTTGGGGGGTGACTTTTGGAACATCCTGTAGTTACGGTGACCTATGGTTTACATTACCAAATGAAAATATATTTATTTACTTTTGCATTCTATATTGGCATCCTGATTTTTGTAGAGAAAATGCTTTGTTTTTCTTGATGTTAGTAGAGAGGTTGACATTGTGACTTCTGGAGCAAATGAAAAGTCTGTCTTGTTAAAAAATTCTATAGCCACCAACTGGTTAATATCTGAAATCCCACATAGTAAAGCTTCCTTTTTTAAAAAATCTGGATTCCTTAAAAATAGCAGTAACATTGTGGAACACTTTCAATTGTTTCCACTCATTTTCTCTTTAATGCAGATGAGTTCAGGAACTTTTATGACAGCACATTTTTATGGGAAAAAAGAAGGAAAAAGTATGAGAGCCCTGGGTACTTGTGGTATCTCAGTGGAGAGGCGAGGGAGATGGGAGCAGTTCTGTCTCTGGCTCCCTTACAAACTCATTCTAACACTTCATGCCTCCAATATGCTAAGGGTTGACTCATTAGTTTGGATTCCCAGTGACCTAACCTAACTGCATTATCAAAGCTTTCCAAATTCTCCATTAGACCAGTCAGCTATAATTAGGAATTCCAGGCATCATCAAAAAGAGTGTTTAAAAATTGCCATATTAAAAAGAACCTTTACACTGGATTTTTTGTGGTTAATTTTAAAAATTAATAAAAGAATAAATTGCTAAAACTGAAAGGTAACAGTAAATTAATAGAAGTTGAATGCATTGAAATACAAATATTTATAACAAGCTTAATGACTCAAAAATCTTCAAATATTAGAGAAGGTAGCCAACAACAACAAAGAAAATAAAACACAGCAAAACAATACAGCAAAAATAAAAGCATCGGTCATAAGGAAAAATGCAGTGGGGAGTTATGAAGGACAGAGGCCTTCAGATTTAGTTTCTAAAAGGCAGACAAGAGAAACATCTGAAACAAAAATGAACATAAGTTCGTAGGCATAGAAATCAAAAAATATAAACATAAAGCGGCAAAAGTAGAAATTTGTATGCAAAGAGTAGTCATTGAAACAAAGAGTCAAAGCTACCAAAAAGTGTTTGAACACTTTTTCTCCTAAAATAGCTTTGTAATTCATAAAGCAAAATATAACTAAAATTTCATGAAGAATTCAATAAATCCACCATCATTAGAAACCATTATATGTCTTCTTTTTGAAAAGAAAAAAAATCAAGCAGATAATAAAATAACTGAGTATTCAAAGGCCTTGAAAAATAAAGTTACTATGTTTAATACAGAGATAAAAAGTAAAATTGAAAAATGATCAGTAGGTCAGCAAAAGATATTATCTGCCAAATTTAGACAATAAGCTTAAAGAAAATATTTGCAGCATCAATTAGGTAGCATTAATTGTCATACTATTTAAAGATCTAGAAATTAATAACAAATCAGGAAAGTATTAAATAAAATGAAACAACACAAAGCTATAACTATTACCCGATTAAAATATTTTTATAATATCTAGTGTTATGGTGGGGTCCGACACTTTATAGATACTGTGGTAGGTACATATTTTGTAACGTTACCTCAGTAAACATTAAAAAAAAAACCCTATTTTTTAAAAACTATCCTTCAGATATGGTCAAACCTTTGTCAAAATTATAATACTACTTCTCGGTGTTGGCGCGCCCATTGAACACCAGGGTGTGGTGTGGAATGCACCTTGCTCTGGAAAATGGGGCATGGCCAGAAAGATGGCCACCCACTGTGTGTCAGGCAAAGCACATTCGTGTGGAGCCTGGTGCTAACCTTTGGTACACAACCTGACTCTGGGTTTCGACTTCCATACACAGCATGGATAGTCAGCCCTGGACATAAGTGTCTGTAAGAACTGATAAGAAAAAAAAATTTTAAACTAACATCCAAAGATGTTTCTTACAACTTTATATAAAGGCAAAAATATGGAAATAATATATGTCAATTAATTGGAGAATTACTAAAAGAAAAATGTGGCGCCACTACACTAAAGATGGTAGAAAATGAGATTTATTATAAATTGACACGGAAAATGATATTGAATATTAAAAGGCAAGGCTCAGAAAAAATATAGAATTGTTACATAATAAAAACATATGTCTGTGTAAGTAAACACATACATAGCCATACAGAGACTTAAACTCATAGACTCACAAAAGGGGAAAAAGTCCAAGGGATTTTTCACTTTTAACATTGTTTTTATGTTGAAAGGGAAAACAGGATTGTAAAAAGAATGGAGTATGCCTTTCACTGGTAAGTACTTTAAAATTTGTTTCTTACATTACACACGTAGATTACACATAATTCTATAAATACATATATAAATTCTATAAGCAGTAAAGAAAACTGAACCGGGGTTAACAAACATTGGATATTCAAAAAGTCAGCCAATAGACTTATTTTTATTTTGCCCTTTTAAACTCTTCTCTTGTCAAAGGGACATTTATACATAGATATGTTCTACAAGTGTGTAGAGAAAAGGAACATCTGGTTTATCTTAATATTTTTTTCCTAATAGCTACATCATTTTTCTTAACCACTTTGTTACCTGCTTTCCAAAAGATTGGACTGGTTCTTATCATGCTATCTGAACAAAAGACCTAATTGCTTTTAGAAGCCTTCTTAGATTTTTCCTATAGTTATTAGACCACGTAGCTTCATGCTAAACAGTAACAAAACCGAGCATACCAACAAAACACTTGAAATTCATTCTCACACAGAGTGTGTCTTTTGAACTTGCCCGGGTGACTCTGTTTCGTCTCCTCTTTTTAAAGTTACTTGTATGCAGACACACCTGTAGGGAGGCGTCTGTAATCCACAAGTGAAATTTGAAAGTTGTTCTATTTGCACAATTTACATATCCCATTTTTTACATACATTTTACTTTTTTTCTTTTCAACTGGAAAATGCATTTTCAGCATGATATTTTTATGAATGAACAGCACGGTGTAATATACAGGGCAGCATACAGTTAAAGGTTTTCTTAAAAGATTTGCCTCCATTTGTTCAAAAGAACATATTGAGACCTTTCACTTCTAGATACGATGGAGTAGTTTGTTACACATATACTCACACATTCTGTCAGCATTTCATAAGATCCGAGAACTGCTTGACTGCGGGGACTTGAGAGGCCTCTATTATCCCCCTACACACACGCACACAATGTTAAGGAAAGAATGCTACTCTACTTTTAGGTACTTTTGTCATTATGTGTTCAATGCAGGAAGCTGCAAATAAAACTTTAGCTGAAAAGCAAGAAGGCAGGAGAGTTTCAGGCAGTTCAATGGTACTGGAGAGCTGATACATGAACTCTACACCTGCCAAACGCCCAACGTTTGAGGGGCCGACATTCTGGAAGGAAATGTGGTGAAGACAAGTGTGCCCTTGAATGTCAGCTTTCTCTTAGTAAACTGGCCAGATTTTGAACTATACTGGGCAAGAGGCTTAGCTATTAAGCGGAGTGGGGGTCTCGTTATTTTACCCAGTGTGAAGGAAGGAAAAACTGGAGTTCCATCAGCCAAGGAAGCACAGGCCTTAGGAAGCACCACATGCTGTTGGTTGGGAACCTTGGAGTGCTGCATCCTAGTTTAACAGGTAGGCAGGAGTGGAGGTAAAATCCAGCCCCATTAGCCTAATCCCCGACAGAGGTCATCTGCCTTCATTTTATGAGTTATCAAAGGATAGGGTGATTCCTTTTAGAAGGAAATAACATTCACAGCATTTAAGTGTTTTCATACACAGGGTCTGAAATTCAATCACAAGTTGCCTGAAATATTAAAAAAGTAGACCAAGAAAAAAAGTCAAACACGAGGCAATTTAACTTTACAACAACTGTGCCAGGAGGCAGAGGCACCAATTGGACCAGCCTTCCATCCAGTCCTCAAATAACAGCTTGTGGTATTGATGGACAAGATCATTCCACAACTATCTGAAAAGACTTAGAAAGAATTAAAGAGGTGGGAGGAAAGAGGCAGCAAGGAGAACATTTTCCAGTTTTGGTTTCTAGCCTGAGGGCAGGCCCCAGTCTGTGCTGGGTAGGACTAAACCATTACTAGGAAAGTTCTGGTATTTCTAGCCAGAAGAATCAGACAGCAGAGGTTGGGGCTACCAAATTGTTGGGAGAAAAGATTAATATAGCCAGGCACAGTGGCTCATGCCTATAATCCTAGCACTCTGGGAGGACAAAGCAGGTGGGACCAGACTGAGCCAGAGTGAGACCTTGTCTCTAAAAATAGCCGGCATTGTGGCGGGCCCCTGTAGCTACTGGGGGCTGAGGCAAGAGAATTGCTTAAACCTGGGAGTTTGAGGTTGCTGTGAGCTGTCACACTACAGCACTCTACAGAAGGCTACAAAATAAGAATCTGTCTAAAAAAAGAAAAGGAAAAAGAAAACAAAAGATTAATATAATTTAGGAAGGAAAGATCTAAATTTTGTATAAATTTTGCCCAAATTCTAGTGCCTGAGTTGGCTGATAACTGAAATAAAGGTGTACAGCAGTGGTTCTCAACCTTCCTAATGCTGCAGCCCTTTAGTACAGTTCCTGTAGGTCATGACCCACACATTGAGAACCGCTCATGCACGGAAAGGATTCAAAACAGCCTACCTAGTTAAGCTTGAAAGGACTGGAATTAGAGTTGCTGCCCACCAGACAGACTTGCTGCTTACGTACAACCATCTTAATCACCTGTAAAACAAAATCATTGGAAGATTGTAACAGCACTGGAAGTTTTGAAAATATAATTTATATAATATACAAAAGAGAATACCAAATCGCCCAGAATACAAGAAAAGAACATAAACTATTTTCAAGAGAAGAAGAAATCAATGAAGACAGAACTCGAGATGACCTAGATCCATATTTGTAAATCGATTTTATTTCTATTTGTCAGCAATAAATGCAAAGTAGAATTTTAAAAGTTATTTACTGTTTCATAATATATTTAACAAAATATCTAACAGAAGATGTGTAAGGCTCTATATGAACATTACCAAAACATTATACAGGGCAAGTTTATCAGATTTAAATATAATAGGTATATTCTGTTCATGTATTAGAACACTTGGTTTTGCAAAGATGTCAGTTCTCTCCAAATTGATCTATGGAGTCAGTGAAATCCAATCAGAACAGTAGTTTATTGTAATTCACAAGCTTGGTCTACAATTACTGTTAAATATGAACCACAGCAACAAAGAAATAGATTTGGGACCTGATGAAGAAATGAAAGGATGAAGGGGAAGAAAGAGAAAAGAAGAAGCAACCACAAAGAAGCTGGAGACCTTAATGGCAACAATTAATTACAGGATGAAATTATTAAAACGCCTGCTTTTCACACAGGAAAAGACCAATAGACCAATGGAATCTGTTGGAGAATGACATTACTCCAGTTGATAATTGGCCAACTTAAGTGTGATATTTTCATTTGTCATCCCACCTATATTCCCTTTACCTAAAATTCTGGTACTAAAATATATAATTGACCCAGCCCCACTTATAAAACATTCTTGATTAGGTGTTTATCCATGGTCCATTCAAGTGTGACTCAGGAAGGTATGAACTTGAACATATAGGCCCAGCAGTTTCAACAAAGAATGTGTATGAAAAGTGTAATTCTAAAGAATAGGGCTTTCAGGGCAGCACCTATGGCTCAAAGGAGTAGGGCGCCAGCCCCATATAACATAGGTGGCAGGTTCAAACCCAGCCCTGGCCAAAAAAAAAAAAAAAAAAAATAGGGCTTTTACTTGTCTGAAACTCCGAAATATGCTATGCCAGTGACAACAATAGCGACCGAGACCATTTCACGATGTAGGACCTTTATTTTAGCTGTGACCGTGAGGTAAACTGTAGAAATTAGTAGATGTTTGATATTTCTGTTCTTTCTCCAAGATATAGGATCTTTGGAACTGTAGGTCCTGTTTTAAGTTCTAAACCATGTCTGCTATTTCTATTTGTGTACTAACACTAACAGAATGGGGGTGGTGCCTGTGGCTCAAGGAGTAAGGCACCAGTCCCATATGCTGAAGGTGGCGGGTTCAAACCCAGCCCTGGCCAAAAAAAAAACAAAAAACAAAAAAATACTAACAGAATGAAAAGCCAGTGAAAAAGGCTTTGAAGGACCCTTCAACGAAGTTTTATAATGCTTGAATGATCATAAAACAAAGCTGTCTTTAAAATTACGTTTGAAGTAGTCATTATAAAAAATCAATTATTATTTTGTAATTCTACATGTTTTTGTTTTGACCCATTATTTTTTGGGTTGTGACCTACTTTTAACAGTTCCTAAGTACATCTGGCACCAGGAGGCAACTTTTACAGTGGTAGAGTCTGTGAATAAGAAGCTGGCTTTTATAAACTCTTCAGTTGTGCTGGGTCTCTGAAGATCTGGGATAAAATAATGGACAGGTTCTGTGGTTAAGGAGAGAAATGCTTTCTAAATAAATAACAGGAAAACTTTCAGGACACGTAGAAGCCATATGGATAGGAATACCAAATATCAACTTTACAGATGAATTTTAGCTTATTGATACAGTTCTTTTTTTTTCTCTCTCTTTTTTTGCTTTTTTATAAGGGTTGCTAAAATATGGGGAGTCCAATGAAAATCTAAAACTAAAGTGTGGAGCTACGTTTGTCACTATTAAACTGTAATTGGCCAATATTGACTGGTTGTTTACTTTCAAAGTACATGACAAATGAAAGGATGACAGTTTTCCAGTAACTACCTACTATGATTCATTATGGATTAAAAAGGAGCACTTAAAATCATGTTTCTTTGCTTTTTCTTTCTAATAAACTTAAGAGCTAGGGCGTCAGACAATTAAGTTCGTGAACTCGTCTAGAAAAAGTGCTACATACCTATAATCACCGGGGGAAGCTGTGCACCAATGCCAGTGACTTTTCCACACTTCAAAGCAATTTTGCAACTCATTTTCTGCAATGGCCTTCAGAGCTGTTGCCATATGAGTCCTGATAATTAAGTTTGTGAACTTGTCCTAGAAAAAAAAAGTGTTGCATACCTCATAGGTGAATATCACTATGGTCACCAGATGGCCCAGGGCAGTACTTCAAAGGTAACTGTGGTGATATTCAGATCTGATGGCCGTTCCAGAAAGTTTCAAAATTGTTTTGAAAGACAGACTAGGGGCTGGTGGGAGTACCTCGAAGGTGATCATGGTGACGTTCAGAATCAACATGTGTAGTACTTTTCCTAAGATGAGTTTGCAAACTCAATTGTCTGACCTTGTATGTTGGTTTTTACCTATATCAACGATCATTTCGTAAAATATAAATGCTTGTCTACTGTAGAGATGACAATTATCTGCAGACATTCCTCAATTTAGTGTATAATAGTCCATTACAAGATAGTTAATTTTAATAACAATAATACTTTATCTAGTTTAAAATTATATACATAATGTAAAACTGCACACAGTTTACAGACATAAATATTTTATAAACATATGTAAATGTTACACACATATGCATCTCATAGAAGGAAAAAGGGTGTTTTTCAGTTGGGGATAATATAAATTAAAACTCTGGGGGGGAAAGAAATGACACTCCTGGCCTTCTGTTTAGAAGTATTTGTGTTGGAAAACACCCTCCAGATATTGACATGTTTGATACAAAGAAGTGTTGTCATTTGAAAATTCTCAGCATTTGTGATATACTTAAAGAGAGTCCATCAGAAATGGATCATTCTATAGCTTAAAGGAGTAGAAATGATTTTGTGTCTATAATACAGTATGCTTTTAGTTGCCAAAAGTTTTGGCTTCAGAACCTCTTTATATTCTTAAGAATTAATGAAGACCCCAAAGAGATAACTTTATAAAGTCTTAGAGGCACAGGAGACATGGTCACGTAGTCCATCATCCATCAGAATGATAATGACAACGGATTCTATTAGCCTCTGGAAAACTCCACAGTACACTTACAGAAGCATGAGGGTTGACAAGGCAAAAAACATCTGAGTTATTATTTTAAAATTGTTTTGAATTTTCAGCAATTTGATAAGAGGACCAAAAAGAAAATACTAAAATAGTTTTGACCTCGTGGACCCTTTGGCTCAGTTGTCCCTGGGGGTGCCTATGCCTCCTGGCAGGAGTGGGAGGGGAAGGCGGGGAAGAGGAAGAGTCTGAATGGGGAAGACCTAGCACTCCGGTCCTGTTCACCCCCTCTCTGGAAGGCAGCCCACACGGACTGTCTAGCTGTGGGATCATACAGATCCCCTGGGACCTACCAGTCCCTGTGGCTACTGCAGTCTTGGGTGGAGTTGGGAAATGTTTGCATGGGAACAAGTGACAAACCCTTGTAGAGCTGAAGCTTCCTTCAGATGACAAAGGCACACGTGGGTGGAGAAGCAGGATGGTGCCCACTGTCTAAGCTCAGCTCTGTGGTACAGGGAGTGACCAAGTGGGCTGGAGCCTCCACCTTTGGTGCGTCTTTTCTTCTGTAACACGGCATAGAGAAATTGATGTCAATTCTTTTCTTTTCCATGCTACTTGTGTCTTTACATTGATATCTGTCCAATTGGTGTAACAGTTTCTTCTCCCAATTTTTTGCTTGCCTTTCCTTGGGCAGCATTTTTCTGTATATGTGTTCATTGTTGAGTAAGGAATTGTCAGCTCTGATTCTGGGTGTCTGAGTTCTGCTGTGAACAGTATCAGCTGGGCCTGTGATTTCCTTAGTAGTTTAGGCTGCAGTTGTCAGTGGAGACTCTGATGCAGCTTTCCTGGTGATGGAGATGACAGGTGGGCCAATCCTTGGGTAGTGGCAGGAGCTGGTTGAGCATGCCAAGTGTGCCTGTTCTCAGCCCCCAGCTGGTGTATGTGGGCACCAATGTCAGCAAATCCTATTGGGCCAATCACGGGCTTCTAAGTGGCTTATTTGGGTGCTGGAGGTGACAGCAGTAGGCTGGGTGGATAGGTAGTCCTCAGTCCCTGGGAAACATGTATGGCACAGGGACTGGTAGTGGGGGGTGCAGGACATCCCTGGGGCTCCCAGGCAGCATGAGCTGGTGTTGGTGGTGGCTCAATGGGCTGGGCAGAGCAATGCCCAATTGGTGGATACCAGTGGTGGTGGTGGTGGTGACAGACTGGGTGGGCCTATCTCGGGCTCCTGGGAGAAGTACACATAGGCCAGCGGTGGAGGGGCTAAAGCAACCCCCAGGGCTCCAGATGATGACTTTGGCGCCAGCGGCAGGTGTGCTGGGATTGTCGTCAGGACCTCTGGGATCTGGTTGTCTGGGATCCCTGGCCCTCCCACTGGGAGGTGGGTGGTGCCAGGCTAAGTGGGCCTGTTCTTAGGCCCCCAGTGGTGCACACAAGTGTCGGCTTTGGTGAGCATGGCGACCCCCAGGTCCCTAGGCAGCACGCTCAGGTGGCGGTAGCAGCAGTGGTAGTGGGGAGAGAATGTCTCCAGGGCATGTGCAAGTGTGCTGCCCTCTCCTGCGGGTGGGGAGGTGCTGACTGTCAGCAGCAGCATTCCCAGGCAGCTGGTATTCAGGCTCTGAGGTGTACACATTTTGGACCCCGATGGTAGCAGGGTGAGTGTGTCCTCAGGGCGTGTGCAAACGCACGGCAGACTCCTTACTGTGGGTGCAGGATTGCTGTCAGTGACAGTGGGCCAGGCAGGCAGCTTTCAGTGTCAGGGAAGCACATGCTTTTGTTTCCTGTGTCCTGGGGGAACCTCCCCATAACACTACCCTGCTCCTGTCCAAGGGTATAGGCCAGCCTGCCTCACCGCTGGGTCCACTTGTAATCGCACCACTACAGCACTCTACGTAGACACAGGAGGCTGTCAGCAGGGCTCTAGGGATTTGGAAACACAGGGGTTGGGGGGCCCGGGGTAGGATGCAATCTAAGCTCTCAATATGGCCCCACACTATAGCTTCCTGGGTCTCAGGAAGTGTGTGGGACACAGTGTGGCCTCCCTCTCTGGAGCAATGCCATTTCAGGGACTGCAGGCAGCTCCCAATACTAGTCTCAGGGCACTTGCGAGTCAAGGGGCCCTCTCCTTTCTAAGATTGCAGGAGTCCACAGTGGGACTCTGCACCACTGGAGAGCTCTCACCTTCCCTGCCCTGGGGACCTCTCTGTACTCCCAGTCAATCCTGATTGAACTGGCTCTTCACTTCCCTTTCCTTCTGTGCCTCAGGTCTTTTCTGTCACTTCTTTGCTGACTTCCAGTGTTCCCTCTTAGATGTTATATTTGAAGTATGATTATCTACTCGCAATTTGATTCTTCTTTGTGGAGGAGGTCAGTACCTGATGCTACTAGTCAGCCATCCTGAAGCCCCCTCCAGTAAATTGATTTCTATGATAAGGATTAATTATATATTAATATAATATATATTATATATTAAGGATAGATCTCCTTTAATATATAATACTTATTAAATATAGTAAATATGAAATTATCTGATAAGTAGCACTGGGTGTCAGGAAACATTATGTACTCTATCCACTGCAGCCATTCAGGTCTTCAGCCTCTCCAGAGATGTAATGACAAATCCAGATGGCATTTGGAGCAGGTACCATCCTCACATCTGCCTGATGCATTTGGCCATATCTATTAATCTTTGATGCAGCATGTTTAAATTTTTTTCTAAAAATAAAGCATTCTTTGCATGTAACTAGAGCATAATTCATTTATTTTAATATTTCAGGGACATCAAATTTAACAATTCTCTTGTATAGAGTCCCAATTTTAATTAAAACTGTTTTTGTATTACTGTTAGAACTCTTTTTTCACAATCTCACTCTTTGGTGCATTCTTTTCTTCTGCAATATGGCTTAGGAATAAATGATAATTCTTTTTTTTTTCTTTCTAGTGTTGCATATCAGTAGCTAATAAGAACACAATGGACTCAATATTGAAAATACTTTAATAAACCAAGGCCATTTAAGACTTCAAATCCTTTTTGAATTGAGGCATGGAATAAATGAAAAATAATCAAGGAAACATAGGTGGCAGTATCATGAAACATAATGGGACCATTATTATGTGATAGTATTATATTCATCTCTTATTATTAAAATTCTTCATCAATTCACAGTACTTAGTAATAACATTCAGTACTTACACTATCCTTACTGTACCATGCACAAAGCTTTGGCTGTAGAGATATTAATTAAATGATGAGAAAACCAAGCAAAAGGTGGATAAAATTTCCCCCGAAGAGAAAATACTATTATTAATAAAGTCATAGATATGCCAAAGATGAAAAACTGTCACTTTTCATGAAATACTCTGAAGCAGTTTAGATAGCTTCCTATAAAAAACTAAAATAATCACAGTATGTTTAAAGTTCCTTCACTTTTCTTTGCAAGAAAAAGTAGAAAGCAGAAAGTAAAAGAGAAACATTATCAGAGCAACCAGAAGTTGTATTAATAGAAATGTGTTGATGCTTTATCAAGATAGTATTTTGTCGTTTGGAAGAAATCCTGAAGTTGTTTTTCTGCTTTTAGCTTTACAAAAATGTTGGCATTATTTGCCCATGGGTTAAAGTATTCCATCCTATTATATTAGGTAATACTTACTTTCCTTCTATAATCATTTCTTACACACTTACTAGTTCCTAAGCTTTGTCTAGCTCTTTTCTAGGCCCTCATCTGGTAGATTGATTTCATTAATGGTCTCAATCCTTCACCCGTCCCCATATCCACTCTTTGCCATGTGACATTCTGGCTTTTCTCTATGAGAAGGCATTGCCTCGTTTCCGATCTGGGTTTGCTCTTTGGCTTGCTTTGGCCGATAATGTGAGGTAGAAATAATCGTGTCTCAGTCTCAAGCCTACTCTCAAGAGGGATTGAATTTTTCCTCTGACTCTTGCGCTCTAGCATTGCCATGAAAACATGCCTGGGTTAGCTCTGTGGAGAAAAAAATAAGTGGAACAAAATCAAACCATCTTAGTTGCCCCAGAAGAGGCAAATCTAGATCAGCTAAGAAGGAACTGATCTCCCTACGTGTGTGAGAGCCTATCTTTGTATGGATTACTAATGTTATTTTTTTTTTTCATAAATGTCATCTCTATGTACCAGCTTTTTGTGTTTTTATATTTACTTCATTGACTACTACTGGGTCAATTTTTATTAATGTTCAAAATATATTTAAAACGAGTATATTCTCTGTTGGGGAAGGGTCTATCTATCAGATAAATCTTAAGTATATGATTTATATCTTCTTTATCCTTGCTTAATTATGGTCTGATTTATTGATTTCTTATAGATATACATTCAATTTTATTAATGTAATGTATCAGTTTTTTTCTAGTAGCCTCTATCAGTTTTAGCTGTATATATTTCAAATCATGGTGTTACATGCATGGGCAACACTTCTAAAAGTATTTCTGGATACAAGATATCTAAATGCTGTAATTATACCAGTGTATATTTTTGAAGAGACGAAATCATAATTCATTTTATATATAACAATAGTCGTAGAAGTTTATACAAAATACAGTTGCATTCTCAATGACTCATATACCATGACCAAAATGCTATCCCAGTTATGTAATAATATTACAAAATCATAAATTGTACCAATGTTTATCACGATAGTAATAGTGGTTAGTGTGTGTTTTCTTCTTATGTATCATCTGTCATTTATATTCAAACTTCTGCTTCTGGAGTTTAGAATCCAGATTTTATGTAGACTCTATCATTTCTATGAGTTTGAAATCTAGAGGTCTACTAAAGCGTCTGTTTGCTTTGTCACTTGATCAAGAGTTGCATTCATTGATTTTTTTTTTTTTGAATGTTAACTATCCCTGGCTTTCCTGGAAAAAATAATAATTTGACAATGATGACTTTTTAATATATTGTAGAATTCAGTGTGTTAATGTTTTAGAAAGGAATTTTCCATCTGTGTTTTTCAATGAGAATGGATAATTTTATATACCCTTATTACCTTGCTCAGCTTAGATTTCAAATGCATAGTAGCCTTATTTGTTTTTTTCATTCCCTATCTGTTCTGTAGAATAGCTTATGTTATTTCGTGATTATTTATATTTTTGAATAGATGGAGAAACTCACCTCTAGAATTATTTCAGCCCAAGTTTTCTTTTAGAAGGCCAAGGAAATTGTGTAAATTTTTGATTAATTTCTTAAATAATAATGGGAAATTCTTTTTTTCTACATCTTTTTGAGCCAGTTGTAGTAAATTGCAAGGTTCTGAGACATAACCTAGGTTTTCAAATGTATTGGTAAAAGTGCTTACTTTTAATATTGTTATGCTTATTACTTTATTGATTTTAAAGTAGTTGTACCTTTAGTATATTTTTCATTCCTAATATGTGGATTTTTTTGCCTTCTTTTTCCTATTTCTTAGCCATGTCAGAAATTGGTTCATTATATGAGTCTTTTCTAGGATGATAAAAAGTGTTTAATCCTTAATCGGCATCATATCAGCATCATAGCATAGATACCAGCTAACCAGAAGAACTATATTTTTAAGTTCTCAAAAGTAGAATAGTTTAAAAATTGTCTTTATATTGATATATAATTTAATTGTGTTGTGGTCAAGTTTTAGCACTCATTGAGATTTGCTTGTAGGTAAACTATCTGGTCAGTATGTTTTACACATTTCATTTGTGCGTGAATTTTCTCTTACCCTTTATTGGTGTGGTGTTCATGTACGGTCATTCAATAAACCTTATTGATTTCCATGTCAGATATTCTATAACTGAACATTATGTTATAATTCTTACTATGATGCATTTGTCAATGTTTCCCACATAAATTTTGTGTTTATATTTGCAGCTATGTGATTAAGTAGATACAAATTTAGTTGAGTTTTACCTTCTGAATAATTTGAACTGTCATCTTTACATATTAAACCCTCTTTTGCTTCTTTTTTTTATGTGAAGACAGTTAAATCCGTCTTTATTTTGTTAATACTTATTATCTTTTTCTCTTCCTGGACAGCCCTCATCTCTGTAGTTTTATGAATTTTTTATCTATTATAAGCAACATATAGCTACCCTGTTTCCCCGAAAATAAGACAGTGTCTTATTTTAAGGTGTGCTCCCAAAGATGCGCTAGGTCTTATTTTCAGGGGACGTCTTATCTTTCCTGTAAGTGGGTCTTATTTTCAGAGGATGTCTTATTTTCGGGGAAACAGGGTAGACACAAAGATGATCAGATGAGGGGAAATGGCCTAGTTGTAGATGGTCATGTCAGCACATATTGACTATCAACCTTATTATTTCAAATAATGCTTCAATAAATTGTTATGTCATCATGTATTTTGTTTTCTGAATGAAAATACAGAATTTTCCATGGTATATAACTTTTTAAATACAAAAGAATGAATAACATAGTGTTTATAGCAGAACTCATGCTAGTTAAGCTTTGAGATACTAGAACAAAATAGCAAAAGTTATTATCAATTTCCCCCTTTTGTGGATATTTTATTAGTATTCAAGCATGCTATAGAATTTCTTGCCTTATAAAAACCTCTTCAGGTTACCCCCACCCCCACCAGCATGACCACATTGTCTTCCCTTCTCTGTTCTGCTTTATAACTCCCTGGATAAGTTGCCATGATAGTTACTTCCAGCTCTCACATTTTCTCTTGACTCCCTTTCACATTCATCATTACACCAAAATTATTCTTTCCAAGATCGCCATGTTTAGTTTTCCAGCTTCATCCTACTGACCTACTAGGGATTTAAATAATCAATCATTTTCTTTGCCTTAAAGCACTTTTTTTCTTCTTCTTAAATTATATTTTCTGTTTATTGGGCAGGCAGTGATGAGCAGCTTGGAAAATTAATTTGCAATGCTTTGGAAACAACCACTGGTAGCTTTGTGTTGTTCTAGGAGTGGGTCTTTCAGTGGCAGAAAAAAAATGGGTCCAATCCTTACCAGTCAACAAAGAGAGGAGATTGGTAAATACAAAAAGCGGGAAGGCATCTGAGGTGGCTAGCTAGGCAAAAGGCATAATCTGGAGCTGTAGGTGAGGACAGACCAAAACGGCTCTGCATTTGACTGGCCTGCAAAGGTCTGGCCCAGAGCCCTGTGAGATCTGTTTGACTGAGTCAGACAGTGGGGGCCCGGCACCTCTCATCAGCATTTTTCTCAGACCCTCCCTTCTTCTTTCAGAACTTTTACAACATGGACAAAACAGCAGCTGCGGTCTTAGCCTCCCTTCCTACCCCTAATAATGGCATTAACAGCCATCTCTCTAATTAGGACTAAAACGTATTTCATAATTGTGCTTTTTGCAATTTTGTGTATTTTCCCTACTCTTTTCAAATACTGCTTCAAAATAGTTTGGGGGGACTGGTGGATTTTAAAGTTAATCCATAATGCCAAACTTAAGGAAAACATCTACTATTGCATACTGCAGCGTTATATAATAACAAGGTTGCAAAACAGCAGGTAAAGCGTGGAGTTCAGAAACGTGTGTGTTCTTATACACAGAAAGAAAAAGCTAGAACGAAACACATCAAAACCGTAAGTTATTTTTGGCTGGTGACCATAGAGATAATTTGTGGGTTTTTCCCTTTGTATTTTAAAAATTTTGACAGTGATTTTTATTAGAATCAGAAAAGGTTATTTTAAAATTAGTGCTTCTTTTTTTCCAGTGGCCGTCTCTTAAATTGCTTTTAAAAGCTTTTAATTAATTTTGTACTATTTGCACTTTCTTTTTCTATCTTTATGTATTTAGTTGACCATGTGGTTTATGTTCACAGAATATTTGTTCTCCTCTTATTTGGAAGTTTATTTTCTCTCTCTCTCTCTCTCTCTCTTTTTTATTAAGTCACATACACATAGATCATGAATACATTTATGCATATGTAGGGTACAATGTGTTGATTGTGTTGATTTTTTTTATACAATTTGGAGCACTTACTTCAAACTAATTAATATTCTTTTCTGTCATACACTTTGCTTTTAAGGTGAAATGCCAATTCATGCTGATGGATCTAATATTACCTTTTTCTTCTGTATCAGATTCAAGGGACAGAAACAGAATTCAACTCACTGGTGAAATTGAACCATCCAAACATAATACACTAATTAATCACATTGACCCTTAGCTTCTGAGACACTCCACTGGTTGTCTTTCCACGGCTGTGGCTTCTCAGTCACATGTTTTAGCTCTTCCTCTTCTTCCTAAACAGTACTCATCAGAGAATCCTCAGACTTGCTTTGTAGAATTCTACACACACACACACACACACTCACTTGGAGACGATATTCGTTTCATGAAGTTGTGTTCCCAAATCCGAATTTCTATTCCAGAACTCTGTCCTGAACTAGTGAGTCTTGTCTACTCGAGTGTCAAATAAGCATCTTAACCTTGATATATTCAAAACTGAACTTTCGGTCTCTCTGTCCCTGCACCACCACCGTCATCAACAAACACACTCCATCAATTGTTTTCCCTAGGAAAGTAACCCGATACTTCCAGTTTATCAGACCAAGAAGCTTTTGAGACATTATTGGCAGAGGCAGCTAGTTCTGCCTCCTTTCCAATCCTTTCATTTAGTTATAGACTCTTCTCTCCCCATGTTTGGACTGGCCACATGTATTTCCAGTTCAAGCCTGTGCTTTAGATCTAGCCATGGAGCCCTGTGGCTAGGCTTTCTAGTCAGATATGCGTGGAAATGAAGCATGCAAATGTGGCTTCATGTTATTTCATTATTGTTGTTGTTGGGATTCATTGAGGATACAAAGAATTAGGTTACACTGACTGCATTTGTTAGATAAAGTCCCTCTTATAATTATGTCCTGCCCCAGCTTCATATTCTTAACATCAATGTGTGATCTCCTTATTTTCTTTCTCCCTTTCCACAAGTTGGAAATGGGCTTCAGTTCTTGGCGCTACCTAACAAATCAGATACATGTCATATGGCGGTCTCCTCCCACCCACGGCTGCTCCCTGGGTGACCTTGTTGAACAGTGCCCACCAACACACTTATTGTTGGATTATTTGTTTTATTTTTGCTGCTCTATGTTTTGTCTCATGGTGACAAAAGTTTAACTGTCTTCCAACTAATGCATCATGCTTGATTCATCTCTTTCCAATCCTTTTTGGCTTTGCCTGTAAAATGTATCTAGGATAGTCATTCTAAACCACAGTTGATTTTTCCTCCGAGGGTACACTTGGCAAATGTTTAGAGACATTTTTGGTTGCCACAACTGAAGGAGACGATGGTTGCTAATGGCATCTCATTAGTAAAGACTAAACGTTCTTCAATGACAGAGAAGTTCCAACAACAAAAAATTATTTACCCCCAAATATCAGTAGAGCCAAGGTTGAGAAACCCTTCCGTCCTTCCCTGCCTCCTGCTGCCATCTTCTCCCCGGATGGTTGCAGTGGCCTTCTATCTAGATTTCTGATTCTGTTTTTGCCTCCTTGTGATCTATTATTTGCATATTGCCAGAGTGATCCCCTTAAGTGATCCTCTTATTTAAATAGTTGAAATCTTCCAACAGTCTCTCACTTCATTTAGTGTGAAAACCAAAACTCTTAGGCCCCTAGAAGAGCCTCCAAGCCTACAGATAATTTGAGCCCATTCTATCTCCCACCTATTTTGCTACATTACAATCACACTGACCCTCTTATGTTTCCCCTAATAAGCTAGACATATTCTTGCATCAGGATTTTACCACTAATATTCTCTCTCTGGACTACTCTTCCCAAAAACGGATCTGCATGGCTTACTTCCTCTTTCAGATCAATAAAAACATTCTTGATAGAAATGAATCTTGCTCCTTTCAATAATACTTCTAACTTGCTTTGCTTCTTCCATGGCATTTATAATCACCCCTCACATTTATTTTGCCCTTTTTGTTAGTTATTTTCTATCCCTCACCACTAAAAATACAATCTTCATAGGCAATGATTTTTGTTATTTTTGATCATTGATGTATTTTCATGGCCTAGAATAGTAGCAGGTATACGGTAGGCATGCAGTGAATAAAAGTGTGTTGAATTAATGATTGAATGAAAGAGAAATAGTACCTTGGCTCTTACTGTCATACATTAAACAGGGTAGCTTCCTTCAGGAATGTCACCTCATCTCCCCCCTGCTCTTCCTTATAGACAGTTTGTTTCCTATTGCTTAGATCTTTTAACTTGTAGCTTACAGGTTTTGGTTTGGGTTTTAGTTTTATATTAGAGCTTTTTCAAAGATGATTTAGATGTGAAGTATTTTAGGATAAACTCCTCTTCCAACTTTATTATGGGCTCAGTCTGGCTTTATGATGTGGCTCTGCAGCTCTCTGAAGCAGTTTGATTTAAGGTTGTCCTTGCATAACTGGCCATAATGCCCCTCTGCCCCAGGACCACCCAGGACCTGCTATTTTGTTTTTATGCTTTAGAGCCATGGCCACCATGAGCATCATGGGTTTTATGCATTTACTGCTTAGGCATTTTAGTAGCCAAGTGGAGGTGCTTCAAGAAGATGCGCTTCTAAACATTTAGGCATTTCTGCTTTCCCCTCTCATTTCTCGTCCCAGTTAGGGCTCTTTGGTATGCTGTAGTTTTATGTGAGAGAGGGTGAAAAAAGGATATAACAGGATGTATCATCTCACAGTCTTTGAACAAGATCGTTTTGATGCTGTACAATGTTATTTCACTGACCGATGACTTTAATGGCACAATTAAAACAAATGGACAGGTAATTGATGTTAATTTCTGGTTTTCTCCTTAAAAATTCTGCATCAGTCCATGGAAATCAATTTACCTAAATGCCTCCATGGCAATTGAAATTTGCCTATGTTGTAAATTATCTAAAAAATGCTAAATGTTAAAACAATTATTTGTTCTAAACCCTATTCAGGATTAATTACTTAAGACTGAAGACCTCTATACCCTGAGCATACTAAGTTCTTTATCTTATTTCCATTTAGCATAATACAAGTATACCTTTTGTAGATGTGTCCTCAGTTGAATTTCCAGGAGATTATTTTAAAGAATAGAAATGTTAGGTGCTTCCTCAGGCTCATGGAAAAATATCAATGAAATCCAATTAAATTTCTTTCAATTCTAAGACGTACTGAAACAAATATTTTATGTATGCATATTCTTGGCACAAGATTGTATTTAGAAATGTAAATTAGAATTTATGCATATAACATGAGAAACATTTGTCTTAAATTACTAAGGGGAAACATAATGTAGTAGCTTTTATTCTACCGTAATGTTATAGTTTTTATGCAACAAGAAAGTAAAGACTTTTCTTTAAAAGACATGATTAAATGAACTCTGTGATCTGCTATTCATCAAATACATGACTGCTGGCTTTTTGTTTTTGACATTATAAGAAACATTATAAGCTTCCATTGTTTAATGGAAACAGCCATTCTTCTTGAGTTACTTTGCTTTGAGGTAAAATTCAAAGTCTATGAGGCCCTAAATGAATATAAAATGGAAATCAATATCAGAAAGTGTGTTTTCATAATTATGATGCTTCTAGAAGATCATCTTTCTTTGCTCTGTATATTTCTTGACATGTTGAGGAGCAAGGTTAACTAGGAACAGGAAAAATAAAAACCTAGTTTGGCAAGGGAAATGAATAAATATTCCCTGGAGAAATAGTCTAAATGTTTTCATGTGGTCACAGTCTGCGTGTTCATAAAAAATGCATTTGTTGAATAAAACTATAAATTTTTAGAACTTCATTTTTGACCCCTCCCTCAATCTTTAATACTACTTTTTTTTTTCTAGTGGATAACTGGATAGCTAATTGCCATTTGTTCTAAAGTTTCTTAACGGTAGAGTACGTTATTAATAATAACAAATCAAGCCTCTCAGTTTTGCAATGACTGTTTCACCTTTCCAATGACAAGGTAATAGTCCACTCTATAACAAACCATTACTTTTAAAAATTAAAACAAAATTCATGGTTGCTATTTTTTCTTATACATTTTCTCTAGTAGATTTTCACGTGAGGTGGGTTGCTTTCGGTAAGTAAATAATGGAAAAAACGATTGCTACCTCTTTCACTGAAAGTGCTCCATGACCTAAGGAAAAGCCTACAGTCTCATTTGCAATTTTGTTTTGTTTTGTTTTAAGACAGAGTCTTACTCTGTTGCCCAGACTAGAGAACCATGGCATCAGCCTAGCTCATAACAACTTTCAGACTCTGGGGTTCAAGAGTCTGCCCTAGCCTCTTGGGTTGGGACTACGGGCACCCACAGTGACACACAGCTAGTTTTTTTTTTTTTTCATATATATATATATATTTTTTTAATAGAGATGAGGTCTTCTTCTAGCTCAAGCTGGTCACAAATCCAGCCTCAGCCTCCCAGAAAGCTAGGATGACAGACATGAGCCACCAAATCTGGCCTCTCATTTGTAATTTGTGAAAGTAGAATTCCATCTCTTATTGTCCATGGACAAGAAAAGGGGGAACTGGAACAACCAAAAAAATCTCAGAAACACTACTTCATCCCAAAATGAATGCCTTCAAAATCTAAGTAGGGCTGTGGAAGTATAAATTTTTGTGTATTTGTTGTTAAAATAAGGCAGACAATATTTTTGAAAAACTATAATGTGCATTTTTCTCTCTTGAATGAGATCTTTCTCTTCCTCAGAGGCATTCATTGCTTCAAGAGCATTTGTGCTTCTCTGTTGCTTTAAGGGAATTTGTGTTTTTGTTGCAATAAAACAAACAGAGTCCATGCTCAAATTTTGATTTCCCAAATGATCTGTGAATTATAGTTAGAAAATACTCTTGAAAACCAATCTTTGTTAAGGAAAAAAAGAGAGTTTCCAAACTAAAATAAATTTATATATAAACTCCCCTGAGGAATATAAATATAGAGTGTAACAATAAATCAGAATGTGGTATAAGCAGAAGATATTTCGTATGGGAAGTTCACCTCAGAGAAGAATAATAAGAGAAGGGAACTAGGAAAAAACTGGAGGGGCAGATGACCATGAGAGGCATCCTGGAGAAGCTGCGAAAACGCCAGCAACACCCAGCTGACACTGCACTTCACCACCAGGTCCAGCACAGCACACAAGGGAAAAGACAGAGAGCAGATGGCACTGTCTGTAAGTGAGGACTTAAGATAGAGCCCCTGATCTTCCCAGCTGACAAATGGTATGCCCAGAAGTTCCATGTGTGGAGACAGAGAAGTGCTAAAACAATCAACAGAGTTATTGAAGTTTGGATCCATAAAGAAGTCAACATTGGGTAAATATTTGAAGGACTATAAATGTCATTGGGAGTGCTGGTATGACAGTCCAAAAGTCCAGCTGAATGAGCCACACCTTAGTAAGCTCATGATACCCAGGAATTAATATGTACTGTGCAGCACTGGCGATCACCAACGGTCCAGCAGGAGCGCTGGACGTCCCGAAGAAAGCACAGCACAGATACATTTGTACAAGAGTTCCTTACCTGGTCATAAATAAGCTTGTCAATATTCAATCTTCAGTGGAAGGAGAGGGGAAAGTTAAGCCTTTTGAGAAGAGGAGAATCAATCTAAAGAAGAAATTTAAACTTAAAGAGACAATTTCACTTAAAAGTCTATCTAGTTAGACTTACTACCTTTAATGGTACATGTTTAGTCAGGAATTGGTCATATAATACTGGCTTTGTGGAAAGGTGCCATGGATGGTCCCTGTTAAATTTATATTAAGGGATGATGTAGTATGTCTGTCTCATTTAAAAATGACCACACCCAAGTTCTCTAAACTCAACAAACATCTAAAGATTGTCATTACAGCCATGGAGTTTCCCTACTGTGTTGAAGGCTGACCCAGAAGAACAGCCTGGCCTGCCAGTGGAGGGGGGCTGCAAACAATAGCACCTCTGCTCAAGTGGTTCTTCTATAGCCAGTGCCCTTAAGTTTACTTGTATCAACTGACTTCCATTACTTAGGGAGACAAATTTAGTAATGCAAGAAATAGTTTCTTGACTGTTGATAGTAGTTCAATATTACGTCTGATTCGCTTTATCAGTACAGTATAGTATTAATTAAAGTACATTTAATTAGTACTTAAATATAGTTTTCAAACTTTATTTTCCCAGCATTAGAAATCAAAATAATAATAAAAAAAATAAAAAGAAAAGAAAAGGTAAGTAGTGACACATTTAAAGTCGTCCACAGGTAACTCATGCAAGCATGTTTGTATAGACATGCATGTTCATCAATAAGTAGATACAATAGTCTCAGTTAACACATGTATTTCCACACACATAATTAGAATAGTCCACATGTATCTCACGGACACACATACATTTACACACAGAGACATGAAGAACTGCATGTTGCATGAGCATTACTGCTGAATAATTCTAGAAATGTCTATTTCTTTCATTTGAGATAAAAACATGCATAATCAGTAAAATCCAGTTTCTAGTTATGCTTTATGTGTGCATGTGTTTAATTAATGGTTCTGCCTTCATTATGCAATGCCCTGTGCCCCATGTGTGACTCCTCCAGAAGCTGAAGCAAAGCAGGAATGAAGGTCCATAAAGCCAGTTTGGGAGGTGCACAGATAGAAGGGTGGGTTGTGGAATGGGGGAGGGAAATCTTTTTCAAGGCATGTTATTAGACATGTTACCACTTAGGCAACTGGGGTTCAGTCTCTCTAGGGACACCTAACATACAACATTTCTTTTTCTTTTTTTTTTTGCAGTTTTTGGCTGAGGCTGGGTTTGAACCCGCCACCTCCGGCATATGGAGTCAGTGCCCCACACCTTAGAGCCACAGGCACTGCCCAAAATACAACATTTCTTATCCCAACTGGGATATTAGAGAGCTGAGGTGTCACCATCAGTCCTTGGTTGAGGGCTGTTCCTGGAACTCGTTGTGGCGGGAGCATTTAATTCCCTAGGACTTATAACCTGCCCACTGCCTGGGCCACGTAAGTCATTTTCTTGACCAGGGAATATCTTCTGGAAATAATTACCAGTCAAAACTATTAAAAAGTCATGAAGTACGTGTGTCAGGGAGTGTTATTTTAAGTTAGCTGATGAAGACTTGAAGACTGTAAAGGAGAGGAGAAAGTGCCAGGCAGAGGAACAGCAAGGCCTGAGGAGAATAAGAGGAAGTGTTGATTGCTTTAAAATAACCAAGGGAAAATCAGCATGCTGAATGTGGCAAGCTACTGGGAGCCTATCACAAAATGACGATGGGAAAAATGCTAAGGGGCAGGTTACATAGGCTTTGAGGGCCATGTTTAAGCTGTGTGTGTCATATTCAACACGCAACAAGGAATCAGGCAAGGGTCTCCCGCAGGGAAGGTCATCAGATTCTAAGATCAGCCTTGCTGCATCGTGGCTTGGAAGATACGAGGTATCCTCGAAGAAGGTATGAGGCCATAGAAGGGGAAAGATGGCACAGAAGCTACTGCACAATCCAGGATGTAGGTGACAGTGATTTGAATTAGAATGGAGATTGGGAAAGTAGATGATTTTGAAATACTGTTTGGAAGTAAAATTGGTAGATTTTTATGAGGGCAATGATGAAGACTAAACGCAATTTTCTGACTTTGTGTGGAACGATAAGTACATCATTTACTTTAGATACAAGAGACAAAAAAGAGAAAAACGCTGGGGAATAAAGTTTTTAAAGTCATATTTAGAAAAATTAAACCGAAAATGCCTCTGAGACATAAAAGAGAGAATGTGAAGTATGAAACAAGGCACTTTGTGATGTACTGTGTCGACACTGTAATTCTAGAAGTGGGGGAATGTTCTTCTGTAAATCGTCAGGAGTGTCAGAAGTGGGAGAATGTTTTTCTGTAAATCGTCAGGAGTGTTATTCTCTGATACAGTGACTAAAACAAAAGAAAGAAAGGGAATGAAAAGATTTTAAACAGAAAACCAAAAGTCAAGAGAAAATGTTGTATTTATGCCTAAGTTCCTTATTTACTAGGTAGAAAGCTCACTGTGTTGGAGTATTTCCCCAAAACTTAGTGCTTCAAATTGTGTATCTTCTTTGTAGCAACAATGATTAACATATTTTCTTCCCAGGCTTGGATTTAGCACATAGTTTATTCAGGGGAAATTGTATGTTGCGTCATAGTGCAAGCAAAAGATGATGATTTTGATCATTTTGGTAATTGAATTGGATCTTGATCTTCTAGAATTATCTATTGCAAAGTACGAAGTATCCCCTCCATCCCTTTTCTTCAAGTACTGCAGCTATCAGAGCATGTGAGAGAAATTATAGTCCAGGATGATAAATGCTTGACTCTGGGGGAATGGTGCTGAGCAAATATTGTGAGCATTGATACCCAGACTTCATAAACAAGAAAAATTGTCTCTGGTCACAAACTAGAGAATAGGGAAAAAATACGAATAAATGTAGGGCTTAAAAACTAGGCCATGTAAGTAATCCAGAAATCACATACAAAGTCCAGGGGTGTCCAACTTTTCTTCTTTCCTGCCACATGTTGAAAGGATAAGACTTGTCTTGGGCCACACATTAAATGCACAAATAGGAACAAAAGCTGAGGAGCAAAAGGAAGGTTTGTACATACTTTCCCCGATGTCCAGCATTACAGATAAGCAAAATAGTCCTCAAATAATCTGCATGCCGCCTACAGGCACAGGTTGGATACCCCTAAAACAGTGCTGGCCTGTTACAAACCACCTTGCAAACTTGGCCTTGTGTGAGATGAAAGAAGGCCTGCTGGCTTTCAGGAGCAATGATTGACCTCCTGAACACCAGAATTGAGTTTTGGAAGCTCCAGTTCATTGTGACCTCTTGTTAATAATACTATGCTTTACACCATTCTCATTTACTACTAATAGCTGATGAAAACCCTTTGGCCCCACAAAGTTCAGTCTCTAAGTGGTGTCACATTCAGTCAAAGAGATCTAACTCCAGAAGCCTCAGAAGTATTACCTGAGGCTCCATAAAGATACCTCTCCCTCTCCCACAGCAGCTCTCACACCCTTTTCTCCTTTCCTCCCCTCAGGCTGATTTCTGCTTTGATTCTCTTGCTCCTGTGGTTGACTTCTTACCAGAATGCTCTACCACAAAGGAGCTTCTAGATACAGAGCAAATACAAAAATAGTGAAAACTTGTACCAGGAAGACTTTTAAACCAATAATTTTTATTATTTTTTATTATTTTTATACAAATTTACATTATTTCAAATATTTGCCTTTCTTAACCCATGGTTATGATTCTTCCCACCCAATGGTAGTGCTGGTGTGAAAATCAGAAAACCTGAGTTAACGTCTTATTTCTTGACATTCAACAAGTCACTCTAAATTTTTGAGTATTAGTGTCCTAATGCAGAAAATTAAGAATATTTGCCTAACTTGAAAAAATATTTTTAAAGTGCTTTGTAAAAGGATTATATTAGTTTACAAAGGTAATACCAGGTAGACCTATGTGCATCAATAGTAGGATAGTATATTTAATTTATATCCAGCACCCAACAAAATCTGGTACAGAATTAGCCCCTAACAAATATTTATGGAAGGAATGGAGACACTAAAATAAAGACTAAGGTGTTAATGTTATTCTCATAAAAATTCCATTAACTCAATTCCAGTTACTGCTAGTTGAACATCTCATTTTGTTTTTAAGGCTAGCCATCATATTTGAGGCTTAAGATATGAAACTGAGTTTTATAAACACACACACACACACACTATGTATAGTCCAGGATGATATGTATACATAGTGTATGTGTGTGCATGTTTATAAAACAATATATGTATACATAGTGTATCTGTGTAGTACACACAAATGTAAAGTGTATGGATGGGTGTGTATAATAATTTATGTATATGTATGTAGTATGTATAATATGAGCATATTCATACATGTATATAATCTGTGAAGAATAAATAAACAATTGGGGAAAAATATAACCACAAATACAGTAGAACTTCCATAGTCAACCATCTCCCCACATTGCCCACCTCCTTAAGTGTAACCTAATTTTCACAAACAGGACATGCATCGCATGTACTCAATGGAAGATTGTCCTGTGTACATTGACTACCTCGAAGCAATACCTTGACCACGTGGGCCATGTTATACAATATTAATTTACCCTCTAAAACTTGACCAGTTAGCTCTGCTCTACACCAAGTGGTGGAAGGTGTGGGCTTTGTCCCTTAGTTGTATTTTTTCTTTAGTATAAGTTCTTTTTTCGTGTTTTATTATTACCGCATGTTGAATTAGGCCCAACGTCCTGTTGTTTATCATGTGTTGCAGAAGACTTTTTAAACATGAAAGGACTGGTCTGAGTCATGGTCCATCTTATAGTTAGTGAAAAATTTTACAGTTAACTGAGACATGATAGCTCAAAAGGAAGAACTCGAAAAGCTGATATTGAGAAAATAAAAATAAAAATAAATAAAGAAAAGCTGATATTGAAGGAAAAGGTTGATCTACATTTTCCATTTTGCGGAAAAATACCAGCAAAAGAAAGGTGCTGGAGTATTTAGGTATTAGCAAGACCACAGTTAGCAACGTACAAAAATGTAAACATGAGTACTTGGTGATATATGGTAAGGAATGCAGAGGAAGAAAGCAGAAAAGGAGGAAACTTCCCTTAATTAAGTCAATGAAGGTAGATGAAGGCAGTTAACACCTGAATCTCCAGGCCAATGATCCAAGATGTTGCTAAAAAAATTTGAACAGGATTTCAAGGTGGTACATTTCCAAGCATCAAGTGGTTGGCTCAAGAATTTAAACTGCAACATGGGATCTACCAGAAAGTCTCGTATAGTGAATCCAATAAAGTTCCAGTAGAAGTTATGGAAGACTTCATCAAAAAGTCCTCAGACTTCACCAGAGGCTGCAAAGATGATGACTTCTTTGTTGCAGATGAGAGTGGGCTCTTCCAAGATAATGCCTGAAAGGAGTCTCATCACGAAGGGGGGCAAATGTAAGAGCAGAGAACTTTCCAAAGAACATAACACAATTCTGTTTTGAACCGGTGCAATTAAACCCCTAGGTAACTGGTAAATCAGAAAAGCCATGTGCATTCAAGAATCCGAAGCCCAAAGACCTCTCCATAACTTGGAGGTCAAACAAATGTGCGTGGATAGGTAGTACCGTATTTGAGGAGTGGGTAAGGGGTATTGACGGAGAAATGAAGAAGAAATGTCTATTCAATTGGCTGTAGACAACTGTTCTGGCCACCCCCCCAGTAAATCATCTCACAAACATGACCCTGAAATTTCTGCCTCCAAACATCACAAAAATCCAACCTCTTGACCGCATCAAAATATTTAAAATACACTATGGAACGCAGCTCCTGCAGTGCGTCATTACTAAAATAAACCGGTGCAACTTCATCTGCTACATCAGTTAACACCCTGGATGCTGTCCCCCGGATCAGTTCTGCCTGGAATAAAGTTCAGCCAGAAATGATATAGAAGTGTTTTGAGAAAGTTGGATGTATCACAACCCGAGAGCATGATGTTTTGGTCCCATCTGACAGTCCATCTTTCACGGCAGAATTTGAAGGAGTGGATTTTGAAGGTTTTTTGCAATGGATAATGAGGTGGCAAATTGCAATAAACCCCGCCCACAAGCAACTTTCCAAGTGATATTGACTGAAGTACAGACCAGTGTAAAAACGCATGAAGCTGCTGATGAAGTGGAAGGAGCAAATGAGGATGACACAGAAATTGCAGAGACTCCAAAAGAAGAGGATGTCAGGCAGCTGATAATACAGTGGATGTGGGGAAGTGGCCAGGTGTGCTGCGTGGTGTGGCCAGCACTGAGGGGCTTTCTCCACTACATTTGTAACGAGAATAAGAAGCAGACCAAGATTGACGTTTTTCAGAAAGAATTCTGAAACTATGAGAACACAGTCATATACTGATTTTGTATGATGCCATATGTATTCCTTCACTGTGTTTTGATCATGTATGATTTTATGATATTCTCCAATAAAAGCTGTAGAAGAAAGTAAAGTATGTGTGCGTATCTGTACAGTAGGCCCAGTTCTTTACGTTGACCACCTCTGTGTGTAGACTGGTGTGTTACAGTGCCTTAAGTGGACAACTAACAGAGGTTCCACTGTAATTGATTTAGGATTTTTTTTTTTAAGTTTCGTCATCATTAGAAACTTTTATGAAAACTCACTGCAAAGTTCTTGTTTTTCTTCTTCCCTCTCTTCAAAGCAGCTGATAGTTAATCACAAAGATCTTGGCCCCACCCAGTACACCTTTAGTCCAGTGTCTCTCTGTAACTTTAGGCATTACATGGTGGCTGTGTTTCCTTTTGTTGCATTTCTTTTTCTGTTTGGTTGATTGCAGTGTAACCCTAAGTGAGCCATTTAACTTATGATTCAAACTGAGCATTCACCGATGGTGTTGGAATGAACAATTATGAAGTTCAACTCAGATTAAAATAAAAGAGCCCCTAAAATAGAAAACTTCAAAGCAGGCCCTGTAAGCAAAGTCTCCATAACTGTATCAGAGATGGGGAAGCAACTCTTGGTTAAACTGGAAGGTCAGAGATAGCATAGAAGTCAGTATTTTTTTTTAAATGTCTTCGCAATAGCCTGTAGGTTTTGGCTCCTGTGTATCTGTTAAGTGGTAATTCTAATCTTCGAAAGTGCATTTTCTTTCCCATCTAAGTAAGGTTCCTGTGATCTAAAGCCAAGGACGTCTGGAAAGAATTCAAGGTTGTAAGCACATTTATCATATAGCACGTAAAGCTACTTGACAAGATTATAGACTGATTTTACTTTTATAAAGATGGAAAAGGGAAGGGTGGAGGGGGAAATTGAGAAAGAAAAAAGACAGATATTTCAATGAGACTGTTTTTTGCTTAGAAAACATCAACAAAAAAAAGTCTTTTACCTCATATAAAGGAATCACAAAATAGTCATGCTCAAGTAAATTTAATAACATCTAGTTCAATAGTTTGTTTTTAGTATTAGCCAATCCTAATGAATTTCTGAGCCAAGTGTTAGGAAATGGTTTCTCTGCATTTGCTCCTGAGCAGATTTAAAGGATACCATGAGCAGTAACAGAAATGAGGGACTGAAAGCTGAGGCATCCACCCCACTTAAAGAAACATATTTGGATACCTAGTTAGATACATATGTTAGATGCATGGTTAGACACCTGTACACAGTTAAATACAAAGTTAGGTACCTACTGTAGTTAGAATTTTGTATCTAAGGCAAGCTTTTGATGTCTTCTGATTCAACCACTGAATTATAATGTCAACTAATAAAGTGCTTAGGCACTTTATTCCAAATCAAAATGCTGATTCACATAATTCTGATTAGAGCCTTATGCTAATATTTTGTGCTAATATTTGTTTGAAAAACGCAATATTATAAACCAAAAGGGGAATGGTCTCATACCATCAAAATAATATTTATTTTCCAATCATAATCTTTGATGTTCATAAATTTTCAAATTCTAGATTGAAAATAAACTGTTTGCTTTGAAGGGATGAGATTACTCCTGACTGAACACTTGAGTTTTAAGAGTTTTCAAATAAAGGTCAGGCTCAATAACACTCTGATTGCATGGGAGGCCAAAGCTGTGTGGTCCGTGCTGGCTCTCACAGAAGACACCCAATGGCATGCCTTTCTATTAATAACAGAAATCAGATGCCACTAGCAGAAACAGAACTTTTTAAAATTCTACCTATTGTAAACAAAATATGTAGAGGTATTGCTGATTTTAGACAGCTGGCACTACTTTGCTAAGACCTGGTTTCTTTCTATCTCCAATTTCCATGATTCAGCTTTATTTTGCAATTGACTACTTCCGGGGACTCAAGATGAGTCTCAGCAGCTCTGGTGCTAATGAGTCAGGCACATTAATGAAAGGGTGAGCAATAGCTTTCCTAGCATTAATAGCCAACCCTTGGTGTCTTGTTCACTTGGACTGGCTTAGGTCATATGCTCACCCTTAATCCAGTTGCTAGAGCCAGTGGTATGAAATGCACTGACTGGGTTACATCGGGTTATAAACTGGGAGAAGTCATCATCCTCAGAACCTGTGAATTTCCAAAGAAAAAGTAGGGATTGTTGAGACAGAAGGGGTGGGTGGTAAAAAAAAAAATGCTAGGGAAGTAACAAAGAAAGAACTTGCCTATAGTATTTTAATTCTAGCAACAATTGTTAATATTAAGCCTTGATTAAACTTTGAGATAGGGAAGATTGCTTTATCAGTGGAAGGTAGAGAAAATCTTAATAAATCCTCTTACAAAGTTGTATAAATTATTTTTTAAAACAATGTGAATACGAATGATCATAGTAATAATAATATTTTGAAGATGACATGTTTGTTGATTACTTCTGTGCATATTTACATAAATGTCACTAAATATACAAACGCAAAAAAGAAAAACAAAAAACCTTGCAGGCTGTTAATAAGAAATCACATTCAATATGAGAAAAATCTGGATTTATTTCAATTGTGATAAAAATTCAAGCAGAAACCAAACACAAGAAAGGAACACTTTTACACTGCTGGTGGGACTGCAAACTAATACAACCTTTTTGGAAGAAAGTATGGAGAATCCTCAAAGAACTCAAATTAGACCTCCTATTTGATTCTAAAACCCCATTACTAGGCATCCACCAAGAAGAAAAAAAAAATCATTTTATCATAGGGACATTTGTGCTAGACTGTTTATGAAAGCTCAATTTACAATTGCCAAAATGTAGAAACAACCTAACCCCCCACCAACCCAGGAATGGATTAACAAGCTGTGGTATGTGTATACCATGGAATACTATTCAGCCATTAAAAAGATGGAGACTTTACTTCTTTTGTATTAACCTGAACGGAGGTGAAACACATTCTTCTTAGTAAAGCATCACAAGAATGGAGAAGCAAGACTCCAATGTAGTCAATCTAATATGAAAACAGCAGAGGAGGTCATCTAAGGGGGGGTAGGAGAATGAGGTATGGGAGGTCACAGTGTATGTCACACCTCTTGGGTGCAAGACACAATTAAAGAGGGACTTTACCTGACAACCACAGTCAGTGTAACCTTATTCTTTGTACCCTCAATGAATTCCCCCTCCAAAAAAATGATTTAAACTTTTCTTTTAATGCTCTGAGTTCGTTTGATATTTTAAGCATTATCAGTTATATGTCCAACGTTTTAGAAACCATCAGTTGATGTTTATATTCTTACTTAAAAGAGATCTCACACTCGGCTTGAGTTACTGTCAGCATTATCATAAGAATTATGCCTAAATTACCTGTTTGGTTCAAGACTTCTCCCCTTTATAGCCAAAGAGATTTCCTGTCTAAATTTCACATCATATTTTAAATATTGTAAATAAAATGTTTGAATTTTACACTAAGCCAAATGCAAGAACCACCAGCTCTGGTCTTTACAGAATTTATTCATGTGAAAACAAAACTTTCCTATAGCCATAGTCACATTCCTATTACTTTAACTTTGCTTTGAAAGGGTTGATATAGATTAGTTCTGAAAGGGATTCCAGACAATGCAAGCTAAAATGGCCTCTAACATGGCAGTCACATCCTAAGAACCTTTTGGGACTGCTGAATAATAATAAAGATGTGCTTTGTAGCCACTAACTGCTAGACTCCTCATAAAAGTAATTATTACTAATCACCGCCTTGCATACTAGGAAATGAAACTCATTAAGGTAATATAATAATTCTCAAGACAGTCAGTGGTAGAGAAGAATTCAAGCTCAGGGAGTCTGGCTTTGGCAGCAGTAGCCTCTTCCTCCCTACCTCCCTCTCCCCGTCCCCCTTTCTCTTCCTCCCTGTCTCCCCCTCCTCACTGTCCTCCTCCTCCCCCTCCTCCTCCTCCTGTTCATCTCCTACTTTTTCTTCTTTTGTCTAACTTTATACTGTAAAATATTTTAAATGCACAAAAAATTAAGAAGCATCGTATGGTAAAAGGCCTGCTTATTCACCACCTGATAACATTTTCATCCTGTTTTCTTCTTGTCTCCATAACCATGCCTATATATGTTTGCTAAGTATTTAAAATTATGGACAACTTGGCATTTCATTTCTGTGTGCTTCAGCATGAATTGCTTATGTATGGCATTCTGTTAGCCCTACAGAATATCACTACCCACCTAAGAAAATTAATAATTGCTTAATATTATCTAATGCAGGTTGTCCATGAAGTTCATTTTTTTATTATGAATATTCATTTATTTTTCTTCCTGTTTTTATGCTTTATTTTTTCTTGCTACATTTTTAGTTCCATGGGATTTATTTTGACTTATGGCACAAGGCGAAGTTTTTTTATTTTTTTTATTAAATCATAGCTGTGTACATTGATATGATCATGGGACATCATTCACTAGCTTTACAGACCATTTTTTAAACTATTTTAAATTGCACCCCGTATATAGTCCATATTCAAATTTCCACACTTTTCCGCTCAGTGAATTTTGTATGTGGTTTGCTCAAAGCAATATTCCATTATAGTTAGCGTGACTATTCGAGGAAAATGTATTCTAAACCACTACATGAAACTGTCTTGAGGAGTTTCTCAGATTGTCAGCAGAAAAATTCACAGAATTGCATTTGTAGCATATCTCTGAGTACAGAGCTCTGTAAGAATAAAGCAGATCTGGATATGAATCACATGTTAAGCAGTTGCCATTGGATTCATGATTCGGGGCAAGTTCCTTGATCATTCAAAGCTGCAGTTTTTTTTTATCATTTCTATAAATGGATATTTTAACATTACCTCATTTGCTAGTTGTAAGGATTAAAGGAAATAATATCATCACTGTACTTAATATAATGGCTCAGAGTGTGTGGATATAGGTTAAAAGGACATAACTTCAAATTAAAACTGTACAAGTAGGTGGGAAGAAATTTAAGTCAGCTTTGGTGATGTTAACCATCCCAAATTAACCATGAATCCAGGTTTAATACTGGTACACAGTCACATCAGATGCAGAAAAGTTCAGAAAAATAATTCACAACATAATGTCTGACATTGAGTCATAAAGACAGAAAATTCTTTTCAAAGCTACCATCCTGGAGTCCTATTTTGAATCTACACCAGGTCTGATTACAAAAGACTTCATCGTTAAAATTTTACCACCTAGGGAATGAAGAAGGTAGCAAACTCCGGAATTAGACTAAGCAAGGGATTTTGATTGGCATTCATTAGGTAGTAACATGTCTCCTTCTATCCAAGCGGGAAGAGGAGGCATTTTTTAAAAATGCCACCCCCTCCTTTATCATAATAGTATGTAAAAGAAAAGCCTATTTAGAACAATGAGCTAGGTAATCACATAGAGTAGCACTTAATTTTTTCCTCTTATATTGTTGAAATATTTGCAAACGTGGTGTTCATCATTTTTTTGGTTGTTATTTTATAATCCTTTGTCTTTCTCTTGTAATACTTCAGTATGACAGTCTACCAGAAAGTAGTAAATGGCTTCAATTGCACATAGAAAAGTATCTGGCTCTTCTTTTTGATGGTGCCAAAAGCAAGTTTTTGTTTTCAATTCAACTTGTAACAACCCTTGAAGTTGCTCATCAGTGAGTATTTTGTTTGGTTCCAGGTGCCATCCTCAAATATCATTTTGTTCAGTGTTGTCCCTTTGCTTTACTGCCATTCAAATCACAGTCTTTCTGTTCTTTGGTTTTCTTGGTTTTCAAAGATGGCATGGTGGGTTCATCATGTTTGCCCCTGCTATTATTGTGAATCCTTTTTTGCAGATGAAAAGAAATATTTTTTATTGAGATAGACTGAGGTCCAGGAAAAACAAGAACGCCTTCGTGGTCTTTTCCTTCCTGTTCTGAAATCAAAAGATACGTGTAAATGTTTACCAATTCAGGAGCTAAGAGATTTGCATGGATAGCAGAACTTTTGCCATCTGTTTCATTTGGATATTTAATGATGTCTGTCTTCAATGAAAGCAGCTTTCACAAGTGAAATCAGTTCAGTAGGTACATTTTTCAACCGGGACATAACACTTCACACACAACATCCTTGACCACCACATCTGAGATATTTTCATCTCCCACTTTGCTGAGCTTTTTGAAGAACTTGAGGTGCTAAGCAAAGCTGGGAAGAGATGGTCGGAAACTATGGAAGCCGGTTGCGACTTTCGTTTCCACAAATTTTAAATTATTTCCTTCACTTTCTTTGAGAAATATCAGTGGATGAAAAGACACTGTTCATCCCAACAAAAGTTTAACGTTTATTGTTAAAACACATATACTAGGTACAGTGGCACAACTCCCAGATTCTTGCAGAAAGCCATTGTCTTCAGCTCTGCGGAGACCATTTCATCTTTTAAGCTGTGTGTTACGGTATTACACAATAAAATATGAGCAGTAAATATGAAAATCACATGGATATGCTGCATATATTTAAAGCATATATATTGATAGTTTAATTTGGCATAAAGAATAAGATCGTTGTTGTGTTGTCAGGCAGAGGATAGTTTCTCATTAAAATCCACAGCAGAGGCAGACTTCTAGGTAATCACAAAATATACTCAACTAATTCCATAACCCAACCACCATAGCTGATATTTCCACATGCTAAAAAATTCAAAAGTTAGTTTCTATTTGGGCAGAAACAAAATAGATTAGTTTGAGGACCAGACAAATATAATTTTTATGGTTATGCTGGTTCCATTTAAAGAAATCACCTGATGATATAAGCTTTTGAAATACATCCCCTAAAATAATGTAAAATGTGATGAGCCACTAACTATTTAAAATGTATAGATTGTAAACACAGAACCACTAAAATAGCAAACTTGTCTGGCTTCACATGAATATTGTTCAAGTACCACAATTGCTTATTTTTGGAGACCCCACTACATCCTCAACCTTGTTCCATCTGGCCTCGTCATGGACACTGTCAAGCTGTTTCCCCGGACTGTTGGCCAGGACTCCAAAGTTCGTATTCTCCTCCCATCAGTTCCTGCCAAGTAAGGGGAGGATTTCACAGTCACGGCAATACAAGACACCTTTTTCTACTCTGTGGCCAGAATAAAAAAAAAAAGAGAGCAAATAAGCAAATGTAGCTATCACAGTGCTGGAGAAGAGGTGTTACAAATTACGGAGGCGCTGCAAACCCAGCAGAGGCGGCTGTTCTGTTGCTTGACCTAAGATTTATTTTTGAGATGCCATCTTCCAGCAGCACTCTGTAATACAGAAACTATGCGTTTTTATTTATTTCTTCTTGAAAAGGCTATACATTACAACTAGTGGTAGAGTTGGGTTTTTTGAGTGCTTTGTTCTTATTTTTGTTTTCTCCCAATTAGGTGAGTGAATGTTCAGTCAAGTTTTGTTAATTGCATAACTATTACTTTTTCTTTTCCTCTCCCTTTTTTTTTTTTTTTTTTTTGTGTGTGTGTGTGTGTATGTGAAATTAGCCCATTTGATTAAGGTATAACACTAAGTCACACAATAAACTAAAGAATGAACTCCTACCCAATAAAATGCAGTGATACAAAAACTTGAAGATCTCTTTATATTATTTTTTAAAACATGGAAGATTTTAAAGAAGGAATGATACTCATAGAAAATAAGAAATCATAAAACAAAAAGGGAAAAAGAAAATAAAGAAACATAATGGGCTGGGCGCGGTGGCTCACTCCTATAATCCTAGCACTCTGGGAGGCCCAGGCAGGTGGATTGCTTGCGCTCATAAGTTCGAGATCAGCCTGAGTAAAAGAGAGACCCCCGTCTCTACTAAAAATAGAAAATCTGAGGCAAAAGGTTGCGGTGAGCTAAGATGCCACGGCACTCTACCCAGGGCAACAGCCTGAGACTCGGTCTAAAAAAAAAAAAGCAAACAACAACAAAAAAAACAGAACAAGTACTCAAAATAAAATCGTATATGGAGTTTTTAGAATTAAAAGTCAACACATGGAAGAAACACTATGCTAGTAACAAAGAAATTTTATGAATTTGAAGATACCACTGAATGATTCACAGGAAACACAGCAGAAAGAGCTTAAGAGATGAAAGTTATAATAGAACAAGCTAACAAGCAAGTATGCCAGATTGAAAGGCTCCAAAATTGATGTAATAGTACGTCTAGAAGTGGAGAATAAGCAGAAAGGCAGAGAAGATATATTTAGACATTAAAATGATTAGAAGAAAATACAAGATAATCTCTGTATGACCTTGAGGTAGGGCACAATGTCTAATAGAATCAAAATCAGAAAGCAATAATAAGACAGCTCCCTTTCCAAAGGACTTTTGAAAATGTGCTGCTGCTTTTGATAATTTTTCTTTGGCACTGTTCCCTTGTAATTAACATGAGTCATCAAAATTGGTTGAACTTGATTTATTTTTACTCTTTTCTTTGAGACTTACCAGGATTATACTTTTCTGTGAAATTTTGATAAGTTTTAGGGAAATTTTTAAAATTATAAGGACTTTTTCAGTTTATAGTTTATGAAAAGAGGATAGTATTTTTTGTGTTTTATAATTAGAACTTAATTTTTAGTTTTAAGGTTGACAAATTCTATATTTAATGATAAATATGTGTATCACAGGATGTCTTGAAACATATATACATTGTGCGATGGCTAACTGTAGCTGATTACCATATGCCTAACCTCAAAAGGTATCATTTTTGGTGGTGAGAACATCTAGTCTCTTAGCATTTTCAAGAACGCAATATATTATTTACTATAGTTACCATGTTGTACAACAGATCTCTTGACCTTATTCCTTTTAACTGAAATTTTATATCCTTTGCCCCAAATCACCCAGACTGCCTGAGCCCCTGGCAGCCTCCATTCTGTTCTCTTACTTCTTATATGAGATCAGGTTTTGTAGATTCCACATATGAGATCATGCTGTGGGTGTCTTTCCATGCTTGGCTAATTTTACTCAACATAGGATCCTCCAGGTCCATCGTGTTGGTGTAAAGGGCAGGATTTTCTTCTATTTAGGGATGGTTAGTATTCTATGGTAAATTATACCACAATTTCTTTATCCATTCTTCCAATGATGGACATTTAGGTTAACCTTATAACCTGGAAATTGAATAAAATTCTTCAGTGAATGTGGGAGTGCAGATGTCTTTTTGGGACACTTATTTTATTTCCTTTGGATGGTGTCCCAGGAGGGGGACTGCTGGATAGTGTAGTAATTTTTGATTTTTTTTGAAAAACTTCTATGATGTTTTTCATAATGGCTATACTAATTTGTATTCCCATCAACAGAATGCAAGTGTTTCCTTTCTTCATATCCTAACACTTATCTTTCATCTTTTTTGTAATGGCTGTTCCAGCAGGTATGAGGTGATATCTCATTGTGGGTTTAATTAGAATTTCCCTGATGATGAGTGGTGTGTAGCACTTTTTCATCACCTCTTGGCCATTTGTATGTCGTCTTTTAAGAAATCTCTACCTACATAAGTCCTTTACCCATTTTTTTAATTAGGTTACTTGTTTTCTTGTTATTAATCGGGGTTCTTCATATATTGGGTATTAATCATTTATTGCATACATAGTTTACAAATATTTTCTGCCATTCGATAGGTTGTCTTTTTACTGTTGATTGTTTCCTGGGATATGCAGAGGTTTTCTAGTTTGACAGATCCCACTGTCTACTTTTGCTTTTGTTGCCTGTGCTTTTATGGTCCTATCCAAAAAAACTGTTGCCTATACCAATGTCACAAAGCATTTATCCTCATTTATTATCTTTCAATGTTTGATAAAATTCAGCAGTGAAGCCATCAAGCTCTGAGCTTTTCTTTGTTAGGAGAATTTTTTTTTTTTTAGATTAAAAGTAACTTTAATTTTTTTCTCTTAATTTTTATTAAATCACAACTACATTTATGGGATACAATGTGCTGATTTTATATACAATTTGGAATGCTTACATCATACTAGTTTACATAGCCTTCTCCTCACTTACTTAATTATTGTGTTAAGACATTTATACTCTCCTTTAGTAGATTTGACATGAACTCTGGCAATATGCACCATAGGTGAGGTCCCACCGATTACTCTCCCTCTACCTGGCCTCACAAACTTCTGGAAAAGCTAGTGGACAGGAAACTCACTTCTCCATTTTGGTCCAGAGGACTTACTCCAAAGCTCATTTGTTGAAATGTAGACAAGTCAGTTTAGAAATTTGAATTTTTTCCTTTACTTGCAACATTTAGTTGGTGAACTACTCAGCCAGTCAAGTTCCATTTTCTTAATATAACCAGTGATATACTGAAAATGGCTTAAACATTCCTTTGATGTTAAGTTTTTTAAAAAATTATTTATTTACTGTTATAGTATGTCAAAAGCAGAGTCATGATTGTAGAATTAGTATGATGACTTCCTTTCACTTATTTCATAGTCATAGACTTTATTACAAATAAATTAGCACCTGAGTACTATGCCTTTTTCCTAGCATAACATTCTACTTCAGTTAACTTTTGCTTGCCAAGTGTCCAAGTCTGTCAAGTGCAAAATACTTATTTTTGACATTTACCTATTTCAACTGGTCTGAGTTGCCTTTTCAGGGGTAGAGGGTCAGTATTTTTTTTTTTGCAGTTTTTTGCTGGGGCTAGGTTTGAACCCGCCACCTCCAGCATATGGGTCTGGCGCCCTACTCCTTTGAGCCACAGGCGCTGCCTGAGAGTAAGTATTTTTTAATAGGTTAGAGCATGTATTAATAACTTAGTCTAATTTTTATTTCATCTATCTGGTTTTGTGAAAATAAGTGTAAAATGATGTTTTCATTGTGCAGAGACATTAAATCACAACACTAATTCCCATTTAATTGTAGACTGACCCTGTCTATTTTATTTTGAAAACAAAATTTTTAAAATATATTATCTTAAAATTTCAGATTAGTACTCTAAGATAATATGCTCACATGCTACAGATCTAGAATAAAATAATGTTCACTTTCTTAGTTACAGATATAAGAAGAAAAGAAATACCTTGTAAGTATAATATAAAAGATGAAGTCACACCCATATCATGTTGAGAAAGTTAACATTATTTACTTTTCTTCATGATGGTATATCTCATCATGAAATAGGAGTCCAAAAATAAGCCATCAAATATCCTCAAAGGGATGGATCCAGGTGCAGGATAAGGTACTTTGCAACTCCTCCATTACCGTGTCACCACTGGGGGACCGCATTAGACTTTTTCCAGAGACATCAGTGTCCAAGGGTTTACAAAGCAGATACTACCAAATTATTGAGATAAAATCTAAGATTGTTAACAACAGTAATGGAAGAATGTTCTAAATTTAGGTAGTAGGGAGAGCCATATTTTAAAATTATCCTTAAAATGGGTAGAAAAGTACTTAGGAAATTTATGATAGAGTATGGAAAGTAAATATTGACTTTATGGATTCATTTGCAAGGAGACACTTTAATGCATCCTAAGATTTTCATCATTCATACACATCTTTCTTCACACATTTAACTTTCCATAAAACAACAAATTCATACCTTCCCCAAACATGAAGCAACGAATAATCATCCTTTGTACAAGAAAAAGGCAGTGTCACCATCTATTGAAAGATAAGAGATACAAAATTTCTTTCTTTCTTTTTTTTTTTTTTTTTTGCAGTTTTGGCCAGGCCTGGGTTTGAACCCGCCACCTCCGGCACATGGGGCCAACACCCTACTCCTTTGAGCCACAGGCACCACCCCAAGATTTCAATAGTCATTATATCCATCTTCGAGGAGCATTAATTCCGCCTCAATTTAGTCACATTTCCATCTGAATGCTTTCTACTGTAAACACCAAATTGTGGTGTTGCTTACCACTTCATTATATAAAATGCTAAGAGGGAAGGAAGAAAAACAGCTGTTACATTGTACAGTTGTGTATGTACGATATTGAGTATGTGTGTATATACACTGTTTTACCCCAGAGAAACCCATAGCTTCTTTTTCCTTTCTACTTTTCCTTCTGGGAAAAAAGTCCTGGGCATCTTCCCACTAATGTCAAATCCACTAGACATTTAAAATGACCTACGTGTTTCTTCTTCTCTCACTAGAAGATAAGGGCTTTATTTATCCATTCTAAAATAATGTTTCTATTCCCATCTCATTTGGGTATTATAATGACTTTGTTATTAAATCATAATAATGATTATTTTGAGTGGCACTAACAAATAGGCCTAGACTTCTAATGTCATGGAAAAAAAATCTGAAAGTATGTGAATTGTGTCTGATTGTCCCGTGAAAGAGAGCATGACTTGTGAAACTTCTTTCTTTTTTTAATTCTTGTTAACAATCTTTCAAAGATTCTCTTTCTAAAAGGACTACTGGTGATGTTGCCGATAGCTGCAGCAGGCTGGGAAGGAGACTATTTCAAAATATTTGTGTTCTGACCACAGATCTTGGAGGAACTCCACACTTTCTTTTTAAAACTCTAGGAATGCCTGTATGGGAATAAAAGAAAATATGGTCATCTGGGAAAAATCAGCATTGGCCCAACCGAGAAGAGGGATAAAACTGAAACTAGGTCACTTGACTAATAGCTTGAGGGGCAACCTGTACTATTTTCTTCTCTTTTAGAGTAAGAAGGAATGAGGCATAATAACTAAAAATGTGCTTAATAAATAAAACAAATGGAATTTGCCTCTCCAGCTCTTAAAGTCATCCAATATTTATCATGTGGGAAAAATAAACACTGACTAATACTGTTGCCATCCTTTTTCTATTTTGATTCAAGTGCACAAAATATAATTGAATAGCTGGAAGCTGTATAAAATCTGTTAAACCAGTTGGATCCCTGCAATATCCTAGAGATTATATAGAAGAGATTTATTAGGGCTTTATTTTAAGTAGATTATACTGCACCATTAATAACTCAATCAAATGATTTAAATTTTTAAGTTCCAAAATATATTATAAAATCCTACAGATGTCAAGAATTTTTATACTAATCATATTTTAATATTTCAGTTTAATTTGTAATTTTGCTTGGTAAGAATATATAGTCTATGCAAGAGCTGATTGGTTCTTTTAAAGAAAAAGTTTTATTTGATTAAAACCATCTTCCTACTTAGTATGCTTCTAGGAAAGTAGTTTGATAGTGACAACCTAGAAAGCACAGTAGGAAATCAGTACAAAGTGTACACCCAAATTAATTTAGCTAAAAAAGATCCATACACTTACCAGCTTGTGAGTCTTTCTCAAAAGAATTAGGAATAGATATATTTCAACTCTGAGGGCAAAATTCATATTCAAAAAAAATTCTCTTAACTCAGACTATGATTTGTTGAAAACAATCTTTTTTCTTTTCTTCTTATGACTCAACCTTAGCCCACCTTGGAGAGAATATAAATCACGTGTTAGCAAAAAGCTTCTGGAGAGATAATTTCTAGGTACTTAAACTGGTTAACTTATTTCAAAAGACCTGCAGCTGCTGTTTTACTTATAACTGAATGCTTTTCTTTCATTTTTTTTTTCACTGTAGATCACCCATACTTTACTATGTGATTAATATTCCTCTTAATTTAATGAAAATCACATTGAGTAGGTAAAAAATACAATGCACACCAAACTTATTACAATTTTTATTATCTCTTATTATGAGTACTATTAATGAATAAAGGAAATGGTTTCAAATCACTTTATTGTTGCTGTGACATGGTCAATGTAAGGTCCAGATGTGAGCAAGGGATATTTTCTACTACTTTTGTAAAAAGCTGATTATGGAGAGAAATTTTAGATGCATTTAATTTTCTTAATGCCACACAGGATTTTCAGGTTTACTAGTAACTTTTTCACAGGAAAAATTTAAAAGTAATTTTGAAACACTTCTTGAGTGTGAAGTGTCTACTATATGATGTATTTGGATCAAGGATGAAAACTTGGATAAGGTACTATCCCTACCCCCATGGGGTCAAATTCACAGCTTTCTATAAGAAATAATTAAGGAGGGGTAGCTTGTGTAATAGAGGTGCTCATCATGTCCTGAACACCCCAAACCTGCCCTTCTGCTTTCCATAGCAGGCATGTTACATATTCTACTCACATTTCTTGTAATTTTTTTTTCTCATTAAATTTCCTGCTGACTTAACCTGTAAGACTTAGAATATAGAGGTGTGTTTGTAAGAGTGGGAGGGGTTATACATAGGCATGTAGTTAAAATTTTTATTTTTTTTTATTTTATTTTTATTTTTTGTGGTTTTTGGCTGGGGCTGGGTTTGAACCCACCACCTCCGGCATATGGGACTGGCGCCCTACTCCTTGAGCCACAGGCACCATATTCCCTGAACAACTAAAATTATGAAAAATGTCATTCATTATTGTTATGGTCAACCCTGGTAGAAATAAGGGTGGAACTGGGTAAAAGAGAATCTGAGTATTAGCTCTCTTCCATCATGCCTGTATAACCTTTTATGTTATCTGTAGCAAGGTACACATACGCAAAACCGCCACCCTGTGAATGTCTTCACACACACTGCAGCTTTCTTAACCAACCACTAGAATTAACTAAATGTTTTACATTGTAACTATAGAAAATTAAACATTTTCTTGTTATAGTTTTTATGCTGTGTCAGATTGTAAAATCAGTGCATAAGAAAAATAATCATATAGCCGAAAGTTGCCTTGTAAATGATGTTAAATTTTCTTGTATGTACAGAATCCTATGTACAAATGCATAATGCATACTTGTAACATATAGTGTAGGTTAAAGAGTTATTTTTAAAATATCTTCGTATTTCCTTCCAAAAAGGTTGTATTAGTCTGAAGTCCCACCAGCAGTGTAAAAGTGTTCCCTTCTCTCCACATCTATGCCAGCATCTGTAGCTTAGAGACTTTGAGATGTGGGCCATTCTCACTGGGGTTAGGTGATATCTAACAGGGAAGATAAGCAATTTTTTTTCATATGTTTATTAGCCATTTGTCTGTCTTGTTTAGAGAAGATTCTATTCATGTCTCTAGGTCAGTGATAAATGGGATTGTTGGGTCTTTTTCTGTTGATTAATTTGAGCTCTTTACATTTCCTAGTTATCAAGCTTTTTTCTGATTCATAATATGCAAGTATCTTTCCCATTCTGCAGGTTGTCTGTTACCTTTTGTTGTTGTCTCCTTAGCTGTACAGAAGCTTTTCAGTTTGAGTCCCCTTTGTTTATTTTTGTTGCAATTGCCACAGAAGTCTTCTTCATAAAATCTTTCCCCACGCCAATATCTTCAAGCGTTTTCCCCATACTTTCTTTGAGGATTTTTATTGTTTCATCCCTTAGGTTTAAAACTTTAATCCATCTTGAATCAATTTTTGTAAGGGGTGAGAAATGCGGTTCCAGTTTCAGTCTTTTACATGATGTTACCCAGTTCTCCCAACACCAATTATTGAATAGGGATTCTTTTCCCCAGTGTATGTTCTCGTTTGGTTTATCAAATATCAGGTAACTGTAAGATATTAGTTTCATCTCATGGTTTTCTATTTGGTTCCAAATGTCAATGTCTCTATTTTTGTGCCCAAACCATGCTGTTTTGATCACTATGGCCTTGTAGTATAGCTGAAAGTCTGATAGAGTAATACCCCTAGCTTTGTTTTTATTACTAAGAATTACCTTGACTATACAAGGTTTCTTCTAGTTCTATACAAAATGAAGAATTATTTTTTCCAAATCTTGAAAGTATGATGATGATATTTTAATGGAGACTGCATTGAATGTGTAGATTGCTTTGAGTAATGTAGACATTTTGACAATGTTGATTCTTCCCAGCCCTGAGCATGGTATGTTCTTCCATTTATTAACTTCTTCTGCTATTTCTTTTCTTAGGGTTTTGTAATTTTCTTTGTAGAAGTACTTCACCTCTTTTGCTAGATATATTCCTAGGTATTTAATTTTTTTGAATCTACTGTGAAGAGAATTGTGTCCTTGATTAGCTTCTCATCTTGGCTGTTATTGGTGTATACAAAGGCTGCTGATCTGTGGACTTCCAGGAGTATTGTGGTTGAGTCTTTGGGATTATCATAAGATCGTATCATTGGCAAAGAGCGAGAGTTTCATGTCCTCAGTCCCCCATTTGGATGCCCTTTATTTCCCTCTCTTGCCTGATCATATTGACTAGAACTTCCAGTACTATGTTGAATAGTAGTGGTGATAGAGGACAACCTTGTCTGGTTCCAGTTCTAAGTGGAAAAGCTTTCACTATTATTTCATTTGGTATAATATTAGCTATAGGTTTGTCATAGATGACTTTGATCAGATTAAGAAATGTGCTACTTATGCCTATATTTTTAAGTATTCTAATTAAAAAAGGATGCTGAATATTATCGAATGCTTTTTCTGCATCTATTTAGAGGATCAGATAGTCTTTGTTTGTGCTTCTTTTGATATGGTGAATTATGTTTATGGACTTGTGTATGTTAAACCATCCTGGCATCCCTAGGATGAAACTGATTGTGATGAACAATTTTTTTTAATGTGCAGCTGTAATCTATTGGCTAGGATTTTATTGAGAATTTTTGCATCAATATTCAATAGTGAAATTGGTCTGAAGTTCTCCTTTTTAGTTGGGCCTTTTCCAGGTTTTGGTATCAGGGTGACGTTTGCTTCATAGAACATGTTGGGGAAGATTCCTTCCTTCTCAATTTTTTGGAATAATTTTTGCAATATGGGTACAAGTTCTTTGAAGGTTTGATAGAATTCTGGTGTGAAGACTTCTAGACCCAGGCATTTTTTTGTTGGGAGATTTTTTTTATTGTTCCTTGGTCTCATTTCATAAAACTGGTCTGTTCAAGAGATTTTTTTTTTTTATTATTAAGTCTAGGGAGAGATTGTGATTTCAGATATTGATCCATTAACTCCACATTGTCAAATTTCTGGGCATAGAGTTTCTTGTAGTACTTAGAGATGATGTCTTGTATCTCTGTGGCATCTATTATTGTTTTCCCTTTATCATTTTTGATTGAGGTTATTGGAGATTATACTTTTCTGTTTCAGTAAATCTGGCCAAATGATTATCAATTTTATTTATTTATTTATTTATTTATTTATTTATTTATTTATTTATTTATTTTTTGCAGTTTTTGGCCGGGGCCAGGTTTGAACCCACCACCTCCAGTATACGGGGCTGGTGCCCTACTCCCTTGAGCCACAGGCACACCATTGATTTTATTTATTTAAAAAAAAAAAACAATTTTATCTTTTGTTAGTTTTCTGAATGATTCTTTTGCTTCAGTTTCATTAATCTGTGATTTAATTTTGGTTATTTCTTTCTTTTAGCTGGGTTTGGGATTAGATTGTTTATCTTTTTCATTTCCATAAAATGGTTCATGAGTTTGTTAATGTTTTCTGTTTCTGTTTTTGAACAGTAGTCATCTAATGTGATAAGTTTATCTCTTAAAACTGCTTTTGCTATATCCCAGAGGTTTTTGTAACTTGTGTCTTCATTGTTGTTATGTTTGAGGAATTTAATAATTTCCTCTTTTATCTCTTCTTGAATTCAACTATCATTCAGCATAATGTTGCTTAATTTCCCAAATCCTTGGGTGGGATTGAACATTTTTGTTGGAGTTGAGTTCCACCTTTATTGCCTTGTGGTCTAAGAAGATGCAAAGTATAATTTCTATTACTTTAATTTTGCTCAGGTTTGATTTGTATACTAGGATGTGGTCAATTTTGTAGTATGCACCATGGGCTGATGTACAAAATATATATTCTTTAGCTTTTAGATTGTGTGTTCTGTATATGTCTTTAATCCCATTTGCTCTAGGGTCACATTTAAGTACTTTGTATCTTTGTTTTGTTTCTGTTTAGAGGATCTGCCCAGTTCTGTCAGAGGGGTGTTAAATTCCCTGACTATTAAGGTGTAAGTGGATATCATATTGCTCAGACCCATCTGTTTTATAAATCTTGGAGCATTGAAGTTGGGTGCATAAATATTTAAAATTAAAATGTCTTTGTGTTATATTTTTCCTTTGACCAGTATAAAGTGTCCATCTTTGTCTTTCTTAACTTTGGTTGCTTTAAATATGCTTGTATCTGAAAATAAGATTGCAACCCCTTCTTTCTTCTGATTTTTATTTGCTTGAAATGCTGTTTTCTATCCCTTAACCCTGAGACTTCATTTGTCCTTAAAGTTGAGGTGTGTGTCATAGAGACAGCATATGTATGGTTTGTGCTTTTTAATCCAATCAGCCAACCTGTGCCTCTTCAGTGGTGAATAAGTCCATTGACTTTTATGGGGAGAATTGATAAGTGTGGTGGAGTTCTATTCATCTTATTTAGTGAAAATTCATTGTGTAGTTTTTTTCTCTGTGTCCTCGTGGACCTTTAGGTTTTGGGTTTACTTTGTTGGTGGTGCATTGTGATGTTCAGGGTTGAGAATAGGTCTAAGTATTTCCTGTAGAGCTGGTCTTGTTATGGACGATTTCCTCAGAACTTGTATATCCATAAAAGATTTAATTTCTTTATTAATTATGAAGCTTAGTTTAGCAGAATACAGAATTCTGGGCTGAAATTTGTTTTATTTAAGAATATTGAAGGTAGATGATCATGCACTCTGGCTTGGAAGATTTCAGTTGAAAAGTCTGCTGTCACTCTAAGCTCTGCCTCTGTAGGTTAGTTGACGCTCACTCCTGGCTGCTTGCAGCATTTTTTCTTTCATTTGGGCTTTTGACAGGTTTGTTACAATGCGTCTTGGAGAGGCTCTGTTTGAGTTGAGATGTTCTGGAGTTTGATATCCATCTGAAATGGGGTCTTTCGTCAAACTTGGGTAGTTTTCATTTATGAGAGTCTCTTACAGGGCTTCCATTCCTTCAGGACAATCATCTTCCCCTTCAGAAATCCCTATTATTCATATGTTTGAATGCTTCATAGAGTCTTGTAGTTCTCTAAGAGCCTGTTCTTTCTCTTCTTTTCTGCCTTTTCAACTACCTGGGTTAACTCAAAAACTTTATCCTTTACCTCTGAGGTTCTTTCTTCTCTATGCTGTAACCTATTTTTGATACTTTTCTACTGCATCTTTACATTCTCTGATTGTCCCTTTATTTCCTTATGCTTTGCCATGTCCTTTCTATAGTCTACATATCTCTTGTCCAACTTTGGTTCTGTCTTTCCATTTTCTTGTCTATTCCTTTTATTGTCTTTATCATCCATATTTTAAATTTTCTTTCTGTAAAATACATTAATTCTGTATATGTGGAGTCTTCTGCAGTAGCTGCCTCATGATCTCTTTGGGAGTTCCTCTGTTTTGGTTTTTCATGTTGCCCAATTTTTCTGTTGATTCTTTTTCATGTGTTCTTTCATTTTGTTCACCTTCTTATTCTCCTTTTTCCTTCTCACTGCTTCCTTTCCCTCAAATTGCCTTGTCTCATAGCCTAGGTCTTAGAGTGGCCTCAGCCTGAGCAAAACCAAACTCTTAATAGTGACCAAATAAACAAAAGTTCTTGCTCCTGGTTACAATATATTACAATGTTTCTGGGCCACCAGGTGGTGCTGTGGTTTTTTTAGGAGACAGAAAGCACAGCCAGCAACCTCTATGTTCCTTATTCCAAACTTAGTTGCCTTTGGTGATCTCCTGATTGTTTCTTCAGCATTCAGACCCTGCGAGTTGGGAATCTTAAAGCCCACATGAATCCTTCAGGGGCAAGTCTCACAGTGCCCCCTGACTCCAGTTTTCATGGGGTGTGGTAATCCCTCAGCCTTTCCCCAGAGTGTAGTTCTGATCCCAGCAGGCAGAATTAAGATACCTGTCTTATAGGCAATGGTAGTCCACTGGCCACCGAGACCTTCTCAGTATAGATGCCTTGCCAGCCACCAAACTTATGGAAAATCCACTTTAATTGGCATTCAAATCCTGTTGCTGTACACTATCCAAGTCCACCCACTCTTCCAAGCTTTCCACTCAACACACAGCTTCCACCAACAAGTGAAAACTTCAGAAAGGCTTCTTCCCATCCCAGACCTATGTGGTGGGCCATCTGATGCCAGCCGGTCACAATCACTTGCCTGATTCATCAGATTTCCACCATTCTGGAGCATACTGTTTCCAGCTCACCACATCCTCACTGTGCTCCCTGAGCTATGACTTTGGGTAAGGTCCCCACGCCAGGTATGGCTGGCTTCTCTCTTTTTCAGCTGAATAATCCTGCTAGTCCACCACCTTACTTCACCCCCTGAGAAGATCTATGTCAGACTAATGCCCTCTTCTCCCACTTTGTCACTCTACTCTGAGGACAAAAGGTATATTATAGGCATGGCATGCTTAGAATACTAGTACTGTGATGGTTCCACACCAGCCCGCTTGTAAGGTAGATATTCCCTACCTGGAGGGCAAGCAGAGAAAACCAAGGGGTATACCCTCTCTCAGCATCAACTCATAGAGTAGAAGTGCCATTTGGGGAGAAGTTGGCAGCTGTCCTCACCCCTAGCTTTGGTAGAAGGGCAACCGTAAGTCCATAATACTGCTAGCGATAAGTGAAAGGAGCAGTGCAACCTGATGTGTAACAGAGAAAACCAAGATAGAGTGCTGAAAAGAGTCCTCTTAAGATCACACTCAATGTTGAGGTCAAGAAGCCTACACACATGGGTTAGACTGGACTCATGCAAGAGCAATCAGAGCAGAATATAGGACAGGCTTGTAAGCTTTCCTCCAGCCACATACAGACCTATGAAACCAGAGAGGAAATCGCATAGGCATAAAATTTTTGAACACAGCCTCTGATTACTCACTCCCTGCAGAGTAAGTTATTGTAACCCAAGGGCAACTGCTAAGAAGCCAGTCTTAGAAATAAAATGATATGCATCCCTAGCAGTTATATGTTTAATGTGGTACTCTCTCCAAGTGATTGGAGCAGGAAAATCCAAGCATTTGTCCCTGACAGGATGTTGAACAGTAATGTAAACTATTTGAACTGTGATAGCAGTTTTGCTGTCACACACTTAGTCGAGGATAAAGGGTAAAAATCTAACTGGCTAAGGTAACTTAAGCATAGTCTTCAGCCAGTAAAGTGTTGTATGATTTATGCTGATGAAAGAGCAACCTCTAGGTAGCTAGGGGAAAAAAAGAAAGTAAAAGAAAAGAAAAAAGAAAACAAGAAAATAAAAAGATAAAGAACATCTGAGTAGTGACATCAAAGGCTGCACTCTGCAGGGGAAATGGACTTCACAGAATTAGTTTAGCCAAGTCTCTAAGAAATTTACCAAGCAAACAATAAGAACAACATGAACTCGAGTGTGGGAATCAGTGTTTAGAAGTGTCACAATCAAAAATGTCCAATTTTCAATTGAAAACTATGAGACATTTATGCATGTTTATAAATTGCTCCAAAAGTCAAAGCAAAACCATTATGAAGATTTAGAGAATAGTTCTATAACAATACCTCATAAAATGGTATCAAAAAAAGATAAAAAGTATAAATAAGGAGTAAATGGAAACTCAAAGTAAAATAACTAAAATAAAAAATTTGCTGGAGAGACTCAATAGGAAATTTGAGCTGTGGGCAGTGCCTGTGGCTCAGAGGAGTAGGGCGCCAACCCCATATGCCGGAGGTGGCTGGTTCAAGCCCAGCTCCATCCAAAAACTGCCAAAAAAAAAAAGGAAATTTGAGCTCCAAAGAAAGAATCAGTGACTTGAAGATATATCAAGAGATTATGCAATCTAAAGAATAGCAGAAACAAAAAAAAAGAAGAAGAGAAAATAATGAAGAACATCAGGGAAAAGTAGAATGCTACTAATTATACCAGTTAACATGTAACATGTAATTAGCATGCCCGAGTGGAAAAAGGGAAAGGGGAAGAAAATTATTTGAAGAAATAATGGTCTACAATTCCTTAAATTTGATGAAAGCCTTTAATCTGTACATGTAAGAAGTTCAGTAAACTTGAAGTATGATAAATTCAAACAGGTCCACACACATTATATATAAAATGTTGATAGACAAAGATAAAGAGAAAATCATCTTGATAGAAATGACTCATATTGGAAAAAGAACCATAGGTTGCAATTTGAGGGAGGCCAGTTATCACTGCTAATGGATATAGGCTTTCCATGTGGGTGATGAAATCATTCTAAACATAGATTGTGGTGATACATATAGAACTCTATGAATTGACTAAAAAACACCGGATTGTACACTTTAAATGGCTGATTTATATCATGCATATTATATGTCTTTAAAGATTTTAAAAGGAGAAAAACACTTTGAATTGGAGCAAAAACTATGAAGCTCAAACATTTATCTAATATTAGTTCAAAATGTAGCAAATATAGGGACTGAGACATAATATTTAAATAAACTACTAGCTGGAATATTTTATTTTATTTTTTTTATCAAGATAGCCTTTGATTTTTTTCATTTCAAAATGTTAAGGGGGTACAGAAGTTTCTATTATAGGAATACCTTGCATAATGCTTAAGTCAGGGCTCTTAGCATGCTCTTCCCCCAATACTGTTCATTGTGTCTGATAGAGAGGTTTTTATCCATCCCTTCCTTCTTTTTTTTTTAACTTACTTTTCATTAAATTATAATTGTATACCTTTATGGGTACAATGTGATGATTTGACATATAATGTGGAATGTTTAAATAAAGCTAATTAACATAATTATCACCTTACTCATTTTTGTGGTAAGACATTTTTTATAATATGCTGTTTGTTAATTGTTTTGAAATGTACCTTGCGTTATGTACACCCCCTCCCCTCTCCTTTCTCTCCTCTCCCTTCCCTTCTCCTTCATCTCTCCTCTTTCTTTCTGGACTATCTTTGTATTTTATCATTCATATGCATGTGTAAGTCTGGTTTGGAGGATTAAGGTGATATTTGCTTCATAGAATGTATTGCCTTATTTTTCTATGTTTTTGGAAAAGGTTAAGTAACATAGACACTAGTTCTTTGAAGGTTTGGTAGAATTCTGATGTAAAGCCATCTGATCCCAGACTTTTCTTTTTTGGGAGATTTTATATAGTTGATGCTATTTCAGTGCTTGATATAGGTCTATTCAAAATTTGTACTTCTTTCTAGTTGAACTTAAGAAGTTGGGGGTGCTTCCAGGTATTGATCCATTTCTTCCAGATTATCATATATCTGAGAATAGAGTTTTTTATAGAAATCATTGATGAGTTTTTAAATTTCTGTGGTATCTGTTGTTATTTCTCCTTTATTGTTTCTGATTGACGGTATTAGAGATTTTACTTTTCTGTTTCTTGTTAGGCTAGCCAAAATTTATCAATTTTATTAATCTATTCAAAGAACCATCTTTTTGTTTCATTGATCTTCTGAATGATTATTTTCCATTTCATTTAATTCTGCTCTATTTTTGGTTATTTCTTTTATTCTGCTGGGTTTAGGGTTGGATTGTTCTTCCTTTTCCAGTTGCTTGAGATGACCCATTAGTTTGTTGACTTCCTCTTTTTTTTTTTTTTTTTTTTTGAGGAAGGCTTCTAATGCTATAAATTTCCTCTGAGGACTGCCTTTGCAGTGTCCCACAGGTTTTGGTAATTTTTAGTTTTCATTATCTTTTATGATTTCCTTCTTAATCTTGTTTTTGACCCAGCTATCATTCAGTCTAAGGTTATTTAGTTTCCATGACTTTGTTGGATTATGAATATTTCTATTGCTGTTGAGTTGAACTTTTATTCTGTGATGTTCTAAGAATATACAGGAGTAATTTCTATTCTTTTAAATTTGTTGAGATTAGACTTGTGCCCTAAGCTATGATCAATTTTGGAGGATGATCCATGGGCTGATGAGAAGAATGTGTATTCAGTTTCATTAGGATGAAATGTTCTGTAGAAGTCTGTTGAGTTCATTTGTTCTAGGGTTAAGTTTAAGTGTAATATTTCTTTGTTTATTTTCTTCTTGGAGGATCTATCCACAACTGAAAAAGGGATACTAAAATCTCCAACTATTATATATAGTGCAGGAACATGTCACATTGTTAATATCCATTAGGGTTTTGTTTTCTTTATAAACCATGGGGCATTTAGATAGGACACATAAATGTTAATTATTGAAATCTCTTCATGTTGAGTGTTTCCTTTGACAAGTACGTACTGTCCATCCTTATCTTTCCTTACCTTTGTTGGTTTACATCCTATTGTATCTGTATCTGCAATCTCTGCTTTTTTCTGATTTCCATTTGCCTGTATTATAGATGTCCCTTCACCATGAGTGTTTTTTTAATCTATTGAAGTAAGATGAATCTCTTGTAGACAACAGACATGTGGCCTGAGTGTCGAGTCAGCCAACATGTGCCTCTTTAGAGGACAATTTAAGCCATGATCTTAAAAATCAAAATGATCAAATGATCATTGATCAAAAGATCAAATGACCTTTTCTGATCTTTTGGAATGATCCCACAACTCTCTTAGGGAATGATCTTTTCAGGCTTGGCTTCAATTTAAGCCATTCTCATTAATGAAGAGAATTAATAGCTATGGTAGTGTTTTGGCCATCTTGTTTTTCAAAGGTCCAATGCATATTTTTAATTCTTTCACCAACGTGGAAATTAGGTTTTGTTTGAGAAATTCTGGGTGAGTTACTTTGGTGGTAGACCATTGTGTTGGTCATTGTGAAAAATGGGTTTGAGTATTTCCTGGAGAACTAGTTTAGTTATGGCAAATTTCCTCAACATGTGTATGTGAGTAAAGTATTTGATTTCTATATTATAAATGAAACTCAGTTTAGTTGGATACAGACTCCTGGGCTTAAAATTGTTTTGTTTTAGGAGAGACTGAAGGTTCAATGATCTTCTTCTGGCTTGAAAAGCTTAAGCTGCAAGATCTACAGTCATTCTAATATTTCTCCCTTTGTAGGTAATAATTTTCTTACCTGTGGCTACTTATAAAATTTTCTTCTTCATATTAACTTTGGCAAAGTTAATCTCAATGTGTGTAAGAGATGCTTTATTTGGATTGAGTCTTGCTTTGGTTCTGAAACTGTCTATCATCTGAATTTCTGTATCTCTTGCAATGCTTGGGAAATTTTCCTCTATAATATCTTGGAGTAGAGCCATCCTCTTTAGGAATTTCTATAAGCTGGATGTTTGATCTTTTGGAATGATCCCACAACTCTCTTAGGGTATGAACTTTTTTTTTTTTTTTTTGCCTTCCATTTCTCTGCCTCTTTGAATGCTTGAGAACATTACAAAGCCTTGGCTTCAATTTAAGTGATCCTTTCTTCTCCCTGCTCAACTCTAATGCTGAGGAATTCACTGTATTTTGAAGCTCTCCAAATAACTATTTCATTTCCTTGAGCTCTGCTATCTCTTTTCTCATTATGTCCATATCCTTGGTGATTTCATCTTTGAATTCATTAGTTTGTTTAGACAACTTTTGAGAACTATTTGGATTTCTATTTCCATCTTTTCCTCCATTCTATTCATTGTATTTGCCATCCATATTCTGAATTCTATTTCTGACAGTTCAACCATTTGTCTATAAATAGTATCTTCTATTGTATTCCTTCCTTTATTGTTCCTTAGGGGAGTTGATCTACCCTTATTATCCTTGTTGCCAAAGTTCTTTCACTGGTTCCACCCCATGATTATTTTCCACAATTTGGCTAGTAAAACTGGTAGGGTGAGATTGAATTAAGGGTCCCAGGAAGTGGAGTTAACCAGCCCTTTACCAATTAGCTGGGGCTGGTGATTGTCCCTTTTCCCCATAGCTTTGTAAAGACTCTGAGGACCTGCTTGGTGTGATAGCACTGCTGGCTCCATCTTGTAGTTAGCCAGCCTCTATCCAATGCTAATGAGTTGCAATGTTAGGCTGAAATCTCAGCTGGGGAGAGATACTATCCACTGCAGCTCCCTGCCCCCCACCAGCGACAGGTAGGAGAGGAGAATCAGTTTCTTCTGCTACAAAACAACAACTATTCAACCTTAGAGGGTTCCTGGGTGGACAGCCAAATTCAAGAATTCTAATCTGATCATCTTAGGCAGTACAATCACTCCCTCAACAGAGAGTTCAATGGGGTCTCCAGCTACCCAATTACAAGGATCCATAGGTAGTTCTTTCCTGAAAACCTGAGGGGCTTGAATCTGGTTCCCTCTAGTGAGCTATGGAGTCAGGAAGGTAAATCACACCAAATAGTCCAGGGAGTGTCAGTGCCTCCGCCCCCCTACCACACACTGCTGCCCCACACACTCCAACCCCACTGGGCTGGAGCCTGATTCCTCCAGTAAGCAATGGATTCGGGGGTGGGAGTACACCTGCAGGAGTGAGAGAGGAGTCAGTGCCTTCTCTCCTGCTGCACAGTGATCCCAGCAACCCTGTGGGGCTGAAGCCTGGTTCCCTCTGGTGAGAAAAAAAGTCACATGGATATGCCTGCCAGAGCCAGTGAGGAGTCACTGCCCCCTCCTCTGCCAAACACTGCCACTGGCAATTCCCAAGGGGCTGAAGTTTGGTTCTCTCTGGTGGGCAACAGAATCAGGGGAGTGCACTACCAAAATCTGACATGGGGCTTGGGTGCCTCCACCCACCATGTCTGGTGTAGTGCTTCTCTCACTTCCATGAGTCCCTCTTTCCCCATACCCACCAACTTCCACTTAAGTCACTATTTCCACACTGCTGTCCAGTTGCCCACACAATGCCCAGGCCTCTCAGGGAACTGAAAAACCCTCTGGGCAGTGCGGGATGCAGGCCTTCAGGCCACCAGGTGAGGGGGGAATGGTTGACTGGGAGTTCAGAATTGTGAAAATATTTGTTCAATTTTATGCTGAGCAGGATGATGCCTAGGCTCATGAGTGGGGCCTCCCTGGAGAAGGAGGCCCAGTGTGTAGCTGCTCTCTCTCTCATGAGATAAAATAACAGGTCTTTTTTTCCTTGTTAGTTTGTAGAGAGCACACAGTGAGTCTCTCTCTTGGGGCAGGTGTCTCTTATCCTCTTGGTGAAGGGCTTTGTACTTGAAATTTGTTTTCTTGAAGTCACAGCTTGCCTCAGCAGAGATGACGTGCACTTACCTATCTTCTTACTTGGCTGAGCTCCTTACCTTCAGCTTCACTGAGTCCATTCTGTACATTCTCTCTCTCTTTGGACAGAAGCCTCTCTTGAAAGCTGCCTCAGTTAGCCATCTTACTTCTCTCTCCTAGCTGGAATATTTTACACCATTCCTAAGATTCATGTATTCTACTGCATTGCCAAAAAAAAAAAAAATGTTATAAATGCTTAGATACATTGACATGAGACTATAGAACAGCAACAACAAATGCAAGGACCCTCAGAACTTGGTAAGAATTATTGATAGGGTGGGATTCATGATGCCCAGTTTCCTTACTGCAGTAAATGAAATAGGAAATACTTTCAAACAGTCTAGGAAAGAGAGGTTTATAGAGGAAGCTGGGCATGTAGTTTTGTGAACATTGAGTATAAAGTGTTTCTGGGGGATCCAAGGAAAAAAGATTAACCATTCTTATGTAGATGATCCTTAATATCCATATCCATGTCAGTGTGATCATTCATATTTTCAGACAAATACACTCTGGAACAGGTAACAGAAAACACAATAGCAGCTTTAGCCAAATAGTATTTATTGTTAATACATTCAGAGATAGGCAGTCTTGAGTTTGATGAGTGCGATAAGGTAAACAAGCTTTTCACAGCTTTTCTGTCTGTTAATCCCTGTCACTCAGCAATTTCTTCTCTCATGGTCTCAAGATGGACAACACATCTTTAAGAATCATATCCTGGCATGATAGCATCTGAATTCAAAGAGAAAAGTGTAAAATTTAGAGGTATTCTCTGTGTTTCACTCTAGGCTTTTGTCTTTCCAGGAGCTTTTTTTGAGGAGACCACTCCTTATATTTTACTGGTGAGGAATGGTTCCAAGTCCCACCCTTACAATTACTATTGCCAAAGATACTAGGATTACTGGCTTGAACTCTGGAGCTAGGTGACTTTTGTTCAAACAAAAGCAGGATTCTATGTGTAAGACAGAAGAGGGACTATCTGCTGTGTAGACAAAAAGAGTGTTGGATAAATAATTAATAAATGTAATTTCATTAATACCAATAAGAGCATATTAAATCTATTTTGTTTTAGTGCCTAGGATATTAAAATATGACAAGCCGTAGCCCCTGTGCTTGAGGGAGTCATGGTCTTTGATACATTTAAACAAGCAAACAGAGTTTATTGTGATTGAATATATTTAAAAAGTGAAAATGAAATAGTGTATGGGAGCAGAGAGAAGGGGACCCCACACTCACAAGAGGAAAAGAAAAAAAAACTGTAATTTATTGACCTTCTACTGTATGTCAGCTTAATAAATGTATGTTGAATGAATTTGTTGAGTGAAAAAATAGTTTTAATACAGGGACAACATCTGGCCAGCTGAGATAACTAATAGATCCAGGCTTAGAATTCATGACTTTAAACCCAAGGCCAGTATATTGTTCATCATATACCACTTCATATGACTTTTTAAAAATCTCATTATAAAATCTTGTCCTGTTGCTTCATCATATATATATCTCCCCTTAAAAAGAAAAGTCTGGTCATTCTATTTTACATAGATACACTTATAATGTAATCTTTTGGATCAAATCTAATTGGAACTCTTTTTACTGGATTTTGCTTACATCAGTAAGTCTACGAATCAACTGTTCTTCATTTCCCACTGAAATAATTAAGGAGGCCCTGATTTTGCAGAGAATAGGACTTTATCCATACGGAGGAGGAAAAACCACAGCCGTAAAAGAAAGTGATTTTGACGTTTTCTGCAATTTGTTTTAAAAATATTTTCTCATGGGAGAGCTTTTTGATGTGCATGTATATTTAATTCTTACCTTATGATTATTTTATCCCACTTGTTATTTAACTACAGACTCTGGAAGAAGAAAGAAAAGGTGGTTTCCTATTTAATTTTGAAAAACCAAATCTAAAATTCGGTAGTCAACATCAGATCCAGAAAGCTTACTTAGGTAGGCAGCATAAGATTCTCTATATCCAAACTCCTAGTTGTCTTATAGCCAAACATTATCAATATATGCACATTCTTATTGTGCTGACACAGTCTTTCAGAAAGATACCCAGTACCTTGCTCTGTTTTCAAATAACATGGTCCCTATAAGCATAGACAGCAGAATGAAGGGCTATTTTTAAAGTTTGAAGGAAATGTTATGTTAATTGGAGAAGCCGTTTTGTAATGGCAATTACATCAACACTGTGTGTTTATTCTTAGTGTATAATATTCACCAGACTTTCTAAGTTCCATGGAAAAGTTTTGAAGCAGGGAAAAAATCTAGTACTAATTAGAAGCGGGTTGATCAGAGGAATTTATTTAAGGGGGATTAACTATCCGTACAAAAACAAGGGATCAAATTCTTTTTCTTTCTTTCGTAGCTTCAAAAGGAGCTTCCAGCGAATAAGGCAAGAGGAGTGGAGAGAAAGGAAATGGAATCTGGCTCCATTTCTCATCCTTCTGAAGGCTCAGAAAGGATGTGTGACTGCCTCAGGCAAGATAATTAGAGTAGCCGACTTACAAACACAAATCAGTAACATGGGATATTACACTTTCAGCTTGTCTAAGAAGTTTAAATTAAAATGTTTCCTTGGGACCTAAACCTTCAACACCTTCAAAACTTTTTAACGCGTTTCCATCACTTTAACCTTTTCCATCACGGAAAAAATTATTGTTTTATTTTGTTCTGGAATTCTCTGAATATATTTGATGCTAACGAATAATACTATTTTGTGATGCCGTGCATTAGGCTGTGTCAAAATAAGTGTTCCAACCTTGAAGTTACTAATTATTTTATATGTTTGAAATTTTAAAATAGGTGTTACATACTTTTATAAGATTCATTACTTTTATGATGCAATAGCCTATTTAAAATGTTTGCACTTAAAAAATTCAAATGTTATAATAGAAAGGCTCCCTAGTAACTAAGCAAAAATAATAATTAGGTTTTGAAAGCACCAATTTCATGTGTTATGCTCAATTCATTTATAAGGATATCCCTTCCACCGAAAAGATACACAGAATTTTTAAAACATCTGTGATCATCTTTATATTACACAAGGAAAAAAAGTCTATAAAGTTCTAAAGAAGTTAAAAATCAACTTGTTTTAAGACAAAGGGAAATGTTCTATGAATTTTTCAGTATATCTTCAAAAAATCTCAGATCTGGCTTTGAAGATGACATACAAAATTTAGATTTCTGACAGGTGAGAGAGAATCTATATTTCAAATTAGTTTTCCACTTCAGAAGAATTTTTCCCCTTGAAGAAATTCTTATACTGAATTTCGCAAATAATAATTATTGTAAATACTTGCATTATTTTCAGGGTTCTGTGTGAACTTGAATTAAGAATAGATTTATTTCATTACAACAGTGGTTTGAGGGTAAACCCTGGCTAAATTTATTTGCTACTGAAAAGAAAAAATATCACTTCAAAAAATGTGAAAGTATATACTTAAAAATAGAACACTATTTTCCAATTTAATATGAAAGATGGCTTAATTCTTTAACAGAATGTAAGTAATAACTGTCTTTGGGGGGAAAGTTAATACTACAAGTAAGTATTAAATAAATGTTAAAAATTCCCTATCTTCATCTCAGCCTATTTTCCCAGAATTTCGTTTCATTTCAGACACATTTCAATAGATGCATTCTGTATGTAATATTCATAATTTTTTGTCTTCACCTGAGAAATGCTGTAAAATTTTTATAGCTACAATATTTATTTTATTGGCTGCAAAGTATAAAATGAAATAGAGTTAAAAGTTCTGTATATTACCAGTATGGATATTTGTCTGAGGTTATTCATTTGGAAATCTCCTAGAAATGAAATTCCGGTTCAGAGTTTGTATAAACTTGTCATTTTGACATATATTTCATTTTGTCCCTCAAAAAAAGTTGCCCTATTTCACCAATGATATATGAAAGGGCTTATTTTTGCATTCCGTGTCCCAGGTTATACTATTAAATATTTTACTTTTTGCAGACAGGCAACAAAAGGTATCTGATTGAATTTTTGCTTTGAATTTCTTCAGAATATGTTAGACCATCATTTCGGAAGTGGGTGGCCTTGTTTTCTCATTCTTTGAAGATCTTCCAAGAAATAAGGTCCTATGCAGAATAAAATCCTATGTAATATGTAAGTATTCCCATTGGGTCCTTGGGTACTAAAACAGCAATAGCAGAAACAACATAAGGACAAAGTCCCTTGCTTAGAATCTCAGTAGCAAAGTGTTTTTCCCAGTTGGAAAATTTGTCTCCAGTTGGTTTTTCCAAACATTTCAGTAATAAAATTTTAATTCTTATGTGATAAAATGCATCTATGTGTGCAGCTATACTAGGTTTCTATTTTACTTGTAGAAAAATGTACTCAAGATTACTTTTTAAAAACACTAATGCAGCTCAGTTTTTGTAGAGGTACATTAAGAAAAGTAATAGTTTAGAATACTGAAAAATTTATGTTGACAAGTTCACCGAGTAAGCTGAGCTTTGAGCATAGGCATTCAGCTTTCTGTAGTAACCTCAGTAATGTATGTATCGCCAGGTAGGGAGTGTCATAAGTTGGAATTCTTTTAAGATTCTAGCAAGGTTGCTATTGTTTGAATTTCAGGCAACATTGGGTTAATAATTTTCTGTAGGGGAAATCAGTGACTACTTTTTTAAATAGTATATAAAATCTATCAAAAATTCTATTAATAAATATAATTTCTGCCTTTCTTTGTTCCTCTTCCTGAGATAAACAGTCAAATTAATAACAAATGTTTATTAAGTGATTACCAAGTGCCAGGTACTATGATAAACAATGAACACAGAAATAATACTTAGCAAAACAAAGAATGCATATTGTTCTGGAGCTTTCAATTATTGGTCCTTATGTATGAATATGGAAGGTTTTTCATTTAAAAATGTGACATTCCTGTGAAATTTACCCTGTAGAATACTGGACTATATTTTCCTATAGAAAATTGAATTATTATTTCTAAAGTGAGGTCTAAATAGCATAACAACATTTTAGCATTTATTAGTATGTGCAAGTGCCCATCCCTTACATAGATTATCATATTTAATATCACCCACAACCTAATGAAGTCAAAATTCTATCTCTATTTTATAGATGTTAAACTTAGAAAGGTTGATTATTTTATCCCAAGAATATAAAACTAAGCCAAGATGAGATATAAATTAAGTCCAAGCCAATGCAATTAAATCCAGAATGTTTCTATCAATAGACCACCATTCTTTTATTTTAGAATTGGGGAATTTAATGCTAACTTTTAAAAATTAGTTTGGAATCAATTTAATCACAACTTTGTTTAGCTGGACATCTTTGAGCAAAACACATAACTTCTCTATGTTGAACATCTATAAAATGGGAGTAACAGTTTCTTTTCTTTTTCTTTCTTTTTTTGTTTTTTTGATAGAGACAGAGTCTCACTCATCGCTCTTGGTAGCGTGCTGCGGCGTCACAGCTCACAGCAATCTCCAACTCCTGAGGTTAGGTGATTCTGTTGCTTCAACCTCCCAAGTATGACAGGCACCTACCACAATGCCTGGCGATTTTTTTGTTGCAGTTTGGCCGGGGCTGGGTTTGAACCCACCACCCTCGGTATATGGGCCAGTGCCCTACCCACTGAGCCACAGAGACCACCCAGGAATAACAGTTTCAACTTTACAGGCTTGTTGGCAATATTATATCGTTTTAGAAATTTAATTGACTTCACATATGATATATTATACCATCTAGAGACTAAAGTTTTGCGTATTTTAAATCCTTGTGATAGCTGGTAAAATAAAGCATGAAGTATGTTTATGAGTACATGTACATATTCTGGGAAGGGTTGTGTACTTTTTATTTCTAACATGCAAGTTTTTGTTATGTCATACTAAGATTTATATAAAAGTTAGTGTGTTTGGAAAGGTAGTTTTCAAATGGATTGTTGATATTGGACATTTTTACTAGTTTTGATAAAGTTCTTTGAGTTGAATGGTTATAATGGTGCCTTACTATTCCTTGGAGAAATATGAGGGAAAATATTCCCATTACATTTTAAGCAAACTTTTTTTCAAGTAACAAATTTTAAGCTTTGGTATTTCCAAATACGTATTTTTTTAATGCTTTTCTTACTCTTTGGTCAATTTCTTTACATCTCTGAAACTCACTTTACTGTAAAATGAAAATAGCACTGTATGGTCTGCCATGAAACTGAAATAGCTATTTAAATGTATGATAAAATAATGCCTTACACTTACATGCTACTCAATATATACTTCCATTGTCTTTTTACACAAGCCAAAAATAAGACTCACTGCTCATGATTCTCTTAAATTCATTGGTCTATTTCCAACCACTAGCCACTCCCACACGAGGTTTCAGTCTGGGGTAATAAAAGTCCATCTGACCATCCCCCTACCCTGTGTTCCTCTATCTAAATAGTTCTCCTCCATCGTCCTAAGAAATATCTTTATTTACTTCCTGTGTATATGGGTCTTTCTTATTTGACATACTGACTTTTCTTGGCCTGTGACTTATGTTAAATTCAATGTTTTCAAAGTAGTATCTTAATTATATTTCTTTCTAATATAGATAATCAAAGAATATTTAAAATATTTAAAATGTAAACAAAAAATTCAGAAATCTTTCCTAGGGACAGTTATAATCAATATTACATGCACAGAGTTCTCACCCTTTCTCAATGAATATATTATCATTTGGCCAAATAATTTTTATAGATCATATTATAGTACCCATATTTTGGGGAATTATTTCATCTCACAGTCAGTCTTGGAGACCTTGTGGCTAATTAATATGAACAGACATCTCTTTTTTAAAAATGTACTATATTCCAGTCATAAAGGGCAATAATTTATTTTAATAATCCTGTACTGGTATGATACATTTATATAAAATATATTTTTATAAGTCGCATGTTAGAATCTATCTGCTCTTAACTTATTTTCTTGGTCACCTAACTTGACATTAATGTAGTTGAATTGTTACATAACTACTTAGCTCTTTTTATTTAAAAATTGCTACAAATGAAGGTATAAATAAAGCTTCACAGCCATAAAATAAAAGTCATGGAACTATTAAACATTTTTGAGCCTATATTTTACCCTCAAAATCTAAGGATATGGGAATAAGTAGAAGATAATCATGAAATGATAATCTAAATGTCTTTTATCAATTCTTTCATATCCATGACCTTGAAAATTTTAAAACATTTTCATTTGTTGAAATGTAAGAGGATTTCTAGTAAAATCTTTCCAAGATAAAGGCATTTATGTCCTGATGTATCTGCCTAAAATGAGAAAAATCAACAGATGAAATAAATTATAGAATATGTAGTGGTTTCACCTCAATGAGACTAGCCCACATTAGAAAATCTCAAGCAGGGATTGGTGGTATTGTGGACGTGGAGAGAAGGGAACACTTTTACAACTGGTAGGATTGCAAACTTTCCAACAGACTCTTTGGAAAGAAGTATGGAGAATCCTGAAGAAACTAAAAGTAGGCCTTCCTTTTGATCCCACAATCTCATTACTAGGTATCTACCCCAAAGAAAAAAGTCATGTCATTTTACCATAAAGACATATACTCTCTAATGTTTATAGCAGCCCAATTTACAATTGCAAAAATGAGGTAAAAACTCATGTGTCCTGCAACCCATGAATGGATTAATAAGCTATGATATATGTATACCATAGAATACTATTCAGTCATAAAAAAGATGGAGATTGTGTATCTTCAATAACAACCTAGACATATTTGGTGAACACACTCTCCTAAGTAAAGAATAATAGGAATGAAAAAAAGCACTATGTGTGCTCAATACTAAGTTGAAACTAGTAGATTAACAACTACATGCTCACTTGAGAGAAAAACTCAATTAAATTCAAGAAGCAGGGAGTGGGGACAGTCCTTCACAAGTTTCCAACCAGGGGGAACAACACATGGTTATAAGGCACATTTCCTGGGTGAAGGAAACAGCTACAATTCAAACCTTACCTTACAAATGCAAACAAAGTAACCTAATTGTGTGTATCCTCATATTAATCTGAAATTTTAAAAAAGAAATGAAAGGAAATATTGCAATTGATAATACAGAAATGCAAAATATCATCTGTGAATGTGCTGAAAACCTCTATACAAACTAGAAAATCTAGAGAAATGAGTAAATTCTTAGAAACACACAACCTCTCAAACCTGAATCAGTAAGAAACAGAGATTCAGAACATGCCAGTAATGAGCAATGGAATAAAAGCAGTAATTAAGAGAAAAATCTTCCAACAATAACAGAACAGGCCCAGGTCAGACAAATATACTGCCACATTCTGCAAAATCTACAAATAACTGTTACCTTTCCTATAGAAGTTATTCCATAACATCAAGAAGGAAGGATTCCTCCTGAAGTCATTCTATGAAACCAGTATTACTTTGATAGTAATGGCAAAAAATATATAAAACAACAGACCAATATGCCTTATCAATTTAGTTGCAAAAATCATCAAAAAATGCTAAAAAACCAAATTAAACAGCACATCAAAAAGATAATCCACCATGATTAAGTGGGTTTCATTTTAGGGATGCAAGGATGGTTTAACATATACAAATCAATAAACATAGTTCACATATAAACAAAAGCAAAGACTACATGTTTATCTTCATAGATTCAAAAAATGGATTTAATAAAATGCAGCACCCTTTCTTGATTAAAATCTTCAACAATCTAGGTATAGAAAGAACATACCTTAAAATTTTAAAAGCCACATATGATAAGCCCACAGACATCACACTAGATGGGGAAAACATTAAAGTATTCCCCCTACTCACTGGAACAAGATAAGAGTGTCCACTATCACCCTTTTTATTCAACATAGAGCTAGAAGCCCTAGCCATAGCAATCATGTAAGAGAAAGAAATAAAGGGTATTCACACTGGGAAAGAGGAGGTCAAATTATTCCTTTTTTGCTGATGATATATGATCTTGTGTCTACAAAACTTTTAACACTTCAGCAATTCCTCAGCTACAAAATCAATCAATTCAGCAATGCCTCAGGTACAAAAATCAGTACCATTTCTAGGTACTAATACCAGTCAAACTCAGAGTCAAATTAAGGACTCAAGTAAAATTAAATACTTAGGAATGTATTTAACCAAGGAGGTAAATAATCTCTGTAAGAAGAACTACAAAACACTAATGAAAGTAATGATAGATGACAAAAACAAATGGAAAAACCACCCTTGCTCATAGATTGCTAGAATCGACATTGTTAAAATGCCTATACTGCCCAAAGTGACTTAGAGATTCAATGTAGTCACCATCAAAATACCATTGTCATATTTGACAGATCTAGAAAAAAAAAATCCTAAACCACACTTGGAATGAACAAACAGCCCTCATAGTCAAATAATCTTAAGTCAAAAGAACAAATCTGGAGGTCAGTTTACCACACTTCAAAATATACTACAAAACTATAGTATCCAAAACAGCATGATACTGGCACAAAAGTTGAGACATAAACCAAGGGAACAGAACAGAGAAGCCAGAAATAAAACTATCTACCTACAAGTAAATGATCTTTGAGAAAGCAGACAACAACATAACACTGGAAGAAAGAAGCCCTTTTTAATTAATAACCGCTGGAAAAATTGGATAGCCACATGCAGAAGAATGAAAGAGGATCCCTCTCTCTCTCACCACATACAAAATCAATTTAAGGTGGATTATAGGCTTACACGTAAGGCATGAAACCATACAAATTCTAGAAGAAAACATATGAAAAATTATTTTAGACTTCAGCCTAGGCAAAGAATGTATGGCCTAAAACCTGAAGGCAAAAATAGCAACAACAAAGTGAATAAACAGAACTTAATTAAAAACCTTGTACATGACAAAAAATAATAATAACAATAATCAGCAGAATAGAGAACCTATGGCATGAGAGAAAATATTTACAACTATATATCTGATAAAGGCTACTATCCAGAATCTACAAAGAACTCAAACAAATCAGCAAATGTGTTTTGAAAGCATAAAGACAAATTGGTCAACAGCATATGAAAAAATGCTTGACATCACCAATTATCAGAGAAATGCAAACTAAAACTACAAGCGAGGTACCACCCCTATCAGAATGGCCATTTTAAGAAGTGGAAAAATAAAAATAAAATAACCTGTGTTGATGCAGACAGAGAGGAAGCTTAGACACTATTGGTGAGACTGGCATAGCATGTATGGAAAACAGCATAGAATCTCTCAATGAAATACATGCAGACCTACCATTCAGTCCAGAAATCTCACTTCTGGGTATCTACCATGAGTAAATAAAATCATTTTATCAAAAATACACATGCACTTGAATATTTATCACAGCACAATTCACAATTTCAAAGATGTAGAATCATCCTAAACAGCCTTCCATTCAGGAGTAAAGAAAATGTGAGAGGTGTGTGTGTGTGTGTGTGTGTGTGTGTGTGTGTGTGTATACAGACACATGTACATACCATGGAGTACTATCAGCCATAAAAAGGAATGAAATAATACCATTTGCAGCAACATGGAAGGAACTGGAGACCATAAGCCTATGCCAAGTATTTCAGGAATAGAACACCAAGCATCATATGTTCTCTAATAAGTGGGAAGCAATAGATAGGTATATATGGGCACAAAGTGATATAACAGACATGAGAAACCAAGGACAGGGGAGGGTAGGAAGTTGGGTGTGGAATAAAAACTTACCTATCGGGCGGCGCCTGTGGCTCAGTTGGTGAGGCGTCAGCCCCATATACCGAGGGTGATGGGTTCAAACCCGGCCCCGGCCAAACTGCAACCAAAAAATGGCCGGGCGTTGTGGCAGGCGCCTGTAGTCCCAGCTGCTCGGGAGGCTGAGGCAGGAGAATCGTTTGGGCCCAGGAGCTGGAGGTTGCTGTGAGCTGTGTGAAGCCATGGCACTCTACTGAGGGTAATAAAGTGAGACTCTATCTCTACAAAAAAAAACACAAAACTTACCTATCAGGTGTGACAGGTACCAAAAGCCCTGATTTACACATCATACAAGATATTGATGTGGCAAAAACACTTGTACCCTCTTAATATTTTTTTAAGACAAAGCCTCAATTTGTCACCCTTGGTAGAGTGCTGGGGCATCATAGCTCACAGCAACCTCAAACTCTTGGGTTCAAGTGATCCTCTTACCTCAGCCTCCCAAGTGGCTGGGACTATAGGCGCCTGCCACAACACCCAGCTATTTTTAGAAACAGGTTCTTACTCTTGCTCAGGCTGGTCTCAAACTCCTGAGCTCAGGTGATCCACCCACCTTGGCCTCCCAGAGTGCTAATATTACAGGCATGAGCCACTGCACCTAGCCCCCATTTAATATTTTGAAAGAATTAAAACAATATGTGGTGGTTAACACCATGGTCTCCAGAGTCAGACTGCCAAGTTCAGATTCCGAATGTATTCTTTACCAGTTGCGTGATCCGGAGCAAGTTTCTTAATCTCTTTGTAGCTAATTTTCCTCATTTGTAAGATGATATTGACTATGTTGATTATGTCATTACATCTTATGGTCAAAGCCCAGAACAGTGCCTGGCCCTGAAAGCATTCAGTGTATGTTAGTTAGTATCATTTTGGAGGAACCTGGAAAGCAGACAAAAAACAAGAGCCAGAGTGGTGCCTGTGGCTCAAAGGAGGAGGGCACCAGCCCCATATGCCGGATGTGGCGGGTTCAAACACAGCCCCTGCCAAAAACTGGAAAAAAAAAAAAAAAGACCCATACTCTTTGAAGAAGGATTGCAAGTCTAGTGAAAAATAGGGTTGGTAGTAATATAAATTCAAAAGAAGATACAGATAATTAACATCTTGCCAAGCTCTTTAAAATATATTCCATAGTCTGAGAGTCCAATCCAATGATCTCTTGCTTTGCATGGTAGTCAGGTAGGAAGCCTTCCTGACTCCTGTTTGCAAGATGGGAGTGGAAGATAAGGATGACTGAGGCAATGGGCAGGTTGACAATATGTGAAAGAGTCTGAGAAAAGCACAGGGCAAGCAGCTCTACAGCTTCTAATTTTGATTAGAAGAAGTCAAGTTCTTGCCAAATCACCACATCAAACACTGCTTTTCTTCCCTGGGTCTCAGTGTTTTCCTTCCAACTTGGAAAGATCTGAGCCTGCACACAGATATTAGGTAGAAAAGAGATAGGAAACTACCAGTGGAAATGAGCCGTTGTCCAACCCAGCTCATTTTCCTGCCTTACCTTTCCCTCGCACCATCTTTTAACAAATACATGTAGCTAAGAAAAAAGGCCTCCCCTTCAAATAACCAGAAAGACATTAACATAAGATCTATGCAAAAGTAAGAAAGGAAGAAGAATGCTAGACTCCTAAACCCATAGATGTTGCATGGATGAAGAGGAAAATTTATTTTCTTTGTAATCTAAGGTTACACCTTTAAGAACTAGGAAATAGAACTGGGTGCTGTGTCTCCCACCTGTAATCCTAGCACTGTGGGAGGCCGAGGTAGGTAGATTGCCTAAGTTCACAGTTTTGAGACCAGCCTGAGACAGAGTGAAACCTCGTCTCTAAGAAATAACCAGGTGTTGTGGTGGGCACCTGTAGTCTCAGCTACTTGGGAGGCTGAGACAAGAGAATCACTTCAGCCCAAGAGTTTGAGATTGCTCTGAACTATGGTGCCACAGCACTCTACCAAGAGCAACAAAGGGAAACTTAAAAAAAAAAAAAAAAGTTGGAAAAAAAGAACAAACAAACTAAGTTCAAAGTTAGTAGAAGGAAAGAAATACAAAATATAAGAACAGAAATAAATAAAATGGAGACTAGAAAAACAGCAGAAGAACTCAATGAACCTAAGAGTTGGATTTTTTTAAAGGTATACAAAATCAACCAATTCTTAGTGAGACTAACTATGAAAAAAGACTTTTAAAAAGTTACAAAAATGAAAGAATAGACATTACAACTGATACCACAGAAATACAAAGTGCGTCTTATGAAACACTGTGAACAATTAAATGCCAAGAAAGTAGATAATCTAGAAGAAATAGATAAATTCCTAGGCACATAATACCTACCAAGGCTGGATCAAAAGAAAACTAAAATGTGAATGGACTGATAATGAGTAAAGACTGAATCAGTAATAAAAAGGAAAAGCTTAAGACCACATGGCTTCACTGCTGAATTCTTTCAAACATTTAAAAGAACTACTAGTGCCAATCCTTCTCAGACTCTTCCAGAAAATCAAAGAGGAGATAATACTTCCAAGTCATTTCCTAAGGCTGATATTACTTTGATACCAAAGCCAGACAGGGACAAAAAAGAAAATTGCAGGGCAATATCTCTGATTTATATGAATGCAACAATTCACCATTTGAAATTTTTTCCTTTGAAACTTAGACATGAAATAAAGATGCCCACTCTCACCATTTCTGTTCAACATAGTACTGGAAGTTTTTGCTCCTACCCAGAACAAGGAGGCCAGAGAGAAAAATAAAAGGCATCATAATAAGAAAGAAAGAAGTGAAATTGTCTGTATTTGCTAACAACATGATCTTATGTGGAAAGAATTCTAAAACTACAAAAAAAAAAAAAAAACTGACAGCACGGATAAATGAATTTAGTAAAATGTCAGAATCCAAAATAATTATACCAAAATTAGTAGCGTTTCTATATATAATGAACTATCTGAAAAGAAACTAAGAAACAATTCCCTTAACAATAACATTTTACATATACATATGTAAATTCAACCATTCAACCACAGAGGTAAAAGACGTATTGAGCAATGAAACAGGATAGAAAGAGCAGAAATGAAGCACATGATCTTTGCTAAAGGTGATGATAACAAAAAATGAGGAAAGGACACTCTTTGCTAAATAACATTGGTGAAACTTGATATCTACATGCAGAAGAAATGACTTTTTAGACAGGATCCCAAAAGTACTGGCACCAAAAACAAAAAAATAGATAAAATGGGATGACACAAACTAAAAAGCTCCTGGATATTAAAGGAAACAATTAACAAAATGAGAATGCAACCCCGAGATTGGGAAAAAATATTTGCACAATATAAATTAGAAAAGAGGTTAATACCCAAAATACATAAGAATTTAAACTCAATAAGCAAGAAAACAACCCAGTTTAAAAATGGGCAATGTACCTGAATAGTTAATTCTCAAAAGAAGTTATACAAATGGCATAAGAAAATGTTCCTCTGGTTCACTAATGCTGAGAGAAATGCAAATTAAAACCACAATGAGCTATCACCTCATACTTGTTAGAATGGCTTTTATCAAAAGGATGAAAGATAAAAGTTAGGTTTCTGAGAAAATGGAATTCTTTTTCATCCTAGGTGGGAATGTAAATTAGTTCAGCCATTATGAAAAACAGCATGGAGACTCTTCAAAACACTAGAAATAGAACTAGCATATGAATCAGTAATCTCACTTCCACATATATATCCAAAGGAACTGAAGTCAGTATTTCAAAGGATATCTGCACTCCCGTGTTCATTGCACCAAAGTATGGAATCAACATAAGTATCCATCCATGGTTGAATGGATAAAGAATAGACACACGCAATGGAATACTGTTCAGCCTTAAAGAGAATGCTATCATTTGCAATATTAATGAATGAACCTGGAGGACATTATGATAAGTGAAAGAAACCAGGAACAGAGAGACAAATATTGCATGATCTCACATGTGTGTGGAATCTAAAACAGTTGGACTTATAAAACTAGAGAATAAATAGTTGGTTATAAGAGGCTGGGAGTAGGGAGAAAATAGGTAGTTGATTAAAGGTTATGAAGTTTCAAATAGGAGGAATAAATTTTGAGATCTATTGCACAGCTGGGTGAATATAAGCAGTAACATATTGTATATTTTCAAGTAAGTAAATTTCCAATGTGTCAATATAAAAAATTATAGATAAGCAAATGATAAATATATTACATTAATCATTTCACATTGTATACATTTCACATTGTATTAGAAAACACATTGTAACCCGTAAATACATACAATTATTGTAATCTACCAATCGAAAATATGGATTTAGGCTAGACACTGTGACTCACGCTTATAACCCTAGCATGTTGAAGGGTGAGATGGGAGGATTGTTTGAGGCCAGGAATTTGAGACCAGCCTAAGCAAGAGCAAGACTTCATTTCTACAAAAAAATAGAAAAAATTAGCCAGCCATGCACCTGTAGTTCTAGCTACTTGGAAAACTGAAGCAGGAGGGTTAATTGAGCCCAGGAGTTTGAGGTTGTAGTGAGTTCTGATAACACCACCACACTCTTGTCCAGGCAACAAAGTAAGACCCTGTCTCAATAAAAAAATAACCAGTTTAGAAAATTAAAATTTATGCCTGAAATTAATTAATGAGAAGATAGAAAAGAAACAAAACTCATTTATTTAAAATGTTAAGGTATAATCTACTAGGTAGTATGACATCTTAAAGGAGACACAGAGCAAACATACATACATCAAAAATGAGAATATAAAAAAAATTTATATTTCATTGTGGCAGCATTCCATTTTCAGGGACTAATTTCTAAAGAGCAGTAAACTGATAATGAAATAGCTAAAAGTACAATGGCCCTAATAAGAGCCATTGTTTAAGTTTATATTTCTTTCACATAATACTCCAAAAATTGTTGAATGGTCTGTAGGCAAGTAGCAAGTAGATGTCTTAAAACCAAAAAGATATCCATGGAAATGATTCCTTTCATATTAGTGTTCTACCACTTCTCATGATGTTTTCTTCAATGAATCACCAGCACCAGGTCCCACGTTCCAGTAGATAGTTGGGGAAAATAATATCAATGTAGCTCCATTTCCGCTTTCTAATATACATGCCATCTTTACTCTTTTTAATTATTACATTAGTAGTGCATTCATATGTTAACATATTTGATGAACAGTATTTTTAAAAGCATTTAGATACTCTCAGGATGTCTGTAATTACTATACCAATCTTAGCAAAAAATAAATATATGACCTCTTGAGAAGATCATATATAATTCTTCTCCTTAATCTTTTTAGGTGGTAAGTTCTATATCTTTAGTTTACTTAACTGAGCTAAGTGACACCCAAGCAGCTGATAAACATTATTTCTGGATACATTTGTGAGGGTTTTTCCAGAAGAAATTAGCATTTGAATCAGTAGCCTTAGTAAAGAAGAACAGCTTAACCAATGTGGTTAGGAATCAAGCCAAATGGTTGAGGACCCAAATAGAACAAAAAAGTAGAGGAGGGGTGAATTCACATCCTCTCCATTTGAGTGGGGACATTTAGCATCTACTACCCTAGGATGTTGGTGCTCCTGGTTTTGGGGACTTCACACTCAGCCTGGGACCATCACATTATACATGCTCATGACTAATACATATACTTTAAAGAAACATTACTTAAACATGATGTACTTTTTTCATAATTGTCATGAATCTATTTGGTAATATTTTACGTCAAATGTATACCTGTATCAATAAATAACATTGACCTATTTCTTTGCTTGAAGAGTCTTTTTCATTTTTTCACATCAATGTTAAAGAACTTTTGTAAAATGAAGCTGTTAGATTTTCTTCCTTCATATTTTTTCTTAATAGCTTATTTACAATAGAAGATATTGGTTGCTTAATGATATGATAGACTATGTCCTTTCAAATATCTGGGATTTGTGATGGCGTGAGCTAGGACAGAAGGACTTGAAAACTTTTTGAGTTGGTATTTAGTCACATTGCTAATTTTCCTTTTTACCATTTGCTTGAAAACTGTCCAATTACACTTGAATCTATACTCCAAAAATGTATCAAATCTGAGCTTTTTTTTTTTTTTTTGAGACAGTCTCTGTCATTCTGGGTAGAGTGCTGTGGCATCAGCCTCGCTCACTGCAATCTCAAACTCTTAGGCTCAAGTGATCCTCTTGCCTCAGCATTCCAAATAGCTGGTACTACAGGCTCTTGCCTGGTTAATGTTTCTGTTTTTAGTAGAGATGTGTTCTTGCTTTTGCTCAGGCTGGTCTTGAAATCCTGAGCTCAAGCAATACACCTGCTTCAGTGTCCCAGAGAACTAGGATTACAGGCACGAGCCACTGTATTTGGCCAAATCAATCCTATCTTGAATACAATGAAAAGTGACCCATCTAAATATAACTGTTTCTCATGCAGACAATTGCAATAGCAATTGAAATAGTTTCCCTGTTTCTACTTTTTTCTACATTCACATTGTTTTTAGCCAAAAGTCTGAGTGATCTTTCCAAAATGTAGAACAGATTGTGTTATACTGGTAAATTTAAGCTCTCTAGTTGGCCTTTCAGTGGCCCAAGAATGATACGTGATATTTGCCTTTCTAACTGGGATTCATGGATATAAGAATTAATGTTTTGAGATTTATCCCAGTGATAGTTTTTCAGAATACCTAATGATGTTCTTTCCACAGGGTATAAGTACTGTTTTTCTTTTGATATCTCTTCCAGAAGATTAGATTTTAGTTCACACAAGAGTTGATTAGTGGGATGTTGAAGAAAATTTGCCCCTCTCTGCTGATATGTTCTGTATGAGCTCCTTACTATCTGATCATGTCACTTTGACAAGGTAAGTCAAACATCATAGGTGCTATTGTTGTATTTGTAAATTGGACTTTACTAACTTATAGAGCAACAATTAACTCGAGTGAGTTAATCTTTCTGTATCTATAGCTATGGATATGACATTGAGCCTGGAAAGTTCTACCATTTTGCAAAATTTGGCTCAATATAATATGAGAATTCCATCTGCCTGAAGATTAAGGATAATACAGATGAGGGAATAGCAAAAATTTTCTGCAGAGTCAGATAATAAATAATGCCAGTTTGTGGACCTTCCATCTCTCCTATAACTACTCAACTCTGCTGATGTAAGATGTGTGATTTTCCAATAAATTTTTCTTTTCTTTTTTTTTTTTTTTTTTTACAAAAATTGTGGCAGACCAGGTTTGTCCTGGAGGCCATTGTTTTCCAATCCCAGGCATAGACAGTTGAGTGTGTAAATGTAGTTCGTTGTAGAATTACTTGACAGTGACTCTAAATGTTAGATGACGATTTCCATAGCGGAAAACATTTTCTGTTCACAGAGATGTAGCTGTGAACAGAAGAGACTTGACCTATCTTTAAATTAAGCAAGCAACACTGAGAACACATTCCTGTTTCATGAAAGTGAGTGGTAGTAAGGAATTCATTTGAAGGCATTTACAAAGATCCTGTAGTTTTGTGTGGGTTTTTTTTGTTTTGTTTGTTTTGTTTTGTTGTTGCTTTTTTTTGTTGTTGTTTTGGTTTTTGCAGTTTTTGGTCAGGGCTGGGTTTGAGCCCACCTGCTACCTCCAGTATGTGGGCTGGCGCCCTACTCCTTGAGCCACAGGCACCACCAAAGCTCCTGTAGTTTTCATGTCTTTCCACATCCACCATTTACAGTTACATTAGAATTATGCTAGTAGCAGGTGAGACATGCACAAAAGACATACTCCATTATCTTATTTTAAAACTTACCTGCCAATGTTGTTTTAGAACACTGACCAATTTGTTCTTGCTGTGGTTGAAAGATCTCACATAACAATTTTAGCAAGGTTCCCTCTGACATCTTATACAACAATCAAACCACCATCCTAAGAATATGAGGGGTTATTTTTGTATCCAGATCATTACCAACATACCTCTCTAATATTGAGACCAAATTATGGCATTCTGTAAGGATATTTTTCAACTCCACTGGTGATGTGGTTTGGTGGGATGTCACAAAACCTTTCATAAGGACAATCTGGCTTGGCGTAACAATGAGCTAGGTGTTTCTCTTAGCATCTATCCTCTTTTATTTTTACTTTTTTGATACAGAATCTCATTTTGTCACCCCCAGTAGAATGCCATGCTATCATAAACTACAGCAACTGCAAACTCTTGGGTTAAAGTGATCCTCTTACACCAGCCTCTGAACAGGCACCCACCACAATGCCTAGCTTTTTTTTTTTTAACGGATAGCATTTCACTCTTGCTCAGGCTGATCTCAAACTCCTGAGCTCAAGCTATCCACCCGCCTCAGCCTCCCAGAGTGTTAGGATTATAGGCAAGAGCCATTGCACTGGCATCTAGTCTCTTTTAAGTGCCTTTGTAATAGGCATCTAGACATTGTTCCATATTAGGATGTCTAGAAGTTTCTTGACCTGTCCAACATGTTAAGGTTCTTTCTGAGGCTGAGAAGATTATTTCCAAAGCATCTCAATATTGAGGACACTCAGACACATATAGATACTCTATTTATAAATTAGGATGCTTTCTCTAACCACTTGGTGAATTCTAGTGAAGGCAATCAACATTGTTATTTAGGCTGATTTATTTCTCATTGTGGGATCATGTTCTAAGTATAAAATCTTTAATGAGATAGTCAGACTAATTTTCCATTTCTGTATTTTATGATCTTTCAGTACTTCAAAGGACACACTTTGGGAGGTGAAGGTGGATCACTTGAGCTTAGGAGGTCAAGACCAGCCCGAGCAAGAGCAAGACCCTGTCTCTACTGAAAATACAAAAAGCAGTGGACCAAGATGTGACTAGAAACATCTCCTTACTAGCCACTTGCAGTGAAGCAGGGGAAAGGAAACTCCAGCCAGTGGTGAGGGGGTACTTACCCAGGGACATCACTGCAGGTGTACAGTGAAGCAGTGGTGGAATCTAGGAGCTAGCAAAGAGGTCTGGAGTTAAAGAAATCCAGCACAGAAGGCAAATGCTTAGGAATGGGCAGGGGCCATCCTGCCAGCCCACCTGCAGAAGACTGGGGATAGAAAAAAGTTGTACTGCAGTTTTTTGAGCCTGGGCTAAACTACTCATTGGAATTGCCTTGGAAAACTTAAATGAGTGGACTTCAACAGTGTCCAGTGGCCAGGACTGAATATTGTGGGATGTGGGGTGCCGCCATTGTGAGAAGGCAGAGTGGGAGAATTGGTCCACAGGGTCTTAATGCATAGCCAACCATGGCACACCAGCTGAGCTCGGGCATTCATCCTTGGAGTAAATTGAGTGGCCTCACATCCCCGGAAAGTCCACTTTGTTGTTGGGGGATACTATTTGACATGTCTCCTAAGGGATCTGGTGAGCATTTTAAGACCCTAATCTCATAGGAACTGAATGCTAATGAAGTAACCAGGCCCTGTTGAGGGCAACTAAATCAGAAAGACAGGACCTGATCTCCCTGGGCAACTAGAGAGTAAATTCCAACTCATTTTTCATAGCAAAATCAGCATGTGTCTTCCATCTCCTAACACTATAGGGCCACCTGGTGTCCAGGCAATATATTGCTATGTATATATTTCTTTCATTTCTGATAATTTCACAATTTTTTCCTTGTTATTTTTTTTCTCTTTGTATTGTTGTGGTTGTTGATGTTTTGGGTTTGGGGGGTTGCTTTAATTTTTAATTTTTTAATTTTTACTTCTTCAATAGCCAGGGCTCCTCCATTTTTGTTATAGATTTTCAGCCCCCTTTATTCCTTCTTTTTTATTTCTCTCTTTTGGTAGAGATTTTTCCACATTTCTCATCTTTCCCACATAAATTTCTCATACAACAACTAAGATATACTTTCTTTATCTTATACAGCTGTATTTTTTATTTTCCTTACATATTATTTTTCTTTTCTCTAAGTTGTAGGGGTTCAGGGCATTAGTCTGACTGGTAGATCATAGCTACCAGTCTACCTCAAGGGTGTCATGAGCTTATAGTCTAGGGTGTCCTTCTAGCTTTGATCTTTGGAAAGAAAGTATTGATAGGTCTCCACTGAGACATACTTAAGTTTTTACTTTTCTTTCTCTTTCTATATTTAGTGGAGGTGCAGTATTGCTTTTTCCCAGGCCCGCAAGGAGCTCTTGACATCAAGGCATGCACCCGCCCCAGCTTTCCAACATGCTAGAGTTGTGGGTGTGGCCATAGCACCCTGCTAAACACGACCATTTTCCTGTTGCTCTCTTTCTCTTCCTGTCTTTCTTCTCTCCCTTTCTTCAATTATTTTATTTCAACTTTTTTTTTCTTTTTCTTTTCATTCTCTTTAAATTTTCTCTTTTTCTCTTTCATTCTCTCTTAAATCGCTCTTTACCCTTCTCTTTCTTTTGGCCTTGTACCAAAGGGCAACGTCAATACCTAAGCTCTGAGACAGGGTAATTAAAAGTGATAGAGGTAGAGAGAAGGAAAAAGTAGAGGAAGGAAGAGGAGAAGAAGAAGAAGAAGAAGAAGAAGAAGAAGAAGAAGAAGAAGAAGAAGAAGAAGAAGAAGAAGAAGAAGAAGACGACGACACACATGAGGAAGAACTAACAGAAAAAATCTGGCAACATGAAAAACCAAAACAGAGCAACCCCCCCCTTCACAAGGGAACATCATGCACCTACCACAGAGGATTCCACCTATAAAAGAATTAATGGAAAAGACAGAAAGAGAATTTAAAATATGGATGGTAAAAGCAATAAAGGGAATTGATGAGAAAATAGAAAAACAACTAAAAAAATGGATGAAGGATATGAAGAATACAGAAAAGATATGGCAGAGCTTTAGGAATTAAAGGAGTCAATCAGGGAACCTAAAGATAGAGTAGAAAGTATCAATAACAGATTAGACCATAGAAAAGAAAAAATCTCAGAGATAGAGGATGAAGCTCTTGAGCTAACCCAAGTAGTTAAAAAGAGAGAAAAAGCAGAACATTCACTCAGATAATTATGGGACTTCATGAAGTATTCAAAAATATGAATAATAGGTATCCCTGAAGGGTAAGAAGAACATCCTAAAGGAAAAGGTGCCCTATTGCAGGATATCATTTATGAAAATTTCCCACAGTTCACTAAAGATTTCAAAACACTTCTTTTGGAGGTATATTGAATGCTGGATCATCTCAAAACAAATAGAGCATCTCCAAGACACCTTGTAATAAAACTGTTCAAAAATTACAGAAAAGAGAAAATTCTGCAAGCAGCCAGGAGTCAGTACCAATAGACCTTCAGGGGAGATTCATCAGTATGACAGAGGACTTATCAGCTGAAACTTTCCAAGCCAGAAGAAAATGGTCATATACTTAAACCTTATTAAATAAAACAATTTTCATCCCTAAATTGATGGAGAAATCAAATTTTTACTGATAGGCAAACATTGAGGAAATTCTCCACAACAAGACCAGCTCTATAGGAAATACCTAAACCAAGGGTCTTCAAACTTTTTAAACAGGGGGCCAGTTCACTGTCCCTCAGACCGTTGGAGGGCCAGACTATAGTTTAAAAAAAGAAAAAAACAAAACTATGAGCAAAATTCTATGCACACTGCACATATCTTATTTTGAAGTAAAAAAAAGAAAGAAAGAAATGGGAACTAATACAATTCATACCACCTCATGTGGCCCGCAGGCCGCAGTTTAAGGATCCCCAAGACCAATCTCCAAATTGACCACCATGATGAGCCACCAGCAAAGTAAACACCCCAAAACTTAAGGATAAAACCTAGCTTCCACAATGGTGCAAAAAATAAAACCAAGCAATGGTCTTTCAAAAAATATAAATAGCAGCCTACCAGACTTATCAGTCTTCTGAATAAATGTTAATGGCTGAATTACCCACTGAAGAGGCACAGTCTGGCCAATTGGATAGAAAAGCACAAGCCATCCATATGCACACAAGCCATCCATATACTGTCTCCAGGAAACACACATAACCTTGAAGGACAAAACAAGACTCAGGATAAAGGGTTGGAAAACAGTATTTCAGGAGAAGGGAAATCAAAAGAAAGGAGGAGATACAATCTTATTTTCAGGTACAAGTAGATTTAAAGTAATTAAAGTTAGGAAAGACAAAGATGGTCACTTTATCCTGGTCAAGGGAATAATACAGCAAGAGGACATTTCAATTTTAAATATTTATACATTCAACTTAAATGCCCCCAGATTTATGAAACAGACCTTGATGGCTCTGAGCAATATGGTATTCCATAACACCATAATAGTGGGGACTTTAATGCTCTTTTTACAGTGTTGGAAATATTCTCTAAATATAAACTAAACAAAGATACAATAGACTTAAATGTGACCCTAGAACAAATGGGCTTAATAGATACATATAGAATACTCCATCCCAAAGCTAAGGAATACACATTCTTCTCCTCAGCACATGGAACATACCCTGAAATAAATCATATCCTAGGATGAAAATCACACCTCAACAATATTTAAATTATACCTTGTAACTACTCAGACCACAAGGCAATAAAGGAGGAACTCAACTCCAGCAAAAATCTTCATCCCCACAAAAGGCATGGAAATTAAACAACTTTCTGCTGAATGACAGTTGGGTCAAGGAAAATATCATAGAGGAAATCTTAAATTCCTCAAACATAACTATAATGAAGCTACAAGTTACCAAAACCTGTGGGAATGCACAAGTAATCCTAAGAGGAAAATTTATCATATTAGATGCCTATGTCCAAGGAACAGAAAGAGAGCTCATCAACAACCTAATGAATCATCTTAAGGAAATGGGAAAAGAAGAGCAATCTAATCAAAAACCTAGCAGAAGAAAAAAATAACCAAAATTAAGTAAGAGATTGATATAATTGAAAACAAAAGAATTATTCAGGAAATTAATGAAACAAAATGTTGGTTCTTCAAAAAGATAATAAAAATGATAAATCTTTGGCCAGATTAACTACAAACAGAAGAGCAAAACCTTTATAACCTGAATCAGAAATGAAAAGGGGAAAATAATAACAGATATCACAGAAATACAAGAGGTTGTTTCTGACTAATACAAGAAACTCTATGCTCAGAAATTTGACAATGTGGAGGAAATGAATGAATATCTGGAATCACACCATCTCCCTAGACTTAACCAAGAAGAAATAGATCTCTTAAAAATACCAAAATCAAACACTGAGATCAAAGAAACAATAAAAGTTTTCCAAAAAAGGAGCCCTGGACCAGATGGCTTTACACTTGAATTCTGTCAAACCTTCAAAGAAGATCTGGTACCTACCTATACTACAGAAAATATTCTAAAACATTAAGAAGGAAGGATACTTCTCCAACTCATTCTATGAAGCAAACATCACTCTGATACCAAAAGCAGGAAAGGATGCAAATAAAAAGGGGAACCATGGACCAATTACACCAATGAATATAGTTGAAAAAATACTCAATAAAATCTTAGCTGATACATTACAGCTACACATTAAAAAAATTATACATCACAATAAAAAAGACTTCATCCAGGAATGCAAGGCTGGTTTAACATACACAAGTTCATAAATGTAATTCACTATATCAATAGAAGTAAAAACAAAGACAATGTGATCCTCTCAATAGATGTAGAAGAAGCACTTAACAAAATTCAGCATCCTTTTCTAACAAGAACATTTAAGAAAATAAGCATAGATGGCACATTTCTTAAACTGATTGAAGCTATCTATGACAAACCCATAGCTAACTTCATACTGAATGAAGTAAAACTGAACAATTTTTCACTTAGAACTAGAACAAGACAAGGACATCCTCTATTGCCTCTACTATTCAAAATAGTGCTGGAAGTTCTAGCCAATGCAATCAGACAAGAAAATGAAATAAAGAGCATCCAAATGGGGCAAGAGGTGGTCAAACTCTTGCTATTTGCCAATTATATAGCTTATACTTAACAGAACCCTAGAAACTCCTGAAAGTGATCAAGAAATACAGTAACATCTTTTGGTAAAAATTCAATGTCCACAAATCAGTGGCCTTAGTATATGCCAATAAAAGCCAAGTTGAGAAGCTAATCAAAGACACAATTCTCTTCACAGTAGCTTCAAAGAAAGTGAAATAGTTAAGAATATACCTAACAAACAAGTTGAAAAACCTCTACAAAGGGAATTATGAAACCCTAAGAAAAGAAATAGATGAAGACATTAACAAATGGAAAAATATACCATGCTCCTGGCTGAGACGAATCAACATTATTAAAATGTCTATACTACACAAATCAATCTACATTTGTGTAGAACTGGAAAAAATATAGTTCATATGGAACCAGAAAAAAGCCCCATGTAGCCAAGACAATTTTTAGTAATTAAAAACAAAACCAAGGCATCACTCTACCAGAATTTAGGATATATTACAAGACCACAATGATCAAAATAGCATGGTAGTGGCACAAAAATAGAGACGTAGACATTTGGAACTGAATACAAAACCAAGAGATGAAACCAGTCTCTTATAGCTATCTGATCTTTAATAAACCAAACAAAAACATACACTGAGGGAGGATCCCTATTCAATAATTGATACCAGGAGAACTGGATAACCACATGTAAAAGACTGAAACTGGATTTGCACTTTCCACCATTTACAAAAATTGATTCTAGATGAATGAAAGATTTAAATCTAGGGCATGAAATGTTAAAGATCCTAGAAGAAAGTGGGGGAAAATTTCGAGGATGTCAGTCTGGGGAAAGATTTAATGAATTGCAGTAACAACAAAAATAAAGAAATAGGACTTAATTAAACTGAATGGCTTCTGCACAGCTAAGGACACAACAATTAAAACAAATAGACAGTTTCAGAGTGGGAAAAATATTTGCATGTTATGCATCTGACAAGAACTTGATAACTAGGATCTACAGAAAACTCAAATTAATCAACAACAAAAAAAGAGCTAACAATCTCATCTATCACTGGGCAAGAGACATAAACAGAACCTTCTCTGAGGGAAGACAGATGAATGGTTAACAAACATGAAAAAATGCTCATTGCCCCTAATCATCAAAGAAATGCAAATCAAAACCACCCTGAGATACCACCTAACCCCAGTAAGATTAGCCCACATCACAAAGTCCCAAAGTTGCCTATGTTGGTGTGAATGTGGAGAGAGGGGAACATTTTTACACTGCTGGTGGAACTGAAAACTAACACAGCCTCTTTGGAAAAATCTATGGAAAATCCTCAAAGAATTCAAATTAGATCTCCAATTTGACCCCACAATCTCATTACTTGGTACCTACCCAGAAGAAAATAAATCATTCTATCATAAAGATATTTGCACTAGAATGTTTATTGGAGCTCAATTTACAATCACCAACTTGTGGAGACAACCTAAACCTAAACGTTCATCAAGTCAGGAATGGATTAACCAAAAATGGTGGTATATATACACCATGGAATACCATTCAGCCATAAAAGGATGGGGACTTTAAATTTTTTGTATTAACCTGCATGGGGTTCACACACCTTCTTCTTTGTAAAGTTTCACAAGAATGGAAAAGCAAATAACCAATATATTCAGTACTTACATGAAGCCAGTAGATGACCTAATTCATGCCTACATAGAAGAAAAACTCATTTAAATTCAAGTTGAGGAGAGGGGAAATGAGGGAGGGTAATAGAGGAGGAGGAAAGCTTTGAGGTGCTTACACTTAGTGGGCACCATGAAGGCATATATGGCATACCTTTTGGGTACAGAACACAACTACAAGAGGGATTCTAGCTAGCAAATTCAAATATTGTGATCTGTTTGTTTGTACCCTCACATTAACCTGAAATAAATATAAGTAAATTAACAAATAAAATAAAAATAGAAAAAAATTGCTGGGCATTGTGGTAGTGGGTGTCTGTAGTCTCAGCTACTCCCAAGGCTAAGGCAAGAAGATTTCTTAAGCCCAAGAGTTTGAGTATGAGCTATGATGCCATGTCACTCTACCGAGGGTGACAAAGTGAGACTTTGTCTCTAAATAAATAAATAAATAAATAAATGTAATAAGTCAAAGGATAGTAAATAATGTGACCACTCATTATCTATAGGAGATGGGTTCTAACATCAGAGGATTGATTGTGAAGTCTCTAAAATTTGCATGTGACCTATGCACATGCTCCCTAATACTCTGAATCACCTCTAGATTACTTTCAATATCAAACACAATGTAAGTACTATGTTGATGGTTATGCTGTATTCTTTTTTTTATTATTTATTTTTATTAAACCATAACTGTGTACATTAGTATGATCGTGGGGCACCATACACTTGGTTCATAGATCGTTTGACACATTTTCATCACATTAGTTAACATAGCTTTTGTAGCATTTTCTTAGTTATTTTGCTAAGACCTTTACATTCCACATTTACTAGGATTCACATATACCCTTGTAAGATGCACCGCAGGTGTAATCCCATTAATCCCCCTCCTTCCCCCGCCCTTCCCCCTCCCTCCCCTCCCTTTCCCCTTTCTCCCTATTCTTAGGTTATAACTGGGTTATAGCTTTCATGTGAAGGTCCTACATTAGTTTCATAATAAGGATGAGTACATTGGGTACTTTTTCTTCCATTCTTGAGACACTTTACTAAGAAGAATATGTTCCAGCTCCATCCATGTAAACGTGAAAGAGGTAAAGTCTCCATCTTTCTCTAAGGCTGCATAATATTCCATGGTGTACATATACCACAATTTATTGATCCATTCGTGGATCGATGAGCACTTGGGCTTTAATTAATACATTCCTTTTGGAAAGAGATATGGTTATGCTGTATTCTTTAGGGAATAATGATAAGGAAAACAACTGTACATGTTCAGTTCAGATGCAATTCTTTTCTGTATACTTTCAATTAGCAAATGGTTGAATCCACAAATGCAGCACCTATGGATAAGGAGGGACAACTGTATTTGACAATTAATAAATGTTTTAGTATTTTTCAAATCCAGTAGAATCCAGCTGAATGCTCCTAGATATATTAACTTTATGTAGCTTTAAAAATCATTGACTAATGAAATTTAAAGAGATAAAAGTTTCTAGAAATATTTATCTTGTTTAATCATTGTTATTGACATTAAAGACTCAGAAATCTGAAGCTTTAACAACATCCTACTTATCTTTATATCTCCTCCCAGCATTTTGATAGGAAGTTTTTAACCCTGTTATAGTACCTTATACAAAATGAAAAACTCAATGATGGCTCAGCATCTATAGCACAGTCGTTAGGGTGCTGGCCACATACTCCAAGGCTGGAGGGTTCGAATCCGGCCCAGGCAACAACAAAAATAGACAGATGTTGTGGTAGGTGCCTGTAGTCCCAGCTACTTAGGAAGCTGAGGCAAGAGAATTGCTTAAGCCCAATAGTTTGAGGTTGCTGTGAGCTGTGACATCATAGCACTCTACCAAGGGAGACATAGTGAGACTCTGTCTCAAAAAAAAAAAAAACATAATTGTAAATTTAATAAAATTTAAATCCCATAAGTTAAGTTACTAAGTTTCTGTTGCTGTATTATATAATTATCTAATTTCAAATGATTTTTCACTTTTTGCCCTCATGGCAGAATAATTTCCAAATCGCATAGCTTGGATTCCATGGTCATTTACAGTGTGGATCCTAACTACTCCTTTAGTGACTCCACTATAACTATTCTATTCTCTTACCACTATGCAAACATAATCTCTCACCCAACAAGAAACAAGATCTTCTTTGTTGAATATCCTATTCATAAGGTGAGCTAAGTAAGGAACTTTCTCAGCTATGCTTGTTGGCAACTATATTTGTTAATAACTTTGATATAATCAAAATTTTTTATCTTTTTATTTTTTAAATATATCCTATTATAGCATGTCCATTTTGTTTCCTTCATGAATTAAAATGTATGTTCAAAAATCTACAATTATACCACATAAAATATCCTGGGTGATATGTACTTAGGTATCCTTGAAACTCCTTCTTACAGCTAAATATTTCAATCTTGTATCATTTATCAATCTTTTGAGCCCTTTGAATCATTCTCATGGTTTTCTCTATACTCCTTCCAAGTTCCCCTCACATAGAAAATGGTGACGTATACTATAAAGTTGTTTATAGTGTTTGTCAAGCATTCGTTATAAAATGTGGTTTAATGAAGTGATGATGCAATCTACCCTCCTGTTTATGCATGAATATGTTTTGTTTACATTTTAACAGTGGCAGTCCATGACTGATTTGTAGCCACTAATGAGACATTTTTTGACTAATTACATTAGGTCTGTTTATGATTTGAACAACAAAACTATGATGAATTGCTAAATTCTACAGTTAAAAAGCAGAAGTTAACCATTTGCATTCAGCCTAATAAATAGAGGTAACCAGATAACTATGCTATCTTTCGGGACAGTTTAATAAGTACTGACTTGTGAAAAATTCAGATTCACAAGATGTGCCATGTACTCATGAGGTCGTAGCTTACTGAACTCCCTTCCCCCTTCTTGAATTTAATTGTGTTTTTCTCTTATGTGGGCCTATATTTTCCATCTATTCATTACAAATTAGTATTGAGTACATAGCGTGCTTGCTTTTTTATCCTTGAGATACATCCAAAATAAAATATATATATATACAAACAATAAAAATATTTAAAAAATGAAAAACTATTAAACTAATAAATGAGTTCAGTAAAGTTGAATAATACAAGAAAAAAATTCAGATCCACAAATAAAAACAAGACAAACAAAAAAAGTTCAGATCCACCAAAAACAAAAAAACTACTATTTTTGCTTACCCACATTCACATTGGAAACTGAATAGCAAAATTTGTCTTTTATGATCAATTTAATTAAATTCCAATCGCATTTTCCATTAAATTAAATCATCTATCAAAGGCCCTCTTTACAAAGACATCCATTTTTTACAATTAAAATGTCATATCTCAGATCCTAATATTGTACTTGTAATTTTCTGTTTGAGGAGCTATTACCACTTCTGCCGCCAATAACTTGTGTCTTTAGAATCTACATGCACGTTCCAAATGACTACTGAGACTGAGGGAGTTCCGTGGCTCAAGCAGGTGGAACTTAGCTCTTCTATAGCCACAGTCTAGTCAGCAAAGTGGGGTGAATTTTCCCTTAACTAATGATCCTTTCTTCATTATGTTGTTGCTATTTAGTGGCCATGACTCTAGATACCTGACTTTGTCTTAAGTTTCGTCTTCTGAGAGATGATTTGGATTTTTTATTATCTCTTATAAGAATCATGGAGTTGGAAGATCTACATTGAGAAACCAGTTGGGCCATGAATATTTTGATGGTGACATGCAGGTTATTTAATAATTCCACAGTGAACTGTTTTCTTTAGCAATGGACCTGGGGGAATAAGAATACTTCCTCATCTTACAGAAGTATTGGGAGGGTATTTTTACAAAATAATATACATGCTTTCTTCCCTTTGTTTTTAGTTTAAATTTTATGTAAATCTAGAATGGTATTGTGATTTCTATCTTCGATAAGTGCCTTCTGGTTATTGTTTTCCAGAAACCCAGTTGCAGAAATCCATGTTAAGGTATAAAAGAACGGCAAACCAAAAAGAATATGACAATCATTAGCTACCACATAGCCAGGCTCACTTGATAAGCTTAGACTTCTTCAAATATCAAGAACTTACAAAATATTATCATATTAAAATAAAATAAGCCTGAGGCTACATCTTTATAACAGATTAAATGTTTAAAGGTTTGCTATTGTTTTTATAATTTACAATTAACTTCAATATTTGAGTGGATGGAGTTTTATGTGATGAGATGACCATCGTGTATATATTACAGGTGGCAGTATTTAAAAACATTAATGCTCACCCTTCTTAACTCGTGACAATGTGGGATAAAATGGACTCTATCCCTCCCCAGACACAACCCCCTCCTGCCAATTCTCACAACCAAGATGCCTCATTAGTATCTGTTTTCTGCTTCTTGATTCTTTTCAGAATCTCTATTTCATTGGAAACAGCACTGTGCCCATTCAAAAAATTACATTCTTCTGGCTTCCCTTGTTTATGAAGTTGGCCAGTGATATGTGAAAAGAAGATGTTGAGTGAACTTCAGGGAAAACTCTGTAAGAACTCTGGAACTGGTAGGGAATCCATTGCTTTTTCCTTTGCTTTTTCTTCTTTCCTGGACTATAGTAATCACAGTGGGAGGCCAGCCGCCATCTTGTGAGTCTGTGGTAAATGTGAGGATGGAAGCCACACCTTAAGGGTAATTGAGCAAAATGACATTAGGAAACTGGGTTCTGATAACTTTATGGAACAGCCTCCATTATAATTCATTTTACATGATTGAGCTGTTCTGAAATCAAGCTTAAGCTTTGCCTATAACCAAAAAACGGCATAAAACAACAATGACAAAAAGCATGCCACTATAGGTGTGTCTCTTCTAGTTACAATGCAACAAATGGGTCCATGATAGAAACATTAAGATGCTGGCCCCAGTGCAGGAGGCCATGACTATAATCCCTGCAATTTGGAAGGCCAACCAGGTGAATCACTTAAAGCCAGGAGTGAGAGACCCCATCTCTACAAAAAAAAAAAAAAAAAATAGAAAAATTAACCTGGCATGCTGGTGTGATCCTGTAGTCCCAGATATTTAGTAGGCTAAGAGGCAAAAGGATTATTTGAGTCTAGAAGTTTGATGTTACAAGGAGTTATGATGATGCCACTGCACTCCCTCTGCCTGGGCAACAGAGCTAGACTCTATCTCAGAGAAAAAAATAAATAAGTCTATCTATGTATTTTCACTATGACTATTATTCAGGCATTCACAAACCTTGATAACAGTTGCTATAAAATAATTTTCTTTCAAATCTTGAAATAGATTCACTTTAATGGCAAAGAAAAAAATCTTAATGAATGGTCCTTCTTTGAAGACTGATTCTGTGAAGTCTTAGAACAATGGACAAAGTATATAACTGAGAGGCCTCCAGTCACTGCCAGGCCCAGTGTTCCAGAAGAACAGCACTGTCGTAAGAGGCATTATGACAGATGGTGATTAGGCATTACCTTTAGCTGTTTTCTCTGGCTTTACTTTTCTGACTGGTCTATCTTAATTAAACCCAAATTGGAATGAGAAGTAAGGAAATCTGCCATTTTAAACCCACTTTATATAAAAGTCAGCCAAAATCACAAATCAGCTCAAATTTGCTCATCTTTAACACAAAACACAGAATGCCACTGGAGAGTAACTGATTTAAAAAAATTCTTGTATCTTTTAGATTTATGTTTAATTGAAGCCATCTTCTTTTCCAGGGACTAAGAAGGCTTAGATGTAAAAGCATGTAGAGTGGTAAAACCCTGGGAAGTCACACAAAACAGAGGTATGGAGCAGAAGGGGAGAGAATTGCTAGCACACAGTGTTCATATAAAAATAATTGTCAGAAAAGGTACCATTTTGGTCATGATACAGTTACTTTCTTATTTCTATTTTTGTACACTTTTCAGTATATTGAACATGAATCTTCTGTAATAGAAAAATAAAATTGTTGAAGGATTGTGTTCAATATAAATGTTATTATTTGTGGCACTTTGGAATTTATAATTCTCACACTATAATAACTGAATTCTCATTTTTCTTCTCAGTAAAAGAAATACAGAATGTCTAGTCACCATCCCTATGATAGTCCTTTATATTCACTGTGGTGCTTTTAAAACTATGTCCACAAATTCTTTAATACTCTTATCTTCAAGAGGTCTTGCTTAATTCATCTAACCTTTGAGTAGATACTAAACTTAGTAACTCACTTTTAACAAATTGAATATGCCAGAAATTATATGCCAATTCTGAATTTAGGTTAAAAAAACTGTTGTCTCTCTCTCTGTCTTTCAATACTCACTGTAGGGGAAAAAAATCTGGTATGTTAGCAGCCCTAGGAAGAAATCCAGGTGACAAAGAACTGAGGCCCTCAGTCCTATAACCAAGCAAATAAGGTTGGCCATGGATCCTTTATCCCCAGACAAAGCTTTAGGTGCTTATATCTCTGGCCAACACTTTGACAGTAGCCTATTGAGAGAGCCTGCACCCAGAACCATGCAGCTTAGCTGTGTCCTGATCCTTGACCCTCAGAGGGTGGGAAACAAATGATTTTTATCTTAAGCTTTTAAATTTGGGTGGTCCCTTATTTCAAAAGTATATACATACATACATGATAATTAATATATACATACATGATAATTATGGAAAAGCATTCTTGGAATTCTGGGGTAAAATTAAAGCAAGCTTAAAATGTCTCTAATCTCTGCCACTATCAAAAACTAAAAATACTACCCAAAATGTGAGTAGATATCGGAAAACTAAACCCAACAAAACAGCTATAAATGAAGGAAGGGGTTCAAGTGGACTTCAGGAACAAAGCAACAAAAGAATTCAGACGTCAACCTCAACCTTTCCTCCTGGTTTTCTATTCTCCTCACACCAGCAGGCAGGAGTAGAGGCAGAGACCATCCACGTTTGTGAGGAACTCTCTGCCGCTGCTCACTATTTAGAGAGGAACTACATAAGAAGGATGCGAAACAATGAACAGCTCTGAAGAGGATTTATTTTATTTTATTATTAAATCATAGCTGTGTACATTAATGTGATCATGGGGCACCATACACAGGTTTATATACCATTTGACATATTTTCATCACACTACTTAACATAGCCTTCCTGGCATTTTCTTAGTTATTGTGTTAAGACATTTATATTCTACATTTAGTAAGTTTCACATGTACTCTTATAAGATGCACCGCAGGTGTAATCCCACCAATCACCCTCCCTCTGCCCCATATTCTTAGGTTATAACTGGGTTATAGCTTTCATATGAAAGCCATAAATTAGTTTCATAGTAGGGCTGAGTACATGGGATACTTTTTCTTCCATTCTTAAGATACTTTACTAAGATCTGAAGAGGATTTTTAAAGCCCCATGGTTTGTGCTTCTGTATCTGAGTTTATATTATCTATCATGTTTCTGCTTTCTATTTGCTTTGCTTCATCCTTATTTTTCCTCACATTTCTTGACTTGTCTATTATTTTCTTTTTTTTTTTTTTTATTGTTGGGGATTCATTGAGGGTACAATAAGCCAGGTTACACTGATTGCAATTGTTAGGTAAAGTCCCTCTTGCAATCATGTCTTGCCCCCATAAAGTGTTGACACACACCAAGGCCCCACCCCCCCTCCTTCCCTCTTTCTGCTTTCCCCCCCATAACCATAATTGTCATTAATTGTCCTCATATCAAAATTGAGTACATAGGATTCATGCTTCCCCATTCTTGTGATGCTTTACTAAGAATAATGTCTTCCACTTCCGTCCAGGTGAATACGAAGGATGTAAAGTCTCCATTTTTTTTAATGGCTGAATAGTATTCCATGGTATACATATACCACAGCTTGTTAATCCATTCCTGGGTTGGTGGGCATTTAGGCTGTTTCCACATTTTGGCGATTGTAAATTGAGTTGCAATAAACAGTCTAGTACAAGTGTCCTTATGATAAAAGGATTTTTTTCCTTCTGTGTAGATGCCCAGTAATGGGATTGCAGGATCAAATGGGAGGTCTAGCTTGAGTGCTTTGAGGTTTCTCCATACTTCCTTCCAGAAAGGTTGTACTAGTTTGCAGTCCCACCAGCAGTGTAAAAGTGTTCCCTTCTCTCCACATCCACGCCAGCATCTGTAGTTTTGAGATTTTGTGATGTGGGCCATTCTCACTGGGGTTAGATGATATCTCAGGGTTGTTTTGATTTGCATTTCTCAAATATATAGAGATGATGAACATTTTTTCATGTGTTTGTTAGCCATTCGTCTGTCGTCTTTAGAGAAAGTTCTATTCATGTCTCTTGCCCATTGATATATGGGATTGTTGGCTTTTTTCATGTGGATTAATTTGAGTTCTCTATAGATCCTAGTTATCAAGCTTTTGTCTGATTGAAAATATGCAAATATCCTTTCCCATTGTGTAGGTTGTCTCTTTGCTTTGGTTATTGTCTCCTTAGCTGTACAGAAGCTTTTCAGTTTAACGAAGTCCCATTTGTTTATTTTTGTTGTTGTTGCAATTGCCATGGCAGTCTTCTTCATGAAGTCTTTCCCCAGGCCAATATCTTCCAGTGTTTTTCCTATGCTTTCTTGGAGGATTTTTATTGTTTCATGCCTTAAATTTAAGTCCTTTATCCATCTTGAATCAATTTTTGTGAGTGGGGAAAGGTGTGGGTCCAGTTTCAGTCTTTTACATGTAGACATCCAGTTCTCCCAACACCATTTATTGAATAGGGAGTCTTTCCCCCAAGGTATGTTCTTGTTTGGTTTATCAAAGATTAGGTGGTTGTAAAATGTTAGTTTCATTTCTTGGTTTTCAATTCGATTCCAAGTGTCTATGTCTCTGTTTTTGTGCCAGTACCATGCTGTCTTGAGTACTATGGCTTTGTAGTACAGACTAAAATCTGGTATGCTGATGCCCCCAGCTTTATTTTTGTTACAGAGAACTTCCTTAGCTATACGGGGTTTTTTCCGGTTCCATACAAAATGCAGAATCATTTTTTCCAAATCTTGAAAGTACGATGTTGGTATTTTGATGGGAATGGCATTGAATAGGTAGATTGCTTTGGGAAGTATAGACATTATTTTCTTTTCATGTTCCCCCCCTTTCTATTTATGAAATGACACAATAATTTTTATTCATCAATTACCTTTGATTACATTTACAATTTCTGTAAGCAGCCTTTATTTTGAAATCTATAATTAACAATATCTTTATCCTCTTCTAGCTCTGAAACCAGTGATTCTCTAAGTTCAGAAACGACACTCAATGACCCTTGGACTGTAGACTCTAGACTCTAGTTCAGTGTCTAGGGCAGGCCTTATGCTATATTTTAATAAGCTCCAAGATAAATATGACACTCCTACTCCATGAAACACAACTTAAGTAGCAAGGAAGGCCTTAGACTCCCATCACTCTTTTCATTCCTCCTAACTTATATTCTCAATTCATCATTGTATTATAAATCTGATTTTCCTTTTTCTAAACCACTTTAGACATTATTATCATTATTTTATAAACGTGGGTTTATTTATACTTTTTCGTTATCTTTTTTCTTTACTCTTTGTACCTCAAACCTATCCTTTTGGGTTATTTTTTCCCACTTGATATGCTAAATGGCTGGTAACAAAGTTCTCAATTTACATGTATCAGAAAATGCCTTTTATTTTCCTTTTCCTTTTTATCTTTGGTATGCAAAAGTATTTTTAAAGTATTTTCCTACATGACAAAATATTATTCCATGTAAAATAATTTCGTAATATGCTATATTATCATTTCTTATTTAAAATTTTCTAATTGTCCCCAAATGTCCACAATACCAGGGATTTAATTCACTTCTTTTATGTCTTATGTTAAGGACCATTGTACGGTTAAGTATTTCCCTGTGCAAACAAAAAGTACTTTGCTGCATTACAACTTTGGTGCCCTACAATGCCTAGTTTCTCATCAGTTTTTCATCTATGGCCTCAAAGCAAATTGATAATTGTTACAAAATCTATATAATCATCAAGGCTTACAATAGTTGATCATTCCTCCCACTTTCTTAGCAGAAAAAAAATTCTCCTTACTAAACCAAGCTAAATATTATCCTAAATACTGTTACTATATAAATGAAGAATAAATTCAATATTATTTTTTCTTTAATTACCATATTTCAAAGGACAGAGTTCATTTAGCACTTGTTCTAAATAGGGAGGTTTAATTTTTTTATTGAGTATCATCATGAACCCAAATATTTTTATATATTATGTCTGAATCATTTATAGCCATTCTTCATTGAAGCCCAAATTGTCACAGATTTTACCAGAAGTCCCTTTAAGTTGACACCTATCCCGCCCCGAGTGAATTATCCCATGCCCATCAGCAAGCAGCAAACATAAACCAGCCATAGCTAAACCTCAAAGTAAAGCTTTAGGGAAAGGTAAGTCGCAAATCAGTTGCAAAAACACTTAAAGATACCTTTACAATGTGCGATGAGGAGAATAGGTGAGATTCAGAATAGTGTTATTCATTTCCTCTGTTTTTTGTTAAAAAGACTTTCTCATTCATTCATGTTAATATTTATTATGATCTTTCTCTATTCCAAATGCTCCTCAACTTGTTGAGGACACAACTCAGCGCAGAACATAGATACTTTTCCATCCTTCGTATGCTGCTATAGAGAAGGATTCTTTTTTTTTTTTTTTTGGCAGTTTTTGGCCAGGGCCGGGTTTGAACCCACCACCTCCATTATATGGGACCAACTCCCTAATCCTTTGAGCCACAGGCACTGCCCTGGGGAAGGATTCTTAATCAAGTAACTTCATTAGTAAATGTAAAATTGTCACTCTTATGGGTGCTTTGAAAGACAGAATCATAGAATCATAGATTTGGGGAATCATCCTCTATCTAGGAATGGAAGCATAAATCAGTCTTGAATAGACGGAGGCTGGGAGAAAGAGTGGGGTAATGCTACATGCAAAGATAAAATAACAAATTCTGTGCTAGGCACAGTGGCTCATACCTAATAATCCTAGCACTTTGGAAGCCACGGTGGGAGGATCACTTGAGGCCGGTGATTTTTCTTCTTAAAAGGCACTATGGCAATTATGAGGATGTTAAGACCAGCCTGAGCAACATACTGAGAAAAAACCCCAGTCTTTAAAGGAGGAAAAAAAGAAATTACTGAGCACAGTGGCACAAGACTGTAGTCCAAGCTACTTGGGAGGCTAAAGCAAGACAATCGGTCGAGCCCAGGAGTTTGAGGTTGCATTGAAGCTGCAGTGAGTTATGATGATGGCACTATACTCTAGCCAGGACAACGGATCAAGATCCTGAACCAAAAATTTTATATATATATATATATATATATATATATATATATATATATATTTCTGAATTAAAAATACATGAATTCATGGTAATGCAAGATGAGAATATTTCAAAAAACAAAAGTTGGCAAAGGCCACTGTCATTATAAAAAATCAAATGAAATGGTACTGAAAATATCCATTGAACTTAGGAAGGTGGCCATTAGTAAGCAATGAGAAACCTTGCAAAAGTTATTTTAGATAATGCTATTTATTTATAGATAAATCAAAATCTCTGAAACTATACCCAATAACTTTTAATAAAGGTTTACAGTAGAAAATCATGTTCAGAGTGGAGGAAGAGAACAAGTAAATTGTTTATTATTTTCCACAGCACTACAATTATTTTCATGCACCAATATTTTTTAAATCCAAAACAGAAAATTTCCAAAAAATCCTATTTCTGGGATTAAATTAAATCTAATTTTTGTTGTAGTAAAAGAATTATGTGCGAGAAAGAGTATTTGCATAATTTAAAGAGTATTTGCATATTTTGTGATAGTGTCCATGTGCAGAAGGATATAGATGATTACTGGGTGGGTAAATGAAAAGATTAATAACATATTTACAAATATTTCTCGAAAGCTAGAATAGAAATTCTAAACTCCTTGATCCTGGAGCTTTGTTTTTGCCTCAGGAATTTTTCTTCTTAAAAGGCAGTATGGCAGTTGTAAGGATGTTATGCTTCTATTACACTAAGTTTTTATTTTTATTCTGTTGTGCAAAACTATCCTGTAATTCTAGAAGGTTGGTTTTCATAGCAACTTTTTTTTAAGAAAGAGACCTACACTGTGGATCTTCAAGTGAAAGTTTTAAGCACAAGGAATTGAGTCTTTTCTCCTAAATATGTTTGCTTCATTAGGTTTCAGAAGAAACTTCCTTAATGAAGAAAAAGAAGAAAAAGACATGAAAACCTCCAGAGTTCTTGAGAAAGGCTTTCTTTGCATAGAATCGTTCATCAATTTCAACAGTAACAGAAAGTAATAGAAACGTGATCTGAATGGATAGCTGAAAAGTGAGTAGTAACTTACAAATCCATTGAAGTGGTTCATCAGATATGGGGCGCAGCAAGGTCCTTGTTTTATAAATATTTAAATGGTGTGTATATTTTTGCCAAAATTAAAGCATTTCTTACCAAAGGAACAGTGTTGATATAATGTGAGTCATGTGTTAAAGTACTTAGCCTTCAGTGGACAGAAGATTTGGGACATGAATTTTTATCATGGTTTAAGATAATACCTGGTATATTCACAAATACACAAAACTTTATTTAGAACTATATAGGAAGCAATTCCATCTGAAAGGTTTTTTTTATTAAAAATGTTTTTCAGGAAATAAGATAACTTTAAAGCTAGAAGTTTCTGGCATAGCATAATTAATTTGTTTTTAGGTGCTCCCCACTGTGTACCATCCATCCTCAATGTTAATCAATTTTGTTTCCCAATTTTCTTAATTTCTACATATATAATTTACTCCTAACTTATAGACAAGCATTATATTTATAGATTTTTTGCCACCAATGAACTATAAGTTCTATGGCCTGCTGAACTTCCAAAAAGAGAAAAACAGAGTATAAATTCAGTCTAGAATTTTTTTTAATTGAAAAGCAAAATATTAAGAATCAACCAATGTTCCCAAGAAAAAGAAGTAAAATCCTATTAAAATTTTTAAAGTATTTCCCCTATAAACCTTTGACAATTACTTAATCTTTTGGTCTTTTTGTTTACTGGATTGATATTCAGAACTATGGTGTTATTATTCTGTAAGTATTTTGTGATTTTATAAGAGAAAGATATTAATGGCTTGGGAAGAGTTTGCTGCTCTTACTACTCTCAAAAAAGAAAGAAGAGAAGGGAGTAGGAAAAATGTAAAAAAATATATATATATATCTCGTGCTATATAGTATCTTAGAGATAAGACTTTGGTATCATACCATAATGTCCTCATATAAAAATTATACATAGGCTAATCTGTAAAATAAGAGAAAACAAAGGTAGCAATGATTCTACATACTACATTCTGAAACTGTTTTTTTCAAACTGGCTTATAAACATAAAAACAATTTGTAATCCATTTTTTTTAGCATTTCCTTGGTTTTCTTATATATTAATTGGATGGCTATATTTTTCCAACATGATGTTTTAAAAATGCATATCATTAAAATTTGGATTAATCTTAAACATGGAAAATAAAGCAAAATATTTCTAATTATTGATGTATATTTAAAATATTTAGAAGAAAAACCTATCTGCATTTCAGTCAATGATAAATAATACAGGTCTGTATGTACGTGTACACACGTGTAGATGTATAAAAATATACATGTGTGTATATAAGGACGGATACCTTTCTAAATTTATTTATAGTATCAAAGAAAAGATGTATTTCAATGACTTCTGAGTCAATTGTAGTGAATTCTTCAATTGTTCAGAACTCCTTTCTCTTTTTAAATACCAATAGATCATCACCTTCCTTTGTCCACATTACAAAAAAAATCAACTTAAATCTCTGTCTCTAATGAAATATTAAATTGATTTCTTATTAAAGTTGACATCAGTTCAAGGTAAGTTAACCCTGGGAGGCTGAAAGAATCACATGAACTAGCAAAGATTTGTATGTGTGGTAAGAAACCTTTTCCCTAATTTATTTTTCTATATTTTTGAATTAACTCCTTAAAGCACTGAGCAGAGTATGTGTCCCATATATAAAGCCACCAAAGTTTGTCGGCAGTAGCTCTAATCTGCTGTGACCAAGTGTCAACCAAGCGTCTCTGATTCCTTTATATAGTTACCTTACATATTCAGGGCACACAAGAGTGTTCTTAGAGTTAACTCACAGAAACAGCATTTTAAAATTTCCCATGCATTGTCCTGGCTGGAGATATTATCACACAGGTCTTTTTACCTTATTGTTTTGACATGTCGTCACCTACCCATTCACTCTTGGGATCTGAGGTATCCTCTCTTCTGGTCCCAAGGTTATAGTTATCCCTCTGTTACCATAAAATCAGGGTGTCCAATTTCAGTTTCTGTAACTACACCTGTCTTCCAAATGGTTCCTCCCCACACCCAGATCTTTTGTCCAGAAGGGACAGGTATAGGAAGAACAAAGACTCTTGGACCAGAGACCCACATCCCTTTGGTATATAGACCCGTATGCCTGTGTCATGATACTGCTGACATGTCTGATGTTTCAAACCAAAGAAAAAGTGTGTAATGTTGGAATATTAAGTAAGACACAAAATCTACACATTTGGGCTATCATGGTACTGCCAAATCAAAACAAGTTTGCAGCCATTTCTAGCTGAGGCCAATTTTAATGGAAGATATTGCTGTCCTTGCTGCTTTATGGTGATTGCAGGCAGTGGTGTTAGAGTTTGAAATAAAAATAAGAATAGGCTGAGCATTTGTAAAATACTGCTTCATTTATACAAAAAAAAGAGAAGTCTTCATATTGTGATTTCATCTATCTTTTCAAACACCTTAGAGGAAGGTAATATTCCTTCCGACAAGAAAAAAATATGTGGATTATCCGTTATTATCCAATGCCAAAGCAGCAGAAGTAACACAGAAACTGGGGTCTTTAATACTAAAATCTAGTGCTTGTCCAGAGCTATCATTAATGCTTTCCTCCTAGGAGGAGAAGTCTTTTGTTTCGCATATGTAGAGACCTATTGCCATGTAACTTGTAAAAGTTCACAGAAAGCTTGGGGATTTTTGATACTTAATTACAAGGTTAGATCAACTAATATAATGCCCTGGATTCTCCGATTCTCATTAGCTATTTTTGATGTGGAAATTAGTGTGTGCATCAGTAGTTGCAGAAGGTTGATTTGGCCTAGCCTGGCATTCCTGGATGATGTGTTGGTGGAACGGGCAGCACTACTGACAATTCTTTCATTGGAGAGTGAAGATGAAAACAAACCAGTAAGTTCTCCCCGCATTGTTCACTAGCTCTTTGTTTTATCTTCCAAAGTCTGATGTTCGATAATGAATAAACTAGGATAAAATATGAATGCACCCTCTGTAAGAACCCAGCAGGAAACATTGGCTGTTGAGCCAGATCTCAATCAGCAAATGAAAGGGGCTCATTTTTTGGCATCAATACCAGGCCTGCACATTTAGAAGAAAATTCAACATGAGAAAGGAAGTATGTGCATAGGATGTTTGTGTGTGTGCAAAGGAATTAAAATAATTAAGCAGAATTAAAAGTTGCAATTTTATAGAAATATTGTAAATAGTATAGAAACTGCTTGATTTCCTTTCCATGTAAATTATGCTTTAAAAATATTTACTAAGTAATTCAGTATTTCCCTATTCTTCATTAAATTGGCATAGATACTTTATTAATTCACATAATGTTTTACCTCTTAGGGGCTAAACATCTTTTGAAGCTCATGCTGGTATAAATGGTCCCTCACCTTCAGAGAGAGAATTGGAGTCATTTATAAGAAATAAAATAATATGGAAAGTGGATTAATATAGAATGGCATGAACAGTGTCATGGCATTAGTATTAGTACTTCTTTCCCTTAATTATCAAATTAAGATCTTCTTCTCTCCTCCTGGTCTCCTATACACGTATTCCTTCTTCTAAAGGTTGGTACATATTGTTATTCTGGGGACAGTGCCGTAAGTAGTTCAACCACATCAATTTAAAGACATGGATCTGGGATCATGGCACACATAGCTAGATGGCACGTGGTCCATCCTGTGGCCCTTCTCCATCGATCTGCCTACCCTGAGAGCTGTCCCATGAACTTATCATCTCCCAATTCTTCCCTCTGTCACTCAGCTTGCAGACAGAGGCTGGCTTTTTACCTGTAGTCCTCTCTTCGTTCAAGATGTGACAAAAAGGATGGAACTGTTGGATAGACTGAAGTTCTTAACTATGTGAAGGGGGATAAAGCCCCACTAAAGGAAAATTTGTCAAGCAGGCAAAAATGATTTTGCGGCCATTTCCCCTTCATCCTATTTCAGAATCTAGGACCTGCTATGAAATGAGCCTTGAGGAAATGTAGGGACACAGGTAGGCAGACCCTCATTTCTTGTATATGTCTATTACTTGTTACCTCCTCAGAACTCATTTGAACGTCAAGCTCTCTTTTTAATTGTGTATCTCAAAGCTTAATTTCTAAATGAAAAAAAAAAATCTTCATGTCTAGCTAGAAAATCGGAGGGATATTTTGGATGGGGAAGACACTTTCCCAAATAACTATTCTAGGTGATGTTTCATGCAAATTGTGTGTAACATGCTATGAAGACAAGGCTCCTTTAGAAAGGACCTCAAGATTTTGTACGCCGAGGCTATTACTATAATTTTGTTTCTGTTTTTGAGCACACAATAGTAACTCATGTCCTTATTAATTCTAATTGATAAATGACCTGGCTTGATCCAGAATCACCTCAGTTTCAAGTTCAAGTGGAATGTCTGGAAAACGTGTAGCAGGTTCACTATCATTTTATATGGACATTGCAGTTGTCGCCTTTTTTATTCCAATCAGATGAATGTTCTCATAATCAGATAAATGTTCTTTTTTGATACCAACAGATAGAAACAGCCTGGTTGAATCACATTAAAAAAAAGAAATCAAGGTTTTTCCATTCAAGAGGATTTTTAGGCCTCATGTTTAATAATTAAAGTTTCTTAAAGAAATAAGTATAATAAAATATAAAACTATGCATTGTACATCCAGTGAAATTAGACAACATTAAGTTAAAAGTAATTTTCTTTTGTTTTTTATCTGTGATTGACATTCAATATATTTACTTAAGTTTTTTCCCTTGACCTGCTCCCTTCTCAGTTCCTTTTTCTTTATAGTTCTAAAGCTGAGATTGTTATCTGTTAATTAGTAGCACAAACTTCTGATGTTAGGGTTGCCTGAGGCAAGCATGTATCTTTGGTTAAGGACTACATTCCTACCGTATAATTAACTGACTTTCAACATGTAGAAAAAGAAAGGGAGAAAGAAAGAGACAAAGGAAGGGAAGGTTGTTAGAAGAAAAATAACCACCCTAGGAAAATGTATAGAAATAAATAAGTTGCATTTCTTTATAATATCACTAGGTAGCAGGTGACTGACTTCAACAACAAAAACAACAACAGAAAAACAGAGCTAGGGCAGTTATGATTTAAAAAATAGCCATATCTGGGAGTTGTTAGTGTTTATTTATTTGCCTATTTATCAGACAGCTCACAACTCAGATATTTCAGATTCATACTGGAAATCAAGTGATATAATACACGTAAAAGTGCTGTTAGTGCCTGGTATACAATCAGTACTCAACATATATTAATATTTTTGTCTGATTGGATGTCATAGAAAGTATTTTCTTGTTTATGTTGCTATTCAAACGCATAATCTTACATTTTTTCCTAAGAAGCTAAGAATCTCTATAACTAGTAATGTTTCCAAATAGTTTACAGAACTGTCTAAAATACTAAAATATAAAATGATAGAAAGTAAACATAGGTATTTGGTTGAAATATTTTTAAACTTCGAATAAATAATAATATTATTTTTAAACTTTGTATAAATAATGTTTTGTGAGAAACATAACCATCCAATTTTTACAAAGGATTCGTCTAACACCACGATGCACTGAACTAAAGTTTCTGAAATGTAAATATGTAAACATACATATTTATATTATCTTCATTGTCACGCGCACACATGGTTTTATAACCTGTAGTGTATTTCCCTTTGTGTTCCTTTAAAAATGGATATATTGACAAAATTTGCTCTTAAATATATAAGAGTTTGAGTGCTTGTTACATACAAATTTCCGCTTTTTCTTTTTTCATGAAGAATATGCCTTCATAAAATAATGGATACCTTGCAAGTAAAAGTGGCTGTCATAAAGCAATTTATATACAGTAAATTAAAAAAGGGAAAAATCGTAAATTGTAGCAGCCATTTTGATTGTTAATATTTGTATACCCTGAGAAGAAAAACTATAACTAGGGAGTAGACATACATGTAATTCATTTTCACTTTCCAAGATATAACAATGGCAAAATTATCTTAAAACCTAGCCCCAAAATGTTCATGTACATTTTTTCCTCAAATGGGTCATTTAGATAAGCAATAAATTGTACATTCTTTTGAGATGACACCTCATGTAGAAATTTGTACTCATTCTTTTAATAAGTACAATATATGGACAAATAATTGCAAATGAAAAAGTCAACAACCCTCTACTCTTGGGGGAAAAAAGAGAGAGAAAGGAACTTTAATTTATTAACTATTTGTTTTGTGGCAACATTATTTAAATATGAAAAACTACCCAGAAGACAAATATTATTATCACTTATTATTTATGAGAAAAATGAAATACATGTAAATAAAAACTTGCCCAAATTCATCCATCTAATAAGCAGTAAGAATTAAAGTTAATATATGCTCATATCAGGCTGCCTCTGATGAATACTTCTACTTAACAGATTTTCTGTCAATTAGAAATACAATGAATTTTCATTTAAAAAATGTACACCACTATCCTTTTGTGGTGTGTGTTTGTTTATAGACAGGCTCCCACTATGTTGTCCAGGCTGGAGTACAGTACCTATTCACAGGTGTAATTCTTCTTAATATGAAGAAATAAATGTGATTGCTTCTTTATGTGATAATGCCTTGTATCAGCAATGGAGATATGTTTTAATAATATAGTATAACAAATTGAATATGGATAATGGAGCAGAAATTCAAAGTAGGGAGAGGAAAAATGATATTTAAGCAATATAAAAATAATTCAAAATGCTGAAGGCACCTCTTCTCCTAGTAATACGGATTAGGTAATTTGGACTAAAACTTTCATAAGTGAAACCGGAAAACTTGGCAGTGGTGAGGGCAGTGTGTGGGGTGGGGAATCAAGTGTTCTCGAAACACTGGAGAGTAGAAAAGATAGTTTAAATTTACCACACCAGAATCTGGGAAAGAATAGAGGTCCACTGAGGAAAGCTTGGGATGTGGGGTCACTTTCTTTTGAAAGCATCTATCATTTCTGTGAAGCAGAGGCAGGAAGCACCGGGTGAAGTATATGCTCCAGCATAGATCTGGGAATTGACAGAACATGGAGCTTCAAAGAGGAGAAACTAGAAAATCTTCCACTTTAGTTTGGGACTGCCAAGGGCCCGTCCCAGGGTTAGAATGATTTTTATACAGAAACGTACTTCCAGAGAACGCAGGTCACACTCAGCTAATCGCAACCTCTCAAACTGGATTAAGGCAAATCCAGATTTTTAGTGTATCCATGAAGCTAGCAGAAGCAAAACGAAAAGACTTTGAAACAAGAAAACGTGTCTGGGCTCACATGATTTCCTCAAAAGGCTTTCAAACAAGATATCTAAATTATCCAAACAAATATAAGCAGATACACAAGATGATAAAACAGCATGACTGAAAAGCAGCAGCAATAATTAAACATAAAAACAGATCTGTGGGGGTTCTAAATATCTGAAACAAAGTTTGAAATAATTACACTCAATATGTATAATAATAGCCAGCATTGGAATTCAGAAGAAAATCACAAACTTTTTTAAAAAATAGAAATTCTAGCAATGAAAACTATAATAGTTGTAATGAAGGACTCAATGAATAGTTTCCATGTAATTTAAAAGCAGGTGAGAGAATTTGTTTAGTAAGAGAATTCAGGGGAGAATATTTTAATGCACAATAACACAAAATTAAAGAAAATAAATAAGAAATCTAAGAGGGTAGAATAAGAGTGTTTAACATAAGTGTAGCTGTAATCCTAAAGAACAGAAGAAAAAAAATGAAGCAGAAACACATTTGAATAGATAATAGATACAATCTTTACAAAACTTTTGAAAGACAAAACCACTTTTTAAAAGACTGAGAAAAAGCAAGGTAAACACTAGATCATTAAGTCTGAAATGTCGGATTTCTAATCAAAAGATTGGTTTATTTTGTCTCAAAGAAGAAGTATAATTAATCAAAGTATATGCCTACACTATTGACACAATTTTGCCATTTTAATGGCAGCTGTGTGTGCCAACAGTCAAGAAGCCTGAGAGCCAGGGTGATGGAATCATGAAAAGCATTTTCCAACAGCTGTTGGGAATTGGGCATTTTTCCTGCAAGAAATGGTCCAAACATTGAAAGAAGCAGTCGTCAGTTGGGGGCAAGGTGTGGTGAATATGATGGATGACAGGGAGTTTCAAATCCAGTTCCTGTAGTTTGAGCAGTGTTATTTATGTGACATGTGGCTGAGTATTGTCTTGCAAGAGGATTGGCCTGTCTCTGTTGTCCAATCTTGACTGCTTAATCAGTCATGTGGTCCAGTTGTTTGCAGTAGACATCCACATATCGACTGACTGGATTCTGTGAAGTTGTGGTAGATCATACCAGCATTGGACCACCAGACACCTAGCTTCTGTGATGAATATTTACTTTTGGACTGTGTTTTGGCTTTTTATCTTTATTCTGTTGCACACATGTGATTGTCAGACAGAATCCATTTTTCATCACGTCACAATACAGTGTAGAAATGGGTGGCCTTTATGTTGGGATGGCAAAGAAAGGCATGCTTTGAGAAAATTTCCCTTTTCACACTCATTTAATTCATGTGGAACCCATCTATCTAGCTTCTTTTACCTTGCTGATATGTTTCCAATGTTCTAATCTTGTTGGGATAGTAACCTGTCTGCTAATTCGTGCGTAGGGTGAGATGGATTCACTCCTCCTACAGCTTTCAGCTCATCATTATCCACCTTGGTCTCAAGTCACCCATAAGGCTAATTTTTAAGGTTAAAATCACCAGAACAGAATAACTTCTCAAACCACCAGGTACTGTGCGTTCATCAGCCACATCCTTTCCAAACACTTCATTGATATTTCAAGCTGGCCGAACTGCATTGGTTCCACAGCAGAACTCATATTCAAAAATAAGAGGAGTTTTTATTTATCTAAGATTTCACAAAATTGCTCTAAAAATACTTCTTTGAAAGATAACCACAAGCCAAAACGTGTGTTTGAAAGGATAAGAATGTACCTCACACACACACAAAGAAAAAATAAACAATAAAAAAAGAAGAGTCAAAGTAAAATGTCAGAGATCAGAGATACCAACTGTCAAATTGAAAGAGGGATGGAGGGAGGGGGGTGGGGCCTTGGTGTGTGTCACACTTTATGGGGGCAAGACATGATTGCAAGAGGGACTTTACCTAACAATTGCAATCAGTGTAACCTGGCTTATTGTACCCTCAATGAATCCCCAACAATAAAAAAAAAAAAGAAAGAAAATCTCCCACATATAAGAAAGTAAAAAAAAAAAAAAGAAAGTGGACAGTTCATACTTAATAATTAAACACAAAAGAAAGTCCACACCTAATCACATTAGTGACTGGTGAAAACTAAAGAAAACGGGGAGGTTAAAAATGTCTAAGGATTAACTTCTAATGTGTGACAGTTAAAACTTGACTTCTCTGTAGCTGCAGTGGAAAACAGAAGACAGCTGAATGATATTTTCAAAGTACTAAAAGGGAATAATTGCCAACCAGAATCCCATTTACAGCAAAAATGCCATAGAAAATTAGAGTGAAAACAATTCTAATTTCAGATAAACAAATTCTGAAAGCATCATTGTTAGTAGAACCTACTATTGGAAAGAAAAAATACCTTTTCAGAATAAATATATGGGATCTCAGATGGAAGATGAGAGATACGAGATTTCAGAAGAGAAACAAAAATGGTAACTGAGAGTAAATCTAAATAAAATCGAATGATAAAAAATAATTATTGGTGGCTTATATTCTGTATAATTAATTAGAATTTAATACACTTTAGTTATATCGTTACGGATAATTTTTTTGGTTTATTTACGATGATTAAGAATAAAGTGCGTAAGTTGAAGGTAGGTTCTCAACATTTTAAGGAACTGTCTGACAGAGAAAACGAGAGAAAGAAAAAAGAGAGGAAGAATGGCTATGAATATGCATATGTTTAAAAGTGATGAATCATTCTTTTTTTCCTTTCCCTTTCCCTTCTTAAATAATTCAGTCCAATGTCATTAGATGGAGACAAGCACATCTATGCCATGACCTGGAGTAGATATTTGGCCAAGCCAGGTGAAGAAAATATCTATGTAGAAATCCAAACAGACGTAGGTGTCAATGCCTGAGCACGTGGCGGACGTCTGCAGTTGGAGTGGCCGTTATCAGAGACCAGGTAGAGTGAAGGGGACGTCTGATTGGAAAAGGTAACAATGTGGCGTCTCAGAGTCCAATCCTGGAAGGTGAAGAAGGACACAGCTCCATGATGGGGGCAGCTGCATGACAGTGGTCAGAGCCCACACAAGGTGAATTAGCACAGGAAAGAGGATTAGCACCAAGGCGGAGAAGTTGTGCCCACAGGAGACCTGTTACAGGTAAAAGACCCTGATCAGCTAAACAAACATTTGAAAGGTAACGGAACTCATATTTCCCAGTGTTGCAGAAGATTACAAATACAGAAAGAGAGAAAATTAGAATAAATCAAATGGTGAATTGGAAGTATCAATGAAATCATGGTTTTCAATATATACAGGCAGGCAAACAAATAAAGACACGCAGAAGTTACACACATCCTCGCCTTAGTTCTGTTTCCTGAGGAAGACAGAGCACACAGCATGCCATGGCACAACCCACACCCGGCACCTACATCTCTTTTTCTAAATACTATTCTCAGCTAAACTACCGGTGCTCCTGGGAGCAGGTTAAATCTGGGGCTCGAGCAGGGAAAGTACAGGATGATCCTGGAAATCTTTCTGGTCCCTGCACATAACATAGTACTCAAAAGTTGTATATGGACACGTGTAAAGAACAGAGGAACTTACGTGAAGGAGCTTTCCCTGGACACATGAGGAATACTGTGAACATCAAAACAAATAATTGATATATACTGACTCAGTGAATCTGGAGACTGAGTCAGTCCTGACATAAATAAAATAATACATTGAAACTGGACGAGAAACAGGATACTCATGTAGTCTGGATAGGGGATATATATGTTCACATTGTCTCTGGAAAATGCCTCTTAATTATCAAGTGGAGAAGCCTGGGAGACACCACCTTCATAAGCAACCAAAGTGAAAATCGTAACAGAACAATTTGGACTCATATGAGGGACACTATAAAAGTGTTAAGATACACAAAAATTAAGAAACATAAAACTTTCTCAAGATAATTGCCATGGCATTCTATGCATTTTTGCATTCTTGTAAGCCATTTTTGGAAACACTCTTTCCACTCATTTTCTTCAAGGGCGATAAACTCACTCTGTGGGTCTGAACAGCTCCTTCAGGGCCAGAGAGCCTTCTTCTGGATGTGCAGTGTTTTACTGTAAGGAACAGGAAAGAATCACATAGGGTGGATGAGTGCTAAGTTTCACCTCTGTGGACTCCAGGAACTGAATGGTGACGGTGGCTGTGTGGGCAGACGCATTGTCATGGTGCAAGATGGTCCCTCACAGTCCTGTCCTTGGCCGCTGTTCTTGATGCTCCTGGTAGGTGGACCGTCGTGTACCAGTCTTTGGTAGGTGGACTGTCATGTACCACTGTCCAGAGGAGCAGCTGCAACATGACAAGTTTGGGAGAAGAAAGTTGCCACCACCTCCTTCGTTAGGTATATTCCTAGGTATTTCATTTTCTTTGAAACTATGGTGAAGGGAGTTGTGTCCTTAATTAGCTTCTCATCTTGACTGTGATTGATGTACACAAAGGCTACTGACTTGTGGACATTGATTTTATATCCTGAAACATTACTGTATGGGCAAGAGACATGAATAGAACTTTCTCTAAAGATGACAGACGAATGGCTAACAAACACATGAAAAAATGTTCATCATCTCTATATATTAGAGAAATGCAAATCAAAACAACCCTGAGATATCATCTAACCCCAGTGAGAATGGCCCACATCACAAAATCTCAAAACTGCAGATGCTGGCGTGGATGTGGAGAGAAGGGAACACTTTTACACTGCTGGTGGGACTGCAAACTAGTACAACCTTTCTGGAAGGAAGTATGGAGAAACCTCAAAGCACTCAAGCTACACCTCCCATTTGATCCTGCAATCCCATTACTGGGCATCTACCCAGAAGGAAAGAAATCCTATTATCATAAGGACACTTGTACTAGACTGTTTATTGCAGCTCAATTTACAATCGCCAAAATGTGGAAACAGCCTAAATGCCCACCTACCCAGGAATGGATTAACAAGCTGTGGTATATGTATACCATGGAATACGATTCAGCCATTAAAAAAAATGGAGACTTTACATCCTTCGTATTAACCTGGATGGACGTGGAAGACATTATTCTTAGTAAAGCATCACAAGAATGGAGAAGTATGAATCCTATGTACTCAATCTTGATATGAGGACAATTAATGACAATTAAGGTTATGGGGGGGAAGCAGAAAGAGGGAGGGAGGGAGGGGGATGGGGCTTTAGTGTGTGTCACACTTTATGGGGGCAAGACATGATTGCAAGAGGGACTTTACCTAACAATTGCAATCAGTGTAACTGGCTTATTGTACCCTCAATGAATCCCCAACAATAAAAAAAAAAGAGAAAAAAAAATAATAATAATAAAAAAAAGAAAGTTGCCACCATTTTCTTTCCAACCCTTCAGGGCCACTTCGCTTATGTTGGTGAATTTTTATCAGGAAAAAATTACCCCACTGTCGACTGACACTTATACTCTGGATCAAACTGGGAAATCCAGGTTTCATTACCAGTAACGATGTCAGGAACATTTCTTCACGCCATTCCACACAGATGCACATTAGCTCATCTGTCAAAGCGTGAGGCCCCATCAGGATGAAACTCTCCTGACTCTAAGAAAATCACACGGAACTTTTCACACTGTCGGTGGTCCAATCGTAGTGCTGCTTCAATGTCCTTAAATGTCCTTGATTGTCTTCGTGAACCATTTTTTTTCACAACTGCAAGGTTTTCCTCAGTCGCTTCAGTCACTGGACACCCACTCCTCCCCTCGTCTTTCAGTGAAGTTTGGCCTCTTTTAAATTCTTGAAACCATCAAAACTGTTGTACAGGAAGGAGTAAAGTCCCTGAAATCCTGTTGCAAACACTCAAGTCTTTGAAATTCCTTTAACTCACTTTTAAAATCACAGAAAATTATCTACCAAAAGTGTTCTCTTCCCAGCTCCACAGCAGACACGGAAGGAGTGCTTGGACAGGATCAAAGGAAGCCTTTCCAGCAACAGCAGTAAGCTGAGAAAGTTGAAACTTGCATGGGTAAACCAGAAAGGATGCTGCTGCTGACTGAATTTCTTGGAAGTATAATAAAGGGCCATAACACCATCTGTCTCAAAACTTTCATAGTGACATTCTCATGTTACATGATAGACTGCAATGGGAGAAACTTGATTTCTCTTTGTGATGTTTCTGTAAAAGTTGTGCAACCTAAATCTCATCATAAGGAAACATTTGGCAAGCCCAAATTGAGGAACGTCAGACAAAATAACTGCCCTAGAATCTTCTGAAGTGTCAAGATTACCAACATCAAAAATAGAGGAAGGACGTTTCCAGACTAAATAAAAGTAGAATTTAAAAAAAAAACACAAAACTATAGTCAAGTTCACTGCATGATTCTGAATTGTTCTGTTTGTTTGTTTGCAATAAAGGGCATTATTAGGATGAATAGAAAAGCCTGAAGGGAGTGTAAGGATTATAATATTAATTATCCTAATTGTGATGGTTGCAATGTGATTATACTGAAGAATGTTTTTGTTTAGGAAAACATATAGGAAAAATATAGGAAATCCACAAGAAAACAGGGATGGGGGAATGTTGTGTCTGCAGCCAACTCATATGTGTCTCAGAAAAACACTTCAAAATAAGTGGCGAATCTGGGGGGGAATTGACATACGTATACAAAAGAAAATATTTTAACATGCCTTCCTCAATAACAAAATTGGCCGTCAAATATCAGTCAGAATCTAGATGTAAACCGCTTTTTCTATGACACAGTAACTTGGAGCAGACCCCTAACTGAGAGGCAGTGCATAGTTAGGGGTACTTTGAAGGTGGCTATAGTGACAGTCAGCAAGGAGGTATGTAGCACTTTTTTCCTAGGATGAGTTCATGAACTTAATTGTCAGACTTTTGTACATTCAAAGATTGGAATAAGATGTCAAATAAAATGTAGTAGCACGGGTCTATAAATAAAACAAAAAATTAACTATAAATGAAAGATTGCTAAATAAAACAAGAATAACTTGTTCATCCAAAAAAAAACAACATTAGGAAAGCAAAAAGGCAAGCTGTGGACAGGGAGGGCATCTTCATAGGAAGTACAACTGACAAAAATGCCTGTTTCCTGATTATATGAGAACTGTTAAATATCAGTTAGAAGGGAAAAAAAATCTCAATAGAAAAATGGACAAGATTCTTAAACCTGTACCTCATAGGCAAGGATAACCCAAAGGCCTCTAAATTTATTTTAAATACTCCATCTGGTATTTACGAAGCACTACCCAATGACATGAATGTGCCGAAATTAAAATAGGCAAACATTTGGGCTAGAGACAGTGGTTCCCACCTGTAATCCTAGCAGCCTAGGAGGCCAAGGCAGGAAGATTCCTGGCGCTCAGGAGTTCAAGATGAGCCTGAAGAAGAGTAAACCCCATCTCTACTAAAAAGTAGAAAAATGTGGGCAGTGCCTGTGGCTCAGAGGAATAGAGTGCCAGTCCTATATACCGGCAGTGATGGGTTCAAACCCAACCCCAGCCAAAAACTGCAAAAAAAAAAAATGTAGAAAAGTTAGCTGGGAATCATGGCAGGTGCCTGTACATGGGAGGCTGAGGTAGAAGGATACCTTGAACCCAAGAGTTTGAGGTTGATATGAGCTAGGCTGATAGCATGACACTCTACCCTGGGGCAACAAAAGAGACATTGTCTCAAAAACAACAACAACAACAAAATTGACAAATGTCAAGGACGAGGAGCAACAAGTACTCTCACATACAGGTAATAATATAGATTAGTAAACGGCTTTCTCTACGATACACCAACCCTACAACACAATGATTTCACTCTTAGGTAAATACTGAAGAGTGACATACACTTATGAACAGCAAGAACAGTGTTACAAGAATGTTTTTACCAGCATTATTTAAAATAAAATAAGAGAACATAATAAATAATTTTGTAGCTACTTAATGGAATATGTAAAAGAATGAATTTCAAGCTGCACACATGGTTGAGTCTTAAAAACATAACATTGAGCAAAATGAACTACAGACATAGGAGAGCACATCGTATGGTTCTATTTACACATAGTTCAAAAAGTAGGCAAAACTAACATGCCAGAAGTCAGAACAGTGGTGGCCATGACAGTGATGGAAGGAAGAAGTGACATCTGGCGGGAGGTAGCTTCCAGGCCTAGTAATATTCGGTCTTGATGTAGGTAGTTTATTCTAGAGTTTGCTTTGTAATACATTAATGAAAAAAAATTATTGCAAAAATAAAAGGATTATAAAGAATATGATGCTGGATAAATGCTACTATAATATTAAATACTTCCTGTACTTAATACTATCTATACCTAAAGAAAATGAAAAAGATATTGCAAAAATAAAAGGATTATAAAGAATATGATGTTGGATAAATGCTACTATAATATTAAATACTTCCTATACTTAATACTATCTATACCTAAAGAAAAAGTAGTGATTCATTTACCTGGGCATATTATAAGAAAATGAGACATACCAAAATATGTACTTTTGTTTCAAATTCTTTGGTGAATTATTCCAAAAATATACAGAAGCTGATAACGAACACTTAAAATTTACCCAGTGTCCTCTGATGTAATTTCTCATAGTCATGAGAATCAGAATTATAAAGATCTTAGAAAATATCAAGACAAAACTTCCATAGAATTTGATATAAATATGACAACATACTTTGAAATGGGCCCAACTTTTATTGAGATGACCAATAGGTCTCATGGTAATAAAGATTCTGGGTTTGGTATATTTAAACATAAAGAATAAGGCCGCATCCCTCAGATATGGAAATCATGCTAGCCCTTCTACTCCAGTATATCAATGGACCCTGTAATCAATTTTTTAAGTGCATGCTTAAGAATGCCTCTCTAGTATCAACTTCAAATGAACTCTTATTTTAGAAGCACATGCTCCAGGTCACTGATACGAGTACTTTGTTTTCATCCAAGCAGCTAGCCAGGTGTGGCTTTATGAAGGATGTCTACTTTGTGGCACTGGCCTGAAATGTTTAAAGTGACATATTCCTTCATGACACTGTAAATCATCTTCCTAGATGGCAGAGCATGAGGACATATCCTGAGCGTTCTATCCCTTGCTAATAGGCATATTTGATGAATATTTAAAATGAAGTTATGCTTGACTTTGTTTTTAAAATATTATCATAAATTATTAAAAGCGTTGTAGGAATAAATTACAGTTTTCTCAGTATGTTGATAGATGTTCATTTTAAATTAATTCAAAAGAAAAATATTATTGTATAATCACACATTGCTGCCCAGAATAGGGGACAAGATAACTTAAACTTTACTTCCAGTCTGTGCTTTGCGTAGAGGCGGTGGCCTTTCCTAAGAACATTTTACTAATCCACTACACGTGTTAGTCTTGGCTCTGAATTGGGCCTCCAATGTGTGCCAACTATGATGGGTAAGCCAGCCAGTGAGATGTAAATATTTCTTCTTCTAATCACTCCCAATGACAGGCAAGCTCACCTCCCTCGGACATCCATCTTCTGGCCAGAAAGACACTGCATGTACACTTGTTCTAACTTTCTGCCCACTTGATACACACTGCAATCTTTATACACCTTTGTACTGCACTCTAGGTATGTGGGAAAGACAGGGTGTTTTCTCTATAACTCTTTTGCTTGGGAACACCTTACTTCTCTAAATAAGGGTCTCAGTTTTTTTGTTTTTGTTGTTGTTGTTGTTCTGGTTTTTTTTTAGAGACAGAGTCTCACTTTATCACCCTCGGTAGAGTGCTGTGGCATCATAGCTCACAGCAATCTCCAACTCCTGGGTTTAGGCGATTCTCTTGCCTCAGCCTCCCAAATAGCTGGGACTACAGGTGCCTGCCACAGTGCTCGGCTATTTTTGTTGTTGTTGCTGCAGTTTGGCCGGGGCTGGGTTTGAACCCGCCACCCTCGGTATATGGGGCCTGCGCCCTACTCACTGAGCCACAGGTGCTGCCCAAGGGTCTCAGTTTTAAATGATACCCCAAACGGTCAAAAACAAAACAATGTTAGCAACTACACACACGCTTCCAAGCTAGATGCCACATTCATTTAGGGTTTGCTGAGGCAGTAAAACAAAACAAGACATTTTTTATGACGACATCCAGGAAAAAAGGACACAAGAACTGCATCTGAAGAAGGTAAGAGAAAAAATGTCTTAGCAGATGTGTGTTGAGATGCCATGGAATTTTCTGTGCCTGGCCCTATCAGAGACAAGCACATTTTCCCCTAGCAGCTTTAAGGAGACAGAGTGCTGAATCCTCCTGGAAATATAGGAAGATTTGGTGTCTCTTAGATTCTGAACCCCTATGACCAACTCCTTATCAGCACCACATGATGCCATGTATCAACATTGAAATAATTATGGCCCAAAGAGGAGGGAAGATAATGTTATTGACCTTGAAAAGCAAAATCAGAATAGGATATGATCAGCCTTTAAAAAACTTTTTTTTTTTTATTGTTGGGGATTCATTGAGGGTACAATAAGCCAGGTTACACTGATTGCAATTGTTAGATAAAGTCCCTCTTGCAATCATGTCTTGCCCCCATAAAGTGTGACACACACCAAGGCCCCACCCCTCTCCTTCCGTCCCTCTTTCTGCTTTCCCCCCCAGAACCTTAATTGTCATTAATTGTCCTCATAACAGCCTTTAAGACTTTTAAGACAAAGTTTTAAGAGACTTGAAAGGAATGAGTAGCCCTGTCTAGAGACTGCCATGAAAGCTGATGAGAAGAGTAAGGGTTTGGGGGAGGGGGTAACTAGGTGTATCGGAGTTTTATAAGGTGAATGGGAGTGGTCCAACAAAGTGAAGAAAATGTTTTGGGAAGAAATGATCAGTGTGATGAGTTTCTAATGAAAGGAAGCCTAAGACTGCTTGGATAGGAGCAGGAGGCTGAATGTTGCTGAGGCATGAGGTGCATGAATACCAAAGGATATATCAGGTATAGACTGAAGACACAGAACAGGGAGAATTTGTAGCTTTTCATGTTATCCAAATATTCTAGAATATTCTGAGCTGAAATTGTGTGGATGGATTTTTTTCCTATATAATTTTAAGGTAGAAGTAATCACAAAATCTGGAGACGAGAACGTTTGATAATTAATTGTAAAATGTACGTGGTAATTTTTTTCCACTTAAAGGAAGTATTTATTTATTTATTTATTTTATTAAATCATAGCTGTGTACATTAATGCAATCATGGGGCACCATACACTGGTTTCATAGACCGTTTGACACATTTTTATCATACTGGTTAACATAGCCTTCCTGGCATTTTCTTACTGTGTTAAGACATTTACATTCTACATTTAGTAAGTTTCACATGTACCCTTGTAAGATGCACCGCAGGTGTAATCCCACCAATCACCCTCACTTCACTCATCCTCCCCCCTCCCCTCCCCTCCCTTTCCCCTTTCCCCATATTCTTAGGTTATATTTGGGTTATAGTTTTCATATGAAAGCTATAAATTAGTTTCATAGTATGGCTGAGTACATTGGATACTTTTTCTTCTATTCCTGAGATACTTTGCTAAGAAGAATATGTTCTAGCTCCATCCATGTAAACACAAAAGAGGTAAAGTCTCTATCTTTCTTTAAGGCTGCATAATATTCCATGGTGTACATATTGTTTGGGATTCACTGAGGGTACAAAGAATTAGGTTACACTGATTACAGTTGTTAGGTAAAATCCCTCTTGTAATTGTGTCCTGCCCCCAAGAGGTGTGCCATACACCGTGACACTCCATCCCCGCTCCCTCCATCCCTTTCTCCAATCCCTCATTCTCCTACCCCATCCCTTGTGTTAGATCTTCTACTGCCTTCATATTAGAATTTTGTACATTGGATTCTTGCTTCTCCATTCTTGTGATTCTTTACTGAGAAGAATGTGTTCCACATCCATCCAGGTTGATACAAAAGACATAAAGTCTCCATCTTTTTAATGGTTGAATAGTATTCCATCGTATATATATATCACAGCTTATTAATCCATTCCCGGGTTGCTGGGCAGTTAGGCTGTTTCCACGTTTCTGCAATTATAAAATGAGCTTCGATAAACAGTCTAGTGCAAATATCCTTATGATAACAGGATTTTTTTTTTCTTGTGAGTAGATACATAGTAATAGGATTGCAAGATCAAATGGTAGGTCTAATTTGAGTTCTTTGAGGATTCTCCATACTTCCTTACAAAAAGGATGTATTAGTTTGCAGTCCCACCAACAGTGTGAAAGTGTTCCCTTTTCTCCACATCCATGCCAGCATCTACAGCTTTGAGACTTTGATGTGGGCTATTCTCACTGGGGTTAGGTGATATCTCAGGGTGGTTTTGATTTGCATTTCTTTGATGATCAGGGATGATGAGCGTTTCTTCAAATGTTTGTTAGCCATTCATCTGTGTTTATCAGAGAAGGTTCTGTTCATATCTCTTGTCCAGAGGTAGATGGGATTGTTTATTCTTTTTCTATTGATCAATTTGAGTTCTCGGTAGATTCTGGTTATCAACCCTTTGTCAGATTGATACCCTACAAGTATCTTTTCCCATTCTGAAGGTTGTCTTTTTGCTTTATTTGTTATCCTAAGCTGTGCAGAAGCTTTTCAGCTTAATGAAGTCCCATTTATTAATTTTTCTTGTTGTGACGGCCATTGAAATCTTTGTCATAAAATCTTTCCCCAGTCCAACATCATCACAAGTTTTCCCCACTTTGTTCTAAGATTTTTATCGTTTCATGTCTTAGACTTAAGTCTCTTATCTATCTTGAGTTAATTTCTGTAAGGGATAAAAGGTGTAGGTCCAGTTTCAGTCTTTTATATGTGGTTATCCAGTTCTCCCTGCACTATTTGTTGAATGGGATTCTTTTCCCCACAGTATGCTTTGGTTTGGTTTATCAAAGATCAGTTGGCAAGTAGAGACTGTTTTCATCTCTTGGTTTTCTATTCTGTTCCATATGTCTATGTCTCTATTTTTGTGCCAATACCATGCTCTTTTGATTACTGTGGACTTGTAAAATAGCCTGAAGTCTGGTAAGATTATGCCTCCAACTTGTTTTTATTACTAAGAATAGCCTTAGCTATACAGGGGTTTTTCTAGTTTCATAAAAAATGAAGTACTATTTTTTCCAGTTCTTCAAAATATGATGTTGGTATTTTAATTGGGATTGCATTGAATCTGTAGATTGCTTTGGGTAGAATAGACATTCTGATGATGTTGATTCTTCCCAGCCAAGAACATGATATGTTCTTCAAATTGTTAGTGTCTTCTGTAATTTCTATTCTTAGGGTTCCATAATTCTCTTCGAAAAGACCTTTAACCTATTTTGTTAGGTATATTCCTAAGTATTTCATTTTCTTTGAAGCTACTATGAAGGGAATTGTGTCCTTGATTTGCTTCTCAACTTGGCTTTTATTGGCAAATACAAAGGCTACTGATATGTGGACATGGATTTTATACCCTGAGACATTACTGTATTTCCTAATGACTTCCAGGAGTTTTGTGGTTGAGTCTCTGGGGTTTTCTAAGTATAAGATCATATCGTCAGCAAAGAGGGAGAGTTTGACTTACTCTGCTCCCATCTGGATGCCCTTTATAACCTTCTCTTGCTTGATTGCATTGGTTAGAACTTCCAGACTATTTTGAATAATATTGGCATAGTAGACATCCTTGTCTGGTTCCAGTTCTAAGTAGAAAAGCTTTCTGTTTTATACCATTCAGTATGATGTTAGCTGTGTTTGTTGTGGACGGCTTCGATCAGCTTAACAAATGTGCCATTTATGTCTATTTTCTTAAATGTTCTTGTTAGAAAAGGACGCTGCATTTTGTCAAATGTTTTTCTGCATCTATTGAAAGAATCATATGGTCTTTGTTTTTGCCTCTATTGATATGGTGTATTACATTTATGGATTTGTGTGTGTTAAACCAACCTGCATCCCTTGGATGAAGCCTATTTGATTGTGATGTGAAATTGTTTTAATAAGTTCTTTTTTTTTTGCAGTTTGGGCCCACCACCCTGGGTATATGGGGACAGCACCCTACTCCTTGAGCCACAGGCACCACCTGTGTAGTGTAGTTCTCCTTTTTAGTTGGGTCCTTTCTTGGTTTTGGAATCAAGGTGATGTTTGCTTCATAGAATGTGTTAGGTGAGGTTCCTTCCTTCTCAATGTTTTAGAATAGGTTCTGCAGTATAGGTACACACTCATCTTTGTAGGTGTGATAAAATTCTGATGTGAAGCCATTTGGTACTGAGTTTTTTTTTTATTTTTTGTTTTTTGCTTTTTTGGAAGCTTTTATATTGTTTCTGTAATCTCAGTGCTTGATGTCGATCTGTTCATGAGATCTATTTTTCCCTGGTTAAGTTTAGGAAGATGGTGTGATTTAAGGTATTGGTCCGTTTCCTCCATATTGTCAAATTTCTGGGCATAAAGTTTTGGGTGGTAGTCAGAGATAATCTTTTATATCTCTTGCATCAGTGTTATTTCCCCCTTTTCATTTCTGATTGAGGTTACTAAAGATTTTAATTTTCTGTTTCTGATTAATCTGGCCAATAGTTTATCAATTTTATTTATCTTTTCAACTAATTGTAATTTATCTTTACAATTTTTTGTTTCATTAATTTTCTGAATGATCCTTTTATTTTCAATAGCATGTGTTTCTGATTTAATTTTTGTTATTTCTTTTCTTCTGCTAGGTTTGGGATTGGATTGCTCTTTTTCAATTTATTTAAAATGATTCATTAGGTTATTGATGTACTCTCTTTCTGCTTTTTGAATGTAGGCATCTACTGTGATAAATTTCCCTCTTAGGACTGCTTTTGCAGTGTCCCACAGGTTTTGTAGCTTGTGTACTCATTGTTTTTATACTCAAGGAAGTTAGTGGTTTCTTTTTTATATCTCTTCCTTGACCTAGCTGTCATTCAGCATAAGGTTGTTTAATTTCCATGCCTTTGTTTAGGTATGACAATTTTTGTTGGAGTTGAGTTCCACATTTATTGCCTTGTAGTCTGAGAAGATACAAGGTAAAATTTCAATTCTTTTAATTTGGGTGAGGTTTGATTTGTATCCTAGGATATGATCTATTTTGGAGAATGTTCTATGGGCCAATAAAAAGAACATATATTCTTTAGCTTTCAGATAGAGTATTCTATATATGTCTAGGGCAGTGGGTCTCAACCTTCCTAATGCTGCAGCCCCTTAATACAGTTGCTGCGACCCACAGGTTGAGAACTGCTATTCTAGGGTCATGTTTAAGTCCCTCAAATATTTGTTTAGTATCTGTTTAGAGGATCTGTCCAGGGAGGACAGGGAGTGTTAAAGGGAGGATCAGGGAGTGTTAAAGTTCCCTGATTTTATTGTGTTATGTCATATTGCTCAGACTCATTAAGGTCTGTTTCAAGAATCTGGAAGCTTTTAAGTTGGTTGCATAAATATTTGGAATTGAAATGTCTTCTAGTTGTATTGTTCCCTTGACCAATATGAAGTGTCCATCTTTGTCTTAAATTTCATTCCTTTAAATCCACTTGTATCTGAAAATAAGATTGTGATCCCTACTTTCTTTTGATTTTCATTTTCCTGAAATAGTGTTTTCCATCCCTTTACACAGAGTCTTGTTTTGTCCTTGAAGGTTAGGTGTGTTTCCTGGAGATAACATATGGATGCCTTGTGCTTTTCTATCCAATCAGCCAGCCTATGCCTCTTCAGAGGGGAATTCAAGCCATTAACATTTGTTGAGATAAATGATAAGTGTGGTAGAGTTTGGGAGGGGGGAGGATGGGCGAAGGGAGGGTGATTGGTGGGATTACATCTATGGTGCATCTTACAAGGGTACATGTGAAACTTACTAAATGTAGAATATAAATGTCTTATAACACAATAACTAAGAAAATGCCAGGAAGGCTATGTTAACCAGTATGATGAAAATATGTCAAATGGTCTATAAAACCATTATGTGGTGCCCCATGATTGCATTAATGTACACAGCTATGATTTAATAAAAAATAAAGAAAGAAAGAAAAAAAAAGTGTGGTAGAGTTCTATTCATCTTATTTTGTAAAAGTCCATTGTTCAGTTGCATCTTTTGTATCATTGTGGAAGCTAGGTTTTCTCCTTTAGTTTTGGGGTGTTTACTTTGCTTGTGGTCCATTTTGATGGTCAGTGCGTAGAATAGGTCTAAGTATTTCCCATAGAGCTGTTCTTGTTGTGGCAACTTTTCTCAATGTTTGCATATCAGTAAAATATTTGATTTCTCCATCAATTTTAAAGCTTAGCTTAGCAGGATATAGAATTCTGGGCTGAAAATTGTTTTGTTTAAGTAGATTAAATGTAAATGATCATTGTCTTCTGGCTTAAGAAGTTTTATTTGAGAAGTCCACAGTCATTTTGATGGATTTGCCCCTGTGGGTCAATTAGTGCTTACTCCTGGCAGCTTGTAGAATCTTCTCTTTTACCTTCACTTTGGACAAGTTCATGACAATGTGTCTTGGAGAAGCTGTATTTGCTTTGAGATGACCTGGGGTCCAATATCCCACTGAAAGGTGTGTGTTAGAAACTTCAGTGAGATTTGGGAAATTTTCATTTATGATATCCTTTACTAGGGTGTCCATTCCTCTGGGGCCTTCTTTTCTCTTTCAGGGATACCTGAAGATAACTCATATGCTTGAATGCTTCATGAAATCCCATAATTCTGCAAGTGAACATTCTGTTTTTTCTCTCTATTTTTTTCTGTCTCTTTAACTGCCTCAGTTAGCTCAACAGCTTTATCCTCTACCTCTGAGATTCATTCTTCTGCATGGTCTAATCTGTTACGTATACTTTCTATTGCATCTTTAAGTTCCCTGATTGACTGGTTCATGCCTTAAGTTCCACCCTATCCTTTCTACATTCTTCATGTCATTCATCTCTTATTTGATTCTGTTTTTGGATTTTCTTTTGGCTATTTTCAACTATCTCATAAATTTCCTTCATTGTTTTTACCATCCGTATTTTAAATTCTCCTTCTGTCATTTCTAACATTTCTTTATATGTTTGATCCTTTGTAACAGCTACCTAATGATCCCTTGTGGGAGTTGTTCTGGTTTTTCACTATGCCAGATTTCTCTGTTATTTCTCCCTCATAAGTGTTTTCTTTTTGTCATTTCTTTGCCCTACTTTTTCCTTTCACTTCCTCCTCCTCTTTAAGTTACCATGCCTCTGACCTAAGGTGTTAAAGTGCAAGGATGCTTCTCCACAGCATTCATCCTCTTCTTGGTGTTATGAAATCTCCTGTTGCCTCTCTGTACCCACAAAGGAATATTTCTGGGTAGACCCCACAAGCTAGAGGAGCCTAGAGTTTTCTCTCCCCAATCTCACCACACCCAGTTGCAAAGAAGCTGTTTCTAGTCTTCCATCTTGCTCTGCCCCAGTATACTGTAATTTAAACACTATCTCTTAAAGTAAGATCCTGTTAGACAAGTAAATAGGAATCTACCTTCACATACTGAAATGACACTTAAGAAAACCAAAATTTTGTTCTACAGTTTTCTCTTGAAGTCATATGTTTCTAGTGGGATGCTCTAGGTGACAGGCTTCAGAAATATCTTCTATGTTTTTATTCAAAGCTAATTTTATCTACTATCTCTGGGAAAATGTATTGAGGAATATTCCCTTCTTGAGCTTGTTACTAAAGCATCAAAATCCCATGAATAGCATGAAGTTTAGATTTTTTCTCCTAATATTTTGATTCACCATATACTATGTTAAATCTTTCGAGTTTGAATTTTTTTTTAATTTGCAATATCCTAAGTTTTTCTTCAAAGTAGAGGAAATTGCAGGTAGAATATGTGTTTTTCCCATTGTACTTACTTACAATTATAAAAAATAATCAAACTTCTCTAAAATTATGGGAAAATGCCTTAAATTCTTTTAAGAGATCCAAATCTCTGGTCACTTAACTTTGTTTAAAAAGACTTTACCTCCAATTGTAAGTGGTAGAGTGAATTTTGTTGGAATTTGCCCCAGAGGTTGCTCTCTAAAATAACCACTTTCCACAAACATTCTTTTCATATTGTCACATTTAAAGAAGATCCTTCAGCTCTTTCATTTATAATCAGATGCCTCCTTTCTCCGAGTAAGCTTAAGGGAGAACATAGGGCACATCAGGAAAGTTTCAGCTGAATTGAATACCAATGAAGTGATAACTTCAAAGAGGTGTCATCAGTTTGTCACAGCAGGTGACAAAACTGATGACACCTTGCAGCTGCAAGACAAAAAACTCAAGTGTTGTGTGCTCAATTATTCATAACCTCTGTGACTACAGAACTGATCTACAGTGATTTCTCAGTCATGTGTTTTATCTCTCGGCTCCATTACTAATATGCCAAATAATAAGAGATGTCAACAAAATGGTTGTGGCTTCATACCTCAGAACACAACTTGTTCTAACATTTTGAAAGTGTGGAAATTTCAAGATATGTTACTTGCTTTTCACACTTTTTAAAAAATCAAACTACATCTAACGTCTTTACATTGCATAGTCTGAGTAATGGATATATTGTCTCCTGCTTTAGCAAGTCTCATTGAACATTCCTGAGTGAGAGCTAATGAGAGGACTGAATGCCCAAGACTTTTAACCTTCCTGACCTCTGTTCCTCTCAGTCATCTCACATGCATCCAAGTTACCAGGTGAACCCATGCCCTACAATGTGTAAGCTTTTCCATTACTTTTCTAAAATATAAAATTACAGAGAAATAATTCATCATAGTCATATTTTAGTAAGTTAGGATCAAAGTAACCCATAATCGAATGACATGACATAGGTTATATCATAGCAATAAAAGTGCAGTGTTTTGAACAAAATAATCTCTGATACAAAAGCAATCACTCCAAGTATAACATTCTCTGTTACATTTCTCCCAGTCTCCATTTCCAGTTCTTCCCAATTCAGCTTGTTTTATTCTTTCTCCCACCTCATCTCTTAGCTGTTTATAATTTAGAATCACTTAGTGCCTCTGACATCTTAGCACACTGTTGACCAGCAATTTTACACACAAACTAACCACACTATTGGGTAATTCGTGACCAGTTAGCAATGTGTTAAATTAGATTAGAAGAAAACATAGAAGCAGAAAAGAGAGACATTTTATTAAAACTCTATCTTTAATTCTTACTATGTATTTTAAGAGTTAAAAATACATATTTAAGATAAATATATATTGCATAAAATTTTAAAATGTATTAACTTCATTCATAAAATTTTAGTGACAGCTAAAGCTGCTTCTAAGCACTTAATACTAATAAGTAATTTGTAAAGAAGCTCTATCACTCATTTTCATCAAGGCAAATTTTTATCTCAAAGTGAGATCAGTGGCTGATGGGGAGTAGCACTTCTCAGTTTAACTCCTATTTCTATAAGGCTCCAGTCAAAATACAGAATAAAGAGCTATTTCTATAGCAAAGTCCATAAATCAGACCAGTAAGTATTACCTGGTATTTAGCCTAAGCAAGAACAACATTACATATGCTCAAAAATGAGTTCATTTTTCTCTGTGAAAAGTCTCTCTGTGTCGATTCAATTTTCACATCCCAATATTAAGATGTTAAGAGATGTTTACTCAATGTTTGGTCTTCTTAATAATCAGATTAACCAAAATCAAATGAAAGATTTTAAACTAAGATCCTAGTCATGTAAGCTTACCAATACCCATATGTCATAGTCCCTTATTTCCTTGGCTTATTTCCCTTGTGATAAATGTTTAGATTCAATTAGCATACTATTAAGTGTCTGCTATATACCATGCTTTGGTTTAAATGCTTTCACACATGCAAGCTCATTTAATTTTTAATTGGTACACACACACACACACACACTCCCCTACCTCAGTGGCATGAGTAAGAGGGGAATTTGTTAGAATTTTTGAAACCACTAACGACAGGTCTGAGTTACACAAAATGTTAGTAAATGTGAAGAAATATATTTTCATGAATTATGTTCTCAGAAAGATTTTGGCCTGATTATTTGAATAGGTACAGTTGCCACATTTCCTGAAACAAAGTGAATTTCTTTTGCATCTGTACTGTGTCCACCGTACCTTACATTATCTTGATATAATAGACATTTGTTTTGCTTACTCTTAGCCTGCAGTCCTGAAGTCTGCTTAGTGTTGCTTCACGTTGATCCTAGATGCTTCTGTGATTTCTCCAGGGACAGTAAGAAAGGCATGCACATTGTTAACAGTACCATTTCTACTTTGATCTTTATCACTACATTTCTACTGAGTCTTACACTTTCACATGCTTACAACTGGCATTTTTAGACAACACCTCAACTATGTCAGCTATGTGGAAGTTAGCTTCTCTAGCTTTTATACATCAAGGATTTAAGAAGCATCTTGAGAGAAATTACCAAATTTCTATACTTGGAAAAATCTGCTGTGTTGCTGTTTTTCCATAGCAGTGTGATATGAGGATGTCAAAACAAAACTATTACACCTCTGCTTCTCAGAGTCTCTAGGGCTTTGTCCATCCTTTACCACTTTTGACTCCTGCCTGATTCATTTCTTTCTATCTCTAAAAATCATTTACTCTGTAGCAAAATTAACTATAACAGTACCCATCCTAGAAAAACAAAAGTCCCCTTGACCTATTTCCTTCTGCTTTAGAGTTCCATTTTTTCTCTCCCCTTTGTAGCCAAGCTTTATGGAAAATGCATTAATATATCCTCCCTCTATTTCCTAACCACACATCCAAACCTCAATTCATTCCAACTTGGCTTGTGTCTCCAGCCTACTAACCAAACTTAGCTTGTCAGTGACCTCCACTTTTCCAAATCCCATTGGGTTTTAACTCATGTTCAGATTCTCAGCAGCACTTGACTTGGTTGCACTATTTTTCTTAAAATACAGTGTGCTCCAAAGGTTGCCCATCCACTTGCCATACATAGGGAAAAATGGAAAATTGTAGCTAAATGCACCTTTATTTACAAAATATTCATTACAAAATTTTACAAGGAGGTGGCTGACATGTAGAGAATATTTTGTGAATATTTCATGGTATGTGGCTTCCCTGAGCTTTTCTACTCCTGCAGCTCTTCCTTCTGTGCATTTCTGACTTCTCTTTATTTATATACACAACAAAATTTGCAAGTTACAAGGTCTACATTCTAGACTTTCTCTTATCTCTATATTCTCCTGCTGGTTATTTCATTTATTTTTCTGGGTTTAGATATCATCTATACACTTATGGCCTCTCCACCACCAGAACAGACATTATTTCTCTTGTAAGAAGAAAGCTGATGTTGGAAAAATATCTTTTAAGACTCCATGTAATTTGTCAAAATAAACTCAGAAATATCATCTTACTTTGTTTTATTGTTGAGTATTTAAATGTCTCCATTTAAATATGTCCTATGCTGGGCACAGTGGCTCACACCTGTAATTCTATCACAATGGGAGGCTGAGGCAGGAGGATTGCTTAAGCTCAAGAGTTCAAAACTAATCTGGATGACATAGTGAAATTCATTGCTACCAAAAAAAAAAAAATAGCCATCCACAGTGGTTGGTACCTGTAGTCCTGGCTGCTCAGGAGGCTGAGACAGTAGACTCTGGTAACCCCAGCAATTTGAGGTTACAGTGAGCTACTGTGACACCACTTCACTTTACCCTGGACAATAAAAGGATACCCTACCTCAAAAAGATAAAACAATTAAAATATGTCCAATTAATTCCCTCTCCTTCTGAATTGTCTTCACTGTCTCACTTCTCCATGTTCATTGAGCTACTATGAATACTACAGAGTATGCCATAAAAAATACACACAGTGCTGCTGTATTTAAAATTATTTAAAAGTTTATGTGACATGATATTTATAATTTAACCTACTAGAGATAGAAGACATACATAAAACATTTAAGTTTCAGGATATGCAATCCTCAATGCTTCTAAGTATATATGCAACAATTGATATGACATTCAAAGGAAGAAAAGATCAATGTTGGCTGGAGTGATCTAAGAAAGAAGATTAAGGAGTGGTGTTAGCAACATGCAGAATAGGAGGCTCCTGACTCTCCCTCCACCCACTGATATACCAAATAAATGTCTATTCATGAATCATTTTTCTCTGAGAAAAAGTCAGAGTCTAGTTGAGAAACTCCTGCCCTTTGGACAAGTGAGAAAATATTCACAGCAAATGGATAGGAAAAGCTGAGACATACTCAGCCACAGGCCCATCCCAGGAACAGGACCATAAAGTTGAGAGACGAATCCTCAACATTCAGCTTCCCTCTGTGGGGTGGATGATTTGGACCTCACATATTCAGCCATTACTAAGCTTTCCCCATGGACCGGCTCTTAGTTCACCGACCCTAGGGGTGGAGGAGACTAGGTACATGCAAGTCTCCATAGACCACAGGAAAAAAAAGCAGCAGTTACAGGAGATGAAAGTAATCTGGGCTTCATCCCTGGGAAGCAGTGCAGAGAGGAGCCTGAAAACACAGCTGCCTTCTCAGTGGTGGGGGCCACACTCTCCTTCTTGCTATTTGGCCTGGCTTCTAACCAGTCTACATTGGGTAGCTAAATAGGCAGACAAATATTAGCCCACTAGAAGTATTAAATCACCTCTTCCTGGGCCTTCTTCCCAACTCATTCCAGAGATAACTCCAGTGTGTTAATCCTTTCTCAAAGGAGTTTATTTACATTCAATTAAGTACCCCAACTTTCACAACTTCAACCTGAGAAACTCTGTCTTATTCTTCCTAGCTCTGGGAACAAAGGGGACTGACATATGTAAGTCTCTCTAGACCACAGAGGAAGTATCAGCAGTTTTTACAAGTGTGAAATCTTTTTCAGGAGCTAGATTCCCCCAAAACACTGTAGAGAAGGGGCTTGAAAATACACTCACCCCCATATTTCTTCTCCCAAAGAATTATGACATACTGTTCTAGTGGTTACTTGGTGGCTTAGGTCCTAACTAATTGGCATCAAAGAGTTGAAGGAGTATATGAATATTAGCCCACGGGCACCCTGAGAAGCAGATCACTACTTCCCAAGCGTAGACCCAGTGGAACTGCGGGGCCTATTCGGCCCTTCTGGAGGAGATTTCTTTACACATTGAACACCCAACTTTATACATGAGTCTCTCTGGACCACAGCAGAGAGTGGCAGTTTTATATGGGCTTGCGTGTAACTCCAAGGGCTTTATCACCCAGGAGGACAGAAGGGGCCTCTTACAAAGTACTTCTTTATTTCTCCCCAGAAGGGGTTTATGCCAAGCATGGAGAGCTGAAGCTTCTCTGGTTACCTCTGGAAGGACTTCATCCCAAACCTCCTTCTTAGCCCTGGGAACAGAAGAAACTAGACATACATGACTCATCTCAGATCACAGAACAAAGAAGTGGTTCCAAACGGGTGCGCAAGCACTTCCAGGGCTACACCCTCCTCCAGCAGTGCAGACAGGGGGTGGGAATTTACAGCTCTCATTTTCTTTCCAGAAGGAGTTTACAAAACACTCTCCCAGCAGCTACTTAATGGCCTGGCTTTTCACCAAACTTACATCAGGAAGATAAGTATCTCAAAACACAACAAGAATTTGTGCCTTAACAAGTCTTTCCTGAAGCTTGCCCAGTGATAAGTCTGGGTCTACCTATTTTTACTGGGAGCAGTTCTGCCATGCAACAGATGTCACAAATTCTGTAGCTCCCACCCAAGAGACTGCCTCCTCAATGAACTTAACTCTGCGTTGTTGGAGTTTCGCACACCTGACTTGCCATAGACCAGAGAAAACAAAGAGGCAAACATACAACAGGCCCACATTCAGCACCTCCCTCCCCAGGATCAGAAGATGCATCCTGAATGTAAGTATAGGCATTTGCCACAGATTGCTGCCCTGGGTTAGTCTTGACAGTGAAAGATAAACACCTGTGCTCAGTTCCACCATGATCATATAATAAACTGGGACATACACATAACACCCCAACTTTCTAGCTACATCCAAATAGTCTAGTTTCCCCCTCACCACCTCAGAATACTGATAGGACTTGGCACACACCTAGGAGGACAGGAAACCATAGTCTGGACTCTGGACAATGGCAAACTTTTAAGAGGCACTTTAAAATCTCTGGCTAGACAGATTAATGAGATACGTCTCATATGCCAGGTTAGTCTGACAAGACTAGTGGTGATAGTTGTGTTATTTAATGTGCAGAAACCAACACAGAGAGTCAAGGAAAATGTAGGAATGGGAAAATACATTTCAAATAAAGGAAAAAGAAATACATACATTTCAAATAAAGGAAAAAGAAATATCTACAAACCAACCTGAGTGAAGTAACAATATGTGATTTACTCAACAGTGACATCAATATAATGGCCATCAAGCTGCTTACCAAGGTCAAGGAGAGCAATGCAAAAACAAAGTTAGAAATTCCACAAAAAACTGGAAAGTATGAAGAAGAGTAATATAACTGAACTAAAAAATCTAAGAGAAGGGTTTAACAGCTGACTGCATCAAGCACAAGAAGAGAACAGTGAACTGAAAGACAGGAAGCTGGAAGTCATACAATCCAAGGAACAAAAAGAATAAGGAATTTAAAAAAGTAAGGATGGTTTAAGAGATGTATGGGAGGCTTGTTGCCTGTAGCTCGGTGATTAAGGTGCCGGCCACATACACCAGGGCTGGTGGATTCAAACCCAGCCCAGGCCTGCTAAAAACAACAATGACCACTACCATAAAAAAATAGCCAGGCGCTGTGGTGGGCGCCTGTAGTCCCAGCTACTTGGGAAGCTGAGGCAAGAGAGTCACTGAAGTCCAAGAGTTTCAGGTTGCTGTGAGCTGTGATGCCACAGCACTTTACCAAGGGTGACAAAGTGAGACTCTGTCTCAAAAAAAAAAAAAGAGAGAGAGAGAGACTTATGGGCTATTTACAAACACAAAAACATACAAATTACTGGTGTATCAGAAAAAAGAGAACGGAACAGAAAATACGTTCAAAGAAATAATGGCAGAAAGTTTTCCAGCCTGAGGAAGGAAATAGAATATCAGATCCAAGGAGCCCAAAGACACCCAATAAGAAGAATCCAGAGACCCACACAAAGACATTATAATCAAACTGGCAAAAGTCAAAAGCAAAGGGTTTTGAAACTAGTGAGGGAAAAGTAAATTATTAGCAGCATAGTTTTCAGTAGAAAACTTACAAGCTAAAAAGGAGTGGGACAATATACTCAAAATTCTGAAAGAAAAATAAATGTGCTCACAAGACTGCTGTATCAGCAGTAAGGTCTTTCAAGAATGAAGTGGTGGGTGGCACCTGTGGCTCAAAGGAGTAGGGCGCTGGCCCCATATGCTGGAGGTGGCGGGTCCCAGCACTCGCCAAAAACTGCAAAAAAAAAAAGAAAGAAGTGGTGATAAAGACTTTCTCAGATGAACCAAAGTTTATCACCAAAACACCTGACTTAAAAAAATTCTAAAGAAAGTTCTTCACATTTGAAGGAAGAGGGTGCTCATTAGTAATGTGGTAATATGAAACTCACTGAGAAAAGTGAATCCAGGATACTCTAATACCGTCGTTGTGGATAAAGCAATTATATCTCTAGTGCAAAGGTTAAAAGGCAAAACTATTTTAAAAAACTGAATATGCAATAACCTTTTAAAAATGTAATTTTTTAAGAAAATATAAATTGTGACATTATCATAAAAACACAAAGTATTGGAGAACGGGGGATAAAAGTGTAGAATTTGTGTATGCAATCAAAGTCAAGTTGTTTTCAGCTTAAAACAATCAGGAATGAGTGCAGGATGTTTTCTGTAAGCCTCAGGATAACCACAAAACAGAAACCGATAATGGACAGACAAAAGATAAAAAGAAAGAAGCCAAATTATAGCACTTCAGAAACTCATGAAACCACACATACAAAAAAGAAAGTAATAGAGGGGAAGAAAAAACACAAAGCAACTGGAAAATAATCAGAAAACAATTAACAAAATGGCAGAAATTCTTATTAATAATTACTTTGAATGTAAATGGATTAAATTCTCCAATCTATAGGCACAGAGTAGCAGAATGGAGAATAAATAAGACCCAACTCTATGCTGCCTACAAAAGACTTGCTTCGGCTCAGCGCCCATAGTACCATGGTTATGGCGCCAGTCACCTACACTGAGGCTGATGTGTTTGAAACTGACCTGGGCCAGCTAAAAAACAATGACAACTGTGATAAAAAATAGCTGGGTGTTGTGGTGGGTGCCTGTAGTCCCAGCTACTTGAGAGGCTGAGGCAAAAGAATCACTTACGCTTGAGATTGCTGTGAGCTGTGATGCCATAGCACTCTACTGAGGGTAACATAGTGAGACTCTGTCTCAAAAAAGAAAAAAAGACTTCACTTTGAAGGACAGCCACGGACTGTCATTGAAATGATGAAAAAGGATATTCAACATAAACGCAAACAAAAGACAGCAGGGTTAGGTATACTTGTTTCAGATAAAATAGATTTTAGGTAAAAAACAAAAAGAGAAAGAGAGAAAAGAGGTTATTATGTTGCAATAAAAGGGTCAATTTATCACGAGGATATAATTGATGTAAGTATATATGCGCCCAATATTGAAGCCACTGAAGAGCTTACATATGTGAAGTAAACGTAGGAGATCTGAAGGGAGGTATAGACAGCAAAAAAGCAACAGTTCACTGCTAAAAAGTCAGAAAACAACAGATGTTGGCAAGATATGGAAAAAAGAATGCTTAGACATTGTTGGTGGGAATATATATTGGTACAAACTCGATGGAGATTTCTCCTGCAACTAAAAGTAGATCTAGTATTTGATTCTGTGATCCAACTACTGGTTATCTACCTAAAGGAAAATAAATCATTTTATCAAAAAGAGAGCTTATACTTTTCTGTGTATTGCAGCACAAGTCACAATCACAAAGAGAAGGAATCACCCTTAGTTCCCACCCACCAATGAATAAATAGAACACACACACACATACACACACTCACACATTCACACCACAGAGGACTACTGAGGGATGAGAATGAAATAATGTCGCTTGCAGCGACTTGGATGAAACTGGAGACCGTTACCTTAAGTGAAATAACTCGAACAAAATACATGCCCGCAGGTTCTCACTTCACAAGGGCTACGCAAGGGCACACAGAGTGGGGTGATGGATGCTGGAGACTCAGAAGGCGGGGAGCTTGAGAGGGAGTGAAGGATGAAAACGTGCCCATGAGTACCATGTGTGCTAGGCAATGTGTACACTAGCAGCCCAGATTTCACCACTACATTTACATGTAACAGAATTCAACTTACGCCCCTTAAATCTATTAAAAGAAGAAATAGAAGAAAAAATATAAAACAGACCTAAATCCAAAAGAACCCACCTCTCTCAACACTATTGTTTCAATAATTAAAAAAAATATATGAATAGTTTGTCATATTAGATTAGAAAAGTCTTTCATTTACTTAAATACAATCATTCTTAAATACAATTGACTCTTTGTCTAGTCAGCAAGAGAATTGCCCCGAACCCAGGAGTTTGAGGTTGCTGTGAGCTCTGAGGCCATGACATTCTACCCAGGGCTGGCAATATAGTGAGTGAAGCTCTGTCTTAAAAAGAGAGAGAGAGAGAGAGAGAGAAATTAAGAGAAATAATTAGTTATACATTAATCTGAATGAATATTTTTCAGAATATAATTCATAATAAAACATTAGCTGTATGTATTCATTACTAAATAACTAAGTAGATTAGTTTGATACATTGCCATGGTAAGATATCAAACAATATATTGAAGAGAACTGTGTGTATATCAATTGTATAAAATAAATGATCTGTGTTTATAAAAACAAAATCCAATATAAATGTCAAAAAATATTAATATCAATAATTACCACAGAGTGATTGTATTAGTTGATTAATTATGCTTCTCTATATTAAATTATTACTTATATTACATTAATAATCAGAAAACTTAAGTAAATAAAAGGCTTTTCTAATCTCTCCAAGAAGTTTTTTCTTTTTTTTTTTGCAGTTTTTGGCTGGGGCTGGGTTTGAACCCGTCACCTCCAACAAATGGGGCTGGCACCCAGTCCTTTGAGCCACAGGTACCATCCATCTCCAAGAAGATTTTTAAAGAACACAGTGGTGGTGATACTTCCCCTTCAGATACTGCCGACAGTCTCTTCATTCACACTGTTCCTTTTTGCCTTCAAGCAAAGTCTTTGAGTTATTGGTGTAGTACGTCTTCAATATATGCAGTAATTTATCTTATAAATTCCAAAACAGGAGAAGTCAAACCTGATATCCTTGCTCGATTCATATATATAAGCAAACATATGATTAGCAATGATTTTTTATAAAAATGATAAGTGTACAAATATCACTTTAGCATTCATTATCTTTAATTTACATTGCCTTTTTAAATAAAAGATCCAGAGCTTTGATGATGATGATAATGACAATAATAATAAATCTTTGAGCATGAATTATGGATCAAGCTCAGGTCTAGGTTCCTTTGGTGTATTTCCCTACTTAATTTTTTTTTTTTTTTTTTTTGCAGTTTTTGGCCAGGGCTGGATTTGAACCCACCACTTCTGGCATATGGGGCCGGTGCCCTATTCCTTTGAGCCACTGGTGCCACCCCCTACTTAATTTTATTAGCAGCCTATGATACTAATGCTCATATCCCAAGAAGAAAATGAAGTTTAGAGTTATGAAGTGATTCTCCCAAGGCATGTGGGTAATAAGTGTTGCTAGGATTCAAATTCATGTCTGTGTAATTCCAAAATCCATCAATGCTCTTAATAGTCTTCATTTTTAGTAAACAAATTTGTTCCAACTTGGGCACTATTCAACAGAAGGCCTCCTCTTTTGTACCTAGTTCTTTGCTTTCTTTTATTGGTCTCTAAGTTCACTGTGTGGCTGTGGGAGAAATATTCTCTCTGAAAAGTCATTATTTCTCTTTGTTTTCAGTTAAAGGATTAGATAATTTGCTACTTAATATCCCTGTGCAAAAAAGTGAGATGTTTTGTAGTAACAAGGAAAGATTCAACAGAATGGGAAAAAAACTAAGAGATTCTAATTAATCTCTTAATGCTGACACTTTGATCAGCTGACACTTTGATTTAGCTGCATAAAAAATTATATTGGACTTTGTTAGTAGCTTAAGTCAGTATTAACTTTTTAGAAGCACAGAATGAATGATAGAATCTTAGAGCTGGAAATGGACTATTGGAAGGGTGGTACCTGTGGCTCAAATGAGTAGGGCACCGGCGGTGACAGGTTCAAACCCAGCTCTGGCCAAAAACTGTAAAAAAAAAAAAAAGAAAGAAAGAAATAGACTATTGGAATATAGTCCAATTGTGTTAACAGTGGACAGTTGTGAAAATGTATTCCAAAGCAGTCAATTCCACAGTTCAAATTTTCATATCTAGTTATACTAGATGTTTTCAGAAGCCAGACTAGTACTCTTTTTACAAAAATTCAAGGTTATTAATTTAAACATGAATGTTGACTATCTATATAATGTATAAATAGCAGTTATTTGTAGAAATCATTATTCCTGGGAAATAATCCAAAAATGACTAACTCAAGATTTCATAGCCTGTTAGATGATATTTCATTACAATTAGAGATTTCTACAATTAGGCCAATACAATTAAACCACTACAATTATGAAATTCTAACAGGAATTTTAGTCTGTTTGCATTAATATAATATGTAGTGCTTCTATGAATACAAAAGGAATATAAACACTTGTATTATGAACCAGTCAGTTAATTCTAAAATGCTTAAATTGGCCTATGTACATTTTGAAAGCAAAAAAAAAGGTAAAATAAAGCATTGCATTAACTTATCTAACAAGAAAATTAGAGCTTACTTTAAAAGCCCATGAATAAAGACGTAACATTCTGGCCATCTCTTTACATGTGGTCGGCAAGAAGAGTCATCCACTCAAACAAGACTAAGTAACATGCCGTAGAGATGTAAAGAGGCCAAGATATTTCCTGAAAGCTTATCTTGCAAAAGGTTTCCCTGTTTACAATATTTCTCTGCATGTTAAGGTATGGCTCTTGCACATTCAAAAGTGGACAAAGAGGCTGTTGTTAATACAAAAAAAAATCCCCTTCCCCTTTCCATGTTATTTGATGCCTCGGGGCTACAAGTGATCTAAAGATGTCTGGGTGCTGAAACAAAGAAGTGGAAAGAGGCAGTTTGGACTTTATACTAAGACTCACTCTTGGGTGGGAAAGTTAGTAAGCTCTGTTTTGGGTGTTTTTTTTTGTTTGTTTGTTTTTTTTCAGATTTATAGATAAGAATCTATGGTGTGCTCATTTTCCCTTGGCTTTTTCCCAACACCCTAATCCAAAGCTTGCCGTTAGGTGTAGGTATGCATTTCCCTCACTCCAGAGACCAGCACGTGGGTGGGATCGCCTTCCTGAATTACAGACACAGGCTGTGTTTTTTCATTATATACAAATGGGAGCTGCAGTGCATCATAGTACTTATGGAGGTGCTTGAACTAAAATAAAAAAGAGTGCAATACTTAAAGGTATTTAAGCGGCACCAAAGAAGAAAATACGAGGTGAATTGTCTACAAAGATGGTCACCAACAATTGCTCCAATCTCTGTTCACTCATTTCACTTCTTCCATCAAGCACTGAGGTGTGTGTTCCCATCCCTTGAACCTGAGCTGGGCTGGTGATTTACTTTGATCAATAATAGGATGTGGCAGAAAGAATGTTCTGAGACTGAGCCCAGACCTTCAGATACCTTGTAGGTTTTCCTTGGCTTTCTTGAGACTGTCTGCCATGTAAAGAAGTCTGTCCCTGGAGGATGGATGATAGATGGTAAAGGGAAAAGAAGAGACCCAGATACCCCAGACCATTCAGCCGCAAGTGACACCCCAAATGTGCTAGTGAGGAAATCTTGGACCCCCAGCATATTCCATTAGAGTTGACGCACCTCCAGCCTGAACACAGCCGGCCTTCAGAGTCATGAGAAATGAAAAGTCATAACTATTTCCAGCCTCTGCACTCTGGTGTACCTTATGTAGGAATTGATAACTGAAACAGAAACCTACTACAGCTGGCGTGGCAGGCAATACAATTTCAGCCTGCTACCCTCTGCGATCTGCTTTAGTTGAGTCTTGTCCACTGCATTTAATACCTCCGATTATGCCTTTTCTAAGTTTGTTTCTGAGGCACCACACTCTCCTGACTCTCTTCTGATCTTAATTCTGTTATGTTTCCATTATCAAGTCCCTTCCTCATCTTACCAGCAAACACGGATGATTCCAGGGTTTGAATTTTGTTTCCTTTTTCTTTTTATGGTATAGCATCATGTCATGTATCCAGTCATAACTTGTGCCTTTCTTATCCTTGGCAAACTCAGAGGCCGTCCCCTATTCTGTCATTTAGACTCCTGACGATGTGCTGGAAAACTGTTTAAATGTATGAGTATTTGAAATTAGGTGGTAAACTAAGCTCCAAAATCATCTCCAGTAAATTGTACTATGCAAAAAAAATTTTAGCTTACCCGTTTACTTTGCTCTCCAGCTAGTCTTCTGAGCCATTCGTCTGTAGATGACCTTCCCACTGCCCGCCTTCCACAGCTAATCCACCAGTGTGTTTTTACAGTTGCCACAAGAACACGTCTCTTGGATACGTCCCTTCATTTTTTCCACCTGTTTAACCAAAGGACTTCAATATTCATTACCTTAACTAAATAAATCATTTTTCAAGTTCTTTATTTCTCTTTATTCCTTATTTCTGTTCAAGGGACTTTTGAAAACACAGATCTTATCACATAACTTTCTGCTCTAAAACACTAACTGGCTCCCCGTGACTACAGCGGGACTTCCTATCTGGCGTGCTGTGCACAATAATAGCAATATGCACACTGGCTGTGAATGTTTAACAGACTGCTCACCATGAGAAAGAGTATGTGTCTGAATACAGAGTGTCCATAAAGTTCACGTGCAATTTCAAATAGTTTGCATAGTAAATTGCACACGAATTTTACGAACACCCTGTATATACATGTATGCATATATATACAGACGTGTGATGTATACGTGTATATCAGTTTAGTATGTTTTACTGACTTAAAGAATTAATACAAGTAATAATAAAATATGCAGCATTCTTATAAATTGCATATAGCCAAGTGATTTCAACAGACTGCTTTTGTTGATTTTTTTGCTGAACTATTGTGTCTGGAATGCCGGAGCCAAACTATGGTAGCAGTTCATGAACTATAGTTCTGATATAAATGGTAATATTTCCAGTTACATTAATGTATATGATGAAATTGAAGATGAACAACGATGAAATATTCATAACTTCACTCATTAGACAATGACATGACTAACTGAATGGATAACAGTTTTCAAACATTGGTAAAATATTTTAATTCTTTATGCTACCCAGAATAAATTATACACAACACACTTTTAAGTCTAATACATATTCTTAACATAACTTCACCACTTTGTAAAGTGCAGAATATCAACAAAACAATTAATAAAAACCTGATTGGTAGGGTTTACCTATTTTTCCTGGTAGACATAGTCCCACCACAGTCAATTTCAAGCTATCAAGGTGCTGTCATTGTATGATGAGAGACATGCAGCAACTCAGAATTATATAATGTTCTAACATTCTAATAAGATGGAAATAACCTTAGAAGCATACCTAAAAGTAAAGTGTAGTAAGATTATCGGGAAATTCTAAGTTTTGAATATTACCTTTTAAAATGATTTATTTAGTTATAAGTTTATATAGTGTGATATTTAATAATGGCTATGTTTATCAATCAGCTTGCACAATTCCTGCAATTTGAACAATGACACTCTTTAGCCAGTATTACCTGGCTCCAGCACCCAACATGGTGTGCCTGAGATCTCGATTTGTTTGCCTCTAGACTCTGAACCTGGTGGAGCCTCAGAAACAACTGGTCTTCTAGCTATCATCCTCACATGGAGAACTCCGGACATTTTTTGCTTTGTGAATCAAACCTCCATGAAACTATCCCTATCCCCATGCAGATAAACATGACTTCTTCCCTTATACGCCACTTTTGTTTTTTTATTAACTTATAACTGTACAATTATGGGATACAATCTGCTGATTTGATATACAATGTGGAATGCTTAAATCAGACTGATCAACATAACCAATGTCTCACTTATTTATTGTGGTAAGACATTTATACTGTACTCTTAGTAGTTTTGAAATGTACCATTGCATTACTTACAATTGGTGAGGTCCCACCAATACCCTCCCTGCTCCCACCATTTTCCCTCCTTCTTTCTGGACTATGCTTACGTTTTACCATTCATATGGATGTGTAGGTGATAATATATTGGTTTCACAATAGTATTGAGTACACTGGATACTTTTTTTCCATTCTTGAGATACTTTACTAAAAAGAATGTGTTTCAGTTCCATCCAGGTAAACATAAAAGCTGTAAAGTCTCCATCCTTATTATGGCTGTATAGTATTCCATGGTATCCAGGTACCACCATGTGTTAATCCAGTCATGGTTTGATGGGCATTTGGGTTGCTTCCATGACTTGGCAATTATGAATTGGACTGCAATAAACATTCTGGTTCAAATGTCCTTGTTGTAAAATGATTTTTGATCATCTGGGTAGACACCTAGTAGAGGAATTGCAGGACCCAACAGTAGGTCAACTTTTAGTTCCTTGAGAATTCTCCAAACTTTTTTCCAAAAAGTCTGTGTTTCCAATCCCACCAGCAGTGTAGATGTGTTCCCTTCTCTCCACATCCACGCTAACATCTATAGTTTTGGGATTTTGTGATGTGGGCTAATCTTACTGAAGTTAGGTGACACTTCAAAGTGGTTTTGATTTGCATTTCTCTGATGATTAAGGATGACAAGCATTTTTTCATGTGTTTGTAGACCATGTGCCTGTCATCTTCAGAGAAGTTTCTGTTCAAGTCTCTTGCCCACAAGGAAATGCGGTTGTTTGTTCTTATTGATTGATTTGAGTTCTCTGTGGATTCTAGTTATCAAACCTTTGTCGGAAACATAATCTGCAAAAACTCTTCTCCCATTCTGAAAGCTGTTGGTTTGCTTTATTTACTGTGCTCTAGGCTGTGCAGAAGTTTTTCAGCTTTATCAGATCCCAGTAATATATTTTTGGTGCTGCTTCAATTGCCCAGGGGGTCTTCCTCATAAAATATTTTCCCAGGCCAATATTTTCAAGCATTTTCCCTGCACTCTCTTCTAGTGTTTTTGTTTGTTTGTTTGTTTTTTGCGGTTTTGGCTAGGGCCAGACTCAAACCTGCCACCCCTGGTATATAAGGCCGGTGCCCTACTCCATGAGCCACAGGCACCATCCTCTCTCTTGCAGTACTTTTATAGTTTCATGTCTTAAGTTTAAACCTATTATCCAGTAGGAATCAATTTTTATTAGTGGTGAAAGGTGAGGGTCCAATTTCAGTCTTCTACAGGTCACTAGCCAGTTCTCCCAGCACCATTTGTTAAATAGGGAATCTTTCCCCCATTGAATGTTTTTGATAGGATTATTAAAGATCAAATGATGATAACTGGCTGGATGCATCTCTAGGTTCTCTATTCTGTTCCATACATCTGCCTCTCTGTTTTTGTGCCAGTACCATGCTGTTTTGATCACTATAGATTTATAGTATAGCCTGAAGTCTGGTAACATGGTATCTCCTAGTTTCCTCCATCTCCTGCAAAATCTATCACAAATACCATGATTGTCATTTTCATACTGCACTAAGTTTTAATTCTCTGTAGCACTGGGAGTCTAAGGTGGAAGGATCATTGTAGGCCAGAAGTTCAAGTCCAGCTTGGGCAATAGAGCAAGACCCTATCTCTCGATTTGCTTCTTTTATAAAGAAAATTAAAAAATAAATTATCCAGGCATGGTGGAATGCACCTATATTGGCTGCTACTCAGGAGATTCAGGTGGGAAGATTGCTTGAGCTCAGTAGTTTGAGGTTGCAATGAGTTATGATTGTTCCCACTGCACTCCAACCCAGGTGATGGAGTGAGACCCCCAACTCTAAAATAATAATGATGATGATGGTTTGTAGCCAAGAACTTGACCTACAGCACATGTTCCATTTATTATGTAGAAATAACTGCATGAAAAGTGAGTGAGTTGTTAGGGTTGATAGAGAACAGAAAATGGAAAATTTCCACCCGAATGCAGGATTCTCTACTATCCCAAGCAAACCAACCTTCATTATCATCATCTAACAGGAAAAAAAGTGACTCATTTTCATCAGGCTCAGTAAGATAACTCTGAAGAATAACAGTGTGTCAGCTGTCAGCAATCTCCTAAGTAAATGATCAGCAAGCTTCAGGGACCAAATATACTTCAAAAGATTCTCCTTTAGAGAATCTGACAAGATACTATATTGTAAACTTTGCTGGAAATTTTCAAGTAATGAAAGTAGTGAGATAACTATCAGTACAAACCTTACTCACAAAGCAAGGACTCACACATGCTTCTGAGTATTTCCCTAACACCTGCAACGTCTCAGGATCAACTAACAATATTATCACCACTGCCAGAAATGAAAGTAAACACCCAGGGGAAATAACTCCAGAGCACTTGTGAAGGGACGTTCCAAACATTACTGAAAATATACTTTGAATTCAAAAGCAAAACACTAAAGGCTGAATCCTGTCTACATTGCCCTCTTCCAACTAAAAGATCTCCATAAAGATTAACTTAAAAGTCTGCAAATTGTGCCCATTGAAGCCACAAAAATCATTGAAACCACTATTTCAACCTGATCACATTTTGTCTATATGGTGCAAATCATTGCAGCTGCAACTGATTGGTAATAAAAACGAAAACATTTGTTTAACAGCTACTTTATTCAGTGCTGATTATCACTAATTTCCTAACAATATTAATACTGATCAGACAAAAGCTTGATAACTAGGATCTATAGAGAACTCAAATTAATCCACATGAAAAAAGCCAAAAATCCCTTATATCAATGGGCAAGAGACATGAATAGAACCTTCTCTAAAGATGACAAACGAATGGCTAACAAACACATGAAAAAATGTTCATCATCTCTATATATTAGAGAAATGCAAATCAAAACAACCCTGAGATATCATCTAACCCCAGTGAGAATGGCCCACATCACAAAATCTCAAAACTGCAGATGCTGGCATGGATGTGGAGAGAAGGGAACACTTTTACACTGCTGGTGGGACTGCAAACTAGTACAACCTTTCTGGAAGGAAGTATGGAGAAACCTCAATGCACTCAAGCTAGACCTCCCATTTGATCCTGCAATCCCATTACTGGGCATCTACCCAGAAGAAAAAAAATCCTTTTATCATAAGGACACTTGTACTAGACTGTTTATTGCAGCTCAATTTACAATCGCCAAAATGTGGAAACAGCCTAAATGCCCACCAACCCAAGAATGGATTAACAAGCTGTGGTATATGTATACCATGGAATACTATTCAGCTATTAAAAAAAATGGAGACTTTACATCCTTCGTATTCACCTGGATGGAAGTGGAAGACATTATTCTTAGTAAAGCATCACAAGAATGGAGAAGCATGAATCCTATGTACTCAATTTTGATATGAGGACAATTAATGACAATTAAGGTTATGGGGGGGAGGAAAAGCAGAAAGAGGGACGGAGGGAGGGGGGTGGGGCCTTGGTGTGTGTCACACTTTATGGGGGCAAGACATGATTGCAAGAGGGACTTTGCCTAACAATTGCAGTCAATGTAACCTGGCTTATTGTACCCTCAATGAATCCCCAACAATAAAAAAAGAAATTTACCAACAGGTTGAGTATTCTTATATCAGTATTTATACAAAATCTCATATCTGTCATGTTTATGGGTAAATCCAGAGATTCACTGAGGTGAATCTACTCACCCAAGATCACACAGGTTGGAGTGGCAGAGTTAATGTTAATACAGGCCTGGCTAACTCCAAGTCTTATGTTCTTGGCCCCATAGCATTAAACAAATACATGCTTTGTACATTGAACATGAAAGTTCCACCAGTTCATGCTGTTAATAATATTAATTGTAAGTTGACAACAGCATGACTAAGGTCAGAGGTTAGCAACATAAACACATATCATTGCATGCTGAAATATAAATACCTGAAATATTTGGATGTCAATTTTTATGTATACAAAGATTCAGAAATTCACAGAAAATTATGAGGTTCCTCACTTCTTGCTATGCATAATATTTGCTAGTATAATGTTGCTAATTTCTTTCATTCACTAAATACTTACTGATTTGGGGCCAGGAGATAAGCTAAGTCTTGATAGTACCCAATAAACAAGATGAGCATGGTCCTTACCACCCAATGAACTCACATCTCGCTAGAAGACAGATAGCATATATGTAAATAAAAAGTAAACATGTGAATACAGACTATGACAACTGTTATGAAGGAGGATTGCTGGAGCCCAGGAGTTTGACGTTGCTATGATCATGCCACTGTGTTCCAGCCTGGGTGACAGAGCAAGACCCAGTCTCTTAAAAAAATAAATAAATAAGATAAATTATTTTGGATTTCTCTTTTGAAGCAGTAAACTTCTTTGTCTGCCATGAGGATACCACAGGACTGCATCTACAGACCTTTGAACAGTAGGATTCGCAGGCACCATTATGAAAAATGCCATGTAGAGTAGAAAGCCAAGGACTCTAGTTCTAGTCCTGGAACCCCTTGTCATGAGGCTGTGTCCTTGCACAGGTCATAATCAATGTTTTCAGTCTCTAAAATGAGTGTTACATTCAACAAATGATTGCTGAGATTCGGTTTAGCTCTAACAATCTGACTGTGTGTTTAGGAGGTGCAAAACAAATTTAACTTAATTACTAACTACATATATATGTGTGTATATATATATACACACATACACGTGATTATAGCACATAATAATATATAATGTGTATGGTTTTACTTACTATATACTAAAGTTTTATGGAAAGAGAGAAATTTTGTGAAATTAAAGTAGAGAACAGAATGGTCTGTTTGGGATATCTTTTAGTACTCTGTATTCTGGATATTGATTTAAAATTCTAAACACTTTATTGTAAATTTTCTTGGTGAGCACACCGCTTGACTATTTAACAATTTCATAATCCAGTGTCTTACTTTGGAGAGGAAACTATACTCTGGAGAGGTGACAAAATTGTTCTTTCCCCAGAACTCAGGACAAGCAGAGGCAGGAGCAGAAGTGGCACCTGATCTCCAGACCTGATCTGGGCTTTAAGCCTCTCCCAACAGTCGTCTCTCAGATAAACTGTGGGTCACAACTTTTTTCTTTCTTTCTTTTCCTCTCTCTCTTTTCTCCTTCCTTCCTTCTTTCTTTTCTTTTTTATTGAGAGAGAGGTGTCTCACTCTGTTCTCTGGGCTAGAGTGACATGGTATCAGGCTAGCTCACAGCAACCTCAAACTCCTGGGTTCAAGTGATCCTCCTGCCTCAGCTTCCCGAGTAGCCAGGAATACAGATACCTCCAACAACGCCCAGCTAATTTTCCTATTCATAGTAGAGACAGAGTCTCTGTCTTGCTCAGGCTGGTCTCAAACTTCTGACTCCAACAATTTTTCCACCTCAGTCTCTCAGAGTGCTAGGATTACAAGTGCAAGCCAGCATCCCTGGCCCACATATTAATTTTTCATTCTGAACCAGTCATGTTATGTTTCTGATCTTAATGCATCTTTGTTTTTTCTAAATTAATATTATCAATATTGGTTGGATTATATAACCAAAGAAATATAACTTTCTGACTCCGCTCAGATCGTATCTCCATGTTAGCATTCATGTCAAAAGGACAGGGCAATAAGTTGCCATTTAATCTACTTGCCTTTTTCTTCTTGAATTCTATTCTTTCCTTGATAATAAAACTGAACCAGTATACCACCATTGGAACACAGACAGTTCTATTGTGCATACGCCATTCCAGATTTTATATGTGACATGTAAATCAAGTCAAGTACAGGAAGAAGTTTTTCAGTGCTTTCCCTCCTTATGAAGTTGTTCTTTTCACCACTACTAACAAAGAAATGAATTGGGATTTACAATTATGAATTCTCTGAATAATCTGCCTACCCAAGATAAATGAAAATATACATCCACACAAAAACTTGTACACAAATGGACAGAGCATTGTTCATAAAAGTCAGAGTGCATACAACCCAAATTTCCATCAAATGATGAATGAGTAACCAAAATGTAGTATACCTGTAAGATGAAATATTTGAAAATAAAAATGAAGTAATGATGTATAAACAGTTCCAAGGCATTACATATTGTATGATTCATTTATATAAGAAGGCCACAATGTACAATTATAGAAAGAAAGTAGGTTAGTGGTTACCTGGGGCTGGGAGGAGTAGAAAGAATGAAAGTGACTTATTAAGTTTAGGGTTGCTTTGGGGGGTAATAAAAAATGTTCTAAAATTAGATTGTAATGAAATTTGTGTAACTATTGATATAATAAAACCAAATTTTATACTTTAAATGGATACATTTAATAGTATGAACAATATCTAAGTGAAGTTAAGAAAATCAGCTGTATTTTGGCAACACTTTAATAGACTACCAAGGACCTGGGCTTATATTTCTGTGCTCCAACTTAATCCTTAGGGGCTGAAAAGAAAAGTTAAAAGGAATTTTATTAATGTCTGTTAAAGTTTCATAGAGTTTAAAGAAACTTTTGAGTTAATAAAATAATAGTGATAAGCAAATGAAGTTGCTCTAGAGTGAGATCAAATAAGTTTGAATCCTAGTTCTGCCACTCACAAGATGTGTGATCATCAACAACTGTTATTTATTTTCTTTGATCCCCAGATTCCTAATTTATAAGAGAGTGTGTAATAGTTTTTAGCTCATGGATAAATTGCTATTTTAATAATTTTAGCTAATATAATATTATTCAAATAGTTGAATAATTAAGTCATGTGATACAGTTAGAATCCTTCATTTAGTAACTATAACACTATTAACATTATGCTTTAAAGAACTTATGTAAAAGACCATGTGATCATCTCAGTAGATTCAGAAAAATTATTTGACAAAATCCATTATCTTTTTCATGATAAAAATACTCAAAAAACTAGGCATAGAAGGAATGCATCTCAAAATTATAAAAGCCACATAGCACTGACATCATACTAAATGGGGAAAGGTTGAAAGCAATCCCTGTACCAACTGGAACAAAACAAGGATATCCACTGTCACCCTTCTATTAAACATAGTGCTCAAGCCTGGGCATGGTGGCTTACGCCTGTAATCCTAGCACTCTGAGAGGCAGAGGTGGGTGAATCACTTGAGCTCAGGAGTTTGAGACCATCCTGAGGTGGAGTGAAAACCTGTCTCTAAAAAAATAGCCAGGCATTGTGGCAGGCTCCTATAGTCTCAGCTACTTGGGAGGCTGAGGCGAGAGGATCGCTTGAGCCCAAGATTTGGGGGTTGCTGTAAGCTATGATACTAAGGCACTATACTGAGGGCATAAAATGAGACTCTGTCTCAAACAACAACAACAATAACAAAACCATTAGTGTTCTAAGTCCTAGCCAGAGCAATTAAGGAAGACAAAGAAAGAAAGGATATCCAAATTGGGAAAGAGTTAGATTATCATTGTTTGCTGATGATATGATCTTCTTCCTAGATAAACACTCTACAAAAAGACTCTAAGAATTGATAAATTCAGCAAGTTTCCAGGTACAAAAATTAATATACAAAAATTCAGTAGTGTTTCTATATACTAAAATAATAGACAAGCTGAGAATCAAATCAAGGACTCAATACTGTTTACAGTAGGTACAAAGAAAATAAAATACTTAAGGAATATATCTAACCAAAGAGGTAGCAATCTTTACAAGAACTACAAACACTGATGAAAGAAATCGTAGATGACACAAATGGAAAAAAATCCCTGCTCATGGATTGGTAGAATTAACATCATTAAAATGTCTATACTGCCCAATGCGATATACAGATTCAATACAATTCCCATCAAAATAACAAGCTTGTATCTCACAGAGCAAGAAAAACATAATTCTAAGCTTCATGTGGAACCAGAAAAGAGCCTGGATAGGCAAGGTGATCTTATGTAAAAGAACAAATCTGGAGGCATCACAAATTAGACTCCAAATTATACTATGAAGCTATAGTACTATAGCTATAGTATAGCTGTAGTATCAGACTCCAAATTATATTATGAAGCTATAATAACCAAAACAACATGGTACTGGTATAAACTAGAGACATAGTCCGATGGAACAAAATAGAGACCCCAGAAATAAAATCATATAATTATGATCAAGTTATGTTTAACAAAATAGGCAACAAGATACACAGGAAGCCCTATTTAATACATGATACTGGGGAAACTGGATAAGCACATGCAGAAGAATGAAACAGGACCCTTATCCTTCACCATATTCAGAATTCAAGATGTGGAAAAGACACAAATGTAAGGCATGAAACTGTAAAAATTCTAGAAGCAAATGTAGAAAAAATTTTTCTAGACACCAGCCGAGGTAAAGAATTTATGACTAAGATTCCAAAGGCAAATATGACAACAATGAAAATAAATAAATGAATCTTAAATAAATTAAAAACCTCTGCATGGTGAAGGAAATAATCAACAGAGTGAATAGACATCTTATAGAATGGGAGAAAATATTCTAAAACTATACTTCTCACAAAGTGCTAATCTCCAGAATTTACAGAGAACTTAAATCAGCAACCCCATCGAAAAGTGGGCAAAAGACATGAGCAGAAGTTTTTCAAAAGAGGATAGACAAATAGCCAATAAACATGAAAAAATGCTTAACATAACTAACCATCAGTGAAATGTCAAATAAAACCACAATGAATACCACCTCATCCCTGTCAGAATGGCCATTATTAACAAGGCCAAAAACAATGGATGTTGGCATGGAAACAGAAAGGAATGTTTATAATTGTCGGTGGGACTGCAAATTAGTGCAACTTCTATGGAAAACAGTATGGAAATTCCTCAAAGAAATAAATGTAGACTTATCATTCCTTCCAGCAATTTCACTACTGGGTAATTATCAAAGAGATACCTGTAACTAACATGTTTATCACAAATGTTCACAATTGCAAGGATGTGAAATCACCCTAAGTGCCCACCAATTTATGATTGGATAAACATGATAAAAATAAAATATCAACATATGTATATTATCTGATATACACAAAGTGTGGAGTACTATGAAGACATAAAGAAGAATGAAATAATAATGTCTTTTGCAGCAACTAGGATGGAACTGGAGACCATTATTCTACATGAAATGTCCCCAGGCAAACACTACCTTTGTTTATAATTAGGTAGAAGCTAAAGAATCCACATATTTGTTTACAATTAGGTAAAAGGTAAAGAATCCACATTTTGTTATACAACAATTTTTTGAACTGATGGAAACAAAAACTAAATTTTGTGTATAATATGATTTATTGCCTATAAGGTAACCCAAAGAAATGTTCATAAACTTTGAAAACATATAATAGTCATAATTCAGTTTTAAGGAAATTTATTAATTTTTCCATTTATATTCAAGAAATCTTTAATGGGAATAATATTAAAGAATTATAACATACAGTTGAAATGCTAAGTTTTCAATAAATAACACGAATTAGAAATATAACATACATAAAACACATATAAAATAAATATAACACATATAAAATAAATTTCAGTGGTTAAATGAAACATATTCTGCTGAAGTTATATTCATGCTTTTGATTCCCAGGTAAGGTGGAAATCCATTCAGGAAAGTGGTCACAAAATTATGTATACTTGATTTGCTGATTTGAGAGACAGACAGCAAAAAAGTGAAAAACAAAATAGGAGACAGAGAAAAGAAATAACAAAGACATCATAATAGCATTCTTATTTGTATATTTGAAAAGGTAAAAGATTATTTGATCATACTATAAACCCATCCTTCTATCATAAAGCAGATATCCAGCAATGATCCCTGAACTGGAAAGCACAGTTTTATAGCCTAAAAGCAATTTATGTAACTCGTCCTTAAAGTACTGAAGTCATTTAGAAATGTAAACAGAAAGGCTTTTTAAACAGCATCATTCCTATGTGGAATTAAAAGAGATGGGGCAAGGTACACACTTTGACATTTGAATGTATTTATAATCTTGACACAATTTGGTAAACATTTGGATAATGTTGACTTCAAGCTTAAACAAATATGGCAAGGATATGTTCAAAACAGTTTTCTTAAATTTTACCTTTATATCCCAATACATCCCCAACTTTTATATCCTGTTTCAAGAAGAAAATATTTGATTAACCCAAGTATCAATAATCTCACTTGACACAGCTTAAATCTAGAGTCAGAATTTGTCATCAGTTGAGGTGTGTATTTTATTGGGTCATTCTTCTTTTTTCCTGCTTAACAAATGTTAAAGAATATTCCATTGACTCTTTTTTAAAATAATGCCGCAATTAAATTAAATGACACCCATTTATTATTTTAGTTACACCCATATTACTAATATATATTCTTTGAGAGTGTCATTATAGTTATTATAGATATAAAATTTTAAAAGCCCCAGTTTAGTATAAGGTACACACATGCAAAAACTAATGAGTTTAGGCTGCCAATGAAAAATGCCATAATGAGGGTATCCGAAGGGCCCTGTGAAAATACCTAGGAAGGAGAGGTAATTATCTCTTTAGGGGATCTTGTCAGATTCCTTCAGAAGATTTCAGTTAGGCTGGCCTTCAATGAAAGGACAGTGTTGATCAAGCAACTATAGGTGATTAAGAAAGAGTATAGAAAATTATAGCAGGAGGTAATAATTCAATTTTTAAAAGGCATATTTTGAAAACCAAACATGATTATTATAGACTTTTTATTCCTCTAAAATTCAATTTCTCTCTTTTTGGATATTGTAATTCAGGAATTAAATAGCCATCCAGAATTTTGCCACACTGCTACCTATACTCATAGAATTTTCTAAGATTTCCACCATATTCTAGGCGCACTGGAGAATTCAATAAACTATGGCAGTAATTTGATATATCTGGATGTATAACTTAGCCTTGAAAAATATCAACAGCCTGTTGACAAATATTATTGCTTAATGCCTGTTTAAAATTTATATGAGAATGGGCGGTGCCTGTGGCTCAGTCGGTAAGGCGCCAGCCCCATATACCGAGGGTGGCGGGTTCAAACCCGGCCCCGGCCAAACTGCAACCAAAAAATAGCCGGGCGTTGTGGCGGGCGCCTGTAGTCCCAGCTACTCGGGAGGCTGAGGCAAGAGAATCGCTTAGGCCCAGGAGTTGGAGGTTGCTGTGAGCTGTGTGATGCCATGGCACTCTACTGAGGGCCATAAAGTGAGACTCTGTCTCTACAAAAAAAAAAAAAAAAAAAAAAAAAAAAATTTATATGAGAATTATTTGGTGCCTTATGGTGTGATACTCAACAGCTAACTAAGTCGAGAGAATTCTTACTGTGCAAATACTTGGTCATTATTTGGGTACATCTTGAAAAAGTTAAGTGTATTTCAATATATAACATGTATAAAACTAGTCAACAGAAATCTTAATCATTGGGTTATAGCTCATGCCGATGTAGAAAACATCCCTAAACTAGGTATTATGAAAATCACCAGAGACTTAGAATAGTCAGGCCTCAGAAAATCTGAGGACTGGCTGGTTTTTCAACACCCAAAATAACACTACCAGCTATCTCCTCAGACTCAGAAGTTTATCAATCCCATTCCATTACTATTTGTCAGCTACTTTTTCTGTCTCTGTGTATCTTCATCTTTGGCTTATGTTCCTGTGAGCAAACCAGTAACTCACTCTTTCCTATGTAGGTCTTTTTGGCTTGTGCTTACACAAGGATTCTGTTTATTGCTAAGGAAGGCTCTTTATAGTTCAGGCTGCTAAAAAAAAAGAAAGTGACTAATTCTTATTTATTTTTTTCTTCAGACTATTAATTGACTCCTCTTGAGTTACAGGCCAATTCTAACATAACCACACTTAAGCAGAGGATAGCACCCTTGTAAGGATATGATGTTGATTTATACAAAAGCATATATGTTAAAATTATCAGTTAAAAACATAATTAGAATGCAGAACTCTCAAACCAACAAGGGGTGGGAAGGTTATTAAAATATTTAGAACTATATAAAGTATGGAAGGAGGGGGAAAAGAGGAAAAAGGTTGACAAGTGAAATTGTAAAGTAAGTGTTAAAATAATTCAAAAAAATAAAAAATCATTAGTTAAAATATAGAAACACTCAGCTTGGAAATAATTTTTAAGTCCAGGTATATTCTACTTTCAAAAGATATTCCTAAAATTAAGGGAATGAAAAACTATATACAGTCTAGGAATATCGTGGAGGTACAGGGATCTCCTGGGAGACTTGCCAATTTGAGTCACTAGACAAGATTTCTAGCTTCTGTCCATGATAGTGAAAGACCCTGTCTCACCTCCAAATCACCTCTGCTGCCACCAGAGAATAATGTCACCAGACAGAAACTTCTAGGAGACTTGCCTGTCTATACCATCATAGTGAACTAGCCAAGCTTTATATCACAACAGATCCTGAAGCTCCATTCGAGGCCTCTTGGCTATAATTCAGAAACAATCTCAATAGCACTGAGAACTTGTGGAGGCATATCCATCTGTCAAATAGGACACACTTACCAGGCTCTCTCTCACAGCAGTTCTTGAAGAGGCCCTGGATCTCAACAGTAGTCCCTATCAGCTGCAGCCTAGGAGCAATCTTCTCCACACAGGATATGGTTGAGAATATTGACCACTAGTCCTACCAGGTCTGGCTTGCCAACATGGGTTCTGGAGCAGATTCTGAACTAGTGTGATGCTTATTTCCATTCCCTCTCAGCTATGAGACCAGTTCTGCCCACTGGGGTCCCACTGGGAAATAAACCCATCTCTATTTCCATGGTATTCTTGCTAAATTATGTATCAACAGAAGATCCTCAAACAGTCTGGATCTTTGTACTAGCCCTTGTGTATGGACTAAGAGCAGTTCTGCCTACCTGGGAACCAGGAAGGATGCATGTCTAGTGGTGGAATCACACCTATCCATGACCATGGAGACTGACATGGAAATATTGGTCTTGGCTATGAACCCTAAAAAATAACTGTTTTTCAGTGTCAAACTATTTCAGCCATGGACTGAGCCATATGAGCAGCCCAGAAACCCATCCAGAGATCTAATGGGAGCCTTCTAGGAACCTGGAAGAAGCCACACTAACAAGTCCACTCAGAAACAGACTTGCTGTCTGCAAACCCTGGCAGACCCATAGACCAATGTCCTAGAGACACCCAAGGTGCCCAGGAACTACCCAAGACCTATTCCTAATGAAGCCCTTGGAGATAGGCCCACCAGCTATAATCTCCACTGTGGACCCAACACCAGTCACATAAACCAGATTGAGTCCTATGAAACTGAAATCCCAGAGGCAATTCCATCAGCCTAGACACCTAACAGAAAAAGATTTTTAACTTGCTAAAACCAGTCTATAGAGATTGCCAGAGGAGCTTTCTCCTTCCAATGCCCAGAAATCAACTCAAGGCTACATGTATGAAAGATAATCAAGTAAACATGACACCACCAAGGGAAATTAATAAGGCTGTGACAAACAACCCCAGAGTTGGAGATATATTATACCAATAGCCTGAAAAATAATTCAGACTAATCATCTTAAAGGAGTTCATTGAGATCCAAGAAGATATAGACAACTAAATGAAATTAGAGAAAATAACAAATGAATAAAATGAGAATTTCATAAAGAAATAAAAACCATACATAAAGACAAACCAAAATCCTGAAGCTGAAAAATGTCATAACAGAAAACAAAAACAAAAACAAAAAAAAACAACTAAATGGAAAGTTTCAATAGCAGAAAGAATTAGCAAACTCAGGTCATTTGAAATTAGGCAATTAGATTTTTTACTGCTGATTTGGTTGAGTTCTTTGTAGATTCTGGTTATCAGACCTTTATCAGATACGTAATATGTAAATATTTTTTCTCATTCTGTAGGTTGTCTATTTACTCTGTTGATTGTGTCCTTGACTGTGTAAAAACTTTTCAATTTGATCAAGTCCCATTTGTTTATTTTTGTTGTTGCTGTTATTGTCATTGGGGTCTTCCTCATAAATTCCTTCCCTGGACCAAAATCTGTAAGAGATTTTCTAACACTTCCTTCTAGAATTCTTATAGTCTTGTACCTTAGGTTTAAGTCTGTTATCCTTCATGAATTAATTTTTGTGAGGAATGAGAGTTGGGAGTCCTGCTACAACCTCATTGAAAAGGGGACAAAGGACATAAACAGAAACGTTTTGAGTGAAGATAGTCTAATGGCCTATAAACACATGAAAAAATGCTGAACATCTCTAATCACCAGGGAAATGCAAATCAGAACCACGATGATCTATTACCTAACTCTAGTGAGAATGGCTCATATCAAAAAGTTCCAAAGCAACAGATGCTGGTGTGGCTATGGAAAGAAGGAACACTCATCCACTGTTGGTCAGATAGCAACCCAGTACAAAACCTATGGAAAGCAGTATGGAGATACCTAAAGGACTAAAAGAAGGCCTCTCTTTTGATCCAGCAATCCCACTACTAGGTATCTGCCCAAAAGAAAAAAAGACATTTTACCAAAAGACACCTGCACTCAAATGTTGATAGCAGCACAATTCACAATTGCAAAGTTGTGGAAACAGCCATCAATACATGAATGGATTAATAAATTGTGGTATATGTATACCACTGGAATACTCTTCAGCCATAAAAATTATAGTGATTTGCTTTCTTTTGTAAAAACCTGGATGGAATTGGACATCATTCTCCTAAGTGAAATACTGCAAGAATGAAAACAACAAACACTACACATACTTAATACTAAATTATAACTAGTCATCAACTCTCAAGTACATCTATGGAAGCACAACTCAAAGAAAATTAAGTAGGTGGGAGGGGAGAGTACAGGTAGGGTAAATTCCCTCCTAACTTGTGCAAAGCACTTATTCTGGGTAAAGAGCACACTTATAACCTTGACTTAAGATGTACAAAAGCAAATTATGTAACCAAAATATGTGTAGCCCTGTAATATTCTAAAATTATTAAAAGAAAGTAAAAGAAAAATGCTCTAATTAAAGATGAAGAAATAAACCTCATAATGATTAAGTTACTTTTGCTTGGTATAACCTAGTGACTGAAGTATATTTCAAATAAATTTTCTGACTCCTCTCTGCTTCAAAAAAAAAAAAAGAAAGAAAGAAAAAGAAAAGAAAAGAAAAAAGTAAAAGAAAAGAAGAAGAAGGAGAAAAAGAAGTTAGTCAATTAGGTAAACAAAAATATCAAAGAAGTGTGAAGAAAGCATAAGAATCTTACAGGACATCATCAAAATATGACTATACAAATTATAGGTATTCCAGAAGATAAATAGAGAGACAAAGGGGCGGAAAGCTTATTTAAATAAATACTTATTTAATAATACTTATTTAAATAAATAAATAAAAACTTCCCAAATCTTGGCAGGGATATGAACATACAAATTCAAAAAGCACAAAAGATCCCCAGCAAGATCAACTCAAAGACTGTGAGACACATTATAACTAAATTGTCAAAAATCAAAGACAAGGAAATCTCAAAAGCAGAAAGGGAGAAGACATGTGTCATTTCTTAAGAATCTCTCACAAGGCTATTCATGGACTTCAATAGAAACCTTGCAAGCCAAAGGAAATAGGATGACATATTCAAAATGCTAAAAAAAAGACAATCAAAAAATGAAAGGAAAAAAAAAAAAAATACTATACATGGCCCCATGCTGTCCTCATATGAAATGAAGGATAAAGACATCTCAAGACAGACAAAAGCCGAAGGTGTTTATTATGATGAGACCAGTCCTATAAGAAATGCTAAAAGGAGTTCTTCCAGGTGAAATGTAAGAATGATAACTAACTATACAAAAGCATAGAAATATATAAAACTCACTGGTAAATATATAGCTAAATATATATAAATTGGAAGAGAAGAACAAGAGAACCACAAAACAGTAAAAAAAAATCAACACAATGCCAGTAGTAGGTATTCACACATTAATAATTACTTTAAATGTAAATGAATCAAATTCTCTAATCAAAGGAAGCAGAGTGGTTTAATATACATTGAGAAAGAAAGGATCTAAAAATATGCTACCTATAAGAGACTCATCTTAGCCTTAAGGATACATATGGACTGAGAATAAACAGAAGAAAATATTCCAGGAAATAGTAACCAAAAGACATCAGAGATGGCTATACGTATATAAGACGAAGTACACTTCAGGTTAATCCTTCCTAATCCTATGTCGGACCTCATCTCACATAATGATTTATTTTTGTTTATAAAAAGATAAACAAAGGGTGGCACCTGTGGCTCAAAGGAGTAGGGTGCCCGGTCCCACGTACCGGAGGTGGCAGGTTCAAACCTGGCCTCAGCCAAAAACTGCAAAAAAAAAAAAAAGAAAAAAAAAGATAAACAAAAACACTTTAATTATTTTATGTAACCTAAAATATGTAATAAAATCATTGGATGAGTTCATATTTATGTTTCTTTTTTAAAAAACTGTAGGATAATTACAAGTAATCTACAACCTCTTTCCCACCCAAAATGAATAAGAACTGGGGATTACGCAGGTGGTTAAAAAAATGGATTAGAAAGGGTTAAAACTATAAAAAAAGACAAAGAAGGTCATCACCTTAAGGTAAAGAGGTCACTTTATCAAAAGAATGTAACCATTTAAAATATATTTATCCTCCACATATGCACCTAAGTATGCAAAGCAAATATAAACAAAATCTGAAGAGTGAGATACCCTGCAATATACTAGTATTAGGGAACTTCAATATTGCTCTTTAATCATGAATAGATCATCCAGATTCAATATGGAAGCAGTGAACTTGAACAGCACTTTAGACCAAATGACCCTAACAGATACACTCCACATATGAAAACTTATGGGATGCAACAAAACCAGTATTGTGAGGGAAGTCTATAATGATAAGTGCCTACATCAAAATAAAAATAAAAATATCAAGCAGTTTATTATTACTGAGGAGGGACAGAGATAGGGACTTTGGGGAAATGGGAGGAAAGCCTGGCCTGCTGAGCGAGGAAGTCTGGAGGGCCCTCAGGAACATTCAGCAGGTGCATCACCACTCAGCAACCCTTCCTCTCAAGGGAAAGGAATGTGGGTACGAGATAGCCTAGGTAGCTAAGGATCAATAGAAAAGGGCAATATGCAGTAAACAATAGAAAAGAACAATAATAGAGGTACAGGGAGACCAGTGGAAGAATTACAAACAATTTCAAAAAGAGCGAAAGAGAGTATTTTTTTCTTTTTCTTTTTTTTTTAATTTAAGAGAGTATTTCTACCTGTATACTGACTTTGCATCTTCATCTCTCACTCTCTTCTCATTCGTGAGAAGGACCCACTTCCAACTCTCTTTGAAAGTGCTCTAAGCTTTCTTTTTGCTTTTAAATACAAAGTCCCTCTGTTATCTTAAAGCTTTTGCAAATTACTTTTGCTATCCGTTCACACTGCCTGTGCTGCTCCAGTTTTACTTCCAGTTTCTATGCACTTTTGCTTTCTATTTCTTGCTGTGCCTAGGTTGAACTTTCTATTATTGCTGAGTAATCCAACAAGACCAACTGAGGTTGAGGAATCGAACCCCTGACTTCTAACAATTACACCTCAAAGAACTAAGAAAAAAGAACAAACAAATTTCAAAGTCAGAATAAGGAAAGAAATAATAAAGATCACTGCAGATACAAAAGACACAGGAACTAGAAAGGCAATAAAAAGATCAATGAAACTAAGACTTGTTCATTATGAGGATAAACAAAAATCCAGAAACCTTTAGCTAGACTAAGGGAAAAAAAAAGACTTGAAATCAGAAACAAATAATTTATGATAGACAGAAATACAAAAGATCCTAAGAGACAACTATCAACTTTATGCCAAAAAATTGGAAAACAAAAATGATGATAAATTTCTAGAGACATAAAACCTACCAAAAAACATTGAAGAAGGAATATTTCCAAACACATTTTACAAAGCCAAGGGTACCCCCATACTAATATAAGACAATGACACCACGAGAAAAGAAAATGTTAGGATGGTACCCATGAGGAATGTAAATGCAAAAGTCCTCAACAAAATAATAGGAAACCAAATTCAACAGCCATGGAAACAATCATTCACCAAGGTCAAGTAGGATTTGTTCCTGGAAAGAAATATTGGTTTAATAATACAAATCAATAAACAAGATATGCAATATTAGCAGAATGAAGGACACAAACCACATGAACATCTAAATAGATGCAGAAAGCATTTGATAAAATTGAACATTAGTTCCTGATAAAAACTCAGCAAATTAGGCATGTACCTCAAGATAATTAATGCCATATGTGAAAAGACCACAGTTAACGTCATACCCAAAAACAAAAACTTAAAGGCTTTTCTTCTTAGATCAGGAAAAAGACCAGACAAACAATTCTATAGCAAGAAAACAATGTAATCAAGAAATAGACAAAGTACCTAAATTTCTCCAACAAAGGCATAGAAATGATTAACAGATATAGGGGGGCAAATGTTCATCAACACTGATCATCAGGAAAAAGCCTATTCAAACTGCAATGGGATATGACTTCACACCTGTTAGAATGGCTACTGTCTAAAAATAAATGTTGCTGAGGACGTGAAGAAAAAGGAACCCTTGTGCACTACTGGTGGCAATGTACATTAATACAGCCATGATGGAAAATATTACAGCGGTTCCTCAGAAAACTAAAAATAGAATTACCATGTCATCCCGCAATCCCAATTCTGGGTATATATTCAAAAGAATAAAAACCTATATGCTGAAGAGATACCTGCATTTATGTTTATTGCAACATTATTTGCAATAGCTGACACAGAGAAGCAATCTTGGTGCTCATAAGAAATGGACAAAGGAAATGTAGTGTACAGACAATGGGACACTGTCCAAAAAGCAGAAAATCCTGCCATTTGTGATATTGATAAAACCAGATGGCATTAGGCTAAGTGAAACAAACCAGGCCCAGAAAGACAAATATTACATTATCTCATTTATATGTGGAATCTAAGAAATGTTGAACACATAAAATTAGAATGGTGGTTATGAAAGGCCGGAGGAGGGGGGAAAATAAAGAAAAGGGGAATGTAGGGTGGTGCCTGTGGCTCAAGGAGTAGGGCGCCGGTCCCATATGCCAGAGGTGGCCGGTTCAAACCCAGCCCTGGCCAAAAACCACACACACAAAAATAAATAAATAAATAAATAAATAAATAAAAAGAAAAGGGGAATGTCGATCAAAGAATACAAAGCTGCAGTTAGTAGGAATAAGCTCTAATGATCTGTGGGTAGAACAGCAACTATAACACATAATGCACTGTGTATTTCACAATTGTCAAAAGAATAGACTTTAAGTGGTAAAAACCACAGTAAAATGATAAGTATAAGGTGACAGATTTGTTATTTAGTTCAATTTAATCCATCTACGGTATAAACACATATCAAGACATCCTTTGGTAGCCCATAAATATACACAATTATTTGTAAAGTAAATAGTTTAAACTCATGCTGAAGAATTGAAAAATGTTGATTACTTAATGTTGTGGTGTAAGTTACCCCATGGAAAGACGGGTTTTTGAAAATATGAATAAAACCAACAAACCTTGAACAAAACTGATCAATAAAGGAGAGAAGTCCCAAATAAATGAAACGTGAAATGAGTCGTAACTACAGATAGAGTATGCTTTAAAATTTTAAGTATTTTGTAATATTAATTTAAAAATATAAGTAAATGGAACTATAGCCAAAAAATTAGTTTTCTAATAATTAACTAAAAATTAGAAACTCTGAATACATTTTTAAGTAATAAGGCTTTGACACTGCCATTTAAAATCAATGCCCAGTAATCCTCTCTAACCCTATAGTCCTTGAAGTTTAATCCTACTCCAAGGACAGCTATTTTATTCAAAGTTTAAGAAAATGAGAAAAGAGGGAAATTCCCTTCAACTTACTATATGTGACAAATATCATAACAATTCTAATCTTTATAACAATTCTGAAAATTTTCTGGATTAAAGGGCAAAATGAAATATCCACAAAATTTCTGAAAAGTGGCCTTAACTAGTTGGAAAATACAAATTAAAATAAGAAATCATTTACCACCCTACAGTTGAGCAAAAATGTTATCACTTTGATAGAAGCAAATGTTAGTTAGCAATATGGAAATAACTCTCATTAACTATGAGTTAAAAATCAATTGGTACACCATCTTGGGGAGTGATTTAATGATACCTAATACATTTAAGATGTACATAATTCTCTGTCAGTTCCACTTCTAAGGATCTTCCCAAGATTTAGAAGATCTTGCATAAGTGGGCGAACAGCACGCAAAGAATGTTTTACACAGCATCACATGGGAAAATTTTAAAAATAGAAAAAGTCTAATTATTACTGATAGGGGGGTGAATGAAACTATGCTATATTTACATGCTGAATACACAGTAGTTAAAAATAATGTACCATATTTATAATAATCAACATGCATACAACTTAATATTGAATGAAAAGTAAGTAAAATAAGGGAGGGATAGGTTGAGATTTGTTAAAGGATACAAAATTATAGCTAGATCAGAGGAAGAAGTTCAGGTGTACCATATCACTGTAGGATGACTATAGTTAACAATATATTATATAATTTTGGATGGTTAGAAGGAAGACATCAAATATTCCCAACACAAAGATATGACATGTTTGAGATGATGAAAAAGTTATCCCGATCCGAGCACTATATGTCATGTGTAGAGATATCACTATATGCTTCATAAATACATACACTTATAGGTTGAGTAAATTAAAAACATTTAAGTATATTTAAACAAAAATTATATATAGGAAGGATTTTGCTGAAGACCATTACAGATTTACTAGAGGGTACTAGACTTACTTTGTCCCATAAGAAAATAAAACTTCTTGTAGTATATGGGACAATAGTTTTATGGTATTGTGTTACAGACAAAGCAAGACTGATCTTTCCCAAAAGGAAAATACATTAAGTGTTGCATTTGATTTTGTTTTCTTCCCAAGGACATTTTTCAGACCATAGCAGAAGGAAGATGAGATCTCTCAAATACTGTCAGTGTCAGTGAGCTGATGATGCTAAAATCAAACGGGGGCCCAGGAAGTGTGTACCACGGTGCTATATTTTGAATGTTTTTGATAATTACCTTTTACCTCAAAATTTACTTGCCACTATAACAGTACTAAGAGGTGGGGCTTTTAAAAGGTGATTAAGCCACGTGGGCTCCACTCTCACAGGTGGGGAGTGGTATTGTTATAGAATCACGAGTTCAGCCCTGTCTTCCCTTCCTTGCTCTTCTTGTTCCCTAGGAGATACTGTGACAATAAATAAGAAAACATTTCCACTTAGCAGAGCTTCAGATTATGTTGCTGGTCATCTACACTGTGTAAAAAGAAAAGATGGGAGGCGGAGCAAGATGACGGCCGAGTAACAGCTTCCTTGCATCTGGGCACCGTGAGTCTGGGGAGATAGGACTCCAGGCATCTCTGGCTGGTGGGATCTGCCTATCATCTCTCCTATGAGGATACAGGGAGTCAGCGAGAGACTTCTGGACCCCAAGAGGAGGACTAAAACAGTGGAAAACCGGCAAGTGGTCGCGTGTGTTCAATCCGTCTAAACCCGCCCACAACTGTAAGTTCAGTAGCAGCGAGACTGCAAACCAGAAAGGCCTTACCTGTGAACTGTTTTGGTGTCCTTGGACTTGGCACTGAGTTGAACTGCCTAGGGGAGGGCCTGAGCGGGAGTGCGGAGAACTTTGGCCGTTGTCTAGGGCCCCGGTCTGAGCCGCTGAGCCAGACGGAGCTAATAGTTTGGCGGTGGGTCACACGGAACCATTGTCAGTGATCTGCCCCGGCAAGCTCCGCCCTCAGGGTTGCAGAGCTAGAAACGGTGGGAGCTGGTAACCCAGCAACCAAGTAGCCTAAGGGTGGGGTCTGAGCCGCCTTGCAGCCATAACCCTCAGGGGCAGAGCGGGACCGGTTTTGGCACACTGGGTAACTGGATAGCCACTTCAGCAGTGATTCCAGCGACAAGCACTTTCCTGGGAAGGCTTCTGCTCAGCAAGTTTACAAGTTCAAAGTGCCTTTTAAGTGGGCTGAAGAGAGATTTAGGATGTCTACCTGCTGAGGTTTGAGAAATCAGCAGCCTCCAGTCATATCAGAACTGTGATTAACATCTCATACCCCAGAAGACCACGTGTTGCCCAGACAATATTCAATAACATATACAAACTGCTTTGTTTTTGGTTGTGTATTTTTTTTTTGTTTGTTTGGTTGCTTTTTTTTTGTTTATTTTGACGTTGTTGATGTTCCTTTGTTTTTTAATTTCAATCTTTTCCATACAGATCCCTTTTTCTTTCTCAATTTTTCTAGTTTAATTATAATTTCCCATTGCTGCCTTTTTTAAAAACTAGAACTTCATTTTTGCTAGTGTTTCTACCACTATCATTTGGTTTTTCACCCAATTTTATCCCCGTAAAGTTTTCTGTTTGCTTGTTTTGGTTTGATTTATAGCATTTTTGTCTTTCCTCTCTACTTGGTGGAGGTGGGGTACTGTGTCTGATCAGGTTAGCAAAGAGCTGCTGACCTCAAGGGAAACACCCAACTGGGCACCCCCAGAAGGTGGGGTTTTTTAAGATTGTGTCAAAGTACCCTACTGTACACCTATATTGCCCTGTCTCCCTCTTTCTGTGCCTCTCTTCTTTTTGTCAATATTCCTTATACCCACCCCCTCTCCTTTCTCTATCTTTTTTTTCTTATCACTCGGTCCTCCTTTCTTTCATCCCCTTTTTTTGCTCTTCAACCTTCTCACCCTTCTGGTCCTATAACCCTTAGTCCACAGGCACGAGAACTTAAAGAGCAAGAGGAGGTGAAAGGAAAATTAGGGCAAGGAAACAGATAAAAGAAATCACTCATGAGGAAGAATCAGCAGAAAACTCCAGGCAACATGAAGAACCAGTCTAGAACAACCCCACCAAGGGACCATGAGGTAGCTACTACAAATGATTCCACCCGTAATGAAATGTTAGGAATGACAGAAAGGGAATTTAGAATACACATGTTGAAAACAATGAAAGAAATGATGGAAACAATGAAGGAAATTACTAATAAAGTGGAAAATAACCAAAAGGAAATCCAAAAACAGAATCAAATAAGAGATGAACGATATGAAGAATATAAAAAGGATATAGCAGACCTGAAGGAATTGAAACAGTCAATTAGGAAACTTAAAGATGCAATGGAAAGTATCAGCAACAGGTTAGACCATGCAGAAGAAACAATTTCAGAAGTAGAAGACAAAGTTCTTGAGATAACTCAGAAAGTAAAAGAGGCAGAAAAGAAGAGAGAGAAAGCAGAACGTTCACTGTTAGAATTATGGGACTTTATGAAGCGTTCCAACATACGAGTTATAGGAATTCCAGAAGGGGAAGAAGAATGCCCCAGAGGAATGGAAGCCATACTAGAGAATATTATAAAAGAAAATTTCCCAAACATCACCAAAGATTCTGACACGCTGCTTTCAGAGGGCTATCGGACGCCAGGTCGCCTCAACTCTAACCGAGCGTCTCCAAGACACATTGGGATGAACCTGTCCAAAGTCAAGACAAAAGAAAAGATTCTGCAAGCTGCCAGGAGTAAGCGCCAGCTGACCTACAGGGGCAAATCCATCAGAGTGACCGCAGACTTCTCTAATGAAACTTTCCAAGCAAGAAGACAATGGTCATCTACCTTTAATCTACTTAAACAGAACAATTTTCAGCCCAGAATTCTGTACCCTGCTAAGCTAAGCTTCAAAATTGACGGAGAAATCAAATCATTTACGGATATACAAACATTGAGGAAATTCGCCACAACAAGACCAGCTCTACAGGAAATACTTCAACCTGTTCTGCACACGGACCACCACAATGGATCAGCAGCAAAGTAAGAATTCAGAAATCAAAGGACAGAACCTAACCTCCACACTGATGTAAAAGATAAAACTAAGCAATGGACTCTCATCAAATAAGACGAATAGAATACTACCACACTTATCAATTATCTCAATAAATGTTAATGGCTTGAATTCCTCAGTGAAGAGACATAGATTGGCTGACTGGATTAAAAAACACAAGCCATCCATTTGCTGTCTGCAAGAAACACACCTGGCTTCAAAAGACAAATTGAAGCTCCGAGTCAAGGGTTGGAAGACAATTTTTCAGGCAAACGGAATTCAGAAGAAAAGAGGAGTTGCAATCTTATTTTCAGATACATGTGGATTTAAAGCAACTAAAGTCAAAAAAGACAAAGATGGTCACTTTATATTGGTCAAGGGAAAACTACAACAAGAAGACATTTCAATTCTAAATATCTATGCACCCAATTTAAATGCTCCCAGATTCTTGAAGCAGACCTTACTCAGTCTGAGCAATACGATATCTGATAATACCGTCATAACAGGGGACTTTAACACACCTCTTACAGAGCTGGACAGATCCTCTAAACAGAAATTAAACAAAGATATAAGAGATTTAAATGAGACCCTAGAACAACTATGCTTGATAGACGCATATAGAACATTCCACCCCAAAGATAAAGAATATACATTCTTCTCATCACCCCATGGAACATTCTCCAAAATTGATCATATCCTGGGACACAAAACAAATATCAACAGAATCAAAAGAATTGAAATTTTACCTTGTATCTTTTCAGACCATAAGGCACTAAAGGTGGAACTCAACTCTAACAAAAATGCTCAACCCCACTCAAAGGCATGGAAATTAAACAATCTTCTGTTGAATAACAGATGGGTGCAGGAAGAAATAAAACAGGAAATCATTAACTTCCTTGAGCATAACAACAATGAAGACACAAGCTACCAAAACCTCTGGGATACTGCAAAAGCAGTTTTGAGAGGAAAATTCATCGCTTTAGATGCCTACATTCGAAAAACAGAAAGAGAGCACATCAACAATCTCACAAGAGATCTTATGGAATTGGAAAAAGAAGAACAATCTAAGCCTAAACAGTAGAAGAAAAGAAATATCCAAAATCAAATCAGAGATCAATGAAATTGAAAACAAAAGAATCATTCAGAAAATTAATGAAGCAAGGAGTTGGTTTTTTGAAAAAAATGAAATAGATAAACCATTGGCCAGACTAACGAGAAATAGAAAAGTAAAATCTCTAGTAACCTCAATCAGAAATGATAAAGGGGAAATAACAACTGATCCCACAGAGATACAAGAGATCATCTCTGAATACTACCAGAAACTCTATGCCCAGAAATTTGACAATGTGAAGGAAATGGATCAATATTTGGAATCACACCCTCTCCCTAGACTCAGCCAGGAAGAAATAGAGCTCCTGAACAGACCAATTTCAAGCACTGAGATCAAAGAAACAATAAAAAATCTTCCAACCAAAAAATGCCCTGGTCCAGATGGCTTCACTCCAGAATTCTATCAAACCTTCAAGGAAGAGCTTATTCCTGTACTGCAGAAATTATTCCAAAAAATTGAGGAAGAATGAATCCTCCCCAACACATTCTATGAAGCAAACATCACCCTGATACCAAAACCAGGAAAAGACCCAAGCAAAAAGGAGAATTTCAGACCAATCTCACTCATGAATATAGATGGAAAAATTCTCAACAAAATCCTAGCCAATAGATTACAGCTTATCATCAAAAAAGTCATTCATCATGATCAAGTAGGCTTCATCCCAGGGATGCAAGGCTGGTTTAACATACGCCAGTCCATAAACGTTGTCCACCATATTAACAGAGGCAAAAATAAAGATCACATGATCCTCTCAATAGATGCAGAAAAAGCATTTGATAAAATCCAGCATCCTTTTCTAATTAGAACACTGAAGAGTATAGGCATAGGTGGCACATTTCTAAAACTGATTGAAGCTATCCATGACAAACCCACAGCCAATATTTTACTGAATGGAGTAAAATGAAAGCTTTTCCTCTTAGAACTGGAACCAGACAAGGTTGTCCTCTGTCACCTTTACTATTCAACATTGGAAGTTCTAGCCAATACAATTAGGCAAGACAAGGAAATCAAGGGAATCCAAATGGGAGCAGAGGAGGTCAAACTCTCCCTCTTTGCTGACCACATGATCTTATACTTAGAGAACCCCAAAGACTCAACCACAAGACTCCTAGAAGTCATCAAAAAATACAGTAATGTTTCAGGATATAAAATCAATGTCCACAAGTCAGTAGCCTTTAGTATACACCAATAACAGTCAAGATGAGAAGCTAATTAAGGACACAACTCCCTTCACCATAGTTTCAAAGAAAATGAAATACCTAGGAATATACCTAACGAAGGAGGTGAAGGACCTCTATAAAGAAAACTATGAAATCCTCAGAAAGGAAATAGCAGAGAATATTAACAAATGGAAGAACATACCATGCTCATGGATGGGAAGAATCAACATTGTTAAAATGTCTATACTTCCCAAAGCAATCTACCTATTCAATGCCATTCCTATCAAAATACCAACATCGTACTTTTAAGATTTGGAAAAAATGATTCTGCGTTTTGTATGGAACCGGAAGAAACCCCGTATAGCTAAGGCAGTTCTCTGTAACAAAAATAAAGCTAGGGGCATCAGCATACCAGATTTTAGTCTGTACTACAAAGCCATAGTGCTCAAGACAGCATAGTACTGGCACAAAAACAGAGACATAGACACTTGGAATCGAATTGAAAACCAAGAAATGAAACTAACATCTTACAACCACCTAATCTTCGATAAACCAAACAAGAACCTACCTTGGGGGAAAGACTCCCTATTCAATAAATGGTGTTGGGAGAATTGGATGTCTACATGTAAAAGACTGAAACTGGACCCACACCTTTCCCCACTCACAAAAATTGATTCAAGATGGATAAAGGACTTAAATTTAAGGCATGAAACAATAAAAATCCTCAAAGAAAGCATAGGAAAAACACTGGAAGATACTGGCCTGGGGGAAGACTTCATGAAGACTGCCATGGCAATTGCAACAACAACAAAAATAAACAAATGGGACTTCATTAAACTGAAAAGCTTCTGTACAGCTAAGGAGACAATAACTAAAGCAAAGAGACAACCTACACAACGGGAAAGGATATTTGCATATTTTCAATCAGACAAAAGCTTGATAACTAGGATCTATAGAGAACTCAAATTAATCCACATGAAAAAAGCCAACAATCCCATATATCAATGGGCAAGAGACATGAATAGAACTTTCTCTAAAGATGACAGACGAATGGCTAACAAACACATGAAAAAATGTTCATCATCTCTATATATTAGAGAAATGCAAATCAAAACAACCCTGAGATATCATCTAACCCCAGTGAGAATGGCCCACATCACAAAATCTCAAAACTGCAGATGCTGGCGTGGATGTGGAGAGAAGGGAACACTTTTACACTGCTGGTGGGACTGCAAACTAGTACAGCCTTTCTGGAAGGAAGTATGGAGAAACCTCAAAGCACTCAAGCTAGACCTCCCATTTGATCCTGCAATCCCATTACTGGGCATCTACCCAGAAGGAAAGAAATCCTTTTATCATAAGGACACTTGTACTAGACTGTTTATTGCAGCTCAATTTACAATCGCCAAAATGTGGAAACAGCCTAAATGCCCACCAACCCAGGAATGGATTAACAAGCTGTGGTATATGTATACCATGGAATACTATTCAGCCATTAAAAAAAATGGAGACTTTACATCCTTCGTATTAACCTGGATGGACGTGGAAGACATTATTCTTAGTAAAGCATCACAAGAATGGAGAAGCATGAATCCTATGTACTCAATCTTGATATGAGGACAATTAATGACAATTAAGGTTATGGGGGGGAAGCAGAAAGAGGGATGGAGGGAGGGAGGTGGAGCCTTAGTGTGTGTCACACTGTATGGGGGCAAGACATGATTGCAAGAGGGACTTTACCTAACAATTGCAATCAGTGTAACTGGCTTATTGTACCCTCAATGAATCCCCAACAATAAAAAAAAAAAAGGAAAAAAAAAAAGAACCTCTGACTGACATGAATTTCATAACTTTTGCCAAGCTGGAGGGTGGGGAGAGCTGCAAAAAAAAAAAAAAAAAAAGAAAGAAAAGATGTGTGAAGTTAGAATATATTATGTAAAGATTCACTGGCAGTGAAAAATGCTTTGTATGGTTGACAGGGAAAGAAAAGCAAAGAAAGAAAAAGATTAGAAATACTGAGTACAAGGAGATGTGAGACAGAGGCATTTGGATGGACAATTGGAAGTAGCACCCGGTGTGAGTACTATTGCATCATCCAAAGGGAGACAATTAAGTTTGTGAACTCATCCTAGAAAATGTGCTACATACTTCACTGCTGAATATCACTATGGTCACCATATGGCCAAGGGGAGTACTTTGAAGGTGACTCTAGTGATATTCAGAAACGAAATACGTAGCACTTTTTTCTAGAATGACTTTGCAAACTTAATTTTCAGACCTTACGTGTTAATGCCCACAAGAAAGAATTCCCCATAGAAGAAGCAAGAATTTGAAATGATCACTGGCCACACCAGAGTCTCACTGGCCACACCAGAGAGGCTACCTATGCACCCAACAGCATTTGCTTCTATTAGCTGACCTGGGTAAGGTCAAGGCCAAATGTCCAACAGACAATGGTAAGGACGCTGAACCTCTGTTTTGGCACCATTTCTTGAGGAAACCACCTAGCCAGTTGGTGGCTTATTGATTGTATCTGGGCCTTTTCATTATAGAAAAACCAACAGTTTGTTCTCAAAGAATAAACATTTAGGCCAGGCAAAGTGGCTCACACCTAACACTTTGAGAAGCCAAGGTGGGAGGGTTGCTTGAAGCCAGGAGTTCAAGACCAGACTGAGAGACATAACAGGATCCTGTGTCTACAAGAAATCTTAAAAAAATTACCTGGGCATGGTGGCTTACACCTGTCATCACAACTACTTAGGAGGCCAAAGCAAGGAGAATACCTTGAACATAGGAGTTCAAGATTGCAGTGAAATGTGATCCTCCCGCTGCACTTCAGCCTCAGTGACAGAGTACGATCCTGTCTCCAAATAAATAAATACATAAACATTTCAAAAAAAAAGAATAAACTTCCAAAATTCAACATGTTTGTCTTCCCTACATACGGAATCTCAGCTAGCCCCATTTCAAGGGACCAAGTGACCAACTTTACAGCAAAGAGGGTATTTGCTTACCTGGGCTATGCATCACCATAAAACCTAAAAAAAAGATGCAGCAAAAATGCTTTAAGGAGTTACTAAAGCAAGATTAGGTTAGCATCAGAATGTGTAATTTCTGGGAACACATCTTTTCTTCCCTGAATCCCAGCAGGTGTTCAAAGTGGAGATTGAAGAGATTCCTGGGAAGACTTCTGAGGCAATGTCAGCTAGGGAAGAGGAACCATGGCCACTATTAGAACTTCCAAACAGGTCCATCTCCCATAGATCAAAGTCACAGTCTGCAAGGGAAATAGAAAGAACAGCTGTCCCCATCAGGCGCTGGAAACCCCTTGCAACTAGAAGAAAGGAATGAAAAGAACACAGCACAAAAAGCTGTACCCAAGGGTAAGGGCAAAAATATGTGCTAAGCCCAGCACTGCAGGGAGGAGAGGCACAGCACAGGAACAATTGTGCAGGCCACACTCCACAAGTTCACGGACACGGCCAGAACAGAGGCTTACCCAGCACATCAGAGAACACCTGCCTCCCAGCTTCCCACTATACGGTGACACTGAGTGAAAATAACAATGGAACACAACCGGGAGGGTGGCGAGGTACAGATTGTCATAGGGGAGCAGACATGGAGAAGTCCGCCCTGATAAATTAGCCCACAGGAGGCTAAACTGAACATGAGGTGTCGCGAAAGGTATATGAAACCGTGGGCTCACTGGGGCACACCCAAGTTCAAACCTAACGCAAGTCTGAGTAGAGTAACACAAACCCCACACTAAGGGTTCAGAAGAAGGAAAGATATGTGCATATCCAGGCAAAAAACCTACCGGCCTCGGAATCTACTGAGCTCTACGTTATGTGTGGCTTCCAACCACAATTATAAGGAATTGGGTAAGTCAAGAAGATACAAGGTAATTATCAGAACCAGACTCAGAATGCCCCAGGTGCTAGGACCAGCAGAGAATTTAGAATAACTACAATGAATATGTTCAAGGCTCTCACAGGAAATTTAGACAACGTGAAAGAGCAGAGAGTTAATTTTAGCAGAAAGATGGAAACCATAGGAAAAAATGAAATCGAGCATAAATACTAGAAATCAAAAGCACAGTATTGGAGAAAAAGCTCTCTACATACTTCATTTTTCAGATCTCTGAAAGTGAAATTAATTGTTGTTATTTAGTGTCTTACTTTATACTTCTACCGAGACTAATTTGACCTGTCAAGTGTTTTTTTTTTACTTATTTATATCTCTTTTGGAAGGCTTGAATAATAAAATTAAAAAATAATCAAATCCAGTAGAAAGCTATTTTACTGACTCAGCTGTGTTTTTAGTATGAGTATCGCTGTACCTTTAACTGATTTCATTGAATTTAATCAAAATAGTTGAATTAATTTCTACATAAAGCTTCTAATTTTCAGAAGACAGGCTAAGGTATAAAATTGGGAAAGAGTTTTGTGTCTGAAACTAAGAATGGTACTAGTTCTTGAAATTTCTACCTATCAGACAAACATGTAACCTTTTAAGCAGCAACAATTTTCTATTTCAGCCTAAGCGAAACTTCCTGGGGAATTCTGCTAAATTAAGTTGTTCTCTGAGAACACAACACTCTGTGTGATATAAAACAGCCCCCAGAAATTTACTAAATTGCTTTCTCATTAAGCCACATTTTTAAAAGTATAAATGATCAGTTTAAGCATTTCCCTTCAGCATAATAAACATAATAACAAGATGAAGAAAAACTGGAATGACAAGTCAATTTGTGTTCTGTGGAATTGTAACATTATTAAAAATATGATAATTAGACAAATTCTGCCCATAGGTTCTGCTGTTCAGAATCTTATTTGTTATTTGTTGAGATCTGACGGTGAGCAGGCACAGTCCCTGCCCTCCAGGCCTGTAATAGAATCTGGACAGTCAAGGAAAAGTGAATAAACTATCCCACTTAGGGTGAGGCTTTAGGGCTTGTGTCTGTCCATAAATTTTTATTCCTTTTCTCTTCATTTCCTCCCCTTGGTTCTTGTAAAACACCTTATATAAAGTGAATACACTACTGTAAACATTTTTTTCAGATTTCTCTCAACTAGTTTACATTAAACAATACACATGCTAATTTATTATATACAACGCCCTTGAATAATAGTTTAAGTAGATATCAGGCAAAGTCTGGGACAGCTTTCACAAGAAGAAATTCAAATTAAATTCATAAATATTTATAATATTATAAAATATTCTTATTACTAAAAATACCCTGTCTCATTTTCAGAGATGAGGATTTATATTAATTGGATAACAACAACAAGAAGAAGAAATAGTGTGAACGACACAGTATTTACTCACCACTGTCTGATGCATTTGTTTTACATAACAAGTTTTCTGTGTTGTATTTAAGCCTAAGAAATGGATTTTGTTCTAAAGCAAGTTTGTTTTAAGGAACTTTTTAAAAGGTTTTTTATAAGTAATCTAAATAGTATATATAGATATATACTTATATTTTAAATGCATTTTTATTTAAGTATATAAACATAGTATAGAATTACACATTGAAAAATGGGAAATTATGAGTTTGATATAAATTACTGGTTAGGTCAACAGCAATGCGTTCTTACCTTCACGGAAGGTAACGAGAACAACATCAAAGTGTTTAAAACAAAAATCAAGACCTACTACATTAAACTATACTTCTAGGATGGAAAACCAGTTTATAATCTATCTTCAGTTTTTTTTAAGAGTTTATTTATCCTGAGATAACATTTAAAAGTCTTTCCAGAAACAGGAAAGCATACGTTTCTGGTTCTAATTTAAATAGTCATACGATATGTGACCTTAATGTAGCAAGAGGTATTCCAGTCAGGGCAGTTTCTTCTATGGCTCAAGCGTATTTTTGTTAAATTGTAAAAATTTAAAACAAATGTCTCCCAAGCTGGAAAAAAAAAACAAAAAGAAAAAACCTCAAGGGCCTCATCAGTCATAGGTTTAAAACACATGCCCAAATAATTAACAGCTAAATTATGGTAGAGAAAAATAAGAGCTTTTCCTGAACAATTTTGGTATTATTTAAAGTCTTCTCTTAGAAGGGAATTGTTTTAAAATGACTGATTTTCTCTGTGTACTTTGACTCAGTAAACATTAATGAGTCAATTATGTGAAAGTAAAAATAAAGCAAAACAGAGATGCATTGAGTTTTTTAAATTGTGACTTCTTTAAAAATTCTTTAGAAGGTTTTTTAAGAGTTCTAGGGAATTAAATGAAACAATAAAATATATTATGAAAAGAGGTTCTCCCACCCTCGAGCTCTCTCTATTATGCCAAACAGACATTCAGACTTTGATGTATTTCAAATGTCTGTTGTACATTCTCTCATCCCTTTCTGGATGCTCATATGAGCATATACACATATATCAAAGGAAATACTATGTACATGAAGGTATGGCTTAGTCCTTCACAATTTTGTAGTATAGTCTATACCCCTGCCTGTATCAATGGAAAACTGTTTGTCTTTGAAAGTAATTGAGAATTTTTTAGTAAGGAAGCCATCAATTGTTCATTCACCTAATGGTGGACCTTGAGATTTTTCTTCAGTTTACCGCCACAGTGAATGGTATAATAAACATGTTTGTGCAGTATCAGTAGGTGCCCTAACTTCCTTTTTTTTTTTTTTTTATTAAATCACAGCTGTGTACATTGATATGATCATGGGGCATCATACACTAGCTTCACAGACCGTTTGACACACTTTCATCACACTGGTTAACATAGTCTTCCTGGCATTCTCTCAGTTACTGTGCCAAGACACTTACATTCCACATTTACCAAGTTTCACATATACGCTTGTAAGATGCACCGCAGGTGTAATCCCACCAATCCCCTTCCCTCTACCCACTTCCCCCTCCCTCCCCTCCCTTTCCCCCTTCCGCCTATTCTTAGGTTGTAACAGGGTTATAGCTTTCATGTGAAAACCCTAAATTAGTTTCATAGTAGGGCTGAGTACATTGGGTACTTTTTCTTCCATTCTTGAGATACTTAACTAAGAAGAATATGTTCCAGCTCCATCCATGTAAACATGAAAGAGGTAAAGTCTCCATCTTTCCTTAAGGCTGCATAATATTCCATGGTGTACATATACCACAATTTATTAATCCATTCGTGGATCGATGGGCACTTGGGCTTTTTCCATGACTTAGCAATTATGAATTGGGCTGCAATAAACATTCTGGTACAAATATCTTTGTTATGATGGGCCCTAACTTCTTTATCTCCAAGATGGATTTCATCAGGTGAGCTTTCTGGATCAACAGCATGTGTCATTTTAACTGTGGTTAAAGATGGCCAGTTCCATTTCCAAAGAGGGTTTCGCACCCTCTCTCAGAAGCAGGAATACTATCCCCCCTCTTACATCCTTCCTTCTTTCACTGACTCTTATTACTCATTTTATTCTGGAGGGTGAAAAAAATCAAATCAAGAGCTTTTTGGTTATAATCTACATTATTCTTTTTAATGGCCAAGTTGGGAAACTTTTCATATGATTATTTCCCATTTGCACTTTCTCTTCCCTCAATTATGTATTCTATCTTTTATCCATTTGTCCTTCTCACTGCTGATCTTTTTAAATTTATTTATAAGAGCTCTCTTCATATAAGGACTATTAATCCTTTGCCTTGTGTGCCTTTTACTTTTTAAATGTATTTTACAATACACACTTGTAAAAAAATGGCATCTAATTGTTTTCCTTTACTACTTCTAGCTTGTATATATTGTTTCAGAAAGTTTTTCAACCAAAGATTATTCAGATATTTCCCTATAATGTAATGTTATTTTTGCTGTTGGCATATTACAGAATTGGTAGTAGCAAAGGCTGGAAAAACTTGAGGGAGGAAAATAGATGTTTGTGAGTTTATGACTCATTTTCATTTATGCCACCAGCATAAATGTTTTGGTTGCACTGCGACAGTCCTTTACATTGACCACCATGTAAAGAGTGAGGCTGGTGGATGTATTCAGAGAGTGCTGGTCACTGTAACCTGAGAATGAACACCTCATTGACAGAGATGTGCTTTTGAGGTGTATTGCCATGGGGCACAGAGTCTTCTATCTTGGGTCCACTCCAAGACGTCCACACACATAATTCTTACACAGACTTCTTTCTCACCAATACTTTCATCAAGTTGCTTCCTATTTTCCTCAGGTCCTAACTTCCTACAACCTTGGCCAAGCATTGACTACTGTTCCTTAATCAGTGTAGAAATTTACTTCGTGTCATCCCTCTTTCCAGCTGGGCAGACCAAGGAGGTGTAGTGCTTGATATTCTGCCAGCTGTCTTTCATGACTCCCTGGAGGGGGCTATAAGATTGCAGCAGTCCACTTGTGGGTGGTAGATGCTGGCATATTGCACAGAGAAACCTATGAATCAAATTGTTTCCATTGTTGTACACTGACAGAGATAAAGGAAATAAATTACCCAATAGATAGTTCAATAGCTACCTATAAATTGTTTATAAATATAGCACTGTATTTATTATTTGCCCAAATAAAAAGGCTGTAACTAGAATAGTAGTTGAAACCATTTAAATTTCTAACAATGCATTATTATTCTCCAAGGCCCATCAATCATCTTCACAGTTAAGCTAAATAGGAACACGAAAAATGTCACCATTTTACATCTTCCAAACATTCCATAGAGGCACTCATCACTGTGGTTTCCCCAGTAATTAAGAGCTGCTTTCACGTGTGTTTTGGTTTGGAGAGGGATTTCTAGTAGTTTCCATTTGGTTTCTTACCACAATAGTCCTCACTGTGGTAAGTCCTTACCATGGTGTCAGAAAAACCCATCAGGGACACCTCCCAATTTCACTGTGTTTTTATTCCTGGTACCCATTCAGCAACTTGAGAAAGAGCACATCATTTTGAAAGAGGTTGATGTGTGTTTACCAAAATCCACTCTTCTTCCTCTAAAATGTTAGGCTGTATTTCTTACCCTCTCTTGACTGTAGAGATGATCCCATAATCAGTTCTTTACAAAAAAATGAGGGCAGGCGTGCTGTGCCGTGTGAAGGCAGAATAGGATTACGTCATTTCTCCTTGTGCCTTCCCCTTCCGCAGGCTGGGCGTAGACAGAAATAAGGTTACAGGGGGCGAAGAGTTCTAAGGAGAAAGGAGCTTAGGTCCTAAAGTACAAGGAACACCTGCCTAGACTGTTACGGAAGTGTGACATCAATTTCTATCATGGTTGAGTCATTTTACATTGTTTGTTACCCAGCCTAATGAATGCAGAAAATATATTCCTGTTACATTTCAGTGCTATTTAAGATTACATGTGTTACTACCATCTGAAGAACAGAGTGTGGATTTATAATTTCTATGGGCCTATCATAAACAGGTTCAAATCAAAATACGTTTATTACCTTCCGATGACCCTGGTCCAACATGTAAATTACTATAAATATCGGGTCTTCAATGCTCAGAGCTGACAATAAGGCCTAAAATATCTAAGCATATTCTATTCTGAAAAGCAAAGAAATCGTATGTTCTCTTTCAGCAGGCAGGGAAGAAGTTTCATTTATACAGATGTTACTGTTAGGGCCCCTCAGGACATCCAGGCTTTTGTTCATTCGAGGGGCTGTGTACTATTTGGACTTTTGAGCCAGGTCTGGGAATTTGGTAAGAACACCATTATCTTCTATTATAACAGGTCATCAGAACTCCTGGATATTTGTGTTTGCTTGTTCTGTTTCATTTTTTTATACTTTTAAATTCAGATAAAATAGAAGCTAGCAAGCTGCCTGTCCATTTCACCTCTAACAATCCTATGATATATTAGCAACTATCAAAATATTTATGGGTCAGATTATTTAGATTATCTTGGCAGTAATCAGAGTCTACTTTGCCTTAAAGTTAAGTATCACTCTGTCACCCAGCATCCTAATTGGCCCTTTGACATCAGGAAGACCGTCTCAAGTGCATCCCACATCATTACCAGCAGCCTTGAAGAACACCTCTCGTGTGTTTTTATAGATGATGATATTCCTCTCATCAACTTATTTCTCAAGCTTTAGAGAAAGGAGTAGCTTCTAGGCCTTCTGGGGAACATAAATTTCACAGGACCAATTCCCTGTAGCATATTTAATCTCTTACTCTTTGGATTGTTTTCTTCACCAATACACCAAGGAATCTCCAGACTAAACAAAGGTTAGAGATTCTTTAATTGACTCATAGAAACCCTCTGGATTTCAGTACATGTTTTCAAGTGAATTTTGAAATTTGGTCTTTTTATTGGCCTCATGTAGGAGCATGAGAAGTAGATAACACATCTGACAAGTCTTACGTTCCATACAGCAAGTATATGGCCACACGTAATTCTACCTTCATTGTATATTTATTTCCAGGAGATCACAGACAATAATTTAAGGAAAATCATCGTCACTATGTGCCAAAGATTGATAGATTCCCATTGGTGAGTATCAACAGAAGGTTCATGAACTCTAGTCCCAACTATGCCCAACTCTTTGGATTTTTCTGAGGTCCTTTTGACTGCAACCTGTTTCATGATACCAACTTGTCTAAGTCATGGTTCTTGCTTATAGCAACAAAACTGGATTCTGGCGCACCTCACTAAAAGAAATTTTATTGAAATGATATTGCACAAACTAAAGAAATTGATAGCAGGATAGAAAAACAAGCTGTGAAAATAGAAGCCACAGGGAGCTATCACTATAGCCAAGGCCCTACCATAGGAATAGTTGGTTAAGACACTTGTGTGGGTGGCTCAGAATGCTGAATAAGCCACTGGTACCATCACCACCACAGCCACTGAACAATCCTATTGAAAGGAAATCTAATGTGCTACTCTTACCTTTGTGCTACTTGTTGTAGATTTGCCAGCTATGAATACTCTATTAGTTAAATCTAGGTCATGAATCTGTATCTTAGTGGATACTGAGAATGAAAACCTGAAATTTTATGCTATGTTAGTGGAAAACAACCCCCCAGCACAGTGTGATTCTCAACTGTGGGGGTTCCTAATACAAGAAGGGAGGTCAAATGATGAGCGGCCAAAACCTCAACAAATCAAATGTCCCCAATACTCTATTGATTTGAGATTCTACTTTCACTTACTGCTAATGGTTACCTTCCCATCCCTAGCCAACAAACATAGCAAGTCGTTTTAAACTCCCCCCCCCACCCTTTTTGCCAATGGCGTTCTTTTCATGTTGAAATAAATCTGATAGCTTACTTCTCTCTCTCTCTCACACACATATTTTGAATGCTTACAATAATCATAAAGCTATAAACATAAAACAGATCTATTAGTCTCACATGAGTCATTTTCCCACCTCTGGAGGAATACTGACATGATATTGATGACACTACCTTTGGTTTTAGTCATTCACTTATTCCATAAACATTCATTGAGTATTTGGCAACCTAGGGAATTTACTACAAGACTTGACACTGCAAGTAGTACTGAAATTAAGTATGCTGCTAACTGGGAGAAAGGGGACTAACATGCATAATGTGAGAAGCTTCAGACTTTGTGTCAGGCAGAGTGGTTTTAGTCTTCTAGTGACGATCATTATAGTGATCACTGCTACTCAGGGGACGCTGCTCAAAGGGATGCAAAGGGAATGTCCAAGCAGGAGATCTTGGCCCTGGATCACCATTTCTCAATCTTCAAATTGGAATGCCAACAATTCTGTGTAAATTTTTAGCAGCAGAGAAATTCTTACATATATGATCTTATTAGTATATGGAAAGGCATATTATGTGGTCTTACATTTTTCATAAAGGTGAAGAATTTCATTATACATAGTTTACCATTTTGAGGGATGGAGTTCTAATTTTTAGATTTTAATCTTGGCATATATGACTATTGAGAAAATTTCAAATATCCTTAGGTAGAACCAATTCTTCTATTGAGTTTTATGTATAACCCAAACAAATCTGAGACAGTCTTGTGTGAAAGTCAGAAATAGAACACATATTCCACATGCCTCCTCCCTTGCAAAAAGGAATAGAAATAAATTTTATATGGTTTAAAATGCAGAAAAACATATAAAATACATAATAAAACTTTGTGATATTCCTCATTTATCGGTTTTTCCAAATTCCTTTCATCACAGCACAGAAGTTGTCCCTGAAACATTTCTTCTCAGTTTTTCCAAAAGGTGAATAAAATCCTCAAAATTCAGCTTTCACAGACTATTACCTTTCTTTCTTTCTCTTGTTCTTTCCAGATTTATTATTGTCCTCTAAGAAAATGGAACTTTGCACTATAGGAATTTGAAAGACCAGTTTCCATTCCATTTACCAATTACTTGGCCCAGTTGTTAAATAGGGAGAATTTAGCATGTCCCTTAGAATGCAAAAGAGAGGGGAGGCTGGGAATGTTTATATTTTAAAATTTTGTCTGTTGCATAGTATTATGCTAACATTTGTCAATACATTTTTGCATTATAATATTCCAGAAGGCACAAAACTAATAGTGAATATTTCTAAGGAGTAGAATGTTGGGATGATGGGAAGGGCTTGGGTGATGCTGGATATTGAACTGACAATTACAAATAAATACCAGAAGACTGTAAGAATTACCAGGTGCTATGACAGCGTAAAGCAGTGAGGCCTAACCCGGTACGTGCAAGTTTTCGTGAAGGGAAGAAGAAAGGTATGTGAAGACTGACTAGGGGTTATCAAAGCTAATGTACAGAATAGGAGGGGATATGTTTCAGACTGAGGGAATAGTGTGTGTCGTCCTGAGGCAGAACAAAATAATTGTGTGTGTTGTAAGAATTTAGAGAAGCCCAAATAGAAGAGTATAGTGGGGTTGAAGATATGAAAGGATTTGGGTCTCACAAGCCTTCAGGTTTTGTTAAAGAGTTTGAATTTTATCCTAAAAGCTTTAAAAGCTCATCGGAGGATTTTAATGATGATAGTATTATAACTTAAATGATCACTCTGGCTACAAAGGAAAATTAAATTGTAGTAGAGATAGAATGGAAGCAGGAGATAGGCTGGTTGGGTGTCATAGTGGCTCCCCTGAGATCAGTGAGGAAAGATTGTATCAGGTTAATGCTAGAAGCACTAGACTGAATGAATTTAGGAACTAAAGAAAAAAAATAAAAAAGCCATGACTTGATGACTGGCTGGCTGTGGATGGTAGAAAGATAGCCGAGTCAAGGGTGACTGCCTCGGTTCATGGTTTCAGCATTGGGGTAATGATGGTGATCTTAAACTGTGGAATCCTGGGGAAGGTCCCTACCTTTTAAGCAGCTATGTACCGATGGCTCAAATTGAAGCATTGAGAGTGTCATGTATTCAGCTTAAGTCATTCTTTAAATAGATTTATTGATATATAATTTATAGACAATAACTTTCACCATTCTTAAGCATATAGTTTAAATGAGTTGTGAAAAATATACATAGGTGTGTAAAACATTTCCATCACTCAAGAAAGTTCTCTCATACTCTTTTGTCCCCTGTGCTTCTTGGGCCAGACCTGGCTCCTGACACTGAACTATTCTCTGTCCCTTTAATTTTGTCTTTTCTGAACTTTCATATAAATGGCAGTTTCTTTCACTAAGATAATACTTTTGTTATTCACCTATGTTGTTGCATGTATCAATAGTTTGTTTCCTTATATTGCCGAGTGGTATCCCACTGAAAGAATATACTATGCTCAGTTGACAGAAATATAGGTTGTTTCAAGTTTCAAGCTATTATATAAAGATGGTATGAAAATTCATGTAGAAGTCTTTTTACATACAGATATTCATTTTTCTTCAGTAAATACATGGTGATTGTGTTGGTGAATTGTATGGTAAATGTATATTTACAAATTAGAAGAAATTATCAGACTGTTTTCTAAAGTGGTTGTGTATCTTTCTTCATTCACATGAGCAGTGCCTAAGTTTCAGATGTTCCACATCCTAACAAACATTTGGTGCGGTAAATACATTTTATTTTATCCATTCTAATGAGTGTACGGTATTGTGTCCCTGTGAGTTTAATGTGCATTTCACATATGTTTCCTTAGTTATTAATGATATTGGATATCTATACACAAAAATATGAGCCTTGAACCTATTTTATTCCATTTATCAAAATTAAGTCAAAATGGATTGTAGACATAAAAATAAGAGTAAAATTTTTAGGCCTAGCCATGTGCAGTGGCTCGCACCTGTAATCTCAGCACTGTGGGAGGCTGGGGAGGGAGAATTGCTTGAGCTCAGGAGTTAGAGACTCACCTGAGTGAGAGTGAAACCCTGACTCATGAAAAAAATGGAAAAACCCAGCTGGGCACCATGGTGAGAGCCTGTAATCCCAGCGGCTTCCAGAGGCTGAGGCAACGGGATGCCCACAGCCCAAGTCTGAGGTTGCAGTGAGCTATGACGCCATTGCACTCTGCTCAGGGCATGGGGGGGACTCTGTCTCAACAACAACAATAAAACATTTAGGCCTAGAAAAAAATGTAGGAGAAAAGGGTTTAGGTTTAGGCAAAAATTTCTTCACTAGGAAACCAAAAAAACTATAAAGTACAAATTGAAGAGTTGTACTTCATCAAAATTAAAAACTTCCTCAAAAGAAATTTTTTACTAAATAAAAGTTATAACTAGCCACACACTAGGAGAGAGTATCTATAAAATGTGTATCTGCTAAAGGATTTTATCTATAATATCTACTTACAATCATGTGGTGCTTAGCAAGGGGATACATTCTGAGAAATGTGTTGTCAGGTGATTTCATCCCGCTGTGAATGTCATAAAGTGTACTTACACAAACCTAGATGGTACAATCTCCTATACATCTAGCCTATATGGTATAGTCTATTACTCTTTGGCTACAAACCTCTATAGCATGTTGCTGTGCTGAACACTATAGGCAACTGTAATATAATCATATTTGTGTGTCTAAACATAGAAAATATACAGTAAAGAACAGTACTGTAAACTTATGGGTATAATCTTATAATCAATGGTATACATATTCCATTGTTGAGAAACACGTCCTATTAAGGCAGATAACTGTACATGTTGTTCACATAGGTTTTCATGAGAAGTTCACCATTCACTTTGCAATGGGTTTTTTCCACTGTCTGCTTTTAAATTATTCTATTTGTCTTTTGATTTTAGCAATGAGACTAAGGTATTCCTTAGCATAGTTTTTATTAGGTATTTTATGCTTGCATATATACTTTACAGTTTTTGCAAATTAGGAAAATTTGCAATTATTATTTTCTCAAATAGTTTGTTTCTCTTACCACACCATTTCTTATCTTCTATTAGAGCTTCAAATATTCATATATTAGATATCTTATTATTACTCCAATGCTCAAGTCAAGTTCTTCCTATCTTTTTCTTTCTGTGGTTCACTTGGAATAGTTTCCACTGCTATGTCTTCAAGTTCACTCATCTTTTTTTCTGCAGTGTCTAATCTACTGTCAATGCCACAAGTATGTTTTTCCCTTAAAATAATATATTTTTATTTATAAAATTTAATTTTGGTATTTATTTCATTCTTCTTCGGACTTATGTTTTCTTGTACATTTTTATTCATTTGCAACATATCCATAATAGCTGTTTAATGTCTTTGTTGGTTCATTTAATTACTTCTGTCACGTCAAAACCAGTTTTTACTAAGTGACTTTTTCCTCCTTTGTTATGGGTTGTATTTTTCTTTTCTTTGCATGCCTGAGTTATTTTATTGGGTACCAGAGAATGAGAATTTTACATTGTTGCTATATTTTAAAATGTTATTATTCCTTTAAATACAAAGGACTTTGTTCTAGTAGGCAATTAAGTTACTTGGAAACAGATGGATTATTCTAAGACTTACTTTTAATTCTTTTTGCGATCAGCACACATGAACCATAATTATAAGGCTAAGATAATCCCACTACTAAGCAGATGTTTTTCTAAAAACACTGTCTAATGGCCCTTGTATTATGTTATCCTTCTGCTCTAGCAGTGGGAACACATCGCAATTAAAGGTATTGTTTAGTTTAATGTTTTCTCTGTCCCCATATCCCAGGCTGTGGGTATTTTCTCCATATGCATATACAAATCAGAACACAGGCAATTACTTCAAAGTTCTTCCAGAAAATACCCAGAATTCCCTCTATCTCTCTCTGTGGCAGTGTTAAAATTATGTCCACAATTTTCTGATATTATTCCCATAAAATGGTGAAATTTAATTCTTTTCCCCTAGAGGCTGAATTGAATTTAGTGAAACACATCTAGCAAACAGAATGTGGCAGAAGGGATGGTATTACAAAAATACTGTGGCTTACATGTTGGGTGCATGCTCTTGTCCCCCTTGGATCTCTGCTCTGGAGGAAGCCAGCATCTTGAGGCCCCATTATCATCAGTTACAACATCCTGTAGCTAGCTCTGACCTTAAACCAGAACTATCCCAGCAAGTCCTTTTTGGTTTCCTAACATTAAGGGATTGTGCAAGATGATAAATGTTTGTTGTTTTAAGATGCTAAATTTTGGAGTATTTTGTCATGTAAAAATAGAAAACTAATACATATGCATATCACTTGAAGTAGGTGTCACTGTAACTGGTGAACTGGGCAGCAGGCATTGAGAAGGGTTTTAGTGAAAGCCTAAAGTGCACTGAAAAAGCTCTACTTTAGGTTTTTGAAATAAATCTAGACTCAAAAATTTGCAAATACAATGCAGATATTCCCCTTGTGTCCTAAACCTTTTTTCCACCAACAATAATATTTTATATACATATAATCATAATACATTTATCTAATGTCTAACTAGGAAATAGACATTGGTGTAATATTAAGTAAACTACAGGCCTTACTTAAATTTTCACCAATTTGTATGTGGGTGTGTGTATTTCCATAAAATTTTAGTACATATAGATTTGTGTAACCACATGTGATTCCTTTGTGCCTCCCCATTTCCTCATTTAAAAACAAAAACATGTCTACAGAAGTTATCTCATGTCTGTCCCACCCCAGTATCCTGGGTGTATGGAAGGTGAGTAAAGAGTTCCTTTAATTTCACAGGTCTACAGAGGGGAAATGCCTGAATTCAAGGAGCAGTTCTTAAATATCTGCACTACAACCTTCATACATACCTGAAAGTGATTTAGATGAGAAGATTCTGAACTTTAAACTGATATGTTAATAAGGTTGAGCCTTTTGAGGGCCTTGGGAGAGAATTAGTATATTTTGCATGTGGAAGGAATATAAATATGAGAGGTCTTCAAAAATTTCATGGAGAATGACTATAATAAAAAAATGCATGTATTTCAAAATTTTTGTATCAAAATAAACTTATACTAACTCATTATATCCTGTCTGAAGAGGATCTACTTTGAGGCACTAAGAAAGATAAGATGTCAGTTTGAAAAAAGCCCATGTCAGGGCAACATGCTTTCTGCTAAAATTGAATCAAGAAAAAATATCAAATTTATTGTGAAGCTTGAGTAGAAGAATGATGAAATCATTGATGCTTTATAAAAAAGTTTATGGACACAATGCCTAAGAGAAATCCTCAGTATACAAATGAATAACTTGGTTGAAGAGGTGATGAAACAATGTTGAAGATGAAGCCCAGAAAAGCAGACTATCCACATTAATTTGTGAGGAAAAAATTCTTCTTTGTGCCCTCATTGGAGAAGACTGATCATTAATAGGAGAAATAATAGGCAGTACTTAACCCTATAAATATCTCAACTGGTTTGGCTTACACAATTCTGACCCAAAAAAAAAAAAAAAATTAAAGTTGAGCAAATTTTCCACCCAGTAGGTGTGAAAACCCTTGCACCCAGCTGCAGATAAAAGCAGAGCCTTCAACAAAATTTTAAACAAGTAGGATCAAGCTCCTGAAGCATCTCTTTAAAGAATTGTAACAGGAGATAGAACATTACTTTACCAGTACCATCCTGAAGACAAAGCACAATCAAAGCAATGGCTACCAAGCTGTGAAAGTGATTCTGTCAAAATAAAAGCAGACCTGCTCAAGAGCAGAGGTCATGGCGACAGCTTTTTGAGATGCTGAAGGCATTTTACATGTTGACTTTCTAGAGGGCAAAAGACCAATATTTTGAGAAGTTAGCCAAACTTTAGCAGAAAAATGTCTGGAAAAATTTATCCACAAAGTCCTTCTTCATCATGACAATTCTCCTCATTGGACAAGGACAGTTTTGAGTAAGTTTTGATGGAAAATCATTAGGCATTGACTTTACAACCATGATGTGGCTCGTTTTGTTTCTTACTCTTTAAAGGGCACCCATTTTATTTCTTCAATTAATAAGGTAAAAAAGACTACATTGGCATCATTAAATTCTGAGGATCCTAAGTTCTGTAGGGATGGAATGAATGGCTGTTATAATCACAATTTTTGTAAACCTGATGGGGCTTATCTTGAGAAATAAAGTTTATATATTTTATATCTATCCTTTAGTTCTACTTTTAAAGGAACTTTTTAAAAGTCCCCTTGCAACTTATGGCCAATGGCAGACAGTTTTTAAAATATTCCCACAAATTCCTTGATATTTCTCCACTAAGTGGGATGAACTTAGTGACTTCTTTGTACGAAGAGAATATGGTAGAATGATGGTATGTTACTTTCAAGATTAAGACTACCTTATCAAAAGCCTTCTATCTAGGGTGGTCTCTCTCTTGCAACATTTGCTCTGGGAGAACAGTTGCAGTGAGTAGCCCTGTGGAAAGGTCTGTGTAGCAAGGTGCTCAGCTTTCTGCCTACAGCCATGTGAGTTTGCAAACAGAACTCCCTCCACTTAAGTCTTCTTCTGAAACTGTCAGGTTGGCCAAATGTCTGACTGCTATCTTGTGAGAGATCCTGATTTGAAACTACCCAGCTGGTCCACTCTGAAATGCTTACTCTCAGAAGCTATGGGATGATAAATATTTGTTGCTTTAAAGTGCTAAGATTGTTATGCAGCCATAGATAACTAATACACTCTCTGTGCAGCTCCTACCTCTCTGATACTCTCTCCTATTGATTCAAGTCACTTTGCTTTGTCTTCTCAACTTAGCTAGTGCTCTGTTTGGATTTCCCCTCCCTGAGCTGAGGCCGGAAGCTGCCTCCAGGTAGTCAACTAAGGAAATTGTAGTAATTACCTCATTGCATCTTTTATAGTTCAAAATTTGAGGGTGTCAGTTGTCCAAGATCCGAACACCATTGTTTTACATGTTTTTTTCCTCCCTCTGATATTCCATCATGGCCAGAACCAGCTTAAGACTTGATCTTGATTTAGATGTGAGTTCTACTGGGAGTTGGTAACTTCATGCAACTCAGTGAAAAGGTTCTTTGTATTTTCTCAAGGTATTAAGAATCTTTGGAATCAGGAGAGGATTAAAAATTAGCTTTAGGTTGTGGCAGGCCCAGTGCCAATGAATAAAGAGAATAAAGAAGGGCTGAAGGCATCGAAATCAACTTTCCACATAGAGAAGCCGGGGTTATAAAATGTAACACCTGAACACCTTGTGTATAAGAACAGTTGGTTCCATTTACTCTGATGCTTTGTCATTTACTTGTTCCCCTTTGGTCCTTGCTCTGAGAACACAAAAGCCAGGCTTGGTTGACACTAGCTACCATCTGGTGACATATGTAGTGACCTGTCTTACCAACATATTTTTCCCAGCTGCTCTTTCCTTTCCTCTAAGGTTGGTAATGCACACACATGCCACAGTCCCGACTTTCTTCTCTCTCTCACTACACACAATTTAATCAGTTCCAAATCAGTGTAGGCCTTTTTGTCACATACATACACACTCAAATTCACTTTAATTGATGCTCTTCCTTGCATATCCACATCTCCCCTAGTTAGAGCACAAAAAATTCCTCACAGATCATTTCCCTCTTAGGCTTATTCTCTTGGCAGGCCAGATAAATCAGGCTTATTGTGGGGGATCACCAGCAGAGCTATCGTTGTAGCTTCAGATCCACAAATTAGAATTGGAATAAAACATCATGAATAAATGAGTTTCCATCACATTTTAAAGAAATGTGGAGAATTTCCTAAGGATTTCTGCACCTATTCAGTGTAAATCATTGAACTAGTCAGGATACATAAAAAGATATGTAAAAGAAATCACTTAATGTTTCCAAAAATTTGATAGTCTAATAGGAAAAATAAGGACATATCCTTACAACCAAATGATTTGTAAAAACCATTGAAAATATAGGAATGAATTATAACAATATTTCAAACAGGAGAAAGAGCAGAGCTATCTGGGAATTAGACAAACCTTTTTGTAACAATTAATACAAATTTTTATCACAAGGTATTGGTAGGGATTGTGTATTAGTAGGAGAAAAAGGATAGGAAATTACATTGGCAATCTGTGCTTTTGAATATATTTAACTTAATCCCTACAGCTCATTTAGTTTTAAGAATTCAGAAATGTGTTCTAATAAATGCATACAATTTAATATACATTCTCTAGAGTTAAACTCTTACTTTTTGTTGTTATTGAGATATGTATGTGAAACACATTTAAGACTCATAATTAGCTTTCAATCTGAATAGCTTGCTACCCTTTTGAAAAATAAACTGCCTCTGACTTTTTGCCTAGTTTTAAGTTGAGACAGAGTCGCATAAAAAGATGCCTGTAGGTTTCTAAGAAACCCAGGTATTTATTGAGCATCTGGAAACTCACACCTTAATTACTCCAGTTTTAGAGACATTACAAACAAGATTTGCAGACAGAACACTCTTGATAAATTTACCTACAGTGTCTTTGTGTTTGTTTTTAAACTCTGGACGACTGGAAGAAAGTATTCTGAGACTCTGGGAGCCTATTCAAACAATGACTTTCCTTTGAAATAGGATAGTCCACCTCCCTTAAAGGCATAGTAGTCACCTTTGACACAGGAACCGAAGGTAGAGGGGAAAAAAGGATGTGGGAAATCAACTTTAGTGCTGGTGTTTTTTTTTTTTTTTTTTTAATACAACTGATTTGAACTAACTTTTATTTCTAGGGGTCTGGCCTAGTCCAGAGAATGCAAGTGGCGGTTGAGATCAATCATCCTTTAGTTTGATGAGAAAGGCTCATGTGAGTGAGAAAGAGGTCTGGAAGGGTGCATAGGTATCATGAAGAGAGCTGCAACAAAGCAATAAGAATATTAGGGGATGAATTGTCCCAAAGAGGATAAAAATAAAAAGAATGAAAATTTACAAAAGGCAAAATAATTTCACCTACTCTGAGATGTTTAGAAACACAATATTTAATGTTGATATCCTTAATCTTACTGGCATTGGGAGAGAGTGTGTTTGGATGAGACAGAGAGAGAGTGACAGACAGACACAGACACTGATAGTATTGATGAATGGGGAGCCTGAAAGAGAAGGGAGGATAAAGGGCTTTGGAATGGAAGGGTGTCTACTGTCTGGGAACCTTTGACGCACACTCCTTGACGAATTACATTATCTCCAGGCTTAGAGAATCCCGAGAGACAAATATGAGATGACAAATCAAAGGCCTTCAGTAAGGAAGTCTGCAGCTTGGTTCCCAGGTCTGTACTTTTCACTTTGTGTGATGTGCGGTTGAGGGGAAACCGGACCAAGCGCGAAGCAGGAGGGAGGGGGTGGAAGGAGGAGGGGCTTCTACCTGCACACACCTCCGCGGCGGGGGAGGGGCGGGCAGGATGTAAATCAGGCCCTTCACCCTGGCCAATCAGTAGTCAGGTAAGGAAATTTGGGTCCCCACCCTATCCCGACCGCGCCTTTGAGCACGTGTGTGGTGTTCTGGGACCTTTGTCCCGCAACGTCACGCTTGGCGGGCACCCCTTGGTCCCTTTTTCTTGTAGGATGTGATTAATTCTCTTCTGCTCCGCACCTCATCACAGGTCGCGTCCCCCACCCCCCCCACCCCTCTGCCACCTCCTGCGCATTCTCTCCGGCGCCCTAGCGGGTTAGAGCCTTCAGCATTGCGACCCGTGAAGTGTGCGGAGCTTGGCACAAGTTGCTGCGACTGTGACAAGCAGCCTCCGCCAGCTCCGCGAGGGTGCAGGCGGCGAGCCTTCACCACGGAACTCCTGCCTGCGTCCAGCAGTCCTCCGCCGGTCCCGAGGCAGCACCGCCCGCTCTGCACCTCCCGGCTCTCGGTCTGTCCTGTGGGGCTCCGGCTCCAGACCGCTCGGCCTCGGAAACTCCTGCAACGTCCAGAATACAGAAAATAGGCTCATCACCTAATTCGCCAGGGAGCCAGAGCGCTGCGGGGCCGTGGCGCTGCCTTCCCCGCTCCTCCCCCACCCCACCCCGCCCGTGCTCCCGGAGTCACCCAGCCTACCTCCCCCTCGGCACTCCCCCGCCCCCGGCAGACAAAGGGCCTGGGCAAACTCGCCGCCCGGCCTCCCGGCGCTCCGGGGAGCGGCTGCCCCGTAGTGGATCGCGCAGGAGGCGCGTGGGGCCCGAAGCCGCCGCCGCGGGAGCGCAGTATGGGGAAGAGCCGCTGGATGCGCCTGACTCCCGTCTGCTGCTGTTGCCTCCTTTACCAGCTGGGGTTCTTGTCGAATGGGATCGTTTCAGGTAAGTTTTTCAGTGACTTTCCAGCTTCCTTTCCAACTTCCCCAAGGAGACGGCGAGAGCATGGGTAGGCAGGGCTGGTGCAACCTGTGCGTTTCGAGCCGGGATCAGTGGCCAGCAAGAAAAATGGGCAGGCGGGGTGCGAATGAGGGGGTCGAGCCCCGAAGCGAAGCACATTTCTCTTCGGCTCATTTTAATTTATCTGTGAAACGATGCGGAGTTTCCTTCTATTTAGAGTAGTAATATTTGCAAAGGTACGTTTAGGCACCTAGGGGAAAATCAGGAAGTTCGCAAATTAATAGCAATGCTTTTCTCTGCCGTATACTTGAGAAATCACTTAAATGTGTTAAGACTCTGCACCGGTTTTCTTTAAAACAACTAATTGCAGCCACCAAACTTTGGCTCTCTCTTTCCTCCCCAGTATAATCATACTTTTACTTTGAAAATGCTGGGGTCTGTAATCTGATCACAAGGCTTGGGGCTTGCAGAGCTAGACGGGTGGTCTCCATTGCTTGCACGCGAGCGCCCTGTGTCTTCACCGACTGTGAGTCTGGAAAGGCGTGTGCTAGTGGAACCGCTGCTCTTTCAGCTCCGCACTTCTCTGTCTGCCCCGCCAGCAGGGCTGCAGCTCGCCCCCGACCTCGAGGAATGGGAAGTCGTGTTTCCTGCACTCTGGCGCCGGGAGCCGGTGGACTCGGCCGGCGGCAGCGGGGGCAGCGCGGACCCGGGCTGGGTGCGCGGCGCGGAGGGCGGCGGAGGCTCCCGGGCGCAGGCGGCCGGCAGCTCACGCGAGGTGCGCTCGGTGGCCCAGGCGCCTCTGGAGGAACCCGCGCAGGGCCAGTCCGGGTCCCGGCTCTGGCCCCCGCTGCCGCCGGGGGGTGAAGAGGACGAGGAGCTCGAGTCGCAGGAGCTGCCGCGAGGATCCGGCGGGGCTGCCGCCCTGTCCCCGGGCGCCCCGGCCTCGTGGCAGCCGCTGCCTCCCCCCCAGCCGCCCCCATCCCCGCCCCCGGCCCAGCCGGCGGAGCCGGACGGCGACGAGGTGTTATTGCGGATCCCGGCCTTCTCCCGGGACTTGTACCTGCTGCTCCGGAGGGACGGCCGCTTCCTGGCGCCGCGCTTCGCAGTGGAACAGCGGCCAAGTCCTGGCCCCCGGCCCACGGGGGCAGCGTCCACCCTGCGCCCTCCGGCGCCGCCCGACGCAGGCTGCTTCTACACCGGAGCTGTGCTGCGGCACCCCGGCTCGCTGGCCTCCTTCAGCACCTGTGGCGGTGGCCTGGTAAGCGCCTTTCTTCCCTAGCTCTCCTCCTCCTGCTCTGGTCTCCCCGGTCTCCATCTTCCCCTGCGGCTCCTCTCCGCGCCCCGCGGAGCAGCCTCATTTGCATGCACCTCCTCCGGTCGCAGCGCGCTCCTTCTGAGTTTAGACGGCACCCCCAGGTGTCTCCACCGTTCGCCTCCAGTGGAACGTCTCCAGGGCAGACAGTGAATCGCAAGTCTAAGTGCACGGATAAATGGCTTTTTCCTTCCAGATGGTCAAAAGTGACTTTGGAAACTATTTGAAACTCTGCCTCCTTGAAACTTCTTCCTGATGGTTCAACCTCTTCCTATACTCTAGGGTTTTCTAAAATAAGACCACCACTTGGTGTCTTGTAGGGGATTGAAACGCAGCCAGGCTGCTCAGTGCTGAGGCTCCCTGAACTTTGCCCCAAACCCACCCCAATTCCTCCTTTATTTATTTATTATCTTACAGTTTTTTTCATGTCCTATTCCAAAGCTGTCCGAACACTTCTCAAGGAAATTACATTCTGACAGTTGTTCAGAATTTAAACCTCTTAACAGCCTCAGCGGAAACTTGCTCAGTGTTCTTGAGAAAGGCCTTGGAGGGGCTGTGAGCTGAGATTGGTGAGATGCTGGGAGCTGTTGACCAAGGGATGACCTTAGAACACAATCAGCATTCCAAGGTTATGGCTCTCTGATTGGACATTTTCTTTCTAAGATTTACATTTTATTTGACAGTTTCTTTACTTCTCTCCCCACCTCATGGGGGAAGGTGGGGAGGGTGGAGAGCCTTGTGACTAGACAGTAAAAGCCATTTGGTCCATCAGTGTAGGTGATGGTTTGATTTTTCTCCCATTGTCACCTCTCATATGTTGTCCTTCGCTTTGTGTGTGTGTGGTCAAGACACATAACATCGAATTTACCCTTCTCACCGTTTTTAGATGGACAGGTCAGTAGCATTCAGTACACTCACTTTGTTGTACACCAGTCACCACCTTGGCTTTTATTACTGTTTTAAGGCAAACTCACAAAATATTGAAAATGTCCTGTGATTTGTGTCCTCGTTTTTCCGTCCATAGAGAGCCAATCACAAAATCCAGAAGGACTTTGTATGGAAGCAACGTGCTCATTGGAGCTAAGTCCAACAGCAGCAAATACCACTACCATGGAAGCTACCCCAAACCATGAAATTAAAAAAAATGGTTAAAAATCCAAACAAAATAAAACTTGAAATTGCTCATGCCTCCTCAGTGCTCCCATATTCAAATGATGTAAGTTGCTGGAAAGGGCTCATAGTGATAAATACTTAACTATAGACATTTTTAGGCCCGAGGGAAAATATTGGCGTGGGAAATTACGTGAAAATTTTATAAAAAATGTTTTCTGCAGAACACATTTCACTGGGGAAAACATTTTGTGGGGATTTCATTGTCCACTAGCTTTTGGCTGGGGGTTAAATAATTGCATATAGAAAGTTCCTGGTGTGGTAGGACCAATAGGGGATAAAGCATTTCACTGTGTTGAAATGTGGGCTTTTGGTCAGATTTTCCAAATGAGCTATGCCTTCCCTCCATACTTAAGGAAGCAAAGTTAGAATTATAAGAAGGTTTTTCATAGACTGAATAGGAGTTTAACATCCCCGTTACCCCCCTCTCCATTTATCACGTTAGACTTTTACTCACTTTTCCTATTAGCTACATGTGTATATGTTCTGAACTGGGAAGTCTTTGTTATTGAGGAAAACCGAAGTTGCCAGTAATGCAGTATAGCAGTGAAACTTTCAATAAAAAAGTTAAAGCAAATGGCCAAAAAGGGTGGGTTTGTTACTCCAGCCTCTACCATGCCAGACCTTTCCCCTCATGAGTTGGTGGGATTAGGAGAGAGAAAGTTGTTATCTGAATTTTGTGGATGGCTTATTCCCTGATGGTTAATTAGTCCCTTGTCTGTAGTCTTCCATGGCTGGAAATAAAATGAGAAAAATAGATAATTTAAAAATTGGATGACAGAATTTAAAATTCTAATGGATATTTAATAATATCCAGACTGTTCAGCTTTGAGGGGCTCCCAGATTAAGGAGAAAGATATCATATATAAGTAGAATGACTCAAGTAAACATGAGGCAGTGACAAATCAACATGATTGATCATCAATACGATTGAAATGTTATGCCCCAGGTAAAATCCACGAGGAGAATGGGGCAAGCTTTCCCAAAGTGGATTTTAAAGCTTGGTGAAGCTTTCTTCAGGTAGAAAAGGCCTGACAAGTGTTGTTGGTAGAGGAAAGACACCTAATAGAAGTATGAAAATAAAAGAAAAACATAGAAAAAAAGTAAAAACAAAAGAAAAATAAGTAAAGGGAAAGAAAGAAAAACCAACTCCTGTGACTAGACCAGAAGATGCAATGAGGGGAACTGATCCCAACATGTCTGCAGAAGTCAGACCTCAGAACTCTTGCCTGCTACCGTAGAGGGAGCTTTGTCTGTCTAGAATATTCATAGAACACATTCTTATTCCTCTGTATCTCTAGAAGTCTGTGATCCTGTAAATCTAATGTGAAGAATCATGATATCCTTATGTAGAGAGGGTGAATTATTTATAAAACCGTCTGCCTTGAGTTTGCACCATTTCTTCTCAGTAAAAGCTTTCTATTGTCGGTTGCGTAGAAAAGAATATGCGGTCTGACAATTAAGTTCATGACTTGTCCTAGAAAGTACCTCATCACTGAATACCAGTAGGGTCACCTGCAAAGAACTCCCCTTGGGAAGCTATGCACCAACATCAGTGCCTAGTTCCCCCTTCAAAGCAATATTGAAACTTTTTCTGGAATGGCCATCAGAGCTGTTGAGTAGGAGGTCCGGCAATTTAATTTGTGAACCCATCCTGGAAAAAGTGCTGCATCCCTCATTGCTGAATATCACTTTGACCACCTTTGAGGTATTTCCCTTGGGAAGCTATGGACTAATACCAGGGCCTAGTCCACCCTTCACAGCACTCGAAGATGACAGTCGTCTTATTCAGCAATGAAGTACGTAGCACTTTTTCTAGGATGAGTTCACAAAGTTAATTGTCTGACCTCATAGATGACTAACTGTATCTTCCCTTTCCTTCTTTCAGTAAGCAGTGTTTTCTACTGTTGCCTGAGCTCCTCAACAACTTTTGGACTAACCTTTCTGGATCTCATTTTCCTGTTTGTTAAATCCACCAATTATAATTGTATGTCTATTAATTGATCTTTGATGAGCTCTTATTATTTCGGTTTCCCGTGATTAGTCTAGTATTAAATAATAATCTTATTTAGGCCATATATTTGATACAATAGACACAAATATAATAATACTAATCATTCAATCATTCAAACATATATTGAATAATTTCTATGTGCTTTTTCTTGTATACAATTATGCCAAACAGTGTAATTGCAACTTACAACAGATAGGTGAGCCAAGAAACCAAAAAAGATGAACTGACACCCAGCAACATCACATTTTGAAGGAAATTACCACATAAAAGAGTCTCAAAGCCCAGTTAATTAATGCATGGAGCAACAGATATTAATAGAGTAAATAGAACACTTTAACAGAACTACTCAGAAGAATAATAGCGGATATGTATTCCTGGAGAAAGCAAATTAAAAAAATAGGTACAATCTGCTATCTAAAAAAATGATTAGGTACAATAGAATTTTAAATATATGATCATTACAATAAAAAACTCAATAGATTAGTAGGTAAATTTGTGAACTAGAAGATTAAACCCGGAAATTATCCCAGAAGGCAGGACAAATGAATACAAAATATGAAAGAACAGTAGTGAGCCAGGACTCATAGGTCTTGATCCAAAATTTCTCTAATAGGAGTTATTCCTTTTTTAATTGATTCAAAGATAGAATTTTGAAAATGCATGCAATTATATCCTACATCCGCTGAGCTGCTGCTCTAAGGCCAGGTACTTAGTACTTTGAGTGTGGATCAGAGAAATGGCCTTCCAGGTGAGCCTCCCTCAACATACACCAAAATCAATTTTCAATACAAATTTTGTATTTGGAATTAAAATTTAAGACAAACACAAGTCAGTTTATATATGGAATCCTGGATTTAAAATGTTTTCATCTCTTTTACAGTTGTCTCATTTGAAATAAAACGAGCGATCTTTTAAAGCAATTTATCTTATTTTTTCAAAGTTCTCATAGAAACAAAGATAGGTTCTTCACTCATATATGTCTAGATTAATATTTGGAATTTGATTAATTGTATAATTACAAAATGTTCTGCCTACAGGTAAGCAAACACATATGGCTGAATATTGGTAAACATGCAGGTTAACCAGTGGGAATAATTGTGGCCAGGTCTGACATAAGGGCATTTCTATTAGCAATGACCATTTCACGTGGTGCATGCCTCATTGATATTTTTTTCCAGATGATGTGTAGAGTGTTAAGTAAATGATTCAAGTTGAACTAGTTTGTGTAAACAAGGTTGGTTAGGTGGAGGTTAAGACACCTCCTTTTTTGGTATCAGAATCCAATTGCCAAGGATAAATACAAACCTTCAGATTGAAGAACCAAACATCAACTCAACATGGCCTAAGTAAAGAGAAACCCAAATTTAGATATATTGTGGCAATATATCAGAAATTTAAAGAGAAAGAGAAAGCCTACAAATGTAATAGAGGAGAGATTATCTACAACAGCATGAGACTCAGATTGACCTTAGAGGATCCATTCAGTAATACTGGATGCCAGAGGATCAGGTAGCCTCAGAGTGCCTCGAAAGAAGAGTCGTTTTGAAACCTGTGTTATATACTCAGCCAAAATGCCATTCAAATCTGAGGTGAAAATAAAATCATTGACAAAATGATAAACACTCAAACTTTACCATAAACAGTTTCCAAAAAGGTTTGCAGTCAAGTCTTCCTCTAACACCCACTCCTCATTTATTACTCAGAGTTCTCTCCCGGAGGTTACCAGGTTTACCTGTTTCTGTGGTAGCGTTGTATGATCCGAAGGTAGCTGATGCATAAACAAATACATGTACACAAGTTTATATCTTTATTTATTTATTTTTATTAAACCATAGCTGTGTACATTAGTATGATCGTGGGGCACCATACACTTGGTTCATAGATCGTTTGACACATTTTCATCACATTAGTTAACATAGCTTTTGTAGCATTTTCTTAGTTATTTTGCTAAGACCTTTACATTCCACATTTACTAGGATTCACATATACCCTTGTAAGATGCACCGCAGGTGTAATCCCATTATATCTTTTTTTAAACTCGTTGTTCACACACACGCGAGATTATCACATATGAGTGCATGAAGAAGACACTTTCTTTTCTAATAGTTCTATTTTATCTGATTGCAACTATGTGCCATAATCTGTTTATTCAATTTGGTGTTAATGGACATTAGATTGAATCCAGTATTTTCTTATTATGAACAGTGCTTAAAATAGAACTCTGTAGATAGGCTGTTTTTTATGTGCAATGTATGTCTGCATCAAAGGGAATGAATGGTGGTAATTTGGGGAGATAGTGCCTTATTAGATCCCATGGATATTGTACAATTTATATTCTCAGGCCAAGAGAGTGTAAGAGTCTGTTTTTCCCTTCTCCCGTTACTAGTATGGGTATTCTTTTTTAAAGTTGTGATTTTTTACTGTGGGAGACCAAAGTGGATGGATCGTGTGAGCTCACAGGTTCAAGATCAGCCTGAGCAAAAGTGAGAGGCCATCTCTAAAAATAGCTGGGAGTTGTGGCATGCGCCTGTAGTCCCAACTACTTGGGAGGCTGAGGCAAGAGGATCATTTGAGCCCAAGAGTTTGAGGTTGCGGTGAGCTATGAAGCCACAGCACTCCACCAAGGGCAACAAAGTGAGACTCTGTCTTGGAAAAAAAAAAAAAGTTTTGATTTTTGTGAAATGGAATAAGTAAAAAATGTTGTCTCAATGGAGTTTTAATTCGCATTTTTGAATTTTTGCTGGTGAAGTTGATGCCTTTTATACTTTTATTTTCATTTCCTATAGATTATCTATTCATATCTTTTACTCATTTTTCTACTAGATTTTGGGTTTTTACATTTCTAATTCTAGACCTATTTATATATTAGTATTCTTAAAGGACAAATGTTAATTACAAAATAATACATTTTGTATTATGAGTAAAGAAGGTTTTAAAAGATATAAGTTTATATCTTATCATCCAGTGATAAAGTTAGCTTTTCAGCATTCATGCCAAAAAAAGACAAAAAAACAAGCCTTTTCATTTTTTCAAAGCTATTCATAAGCTAGGAAAAACAAATTTTCTCAAATATTTTTGGTTCATAAGATTGGCACAGATTATACAGATTGAGAATATCCAATGGATGTTGGGAACACTTCCGTTTATACACTGTAGGAAAGTAAATTGGGAGAGTCTTTTGTATGGTAGCTATTAAAACGTTAAATGTACTTTCTCTTTTTTTCAGCAATTCTTCTTGTGATTAGTATTAGAGAGATAGCAATATACATACAAAAGATTTATGTAAATGCCTTTCACTGAAGCATTCAGAAAGCTCTAAGTAATCATCATTATGGAGTAGTTACATTTATATATTATGAGGAAGTCCTGGAGAACAAAAAGATACAAGAAATAGTTTCCTGCTTTGAGGTATTTATGTTACCTTGAAGAACCTGCTTGTCTCAACTTACTATCTTCCCAGCATTTATCACAGTTCTTTGATTTATTAAGTGCTCAGTGTCTCCCTACTAATGAAATAACTGATCCTCAAGTGAACATCTCTGGAAGTCATTCTGTGGCTTTCCAGTTCAATATTTAGAATGGCCTGGATAATACAGCAACATGTGGAAGATGTTTCTGAATTTAAAGTGGAGCCATAGATACTCCAGTCTTATTTAAGGAAGCCACATAATGAATTCTGGTAAACAGAGCCATCATGCTGATGGAATAAGCTACTTTGCACATTAAAAGTTAATAAACTATTTAATCACATATTAATCTATATCTTAGTTTCTTGAGAAAGTTCAGGCATGAACCAATTTTGTGAGCAGACATTTTATTTAGTAAGTTTATATTTATTTATCTGAGGTGTACTAACTGAATCATGAATATATCATACTTTTCAAATAACAATTCTTTATAGGAGTCTGACAATATTTCTTATGCAGCACTAAAGTAGAGTATGTTTTTTATTGAGTTCATGTACAATTGAGTGTTTCTGTTTAATTGCAATTACATTTTTACTCCAGATGGTTTGAGGTCTTTGTATTTGCAAAATAAAGAATAACCAGGGGAATTTCATATTTTGATAGATGGAATGTATACTAGGGAAGTAATCCTGCCATGTTTTGGGACAAAGGGAGAACCAGTAGTCCCTCTTGAATTATGATTTGAGGGTTTTCCAAAAGGAAGTTTTAAGATTCCCTGAGCCAAGTGAGAGCTGTAATTTGATGGAGAGTGCATTTAGGGTGCAACTAGAGTAAGCACATCATCGTGTCCCCATCTCCTCGTCACTTTGTTGCCAAGCCCTAGACTGAGAGAAGTGAGAAAATGGGAGCTCAGCCATGCAATGCTACCCAGATATTTTTACAGAATTATTTCATGGCAGTATTGGGAAGGGCCTTGGGGAGTAGATAGTTTAGTACTTTTCCAATGAGAAAAATTTGATTTCATTTCACAATTCACGTGAATATATCTTTAATAAATTATTAACTATTTAGACCTTAACTTAGATGATCAGGAGATGGCGCTAACGAGGCCAGGCCTATTTTAGTATTATTACGTACTTAAGCTTTCCTGTTACTTTCCATTTTGAAAAATGAGATCTAAGCATACCTTTTTCCTTCTTAAGCACATTCAATGGATAAACATAAGGATATTTTGCCCTCAGTTTATTTTTAGTCCTCTGGCCTCCACCTGGCTTCACCTAAACTAAGACCACTTCTATAGAACGCCTGCACCATCAGCCCTATAACCATGCTGCTTGAAGTTCTGTTTCTTTAGGAGTGGTGTGTAGACACCAATATCAATATCATGGCCCTGGGCAGGGAGAGTGATTCGTTAAGGTAGAGGTGATTGGATAGTCCCCATTAAAAATCAAAATCCCAGACTGAGCCTCAAGTCTAAGGTAATTCTTATGAAAGCTAACATTTGAGGCAGCCAATTTAGTAGCATTAAAAGTGACAAAGCTGAAGGTCCTTAATTAAATTTGCATCCACCAAACCTTACCTTCTAACATCCTCCCAAGAACCCACTCAGATGTCACTGAGACAGAAAGGATTTTATGGATTTCAAATTTTTAATCAACAGTCAATCAATGTGAAGTAGTTGGAAGATAATATAATGGAACATAAATTCCAGTATGAATGTTTTCCTACTCGTTAGATGAAAATGTGTACAAAAGGTGAAATCTTCCCATTTTAGAATCTAGGAGTATTAAATAGAGCTAAATTATTTTACGCAATCATCAACACTTTTATTGATAATATAATAGGAGGACAATTACTCCAACTGTTTCACAACAGTTATTGTAAAAAATTTACAGAAATGAAGAAACTTACCTTCATATTGAAGGGGACCTACCATACTGCCAAGTTCAGATGTGGATAAAGAAAGATTCCAGCACAATGTTGTGTGATATTAGAAATTGGTGATGAAGATGTAAATTCTTTGTGAGAAGTGGCTACAGTGGTATCCTAGTGCAGCATGGTTAGGTTAAGAGGACCTAGGTAATGCATAAGAATTAAATGGTATGTTATTTCAAATGGTAGAAATATAATGGCAGGTTTTAACTACTCATTCACATTCCAAGTATTTGGATAGCAGGTGTCCTGCAAAATTCCTTAGCGTTAACGGTAAAAAATATTAGCACACTAAGAGCAGTGGACAGATGGGTAATTATATCAGCCAATCAGGTTAGTGCATTTGGTCTATCTCTATTATAATTTGGGTTTAAATGTATGGAGCAGCTACTGAAAGGTGATAAATACATTTAATTTGTAAAATCATTATATTACTGGCAAATCTTATGGTTTGCCAAATTTATAGATAGGCACTTTAGTTGGTGACAGAGGAACTTATGTATTAATATAATTAACATTTCTAGAGTCTTTGTGTTGACTCTGGTTATAACCCTACAGAACTTTAAAATGGTGACATCGTTATATATAAATATAATTTACACAGTGTGAAGTTTCAGTAATTCGTTGTGGGACTGTGCTTTTGCAAATTTAATTATTTAGTGCCACATTCTGTGTACTAACATAGATAATTTCTCTATGTTAGCTTCAATTAAAATTTTGTCAGTTTAACATAGGTGTTCTATTTAGGATTGCTTTGAAAAGTATTGAAAGGATACCTTAAGACAAAAGTTTCTACATAAAAATTTTTCCAAGTGAAGTTTAATTATTTCTCATTAGTAAGATACAACCATGGATATATCAGGCTGATTTTTCTAGTGTAAATCATTATTTAAAATGTAGCAAATTATAAAAGATATGGTGAATACTTTTTTGTAGCATCTTTTTTTGAAGTATGATTGACATACTGTAAAATTTACCCATTTGAAGAGTACATTTCAGCAATTTTTAGTACATATGCAGAATTATGCAACCATCACCACAATTTAGTTTTAGAACTATTCCATCAACTCAAAAGAGTCCCGCATACCCATTTGCAGTCACTTTCCTAACCCCAGGCAACCATTAATCTACTTTCTGTCTCTGTAGATTTGCCTTTCATATAAACGCAAGCGTACAGAATTTGGTCTTTTGTGTCTATTTTCTTTTATTTAGCATTTATTTTAGAGGTTTGTCCATGTTGTGGCATGTATTAGGAATTTGTTCTTTGTTCTTGAATAGTATTCCATTGTCTGGATATACCACATTTTGTCCATTCATCCATTGGTTAAGGGACATTTGGACTGTTTCTACTTTGGGGGTATTATATGCTACTATTGACATTTGTATACAAGTCTTTATGTAGAGATGTATTTTCATTTCTCTTTGGTAGATACCTAGGATTGCAATTACTAGCTCAATTTTATATTTAATATTGTCAGTTTCAGAAACTGACAAACCTTTTTTGACATTACCTTACCATTTTACATTCCCACTGGCAGTGTTTGAGGGTTCCAGTTTCCTTATATCCTTATAATGCTTGTTATTGTCTCCATTTACTTATAATTATTTTTGTGAATGTGAAGTGGTACCTCCCTGTGATTTTAATTTCTGTTTCCCTAGGGTCTAATGATATTGAGCATTTTTTCATTTGCTGGTTCACAGCCATTAATACAGCCATCATACTCAAGTCTTTTGTCCACTTTTTAGTTAGCTTTTTCCTAGTGTGTAACTTTAACAGTTTTCATGTGCTCTGCATGTAAATCCTTCATCAGACATGTGGTTTGCTAATGCTTTCTTTCAGTTCACTTTCTTAATGGGGTCTTTAAAGACTATTTTTAAAATTTTTGATGAAATTAAGTTTATCTTTTGTTTTTCCTTTTATCAAACATGTTTTTGATGCTGTATCTAAGAACTCCATGTCCAACCTAGCGTCTCAAGGACTTTCTCCTTTGTTTTATTCCATAGTGTCCCTAATTTTAGTTTTTATGTTTAAGTCTACGATTAATTAGTTTTTGTGTATGGTATGAGGTAAGAGTCTAAATTTACCTCTCTGCACATACACATCCAATTGTCATTTGTTGAAACGACCATACTTTTCTCATTAAATGCCATAGCACTTTTATTAAAAGTAAATTGATCATAAATGTGAGAGTTTATTTTTGAAATGGTTATATGCTTGTTTTGATCTATATGTTTATCTTTATGTTGATACCATAGTGTATTGACATAGTTTTACAATATTTTTTGAATTTGGGAAATTTAAGTCCTTTAAATTTTATTTTATTTTATCGAAATTGTTTGGTTATTCTGGATTTTTTTTATATTTCTACATAAATTTTAGGATAACACCTATGAAAGCAAATCACTGTCATTTGCGAAGTGAACATTCATGAAAGTCTAGTTGCAACTGTTGTCCTGGAAAATCTTGGCTATGTCAGTAAAAGGGAATGCTGTCTGAGCAGTTGTATCTAATTTGTTGATTTTGAATAAATAATGTATGATATATACAGAGAAAAGCTTCTAGTTTTTCTTTTTGTAAATGTGATTGACTTTCTCCTGTTTCAGTTTACTGTAGGTCAGGATCAAACCAAATTTTCATTCCCATAAGTCTTATGTAGACTGAGCTTTAAGGGATAAAATGATACTCAAGAATTCTATTAGGAAAGATGCTTTGGTGTGGTCAGGGGAAAACAGAAAAGGCATATAAATATCACTGAACAGTCAGGTTCAACTCTTAGCTGGTAAAATGGGAATTTAAAGAAATCGATTTTATTACTAATTTAATTTCCACGATCGTTTATTTTGCGCTTGCGGTTTCTATAGTTTCTTTTTGTCAGTCCTCAAGAGTTTACATAATTTGTGTGAATTGACACAACTTTCCTGTGAAGGACGTAGAATCATAAAGGGGGTTAGTGGGTGGAAAGATAAGAGGAAAAGTAAACCCACTGATGAGTATTTAGAGTATGTTTTAAGTTTAACCCTATTTCCATTTGAAATACTTTGGAATAACACACTAATGTGTCCTTGGGGATAGCCTAACACCACACATTAATATGGTTTAAAAAGTCTCCAAAGCATTTGCCTATAGTTAGCTCAGTTGTAGTATTTTAGTAAGTGTTCTAATAACTTGGCTGCTCTTGGCTTTGGCTGTGGAGTCTCCACAAGTACCCAGTGTCCAATTTTTGAGTCCTTGGTCACATGGTTTTATGTGTTCATGTTCTTAACCTATTAATAAGTCACTGTAGGCTTGTAAGGGAATACATCAGACTCTATATTGGACCTGCATAATCAACTGCATATTTAATCCTTCTCTCATTTCTTTCCATTACCTCCAGAAGATGCACATTCAGTCCTGTGTTCAAAGCTCGTGTGCCCTTCTGTTCTCGTTATTCTGATAGACGTCAATAAATTAGCCTTGGAGAGTTACAAAATATGATATAAATGAAAGACAAAAAAGTATGTAGGACCACCACTAAAATACAAATGGTTACAGCAATGATTACAACATAGATTTTAAACTGTATTTATAAATTCTTTGGAATATAGTATGGCTACACACTTTTTAGAAAACAAGTGACCTTTAACAAATGCTTTTGAGTGAGCCTAGTTTTTTTTTATTTTCTTAACAAAATTAAATTTTAAGAGACTTATAGAAGGTTGCTGTGTAAAGGCGATCTATTGCAATGATAATTTTGGAAATGAAATAACTTCTAATTTAGCATTACTTCCTTAACACAAATCTGGTTTGGACATACCTATTTTACCTTTTAATAATTTGGCATTCTCTTATCTTACATAGTAATGTTTTGAAAGTGTAAGTAAAAATTACATATATGAAAAAAACAAAGATAGGTTTCTGTGTCATGGCAGAGGTCAATAGTAAAGGACAAGAAACATATTTATAAGGAATGAGAAAAATGCCAGGTTCTTTCTCTAATCATACCTGCAAAGACAGGTGGCAAGTGACAAATCGCTACGTTTTTCTTTATCAGATCAAAAAAGAAAATCAGCAAATGGAGATGCTGCTGTGTTTCTTTGTACCGATTTTAAAAAACAAAAGCCTGAAATATAATAGACAGTATTTATTGAACATCACTATACGCCGTACTCATAGTGTGGTAAGCTACGGCTAATTTTCACAGAAACTCACTAAGATGCATGCATGTGCTGTCACTCAATTTAATAGGTACGTATGCTGAAGATCCAGGGGATTGAATAAGTCACCCAAGTCGGACAGCTGGTCAGGCCTGGAAGTGAAAGTCAAATCCAGATGCGTGTGTGTGCACACTTCTGTGTGTATGTTGTGTGTAAGATAAAAAAGATAAAGCTAATTTGTCCCTTCTGTTTTATTTATCAGACTTATATAACACATTTGCATCATTTCAGTTTTTTGATCCAGGATATGATGTGGGAAATGACATAGAATAGATATAAAAGTAGAAATAGTAGGTAAGTTTTGTTTTACACATAGTAGTAGGTGGGAACTTCTTCAAATTAATCTGTTTGTTTCTCAGATAGCCATGATCCGCGGGGCTAAATATCCCACAATAGCAATGAGAAAAATAAAGACCAATGGGGTTCTATAATAATAACTTGCCAAAGGACACCTGGGTTCCATGCGAGGGAGCGTACACTGAATTTGGTCTCTTAGGGCCCCATCCTTTTCCTTTCCTCTTAAGGTTTCATCTGGTTAAGTTAATTGTGTGAAATTGTCAATATATAAATATTTGACCTATAATAAAAAGCAATTTCATATGCTATAAACTAAAAACAAAGAAAAACACTACCAATTAGGAAAACCACATCTTACTTACAAGTAGCTAAAACTGAATATATTTTTTTGAATTTCATTACTAAGTTTGAAAAGGAAAAAGACGGAGTCATGAATGTTTGAATGTGAAAGGCCGGAGCAAACAAGTTAACTTTCAGAGTGCTCTTGGCAACTTTAAATTAGAGCACGGGCTCAGAAGTCAGACCGTGTGGGTTTGAATTCAAGCTCCCAAAGTGATCCCTGTGTCACCTTACTAAGACAATTAACTTAACCTCCCAGGGCCTCAGTTTCTTCACTGTTAGGAACCAGTAAGATACTTTTGGTTTCCTTGAGAGTGCTATAAATGGATTTGTTAAATAAAATGAAGATGAGAAGTAGAAAATATTTTGGCCCATGCATTTAATAATTTTCTAGACCTTTCAAAATGCTACCTATTAGCTATTTTTGAAATTAACTAAATGGATATAGAATATTAAAGTTGGTGAACATAAATAATAATGTACTTGTGCACAATTTGTACATTAATTTGTTTAAACAGATCTAAGTGAAAACGTATGAATGTAATTACTTCCTGCATTCCAGAAAATGTCTGTTGGTTGAATGAGCCGTTGAATGAAATTTTCTTAATACCATTTTTCTCCCAAAATTCCTTTCAAATTTAAGTGCTAAAATGCTACCCAAGAACTGCTTTCTAAAAGGACCCCCCCACCCCACCATTTTCACTACAGATAGGTGATACTAGTGACTTTGCATGGTCAAGTGATCGAAATACCTATAAATTGCACACCCACAGAGGTGATGGTTTGATTTGCTTGTTTCCCTATAGCCTTTAATTTCCTATATAGCCTTCAAAAATTTCAGAAGAATGGTAGGAAAGGGAAATGAGAAGAGAATATGCCTTCGTAGGCTGCTAGGGGCTGTGCTGAGTACCTGACAAGGGAAGAATCAATTTGCAACGTTATGATGACAGGCAAATAAAATTCTCTAATTCCTAATTACCTCTAGCAATCAAATCAAATCAAATATACCAAATAAAAAATGGAAATAAATGATTTCCTGTTTGTGAAATTTGGAATAACTACTGGCTAAGGAAAGTTGACGTTTAGGTAGGTAATGGAATGACAGTCCCTAACTCTTCAAATATTTTCTGGCACATACGTGCCATTTCATCCCAGGTTCCTGAGAGAATGTACAGAGTAAACACCAAACTTTTCTTGGTTATCTTGTATAAACATATCTTTTATAACCACCTGTTGAATTTCTACGTACAGAGGACACTTAGGTTGTTTTCCATTTTATTTTGAATTATGAGAAACAATTTGGACTGCCAGTTTTGTACCTTTCGCTTATATGCTTGTATAAATATTTCTTTTTGGTGAAACTGCTGAGCCATTGAAGATGCACGTTTTTGGTTTAAGATAGTACAAAATTGACCCTCAGAGTATTTCTACCAATTATTCTGTCCCTGGCACTGTTTTAGAGAAGCAAATTAATTCTCTCATTTTAAGTTTTATTTCCAAATAGACAACAGTCAATGGCATTGTTACCGTTTCCATTGTAATGTCCTTAGTTAGTGGTCAAGTTAGACCTATGTTCATGTCTTCAGCTATTAGTCTTTCTGAAGTCTTCGGCTGAGTTCCTTATCAAGTAATCTGGAATTCTTCTACTCCATTGACCTTCTACATCAGAATTACTTATATTTTAATATATTCCTTGGTTATATATAGTGAATATTTTCTTTCCATTTGCCAGATTTGTTTATGAAAAAATTTTTAAGGCAGTTTTGCATTTTAGCGTGGTCACATTGGATGACAATGTCCAGGGTTTGTTGCATCTTGTTTCTCTAACAAGGCCTTCTCTTCTCCAGAGTGATCATCAAATTCGTTTACTCTTCTCTCTTAATACTTTTGTATTGCTGAGTTTCAATGAAAAGCAGCTTATGAATGATGCATAGAATTTGTTCCTATGTACATTAAAAATTTCACAATACTGTGCATTTTTTGCGACATGTGTATGTGTAAATACATAAAAATACAAGGAATCAGTTGAAATGGATAATAATGATTAGTCTTGAAGATAAGTGAAAGGATCTAGGATTAAGAATTATAGTTAAAGAGATCGTTAAATTTACTAATAATTTTTGAAAAATATTTGAAAGTGCTTGTGTATTGCTTTTATAATTAAAGATTTTTCTGTTTATTTATTATGAAAACAATATAATCACATATTAAGAAATTATAAAAAAAAAGAGTGAGTTATTAACATTTTCACTACTTACAACCCACTTCAAATTTTGCTATACTAGTAGTCTGTCTATGATTGCATTGAGTTCTTTTTAAAGTTCAAATTAGGGGCGGTGCCTGTGCCTCAAAGGGGTAGGGCGCCGGCCCCATATACCGGAGGTGATGGGTTCAAACCTGGCTCTGGCCAAAAACTGCAAAAACAAACAAACAAAAAAAAAAAACAAAAAAAAAGTTCAAATTAGGCCAAGCGTGTGGGCTCATGCCTGTAATCCCAACACTTTGAGAAGCTGAGACCAGAAGTTTAAGTTCAGCTCGAACAACATAGCAAGACTCCATCTCCATAAAAAACAAGCACAGACACACAAAAGGCTGCTTCCTAGCTACTCAGAGGCAGAGGCAGGAGGATTGCTTGAGCCCAGGCATTCAAGCCTGCAATGACCGATGTTTGCACTACTGCACTCCAGCCTGGGTGACACAGTGAGACCTTGTCTCAAAAAAAGAAAAAGGTCAAATTGAAGCATATAGACAACTTTTATTATTTTTTGCATGATATATTGCATGAATTTCACAGTATTGCCACATAAATTCAGAAAAGTCAGATTAAAACCATGTATGTGCTCTTCCTGAATAGGTCATAATTTAGTTTAGCATTTCCCTAATGGTGGACTTTGAGATGGTTTCTGTTTGTTTATAATTTTGAAAAGTGAATATTCTTCTGTATTGTTGCTGCTTTGTCGTGCTTCTTTAAGAACTTTCCTATTCCAGATTGATAATCAGACCTGTTCTATATATGTTTGGAAAAAAATTTATATTGTTGAATTTAATGAATCAAAGCAAGGAGGTCTCATTTTGAATATACCCTGGAATAAATGACCAGCACTGCAATTGCTGAGTCCAAATGTGTAAGTAACATGATTCTACAAGGATTTCCCGGAGGGCACTGATTTAATGAGTCCACCAGTGAAGTTTGAAAGGACCAAGTTTACTTAATTTTCATCAGCTACATATTGCAATTTTATATGCTTTTTAAAATTGCTATTTGAAACAGTGAAATTGTGACTGGTTGTTTGAATTTATATTATTATAATTGTGCCAAAATGATCATGATTTCAAATCTATTTATCTACTTTTTTTGTACATATCATTTACTCATTCAGCTGCTAGGGTCTTCTGATTGCCTCTTTATACAGTGTATTACACAAAATCATATTTACACCAAATTTTTTCTAAACCTATTTTGTATTTTTAATCCAACTTCACCTGTTAATTCATTTTTTAGAATATTGAATAACTTTTTTCTTTTAAGATGCTCTAAGGTTAGTTGTTTTAAGGAACTTTATCATCATTCAGGATGAGAATATTTAGGTAGAATTCTAAATTCTATTTAAATAAAGATTGAACGTGAATCAGGTGAGGGCTTTCTAGGAAACGCTGTGATTCTGCCTTTGACTCTGCCTGTTCAATAATCTTAGATATGAAAATTAATATGATTGTAATTCAGTTTGCCAAACTAAAACTAATCTGTGAGTAATTATTAATTCCTTGGATGATGAAATCAGATCCAGAAATATTTTTAACATGTTGGCTTCATGTAAGAATATAAAACTTGTGAGAACAAAAAAAAATGTTCTAAAATTAGTTTAAAATAAAGTCATGGGTAGAAGTAAAATGGCTTAATGCTTACTCTATTTCAACCAAGATGGAAGAGAGAGGTGACAATTACCCAAGAATTCTCTATTTCACAAGACTCATACCCTACTTACTCTTCCGTTTGTCCTTGGTAGATTGCTCTCAAATATTTTATTTTTCCTAGCATTTTAGTTTCTTTTCAAACAGCATTGATTTTATCCATTAATATTAAAGTTATAAAATCCATATGTATTTGTGAAGAATTTTGAGGTGAGACCCTTCTTCCATTTTATTGAAATTTGTATTGCATTTAGCATTCATGAAATAAGGAATAGAATGGTAATCAAGTAGTTTTATCTAATTTTTTTTTGAATTGTAAATAAATATGTTCACATTTTGGAACAGTTCATTGCAAAGGACAGAGCAGAGGGAGCTGACAGAGAAAAGTATTCACATGGGGCTACTGATTTTCAGGCCTCGTCTAATTTCATCATTATTGGAAACAGTTCATCATACCTTCCTCGATATATGTTTTTGTCACTTGCCATCCTGGACACCATGCCCCTCTGATTCCTTCTTTGTATTATTTTACTGGTAACTTTTCTCTGTATCTCCTTTACACTGTTGTGTTCTCGTGCTCCCATGGGTCTTCTCTCATTTCCATCTACACAAACTCAGTGGTCTTATCCAGCCTCATGGCCTCAATGTCAAATATCTGTCAATCTGTAGCTATAGTTCATACCTCTCTGTTGAACTCCATTATTGTATATCCAACAACCTACATAACATTTCCATGAGGTCTAATAGATACATCATATTTAACATATTCTCAACCGAATTGGTCTCCGCCTTCTCTTCAACCCCCTCATCCCTCTCTGTCCATGGTATCCTTTATATTGTTGATTGCCGTCTTGACATGGGCCAAAGTCACCTTTGAATTTTGTGAATTCTTCTCTTTCTTTCAAATTGGAAATCCAAGCATCAGTTCATTCTTCTTTGTTCTAGCATCAAAATATATCTTGATTCTGACTGGAGTGAACCATTTAAAATAAGTCCAAACGTGTTCACTAGAACATTCTCAATAAAAAACATAATGTAGTGAAAATTAAAAGCATGGATGTGAAAGATAACCATCATCTTCAGTGTCATATTTACTTTTGAGCGATAAGGGAAGAAAATTGGGGGGAAGGTGTATAGGGTCCACTTCAACTGAATTGATAATATCTATTTTTAAAAAGGTCTGTACCAAATAATTACTAATTTTTGTTAAATGCCAAGGATGAAACTGAGTACTTTATTATATTATTCATATCTGAAAGTTTGAAATTTTCCTAATAAAGAATGATAAAAATAATAAATGAAAATGCTTTCCATTTTATCATATGCCAGTCTGCACCAGTTTCTTAAAGTGTTATTTTTCAAATAGTCTTATTTCAACTCATCCTGCATACTAAAGACTTCTTTCACATAACATTCATTGCCATTCTTTAGAGCCAAAGGAAAGAAAGACGTTCTAGAGGACATCCAAGAATAATAAGAATGAAGAAGGACAACAAACTCATCTAATATCAGAAATGGTTGTAATAACTGGACTATGAGAATATTTGTCATATGTTTGACGCATAAAAAGATGCTTAAAGAATCAGAATCAGGACTGGCATGGTAGCTCAGGCCTGTAATCCAGCACTCAGGGAACAGTTTGGTCACAACTCTGCCTCTACAAAATAATAAGAAAAAATAGCCAGGTGTGGTGATACACACCTGCAGTCCCAGCTATTCAGGAGGCTGAGGCAAGAGGATTACTTGAGCTCAGGAATTAAAAGCTGCAGCAAGCTGTGATTGTACCATGGTACTCCAGCCTGCACACAATAGAGTGAGACTCTTTCTCTTCACAAAAAAAAAAGATACAGAATCTGAACTCTTCAGCGAGTAGTGATGTTCTGAACCTTTTATAAAAATCTGAGAGTACCATTGTCCAGTAGGTACTGAATTGCTTCAGAGTTGTAATTGCCTTACTGGTGAATGAAATGCACAAATAGAATTTGAAATATGGTATTTATCAATGACGTTGTGGAATGAATGATTTCTTCTCTGGGTGGAATTTGGAACCAACTGACCCCTCATTTCTTTTGGTGTTCTCTAGTTTATAAATCCCAAAGAATGACATGATATATGGACATAATGGTCCTGATGTGGTCTGGTAGATGCAGAATGCGTGGGTTTCAGGGTCGTACACTGTGTTGTATTAGCTCTTTAGGGGTATCATTGCCTAAGGCGGCTTCTGACAAATCAGCAAGAGATTACAATAGTTTTTTTTAGCCTCTGTACTAACTGATAGGACATGTATGCAAGAGAGAATAAAGAAAGGTAAGGAAGAGAAAAAGGTCAAGTGTGTTTTTAAAGTTCTTCCTTGTCACATATATACACATGTATTAATATTTAGAGATGTTAAGGTAAAGAAGCAGACCATGAAAAAAAGCTTCGTTGAAACACAGTTTATTGGTCGACTTAGGGGCAAAAACATTATTATTAATTTCTTGGGTATTATTTAATTTCATTCAAATGGGGATGAGAGAGACTTATCAAAGGGCTCTAAATGGATTTTTTTTTTAAACCATCACTAAATTTTTGGGTGGGTGCAAGTAGAAAAGAAGTCTTAAAAGCTACAATAAGTATTTTGTTGTTGTTGTTGCAGTTTGGTCAGGGCCGGGTTCAAACCCGCCATCCTAGGTATATGGGGCCAGTGCGCTACTCACTGAGCCACAGGTGCTGCCCAACATTTTAATTATTGTGAAGATACTTAAGATTGACAGTGAGTTTTAAAATGACTGCCCTGTTTTGTACACTGCTGTATTTCCTACATCTAGGACATTAACTGACACAGAGTAAATATTGTTGAATAAATTATTGTGTTCGTTTTACCTTTAATTGAATCCTGAAAATAAGCTGTGGCAGATTTTCCATGTCTCTGAGTACCAGCGCTGTGGCCCTTGAGTAGTTTGCTCCACTAATCTTGTTTCCATGGTAAAATGAATTTGCATCTGTTCTCTAGGGGTGTGTAGGAGGTTGGCAACGTCTCTGTCAATTGTGAGGTCACCTGTAAGACCTGGCAGTGATGAGTGCTTCCCCAAATCGCAGCTGTGCAGCCTTCTCAGCGGTCCCATTCGGTTCCACTTAAGGCACATAACTGGGCTGGAATTGCATGAGATAAGTGGGCAAGGGCTCATCACCATGGTGAATGGCTCTGAAAAGTCGCCGAGTGACTAACCCTTTCACAACTAGGTGAAAGGGTTATGCACTAAGGGTTAGGGTGGGTGGTGAGTTGGAAGCCACGTTTTTGTTGTTTAGGAAATAACATAGGTCAGGCAAAGTTAAGTTAGTCAATAAATTTAAATTCTCCTGACTCAACAATAAGGGAGATGTAAAATGCTTTCATCTGCAACCAAAGTCATGCTGTTATGATTTGAGAATCCTGGGGGTGGTGGTGAAGGCATGGAAATGTGTCTTTGCTCAGTCTTTGCTGTTGAGTTTAACAACAGCATGAAAACACATGTTTGATCATCTTGCATAGCATTACTGATTTTTTTCAACCTAAGTAACTAACACAGGCACAAGAACTTCCTCTGAGTGACCTGAAGGAGAGTTTATTCCTGTCTTTTCTTCAAAGCCACTTTAAAGTGTCTAACTGTAGAGAAGGGTAAATTCTGATTTTTCCCCCCAACTTAATGAATGATACAAGCTCCTCCTGTTCCTAAAATCTCAGTAATCCTTCGTCTTCATCTTTGTTAGTTCCTTCTCTTCAACATTAAGGTCCTGGGGGTCTGATCTTTGGCTCCTGCCTTTTTTTTTTCTTTTGTCTATATTTTCTATCTGCATAACATCATTCATTCTTGCATTTTGAAAAATGACCTTTATTTTGGCAGCTTCCAATATATGTCCCTAGCTCAAAATCATTCACGAAGCTTCATACTCCAACTCTCCGCTTGATTTCTTCATTTGAATATCTCACAGATGCAGCAAAACTATTAGGTTCTCATCAGCAACTTTGATTCTCTACCCCTAACATGTGTTTCCGCTCCAGGATCTTACTTTTATATCTTGGTCACGGGGCACCTATCTTCCCCTTCTTAAGTATTCAAACCAGAAACTTTAGAGTCATCTTAATTCTTCAGTGCTACTGTTCCCTGCATGCCAGCAGCGTGCCATTAACACCTTTGAATGGTTGCCCTCTAGTTTGGGAGAGAATCCAAAATAAATTTCAAGTGTATTTGTTTTTCTCCACACCCTTAGTCTAGCCACCACAATCTTGCCCGCGACTATTAGGAGTCACTTCAAGCTGTCCTGCTTATCTGCTCTTGTCACCCCATTTTCTGTTTTCCAAAATGAGAACAAGAAGGGTTTTCTTAGAATTTACATTACATCATGCCGCCGACTGTCATTTGCTTCCAGTTATACTTCAAATGAAATCTAAACGTCTTATCGTGGTCTTGAGAGCTCGACATGAATCACGCCCTGACAGCGTCCTCTGTTTCTGCCTCTGTGATAACACAGAACTCCTGTTAGTGCCTCCATCTCCAGTCTGGCCGTTCTTTAACAGTGTCATGGCTCACTACTGCCACCATTATTTATTGCTTTAGCTAATGTGGCAGCCTCCCAACGAGTCTTGTGTATCTCTATATCAATCTTTCTTTTAAAGTGTAATCCAAGCCTTACATACATCTTTTAAAAAGTCAATGCTTACAGTAAAAATTATATGGCTGAGCATGGTGGCTCATGCCTATAACCCCAGCACTCTAGGAGGCCTGGGCAGGTGGATTGCTTGAGCTCACGAGTCAAGACCAGCCTGAGTAAGAACAAGATCATGTCTCTAAAACATAGCTGGATAGCCAGGGGTTGTGGCAGGTGCCTATAATCCCGGCTACTTGCGAGGTTGAGGCAAGAGAGTCACTTGAGCCCTAGAGGTTGTGAGCGGTGATGTTATGGCACTATTCATCCCCAGGGCGACAGAGTGAGACTGTGTCTCCAAAAAAAATAAAAATAAAAATAAATAAAAATTATAGTAGAAAAGATAAAAAATATCTTGCTCCTCCCACCCCCCATTTTAGATTTGTGCCTTACTGGAGCAATTTCATTTCTTCTGGCACTTGCCTCTATATTGCTAAGTATTATAGCTGATAATATTATTTGTTTTTTCAGTTTTAAAAACTAAAATTTTACTGGGACGTATACACATGGGACACAAAGATACACTGGTATAAATAATAATTCAAAAGTGTGAAGTTTTGTGAATACAAAGTAAATGTGTTGAGTTCCCCCCATACACCTTCTAGAATCCATAGCCTGGGAGTCTGGTGTCCCCCTGCCTGAGACGCCACCCTTCCTCCACCTACATTACATTCATTTTCATCTGGCTGGCTCCGCCTTTTACCTTCAGTCTTCACTGAAAGGCTGTTGTCCTGGAAAGGCTTTATGGGACCATCCTCTCTAGTATCTCGGCCTCCACTCTCTCAGACCCTTATTCATTTCTTTGATAATTCTTTTTGCAATTTATAACTTCTCGGGCATGTTTGTGTGAAGATCTAATTTTTTCTGCTCCCTCCCATCCCATATAAGGTCTCTAAAGACAGTGATTCAATCTGTTTTCATTTTCGCAGCCCCCAGTGCCTTGCATTCGGCCGAATGGTAGGTGTTCGGTAGGTATATTTGTAAGGAACATTAAATAGTCATCAGGAAGATATAATGGACCATGACAGCTTTTGGCTAGACTGGTGAATAAACTATGAAATAGATTTAAAGCTGAATTGGCTCCCTATTTAACATTTTTTGGCATAGTTAGATAATCTACAGTCATCCCAAAGGATTAATTACAAATGGTTATAGGCTGCACGAGTTTATAGTAAATGAATAGATATAAGAAAGTATATAAAAATTAATATCATTTCTTGATATGATCAAAAACTAGTTAGAATGTAAAGTGAGATAGGAGGCAACTACCATAGTAAAAACAATAAAATAAATTGGTTATTTTGGATAAGTGAATGTCAGGATGAGGCCTTCATTTTCCACGTTATCACTACCAGCTCCTTTTCAGTTCTTCAATGTAGAGGGCAAAGGACAGCTACTGTTATTACCGTACTCGTGATCTTGTCTATAACAAAGGTAAAATGGAACATTTAAAAACTTTTAAAAATTCATATCACTATCAAAGCTGGAGGGGAAGATAGAAAAGGATAGCAATTTTTAAGAAAATGCAAGAGAAACTATGTTCTTTCCTTTTTTTTTTATTAAATCATAGCTGTGTACATTGATATGATCTTGGGGCATCATTCACTAGCTTCACAGACCGTTTGACACACTTTCATCACACTGGTTAACATAGCCTTCCTGGCATTCTGTTTGTTTGTTTGTTTTTGAGACAGAGTCTCAGTCTGTCACCCTGGGTAGTGTGCTGTAGTGTCATAGCTCACAGCAGCCTCAAACTCTCATTCTCTTGGCTCAAGGTCACGCGATCATCTTGTCTCAGCCACCCAAACAGGGGACTACAGGTGCCTGCCACAGCATCTAGCAAGTTTTTCTATTTTTAGTAGAGACAGGATCTTGCTCTTTTTGCTCAGGTTGGTCTCGAACTCCTGAGCTCAAGCAATCCACCTGCCTCGGCCTCCCAGAGTGCTAGGATTACAGGAGTAACGAGCCACCTCACCCGGCCTGAAATATGTTTCTGTATAATAATTATCTAAATAAAATACGACTATGTGGAAAGGATGTAATATAGCAAGTCCTCACGAAGCACCCATAGTAAAATTTGTAACCAGTGTCCAAGAAAACATAGATGGTTTATGAACCAAAGAGGACTTCCATGAGGGTTTGTGTTGAGTGTGAAGCAGTAGATGATGCTGCTATGGAACACGTCTGGCCCTCTCTTGGATTACCGTTTCCCATTCTCTAGCTCCATTCCAGCTGCTCTGGCCTTGCTTTTCTTCAAACATGCCAGGATTACTCCCTTATCAGGACTTTTGCTTCTGTCTCTGCCTGGAATGCTGTCCCCCTGTACCCTGGCCTGGTCACTTCTCAGATGCTAGGTCTTTCCTCAGATGTCTTTTCATCTGAAAGGCCATTGGCACATCACTCTGTAACCCCTTCAAGTACTTGGCACTCCCTGAATTCACATTGTACATATGTAACTTCCATTGAGTAAACAGGACTCCAGGGATATAATAAAACACGTTTTTGGCTGTCCCCACTCCCCAGTTTTACTTCTGGTGTTGTTTACCCTTCGATTATAAGAAGCCCTCTGGTAAATTTAGTCACAAAAAGTCTCTGTTTGGTCATTAAAATATTTATTCCATAATCAGCAAACCATCCAAATTCACATAAAGTTAAAAATTTCTTTGCATTCAGGCTTTCTTGGAACAAATCGCGTGCAGTGGAAAGGAGGGGATGAGGTCAGAGTCCTCGTTATTTCCCAACCTAGAGCTTTTCTTCCTCTTGCTCAGTGCTCTGGGATTTCTCTGGCTTCTGCAGCACTGGAGCTGTTAATGACCGCTGAGAAGGAGGAGCCAAGTTCCTAGGTGACCCGCAGCGTTATGGGATGCTATGCCTGAGCTCTGCTGAGCTCCACATTTGCTAGGTGCTTTTCAAGGGGGAACTGCTGGGCACCCACCACCGAAGGAAGCCTGGAGGTGAAACCTTCAGCCCACTGAGAAGGCCCAGGTGCCCTTGGCAGCTGTGAAGTCTGATCACATAAAACAGTCAGCTCGAGATAAAGTTCAGAGCCTTCCACGCAGTATTTTTGTCTTCTGCTTTGTGAAGGATGGGGCCTAGCCTTGTTATTTATGTCAGATTTTGGATATCTACCATGTGTGAGGTGTTGTGCTTGACATCCAAATCCTGAGTAAAGATGAGGATTATTTGAAATCATAGTCATGTGGCTGGCATAGCCTTTTGCAGATAGTCTCATCAAGGCAGCTTTTGGGTTGAATCCTGTCTTCACACAAAAACATACTGATTTGTGAGCTTAGGATGCAATAAATCTTTTTGAAACTCAGTTTTGTTTTGTTTTTTTTTTCAACTGTCATACTGGTAAACGTCTGTGTCTCAGGCTTGGTGTGTAAATGAAATGATGCACATAAAATGCCTGGCATACAGGCAGATCATTATCTCATTGTTGGCTTTATTAAGACTTTTCAATTTGAAAAAGAAAGAGTAAAGGACCATATAATTTTTAGCCTGGATAACTAAAAAGATGGTAGAGCGGTAAACAGATGTACAAACGTAGGAGGCCCTGGGATGGGGGGAATGAGAACAAAGTGAAACAGTGGGAATGAGAGACGAGGGGAAAGCCTCGGGAGGGGCACAGAGGGCTGGGAGGGGGGCAGGAGTCATTTCCGGAGAGGGGCTTACAAAACCCCTGAAAGCAGCACACAGAGAATCGTTTCTGACTGAACTCCAGCCTTGGAAATGCAGAACATGATCTGGTGAAGGCAACAAATAGTTTCTAGAGAAGACAAGACCAGGGCAATGCAAATTCGTAGAGGAGAAAAAGGGTCCAAGATGAAATGCTGTAGAAAACAGAATACAAATAAAGATGTGGGTGGCCTCAGAACAATGTTTGAGGTTTTCAGGGTGGAGAGAAGGGGGATGAGAAGGTAGTTATAGATGTAAGTAAAATGTAGGTAGCAAGTAAATACAGACGGATGTGCTGAAACCAAAATTTAACTTGCATGAGAGATCACTCCTCTTTACTGCGATATTGAAGTGATCTTTTATGGAATAAAGCATAAAACAAATATAGGACATGTTTGCTAAGCCCTATATTAGGCTTACATTTGAAACTACATAACGCTTTATTTACTTAATAAGCTGTGCATGAAAATGTGAAAGAAAATAAAGACAAACACACAGAAATTCAGATCCTATAGGGCATCGGACATTGAGGGTCTAAATGATTTTTACAAGTATAGACTGATGACAGATTTTTTTAGCAGCTTTGGTTTTACGTTTACAAATAAAACACTGATCTCTGATACATAGTACACCTTACGTATTATACTAAGATATTTAAGATCTGGTTTCATTTTCCCATCAAGAAAATTGCCATTAGATTTTTTTTCAACTATACGACTTCATTTTATATTTATGCTACCTCTTCCCATTTCTCTGCTCATACCAAGCATCTTTTAAAATGGTAGGCTGCCCATCTGCTTTGCCCCTTCTTATAATGCCTCTGCTCATAAGGTATATCCTTGCGCTCGTCTTAAAGAAATCCAGCTGTCCCTCAAGACTTTTCTCATATCCTGAAGTTTTAATGATCTGTCTCTTTAGCATTTACTTCATTTACTTCTTGTGATAAGCTGTATGTTTTGAAATTATTTTAATTGAAAAAGTTGTACCTATTTATAGTATATAAAATAATGTATAGATATATAAATAAATACAGTGTGGAAAGTTAGGGTTAAATCAAACTGATTAATGTATCTATTGCCTAACATATTTGTCATTTTTTCTCTGATAAGAATATTTAAAATCTATTCTGTTGGCAATTTTCAAGTATACAATGCCTTGTTTTTAATTACAGTCACCACATGGTGCAATAAGTCTTAAATTTATTCTTCTCGGATAACTGCTGCATACTTCATTGCTCTGGTCACCTTTAATATATTCCCCTTGGAAAGCCATGCGCTGACACCTAGTCCCTCTTGCAAGCACTTTTCCCAAAATGAGTTTGCGAACTTAATTGTCAGACCTCCTACTTTACAGCTCGGATGGCCATTCCAGAAAAGAGTTCCAAATTGCTTTGAAGGGTGGGCTACGCGTTGGTGTTGATGCAGAGCTTCCCAAGTGGAGTACGTTGAAGGTGACCATGGGGCTATTCAACAATGGGGTATGTGGCACTTTTCCTAGAATGAGTTCATGAGCTTAATTTTCCGACCTAATCTTGTGCCACATTAATTCATAGGCCTTTTTTTTTCCTTCTCAAATCAAGAGGACAGTATTTGCACAAAAGCAAATGCTGCTTTATTGTCATTTGTCACAGGCACACTATTGTAGAGAGGTTAATATGGGTTTCTGTTCTTCCACGGCTCGTAAAGAGACAGTGCAGATAAAATGATTTATTTTGTTAATGGAAGCAGTGAGCCCTTTGTAGGAACACAGAAAACCTGAAGATTTTTTGCAATTCTGCTTTCATTCAAGCCAGTATTTTGAATGGCTACCCTCGCAGGAGCACGTCGTGTAGTGTAGGGTAGTATCATAAGCTCAGATAGAAAGTCTGCATGGTGATGCTTGCTGCTAAACATGCCCAGCGTGACCTGAGTCTGGCACACAGCAGTCATACTGTAAACGAGCATTGAATGAATGAGTCATCATTTATAATTATCCCAACCTTCTTTTTCCTTTGGAAAAGTAGCTTTCTCATTTTTAAAAATGTCTGTAGATATAAAATTCTTCTGCAACAAATAACGTTATGTTATGAAGAAGCTTCCGAATCCTAACCAAATTAAATAAAACACAACAAAGTATTTATTTCAGACAATATTAAACGTGCCATTAGAAGGATACAAATATTAATAAACTTTGACTCTTTGGACTCGTTTAGTTTTTCAATCTGTAGGCAAATTCTTGGGCGCTTGTGGTTATTCTTACTATCAAAGTAAAAAGAACATTCAATGAGGAACAGCCCACTTTCAGACCCCAGGATAAAATCGTTACATGTGTTTTTTTTTTTAAAAATTATCCTTCAAATAACCCTATGTAGTAATTGGGTAGATAAAAGCACCGCAACTTTCTTCTATAGGCTATCACAAACATCAGCATACATAGGGTACGTTTAACTACAGTTTTCCTTTTCTACTTCTGGTGAGTTTGGGGATGGACACTTTATAGTTGTGTGGCTAGCAGTAAGTTCTGAACCTAAATAATCTAAGTTCAGATTCTCTTCTAAGAGTCATTACATTTTATTTGATAGTTCTCCATTACATTTTATAAGCATTTAAAAAAATATAAGGTTTATTGTTATAAAACTAAGCATGTTTATAACCTGTTAAAAGAATATATATAGATAGCAAATTTATGATTTAGGCAAACTGACCGTGTTCTGATCAAACATCATAATTATTATTTTAATCATCAGCCACACTGTTGGTTTTATTAGTGGTCTGAAATACTTTGTGAATGTCAAGGTTAATATGTAAGAATAACATATTTCCGTGTTTTCACAAGCAGGATCCATGACATGTGATCTGACACGACCTTTTCTTAGTCCTGGTAGATGAATTACATCTTTAATGGCTATTATTTAATATTTTTTATATTTACTTTTCTCTTGTTTCTTATCAGATTAAGCTCAAGGGAAAAATTACTGGATTTTATGTAATTACTTTATAATTCAAGCTAGTTTTGGATCTGAGAGAAGTAAAATGTATACGGAAAATAAAAGAGTGTGTTTGAAGATATATTAAAAGAACACAAAAATATTTGACCTAAACATACATGACAAATATTTAAAAAAATTTTTTTTATGACAAATATTTTGAAGGGTCATTAGAGTAATTATTTTTTATATTATCGCCTGTCCCCAAATGTTTTGGGTGGGGGGAGAGGAGAGAGAGGAAGAGAGAGAGAGGGAGAAACTGGAGGCTACTAGACAAGCAGAGAGAGTGGTGAAGGGAGGGAAGATGGTGGATAGGGGATAGAGGTGGCGGAATTGCTTATTATAGTTCTTGAGAATTTTTTTTTTTTTTTAGTGACATAACAAATGAAATAAAATGAGATTGATTCGATTTTTAGATTTACTTTTATTTATTTATTTATTATTATTTTTTTTTTTTGGCCGGGGCTGGGTTTGAACCCACCACCTCCGGCATATGGGGCCGGCGCCCTACTCCTTTATGTCTTGTCATGTCATTCAGTACCAAATAAAATGAGGTAGCATATTGACAATGAACTGGCCTTTCTATATAGATGATGCAATACACTCTAATAATTCAAACAAAAATTTTACAAATTCTTCTGTACTCTTAAGGAAATGTGAATTTTTTCAGAGTCGATTTATTTTTCCTAATTTCTGGTTTGACAGAATTACTATGTCTGAAAAAAATACATTTGTTACTGTGCTACTTATCTGTGGATCAAATTTAAGTGAATTGTAGTTCCATATTGGTAATACAAAACAGAATTTAGAACTTTGACATTAGCAGCTTGGGTATGAATGGTGCAGGTTGTAGTGGATTATTTTTTCAAAACTATTTGCTAAAAAGATGACATAGTCAAATGTCTGCAATTTTAATTATGTGGAGTTAAATAATAAAAATTAAAAATTTTCATCAAGTCATTTCATGTTTTTCCATTAGAGCATTTTCCAGTGACAATGTCAATTTATATTCTAACTATACATTTAGAAGAATAAAAGAAGAGATTACCAGGCTTAGCTTTAATATATTTCAAGGACACCTACTTGTTATAAGTTCTTCTTATGGATCAAAACCCTATTTTACAGTTTTTAACCCTCTGTCTCACAACTGGATGACTTTTTAAAAACGTAGCACTGTATGAAATGAAACTTGTTTATGAAAGTGGTGCTTCACCTTTTTCTAATTTATTCTTTAAAGGTTTTAAAAATGCTTAGTAGAAGGCTTTCAGAATATTTTATGTTTTAACTTCAGTGCCATGCCTCTTGCATTTGCCTTGATATGTTAAATAATGATTGTCAAAAACTTGGACTGTGTTGTGTATGCAATTAAAGACTGCATGGCTCTTCCTGTCCGTGCTGTGCATGTAAGTGACCCCAGGAGTCTCCCAAAGTGGGCCTTTAACATTCCAAAATTTTTACTATGCATCTGTTGCTGGCGTCTAGCCTCCCACCCACATAGGCTAAGACCAACTAAATGAAGTTTATGCTAGTGCCATAAAGTATATAAAGATGAAGTAATAAAATGGGGAGATAGTCACCTTATTAGTGGGGTCACTAAAATAGTTTCTCTAGAAGACTGTATGCATATTTGTTGAAGAAAACAGAATACTTCAATGGAAGAACCTAAAAAGTGTTTTTAAAGGATGCATTTTTACATGGCTTTCTGTGTTATATATTCCAGATGGGATTCATACAACTCAAAGAGGACTTCATATTTATTGAGCCACTCAATGATACGATGGCCATAACAGGTCATCCACACCGTGTATATCGGCAGAAAAGGTCGATGGAGGAAAAAGACCCAGGGAAGTCAGCTCTTCACGGTCATTCCTGTGGTATCATTGCAGGTAATGCCTTTGCCTGGAAGGATTTAAGTAAATACAATCTGAGATGACTCCTTAAAAAAATTCTCTCTTTCTCATCCAAGTAATAGCTGTCTTTTTTTATTTTGAATATGGAATTTCTTTTGGTTAGTAACAAGTATAACCACCTTTGATTATTTTATGAAATAGAACATGGTAATGTCAAAAAGTAGGAACTCAGAAGGACTTCAGAGATTAACATATAATATGTCCTGTACTTTCCTGAATCGTGAAGTGTTCCTCGTGGGATACTGTTCACTTTACTGGAATAGAAATGACACAAAGAATTCCAGATATCCTGAAACTGAATACCGTGAGCTCATAGCCTTATTATAGCCCACCTCTTCTTTCTTTCTCTTCCTTCCTCGCTTCATGCCTCCCTCCCTCCTACCTTCCCTCCCTCCCTCCCTTTCTTCCTAGCCATCTAAAAATAATTTCGGAGGTTAAAATTAGCTGCAGAATAGGGAAAAGAGTAAAGATTTACAGCACTGAATTTTATTCTCAGTGTTCAAATCCCCTAAGTCTGGCACTTTTCAGAGGCTCATAAAAATTCCCAACCATCAAATCTTTGTCTTTTTTTGTCTTCCAGCTCATCACTGAAATAAAACAGGGTGACTGTTTTGGGCGTATTCTTACTTCTTTTAGGCAGAGATTGGTGGCATTTATAAGAATTGTGAGGAATATGAATGATTTCTGTTACCTAAGTGAGACCTGCATGTCACAGCAAGCCTTGAGAAAAAAATTAAAAATTTTCCTAGGAAAAGTTTTTAGACAACTAAAACAGACATCTTAGTGATTCTTCACTAACATGAGAAATATTTTCAATGCAAATCTGAGGAAATATGAATTTATTGAAAAATGTTCAGTATAAAGACTTGAAAACTTGTTCTGCACATTTGAAATTGTTAATATAGTTTATGCTAAAAGTATCCACTCTAAAATTGACCATGGAATTGAGGCTGGTTTCGCTCAATGACAGTAAGTCACATTTGCAGAGACCATAGCATAGTTAATTGTGTAGGCCAGGGTGTTCGGGGTGTCAGATTCAGAAAAAAGGTATGATTTTTTTTTTGTTGTTTAGATAAATTTACTAAAATTAAAGTTATTTCTATTTTATTTTGTAAAGAGTCTGTCTATAAATCATCCTCAAAACGTGGTGAAATGAATCTGTCTCCAGTTAGCAGTATGTAACGTGCATGAGCAGGCTGATTTAAATGAGATACACCTCTCTTCTCTATTCTAAGCACCCCAGACACAAAGGAGATAAAGACAAACGGAGTTAAGCAAAAAGACTTAATGGAGTTAAGCAAAAATGGTAGCATGATGAATACACAAAAGAAAACTTTAGAATGTGAAATGATCAAAGCAACAGCAACAATTTGGGTTTAGTCCATTTAAGGTCATTGCTTTGTCATGCGAGTTACACTAAATATCTGCACTGTGTTCACTTTGGAATCGCAGTAGGTTCCAGCTGTTCTAATTACTCATGTTCACTAAGGACACCAAGGGGGCTTTGTGTGCCATGAGGCACAGAGGAAAGGTTTCTAGAACATTCTTAATAGGTTAATAAAGCATAAATGCATAGTTCGTAATTGGCAAACGTTGGTTGTCATGTTTCTAATAGATGATGTTTTCTAGGCATGACTGTTGCAGATTAACATTGACCTACTTGGATCAAGGAATTGTATGTGGGGAGCACTAAGCTGTCATCAACTTCGTGATTTATTGAGCTCACCTATTTCAGATGCTTTTTAAGAGTTCAGCATTTAAAAAATCTTTTTAAAATTAGCAATGCATAAAATAAAATCTTTGTTTACTTGGACGGATATATCCTACTGTAGCTCTTCTTCTCTTCCTTCAGGCTGATATGTTAGCAAACTAATCACATAGTCCAAATTTTGATAATGATGCAATGTTTGCCTCTGAAAAATAGAAACACAGAGTTTACTTGTCTTCAACTTGGTCCAGGCATTATTTATTTTCATTGTTTTGATGGCTTAGAGGTAGACTATGCTTTGACATATTGATTTCATGAATTTTTTTTTTTTTCCAAACAAGAAGCTTCCTATTTTAAAATGGCTTTTGTTGTGTTCTTTAATTAGAAGATAATATAGAGGAGAGGAAGGTGCAGGAGGTTGAAAATCAGAGGCCTGGGGTTCAGGGCCAAGCTTCATCTCGTTTCTGCTAGGTCATCTTGTAAACTTCTCTGAAACTTTGGGACTTTGGCTTCTTTATTTGTAATGTTGAGCTCAATGGCACAGCTCCTGTTCTCACTAGATAAGCAATGTATCATTTTAAACAGACGAATAAATCAGCAATTATCTGTGTGATAAAAACTGGCACAGATATAGTACACAAGATCCCAAGCTTGTGAAAGTGACAAGCTGAGACTCAAAGATCAAGTAAACATTTTAAAACTAGAGGAAGAAAAGAGAACTAGGTCAAAATACTGGATTTTGGGATCAGACTGCCTGCGTTCCCACACATATGCTACTACCCAACTGTGTGATCTGGGAAACGTACTTTCTCTCTCAAAAGGGCCATTTGTAATATACAAATTTAAATAAAGAAATATGTAAATAAGTAAAGGGGATCGTGATACTTGAACCTCAAGACTGCCCCCAGAATGAAATAAGATCAAGGTCTAAATGAAAGACACACTCTTTAGTACACGTTGTTGGATGTTCATGAGGCAAGAGTGTTTGAGGCAGAAGGGATAACACCGGCTGAAGTCTGAAGGAGTGAGAAAGCATCTCCCAGGTGAGCAGAAAGCAAGTTTCCACACTCGAGAAGTTACAGCCCTGGAAAAGGCATCACGCTCTTTTTGGGTGTCCTAATATTAATTTCTACTGTTTAACATTTTTGTATGAGTTCATGACTCACTGTGAAAAAGGCATTCATGGAGTTGAAGGTAAAGGTTTAAGTGGGACACAGAGATAGATCATCTTTATCGTTAGAGCTGACGTAACCTGGCCTCTACTGAAATAGCTCCCGTGCCCCATGTGTCACTGTTGTCGATGACTGTCGAGGTGATTGTCAACATGGGGAAGATATTATGGAGAGACACACTGAGTCCTGGTGAATGTGTTCACATTTCTCTTCTAGCTGAGGTCTGCAGCATCAACTGCCATGTTTTAGTGCATGCATTTGAGTAGAAAGTGGTGTAAAGATTCAGGAGATGAGGAATGAGCTCACCATAGATGAAGACAATGAAAACATCAAGGAATCCAATAAATAAAACTATTACTTTAGTATGCATGATTTTTATAGACAACGGCTAGTTTGTGTGATAGAGTCCACTATGAACCTAGAATTTTCTATGTCGATTATTTAAATGTCACATAAAAATAGGGACACAGGAAGTTGCCAGATTGGTGTTGACACAGCTATCGCTGGCTGTGGTAATAAAGAAAATATACCACGTGCTTTTCTGTCTCTCTCTTACATGATTGATCTGCCACTCTTGATACAGACAAGGAGACTGTCTCCGTTTATAAACGATCTCTTGGTTTCCACCTTAGCCTTCATTTTATGATTATTTTTCCTCTGTCTCCTCTATGGGCACTCTTCCACATGTAGGCCCCCTGAACGCAGGCACTTTTTAGGACGGCTTCCCTTTCTTTGTACTTCCCATTCTGCATACTTTCCCAGGCTAATATAATCCAAATCGGTGGGTTCAACTTCGCGTTGATCAGTTCCAAACGGTCTCCATCCCAGCCTCTCTCCTGACTTCCAGATGCAGCGTAACTTCTATTCCAACGTCCTCAAGCTTCTCAGATTTAATAAATCTGAAACTGGACCCATCACCTTCCCTCCCAAACTCCTCTGCTGATGTCCCCCACTATGTATCTCCTCCCTAGAAAGTGAAAAGTAACTCCCCCCAAACAAAAACCGAAACAGCAGCCACACAGAGGTGTCATGCTAATCACTTCGTGTCTTACATTGTCTGATGGAGTTTACTCGTGGTGGTGTCTGCCTCCGAGTATCTGGCCTTTTAGCTCTTCCTTCCACATCCGCTTCATTGTCACAAGAACATTTGTAAAAAAACGTACCGTGTGCCAGTACTTGTATGTATCTCGGATGTGAAATTGTATTTTATGTTTTTGGTGATAATGACATAGTAGGTAGTATTTTTATTATTTTATAGACAAAAAAATTAAAAATAAACAAAAGAAATTGAGAGATTTAAAGTAAGTACCCTACGCTTTTGTAAGGGCATACCAGGAATCACACCCATCCCTGGACCTTGGTCTCTAGAGCCAGTTTACATAATGCTTGGATTACTGCAGTTTATTGTATGTCTTCTTGATTTCATTCTAGCCTTCTTGTAATCTAGTTTCCAAATGTTCGAAAAGGTGTCTTTGATAATATTTCTGTCTGGGACTCTCAATACCTTCACAGCAAAAATTTATACACTTCTGGTTTGTATAAAACTACCTACACCAAAATCACCTGGGAATTAGACTGAAAATGCAGGTTTCAGGACCCCATCCAAATTTACGAAGTCAGAATTCCTGAGGCTGAGACCCAGGGAATCAGCGTTTTAAACATGGGTGGCAAGATCTGTTTTTTGTTTGTTTGTCTGTTTGTTTTTTGAGACAGACTCTCATTCTGTGCCCAGTCTAGACATCAGTGGTATCTTCATAGAACACTGTAACTGCAAACTCCTGGTCTCAAGCGATCTTCCTGCCTCATCCTCCCGAGCAGCTGGGACTACAGGCCTGTGCCACCATGTCTGGCAAATTGTTCTATTTTTTTTTTATAGAGACAAGGTCTTGCTCTTGCTCAGGCTGGTCTCGAACTCCTTACCTCAAGTAATCCTCTTGCCTCAGCCTCCCAGAGTGTGAGGATCCACTGCAATTTTTTGTGCATCTTCTGTGTGTCTTGTATTTATCGAGACATCTGAACCTTAGAGATCCCTCTGCGTCATCCTCCCTCAAGCTTCTAAGTCTTCTGGTTTCCTTAAGCCTTTTTGGCCCAATAAGTGCTGGACACAGGTTGCCTCAGTTTTCTTCCACAAATACTATTTACTGCATGTGAGATTAGACCCCAGGCACATAAATTTGAATTCAGTTGAGCCTCTACAAACAAAAAGATGGGAAGCCACAATCTTCTTGGCAAAAAGTAACAGTTGTAAGATGAGATTTCATTACTAGGTAGCACAAACAATTTTTTAAAAGACCTTTAGAAATAACTATTATGTTTTCTATTTGCATTTACTAGTGGTTGGGATAGCTGGACAGTAATCATATAGGCCCTGGCCCTGTTAGGGTTGAGGTAGATGCATTTTTTCCAACGGATCCTTTGCTATCCAGTTGTATAGATTTATATATAGTCATTTCTAGTCAAATGAAGGAGTAGATAGCCATGATTCCTAATGGGTCTGAAATTATAATATTGTTTAATTTTATTAAATCACATTTCCTGAATCTGTGTTGTTTTTCTCATATCTGCTGTAACCATCACAACTCAGGACCAGGTCTAAGTAAGAGCTCTCCTGGTCAGGTGTAGTGGCTCACACCTGTAATCCTAGCATTCTGGGAGGCTAAGGTAGGTGGATTTATTGAGGTCCGGAGCTGAGCAAGCGTGAGACCCCATCTCTACTAAAAATAGAGTACAAAACAAAACACTAGCCAGGTGTCATGGTGGGTGCCTGTAGGCCCAGCTACTTGGGAGGCTGAGGCAAGAGGGTCACTGGAGCCCAAGAGTTTGAGGTCACTGTGAGCTATGAGGCCACAGCACTCTACCCCGGGCTGCAGAATAAGATTCCGTCTCAATACATGAAGTTTGCCTTTTTTTCTGTCTCTTGTGATGTCAACTACATACCCTAAGCTGTCTCTTTTTTGACTTCCATGAGATCATTTCAGTGATACTGTGAACGAGACCATATTACTCCCTTTTCTGTCTTACAGCCTTCTAGAATGCAATCCAGTTTTCTCTTTTATGAAGGAAAACATCTTAGAAGGGAGAGAATTTGATGTAGGCTGTGACCTCATTAGATTGCTTAAATACCCATGGTTGCCCTCAGAATCTTCTTATATTCCCAATGCCAAGCAATAATTTTAACATGACCAATGATTATTTGCTCTAGGTTTCAGTTCATTTTATTTGATGAGATCAAAGTGTGATCAACGTTAAAATCAAACTTTTACTGAGAAAATAAGAGTATATGTCTAGGTGAATCTTCACCCATGTAAATGTACATGTGTCTCCTTGGAAATATCAGAAGCATGGATCTATCTGAAAGCATATTTCCTGACTCCATTGTGAAAATGCCATCATAGTAGCTAACATATATTTCACATTTAATATTAGACATACACTAAACAAATTACACATGTACACACATTTCTATTCATGTATAATTTTTATATCTATAGAACAAAGCTAGAGAAATTAAATTTTTACCCCATTGTCCCAAAGCTAGTAAGTGGCAAAGCCAAGATTTGTATTTGTGCATTTTGACCACAGAGATTTTGTTCTAAAAAATTTACTTAGATTGTGAATGTCTGGAGGTTTAATTAGACCTATAGTGGAAGGCTTACTTAAAAAAAAATATTATCTTGACTCCTCTATAATTCTGTTTATAAAGGGATAAACTTTATTGGTGAATATCTTAAAACATTCTGGTTCAGCGGGCGGCGCCTATGGCTCAGTCGGTAGGGCGCCGGCCCCATATACCGAGGGTGATGGGTTCAAACCTGGCCCCGGCCAAACTGCAACCAAAAAATGGCTGGGCTTTGTGGTGGGCGCCTGTAGTTCCAGCTACTCGGGAGGCTGAGGCAAGAGAATTGCTGGAGCCCAGGAGTTGGAGGTTGCTGTGAGCTGTGTGAGGCCACGGCACTCTACCGAGGGCCATAAAGTGAGACTCTGTCTCTACAAAAAAAGAAAAAAAAAAGTTCTGGTTCAATTATTTTAAGTCATGTATTGCATTTACAGTTAATTTGTTAGAATTAGATACTATATAACAGAAAATTCTTTATAATATACTTAATGGCTTATTGAAAATATTTTAAATGATAATAGTGATATCACCTCTCTTGAAAAAGGGGTTTATCTTATTTATGTTTAAAACATAGCTTCAATAGGGTTAATCTGGGTTCAACTTTCATCGTCAAAATGATTCTAAAAGTTTTTTATACATGTTCTGTGCAGAAAAGTAATTGCTTATGATGGGTTGATCCTTTTGGAGATTCTGGTCATTTTAATTTAATTTTAGCAATGGTTATGCTACTTTCTTTTTGAGGTTGAAATGGATTTGTTTTCTTTAGCAAGTAACTGAAAGCCATTAGATAAATATTACTTCTGGTAATTTATAACACTGTTAAGCAGAGGAGGCAAAAACAACATTGTTTAATGTTTTATCTTTATTGACTGTGATTACCCTGCTTGAGCAGAGAACTGGAGAGAAACCCAGCAAGACAGGGAGATTAGAAATGCCAGATGAGGCAGAGTGAGTTCCTGTTATGGAAGGTGGTTAAATATAAGACAAGTCAGGAACATATCTGGAGTAGGCGATTTTTGGTCAGGAGAACAGCTGGCCCACAATTCTTTGACAGTGAGGGTGCCAGAACCGATGAAACAGAGTGAGCCAAGGAGAGATGAGCAGGAGAAGGAAGAGACAAGAGAGGCGTGGGAGATACATGGACCATCTGTTTGTTCCTGAGTTGGTTCAAAATTATACAGCTCTTAAGAGATTTCATGAAAGCCCATTGTTTTAAGACAAACTTGAATTCTTGATTTCACATAGATACAGTTTATTGAAAAATTAGTTAACAAGTCATCCGACAACATTTAGTCTACAATATTTAGAACACATGAAATTACTTTTGAGGCTACTTAGACTTGAAGTCATTATTTTGGTGTACAGTCATGGCTCTTAGCATGTAGAGGGTATTGAGTAATGGAAACAGTCCTTGCTTTTGTGGAGCTCCTGATGTGGTGATGGAGTTAACCAAGCAAGTGGCATGAGTGGATTATCTGAAGGAATTCACAAGAGGCACCTAACTGGGAAGGGCAGTGAGAGCCATCTGCGTTAGTTATGGTGTAGACTAATAGAAATCTCAAAACACAGTGGTCCAAGTGAGACAGAAGTTTATTTCTCCAACATGTTATGGTTCAATTGTATGCAGGTAGGCCAGGGCAAATTGGTCAGTCTCACCTAGGATCCCATCCAGTGACCCAGATTCCTTCAATATTGTTTGCCATGCCCCCAAATTGTTATCTTCTGTGACGCCCACATTAGCTCACCATACTTTGGGTTTTAGCCTATGAGATGAAAAAAAAAAGGAGAACACAGTAATTTTCTCATAGTGACCAAGAAGCAGTTATATTCCAGTGCTGCTCAAATTCCGTTCTTCAATACTTAGTCGCATAATTATACCAAGTTGAACAGTAGGTTGAGAACAGCAGGTATTGGGTAGCCACCCACTTAGATAAAAACAACAGTAAGGGGGTGTGAAGAGGGATTTTCTATGACTAAAGGAAAGAAAGGAACAATTAACAGTCTCTGCTACAGCATCTAACATAAAACCTGAGAATGGAAAGATGATAACTGAGAGAAAGTAAGAGAGATTGTGGGACAGTATCCCAGTAGGAGGTGCTACTTTGTAGTTACCGATTCATTCATATCATTCTCATTTGTTTGGTAGAAATTGACATTGGTGAGACGCTATCACTTGTCAAAATTGGTGAACGTGTGCTGCATAGTATTCAGTTTCTTATTTCTTTTCAAGGCCAATGATATATCTATGTAGGAAATGTGGTGGCAGCAATACACACATGCATGCACACACTTACACACATGTATACAAGGTTTGACAATGAAGTTTGCTAACTCCTAGAAAAAGTGCTACATGCCTCATTGCTGAATATCACTATGGTCAACTTTGAAGTACTTCCCTTGGGACGTGATGCATCAGTGCCAGCACCTAGTCTAACCTTCAGAGCAATTTTGGAACTTTTTTCTTGGATGGCTATTAGTGCTGTCATCATATGAGGTCTGACAATTAAGTTTGCAAACTCATCCTAGAAAAAGTGCTACATACCTCATCACTGAATATTACTATAGTCACGTTGAAAGTACTCCCCTTGGGCAGCACCCATAGCTCAGTGGGTAGGGTGCCGGCCACATACACCAAGGCTGGCGGGTTCAAACCTGGCCCAGGCCAGCTAAAACAACAATGACAACAACAACAACAACAACCAAAATAGCCGGGTGTTGTGGTTGGTGCCTGCAGTCCCAGCTATTTGGGAGATTGAGGCAGGAGAATCACTTAAGCCCAAGGGTTTAAGGTTGCTGTGAGCTGTGACACCACAGCACTCTATCCAGGGTGACAGCTTGAGGAAAAAAAAAAAAAAGAAAGAAAATACTCCTCTTGGCCATCTGGTGACTATAATGATATTCAACAATTAGTTATGTAACACTTTCTCTAATACGAGTTCATGAACTTAATTGTTCAAATTTGTTTACATATATATAATTATATATATAGTCTCATAATCAGTTAGCAGATCTTGAATCTGCCAAGATGAGTTTCTTCTGATACCTGTGGAAATGTTCCTTACTAAATATTAACTGTAGACTTATGACGCACTAGTGTGTAACTTTAGGTAGAACTGATAACACAATTTAAGAAGTTACATAATTTCTAAGTATCCCAGACTTCAGGATACACAGAAAATCAATCTCTTATTTGTCTTTCATTAAGGTCTTTGGTATTAATGGCTGATGCTAAATCTGGATCCACAGAGTTTGCTTTTACCTGTAGTGATTCTCTTTCAGATGAATGCTGCTGTCCTTATCATCTTGCATTGCCTCTTTCATAAATAAATATTTTTTATTTACTTTTATAACATGATAGTTAATTTAGTTAACTTGCTGTATGTGAAATTTGGGGAAAACTTAAATTTGGTTCATTAAATATTTTTTAAAAATCTATGTCATTGCTAGAAAAAGTCGGACACAATAATGTGGGGGTAGTCTAGATTAGGGAAGTGTCCAGCAACTGTAAGGGGACCCTGTGCATGTTAGAGCTCAGAGCTGACTCAGGTGGGCCTAGATGTCATAATAGTAGGTCAAGAGTGCAAGAGATAAATTAATCCTTTAAACATGAAAAGAAGTTAAGGGGTATAGAAAGGTGGTAAATAGAATAGAATAGAATAGAAGAATGGTAGGGTGTGAACTAGTGAAGGAGGGTTTGAGAAAAAATTCTTCCAGACAAAGATTAGGATAGAAAGAAGTATATTTACAGGCGGTGCCTGTGGCTCAGTGGGTAGGGCGCCGGCCCCATATACCAAAGGTGGTGGGTTCAAACCCAGCCCCAGCTAAACTGCAAGAACAACAAAATAGCCTGGCTTTGTGGTAGGCGCCTGTAGTCCCAGCCACTTGGGAGGCTGAAGCAAGAGAATCGCCTAAGCCCAGGAGCTGGAGGTTGCTGTGATCCGTGATGCCACAGCACTCTTCTGAGGAAGACAAAGTGAGACTCTGTCTGTAAAAAAAAAAAAAAAAAAGAAGAAGTGTATTTACTCTTTCCCAGGTAGAAAAAGGATCAGCATGAAGATGGAAAAGGGAAGAATATGTTGGCTTGGAAAACCAACCATTCAGGCCTTTTCTCCAGGAGTTGTAAACTGATGGGGTACAGTGAGAAATTCTGGCACCTGCTTCCTCTCTTTCCTTCTTAGCAGCATGCTAATAACAGGAGCAGTGGCAGGATGTTAGGTCCAAGAGTCGGCTCCTCTGCCTTGCCTTGTAAACAGGCCTTCTCACTGGAGATGTGACTCTGCCCTCAAGGCATGGCTGATGCCCGTAGCTCACACCCCTGCTTTTCACTTAGAGACTCTATAAAAAGCAGATTGTCAAAAGCAATATTAAAAAAGAATGATTTACATCTCTTTTCTGTCTGTTCACCTCTTTTTAGATATTGTAATAAACAGAACCTCCATGGGGTGCCTGTCAGCAACTGAGTTCATAGGGTCGATCTTTAGCTATTATTGGGGAAATTGTGGGATTGCATATTTTCCTGCTATTTTTGGCAAGACCACCTTTTCATTGCCTCCTGTCTCTGATTAAAATTAAAATTTCAATTTAAAAAATGAATTCAGAAAACTGGCTGTTATGGACAGAAGACTCTTCTGAACCTGCTTCCTGCTCACCTGTGAGTGGAGTGATGTCCCTGCCTGACACAGTCCATTTGGGTCCTTTAGGGGTAGGGATAGAAAACAGATAGTCTTAAAAGCTAGGTCTGATGTGGGATGGTGGGATGGGGGTTTCTGGGGAGAGGACTAGCTAGGGCCTAAATTCGGTTTTGAGTCAATGTTGTCAGAGAGTGGAGAATTCAGGGTCCGAAAATGAGAGATAAAAGCCAGGCTTTAGTGTCCCCAAAGGGGTACTAACTGGGAAAACCAAAGCCACACTTGGAATCTAAAATCCCCCCAGTCAGATCTGCCAGAGGTTCCCTGGTCAGGAGATGTATTAGCCCTCTTTAGAATGCCTTGAATGTTGGTTTGTATTTTAACTGGTTGACAAAGAAACAGCAATCTTCTCCCAGCATGGCACCTGTCTCTACTTGACTGGCAGTTAAGGGATCAATTGCTCTCCTATTCTGAAGACACCTCCTGCCAGGAAGTTCATTTGTTGTTGTCATATAGCAATTTGTTTGGCTGATTCTTGGGCAGTTGGCTTATTAAGAAAGACAGTTATTGTGCTGAAAAGATTGAATTAAGTAAACTAGTGGTACCAGCAGTAAGTCCAGCTGAGATTCTACAATTATTGCAAGGGCAGCCAAGGCCGCGAGCTGGTTAGGTGGTATAAGGAGTAAATGGGAAGAGGCACAGTCTCATTGGCAAGAGTGAGGTTAGGACGTGGATATGCCAGAGGACAAGCTCCCGTCCCCATCCGTGTCTCCCATCTTGCCGGGGAGGCATAAGATGAGCACTTGATGGCAATTACCTAACAAAAATAAGTTCATTTGGGGGAATATATTGAAATAAAGCCTTGTAAAATGTTCTCTAAAGTGCTCTATGCCTTCATACATTGGAGCTAAAGTTAGCCTAGCCAGTGGAAGTGCACATACGGTGTAAGCAGGAATAGTGGCCTAATTATACGCCCTACTGGAAGAAGGAATAGTAAGTTGCAGTTTTTGGCCAGGGCTGGGTTTGAACCCTCCATCTCTGGCATATGGGGCTGGCGCCCTACTCCTTGAGCCACAGGCGCCAAGCTTAAGGGGTTTTTAGTTCTCAACATTCCTGGGGTTGGAACGAAAAATTATGTCCCTTAAAGGGGCGTGATTGGGGAGGAGGGGACAAATTGTATTTTTTGAGCAGCTTGTTTGTGTCCGATTGGTAGTAACCTTATGGGGCTTTGGAAGTGTGTGCCGTGGAAAGGGATTCACAAAGGCCTTATGACCCAGACCCAGAAGTGTCATTCAAGCCTGGGAGCTGTCAGAGAACTTTCCACCAGAAGGCCTGGGTGAGATGAACTAATTAGACACAGGGGAGCTCACTGTACCAGTGAAACTGAAGTGAATATGGCTCTCTGGAGATGAAGGTGAGCTCTATTGTTCAGACGGCTTAGGAGGAGCCTATTTATAGTCAGATACTGGGTGCACAGGCCCCCTACCATCCCAGGCCATCAGAGTAAGAGGGGATTACACAGGACTCCAGGTGACTTGATTCACCAGGTCAGGTGAGATAATAATGGCAACAAGCCCCTTTTGTGGAGAAATGTTGGCATATATCCAACAATTTCCATAGGATTGAGAAAAGTCAACAGTTTTGAGACCTTGAAGGCCCTCTTGGACTGTAGGCAATTAGGATATTGTATAATGCCATGGTGGGTGGGAGCGTTGTTCCCCAGCATGGGCAAAGGGGAGATAGAATTGGTACATGAGTTCTGTGAGTTCTGTAGAAGTGCAAGAACAGCGCCATGTCCTGTATGCATCTACCACAGCGTATTAAAGTTCATGGTGTTGAAGCTTCTGTCAAGGGATTCAGAGTGCAGTGTCCATGATTGGCTGGCAGGGATATGCCGATGGACTCTCAGGAAGTTTGCCATGCATGGCAGCAGGCTCTGGAGGGACAGTAATTTTGAACTGAGCAATGTGGATCTAGAACAGAATTCCTAGATGTTTAGCTGGAGTGTGTGTGACTAGTGAGGACTTGAAATGGACCTTTCCACAAGGGTTGTGGGTTGCAAGAGGCCTTTTTATCTTGGAGTATTTTTCAGCAAAATCCAATCTCCAGGCTACCAACGTTGTGGTTTATTGCCATGAAAAGGTTGAGGTTGAGGAAGACGCGTACTTGCATATCCTCTCAGAAGCACCCCAGTGATCTCCTCTGCTAGGAAGGAGTGAGAAAGAGGCCAAGAGGAAGAACGCCCAGGAGTTCAAAGGCTCTACCAAAGGTGCCCTAGGAGAGAGAGGAGTCTGAAAGGAACATGGGGAAGAAATTTAGCAAGCTTTGGAGTACCTCTAAGGGAAGTTTTGTAAGCTGCTGTTTAAGAGTATGGGAGAGCCTTTTCTATCTTCCCAGAGGATTGGGGGTTATAGGCTGAGGGTAGCTGATAACTGATACCAGGGGCTTCTGAGACCTACTGAATAATTTGAGATGTAAAAGCCAGGACCATTATCACTTTGTAGAAAAGACAGGAGCCCAAAGCAAGGAATTATTTCTTGGAGAAGAACATGGTGACTTCAAAGGCTCATTCTGTTTTAGTAGGGAAAGCTTCTAACCAATCCGAAAACTATCTATCAGGTAACTGTCTATCAGAGTTTAAAGGTATTTATATCCCTCGCGTGGAGGCATATGTGTAAAGTGTAGCTGCTGATCTTGTCCAGGGAGAGACCTCCGAGTTGATGAGTAGGAAGAGAAGGAGGGGCCTTAGGTGGCACTGAGGTCTGCTTGTCACGAAAACAGAACAGTTCTTAGCAATCTATTTTAATTTTCCTTTTAAATCCTGACAAATGAAGGAGTGAGGACAGGAGCGTTTTCAAAGGTTGATTCCCTGTGTGAAGTGAGCTGTGGATGTGGTAGAGGGTAGAGTATTCTATTACTAATAAGTGGCAGAATCCTAATCTCACTCCAAAGTCATACTCTAAAGACAAATGCTCTTTGAAATCCTATGTATGCAGACTAATTATTTGATTTTGCTTTCCATGAAAAATGACTGTTATTCACTTTGCCAATATGGAAGTACATTTAAAAATTCAATTCTCTCTTGCAGATAAAGGAAGACCTAGGTCTAAAAAAGTACCAGAAGGTAGACGAGGGAAACGATATTCATACAAATTACCTCAAGAATACAACATAGAGACTGTAGTGGTCGCAGACCCAGCCATGGTTTCCTATCATGGAGCAGATGCAGCCAGGAGATTCATTCTAACCATCCTAAATATGGTAGGCAAACTTTAAAGTGCACTTGGAATTTTTTCAAGAAAACTCAAAGAAGAAATGTGTGAGTATTTATAATGAAGTTCTTTAAAAATTAACTTATTACTATTTCTTTCTTGTTTTGCCATCAGTAAAAATAGACTTTAGGTATACAAAATTGATCCATCTCAGAAGTCATTTCAAAATAATGATTTATTAATATATCTCCTAGTAAATAAAGCACCCTCATTGTTAATTTATGATTATTATTATTATTAAATCATAGCTGTGTACATTAATGCGACCATGGGGCATCATATACTGGTCTCATTGTTAATTTTGATGTGGAAAAACTCTGTTATTTTTTTCTGTCCTTTTTTGTGCCCTTTTCATCCTTCTCTTTTTTAAAAGCCATTGCTGAAATTAGCAGAAATGTTATGTTTACTTATATGCAGAGCCCTACTCAGAGGACTATAGATTAATTACAAGGTGATATTAAATGTCTGTTGGTAAATCTACTGAGCTCTTATATAGGTATACGACATTGATGTCAGATCTGATTATAGATGATAATAATAGTTATTAACAATAATAGCTAATAGTTAACACTAAAATTGTAACCAGCTGAATCACAGGTGGATAACTTTAAGAGGCTGGGGGTGCGTTTGCTCGTGCCTGTGATCCCAGAACTCTGGGAGGCTGAGGCAGGTGGATTGCTTGAGCTCACGAGTTCAAGACCAGCCTGAGCAAGTGAGACTTCATCTCTAAAAAATAGCTGGTTGTTGCTGTGGGCGCCTGTAGTCCCAGATACTTGGGAGGCTGAGGCAAGAGGATGTCTTGAGCCTAAGAGTCTGAGGTTGCTGTGAGTTATGATGGCACAACACTCTACCCGGGAAAAGAAAGTGAGACTCTGACATCTTAGGGATGCCTACGACCAAATTAATCCTTTGACTTCATTGTACGCTCTGACAGGCAAATTCCTTCAAGGAAAATCAGGTTAGAGTGAAGAGGGGTTCTTAGAAGAGAATAAACAGAAACAAAAGGCAAATGTCTATTTACAATTTTAGCTACCATTTAAGGCAGGGTAAGAACCACTCATTTGAAGACAGATATATCCCCATTTTTACTGGTATTGCTATCAGTTGGCTGTCTTTCCAGTGGACAGAATACTTTTTACACATCAGGCATTTTTGTTCCTTTTCAGCCATCTCCAGAGCACTCCATCAGCGTTCGGCATAGGGTAGCCTAACGACTTCAGTCTCTTTCAGGTAGTAATATCTCTGACAGCATAAGTTTGGTGTGCCTGTGATGTATTTTAAATACACGTTAAATTAATATTAAGGTTTTACTTATTTATTTTTTAATCAGGGTGCCACATTAAAAAAAAATCACTTTCCTTTCCCACTTTTTTATTTTTATTTTTTAAATAAGATTTCTCAACTAAATGGAGACTTCTCCCATGTCTGGGCCTTAAGAAAAATTAAGATGTTTTTCAGTTTCATTTTAGGATTTTTATTTTTATTTGTTTTTAGGTTTTTAACCTTTTCCAACACAAGAGTCTTGGTGTGCAGGTCAATCTTCGTGTGATAAAGCTTATTCTCCTCCATGAAACTCCAGTAAGAAAGTCTTGAGTTTTTTATTCAATTAAGTGGGTGAGAAATTGTCTTCAGAAACTTTTAAATAATTGGAATATTAAGAATGTACTTTTTATTAACTTAAAAACTCAGGAGTATTCACTGAATTATTCAAAGTATACATAAAACTGGCCTTTAGTTTTGGTTAATACCTCAATTTCATTTGAAAAATGGAATGTTTTTAGTTTCCAAGGATTCTGACAATAAACCTTAACTTTCCAAGATGCAATTTAAAAAAGTCATGTCAATGGCATTTAATTCTCTTATTTAAATGTCTGCTCTTAAAACCTTTTCTTATCTGTAATTTCTTGTAACGTAGAATGGGCTGTAGCATCGTTTTTGGCATGGTGCTTAACTGGCACCTTAGAAAACCTTTGTTCTTAAATTGTAGAAATAACGAGTTAAGCATAAAAGTTCCACATTCTTAATGTTCCATGGCACCTCTTTCCTTTTGCAGAATAGCATTAAACAGATTCTGTAATTATTGCACCTTCACAAAGTTTTAAGATTTTTAGCTCAGACTAAATTAATCCTGAATGTCTTCCAGGTTCTAACTAATGTTATGGTCAGCAGTCTGCTTTAGTAATTCAAGAAGTTCCCTTAGCTTTTGGTTTTTTGAACACCTACGAGTAATTGCCCTTGAAATGAAATATCTTTGTTTGCAGGCAGATCTTTATATTGGGCACCATGGAGAGAAAATGCTAGAGAGTTTTTGTAAGTGGCAACACGAAGAATTTGGCAAAAAGAATGACATACATTTAGAGATGTCAACAAGCTGGGGGGACGACATGACTTCAGTGGATGCAGCTATACTCATAACAAGGTACGTGTTCCAAAGCCCAATTAAATGGGGCCTCTAATTCAATGGCCACACTGTTAATCCCATTAATCCCTTGATATAATTCCTTTGTTCCAGATTCTGTGCTCTGAAAAATGTTTGGGGTAATGATGTTTCTCACCCCTCTTAGTTCATGGTAACTGATTATGAACAGTCATCGGATGGCATATTGAAAAGAAATATTTGGTTAGTTAATTCAAAATAAAAATTTATTTATTTTTGAAGGCACAGCCACTGATGATGATAAGTTAAAACCGTGGTCAATTTTGGTGAAATTTCAACATTATCAAGCTACACCATGTTTTTCAGCCATCACAATATAAAGTTAGATTATAGGTTAAGAGTAAATGTTAGATTATAGGTTAAGTATAATCTTATAAGCATAACATATAAGATTATATGTTAAGTATATATTTAACACATCAATTATACTTAACATATATTTAGCATGTTAAATGTATGTTATATTTAACATATAATTTATATTAAATTCGGCTGTTGACAATGTTTCTGGTTCCATCTGAGAAGACAGTTTCGCTTAACTCTAGCTAATTAATTTTGAGTTACATTGGGAATGTACTACTTACAAATATTTGTAGTACAGCCATAAGCGTCATATGTAAATATAAGAAGGTGAAACAGAGAGCAACAGGAGACTCCACATGCATACTCTATGTTAGCAATAGCTATGAATTTGTCTTGCTTAGAGATGAGAAAAATGAATGATAATTCATTACACTAGCAATTTAATTTTTGTCATTGAACGTGTTACCATTTCACGTCACGAAAAGCATAGATACTTAGTCATGATTTTGTGAACTTAATTTATTAAATACATGACAGCTTCTTGTTAAAGAGTCATCCCAAACAAGCCTAATTATAAATAATTCATGAAGTTGAAAAATTCTCTATGCAAGTACACAACTAGATTTCTATTTTCAGCTGTGTAGGGATAACTGATGGTGGACTTCAGCAATAAACAATCGTACAATTGGAAGAAAATATGAGGCAAACTGCTTTTACTCATTGCAGAATGAGCAGCGCAGGGCTGCAATGCCTGAAAGAAGAAAAATTGTTTAGGCAAGCCTTGCAGTTAACTCAGCGTCCTGCTTGGAGAATATTTCTTGAGCAGTGCAGCAAGTTGGAACCTGGGGAAAGCACAGAGGTCTGGTACATACACCAGACACGAAAGCCCTGTGTGTGGACAGGTGCCGAGAAATACACACGCAGATCATCTGGGAGAGCTTGGCAAGCGCTGCCTGATTACATACAGATAGGAACTGCCCCCAATTTACTACAGTGTCACTGCTGCGGAACTCAAATTTTAATAGGGTATTAAGAATTAAGCGAATTCAAGTGACTGGAGTGGAGCAACTTTGTGATAGCTTGTCATCATTCTTAGCATTTATTTAGGAGACAAAATAGAAAACCTGTGTCTTCCCATAAGAATCATAACACAGAGAAATGCCTGCACTTGACCTTACTAACAAAGCTGAAACCAAGCTCTAGCAAGATTTTTAGGGGAGACGGAGTTGGGAGGTTGAGCCCTACCAATTTATAGGAGCTTGGGAAATACCTTGGGTTTTATATAGATCCTCCCCACTAAAGAATTAATTCAAATTTACCCAAGTGCAAGGTGATGAGTCAATAATTCAACTGTCTCATAGATATGCTTCAGAGGAATTTAGAAGAAGCATATCTGTAAGGCAGTTGAATTATTGGCTTGTCACCTTGCACTTGGGTAAATTTAAATTAATTCTTTAGTGGGGAGGATCTATATAAAATCCAAGATAATTCCCAAGCTCCTATAAATTGGTAGGGCCAATTATATAGGAGCTTGGGTCTCTTTTTCAGAGAGCTGAGTCTCTAAAATATAGCATCCATGATGTCTAGAGAATAAAAAAATTAGTCAAGCAAAGGAACTTGAAAAGGTGATCCATTGTCAAGGAAAAGTAGTTAATAGAAAACGTCCTTGAGATAGCCCAGATGCTGGTTATAATTAGAGTGTCATAAAAGAATCAGTATGGGTAAATCAGTATGCCATATATATATATATATATATATATATATATGGCAAAAAATTCCCTAATGGCAAATAATGGTAAAAAATTCCCCGGATTTGATGACCACAGCATATATATCTCTAGGAACATCATAGTAAATTGCTGAAAACCAAAAATAAATTTTTTTCAATCACCCAGAGGAAGGAAATACATTACACAGGGGAAAAAGTTCAGATCTATGACCTACTTCACATCAGAAAAATAAGTTCAGGATACAGTGGAACATTTCTAATCATACTGAGAAAAAGAAAGTACATCAACCAAAAATACTTACTGGATTCTTAAAGGTACTATCTTAATCTTAATCTCTGAAACTATAACTAATGTTATACTTAATAGTAAAAACTGAATGTTTTTTTCCATAAGACTGATGGCAAGACAAGGACGTCCCTTGTTAAGACTTCTATTCAATATTATATTAAAAATCATAATGAATACAATAAAGAAGCAAAAAGAAAGGAAAAAGATATGACTATTGGGAAGAAACAAGAAAACTTATCACCGTTCATAGCTGATATGACCCAGTATAAAGAAATTTCTAAGAAATCTGCCAAAAATTGCTAGAATTTATAACTGGAGTTGCCAGGCCACAGAATATAAATTTATAAAAATGTACAAAAATCAGTTATATTTATATGTATTAAAAATAAACAACTGAAAATAATTACAGGAATTTTCAAAACTATGATATACTTAAGAAATACATTAACGTATTATGTGGAAAACCTCTAAAATGAAAACCACACAACCCTGCTGATAGAAATTAAAGATCTACCTAAGGTTCATATATTAGAAAACTAAATATTAGTAAGATGTTCATTTTTCCCAAATTAATTTGTAGATTCTAGATGATACTTATGAAAATCTCTGTGGGCCCTTTTTATAATAGAAATTGACAAGCTGATTTCAGTATTTATTTGGAAATGCAGAGAGTCTAGAAGAATAAAACAGTTTTGAAAAAGGATGAACAAAGTGGGTGGAACTACACACTCTGATTTCAAAACTCATTTTAAAGATTAGGAAATGAAGACCGTGTGGTTTTTGCTGAAATTCATACAAATCAATAAAGCAGAATGAGGACTGCAAATAAATACACACACACACACACACACACACATATTCAATGGATTTTTAATTAAGCCACTAGTATAATTCAATGGTGAAATAATTCACAAAATGGAACTAGAATACATGCACATCTATTTGAAAAATAAATGTCAATCCACTTAACGTCTTGTGTAATGTTAATTCAGAATGAATCATAGACTAGAACATGAAAGCTACAATTCTATTTTAGTAAAAAACAGAATAAAATCTTCATGAATGAGAGGACAGTATTTTTTAGATAGGCTATAAATAAACCTAATGAAACGTACTAACAATAATCATTTGATACTGTTCAAAATGAAAATTATTTGCTGCTCAAAAACCATTCTGAAGATGAGAAAACAAGCCCCAGAATTTGAGAAAATAGTTGCCATTCATACATCTAAGAAAGAATTTGTATCCAGGGTGTACATATACATACTTGATGTTTGTATACACATAAATAAATGCATAAAACTCTTAAAACTCAATAATGAGGAAGGAAAATTTTCATCTTTAATGAGCATAGGTGGAGATGTTCAACATCATTAATTAAACCCATACCTATGCAAATGGCTCCAGTTTTAAAAATTGAAAACATTTAATAATGAGGCAGACATGGAATACTATGCAATTGGTGAGATTGTAGTAGGATTTTTCAACCACTTTGGAAAACAGGTTGTTTCTTATAAAGTTAAGCATTGACTTACGATATGACCTACATCAGTTTGTAGATGTTTAATGAAGAAAAGTAAAAACATCTATTCACAGACAATTTGCTTGAAAGTTTGTGGTAGCTTTATTTACCATTGCCAAAAATTGTCATCTACAGGTGAAATGAAAGCTGCTGATAAATGCAACAGCAAATATGAGTATCAAAAACATTCTATTGAGTGAAAAAAGCCAAAGTAAACACAGAGAACATTTACGTAAAGTTCTAGAAAAGGCAAAATTACTCTGAGATGTCAGAGGTGGCCTGGTGTGAGGGAAGGGAAACAGACTAGAGGCAAGAGGCACAGGGGAACTTTCTGTGGCCGTGGAAATATTGCCTATCTTTCTGTGAATTCATGGGGTTACACATTTGTCATAATTTACCAATGTATTCATTGACACTCTGGGTATTTTATGTAAATTTGATCACAATAAGGTTGGTTAAAAGCAAGAACAATTGTAAATTGAAGCTGGTAGAGAGAATAGAAAGAAGACTTGGGCACCTGCCTTGAGGTGAATCTGAGTCAGACATCCAGCATGCTGAGTCTCTTCCTCCTGAAAGTGTCAGATTTTGGAAAATATTGCTTGTGTGACGAAGAGGATGATCATTATAATTTAATTAATAATTTTTATTTGTCTCTGATTGCAAATACAACATATTTATTATGGAAATTTGATAAATACAAGAATAAGGATAAAAGTTAGTCTAGAATTCCACTACTTAGGAAGAATTACAGTTAAAATTTTTGCGTATATTTTAGTTTATTTTCTATCAATTAATGTAACTAAATGCTTATATTTATAATACCAGGATCATGGTCTATCTGCAAGTTTTGTATTTTTACCCAACCATGTTGTGTCATTAATTTCATTCCATTCATTGTATCCAATGTCATTTATGTCCTCAAAAATTCTTTAAAAGTTTAAAATTTTCCTACCTCTAATTTTTTTTATGTTACAAAATTTCAAAGCTAGCATTCTGACGTGATCACTCTTGATCACTCCTTCCTTCTTGCTTGCCTCCTTAACTATGTAACACAGTTATTCTTCTCAAAAATAGAAGAAAATGAGTAGCATGGTATATTTCATACATACAAACAACATAAAGAGTAATAGAATTAACAGCTGCCTGTTTACTCTTTTACGAAACAAAATGTGATCTATGCACTTGAAGTAATCCACATTTTCCTTTAAAAATCTATTCCAAGCATGCTTATCCTTAAATATTTCTCTAGGAGATGTAGCACAATACTATTTTATTTCCCAAGTCATGCTTATTCTCATAATAAAAATTTAAATGTAACTTTAAACATGTTCTACAAATATAAACATTCTTATGATTAAAGTTAAAGAAACACCTTAGTATTTGTAGTAAATTAGTTTTTACACAGTTTCTCATCCCACTCTCTAGCTGTAAGGTGACCAATGCCAGGAGTTGGTGTGTGTGTGGAGAGCACTGTTGTGTGTTCTAAATAGTTTTCTTTGTGTTTTTCACTTTACAGTGTTTTGCAAGTCTTTCCATGTCACTCATTGTGGGAAGCACTCATTGTCCTTCTAAAAATTTGCATGCTGTCATCCCTATACTCCTCCTGAATATGTTACATTACCTGGCAGAGGGGCTTTGCAGAGGTGATTAAATTAGGGATTTTGAAATGGGGAGATTATCCTAGAATCCAGTGTAATATCAGGAATCCTAAGATATGGGAGAGAGATGCAGAAGTTCACTTTAAACCTGGCTTTGAAGATGAAGGGGCCACAAGCCAAAGAATGCAAGCATCATCTTCTAGAAACTGGAATAAATCAAGAAAACAGATTAAACAGTAGAGCCTCCAGAAGGAATGCAGGCTGGTGACACGTTTATTTTAGTCAGAGAGACCTATACTTGTCTTCTGACTTCTAAAAGTTTAAGATAATAAGTTAATGTTGTTTTTTTCTTTCTTGTTTTTATTTTTTTATTTTTTTTTTTTTTGTTAAATCATAGCTGTGCACATTAGTGCAATCAAGGGGTACAATGTGCTGGTTTCATATACAATCTGAAATATTCTCATCAAACTGTTCAATGTAGCCTTCATGGCATTTTCTTAGTTATTGTATGTAGACATTCTTATTCTGCCTTTAGTAAGTTTCACCTGTACCCATTCTAAGATGCACCATAGGTGTGGCCCCACCCATTACCCTCCCTACCCAACCTACCCTAACCTCCCAGCTCCCTTCCCCTTCCTTGGCCCTAAGCCCCTAAGATTGTGGTAATTTGCCATAGCAGCAGTGGGAATCTGATGTGCTCATATTGGTCTAAAATTATTTGGGAGGAAGAGCAGACATACTATTTATTGCATAAAAGTATTCTATAAATGTGTTTAATTACTTCTCTATTTATGAAACTTTCTGGGGTTTTTTGCTCTTAGAGAAAAATGTCCTATAAATATTTTTATAGATGGTTGTAAGCGTATGTTAGTATTTGGGATAGATTAAAAGTACCTGCTCTGCCAAAGGGTATATGTATAAAAATATTGATAGATATTGACAAAATAGTCTCCTTTTACTTACTCTGAGATAAGACCTTTTTCATATTTCTTCTTCCAGTGCCTTAGCTAGTAAAAATAAGTCCACTAAAGGGAATATTTTATTCCAACACGGCCTACCTCCATTTGGTCTGTAATGACTTGAATGAATATTTGTGTAATTAAGGAAAAACTGTCCCTTTTCAGTCAATGTAAATTTAAAGGTTTCCTTTAACTTCAAGGAAACTGAGAAAAACGAAATGAAACAAACAAAAAGAAGTGTCAATCTCCATCAATTCCATGTTCTTGTCCATATTTGACAGGTCAAACTCAAAACCGGGCCAGATTTCTCATAAATGCTCATCTTCAATAATAATTAAATGTTGTATGTTATGTGAGCATATGGATAGAAATAAATTTTGGCACAGAAAGTAATTTTTGTCTTAGCTAAAATACATAATGTTCTTATAAATCCAGACCTATCTGAGGTAATATATTCATCCAGGTGTTCTATCAGTACAATGAAGTAACTAGATTAAGGCTGACCTGTTAGGACTTGTGGGCTCAGAGTAACAAAAACACGAGACACGAACCTTTATAATTTCTTGGGATAATTTTCACACTTCTCATTTAAATCACAGAGAAAACATGAGTGTATGTCCCTTGAAAGGACTCTTTAATTAAAAATTCAATTTTATTAATGATGGTTTTGCCTTTCATGTTTATTGGAATGCTTTTGGTTTATGTATAATATTTCCGCAAGTTAGTTTGAAACTAATGCTATTGGCAAGTAGACTAGAAAATTTAATAAAACATAGAAATTGCAGAAATATCTTGATCTAATACAAATCACAGAATAATTTGTGAATGAATCATTTATAGGTATATCCCAGGGCACTATAAAACTCTGCAGTGAGACTTATTCTCAGAAGCATCTTCATTCTTGGAAATTAAAGGCTATATTTTAATTTTTTTTCAATATAAATCAGAACTTAACCAGAATTTATTGGCCTTCTTGGTTGCCAAAGTCTAACACGATCATTTCCATAAACTCACATAATGAAACTCTGTGATGCAAACATCAGGCGCTCTGAGTCTACATGAGCCAAAAATGAGAGAATTTGAATCCACGTGGTCCGGGGTCTAGGCAGCAAACAAATCCCTATCCCCCACCCCACTTAGAACTTTGGATATTTTGGAACTGGAAGTGCACTATTTTGATTCTCTGGAAAGAAGCTCATTATTGAAGAATTGAAAATGAAGAATTATAGTCTGAGTTGAGATTTGTAACTACAGCTGACAATTTAATCCTCAATCTTAGTGAGAGGTACTTCCAGCTCTTTCTAGTAAAAGAACTTGCATTTTTTTTTTTTTAAAGCAATGTGCTTTATCCCTTTGTTTGGTAAGTGAACAGAAATTGGCTTTGGGACGGACTCTAAGTGCCCTTGACAATAAGCAGTACATTTGTCATAGCTTTATCATGTTGTTTAGTTACAGATGAAGTCCCTTGTTTCACATTATGTAAATCAAATAGTCATGTTGCAGCCTCATGCATTACGATATGATGTATTCTGTATTCAGAAAACGCACATAAAATCCCTTTCCGCCTACATCTGAATACACTTTACACTTAGTGATTCTTGGCCCTAAGGTGAAGATTTTATTTTATGTGGTTCTTTATAATTTTCTGCATTGCCATATTATTAAATATCATCTGTTTTGGGTGTTCCTTTCTCCATTTGCTTGTTGGCAAAGGCAGTTGAAAAGTAGGGCTATCCGTCATTTAATTCAATCCCTGAACTTCTTTCTCCCTAATCGTGGGGACCTTATTCACATTGCAGAGGTGATGTGTGTCATCCTTTTTGTACCTTCAAGGTAGAAGCCTGTTTTATTTATCTGGTGCTGCCTCGCCAGTCTGAGGAGAAGGCCTCTGCATTGGGCAATGGGCCCTCTAGACTGCAAGGTATCTCTGGATAAAGCATTATAAATGGCCCCTCTGGATAAAGCATTATAAATGGGCCCTCTAGACTGCAAGGTATCTCTGGATAAATTCTTATAAAGCAAATAGAGGCAGGGGCAGGCATGGCCACTAAAACAAACGAAAGCCAAGTATTTCAGGGTAGAGTTAATTGAGTGAGGAAAGGAGGAAGGAAGGATAAATAAATAAGAGGGTCTGAATTTCTATCTTAAGTCCTAATGAAATATGGCAGAAACATTCTCAGCTAAGAGACCCACAGGAATAATAAATCCTTCAGTGATTCTTTATGAAGCAATTTTCATGTGATAAATTATCATACTTGAATTATTTTTGTTAGTTATGATTGCAGAATGATAGGTTTATTCCTAAATATTGGGTGTTATTTAAGTGAATTAATTTTATATTAAGTTCATTTTCTGCCTTGTATTAAAACAGATATTATTTATGGTTATGTTTTATCCTCTCTGTTTAAACTCTACCCTTCTCATTATTCTGGTAACTGACTAGATTCTATGTGTTTCACATAATTGTCTCTGTCAGAAATTTGCCAGCAGAAATAGAGAACAATTTTAATAATTAATTCTTGATATTAACATACTTCATACCCTAGCTCATTTATGCTCATTTATGCCATATATATATATTTTTTTCCTATCTTTAGCCTTATGGAGGAAAAATAACAATATAATAGCAATCACTAATTTTCATAGTGACGAATGACTAACATAGTCCTCAATTGTGGAAAAATACTTTTGAAAAAATAACAAATAGCAATTGAGGTCAATATGAACATCTTATTGAGGCAGTTATGCAGCTTTTAAAGAGTTTGGTGAAAGTGACTGCATGATGTAAAATGTAATAATAAAATAAGGCCTATGTGGCTTGTTTCTGTGCATATTAAAATCTAATGTTAAGAATAAACAAATCTATCATTTTACTACACTTAATTCCTATATGGTAGGTCACAGATTGAGTTCAGTTCTTTTAATTATGTGATAATCTGGCTGACTAGATGAAAATGTTCCCATTATAGACATCTATAAACTGTAGAAAAAGTACAATAAACATCCTTTTATATGCACAGATGAGCCAAAACCAAAGCAAGCTCTGGCAACAGATACAGTGACCATCTGAGGTAAAGTGGTGGCTTCCCTGAGGGGGTTTTTTGGACTAAAAAAATTGTGTTCCTGGGTTTTAATGAGTCTGTGCAAAGTGGAGAAGGGGAACTCAAGTGGTTCATACAAATGGAACTCATAAATACTCAGACCTTTAATACAAGTGTGATTCAGTAAAAGCTCTGCCAGAGAGTACAGGTTGTCAAAAAGGAAGCATTCTGTGTCATCCATGACCCCAGGTCAGGAGAAAATGGTTCCCCTGCATATGAATCTGATTCTAAGATGGAAGCACTTTGTGAACTCATCTGTGAAACTTCTCTGGGGGGATCCTCTCTCAACTTACACCACAGAAAGCAACCACAAATAAAGTACCACTGACTGAGTTCATAATAGAATTTCAAAATGCACAATAATAACATTCAATTGGGAGAACCCAGAGGTGCAATAAAGAATAATAATTTTAAAAAAATATTGAGGGGGATTATAAAATAAACATGTTCATATGATTAAAAACAACTGAACCTTCAAAACATGAGAATAAGATACTTTTTGAAAAAAGAATGTTGATTTGACAATTGAGGAAAATACAAGTATGATACTAAAAAAGAAATATGATACTTATACCTAAAATTTTAATGTCTAAGTTAAAGAGCAGATTAGATCCAGCTAAAAAGAGCATTAGTAAATTGGAGAATAAATCTGAGGGGTTCTCCCAGAAGGCTGCATAGAGTTTTTAAGAGATGAAAATACAAAAAGTACTTATTGGTTATAGACATTAACTGGAAAAGCACAGACATATTTCTAAAGGATTTTTGCAGGAGAAGAGAGTAGAGAGAATGTCAGTGGGATTAATCTAAATAGTTTGATTGTAAGATTTTTTTTTTATGTGTTCATGGATCTTCAAATTGAAATTATACCAAGTGCCAAAGAAGATAAATAAGAACCAAACTGGTACCTAGACATATCTTGGTAGGACTGTGGAACTATAAATACAAAAAGAAATATTGAAATTCCCTAGAAACCAAATGCAAACAAAGGGCCAAAAATTATGATCATAAAGTTCTAATCAATATTTGAGTGCTAGCATGAAATGAAATAATCTCTTCAATGTGCTGAGAGTCAACCTAACATTTTATACTCAGCCCCTGTTCTATTATGAATAAATGCAAAATAATGAAAAGAAAGACAAAAAATAACAGAACAGTTTATTACTCATAAGCCGCACAGCCTCACTGAAGGAGATATTGAAAGATGCACTTAAAGAAAAAAGACAATGAACTCTCAGGAAAGTAAAGCTATAAGTCATAATAGAGGAAAAAATTGCTAAATATATAGACAAATTGCTAAATATGTGATGTGTTTCTTTTTGTTTGTTTTTGTTTTTTGTTTTTGTACTCTGTTACCTGGGGTAGAGTGTTATATTGTCACAACTCACAGCAACCTCAAACTCTCAAACTCTTGGGCTCAAGCAATCCTCTGGCCTCAGTCTTCCAAGTAGCTGGGACTACAGGCATATGCCACCACAACCAGCTAGTTTTTATATTTTTAGTATGGGTGGGGTTTCAATCTTTTTCAGGCTGGTTTGGAACTCCAGGGCATAAGTAATCCATCTGCCTTGGCCTCCCAGAGTGCTAGGATTGCAGGTGTGAGCCACTATACCCAGCCTGCAATGACTGTTTATTTGTTTGTTTGTTTTTTTAAAACAAAACAACACAAAAACAGTCTTAACTTGAAATTTTAGAAGTCAGTATGTAACTACAAAAAGACATAAAATAGTGAATGGGTTGTATTAAAGGCATTTTGTGTCCTTGTCTTTTTCAGAAGGAGACTAGAGGCAATTTTTAGCTTTACTTATTTTAAGGGGATATGCTAGGCATAATAATGTTCCCCTAAAGATGTCCATGATCTTAAGGAAAAGGAATGTAGTCTCCAGAACTTGTGAATATGTTGTCTTATGGCAGAAAGGAATGTGTAGAAGTGATTAAGTTCATGATCTTGAGCTGGGGAGATTATCCAAATGTGAGAGCAAGAGGTAGACATGAGAATCAGAGAAAATGATGGGAGCAAATGTCGGAGTTGGCCTTGAAAATAGAAAGGGACCCTGAGTCAAGAAATGGGCAGCCTCTAGAAGAGGGAAAAGGCAAGGCAGCAATTTCTCACGAGGAGCTAGAGCTCCTAGGGGGAACACTATGCCACAAACACATTGATTTAAGCCTAGTAAAATACACTTCAGACTTGTGGTTTTCAGACTGTATGTTAAAAAATTTGCATTACTTAAAGCCACTAGATTCATGGAATTTTTGCATTTAGCAATAGGGAACTAATGCATCTAAAAATAAAAAAGTAATAATATATCAAAAACAATTTAATGTTGCTTTCAAAGCAGGAGGAGAAAAAGGGGAGAAAATAAAAGTAGATAGGAAGAAAGAAAAAAGAGGAAAAGAACAAAGAAATATAACTTGGTGAATAGAAATAGCAAATAATATAATAGAAAAATCCAACTATACCAATAATGAAAGTAAGAAAGAATCAAATTTATTTACAAAGATATTATATCGCTAGCTTTTAAAATTTAATCCATATCCTATATGGATTAAAATTATTTACAAAGATATTATATAACTAGTTTTTAAAATTTAATCCATATTCTGTATCTATAAGAGACTTGGAGAAAATGAAAGCTAAAAGTAAAACAAAGGGAAAAGATGTGCCAAGCAAATACTAATGTATTTCCAATATATTAGTATTTGTTAAAATCAGACACAGTCAACTTTAAAAAATGAATACACATTTGGCTCCCATAGCTCAGTGGGTAGGGCACCAGCCACATACAACGAGGCTGGCGGGTTCTAAACCAGACCTGGCCAGCTAAAACAAAAATGACAACTGCAACAACAACAACAAAATAGCCTGGCATTGTGGTGGCGGCTGTACTCCCAGCTACTTGGGAGGCTGAGGCAAGAGACTCACGTAAGCCCAAGAGTTTGAGGTTTCTGTGAGTTATGACACCACAGCACTCTACCAATGGTAACATAGTGAGACTCTGTCTCAAAAAAAAAAAAAAATACATAAAGGATGAATATGGTTTTAACACAATCATAAAAGCAATAATTCAAAACAATTTCTAAAAACTTACAGAGTTAAATTCATAATAACTTAGCTTTGAAAGAAACAAAGCAGAAAGTGGAATCATAGGGAAACATACAAAATTTATAACCACTATGGAATTTTAACAGTCCTTGCTCAGTAAGGTGTAAAAATCAATCCAAAATTGCTCCTTCGTACTGAAGAATTGTCTATATCAAAACATGTAAGAGCTAAATCTAATGAGCATGTATAAAATTCTGACCCAAGAAAATAAAAGTGTATATTTCAAACATTCAGGGAACATTTATAAACTGATGTGTAGGCACTAAATTGCAAATGCTGCTGGTGAGGCCTCTCAGTGGAGAATTCCTTATATTCTGATACAATGATAGTTGCAGCAACAACAACCACAAAGAATCAACAAAACCATCACAACTAACTTTGGGGAGCTTACTTTGTGCCTGGTATTGTTTTTTAAATGCCTTTATGTGTCAACTCATTGAACCTGCATAATAAACTATGTTTTACATGTTTTATATGTGTTAAATCATTTACCTTATGTGGCAGATGTTATTATTACCTCCCTTTTTAAGATGATGTGATTGAGACACAAGAATTAAGTTGCCTAAGGTCATATGTGTATGGCTAGTAGGAAATAGATAAAAAGTTTTGCCTTCTTATAGTCTACTCAAAAATCACGTAACTCTTAGTTTTTAAGTTCTCTTGAATTGTATTCTACAAAATCCAAAGTAATTGCTAACAAGAAGAAAGTATTTGTAGGGAATACTTGCTAAGATTTGGTGGTCAAATACAGAGCAAAAGTTATAGACGATCATCTATAATTAGATCCCATTTATGTAATATTAATTTCCACATATACTTATTAAAATGACTAACAGTTTTTTTAAAAGTTTTGTCCATATTATAATATAAAATGTTGAATTATTTTAAATAGTATTTCTTACATTTAAATCTTCAACCTGGAAATTATTTCTGTGTTCCATAAATTAGAGGTCTTCCAATATTTTTTCAAATGGAAACTTTTGTCTTATCACCAGCTACTATTTTTTGGATTGAAACAATGAAATGCTGTAAATTTCAGAATAAGATGGATTTTATTTTTGAAATATTGTCTACAAAATGAGACAATAATGCTTACGGATTACATCATATATACATGTACCAGAATATTTAATCTTCCATTTTTTTTAAAATTAAAAATTAATCTTGGGTGGCGCCTGTGGCTCAGTGAATAGGGCGCCGGCCCCATATACTGAGGGTGATGGGTTCAAGCCCAGCCCCGGCCAAACTGCAACAAAAAATAACCGGGCGTTGTGGCGGGCGCCTGTAGTCCCAGCTGCTCGGGAGGCTGAGGCGAGAGAATCGTGGAAGCCCAAGAGTTAGAGGTTGCTGTGAGCCATGTGACGCCACGGCACTCTACCCTCCGGCGGTACAGTGAGACTCTGTCTCTACAAAAAAAAAAAAAAAAAAAAATTAATCTTATTCTTAGTTTTATTAGATTTTTGGATATAAAAATGTGATTCAATTTATCATAAGCTATTAAACATGAGTCACCTGATATCTATTATTTATACAAAAGAATTTATCTTTACTTTGGTTTTCTATTTTTCTTTCAAGGAAAGATTTCTGTGTACACAAAGATGAACCATGTGATACTGTTGGTAAGTGTATGCAAACATTATTACACTTTTGTGACTTTTGGAGAGTTGGAACAGGTACTTGTTTAAATATAGGAAATTGCTTGTACACTGGTTTTAAAGGAATACTTTTAAAACGTCAGGGATATATGTTTTCTACCAGTGTGCTTAATCATTTGTCAATACTTGAGTTACTAATGAGCTAGCTGAAAGACAGGTAGAAACTCTGTATTGGAGATAATTTTTACGTGTTGCATTACGGCTATCATCAATTGTTTTGTTGTTTTCTCAGAGTTACATGGGTTCAATAAAATTTTATTATTATTGTTAACCCAAGACGAAACATGTCAATGATATTATTATTGATTATTTTGTAAGATGCACAATTTGTGTTTGAGTTATATATGCTTGAAATTCTTTGCAGACTATGTCAAGATAAGTTTGCCCAACTTGTGAGGATTTTTTTTTTCACATAAAATAGCAATTTTTCCACATTTTGTGTTAGATAGCTAAAATCTCTAGAGTGTAACCATATAGCCCATCAAATCCATGAACCCACAGTCTTCTAATTTTGAGAAATTGGTCACATATATGTTTATGTGTCTTAAAAATTCATCTATATAAATATAAATTTACTTATCCAAAAATAGTTATTGTGTGTATATAATACTTAATATTAAGTCATGTAGGTGTATGTAAAAAGGTGTCATTGGTAAGGCCTATTTAAAGCTTGTAATCTGACTTTAGCATATGATGTGGGGTTCATTTCTATTTGAAGATAAGTTTAACACAGCCATTTGGGATATGTCATTTGTTTTTGTAAAATGAACAATGAAGAAAAGAGATAATAACAGACTATAAAGTCATGGGCATTTAAAAAACAATTCCAACTAGTTCCATTAACTTAAGTTTCATCAGCCTCCTATAGTTAAAATCTTAGATAGTAAGTGGAAAAAGTTATAATAGTATAAAGAGGATGATGATGGAATCAAGGAAATTCCTGGTTCAAAAGGGACTATTAGCATAAACAGACCTGGACACACAAGGAAAAGCTGACGTGATGGAAGGAAGGTCTTCCCCATGTTCACTCCCTTGCCTTGGTTCCCCCAGTTTTATTTTCCTCTTTCTACATGAATCTCCTGAAATTAAAACTTGATATATAGTTTTCATCTCCCTAGCTGTGGAAGGTCTTGATTACTAATAAAGCTTGTCTCAAAATACTTACCTTTTCTTCTATTTATGTGACTCTGTTGCCCCCCCAAAGCCTTCTTTAATAAAGACAGATTGACGTCCCACCTTGTTCAAGCACATGAGAGAAATCAGCAACTCAGACAGGCTCTTCCATAACTACCCACATGATGCCTTTTTACATCATGTAAGCAGACAGGATGCGAGGAGGAACCATTTCTGTTGTGATGATGACTTTATTTCACATCTTGCTAAACCTGCAAATTGAAAATATAAATAGTCTTGTGATATACATATCCATAAATCTATTTTCTATTTTAAAGAACATTTGAATAATTAAATACCGCAGTGTGTTCTGACAACCAGAGAACGTAAGGTTTGGCAGGACAGTGGTATAATCAGGCCTCCTTGTCCTGTTCGTTAGATCTGCCTAAAAGTGGTCTTAAGTATGATGGTGCAGCGTGTGGCCAGTCTAATCTCCTCCTGAATCTCTCTGTATTTCGGAGTCTTTAGGTTCTTGCGATCACCTCTGGCATTACTAAAGCCTAGACCTCTAGTATTTCTAAAGGCTAGTTCACCTCTCTGTATATTATGAGGTCCTTTTCCCCAGCCTAAATATAGACAATGGTCTTTTCCCTATGTATTCTTGAGCAGAGTAATAATCTGAAATATGCCTGCAAGTGTGATAAAATGAAGACTGAGGGGTTTGCGTGGAGAGTTGGGTTGACGGTTCGCAAGAAAGAGAGGAGGCCAGTTCAAAGATTAAGGAGAAATTTTATTAGGAGAAAAGAGCAGAAAGCAGTCTGTCCCAGAAGTCCGTTGTTCCCTGTCACACAGCTCCAGAAGGCTTTTATTAACCTTATCAGTGTGGCTGGAATGTGGAGGGGGCTGTTAGGGGAGTCATTTTCTTCTGCAGAGGGACTGATCTTTACACCACGGACTAATCTTGGAGTCATTCCTGTGGTTGGTCGCCAGCTGGATCAGGGTGGAAAGTTACTGTTCTGTTGTTTCCCAGGAACACTGGCCTTGAAACATTCCAGGAGTGTGTGTGTGTGTGTGTGTGTGTGTGTGTGTGTGTGTGTGGTGGGGTGTCTGCTGTGATCAGGTAGTTTGGTTTCTGGTCTGCTTCCTCTAACTAAATGTCCTCCCAAAATAGCTGTACTCTTGTTAGGATCACAAGGATTCTTTCCCCACAATAACCCACAACAGCCAAATCAGAGTAATCCCTTTCTCCCAAGCCTCACCAAACCCTTCTTGTCACACTTAATGGTACCCATGTTTGGAGTTATTTGTAGTCAGCCGTTCGTATCCACAGGTCCCATGTCCACAAATTCAACCAACTGTGCATGGAAAACATTAAAAATACCAGCTTCCCAAGAGGCTGAGGTGGGAGGATCACTTGAGCCTAATAATTCAAGGTAAGCCTGGGCGACATAGTGAGATCTTGTCTCTAAAAAAAAATTGGAAAAATTAGATGGGCATGGTGGTGCATGCCTGTAATTCCAACTAAAAAATATTTAAAAATAAAAATATTTTAAAATGAATACAGCAATAACAATATAAATTAAAAAACCATCCAGTATAATAGCTATTTACATAGTATTTACACAATGTATAAATGCTAGGTGCAAGGTGTGATAACTTATCTGGAGATAATTAAAAGTATATAGGACAGTGGTTCTCAACCTGCGGGTTGCAACCCCTTTGGATTGTATTAAAGGTTCTTGGCATTAGGAAGGTTGTGAACCACTGATATAGGAGTATGTGCGTAAAATGTATGCACATATGCAAATACCACACCTTTGTACCGAAAGGGTCTTAAATATCCATGGATTTTGGTATGTACAGGGAGTCCTGGAACTGATTCTCTATTGATACCAAGAGATTTAAAAGATTTTTAAAAGGCACTTGTGAGAAACAGACCTACTGGCCCATGCATCCTCCACTGTGTGGCTGCAGTGCCATGTTAGGGAAGGATAGCCCTCTAGGAATGGGTCCTGGCTAGTTTAGGCCTATGAAGTATCATTTCAGAATCCCAGACCTTAGCCAGTCAGCACATGGCACTGCCCTGTGACTTGTTAAAAAAATTTAAATGAACATGTATACAGCATGCTATTCATCAGAATAGCTATCAGTCTGTAGTATAAGATTTAGGGGTGCATATAAATTAACCAATGTTTATTTACACACATTTTACAACCTCCCCATATAAAAGGAAGGGATGTATTTTTGTCTGTTTTTCTTAAGTCAGTGTGTACCTTTTTCCTCTTTCATCTATGATTAATATGAAATCAGTCCTTTCACTTTGAGTCCTATGACAAAAATACTGAGTGAGGAAAGAGAAAGGAAACAAGCAAATTTAGTAATTATTGGTTTTTATAATATGAGGCTGAATGAGAACTTCAAGACAATATTCCCTACTCACCTAGCTATAGTAGAGCACTTACAGGTTTTGAATTTATATTATTCATGTGACTTAAAAATGGAAAGTGATGCCTACGTTTTGAAAGCAATGCTTTTAACAGATTTATGCTTTCCATTGTAATTCAAACTGTACTTTCACTGACATTATCTCATTTATTTCTCTCAAAATCCAGACTTTCTAGTTTTCTTATCATCATCATTTTACCAATGAAGAAAGCTCTGAAATAGAACAAATGGCTCATGAATTTTGAAGTCAGACAGTGTGAATGTGGGCACATCATTTAACACCTCAAACCTTGGACACCTAGCCTTTAAAATAGAGCCTTATGGTCTATCCCAAGGAATGTTGTAAAACTGTTTGGCAGTCAGTATGCACAGTTCCTATCATTTCCTCCTTATTCCCTGTGAAAAGGCTACAGATTATCCCAGCATCAGGGCTCGTAAGTGGTAGTGACTTGTTAAAAAAAAAAAAAAAAAAAAAAAATATATATATATATATGTATATATATTAAATGTTCTGGCTCTCCTGAGAGTCAGCTCTCCTTTAAAACATGATGCATTCATAGTGTAGATAGAAAACTGAATGTGAGAAAAAGATCTTTGAGTGAAGTGATAGAATAAAATGGAAATGGTAAGTATAAATTTGGAAAGAACTTTTATTTGCCAATCCTTTGAAACAGTGAGTTATTAGACTGGGTGCCGTGTGGCTCATGCCTGTAATCCTAGCGCTCTGGGAAGCTGAGGCAGGCAGACTGCTTGAGCTCAGGAGTTCGAGACCAGCCTCAGCTACAGCAAGACCCTGTCTCTAAAAATAGATGGGCGTTGTGGTGGCTGCCTATAGTCCCAACTATTCTGGAAGCTGAGGCATGAGGATTGCTTGAGCCTGAGTTTGAGGTTTCTGTGAGCTATGACTCCACAGCACTCTACCCAGGGTGACTCTGTCTCAAAAAACTCAAGAAACAAAAAAGCAAAAACAGGACGGCACCTGTGGCTCAAAGGAGTAGGGTGCCAGCCCCATATGCCAGAGGTGGTGGGTTCAAACTGCAAAAAAAAAGCAAAAACAAAACCCAAAACAAAAATAAATAAGTTAAGTCAAATGATTTGTGCATTTTAAATGAGCTGAGCTGGATCAGGTTTATGAGATATTATAAGTAAGTGTTTCACGGGATAAACCGTTGTTATTTATTACGCTTTTATTTGAAAAGCAACTTCAAATGTAAAAGTACAAACCATTTAACCCCTCCCTCAACCATACATTAAATTCTGTTGATTTACTTAGGTGATGATTTGGAAGGTTGGTATGTAGATATGTAAGTACTGGAAGAAAACAACATTATTAAATGTTTTAACCAATAAATTATCATTTTAAACATACGTATATATGTATATGTTCATCTTTAAACATTTCTGAAATTTGGATTCATTTTGCAATTAATGGCTTCCTGGAAATCTGTCATAGTTTAATACAAAGTTTTTTAAATCTAAGATTGAGTGAACTATGGTGGTACACTTAAATTTCAAAAGAAATAAAATATAATTTATTATTCAAGTGGCAACTTTCTATTTGCTGATATTACTGTTGGAGTTGCCATACTTTCTGTGGTAGGTAGAATAATGGCTTTGAGTAGGTAGAATGATGTGGTTTATTCTTACCTATATGTCTTAATGTTCTATTAATAATTGCATGCATTTGCAAATGGTCAAATATGTATACAGACCACCCAGGGAGCAACTGCCGAACGGAAACATATCCAGACACTATAACATGTTTAAATAGCCCTTTACTACACATGTGAGACTCTCCAGACACTTCCCTTCCCAAACACCAATACACTTTCCAAATCACTTTTCAGCAGAAGTAATCATTTTCATTTAGTGAGAAGAAAGCTTAAGCTGGTTTCTCGAGTAGCTTAATTTTCATTGAACACCAATGTGGCATTTTTCTCTTGGATTGCAATACCTACAGTATGGGGAATGTCACAGACTTAAAATACCTAAAGAAATTATTGAAGTCATCTTTCTAATTGAATGCCTTTTTGATAGAATTATATTTTTTGTGCTGAAAACCATATTAGTTTAACATGCAATATTTTTGAAATGTGTAATCCTTTGGACTAAGCAAAGTATAAGTCTAACTCTTTCTAAATACATCTTATTTTCTAAGTTGATTAGTAGCATAATACACTTATTAGGGATTTACCATATTCAAAGTATAATAATGTCAAGCTCTGTGATAGGTTCAAAGTAAGCACTGGGGCTCTGTCCCACTCCGTCTACCACCATGTAGGGCTGCGGGAGCTGCGGCTCTCCAAAAACTTGTGGCCATCCTGCTCATTAAGTGTAACCTTTTGAATGAATCCAAATTTTACATACTGAATCCAGATCCATCCTTTTTATTAAAAAGGGTGCAGCAGAAAAAAGATGAGGCTTTTCTTGCCTCTTTCAGTGCTTAAAATTGAATGATCTTGAAATCAGAAGGCTGTAAGTTTCCCACTCCTGATTGGGACGTAAAATTTAGCAAAAGAGATTATCAAACTAATTAGAAGCTGATGTCAACCTTCAATGTTTAACTTTATATGAACTAGAGTCAGGTCTAAGATGCCCAGAGGTCATCGTATTTGTGAGATATGTTTTTACAGAGTGCTGCTCAGGGTTTGAGGTGGATTGTCTCAGAAATACAAATGGAGCAGAAACAATGTGGTGGATGGAACCCAAAAGATGGCACGTCAAAGACTCCTGACCTCTGGTTGTTCAATCAAACACTAATGTAGATAGTGCTGTGGAAGGATTTTGCAGATATAATTAAAATTCCCTCAGTCAACCTTAAGGTATGGAAATCTAAGCAAGTGAGCCCTCTAAAGCAGAGGCCAAGGACTGACTTGAGTCAACAACTTGAATAAATTTGGAACCTAATTACTTCTCCAAAACTTTTTGGTAAGAAGCTAGCCTGTATGACACCTTGATTTTGGCCTTGTGAGACCGTAAGCAGAAAATACAGTCAAATCTGCCAAGACTTCTGACTTCTAGAAATATGGGATAATAAATTGTATTACTTCAAGCTGCTACTTTTGCAGTAATTTCATATGCAGCAACAGAAAACTAATTCAGACTGAAGGATGTATATGTTTCCATATTCATCAGAGACTTCCATATTGCAAGAAAATGAGTCCACCTTGGATAAAAGTACATACATGGCCCTCAGTAAACGCAGATGAAGAAGGAAGAAAATTTTGAATTTATTTATTTAGGAATAAAAGTTAAGGAGAAATTCAGGAAGATTTTCAGTTATTGTATTTAAAGTTAAGGAGAAATTCAGGAAGATTTTCAGTTATTGTATTTGAGGGGACAGCAGAACAGTGAAAGCTTTTAGGAGGATTTTGAACAATACCATAACGATCTTTCCAATTTCTCCACGTTTAATACTCACTTTCCCTTATCTCATTAGTGATGAACAAAGCACATTAAAGTGAAATGGCTCTGAACACTTACACTGTAGAACAGAAGGGAAAATGGTAGGGAAACTGGTTTTCAAAGGAGGTAACTGAGTGGGATCAGCTTGGAATAGAGGGAAGGCACCATGTATCTGAGTCTCCAGCAGAGAAGATAAGAAAATGTGATGGATTCAGACTGGGCCTGGGCATGACGATAGCTGTGAACAAAAAAGGCTTGTAAAGTGTCCCTTTTTAGATAAGGTGATTATGCCATTTATATTCATACCAAGACAATTTTAAAAGTTAAAAAAAGGCATAATTAAGAATCATGCTTGAATAAAAGCACAAATTAGGATGCTCCAGGCAACCTGACCATATGGTCCCTCTATGATTGATGACCATGTCTTAGATAATTTTACATATTAATCAGAATTTTTTATTATAAATCAAAAGTATTTATTTCCAAAAGGTTAAACCATCACAGTTATTTCTGTAAGTTAAATATCCCTTAGTCTCTCAGTCATGACAATTAGACTCACTAGGAATACACTTTTACAAGCATTTGCTGTATGTTTCGGAAGCTGATTCTGTACCAGTTCTCTCAATCTTGTTTTCCTTCAATTTAGATGGCCAAAGAACATTGGCTAGTGGGGCAGCATCATGGTCTGAGTCCCCGATATAGCAGATACATAAAGGGTTATCTCTTTTGTCACATACTAAATTCTCACATCTGAAAGGCCAGGAAATGTACTTGAACTGTGCTACTCTATTTATCCTTTTCCTCAATTTCATAGGCTCTTTAATTTCAGACGATCTTTTCACTTCTTCGTCTGTCTGCCTCTCTCTATTGCTTTTTCATCTATTCCATGTTCTCCAATATTTTGGAGCATCTATTCTCTGCCGCGGATCATTGTAGGTGCTAGAAATAAAGTGGTGACCAATAAAACCTTTTTTAACACATTCTTTGACATCTTTGAAATCTTCTCATCTTTTTAGTATTCTCCCTGAGGTAACTAAAAAAATTTCTTGTTGGTCTTCCTTTTACTCGGAGTCAATTTTTTCCCCATAATTATACCACCGTGGCTTCCAAGCATAAATGTACTTACACATATCTCTTAGATATGGAGAAGGCTTTGTACTTTTTTTTAAAATTAGGATATGAAGGGAGAAGAAGATATATCATTAAATTTTAATGATCTGGGTTTGAACATAAGATCCTGTTTTGATCTCATTAGAAATTTTTCCAGCAAAGGTATTAGAGAAATTTGACATGTAATAATTTTCTTTTTTGTTTAATTATTTTATTAGTAATAATGTTAATAAAATCAATAATATATTAAGGCAAATGTATATAGTTGGTTAACCCAGTTATCATATATGGAATATTAAGAATTATCACATGGCAAAAAATGTAGAAACTGTGTAAGTGTAAACCGAAGAAAATGCTTTTTTCAAACAATGCAATGCTCTGTGTCTTTAATACCTTGATATACGTAAATTATCTCTTTGCATTTGCTGTATTCTTCCCAATCTTGGCCTCTATAAGTTGTTGAAAATGGAGATAACTCTAGAGAATGGTGAGATTATTTAGAATCTCAGGGGTCCTCAAACTGCGGCCCGCGGGCCACATGAGGCGGTGTGATTGTATTTGTTCCCGTTTTGTTTTTTTTTTACTTCAAAGTAAGATATGTGCAGTGTTCACAGGAATTTGTTCATAGTTGTTTTTTTTTTTAAACTATAGTCCAGCCCTCCAATGGTCTGAGGGACAGTGAATTGGCCCCCTGTTTAAAAAGTTTGAGGACGCCTGCCATTCATCATAGAAAAAAATAGAATTCCATAGGCAATTATCTTTAAATTACAAAATGCTGGATTTTTTTTTTCCTCAGAGAAGTAACGATCTCCATCTAGGTCCAGGTAAACTGGAGGAAACACACTCTACCCTTCTCCCACTGAATGCAGCTATAACACCTGGGAGAATGAAACAGCTATCTGAGGATTTTTAAAAGTAAAAGTAGCAGGCTGATTGGAAAGAAAATAAGAATTCGAAGTACCACTAAAGCAGCAGTGAGTTTATAATTTTTTTCTGTTTTTGTGTTCCCCATCCTAGATTCAATATAGCCCAAACTCAGAAGTAGTCAGTAAGGTGTGTAGAGAGAACGATCTAGGAGATTCCTGTCAGTTATGAATTAAGGACCAGGAAGCGCCCCTGATGCTCAGGCAAAGTAATGAAAACTTCACCATTTAAAACAATTATCTACCTTCTCTTCTGCCCCATCTCTCATCTTCTTCTATCCTATATTAGTGGGATCCTATGGATCCCATACTATCCATATCAGTGGGGGCAACAACAGTGGAAGAAAATCAAGCCATATAGATCTGGATAAATCTTTCTCTCTGATCTGAAATATTTTGATCCTAAGTGAGTGGGCTGAACGCCTTTGCTTTTGTCTCTTACTCCTTCCACTGGTACCTGGCAACATACATAATCGTAAGAAGTGTACAGCAGAGAAGAATAACTAAATAGACTAGTCACATTGACTGATTGACTTGGACCATGAGGCATGCAGAAAGAGCAAAAGGAAACGTAAATTGAACAGATTTTTTTCTTCTTCTGGAATATTTTGAGTATCTTGAGATTAGAAAGCAGAAATTATAGTATTGTCTGATGTTTTTATGATGTATTCATACACTGATGTAACATAAATAGTAAAAGTAAACAGTACACATGGGGGATTATAACAGGTCTACAATAGTGTTAAGCTTCCCACATTCCCTTTGAAGTTGTAAAGTACTGATTCTAAGTAGACTTTGAAAGTTGAATATATATACAATGTAAAACCTATAGGAACCATTCACTAAAAATGTATTCAGGTCAGGCACAGTGGCCCATGCCTGTTATCCTACCACCTTGGAGGCCAACGTGGGGGGATCTCTTAAGGCCAGGAGTTCAAGATCAGCCTGAGGTACATAACAAGACCTCATCTCTACAAAAATAGAAAAATCAGCTGGGTGTGGTGACACACACATGTAGCCCCAGCTATTGGGGAAGCTGAGGCAGGGAGATCAGTTGAGCCTATGAGTTTGAGGTTGTCAGCTATGACAACACCATAGACTTCTAGCCTGGGCTACAGAAAAGGAAAAAAAGTATTCAGAAACGTGAAACTGAAAGCACAATAAGTAAATTAAAATGAAGTATTAAAAAATCTTCAAAAGAGCAAATAAAAGACAGGAAAGGAGAACAAAACAGAGGTTGCATGCAACATCAATAAAGCACAAATAACAAAATGTTAGATCTAAATGTTATGTCAGTAATCATAATAAATATAAATAGTTTAAATATACCAGTTAAAAGAGAGATCAGAATAATGGATTTAAAAAAGACCTACTCTTTGCTATCTCCAAGAAACCTACTTCAACTATAATAAGTAGGTTAAAAACTAAAGGATGAAAAATGCTTGTCATCCTTTAATTCTAATAAAGCCACAGCAAAACTAATAAAAAACAAACAAACAAACAAACAAAAACTTCAAGTGGCTGTTTTTATATCAGATGACATAGATTTCAGAACAAAGAAAATTACCAACGATTAGGAGGAACATTGCATATAAAACATTCATTTTTACACTAACAAAGACGACATAATGGCCTTACATGTTTCACTACTCAATAACAGAGCTTAAAATTCATGAAGCAAAAACTGACAGAACTGAAAGGAAAAAGACAGTCTATAATTATATTTGGAAATGTAAATGCTCCTCTTAGTAACTGATAAAACCAGGAAACAGAAAATCAACAAGAACATAGAAAAGTTTAACGACATCCATAGCTAACATTTACACTGCTACATCTAGCAGTGGCAAAATATGCATGCTTTTCACACGACAAGGACATTTTTCCAAGAGCAAACATTTTTCAGCACATAAAATAAACCATAACAAATTTAAAGAATTGAAATCATACATAATATATTCCTGGTCATAATAGAGCTAGCCTAGAAGTTGAATAGTAAAGATAATAGGAAAATATTCTTTAAATGTTTGGAAAATAAAATGAGTCTAAATAATTTATAGAAAGTGAACATTTCTGGAGACCTTAGAAAATATTTTGAACTGCATAAACATGAAAGTAAATACATTGGGAGATGCAGAAAAAGTCATGCTTAGAAGGAAATGCATAGGACTAAATGCTTTTATTTCATTAAGAAAAGGTCTCAAATCAGTGATCTAAATTTTTACCCAGGGAAACTGAAGAGGAAGGACCAGCAAAATCACATCCTCACATCAAGGAGATGGAAGGACAGAATAAAAACAGGACTACATATCAATGAAATGAAAGTGGAAAAGTAATATTGAAAATCAATGGAAACAAGTGATTTTTGAAATTATTACTAAAATTTAAATGTGTAGCAGATTTGACAAAGGAAAATAGAAAGTAAGAACAGTTTATTGGATGAAAGGGCAGATATCGTTATAGACCACACAAACATTAAAAGAATCATTACGTAATAATGCAAATAACTCTGTGCACATAAATTTGACAAATTAGATGAACTGGACCATTGAAACCCATGAACTAACAAAAAATTATCAGAGATAAAATAGCCTGAATAATCTTATAAATACAAAAAAATTGGAATTTGTAGTTTAAAACCATCTCCAAACGAAATCTGCATCACCACAAAGTTTCACTGGTGTATTAAAGAATAAATTAAAGAATTCTGTTGGTTAATTAAATAAGAAATAATATAATCTACATTATTTCTGTCAGAAAAAGTATCCAAAGAATACTTTTTGACTCAATGTGTAAGGTCAGTATTACTCTGACATTAAAACCAAACTGAGGTGTAAAAAAAAGGGGAAAAAAAGAAAGAAAAAAAAAGAAATATTTCTCATGAACATAGACGCAAACATTAGTAAATTGAATCAAGCAATATGTAAGAATAATATAATAGAACCAAGTGGGGCTTATCTTGGAAATAAATGCTGCCTCAATGTTTCAAAATCAATGGATATGATCAAACACTTTATTTATTATAAAAGAAGAAAAGTCTTAAATCAAAAATCTGTTTCTACCTGAAGAAAATGAAAAAGAGAGATGAGCAAAATAAAATATACTCACATCAAGTGGAAGGAAGGAAATAGTGAAAATAGTTCAAATCCATCACATTGAAATGTAAAAGCAATAGAGAAAATCAATGGAAAATGTAAAAACAACAGTGAAAATTAATGGAAAGATATATTTGAATATACATAGATGGGTATACATGCATCGGTATGTGGGAGTATACACATGAATATACACATACATATATGCATAGGTAATATATTTACATTTATTATATGTATTTAAAATAATAGCCCTAAAATGCAACATCTAGGTATAAATCTAGTTGAATATGTTAAGAATCTGTCTGCTAAAATATACAAAATGCTGAAGGGAGCAATGAAAGAAAATATAAATAAATGACATATAAAAGACATACCATTCTTCTCAAACTGAGCGATAGCTTGATTGTAATTACAAATTTAAGCACTTTATTGTGGTTATAAACAAGATGATTCCAAAATTTATGTGAAAAGACAACTGAAAAATCAAAGCAATTTTGAAATGAAAAATAGATTTGGAGAAATTCTACTTGACTTTATAACTTACAAAACATAGCTTCAGCTATGAATACAATGTCATGTTGGTGATGGGGAAGATAGAGATTCCAAAAATAGGTCCACACAAACACGGCCAATTGATTTCTCTACAAAGGTACAAAGGCCATTAGATGAAGAAAGACAAAACTTTTCAACATACCAAGTAAGGTTTTAAAAAAAATGGGGTGCCAGTATGTAAAAGAATGAACATTATACAAAAGTTAATACAAAATACTGTAGATCATTAGACTCAATGTAAAATGTAAAACTATAAAAACTTGTAAGAAAACCTAAGCAAATCATTGTGACCTTGGATTAAGAAAAGAGGACACCAAAAGCATGATCCAGGAAGAAAAGAAATGACAAATCGAATTTCATCACTATTAAAACAGCACCAAAAAATTATTTGTTCTGTTAAAGGATTAAAATACACATTATGGTCCAGGAGAGAAGACTTCCAAATCACATATCAGCTACCAGGAGTTGTACACTGAATATATACAAAACTCAACATTAAAAAAGAAAACAATTCAAAAATGTGTAAAAGACTTCAAGAGACACTATCTTAAAAACAAAACAGGTATAGCAATGAGAAGTTGTTCAACAGTATTTTTCATTATGGATATGAAAATTAAAACCACCATAAGATATTACTATACATTTATTATTGTCTGTAAAATTAAAATACAAACAATACCAAGAGCTGACAAAGATGTGGATCCACTTCAACATTCATATTGCTTCTGGGAATGCAAAACTTTACAACCTTTGGGAAAATGGTTTGACAGTTTCTTATCAAGGTAAACATAAACATAAATATGCGCTTGTTGTGAAAGTAAGAGATTGACGTAGTAATTCAACCCTACTTGTTTACCTTGGAAAAGTAAGAACTTATATTCACCCAAAAGCTATTCAAGAATGTTTCTACCTTGTCTATTCCTAATTGCCAAAGTCTGTAAACAATCCAGATGTTCTTCAATAGGACATTGGATGGACAATCTATGGTATATCCATATATTGAAATACTATTCAGCAAAGAAAAGGATGATTTATTCATCCATCTAACTGCTTAGAAGAATCTCAAAGCATTATACTGAGTAAAAGAAGATAGTCTCAAAGATTACATGCTGTACAATTACACTTACAAGACATTCTCTAACAGATAAACCCGAAATGATGAACCGATCAGTGATTGCTCTTGGTTAGTGGTGGGGAAGGCTGTAAGTACACAGTGACAGCACAAGGATGTTCCCTGATTTCTGGGGTCCATGCACAGATCAAGAGAAGTGTGTGAATGGTACATAGAAAAAAAATGTTACTGTGTATGAATTTGAAATTAAAATTAAAAACAAAAAACAAAGAAAGAAAGTATGTGATAGTTAAATTTGCTATTAGCTTTATCCACAAAGGTTTCTGCAGGTTGTACCTTTCACACTGGTATCTGGTCTAGAGGACCTACAAGGTAGTAAGGACTGAATTCTGGCCCAGACTTCACCTACCAAACTCTTTTTCTGATCCTTCCAGTCATTGAATAGCCTTTAAAAAAAAATTCATCCTCCCCATTTTATGCCTCCTTTTAATTCACATTATCACATTTGTGACTGAGGCCTTGCTTAGGACCAGTACTTTTTGCAGAATTTAATGAGTTTATCTTCAAATATAATATTTTAGAATTTCCAAGAAGAAGTCCATGTCTTTGTTGTCCTTCATCCCTTTGTTTGTGTTTACATTCAATCTGTTTTTCAAAACCCTGATTAAATTCTACGTTTGGACTTCCCAGGTGGTGTCTCCCCCTACCAGGCATCCCTCTTCATGATACCTTGCTTATAACCCACATTTCATTCATTCCCTCTCCCCAGTTGGACTCTAATCTCTTTGTAGTCAAGGTTCTTGCTCAAGGCATTTCTGTATCTTCAGCACATAGCACAGAGACTTAAGCATTTCGTATCTATATATTTCTTCATAGAAATGAATTCCTAACTAGAAAATAACATCTTTCCCGTAGTTCACAAGAAGAGCAAGGCTGAACTTGTTTAATTCTTGATTACCACTGTAAATCTTATTCGGCACTGGCCAGAACATAAATCAGATACTTTGTAATTTTATTTTGGCAAGATATATTGCAGGGGTAAGACTTGAATGCATAATTGTTGGGAATTATCATTAAAAGTAGTTTTACGATATCGCTCATGTCAAGATCCTTTTCTGCTAAAGATTGATTTTAACTATAGCACTTTGTTTCTATTAGGAAACATCTTAATTGTATTATTAATCACTATATGAATATTAAAATATGCTGAACAGATCCTTAGGACGTGAAGCAGAGTAATTTAGATAACTCTGAATTCCTCATCATTTTTAGAGTTGTTCTTATAGATACTGGGAAGTGGCAGCTTGGTGTTCACCACATACTTGCACGATGTTGTCAGTGAACACTGCTTGTTAAGCATCTATTACGCATCAGGGTTTTTGAAAGACATCCCCTCCTACCGCATACTGTTTCATGATTACAGTTCTCTGTATTTTAAATTTTAGAATGTAAGCTAATGCTCTGTGCGTTCAATATTGGTTTGTAGTGCGCACCCACTGTCCCTTGCATTTACTCTTTTCTTTCCCTTCATTTCCATGTTTCAAGTTGGGATCATTTTTCCTTCTGCCTGAAAAATATGTTTCACATTTTTCTAGCGCAGGCTGTTTTTTTTTTTTTTAATGGTACCTGTGTCTTTAAAAATCTGTTTCATTTCCCACAGAGTTAGAGGCTGGCACATTTTTCTCTGTCAAACTTTCTGCGTGGCATTCCATCACTTCTAGCTTTTACTGTTTATGTTGCAGTCAGGTTTCAGCTTTACTGTTGCTACTTGGAAGTAGAGTTTCCTCTTTGGGTCCTTTCCTTTTTATTTTCAGGAGTCTTGAGGGGTTTAGAGGGGTGAGGGGCTTTGTTTCTCTTTGATCCTCCTTGCTGCTTGCTAAGCTTCGTTGTGTTTGTAATAGAGGATATTTTTTAGAGTAGTTTTAGGTTCATAGCAAAATTGAATGGAAGATGCAGAGGTGTTTCTCTTATACCCTCTGGTCCCCCCCACACATAGCGTCCCCCATTGTCAACATCCAGGACAGTGGCACATTTGTTACAGCAGATGAACCTGCATTGATATATCACCACCAGCAAAGTCCACAGTTTAAATTAGAATTCACTCTGTGTAGAGTGCATTTTTGGAGTGTGGATGAATACATACTGACCAGTATCTACCATGATAATATCATATACAATAATTTCACTGCCTTGGAAATTCTTCTGTGCTACCTACTCATCATCCCTTCCTCCTCTCCTAAATTCTACCAACCACTCATCTTTTTACAGTTTTTTTTTTGTTGTTGTTGTTGTTTTTGTTTTTGAGACAGATTCTCACTCTGTTAGAGTGCTGTGGTGTCACAGATCACAGCAACCTCAGACTCTTGGGCTTAAGCAATCCTCCTGCTACAACCTCCCAAATAGCAGAGACTACAGGCACCCTCTGCAACGCCCAGCTAGTTTTTCTAATTTTCAGTAGAGACGGTATCTCGCTCTTGCTCAGGCTGGTCTTGAACTCCTGAGCTTAGGAGATCCACCTGCCTCAGCCACCCAAAGTACCAGGATTATAGGCATGAGCTGCCATGCCCAGCTTACCATTTTACTGTTGCCATAGTTTCACCTTTTCAAGAGTGTCATATAGGTGAAATGATACACAAAATATGTAGTCTTTCTACATATCTGTCACATAGTAATGTGAAGATTAAGTTTCTCAATGTGTTTTCATGGCTTGTTACTTTGCCTCATTTTGTTTCATCATTGAATAATGTTCCATTGGATGGGTGGTCCCATTTATCCATTCATGTTTTCCAATTTTTGGTAACAACTTATAAAATTGCTGTAAACATCCACGTGCAGGTTTTTGTGTGGACATAAATCTTTGCTTTCAACTGCTTTGGGTAAATACCAGGGAGAGTGATTGCTAGATCGGATGGTAGAAGTATGACTAGTTTTGAAAGAAATTGCCAAACTGTCTTCCAAATAGCCTGTGACATTTTGCATTCCTATCAGTAATGAAAAGAATTTCTGTTGCTCCATATTCTCATCGGCATTTGATATTGTCAGTGTTCTGGATTTTGGCCTTGCTGAGCTTTATTTATTCTGTGTTCATGTCTTAAAATTTTTCTGAGCTGCATTTAACTGTTAACTCTCATCTGAAGTTCATGTCTTGCCTTCTTTTGTTCTATAATTCAAATTGTAAGACTGTCACACATGTGATTGAATCCCACGTGTATCTTATGTTCCTTTTATTAACCATTTTAATCATTTTCCCTTTTGCTTGAATTTGGGTCTGTTAAATTGACTAATCTGTTCAGCATTGTACCTATAGCTATTTCTGTTTCTCCTGCGTCCAGTCTGCAGTTAAATCATCCAATGAGATCCTCGTTTCAAATTTTGTTTTTTTCAGATTTTGATTCTTTTCACAGATACCAATTTTCTGATAGTTTCTCCATTTTTGTCATCCATTTTGTCTTTTTCTTCATTTTTTTAACAACTTAATCCCAGTGATTTTGAAATCCTATTAACCGCAATATTTTGTCACCTTTTGGTGACACTTTGTTATTATTGTTTCCTCAAATAGACCTTCTCTTACCATCCCTGGTACTTTTGAATGAATAATCATGTACTTTTTAATGTCCACACCTGTGGTGTTCCAGATGACATTACAATGTAGCAGGAATGACTTTATTTTCCTTCTTCCAGGATGGAATCTATGTGAAGTGATTATTTTAATACAATTTGGAACTGTGTTTTGTCACAAATCAACACAGAGATTTTCCTCTGCTATTCAGAGATTTTGAGTTTAGCTATTTAAAATACTATTCCATGTGGTTTTTAGAATATCGTCATTATCTTGAGGGGAAATAACTCTGACCTCTTAAGTTTCCAATTTTGTTAATCTAGCTTGTGTGAGCACCACAATTTCTATTCTGGACAGCAAAATCCAGACCTGGGTGATCCTGAAATGTTTTCTTCTGCAATTATCCTCTTCAAATCAGGTACAGCTAGTGTTTGCTAAAAATCAGCAAATTCCACCAGGGGAAAGATTCCTGTAGATATTAAGCTCACCTTTAAGAGTATCTGCTATTTCTAAAGCTTTTGAAGCTTCCCTTTTGCATCTTGAAGTAGTCTCTTCTGTTTCTGAAGTTCTCTGATACCTTTACAGATAGGACATTCAATTTTACCCAGCCTCCCTGGTTGTTCTCTGCAGGACTGTTAGACTGGGATGAACTATGCTGTACACTGTGTGCCACCGGCTTTGGTACATAATGAATGAATGGGTGCATTTAGTTCTAAATACATATGACTCTCTTTTTCCATCTATAAGTTACTTACAAATTTGTTTCAAAATATCCATTTATTAGGGGGAGGACAGGAGAAAAAAATTTGGAAAGGTAACTATTTTGTGTTGATTTCTAATTTAATTGCAGTGTTGTTAGAAAGTATTGCCTTTATGACATTATTCCTAAAATATATGACAATTGTTGTCTTGTAGCTTTGGCAGCTTTTGAGGAAGTTCCATGCATGTTTGAAGATGATCTTCCACTTGGTAGATCACTCTCAACTTTATTACCAACTTCTTAGGTCTGAGTGAGTTGTGTGTGTGGTGTATGAATTAGATCAAACATTTCAGATGGAATATTTGGATTCCCTATCTTTATTTTCACCTATTGAATCTATTAATTATCGAAAGAACAATTGTTTACATTAGTTTAGAATAGTCTATTTTAATTTTATCAGTAAGTTGAGATGAAATGATGATATATACATATTAAGTAATGTTACATGTTTCTGGTATTTATGTGATTATTCCCTGTAGGCATAATAATTTTTCTTCAATGTATATTTTATAAAATATCAATATTGTGATAACCAGCTCAATATTGCTTTGGGAGGTTATTTTGTTTGATGATTCATTTTTCTTGTTTTAATTTAGTTGTTTTTATGCTTTACATGTATTTTTTTGTAGCCAGATATAGAAGAACTATGTAGAATTCCATCCAAGAATTTTAAGCAAGTATATGTATTTTAATATTAATATGACAACTAATAGATTCTATCTTATTTTCTGCTTTCATTTTACCAGATTCTTTCTTTTCTTTTCTTTTTTTTTCTTTTTTGGCCCCTGTATTACGATCATGGGCAATTTCATGTTTATATAATTAGTCCACTCTACACTCTTAATAATTCTTTAACTTCACTCTAGGTGCCCCTCCTCTACCCTTCTTTACCCTCCTGACAATACCCAGTCGTATCTCAAAACTTCACCTCCAACTTCTCCTAAATCCCACTCTCTGATCACAATCTTCAGGACTGTTTTGTGAAGTGTCTGCTCTTTTTCTTTATTGGTTATTCCCTTCTCCCGACTACTGCCTTCTAATCTCTGCGTATCCGTCTCCCCATCCTTATTCTTTACTTATCCCCACAGAGTCCTGCAAGTTCTATCCCTTCTTTCCGTCTCATCTTCAATGCCAACTTTTATACCTTGTGTGTCTTTCTCCACACCTGATCTCCAAAATCACATCCCCTATGGAGTCCTAATATTCTTTTTTTAGACACAGGCTGGAAATCACTCAAGTGAATCCTACTTTAGTGCTACTCAAACTTGGACTCCTCATCCCCAGCTGAAACAACATGTTTTTTGACACATTTCTTTTTTTTTTTTTTTATTAAATCATAACTGTATACATTGATATGATCATGGGGCATCATACACTCGCTTCATAAACCATTTGACACATTTTTATCACAGTGGTTAACATAGCCTTTCCGGCGTTATCTCAGTTACTGTGCCAAAACATTTACATTCTACATTTACCAAGTTTCGCAAATACCCCTGTAATATGCACCACAGGTGTGATCCCACCGATTTCTATGAAGACTCTGTTAGTGCTTACTCAGCTCTTTCAGTTTCCCTCACTAGCTATCCATCTTTTCATTCTTTTCTAAAAAACACTATCCAACTCCCATCTACCTTTGACCCATGTTTTCTATGCTGCTGCCTCCTTTTCACACAGATGTGTAAATATCAAAAAGTAATTTCCTTAAGCTGAATCTATGAAAGTCCCACTGTAAACACCAAATGCAGCCGGGAAACTGTCAGCCTTCCTACTGACGTCAGTGGGATAAATAGTCAGCTCATTACTACTCGTATAGTTCAGTAATGTGTCGGAAACCTTAGTAAATGCAGGTAAGACTAGAAATACGTGGAAAAGGAAATGATATTTTAATGGGGGAACAATGATAATTGAATGGGTGCAGAGAAGACGTGTAAAAGTTCATTGAAGTGACTAAATTTGCTGCTTACTGGTCCGTGTGGCAACCAGGGATGTGACGTGAGGACAACTCATGTCAGCTGAGTTTTAAATCTGAACAGGTAGTGGGACTATTTTCATTGTGATGAAAAAAGTGATGAAATATAATCCTAAGGATAATTTTTGTACTGAAAAATGATCACCAGCATGCTATTACGGTGAGCTTAATTTACAATTTGGGGGGGACATTTAATCTCAAATTGTTGTTGTTGTGTATTTTAAATGCTCAGGAAGTTTAATACCCTATTAAGAGGAGAGGTTTTTCTTTCCGCTTCCTTTCCTCTCTCCTTCTTTTGAGTATGACACAAGATTGATTATCTCTGAACCTTTGTTGTCTACTTTTTATTATATTAATAAGTACCTGATTTAGCTTACTTAAAATTCTCAGTATCTTTTAATTTTAGGTTAAAAAGTTTTTATTTCACTTGTCGTCTAGTGGAACTGGATAAAGGAATGTGGTTTTTTCTTTCCCCCGTTTTCTTTTTTTTCCTTCTCCAGCCCCCGTCAGTATGCCTTTCTGTCCTACATTGTTTGACGTGGACTAGGAGTAATTTCAGTTGCCGTAATAAGCCAAATGAAGTATGAAGTTATTAAATCTGAAATGTTTGACTTTTTTCTTTTAATAATTTTTTTATTAAGTCATAACTGTGCACATTAATGCGTTTATGGGGTATGATGTGCTGATTTATATATAATTTGGAATGCTTACGTCAAACTGGTTAACATAGCCTTCACCTCACTTGCTTAATTATTGTGTTAAGACCTTTATACTGTACTCTTAATAGATTTGACATGCGCCCTTGCAATATGCACCATAGGTGAGGTCCCACCGATTACCCTCCCTCTACCCAACCGCTCCCCTCCCCTCCCCTCACTCTCCTCTTCCCTCTTTCATCCTGGGCTATAGTTGTGTTTTATCTTTTGTATGAAAGTGTGGGTGATTAGATATTGTTTTCATAATAGTACTGAGTACATTGGATGCTATTTCCTCCATTCTTAAGATACTTTACTAAGAAGAACATGTTCCAGCTCCATCCATGTAAACATAAAAGAGGTAAAGTCTCCATCTTTTTTAAGGCTGCATAATACTCCATGGTGTACATATACCACAGTTTATTAATTCGTTATGGATCAATGGGCACTTGGGCTTCTTCTATGACTTGGAAATTATGAATCAGGCTGCAATAAACATTCTAGTACAAATATCTTTGTTGTAAAATGATTTTTGGTCAGTTTATTATATATAAAACAAGAAACAGTACAATTAATCAAATATGCACCTGAACTACCTACACAGTTTTGCCGTCTTAATAGTAGCCCCTGTATGCAAAGAAGCCCAGTGAGTGGTGATGAAATTGTGAAAGGAGTTTTCCCCAGCCTGTGGAGAACAATATTTTTCCTTGCAAGAAGTAGTACAAAACCTGGAGGAAGCTGTAGTCAGTTGGTGCATGGTCTGGTCCATGTGGTCGATGACAGAGGGCTTCCAAATCTGGCTTCTATAGTTTGAGCAGCATTGTTTGTGGGACAGTGCTGTCTTGCAAGAAGATTGGCCCGTCTCTATGATCAATCTCAGCATCTCAATTGCAAGCATCCTCATCATTTTATCCCATTGGTTGCAGCAGACATCTGCTGTAATTGACTGACCAGGATACATGAAGCTGTTGTGGATAATACCAGCACGGGACTACCATACAGGCACCATTAGCTTTTGAGGGGATGAATATTCAGTTTTGAATTGTATTTACCTATATCATCTCTATCTAATCCTTGTGCCAAGCACTTGCAATTGTCAAAAACAATCTATTATCATCACACATAATGATTCGGTGTAGAAATGGTTTGCATTTAGGTAGTGACAGCAAAGGAGGGCAAGCTTCTTGACAATTTCTTTTCTGACACTCATTTAACTCATTTAACTCATATGGAACCCGTCTATCAGTTCTTTTAAGAAATGGTTTGCATTTAGGTAGTGACAGCAAAGGAGGGCAAGCTTCTTGACAATTTCTTTTCTGACACTCATTTAACTCATTTAACTCATATGGAACCCATCTATCAGTTCTTTTACCTTGCTGATTTCTTTCAAATGGTCCAATGTTGTTGAAATAGTAATGTCAAGCCTTGCTGCTAGTTCATACGTAGATTGAGATGGATTTACTCCCACTATAGCTTTAGCTGATCATTGCCCACATTGGTTTCAGGTCACTCACATGGCTTATTTTCAATATTAAAATCACCAGCATGGAACTTCTCAAATTATCCACTTACTGTTCATTCATTAGTCACACCTTCCCAAACACTTTGTTGATACTTTGAGCTATCTGGGTTATAATGGTTTCACCATGGACCTCATATTTGAAAACATGCGAATGTTTGACTTATCCAGGGTTTCGCAAAAATTACCCTAAAGAAAGTTTTTTGGAAGATAATCACAAGCCAAAGCATGCATTTGAAAGAATGAGAATGTACCTTCACAATTACAAAAAAAAGTGTCAAAGTGAAATGTTAGAGATACCAACCATCAAACTTAGTATTTAAGGAAATTGAACATTTTAAACTTAATTATCTCATAGGTGGATTTACCATCTGTCTATTCATCTATCCGTGTATCCATCCACCCACCCATCCATTCATTAAGAAGTCATGTCGGCTATATGAAGATGTGAAATTTTTATAAAATCTATTTTATTTATTTATTTATTTATTTATTTTCCTGAGACAGAGTCTCACTCTGTCAACCCTGGTTAGAGTGTCGTGGTGTTGTCATAGCTCACGGCAACCTCAAACCTTTGGGCTCAAGAGATCCTCTTGCCCCCACCTCCTGAGTAGCTGGGAACTCTGTGGTCACTCCCAAGAACTGCACATCTCAGTCTCGAGCTTCTTTGTGGTTCCACCACACTCATCAATTCTCTTCTGATCAGATTTTCTCTCTTATTGCTTAGGCCGTGGCTTTTACTAAGTCATTCATATTCCTCCATGAATCTTCTTTCTAAAACATATACAAGGTGATGATTCTTTTATTTAAATTTAATTATTTCTTGCCAATATTTTTGGTTTCTGGAGAGAGAGAAAAAGTCATAAGCAATCAGCTCACAATCTTTAACTAGAGCAAGCTCTGCATCAAATTGTTTTCAGAAATAAACATGTGGCAGATGGATTCAAAGGCCAAATCTAATCCCCACTTCATCATTTTTAGGAATAGTATGATCTTCAGCAAATCATTTTATCTGTCTATGCCTAAATGTTATCATGTATAAAAAGAGCTTAGAAACTACTTTGTAAGGACATGGGAATTACAGAATATATAATTTATCCAAAATAATAGTATTATAATAAGTTTTGTTATTTAAAAATAGCATTAAAACATGTTTGAAAAATTATATTTATAATTTCTTTTGTTAAATGATTTTTTCAAGTATCTATCTTTTTTTATTATTTGTTTAATTAGAGTTAATTAGATTAGAGTCCCTGGCAGTAAGCATTTGAGTGTAAATTATCTATCTTAATTAGCAAAATATTACATAAATCTCTGACTAAAGACTACTAATGATATTAAAAGACATTACAACCTTTACTGATAATTTAAACCAAAGACTAAATATCCTGCTGGAATTTTTATCTTAAATAATATTTCACTTTCATATACTCTGCAAATAGACCATCTTATTAGTTAAACAATTTTCAGAGAAAACCCTTTAATTTTTCAAATATCACCAGTAGTTATATTAAATTAATATGACAAGTTAAAATAATATTTCATAAAAAATATTTCAAAATTGTATCAACTTAAATATGAATATAAGCTCATGACTCTCTTATATGTAGTTTATTTTACCGTTATGGCATTTCTTTAAATTAAGTTTTCAAAAAAATTGAAGAGCATTTAACATAATCATCATTTTTTTATGTTTACATTTTCTAAGTTGTGACTAGTCATTTGTTTTACATGACAATTAAAAGTAGTATTTATGGAGTGTATTCGTATGGTATGCCTTTTTAGAAGTGGACAGTTGGTAAAATAATTTCACCTAAAATATGAAATTGCAAAGTCTCCTAACAGTTTATTGATTGTCTCATACATTTTCCCCTAAATTGTCCCTTATTGGAGCTAAATTTCATAGTTAAATATTGACATGTTTTAGTAGAGACGATAGTCATTTCCATTCCTACTACTAATATGTAGTATAAATATTTATATTTTACTTCAATCATATAAGAATTAATGTTTGTGTTTTCTAGGTATAGCTTACTTGAGTGGAATGTGTAGTGAAAAGAGAAAATGTATTATTGCTGAAGACAATGGCCTGAATCTTGCATTTACAATTGCTCATGAAATGGGTCACAAGTAAGTAAAAATCCCGGCTATGTTAAATACATTAGCATATACATTTGTATGTGAGTATTTAAATTGCATGAATATATTTTGATTTTTTTCATTGGGCTTCAAGTTTTAGAAAAATTAGTGAAACAAGAAGACATGAATAAGACCATCTAATTTTAAAGAGTGTCTTCTGAATGTTATAAATTCCTGATTCCTTGAATAAAATCTTACATTATTAAAACCATCATCAAGACAGTCATTACAGAGTGTATAATTAATTGCACTGTACATTTTTCATTTTTTTTTATTTTTTGAGACAGATACTCACTCTGTTGCCCCAAGCTAGAGTGTTGTGGCTTGGTAGCTCACAGCAACCTCGTACTCTTGGGCTCAAGTGATCTCTTGCCTCAGCCTCCTGAGTAGCTGGGACTACAGGCACCCACCACAATGCCTGGCTAATTTTTCTATTTTCAATAGAGATGGGGATTTTGCTCTGACTTAGGCTGTCCCCTAACTCCTGAACTTGAGTAATCCACCCACCTCAGCCTCCCAGAGTGTTAGGATTATGGATGTGAGCCACCACCCCCGGCCTCCCCTACATTTTTAAACAATATAATTATTTCAATATCGTGGTGCTACTCACCATCTATTTTTTAAACATTTACTTGGTACAGGTGAAATGCTTTCAGGCTGTGATAGTGCCTGAAAGCACTATGTTTGTTATTACCAGGCCCAGAGTAAAGAAGTGTGGTTTAGGTGAAATGTACCGGAAAGAGAAGTGAGACTCATAATTAACATGTATTGAATATTAACTATGTCTCAGGCACAGTTCTGGGAAATTTACATAGGTCAGTTCACTTCATACAAAAACCAAGGAGGTAGTTACTGTTCTAATTCTCATTTTATCAATTACATTAATAATAGCAATAATAATTAGTAATAGCAAAACTTACATAGCACTTACTGTGCACCAGACACATTTCTAAGTGCTGTCTATAGCCCCACAATAATTTTGTGATGTGCAGTTATTAGTGTATCCATTTTTCTGATGTATAGAGAAGTTAATTTATCCTCCCAAAGTTATAAAGATGGTAATCGTTGAAACAAGCCGTTTGAACTCTAACCATTCAACTCAGGACACACTGTTCCAAATTTCAACATTAAGTTATCAGATATTGTTGTGCCTTGGATGCCTCATCAATAAAATGGGGATAATACCCTTGCTATGAGATTCATTTGGAATTCAGTGCATAAAAGGGATGTATGTATTTGTAGGAAGTTTTTAGTAGAAATGACATGAGTGGAGAAATCAGACTTAATTTTACTGTAATTTTTCCCTCATTCCCAGCAAACCAGCACTACAAATGAAGGCATTTTAATTGAACTCAGATTTAGCAAAGTCCTATGCAGGGAGGAGATCTTTATGGAGGTCTCTTTGGTCAAAGACAAATTTTGTTTGTCGTTCAATGTTTAAAAAGTTGAATTAGTTACCGACATTAAAAAGTCTAAATTTGACATTAAATCTAAATTTGCAGACTTGGCAACACTTGACCCACAGTCCCATATGGTAGCCATTCCCTGGAGCTGAGTAACAGCGCCTTGGACTCTTTAAATTAGACCCGTCTTTCCAGCTCATCCCAGGCCGCAGCTCTCTAGTATGGCACACCCAGCTCACTTCGTTTTTCTTATTTTCTTGGACTCTGTAGGCAATTAAGTAAAATTGAGTTGACAGTGGAATTTGATTAGTAGAAGAAGGCTTAGAAGAAACAATTTATGTAGGACATGGCAGTGTTTGATTAAAACAATTATTCAAGCGAGCACAAGCTAAAAAGTCATAATTATGTGGCTCAATGAATTATCAAAAACTAAATATAATAGTCCAAGAAATAGAGCATTATCTGCAGTGATTGATTTTTGAATTTTTATAATTGACCAGAAAATACGTATATGTAACATGTTTGAAATGTATATAAATTTTGTCATGGCTGTATCAAGCTAATTGCCATAGACCTTGCCTTGCATACTTGGTATTTTTTGGTGAATACACATTGATCTGTGGTGTCACTCTTTTCGATATGTAGAAATACAGTTATCCCCTGGAATACGGGGGAAGAGGGGTGATTCCAGGATTCCTGTGTATACTCAAATCCATGAATACTCACGTCTAGCAGCTGCCCTGTAGAACGCGAGAATATGAAAAGTCAGCCTCTATGGAAGGTTTCGCAATCTGCAGATACTGTACCACCCAGTTGGTTGAAAAATATTTCAGGATAAGTTTAAACCAGTGTTGTTCAAGGGTCATGTGTCCTTACGTGATCTCCACTGTGGACTTTGACTCTTCAGCCGGCTGATTGAGAATATAAGGAGTTCGCCTGTGGCTCAGTCGGTAGGGTGCCGGCCCCATATGCCGAGGGTGGCGGGTTCAAACCCGGCCCCGGCCAAACTGCAACCAAAAAATAGCTGGGCGTTGTGGCGGGCGCCTGTAGTCCCAGCTACTCAGGCAGGAGAATCGCTTAAGCCCAGGAGTTGGAGGTTGCTGTGAGCTGTGTGAGGCCACGGCACTCTACCGAGGGCCATAAAGTGAGACTCAGTCTCTACAAAAAAAAAAGAGAATATAAGGAGTTAATATGCTACTTTAAAAAATAAAAATACACTTTAAAATCATCATTCTTTTAGGGAAAGTATGCAGTGCAATAAACTTGTCTAATATTGCACTCCAGAAATGATAAGTTTAGATTCTTATTTCCAATATTACTTTAATAACTGAAAGGTATTTTCAGTTCACTTAAATTATGGAAAACCATGGGCGTCACTGCAGGGAAAATGCTGAGAATAATGGCTAGAGGCAAGAAAAAGTTACTAGTAAGTAATTTTAGGAAGGTAAATGCAAATTAATCATTAATCCAGTTCTTATAAAAGAAACAAAAATTTCCAAGTAATTACAGTTTTTACTCTTAGGTATACATTGACAGCTTGATTGAGAAGCAGTCTGAGTCTCATTTTCATAAGGAGACATTAAATAATTTCGTTAATTATCGAATAGTAGGTTCACTTTTCAAAATAAATGTTTAAAGTTATGTTTAAAAGCAGATATGGCAAATCTATTTCTTTAATCTCTGTTGTATTCTAAGATGTAGGAGAAACAACAAAGAAAAAGGGCACAAAACAAATTAATTTATCAAAGACCGAAGTCTTGAACAAGAAGCCACAACCGTTTAAACGAAAAATTCAATGAGATAATTTAAGGAAAGTCCACTGAAGCTTTATGTAGCAGAAACACTGGTTTATGACTAGGAACTAGGTTGGAATGGCTAAAATGGTACTAAAATATTATTTTATTTGGCTTTTATAGAGCTGCACCCAAAGTCAATATAGATGTGCCAAAGGTATGTGTCATACTTGGTGGATTAGGACCAGGACACGTGACATATGTTGAGCTACTCAGTTACTGAAAATTCTCCTTAGCAGTAAGCGGTATTTGTCCAAAAGTGGAAGCTAGTGCTTTCTTGTTATCGGTCAGTAAAAGACAATAGTCATCATGAAGTCACTTTATTAAAAAACAAAACAGGAAGATATTTATGTAAATTATATCATCATCATCATCCATATAAGAAGAAATGATGAAAACAAGAATACAAAAAAAGTCTATATACTCACAGCTTCTCAGGGAAAGCCTTTATAGATACTGGATAATTGTGTCCATAGTTCCGTGTGTGCACTTATCCACACGGTCAGGCACGCACAAGGAGAGCCCTTTTGTGATATTTATAAGTATGATTGAGTCAGCTATTTAAGAAACATCTACATATTACTTTTGTCTACTTTTTGTATTTCTTTCCTTTTGTGTCAAATTATGTAAGTGAAAACTATTTTCCAGAAACTAACAAACCATATTATCACATGATTCTGCAACCCACCATTTTATTTCTTGATTTTAACTTTTTAAAATTCCAGATTAATATGAGGGTACAATTAGGTTACATTGTCTGTGTTTGTTAAGTCAAGTCCAAGTTCTAGTCATGCCCCTCACCCAGGAGGTGTGCCATATACCCTTACCATGTGCCTGTTAGGTGAGAGTTTACCCATCCCACTCCCTCCTCCCCTCTCTCCCCTCTCCCTCCCGTGAGTTTAATTGTGTTTTTCTCTTGTATGGGTGTGTCTTTGTTCCTCTTCTAGTTTCATATTAGTATTAACTACATTGGATATTTGCTTTTCCATTCTTGCGATATTTTATTAAGTAGAATGTTCTCCAGGTAAATACAAAAGGTGTAAAGTCTCCATCTTTTTATGGCTGAATAGTATTCCATGGTTACATAGACCACAGTTTATTAATCCATTCATGTGTTGATGGGCACCTGGGCTGTTTCTACATCTTGGGGATTGTGAATTGAGTTGTGATAAACATTCTAGTGTATATGTTCTTATGGTAAAATGATTTTTTTCCTTCCGGCTAGATACCTAGTAAAGGGGTTTGCGATCAAATGGAAGATCTACTTCTAGTTTTTTGAGGATTCTCCATACTTCTTTCCAAAGAGGCTGTCTTAGTTTGCAGGCCCACTTATAATTTTAGAATGACAGAATGATTCTATTTAAACTTTTTAAGAATACCTTTGAAATGACACAGGAAATTCTTCTAGACTGAATTTAGATGTGTGTATTTGTTTGTTGACTTACATTTGATTTCTAGAAATTCCCAGAACAGTTTCACATATAGCTGGAAAAATCAATGAGCTACCAGGTAATAAAAATGACTCTCGGGTGTGAGGATTTAAGTAACAGCAAAGAACAAAAAATTTCTCTCTTATTATTGCAAAGGAATCTAAAACAATGTCAGCAAAATGTATCAATTTTCTTCCTTTGAAAAATTATCAGCTAAAAATATCTAATGTATAATTCAAAAATGTAAATTAAAATCTACAATAAGAAAGAGGAAATAGACCAGGCCTGGTGGCTCATGTCTATAATCCCAGCACTCTGGGAGGCTGAGGCAGGAGGATCACCTCAGCTCAGAATTTCAAGACCTGCCTTCCAAGTGCAAGACTCCATCTTTATTAAAAATACAAAAAATTAACCAGGAGTTGTGGCAGCATCTGTAGCCTCAGCTACTCAGGAAAGCTGGGACAGGAGGACCCCAGGAGTTTGAGTTTGCTGTGAGCTAGACTGACTGATGCCGAACACTCTAGCCTGAGCAACAGAGTGAAACTCCACCGCAAAAAAATAAATAAATAAAAAGAAAGAAAGAAAAAAGGAAAAGAAAGACGAAATAAATTATTTAAACCAACAATTCTTTTGATTCCCTTTCAAATTATTTTCCTTTTAAAACAATAACTCAGGAGAGTTATTAATTTCTTTGTAACCAAATTTTTTGGCAAGGAAATGTTTCTATTGATAGTATTAAATTGATACATACTCAAGAAATATAAGTTGGTACTTCCAAAATTTACTATGATGAAGTCTAAAACAGGATTTTTATGACCAAAAATACCTTAGGATGTTGTTGATGGATTTGTCAGATTGTTAATTAAGTATGTAGTTGCGTATGTACACATTCACCAACATGTGTGTTTTACGTGATTTTTGTGAACAACAGTGTGTTAAAGTAAGAGGCTTTATTTTGATTTTAGTCCATAACTTATTAGTATTACTATGATTAGATTGCTCTATTTGGGGGGGTCCCCAAGACCACTCTCAGGTTAATTCATTTGCTGGCAGAACTTACCAAACACAACAAAGCTGTTTTCCTCATAGTTAACATTTTATTACCTTGAAAGGATATAGATTAAAATCATCCAGGGAAAAGATTGTATGGGGCTTTGATGTCAGGTTCAAGCTTCCAGTTGTAGTTTCCCAGTGGAATTAGGTAGAAAGTGCTTAATTCTCCAAATAAAAATGTGTGAAAACAAAGAAATTATTGGCAACCAGAGAAGGTAACCTGAGCCGTAGTACCCAGGGTTTTTGCTGGAGTTTGGCTGTATGCTTATATGACTTGTAGGCTTATATGACTTCCCACAGGCAAACCTTCAGTCTCTGTCCCCTCCAGAGATCCACATGGCCCTAGGCCCCACCATAAGTTACAGTGTTAGCAAAAAAAATCATGGTACAGGGCCCCAAGTAAACAAAGATATTCTTATCAAAATACCTGGCAGAATGTTTTAAAGGCCTAGAGGGTACCTCCCAGAAGCCAAGGAAGGACCAAACATTTCTCTGGAAGGTGCCAGTTGTTAACTCTTTACTGCAAAATTACACAATATTTTTAAAGTTTCACAATCTTATATATTAGATTGCCAAAGCCTATCTAATAAAAATAGTAGTGTTCTTTTGTTAGTATGCACTGTACTAATTACTGTGTACTCACACCTAATTCAACCTCGAAAAAAAATTTTTTTTTTGAGACAGAGTCTCATTTTGTCACCCTCAGTAGAGTGCCGTGGTGTCCTAGCTCACAGCAACGTCAAACTCATGGGCTCAACGTGATCTCTTGCCTCAGCCTCCCAAGTAGCTGGGACTAAGGTGTCAGCCACAATACCCAGCTATTTTTAGAAATGAGGTCTCTCTGTGGCTCAGGCTGGTCTTGAACTTGTGAGCTCAGGCAATCCACCTGCCTCGGCTTCCCAAGTGCTGGTATTATAGGCGTGAGCACCCAGCCAACCTCACAAATTCTGGAGCAAAGTATTTTTATCATTTTACAGATGAGGAAACTGAAATGATTAAAGACTCATTTTCAAAGTGCTCTTTTGATATTAAGGACACGTGTTTTGGTTTCTTTTTTGAGACAGAGTCTCACTATGTCACCCTCAGCAGGTGCTGTGGCATCACAGCTCACAGCAACCTCCAACTCTTGGGCTTAAGCGATTCTTTTGCCTTAGCTTCTCAAGTAGCTAGGACTACAGGCACCCACAACAATGCCCGGCTACTTTTTGTTGCAGTTGTAATTGTTGTTTAGCTGGCCCAGGCTGGGTTTGAACCTGCCAGCCTTGGTATATGTGGTTGGTGCTGTAACCATTGTGCTATGGGCGCTGAGCCTAAGGACATTTTCTTTTGATGGTATACAATACAGATTTTCCTAGTTCTCCCATCCAAGTACTAACCAGGCCTGACCCTGCTTAGCTTCCGAGATCAAACGAGATCTGGTGCGTTCAGGGTGGTTTGGCCAGAGACTCCCAGTTCTAATAGTTAGTTTAATCTTGATTTTCATTGTTTGTGGCCTGTAGAATTTTTTTAGTAGTCAAATTTCATACTTTATTATTTATTCTGAAGGTTTTCACATTTACAAGTGCATTCTTACCCTAAAATTAGGGAAAGATACTTTTGCATAGTTGTTTTATTTTTTTTTTTACTCCTGTACTTACTACTTAGCACTTTAACCTATCTAGAATTTACATCAGCATATGTAGTAAAGTTCTCTTCATTAAATTTGTGTTTCTCATTAACTTCTCAGTAAATGCTCTTATTACTCAATTGTGGTCTATAAGGAGATTAGAAGATACGCCAGAATTGATTGCCACATTGATTCTTACGTTGAAAAAGTATTGAAATGATAAAAGAAAGTCAGCTTAACTGAAGGGCGTGCTTAGTGATGTAACCGATTTACATTCTAGCCCCGGCAACTGAGCTGGATACAAATCAGTAATAAAGACAATTCCCCAAATGGCAGCCAGTGCACAGGCCACCCTCAGAACAGCCCGGCCATACGGCAGATATAGCAGATCCTGCTCGTGCTAGATCAACATAGCACTAGGAAGCTGAATCTGAATTGTTACAAAGCCATCTTTATGATTTTTGCCTTGAAAACTCTTCTGTACTTATTTATCTTTGCCCTTATTTCTGAAGTACTTTTAGACATAATTGTGTGATGCAATTCATTCCAAATAATAAAAGTTGTCCTTTTGTATAAGTACTTAGTGGTGTTTTAGATTATTTTGTTACAGAAATAAATACAAATATATACTATATATATTTAACGTAAATTTGTATAGACACACATACATGCTTTTTTCTTCAGATACACAAATAATCAGTGCTCTTTGTGGATTCCAACCCAAAATAAAAGAACTCCTTTCTTATTGGTTATGGTTTTAGTAAAATTTAGCCTCAGATCTAGGATGTTTTAATATATATATACATTATAGGGAAGTGGATATTTCAAAGATAATTATTAATAACATAATCCTGTGGCCATTCTGTGATCATGTTAAATCTGGAGATTTATTGAAAAGCAGAACTTTGCCCTGGCTGAGCTCAGTGAGGCCAAAGACTTCTGCTCCCACCTGAAGAAGGAAGGCAATAATACGAGCTTTATTTTAAGAGATGATGATTGCCAAAGCTCACAAAGCTAATAAGTGCCTACATTTAAGTTCAAAGGCAAGTAGATCCAAACCCAAAGCCCAAGTTGTTAATTACAACGCTATGCCAGAAATGTGAACAAGTTCAACTAGCTAGCTTTACTGAACTTACTTTTGTGCTGGCTCTGGATTATCTGTTCCCCTCTTATCTCTTCAGCCATACTTTGTTTTGTGCCCTCTCTGTCTCAGCCTGGCATCCACACTATAGTCCTTACAGTGTTGTAGCCTACCACGTTCCTTTACCACGCAGGATATAAGTACTGGCTGGGCTCTCTCCCTGGAATACACTAGATCCCCAGCTTTGAGTGACTATCTCCTCCAGCTCAGATACGAGGAATTAGGTCAATAGCCATTCCCTAAAGGAATTGTTCTGGGCAGATCATTCTCTCTCTTAAGCATTTTAACGACACCACCTCCCCTGTAAATGTACACTTGTTCATCTACCTCACTAGGCTGAGAGTTTCAAGAGGTGATGACCATATCTCTTTCTGCTTACCATGGCATTCTCAATGCATTTGATGATGCTTTGTGCATATTAGTCATTTTATCAATATACATTCACAATTTAATCGAGTCATTATCTTAGTAACATATTCTTAGGCATAAATATCAACCAAACTTGATTATAAAACACATTCTGTATGCATATTCAAATCACTTCGAATATTTTTTGATATTGCATGGGATGTTTAATATGTTGTTAAATAAAATTTTATAAAAACAATATCACAGGGCAGTGCCTGTGGCTCAAAGGAGTAGGGTACGGGCCCCATATGCCAGAGCTGGCGAGTTCAAACCGAGCCCCAGCCAAAAACTGCAAAAACAAACAAACAAACAAAAACAATATCACGTATTTGGAGAGACACCTCAGCTCACATTGAGTGAGACTTATTTTAGTACAGACATGCAGAAATGATGCCTCCCACCCTAAAAGCCTTGCCCCCTGAAGTCCTCCTTTCACAGTAAATAAAAAGTTTTCATTCTAGTGGGTCAACCAAAACCATGGAATTATTCTTGAGCCCCCTCTGTTTCTCCTGGTCCACATTCAGTTCATCAGCTCTTGATGCTGCCTTCGTCATATACCCAGAAACGGATTATTTCTCATTAATTATGCTAATCCTCTGGATTAAGCCACTCTTAACTCTTACTTGGATTATTGGAGCAGCTTCTTCATTTATCTTTCCTTTTCACCCTTGCCTTCTTCCATTGTTTTCAACTCAGAGTTGGGGAGCTTTATTTAAAACAAAGAAAATGTCTTGACTTCTTCCTCACAACCTTTCCATAGCTTCCCATATCACTCGGTAGAACCCCGAGTCCCGCAGTGGCCCACCAGGCCATCTACTAGTTCTAGCCTCATTCCCACATAGCCTGCCATTCCCCACATCACGGACTGTGCTCTAGACTCATCACCACTTAGCTAAGATGCAGACACCTTTGTCAAGACCTTTACCTTTGCTTTTTCTGTCTGGAAAGTTCTTCTCCAAGAAAAGCAATATGGCTCCTCCATTCTTCTCCCTAAATTCTGTGCTCACTTGACACTTTTCAGAGAGGCCTCTCTGATAACAGCTATAAACACAGCCACTGCCTGGGCTTAATGTTTTTCCTAAAACTTTTCAAACTCCATCTACATCTATCTATCACACGCCTATATCTGTTTGCATAGAATAAATTCTTATCTCCCTAGTTTGGTGTCCTATTCCCAACTTATACCTGTAATAGAAAGTGCCAAGAAAATAACAAAGAAAACCTGAGCAGAGTTTTATATTTTTAGAAGTTGAAAGAGACAGCCTTAAATGTACACCCCATCCTTACTCACTGATTAAAAAATATACATATATGTGATAATTAGATTGCCTACTTCCTAGAGATGTTAGGTTGGATAAAATTATGTAAGTTAAGGAAAAAATACTTACATAGCAGGTCATTATAGAATGTTGAGCATCTGTTGAAATGGCCAAAAATACACAGGAACTTTTGCATTCTGTTTTAGTTTTTGAACCAGAAGAAAGGATTAATATATATTATGAAACTCTGGCATGGAGACATGGCTTTGTCTTTAACTTGGTGCCTGCTTCTTCAGCCAGCTCAATTTCTGTTATCGGCACCAATATTGCTATCAGACCTTTAGCTGAGACATCTAAAACATCTTTGAAACTTTTCACCCTTAGTTGCTCCTGTAATCAGTTGCAAAGTCCTATTCATTCTCCGTCTGACACAAGTATCTCCTCTGTCTGTTTCCTCCCCTGGTGTTCCTCTGGGCTTGTATAATCACAGTGCACACCTCACTGCCATCTCTTTGCCTTTAGTGCCTTATCTTTCTGTCTCACACATTCACAGGACTCCATTTCCTGAATCACCGTCCTGTTCTCCAGTTCAGAAATCTTTTCTGCCTTTCACCACCGAATGAATAAACTCCAGATTCCTTTGCTCTAAATCATGACTTTTCTAGAGCAGCCTCGGTCTGTGCTTTTCTAACACTAACCTACTTCTGCACTTGATGAATCCAAACAGCCCATAATTTTCAAACATCGTGTCTTTATTCATGCCTGTGTTTCTTGTCTGAACCGGTCCCAGTTGTACTTACCTGTCAATGGCCAAGACAAATGCTGTCATATTTGGGAAGTAAACCTGAAAATTCGCCAGGAAATGTGTTTCCTTTTTTAAGTCTCTGCCACAGTTTATAAGAAGTATCACTCGTCACTTACTATTTCTGATATATACTGATTTATACTGATATTTAAATATATAGAGTTCCCCAAATGGATATCAATCTCTATGAAAACAGGATTAATGTCTACTATATTTTTTTCTCCCACAGCATTCAGTTGAGTGCATTATACATCATAGGTACTCAAATGTTTCTTGCACAAATGAACAAGCGTCAATAGTCATCTTAAAATCCAGAGTAGATCGTCACACATAGATTTGCTTAATGTCTCTCAGCTTGCAGAAGTAGGTTTCGGAAGGAATACAATTTTTGCCATTCATTGATAAGCAGCAATGTATCTGCTGTAAGAAGAGTGAATATACTATCAAAGGAGGTAAGACAGAAAGAATGGTAAAGACAGCATATTATCCCCTTTGACTTTTAGAATTAGAAATAGATATAGCTTTAATAGACTAAAAAGTAATGCACTCTTACCTCTAGAAATAATTTCTCCAGAACATGTACAAAATTAATTTTTTTAAATCGATTTCCCTGGGCCCACTAAAATTGATGATGGTTATATGGCCCCAGTTGTATTCTTTAGAATTCTCTATAGCGAATGTCCCAAGTATCCTCCTCCAGCACATACCTTGGTTAATGTTAACAACTGCCTAAGTGAAGAGAGGAAAGGAAAAGCAGGAGAGGTGCGCATGGCCTTGGGCTTGAATTCTACTTCTGCAGGCTCCTTGATGAAGCAGCTTTGAGCAAGTCGATCTATCTGTACTCATTTCCTTCATTCTTAAAATGTGGGTAACCTTTCTTTCAAGGTTCATTGTTGGGATCTGCAATACTCTAATTTCATGGGACAGTGGTTGGCACAGAACAGAGTGAATGAATGATAATAATTAGTGGTATTACAGTTATGTCATGAATGCTTTAATGTAAAAAAGGGAGATTTTCAGCTTCCAGTGACCTTACATCTCTGTTCTCTCTTGGAGTGAGTTCATACCTTTCAGAGATTCTTAAGCAAATTGGCAGGAAGTTTGCTTATCGGGAAGACTCTTATAGACCACTAACTCGGCTTTTGTATTTGATACTTTATTTAGACAATGATACCACTTAAAGTAATAAGTAGTATGTCCAAGTTAATTATCATAATGGGACTTCGGCCAGTATAGATGTGGCAGCTCTCCCACACCAGATTCTATCCAAATTTGAGCTTGGATGTCACAGTAAGTGGAAGAGGAAAAAAAAAAATCACCCAGCTAATGAGTGGCCTCACAAGAATTGGCTTTCTGTTTGCCTTTCTCTAATGTATCTTGGCAAACATGTGGCCTAAAGTAAGGCAACCAACCTTCCTTGAGCAGATCAGCTACACATTTGTTAAGCTCATAGCTTCTCTAAGTTGGCAAGAGGTCATGTAAGCTTTGAATATCTAACAATGAAATATGACATCTTTCTAATATTCAGTTTCATTTGGTAAATCAACAGATACTTGTTTAATATGAAATTTAACTAAATAAAGTGATTAGGGAAGAAAAAAATGACAATTTCCATTCTTTGAACCCTTGCATTCTAGGTAGTGATATTATACCTATGTTATTTAAAATCCATGAGAAATACAAGACAGTTATGATATGTGTTTCATGTCATATATTTGAAGAGCACAGAAGTTAAGGATAACAAGAAATATGGGCTACAATTTAGTGAAGAGTCCTATATAAAGGAAGAAAGTCTTAAATTTGAGTTGAATATGTAAATGAAGATTAGTTAGGGGGGAACATTCTGCTGTAAAGAAGCTATACAAAAAGTTAGGCTAGCATTAAAAGTTCAGCGAAAATTAGACTGATGTCAGTTTATAAATGGTTTGAATAATGGGGCAAAGAAAGCATTTTATCCTGTAGATCATTGGCTGGCAGTATTTTTAGTAAATAAAAATCATCTAGAAAATGAATTATAATGCAGTTTCTTAGGCCTTATCTGTAGATATTCTCTTTTAATCAGTTTGGGATGGGCCCATGAATCTGAATTTTAACTAACCTCACATAATCATGCTCTATTTTTCTGATGCAGGTGGTTTGTTATTTGCATTTTCAGTATCTCTGCTTGCCAGGGAAAAATCTGTTTTTATAGGGCTAGATTTTTTTTTTTTTTGTCTTGACACATTCATAAGAAACTAGTAGGATGATTGAAGCATGGTTTAATGAGGCAAAGAAAGAGGTGAGGGGCAGGAGGTCAGTCAGGCAGACATTACAATAATCCAGAAGTTGAATGAATCAGCACCTGTCTTGGTTGACAGCAATAAAGAATGAATGGGAGAGGTGAGTGGGAGAGCTTTAAGAAATAGAGAGCTAAAAAAGTTGTAACATTTGCTCATTTGTATTGGGGGAAAAAAGTAAAAGAAATAAGGAACTAACAGGATCCAGGCATCGATTCACTACTCAAGGGCAAAGGATAGCATCTTCCAATCCTAGTAAATGATAAACTCTTTGAAGGTAGGAACTGAGACTTATTCATCTTTTTGACCCCAGCTCAGCACAGTAAATGAATTCTTAATAAGTGTTGTGTTGCATTGCTAGATGAACCTATAATATGAGGTACAGCAAAGTTAAAAGAAATATTTTTTGTACCCCCTCTTTTTTTCAACCTCTCATTTTTTACCTGTTGCTGACTTGCTCTACATGGCCTTTTGACTTACCAACAGAAGTAAGGTTGTAAGTCAAAAGGTCTTAAATTTCAGGTTTGCACAAATTTAAGTCTTAAAATATAAGAAAAGAAAAATAAGATATAAAAATGTCTTAGATTTCTTCATGACTACCTTTTTCCACAGCAGTGAAATTACATCAAATTAGATATACCCACTGATTATATAAAATTAATTGTCATTTTATGGAAATGTAATCCCCTTCCAGTTAGACACTGTGATAGTTTGTTTCTTTCTTTTATTAATTTTTTCCACATAATATATGCCCTAGTGGGAAACATTGATGTCACGAAAATATCTGATGTATTCAGCACAAAAATTCTACTCTTTTGAAATATTACTGTTTACAAATCGGTTCCTTTCCAAATTATGCAAAAAATGTGAGTGAATTCATAAGGCGTCTCTTCTCTAACACTTTAAACATCAAAAGGGACCATCTTCAAAATCCAACTGCTTCTCCAGCTTTCCGCAGGATATCACAAAACTTCCTGGCAGGAACTTTTAAACAAGTTGAGAAGTTTTATAAGATAAAAATATTTTTTCAGTTGACTTGACAACCATGTACAATGTCAGCACAGAGTTTATTTGCCCAAGGCTCTTTGTCAAAATGAATTTAAACTGAGATTATTAAAATGTAGTTCAGTCGCACAGTGAGAGCAGAGGTGTTGCTAATGTCTTACTTAGTGTTTTCCACAGACAGCAGGTGCCTTGGTTATGGGGCTGTATATGTAGGGATGCCTTCGTGCCAAAGGGACAGAGGCATTTACAATTTTTCAAAGAACAATACATTTTTTACAGAAACAGAGAGTTTTGATCCAAAAAGAGCAGCACTGCATAGTGTAGGTGTCTAGAGGTTCATGTGTTTGGGCATCTGAGTGTATGAGTCTGACTCACAGTTCCATTGTTGACCTCAGTACCTTTATCATCATCTGTAAAATAGAAGTAATGATAATAGAAGCATAATGGAGATATCATTAGGATTAAATGATATAGCTCAGCATTCTCAGTGATGCATATAGCAGCTGGCACAGATAAAGGTTCAGAGTAACTTGGTCTATTTCAAATCTGTGGAATCAGGACTAAAGAGTGTCTCTTGATTATTCCAGATGGGTGGTAAAATAAAGCAATAAAAAATAAAAGCCTTGTCCCCATGTAATGATAATGTTTTCTATGTGTTTAATAGCTTTAGTAAACTGTAATGCTTGAATCACCAGGTCTCTCCGTGGCTAAGCTAATTTCTTACATGAGAATCACGATCCCCAAAGGAAAATGATCCTCTGGCTGAGAGGTTGTAACCTTCCATGTTTGGAAAATCCTATTACACTAGTTTGGGAAAATGTCCAAATTGCTAAATCTTGGAAGCCGTCCCTCTCTTTTGCACAAATGGACACATTATTTAGGAAGTTTGATTATTTCTGAAAAAAGACCAGTTGCCCTTCAAAAATAATAGCATTTGTGTGTGGTTGAGAGCCGCCAGCACCGACGAGGTGCCGAGTGTGTTCCACACAAGTGGCTGTCGATTCACTGGTCTTCCAGTGAGGTGAGCCGCAGCCGGGATCCCTGGTATGGATGAGATGGTGATAGGACAAGGGTCTCACCTGAATGGTACAGTTAAAAATACACTAAGGCATGTTTACCAATTTGTGCGATTATGCCATGTTTATAATTTCTTCTTTTAAGATCATAGCTAAGCAAAGTAAATTCTTGTTTTTCTTTTTAATTTTTCTTAACTCCACACATTCACCAAAGAAAGCAAATACAGTAAATTACCTTTAATGATGAGTTTATGCATCTTTTGACAAATTGGAGTGAAACAAAACAAACTGGACAAATTGGAGGGAAACAAAATTTCTCTCATTTATTGCCCTGGTGTAAAAGATCCTTAAGGATTCCTCCCAGATTCCGGGCACTGTGCAGGCTTTTTTTTTTAATCCTTATGCATTCTTCAGAACAAATCCATTGGGAAAGTATATTTAACAAATGAGGAAACTGAAACATGTGTATTTATTTATTACTATTTAACTTGCCTCTCCTCACATGAATTAAGGGATGATACAGAAATTAAATCTCTTTCTAACTTCAACTCCTCTTCCCTTCAATATTCTATCATTTGAACCACTTAATACATATTCCATATAATCTCTTTCTTTTTCCCTTTATCTTCAAACTATTGAAAACATGTCTGTCTTCTTATTTTCTCTGCCAGTTATTCTGTTAACTTGTGTTGATACAGACTCTATTTGAAGTCGTTAATTAGAATAAGAAAGAGAAATATGATTCACCAGTGAATTTTTCTAACCATAAAAGTCAAAAATAATATTCGATGATGTATTTTTTAGTTTTATTTAGACCAGGATTTTCATCGTCAAAGTTAGAGACATCATGATATAATTAATCTTAATTCATTAATGGATGGAATTCATTCCTTCTATTCTTTTTTCAAAAATATTACTTGTAACACATTTGATTCAAATTTTTAATTCATCTGAATAAAAATGTAGTTTGGTATTTTTAAAGGATTCATTTTTTTATTGGGGAAAATGTAGGTAGTCTGGTTGTGATTTCTCTTAGCAATTAATGTAAAAACTCTTTTAACTTACTGTTTTAAAATATAATATAGATATTCTTGTAAATGCTTCATCATGAAAGACAAACTTTCTTCATTCTGTTTCTTCAGTATTAACACCCATTCACAAATAATTATTTTGCTCACCTCACTATGAGAATTCATAGGCGATATCGTTGATTTTTTTTCTCCTGAAATAGTAGAGATTTTACATGATGGTTTCTTTCAACATTTCATCATGGGTTGCAGACGGTAACACTAGTCTATATGGTAGGCTCCTAGAGAGATGGAAAAGTCCTTGGCCTCAACAATTTGGAGTTAACCACAAGTAAAAATGTGCAATGCAATGTAGAACATACTGTAGCAATATCATTCACAGAATCCATTGGTGGGAAAAAGGAGGCAGTACAAATAGTTGAGGTGGGAGTTAGGGAGAGAACACTTCCTAGAAATAATCTGCATTAATCTTGAAGATTAAATAGAATTTGTCCAGGCAAAGAAGCTGAAGGAAAGACAACTTTGGACAGAGTATGGGCAGGGGCATGAAGTTCACAGATGCTCAATGTAGGATGGTTTATCACATGAGTTCTAGAGTTGGGCACCTTAGTTCAGATTTTATCACTTTCCAGTTTCTCATTGTACGGTCTTGGGCAAACTACTTCTTCTCATATTATAATCATTCCTACTCCGTAGGGCTGTTCAACTCACACTTAAGATATGACACATATTATCATATAGTACCTATGCATGACACATAGGAGATGGTAAATAATAATTAAGGAAAGAAAACAAGGCACAACATAATGTTTGGGAAGCTACAAGTCTTTAGGATTGATGAAGAGAAAATACATTAAATGATATGGAAGAAGATGCAGAGGCTATGTATCAAGTTAAAGAGCTGCAAATTGCCCCATAGGTAATGAGAAAACAGAGGAGTGCAAAGTCACCTTGTGTTTTAACTGTATCTCCCTGGGGAGGGGATAAGGAAGGAAAAGGGAAATCTGGTGAAGATTAGACTAGAGCACAGAACTCAGAGTAGCACAGTAATTGTCATGACTCTGTATACGGTAATAAGAATATTATACAATGATCTTAAATAGTAACAATAGGAATGAAAGGGAGATGACAGTTGAGAGAAATATTTAGAAAGGAGGACTTGTGCCCAATACTTAGTAAATAAAATAGATCAGGTGATTAATTCAGGAGAGGAAAAAATAACTAATGACCTGAAGATTCTTTATTTGGCAACGTAATGGCTAACGATTGCTTATAAAGGAGAGCAAGAGAGCATAGGAGAAAGAGAGGCTTAAAAGAGGAAGTAAGATGGGCCAACTTCAGATATATTGAATTTAAGGTAGTCTAGAATGCCCATTTAGAAATAAGTCCAATTTATTATTATTATTATTATTATATTATTGTTGAGGAATCATTGAGGGTACAATGAGCCAGCTTATACTGCTTGTGTTTGCTGGGTGAAGACCCTCTATTAACAGCATCTCACCCCTAAGAGGTGTGTCACACAGCACAGCCCCTCACACCCCTGCCTCCTTCCCTGTCTCCCCTCCCCCATTTTCCCTCCTTCCACCATGTATTAGCACCAATTGTGCTCATATCAGAATTGAGTACATTGAGGACATCTACATTCTTATGATACTTTACTAAGAAGAATGTATTTCAACTTTACATCTTTTATATTAATTTGGATGGAGTTGAAATAAGTCAGATTTTTAGACTAGTTTTAACAGATTCAGGATTCACTAGAAAAGATGAAGAAGTCCAAGAATGGAGATGGTTTCACGGGACAGTTTGTATTATATGAGGGAGGTAGAAAAAGATGGTCTAATGAGTAGATGGTGAAGATGTAATAGGAGATTAATAGTTTAATGTGGTTTCAGTTCAGATTTTGAAGAAAATTTGACTCAGACATAGTAAGAATCTAATGTCGTTGAGTAGAAGTTTGCTATTGCTGAGTTTTATATGTGCTACTATGTAAAAAACTGTATCTATAGATGATGCAATATAGGTGACCTAAACATGTCATTTTGTAGGTGGATTTGGGAAACGCTTTTTAATAAATAAAAGCAATTTTAAAAATAAATTAAGCTAAAATCTAATTTTGTTTTGAAACTTATCTCTTTAAAACACATTTCTCTCCCACTATTTTAGGCATTTTAACTGTTATTTACCTGAAGCTACAAAAAGTTAAAAAGTAACATTTCTTAACGTAATTTTTAATTTTAATTATATTCAAAATTAGCATGGGCATTAATCATGACAATGACCACCCATCATGTGCTGATGGTCTTCACATCATGTCTGGTGAATGGATTAAAGGACAAAATCTTGGTGATGTTTCATGGTCTCGATGTAGCAAGGAAGATTTGGAGAGATTTCTCAGGTATTGAGGTCACTTGTTGTTGCACTGTGAATGTTTACTGTGCCTGCATCCTCTACCCTTGTCCCCCCAGGGAAAGCAGTGTGGCCGAGTGGAAAGGCCACCAGACTAGAAATTGTACACTGAATTCTAATCCTGGCTCTGCCACTGACTCATGGAGTGATTGAGATGAATTATTTGCTTTTTAGTCTCCACATTTTTAAATAAAAGAATAGTCAAGATGATCTGTTATGTTAAAGAATTGTTATAATGATAAAAAAAAAAATCTGTCACAGTGTTTAATTGCCTTTCAAGTGCTTCCTGGTGGAAATATTCTCACTGCTTATCACCCAATGCATCTGTTGTTACCACAAAGAGCCCCTCCAGTAAAATCTCCATCTTTTCATTTACACTTTCAAATGTTTTCCTTAATAAATCAATTACACCATTATAATAGACATTGATTCTCTTGTGTTCAGTGAGAGAAACACTTAGCTTCTGTCTGGTTGAAAAAAATGAAAAATAGTCCTAGTGTTCTCACTTGCATCTTAAAGCCCTTGTTTTTTATTTATTCTTCTGATAATAGAAAGAGTTACTGAAGCAGTAGGTGATGTAGAAAGTTAACTATAAGTTTAAGGTATCTAAAACAAGTCAAAATAGGAAATGTAGGAACCCTGAGCGAGCTAAATTCACCACTGAGAGGAACTTCATCTATTTGCACGCTTTAAATAGTTGAGCTTATATGTTCTATTACATGTCTATCAACATTTATACACCATTTATTGTTATTATTATTTATTGCATTACCATAACTCTGTTCTGACATATGTGTGATGGGTTCTTTGTCATAACAGAGAACAGCACTCAGGACGTGTGATATTTTGAATGCACCCTTAGTAGCAGCCTGAGTAGCCCTTCAGTTGTCCCTAAGTAGTTCCTAAGGAGTACACATGATTTTGTATGACTTTGTGTGAGTCAGGATCTAATCAAATCAAATGTGACTTTATTATAGAGCAGCGTAAGGAATATAAGCAATGTAAAGTTGCATGCATTATTGTAGTACAATGTCAAAATATCTGCACCTTTAATACTCAATTGAGAATATTTTTTTAAATTTCAACGTAATATGAGGGTACAAATGATTAGGTTACAATGTTTGTGTTTGTTAGGCAAGGTCCCTGCTGTAGTTGTGCCCCTCATCCAGGAGGTGTCCCATTTACCCCGACATTATACCCATTAGGTGACATTGAGAATGTTTTGCTTACATTCTTTAAATCCCCAAGGATAGCTGATTTCTTACATTCACTCATGACCTTTGGGCAAGTTAGTCTCTGAGTTTGAGCTTCTATGTTTTAGAAGTGTGTAAAATAGTACTTACATTGTTGTGTAGTTTAGCTGAGATAATCTATATTACATGCTTTATAAGCGAAAATGTTCTTTTAACTCGAACATTATTTTTATTTATTCTCTCTTAAATAACTTTAAACAAGTGATTTTCATATATAAAATAATTCCTGTGGACATTCGCTTAGAAGAGCCTAGAAGTAAAACTACGTTTTTGATATTATAAAAATGTTTCTTATTGCTATACTAACAGGTTTATACATTAAATTCTAAATTTTACACATATCTGCACATTGTCAGGTCAAAGGCCAGTAACTGTTTGCTACAAACAAATCCTCAGAGTGTCAATTCTGTGATGGTTCCCTCCGAGCTGCCAGGGATGACATACACGGCCGACGAGCAGTGTCAGATCCTTTTTGGGCCGCTGGCTTCCTTCTGTCAAGAGATGCAGGTAAGAGCTGGGTCCAGGTGGGATTTTTGAAGTGCTCACATTCTTTGTTTAGAAGTAGTGATTGGAAGAGAAGAACAGGACTTCATATTTTAGAGTTTGGGGGTAAAAAGCACCCTAATCCTTGAAACAAGGACTTCCTAAGAAAAGATCTGTGCATTTTTTCTTTGTACTTTGGAAGTGATAGAAATAGTTGTGAGTATCTAATCACAGTCAGTAAAGAAGGACCCAGCAATTTCTACCTTGAAAATTAAGTAGAAATCGGGTAACGTTTGCATTGTGCCAATTAGATGCATCTATTTAAAATCCTGTGCATTCATTGCTCAGTATCAACAGGTAATTGGTTTCAGGCCCCAACACATACTAAAATCCCTAGATACTCAAGTTCATTATAAAAAGTGGTGTAGTATTTACATATAACCTTCCGACATCTTCCTGCATTCTTAAATTATCTCTACATTACTTACAATGCCTAATGCATTATAAATGATGTGTAAATTGTTCTTATTCTATATTTTAAAACTTCTGTTACACATTGTTTTGTATAAAAATATTTTTGATCCATGGTTGGTTAAATCCCTGGATGTGGGGCCTGTGGGTATGGAGAACCGACCATCCTTTCTCACCTGATAACTGAGGGAAAAATGCAATAAAATTTATGTATGCCTTCCACTCTAAAAATAAATGTCTAAAGTATGTTTTGTATGAACTAAAATTAACAGAGCAAATTTCTAAATAAACTAGAGGAAATAGGAAAGTGTATGAAGGGAAACCAAAAACAGTGTCTGTACATTATTATAGTATTACAAGAGTAATATAAAGTACAGTTATGGCAAGTCTATAAAATATGAGGATGAAGCAGAGTAGCCTTCTGCATTGCTGGAAGAATTTTAGCTCCATTTCTCCTCCCTTCTTTCCTTTCTTCTCTATCCTATTGCCCATCCCCCACCTACCCATCTCCTCCTTCCTCCCGCCCAATACGTACACACATTATGCTTCAGTAATAAACTGATAGCCACACTGAGAGTAAATGAGAGTAAATTGGTCAACTATCCTCCTGAAATGTAGCTCTGTTTGACCCTGTCAAATTTTCTGATATGGCCTCAAAGGAATTTAGCGTTGCTGAAAATAATGGTCTTTTGGATAACTTGTAGCATAAGTAAAATTACTTACTTATAAGGACCATAGCATTTGGCATTATAACGTGTTTTCTTTTTTAAAATTTCAGGATATGGGAGCACAGAATTGCTTTTGTACATTTTGAGTCAAAATGTTAAGTGTGCCCATCACCCACTAGCATGCACTGTGCTTGTTAGGTGTGAATCTACCCATTCCCTCCCCACCCCACCCCGCTTGATCTTCACTGAGTTTTACCACCATATATGCACAGAGCACTAAATAATTTCAATGTAATAGTGAGTACATGTGATGTTTCTTTTTCCATTCTTGTACTACTTCAATTAGGAAAATGGTCACCAGTTCCATCCAAATTGTTACAAAAGATATTCACCATTTTTAATGGCTGAGTAGTACTCCACAGTATACATGTACCACATTTTATTAATACACTCACGTACTGATGGGTACTCAGGTTGACTCTACATCTTTGCCCTTGTGAATTGTGCTGCTAATGCAACACATTCTAAGGCAACGGTCTTTTTGATAAAATGGCTTTTTCTGCCACTTAGGGTAAATACCCAATAGTGGGACTGCTGAATCAAGTGGTAGGTCCATGTTTAGTTCTTTGAAGTATCTCCACATGTGAGGCCCTACAAAAGTTTTGAGACAGACAGTGTTATGGTCCATTATTTCACTTCCAAGGAACACGTCGACAGTGTCCTTTCTGATTCATCCATGCAAGTTTCAACTTGTTTGGCTTATCATTGTGGCTGGGAGGGCTTCCTTTGTTTCTCTGCACACAGATTTTAAATTTTTTGATTTTTGCTATGTGCATTTGTTATGTGTATGCGTATTTTTTGGTTTTGTGCACTTTCATAATGAGCCATGTACTACTTTCCACAAAGGTTGTACTAGTTTGCAGTTTCACCAACAGTGTGGAAGTGTTCCTTTCTCTCTGCTCCCATGCCAGTATCTTTTGTCTTGGGACTTTATGATAAAAGCCATTCTCACTGGAGTTAGGTGATATCTCATTGTGATTTTGACTTGCGTTTCCTTAATGATTAGAATTTTTTCATGTTTATTGGCCATTTATCTGTCTGGGGTTATTTGATTTTTTCATGCTTATTTGCATGAGTTCTTTGCGAATTCTGGTTATTGGCTTTTTATCAGATGTATATAACATGCAAATACTTGTTTTCTCCCATTCTGTAGGTCTATTTGCTGTATTGTTTCTTTGGCTGTGCAGAAGCTTTTAAATATAATCACATCCCATTTATTAATGTTTGTTGTAGTTGTGATTGCCTTTGTGAGGGTCTTCTTCATAAATTCTTTGCCTACGACTATTTCTATAAAGCTTTTCCAGCATCTTATTCTAGAATTCTTATATTTTCGTGCCTAAAATTTAAGTCTGTTATCCATTGTGAATTAACTATTGTGAGTGGTGAGAGGCACTGATCCTGGTTCAGTCTTCTTCATGGTTATCCAGTTATCCCAGCACCATTTACTGAGTAGAGATTTTTTTCCCCAGTGTATGACATGTGTTATACTCTCTTTCTCTTCAATTTAGAGTTCTTATCAAAACAGATGTGTATTTATTTATTTGTACCTAACTAATCCTAACCCTAGCTCTAGGAGGACAGCGTGCATTTTGGCATCTCATAACTCAGTTATTGGCAAAGAGTAAGTGAAATATTCAGTGAATATTTGATTTGGAATTAAAATGAAGAAGTTTATGGAGTTGGAACTGCATCAAATGTGATATGTGAAAAGTTTCATAGACTGGAGCTCCAAAGGAACTGGTGTTGACATGTTCTTATGATCTAATTTCCAAGAATTTACATGAGGCAAAACCAGGGATCCTTGGAAGTCAGTATCATTAGTGATGATTACGACAATAGACAGATTCAGCTGTATCTGATAAGTCTCTGATCTCATCTTCTAACCTGTTTTACTCTCTTCTCACTCCTGGACCCTTTAGATAATCAAAAGTTTGGTCACAATCCTCTTTCATAAATCTTTACGTTAAAATTAATATTTTGAGTTACACAGACGTGGGTGTATAGGCTGACACTTTACACACTAAAATTGACTTGTTGCGGACAACAGAGTAGGCTGTCTATAGTTACTGTTGTAGGAGAATTACACAAGACAGAGTTTCAGTTTACATGGGACATGTACAAAGAATCTATAGAACTGATAGAAAATATTCACCTTTTAAAAAATATCTCCAGTATTAGAAAACCTCAGCAGATGATCAACCACAAACATGATTTTGATAAACTATAGATTGTTTTCCGTAATTACCATTTTAAAAGCTTTTAAAATTTAGTTTAATGATTAACCATATTGCAGTCAGTTGAATTTTACTAGTACCATTCCATACTGTTTTGAGCTCTAAATATCTGCCATATAACATATTAATTTATTAATTTTTATAGTCTGATTTTATTTCTTATAATCGTTATATTCCATAGCTATTCTCTAATCCTATTTTACAAATCAACAATTCGAGGTCTAAAGAAGTTAAATAACACTTCAAAGTTCTTATACCTATTAGGAGGGTAGGTTAGATGCAAACTCAAATATACTTAAATTCAAAGAACAGAATACATTATGACCACTGTGCTCTACTGTAGCTTACGGAAGAAACTCAAACTCTTTCCTGTACTGTGTTGTCTTCTGTATAAGAAAACTCTTAGATCAGATCTTGTATTTAAGCTAAATTCTTTTTTCCTCTTATAGCTCCTACCCTATCAAGGTTAAAATGTACCTTACTTGATTTCTTTTATTTTTCTAAGCTATTTGCTCTATTCATATGGTTATTTCTAATTAACACACTTGCATGTATTTTTTCCATCTCTGAAAAAATATTTTTGTTGGATTTCTTTAAAATCTGTATTTTTCACAATATCCTAGATTATTGCCCTGTTTTACATTAGACATTGTACAAATAAAGTTAAGTTGTGGGTATCCAGAAATGTTCTTGTTTCCTCTCCACTTTTGTATTGCAATCCCAAATCAGTACAGCATGCAAAATGTAAATATCTGACAGATAGATAGCTAGACTCACAGAAGAAATTGTTTACAAATTTAGTCTTTCATTTGACAAATACATATTTATCAAGTTTCAGCTACTTTCTAGGCACTGTACTATGTGCCAGTGTTATAGCAGAAAACAAAGACCCCACCTTCACGGGGCTTGCATTTTAGTTGGCAGAAACTGACACTAAGCTAATACTTGTACAAGACCTCAGTTGGTGGTGATTGTTTTGAAGAAATATGAACTCAAGGAAGAAAGATAAAAAGTACTACCAAGTGGGAAGATGAGGATGGTGCTATTCTTATAAGATGACCTTGGAAATTTTCCCAGAGAAGGTGGAATTTGTTTAGGGATCTGAAGAAAGTGGTAGAGCAAGTCATGCATTTATATTGGAGAGAAAACCCCATTAATCAACCAAGTAAGTAGAAGTATAAGCAGGTCCAAGGTGGATATACAGTAGAACCTCTCTAAGTTGACCATCCAAGGAACTGTAACAAGCTGATTAACATACAGAGGGGGTTAAAGGTCTTAGCAAAATAACTAAGAAAATGCCACGAAAGCTATGTTAACTAGTGTGATGAAAATGTGTCAAACGGTCTATGAACCAAGTGTATGGTGCCCCATGATCAAACTAATGTACACAGCTATGATTTACTAAATAAATAAACAAACATACAGAGAGAGTCAACATAAGGAGGCAGGCCTACTATCCTGAAATGTACTTTACTTTCTTATACAGCTTTTATTAGAGAATATCATGTTAAATCATAGACAGTCACAACATAGTAAACTCGTAATATAGTATCATACAAAATCTATTACAACAAATGTAAGAGAGAAAGCACCCCCAAGATTGGCTATACCATTTAGGCATTTTTCCATAGCAAATGACTTCAACTGAATTATCAGAAACTGACATCCTCTTCTTTTGGAGTCTCTGCAGTTTCTATGTCATTCTTACTTCTTCCACTTCAACAGCTGCTCTGTGCACTTTTACACTGGTTTGTACTTCCATAAATATCACTTGGAAAATTGTTTCTGGGTCAGGTTCATTACAAGTTGTCACCTCATCATCCAATGCAGCCAAACCTTCAAAAACTATTCCATTGAATTCTGCAATGGGAGATGGCAGTCTCATGGGACCAAAACATCATGCTCTTGGGTTGAGGCAAATCCAACCTTGTTGAAACACTTCCATATCATTTCTGGCTGAACTTTATTCAAGCAGAACTGATCCAGAGGGCAGCATCCCTGGTGTTAACTGATGCAGTGGATGAAGTTGCGTCCATAGGTGGACCCAGGTTTGTGTTTTAGTAATGGCCCATTGCAGGAGCTGTGCTCAGTAGTGCGTTTGATGCCTTGATCAAGAGGTTGGATTTTTGAGGTCATGCTTGGAGGCAGAAATTTCAGAGTCATGTCTGTGAGATGATTCACTTGTGAGTTTCCAGAACAATTATCTACTGTCAGTAGAATAGATTATTTTGTCTTCTTTGTTTCTCCATCAATACCCCTGGCCCACTCCTCAAGTAGGGCACCAGTCATTCACATGAATGTGTTTGATCTCCAAGTGACAGGGAGGTCTTCAGGCTTCAGATCCTTGTTTTCTTTCTTTCTTCTTCTTCCTTTTTTTTTTTTTTCCATTATTTCAGGTTAATATGAGGGTACTTACTATTAGGTTACATAGCTTTTGTATGGTTAAAGTCCAAGTTGCAATTGTGTTATTCACGCAGGAAGTATGCTATATACCTGTGCAGTGCGCCTGTTGGGGAGGAACCTACCCAGTCTCTTTCTTCTTTCTTTCCTCCTTGAAGTTAATTGAGTTTTTCTTTTATGTGAGTGAGAAGTTGTTAATCTACCAGTTTCAGCATAGTATTGAGGACATGTAATATTTATTTTCCATTCTTGTGATGCTTTTCTTAGTACAATGTTTTCAAAACCTATCCAGGCTATTACAAAAGATTAAAAAAAAAAAACTCTCATTTTTATGACTGAGTGGTACTCCATAGTACACATATACCACAATTTATTAATCCACTCATGTATGGAAGAGCACTTGAGTTGTTTCCACATCTCTACAGTTGTGAATTGTGCTGCTGCTATAAACATTCAAGTGCAAATGTCCTTTGGTAAAATTTATTTTTTTTCTTTTAGTAGGTACCTAGTAATGGGATTGTTGGATCAAATGGTAGGCCTCCTTTTACTCCCTTTAATAATCTTCAAGCTTCTTTCCACAAAGGCTGTACTAGTGTGCAGTCCCACTGACAATGCAGGATTATTCCCTTTTCTCCATACCCATAGCAGCCTGCATCTGTTGCTTTGAGACCTTGTGATGTGGGCCATTTTCACTGGAGTTAGGTGATATCTCAAAGTGGCTTTGATTTGCATTTCTCTGATGATTATCAACTATGGGCATTTTTTCCGTATGTTTGTTGGTCATTGGTCTGTCCTCATGGGAAAAGATTCTGTTCATATTCCTGGCCCATTTTTAATGAGGTTGTTTGATCTTTTCAGGTTGTTTTTCTTGACTTCTTTGTAGATTTTGGCAATTACACTTTTGTCAGATTCAAAGCATGCAAATATCTTCTCCCATTCTGAAGGTGGTCTCTTTGCTTTGGTGATTGTGTCCTTAGCTTTGCTGGAAGTCCTAGCCAATTTAATCAGATAAGAGAAGGATATTAAGGGTATCAAAATGGGGACAGAGGAAACCAAACTATTACTCTTTGCTGATGATATAATTTCATACTTAGAAAACTCTAAGGACTCTTGGGAGTAATCAAGAAATGCAGCAACATCTCAGGATATAAAGTCAATGTACCCAAATCAATAGCATTCATATATGCCAAAGATAGTCAAAGTTAGAATCAGCTTAAAGATGCAATCCCCTTCCCAGTAGCATCAAGGAAAATTATATAGCTTAAAATATATTTAGTGACGGACATGAAGGATCTCTACAGAAAGAGCTATGAAACACTGAGAAAGGAATAGCAGAGGATGTTAACAGATGGAAAAACATATCATGCTCAGGGGTTAGAAGAATCAACATTGTTAAAATGTTTATATGATCCAAAGCAATCTATTGATTTAATACAATCCCCATGGAAATGCCAACATCATACTTTCAAGATCTTGAAAAAATAGTTCTGTGTTTTGTATGGAACAAGAAAATCCTCCAAATATCCCAACACAATTCTACAAAATAAAAATCTGAAGGCATCGTGTTATCAAACTTCAGATTATACTACAAGTCTATAGTGATCAAAACAGCATGGGTCTGGCATAAAAATAGAGACTTATATCTATGGAGTAGAATAGAGAACCTAGAGATGAAACCATCGTCATATTGCCATCTGATCTTTGACAAAGCAACCAAAAGCATACACTGGGGAAAAGAATCCCTATTCAATAAATGGTGCTGGGAGAACTGGATAACCACATGTAAAAGACTGAAACTGGACCTGCACCTTTCACCACTTGCAAAAATTGACCCAAGATGGATAAAATATTTAAATTAAGGCATGAAATGATAAAAATCCTAGGAGAAAGTGTAAGAAGAACTCTTGATCTTGTCAGTGTAGGGAAAGAATTTATGATGAAGATCCAACTAGCAATTGCAGCAATAACAAAAATAAATAAATAGGACCTGATCAAGGGCTTCAGATTCTTGAATGCACATGGCTTTGCTGATTTACCAGTCACCAAGGGCTTTAGTTTCTCTCTGGTTGAGCTAGGACAAAACAGAGCTCTGAAATGTTCTTTTGAAAGTTTTCACTCTTACATTTGTTACCCTTCATGATAAGGCTCCTATCAGACATTGCTTTGAAAAAGAGTACCCACTCATCAGCATTAAAGATGTTGTCATCTTTGAAGCCTCTGGGGGAAGTCGGTGAACTTTTTGATGAACTCTTTTACAATGTCTACTGGAATTTTATTGGATGCATCACACAAGACTTTCTGGGAGCTCTTGTGTCACAGTTTAGATTTCTTGAGCTGACCACTTGATGCTTGGAAACCTACTACCCCAAGTTCCTGTGCAAATTTTTTGGCAACTTCTTGGATTACCAACTGGGAGATCTGGGCCTTATTTGCCCTCATTTGTTTGAACCAGGTTAATGTGGCTTCATTGACTTCCTGGAGGGAAGTTCTCTTTTTTCCACCATAGGTCTCCACTTTCCTTACTATATCTCGCTGAGCACTCATGTTGCATTTTCGATGTTGCTAACTGTTGCAAACACCAACATACTCTGCCATTCTTCTTTAGTTGCTGTTTTCCAGAAAAGGTAGAAAAGCAACCTTTTATTTCACTATCAGCTCTTTGAGTTCTTTCCTTTGGTCCATCATGTTTCTTTTCTTTTTTTTTTTTTATTGTTAAATCATAGCTGTGTACATTAGTGCAATCGCCTGTACCCATTCTAAGATGCACCATAGATGTGGCCCCACCCATTACCCTCCCTCCACCAAAACCTCCCCTTCCCTTCCCCTTCCTTGGCCCTTTCCCCATAGTCTTGTGCTATAGTTGGGTTATAGTCTTCATGTGAAAGCTATAATTTAGCTTCATAGTAGGGCTGAGTACATTGGATACTTTTTCTTCCATTCCTGAGATACTTTGCTAAGAAGAATATGTTCCAGCTCCATCCATGTAAAAATGAAAGAGGTAAAGTCTCCATCTTTCTTTAAGGCTGCATAGTATTCCATGGTATACATGTACCACAATTTGCTAGTCCATTCGTGGGTCGATGGGCACTTGGGCTTCTTCCATGACTTAGCAATTATGAATTGGGCTGCAATAAACATTCTGGTACAGATGTCTTTGTTATATTGTGACTTTTGGTCTTCTGGGTATAAACCTAGTAAAGGAATTATGTTTCAATTAACTATAAAATTTTTCAGTAATTGGAGGATGTACCTACAATTCAGACCAGTCCTTCACTTTGAAAAAATCTTTCACAACACATGATAAACAATAGAACATTAGGCCTAATACAACACCTATCAACAATAAAACATAGAAAAAAATCTTATACTAAAGACAAAATGATACAATAAGTGGCAAAGTCCATACCTTCTTCTCCTTGATGAAAGTGGACTTACTGATCAAGTTATAGAGGGTAAATTAATATTGTGTCACAGTCCTAATGGTCAAGATACAACTTACATAGGTGGTCAATATTTAGAGGTCAGTCTTCCATTGAGTACATGTGGTGTATGTTCAATCTATGAAAATTAGGTCAACTTGAAGTGATCAGTACAGGAGGTGGTCAACTATAAAGGTTCTACTGTTTTTGGAAGTTGTTATAAAGAAGTAGATGATAATTGAGGAATAATACTAAACTTTGAGTTAAAAGGGAGACAATGTTTAAGGACAGACCTAGGTCAATACAGTATTTAGAGTTTAAGAAGATGAGCAGAAGGCAACAATACAACTCTGAAGAAGTCTGTCGATGTAGGAATAGAACCAAAACAAATTAAGATCCTCCCTACAGGGTAAGTGAGGGCATTTTTCAAAGAGAGAATGATCAGCTATGTCAAAAACTCAGGACAAGTGGAATAAAAGGAAGTCTGAGAATAATTGATTCCTTTATTCCCAAAGGATTTGGCATAGTATTATTTGAAGGTATCTGGAAATGCCTTAGTACCTAGCAAGTGTCAAGAGGTATGATTTAATATTAGATGGAATTGTTATAAATATTGAAGATTGAATACAGTTGTGCACCACATAATATTTTGGTCAATGATGGGCCACATATACAACTATAGTCCCATACAATTATAATACTGTATTTTTGTATCTTTTCTATGCTTAAATATGTTTAGATACACAGATACTTACCAATGTATTACAGTTGCCTACAGTATTCAGTACAGTAATATGATGTGCAAGTTTGTAGTTTAAGAACAATAGGCTATATCCCATAGTCTCAGGGTGTAGTGGGCTAGATCATCTAGGTATGTGTGAATATACTCTATGAGTCCATTTTCCAGTGGTGCATTTCTCAAAACTTATCACTGTCATAAAGTAACACATAATTCTAGCTCTGCTACACACATATATACCTTCAAGTGGATCTATGTCAAATCACAATAACTGCCAATCTGTCATCTACATTCTGTGAAGCAAATGTCCTAGAAGGCAAGCTCCTTAATATTAGAGGAGTTGTCCATCCTTTTTGTCATTGTATGTCTAGCACCTACATAAGTGCTCAATATATATATATTTTTTTTAATGAAAAAGTCAATTAAGTGAATGATGGGGCAAGCGCAATGACTTACACCTATAATCCTAGCACTCTGGGAGGCCAAGATGGGTGGATTGCTTGCGCTCAGGAGTTCAAGACCAGCCTGAGGAAGAACGAGACTGCATCCCTAAAAATAGCCAGGTGTTGTGGCAGGTTCATGTAGTCCAGCATTCAGGAGGCTGAGGCAAGAGGATGACTTCAGCCCAAGAGTTTTGAGGTTGCTATGAGCTGTGATACCAAGGTAGAAATACCCAGGGTGACAAAGTAAAACTCTACATGAAAAAAAAAAATCACAGGAATGATGGAGCAATAATTCTAAAATTTGACTCATGTAAATACTGGATTTTCAGATGTATAATATGTCAAGACAACATGAAGATAACTTTCTAGAATATGAATGCTATGACTATATAGAAGCCAACCTATAGAAGCAGATAGCTTATTGCACAGCTTATACATGATTTGGTCAGGCATCCTTATTACCATCTTGTTGCCAATCTGTTACAAATACATGTCAAGCTTCGTGGTGTAAAGGTCCACAGCAACCTTCAACATGTATGTTTTAGGCAGAATCTTATAAACAAAATAATACTGAATCTGAGGATGACAGTTGGTCCATACAATGTGAAATGGATATTTCTCTTCCATACTTGTATGGAAGTGATATTTAAACACAAGCCCTGGAGTCTCAGCATTATGCAATAATGCTGATCTAATTAGTGAGATAAATTTACCCTTAGGATAAAAACTCACACATCTGCAAAATGTTTAAAGACCCAGATGTAGAAATGCTTGTGCAACATCTTGATTCCAGCAATAATAGCTCACTCTTCTGCATTAATTTGCAGAATTAATGGCAACTTCTTAGATGGCTTTGTTCCTAAGTCTTCAGCTATTGGTGCCTCCAGGCCATCTGGCGTCTTGTGGCTGAGCCAGCTCCAACTGAATCAAGTCATTGTAATAGCTTCCTGAAATTACTTAGCCTGGCCAAGAATTCAGAGGTATGGAAGGATGTTTCCCTAGAAACAGTAAGAAGTGGCCCTGCAAAGTTACTTTTTTTGAATAAGAAAGAAATTAGATAAAATTGAAGACCTCCAAGAAACTTAAGATTTTCACCTTGTTCTGGACTGGGCACACTATGAATTACATATGTATTAAACTTTCTAGTGTGATTGAATTCTATGATGACTTTATAATTAGCATGGAAATTTCTAGTTTTATATCCCTCTTATATCTGCTTGATTCATCAAAATACGTCAGATTTTCTATAACCTCTCTTGTTATCCAATGAAAAGAGTTAAATTGAAATGAAGTACCTCATGAAAAAGGCTTCATTTCTGGAGAATTTCATTTCTAGAAGGTTGAGTCTCTAATTTGGCCTTAAGAAATTCCAGAGGCAACAGAAATTTGGATGTAAAAAGGCTTAACATGAAAGAGCTGGAGGACATAGACTACGTGATTTTAGACTTACAAAGCTATAGTAATGAGGACAGTGTACTATTGGCAAAAGGAAATAAGTTCACAATGGAACGCAAGAGAGTCCAATTATAGACTCTCACATATGTATATAATTGATTCTCAACAAAAGTGACAAGGCAATTCAGTGGGCAAAGAAAAGCCTTTCAACAAATTGTGTTAGGACGACTGGATATTCATCTTTAAAAAATTACTTCATTAATACACTAAAATTAACCCTAATTGTAATATAGACCTAAATATGAAATTCACAAAATTATAAAACTTCAGGGAAAATACAAGAGGGATATTTAATAGAGAACCAGAAATATGACCCATAAGAGGAAAAGAAATAAAATAAAATATATAATTTGGAATTTATCAAAACAAAATGATTTCCTCTTAGAAAAACTCTGTTAAAAAATGAAAAGGTAAGCCAAAGTATGAGAAGAAACATTCATGATACTTACATCTGACAAAGGACTAGTATCCAGAAATATAAATTCCTCAACAATAAAAGACCCAGCAATCTGATAAAATAGGCAAAACATTTTGAACAGACAATTAAGAAATGAAGATATGGCTCGGGGCCTGCAGCTTAGTGGTTATGGCTCCAGCCACACACACCCAGGCTGGCACGTCTGAACCCAGCCCCGGCAGGCTGAACAAGGACAATTGCAACAAAAAAATAGCCGGGTGTTGCAACGGGTGCCTGTACTCCCAGCTACTTGGGAGGCTGAGGGAGGAGAATCACTTAAGCCCAAGAGTTTGAGGTTGCTGTGAGCTGTGACACTACAGCACTCTACTGAGGGCGATCGCATCAAGAAATGCAAATTAAACCCACAGAGAGCTACACTGGCGTATCTATTCTACTGTCTTAAGTTTAAAAGATTGAAAATGTGAAAACTGTTGCTGATGATACAGAGCAACTGGAAACCACATACAGTGTTTGTGCAAATGTTAAAGATACATTTTGGAAAAAACTTTAGCTCTTTTTTCTTAAACTACGGTGGGGAACCTTTTCAGGATAAAAGGCCGCATTGATTTAGCTGTAATTAAAGCTGCCTTCAAAAAACTTCACAATTAGGTATACTTAAAAATGTACATTATTTTGCAAAAATCTAACTTCTAAATACTTAATGATTTCAAAAAATGAAAACTATTATTAATTTAAAAATTAGCTAACCTTTAAGTGACCTTTTTATCTCTGCTTTTTGTTGGAAGGCATTTGAATATTTGGTTGCAGCATCAAGGTCCACAGTTTCATTGGATCCTCTAGATGGGTATCAGTCATTCGTGACCTTAAGGGTGGCTTCATTTGGGTTAAGTAGGAAAATGTAGATTCACAGCAATAGTTGGCTGAAGCAAGAAGGCATTTTTCAGGCGTGTTGCTGAAGGCGTGTGTGTTCTTTTGCATTTTTCCATATTTCAAATGGATCTTTCTTAGCATCAAAAAATGACTTTAAAATGTTATCTACTGAGAGCTCAATCAATTCAATCTGTAGTTATTTAGGTGTCTTGGTGATATCAACTAGATGAGGCCGAAATGCTAATTTGAGTGTGATGTCCTGATTCTCGAAGTTAGTGAAACTTTCACGTATTCTCCAATGAATAGATCTATAATAGCTGCATATTCTTCAGATGATTTGCGTATATCATCCTGTGTATCATTGACCTTTGCTAACTGGGGAAAATGTTCATCCAAAATTTCCTGTTGCAGGCTAAATGCTTTGAAAAAAAAAGATACCCTTTTTTAAAATGCTTAGATTTTTGGCCACATATCATATATAGATTTAGTTTTCCCTTGCAAAAAAATGTTCTCATAAGTTTGATTTGCCATGTTATCACACAGAAATGCTGCATTCCTATAAAAATATTATTTGAATAATTTATATTGCTTATTCTATTCTAAATAAAGTTTAACTACCTGTTCTCAAATAGATAAAATTTTGGCTAACACCGGCCCTTGTGATAGCCGACGCATGTTAGAATAATACAGCTAATCCATTCTGAATACCTCTAAATACTCATCCTTCAACTATAACATGTCACAGAATGCATAACGCTGTGCTGCATTTGGACAGAGTTAGCAATACTTAGACCTGGTGCAAAATGTCACTTAAGAAAGTAGCTTTAGCACAGATTTTGCTGAAGCAAAGTACAATGAAAAGAAATGAAAGCATCTGGATTTGTTAATCTGTGTAATAAACCCTTCGTGTCTTCCTGTCACGAAGGGAAGGTGCACATTGTATACGTACACTCACTGAATTTACCAAACTCAACCCAACTTCACAATATTTATCTTGAAAGTTGTTGGAGAGATCTAATCCTGATGTACTGTTTGCAAGAGTGCCTAAAGCAAGTCACTCTTCATAACAAAGAAAATCTTCAGTTATAGCCCAAGTGAAGTAGAAAACCTGTGCTGAGTCAGTGCTATCGGTTCATTCATCCAAAGTGATTGAAGAATACACTATTTTCCTTCTGAAGTTTTACATGAAGTTGTTAAATTGAAGGCTACTTCATGCTGCAATCAGTCATGGTTCTCCTTCAAAGAGGCGATTGTTTGTATGATATTCTGAAATATTATCGATGGCTTAGCAGTCTACAACTTCAACATTACATTCTTTCACTTCCCTTTTGCTAAGTTGCTTCAGTGGCATTATTTTCAGTTCTTACTGCTGCTTGAACAAATTGTCTTTGCCTTTGCATTTTATCTCGCAATTTCTACAATGCAATCTTTCACAGCTCTCCCTCTAATTTAAAATATGTGTGGTCCTTATGAGTGCCATTCAAAAATGAGCATTGAGTGTATTTAATGTTGATATTGAAGTATCACAAAGCAAGCAAATCATGTTATCTTTAGCAGAAACAAGATAATATTGCCATCCCTAATCCTCATTAAAAAAATCTGTTTTCTTCCTTCCAGATTCTCTTAGTCATCTTTGACATGATGGGCTGCTAAGCGACACCTAAAAAATACTGCCAAGCTGTGCAACTAGTCACAAACTCCACTTTAAACAGGAACACACTTTCCTGTTGTCAGATGCTAGCAACAGACTGGAGTACTTAACCCCCATAAACTCCTGCCACCCAGCCTCGTGCAGTAGGGGCACCAGTCAGGGTAGCAGAAGTTAGAACCATTAATTTAGCCATTATGGCTTACTTATATGTAATTGTGCTGGTCAATCTGGGAGGATTGTTCCACTGAAACTTATTTTACTCTTTGATATTTTAAATACTTTCATTATTAAATTAAAATAAAACACAAAAGATGAAAATAATATAATAAAATAAAAGGATTTGTTCTGTAAAATTTGGATTCAGTCAAAAGGCCACACCTATGGACATGTGTCCTCAAGGTGGCAAGTTCCACATCCCTGTCTTAAACACTTAAACATTCACTTTACTATATAATTCAACTTTCTACTCCTAGATTCGCGATTATACCCTGCATTTTAATCTTTTTAAATTTTCTAAGACTCATTTATAATCTATTTACTACAAGCATTTGACAAAATGTATTTATGCAATTGTTAGGGTTAGTCTTCTATAAATACTAATTAGGTTGAGGTGCTTAATAGAGTTCAAATCACCTTTCATTGATTATTTGTCTAGATGTTCTATTAATTGTTAAATTGATACATTTAAACATCCCACTATGATTTTATAAATTTATACTGCCTTCAATTATGTCAGATTTTGATTCATATCCCATAAGGCTATATTGCTAGACATTAAAACAGTTATTATTTTATGTTCTCCTGACAAATTGAAACTTTTTTTTTTTGTAGAGACAGAGTCTCACTGTACCGCCCTCAGGTAGAGTGCTGTGGCATCACACAGCTCACAGCAACCTCTTAACTCTTGGGCTTACGCAATTCTCTTGCCTCAGCCTCCCGAGCAGCTGGGACTACAGGTGCCCGCCACAACGCCCGGCTATTTTTTGGTTGCAGTTTGGCCGGGGCTGGGTTTGAACCCGCCACCCTTGGCATATGGGGCTGGTGCCCTACTCACTCAGCCACAGGCGCCGCCCAAATTGAAACTTTTTTAGTATGAAAAGTTCCTTCCTATTACTGGTGGCACCTTTTATTTGGATGTTTATTGTATCTGATATTAATATGATTTTGTAGGTTTATTTTTCATGGTATAACTTTTTCCTTTCATTTATTTTACACTTAACTGTGTGCTTATGTTTAAAATGAGTCTCTTGTAGTAAACATGTATCTGAGTCTTGCTTTTTCTCTATTCAGATAATTGTGTGCCTTTAATTTTAGATATTTAGCCCATTAATGTTTGATCATTGATTAAACAATGTTTCTGGATTTAGGTCTAGCATTTTATGATATGTCCCCTTAACTCTTTATTTTCCTCTGATTCCCTTTTTTATTTTCATTTTATATTATTTGAATTTTTTAATATACCCTTCCTTGAATTTAGTGATTACATTTTTAGCTACAACTCTTTACCTGTTTTAGAGGTCTGATCTGCATTTGCATCTGCTCTGTTCTGGGTCTGGGTCCAGAGTCATATAAAGAGCCAGATAGTAAATGTATTCAGCTTGCAGCAATAGCGCCTCTCTTGCAAGTTGAATCTGTTATTCTAGCTCAAATTAGCCATAGATAACAGGTAAGTGAATAAGCATGGAAATGTTCCAATAAAACTTCATTTACAAAGACAGTTGGCCAGTTTCCTGGTCAGTTGGCTAAACTCAGCTCTAGGGATTAGAATATAAACCCTTAATTTTCTCAGTCTATCTAAGGTTAGTACAGTTTTATTTAAAATTTGGAGAAATGCAACTACATAGGTATTTAGATTTCCTCATTCTTTTCGTGTATATGTGTGCGCTATAGTCATCATCTATATACCCTCTATGCACATTTGTGAACTATACTTTGCTTTATACATTTTATATGTATTTTAAAGATGAAGAATAAAACGCCTTTTTTTTTACCTAGTTATTTACATTTTCCATTGTTTTTCATTACTTCCTGAGTGTATGAGTTTTCTTCTAGTTCCATTTTTTTTTTTCTTTTTCATTTATTTGAGTTGGGTTTGCCAGGGGCAAATTCCTTAAATATTCTTTCATCTAAAAATTCCTAGGGCCAGGAGTGGTGGCTCACGCCTGTAATCCTAGCACTCTGGGAGGCTGAGGTGGATGGATTGCCTGAGCTCATGGGTTCAAGCCAAGCCTGAGCAAGAGCAAGACCCTGTCTCTAAAAATAGCCAGGTATTGTGGCCAGGGCCTGTACCCACAGCTACTCGGGAGGCTGAGGCAAGAGAATTACTTGAGCCCAAGAGTTTGAGGCTGCTATAAGCTATCGTACCATGGCACTCTACCGAGGGAGACAAAGTGAGACTCTGTCTCAAAAAAATAATAATAATAAAATAAATAAATAAATAAAAGTTCCTGTATCCTGTTAATTTTTGAAGTATATGTTCCCTAGATAAGCTAATAAAATTCTAGGTTGACCTTTTCTTTTTATTTTAGTATTTCAAAGATGTCCTTCCTTCTTCTCTTCTCCATAGTTAATTATGAGAGATATACAACCTCAGGTTTTTATTTTCCTGTAATTAATCTCTTGTTTCTCTCTGTATGTGGACAAGATAGTCTCTTCATCTCTAGATTTCAGAAATTTAACTATAATGTGCTGAGGGAATCCTTTTATGCATATTCGTCCCATTGGGTGTTTGTTGACCTGCTTGACTTTGTAAATTTGTCTTTTGCCAAGTTTGAAAAGAAGTTGTAGTGATCATTCATTTAATTACCTCTCCATTATCTCTTCTGAGAATCTAGTTATGTACGTTAGACCTTTTAATATAATGCCACCAGTTTCTGTAGCCTTTTCAAATTTTAAATATTTTCTCTTTTAGATTGGATAATCTCCTTTGATCTGCTTTCAAGTTTACTGAATTTTGCACAACATGCATTCTGCTTTAAAGCCCATCCCCTGAATATTTTTTCTCGTATTTTATATTTCACATGTGAAACTAAAATTTTCATTTACTTTCCTTATTACTATCTTGACATATCTTTTCATTTATTACAATTCAACTCCCATTACCTCCCTGAATATATTCATAAAGCTGGTTTAAAATTTTATGAAAATTGTACATATGTGTGATCTCGGGGTTGAACTATTTACTTTATTCTTTATAAAGGGTCATATTTCACTGATCCTTTATAGGTCAATTATTTTTAATTATATATAATAAGTTGTGACAGATCCCCATCTCTTACTCTTCTCCTCTCTCCCTGCTCCCTCATTCCCCTATGCCACTTCTTGTATTAGCTCACCTACTGCCTTCATATTAGAATTGAGTATGTTGGATTCTTGCTTCTCCACTCTTGTGATATTTTACTAAGAAGAATGTTTGTCTACCTCCATCCAGGTTAATACAAAAGTTGTAAAGTCTCCATCTTTTAATGGCTGAATAGTATTCCATGGTGTATATATCTATGTAAATGTATGTTTTTTCCATCACAATGTCTCAAAGGTGGAGGTGCTGGCATGGATGTGGAGAGAAGGGAACACTTTTACACTGTTGGTAGGATTGCAAATTAATGCAACCTTTCTGGAAGTAAGTATGGAGAATCCTCAAATAACTCAAATTAGACTTCGCATTTGATCCTGCAATCCCATTACTAGGCATTACCAAGAAGGAAAATAAAAAAAATCCTTTTATCATAAGGACATTTGCACTAGACTGTTCATCACAGTTCAATTTACAATTAAAAGCCCACCAACCCAGGAATATACACCACAGCTTGTTAATCCAACCCAGGAAATATATATATACCACAGGTTGTTAATCCATTATTCCTGGGTTGGTGGGCATTTAGGTTGTTTCCACATTTTGATGATTGTAAATTGAACTGTGATGAACAGTCTAGTGCAAATGTCCTTATGATGAAAGGAATTTTTTTTTATTTCTATTTTTTTGCAGTTTTTGGCCAGGGCTGGGTTTGAACCCACCACCTCCGAAATATGGGGCCGGCACCCTACTCCTTTGAGCCACAGACACTGCCCCTATGATGAGAGGATTTTTTTTTCCTTCTGGGTAGATGCCTAGTAATGAGATTGCATGGTCAAATGGGAGGTCTAATTTGAGTTCTTTGAGGATTCTCCATACTTCATTCCCAGAAGGTTGTATTAGTTTGCTGTCTCACCAACAGTGTAAAAGTGTTCCCTTCTCTCAACATCCATGCCAGCATGTGCAGCTTTGAAACATTGTGATTTGGGCCATTTGCACTGGGGTTAGGTGATTTTTCAGGGTAGATTTGATTTGCATTGCTCTAATGATTAAGAATTGCCTTTGCTGTACAGGGTTTTTTTCAGGTTCCATACACAATGAAGAATTATTTTTTCGAAATCTTGAAAGTATAATGATGATATTTTAATGGGGATTGCACTGAATCTGTAGATTGCTTTGGAAATTATAGATATTTTGGCAATGTTGATTCTTCACAGCCATGAGCATAGTATATTGTTCCATTTGTTAATATCTTCTGTTATTTCTTTTTTTAGGGTTTCATAATTTTCTTTGTAGAGGTCCTTCCCTTCTTTTATGATGTATATTCCTAGGTATTTCTTTTCTTTTTCTTTCTTTTTTTTTTTGAAGCTACTGTGAAGGGAATTGTGTCTTTGAGTAGCTTCTATCTTGGCTGTTATTGTCATATACAAAGGCTACTGATTTTTTGAGCATTGATTTTACATCCTGAGACATTATTATATTTTTTGATCACTTCCAGGAGTCTGTGGTTGAGTCTTTGGGGTTCTCTACGTATGAGATTATATCCTCAGTCAGCAAAGAGTGAGAGTCTGACCTACTCTGTCCCCATTTGGATGCCCTTTATTTCCTTCTCTTGACATTGTATTGGCTAGAACTTTCAGAACTATGTTGAATAGCAGTGGTGATAGAGGACAACCTTGTTTGGTTCCAGTTCTAAGTGGAAAAGCTTTCAGTTTTACTCCATTCAGTATAATATTAACTGTGGGTTTGTCATAGATGGATTCAATCAATTTAAAAAATGTGCCACCTTTCTGCATATTCTTAGGTTATAATTGGGTTATAGCTTTCATATGAAAGCTATAAATTAGTTTCGTAGTAGGGCTGAGTATGGGGAAAGGGGAAAGGGAGGGGAGGGGGGAGGATGGGTGGAGGGAGGGTAATTGGTGGGACCACACTTACAGTGCATCTTACAAGGGTACATGTGAAACTTAGTAAATGTAGAATATAAATGTCTTAACACGTGAAACTTAGTAAATGTAGAATATAAATGTCTTAACACAATTAACTAAGAAAATGCCAGGAAGGCTATGTTAACCAGCGTGATGAAAATATTTCAACTTGTGTATAAAACCAGTGTATGGTGCCCCATGATTGCATTAATATACACAGCTATGATTTAATTTTAAAAAAATGAAAAAAATAAAGAAATGTGCCACCTATGCCTATATTCTTAAGTGTTCTATTTAGAAAAGGATGGTGAATTTTATCAAATGCTATTTTTGCATTTATTGAGAGGATTGCTTTTATTTTTGTGTGTTTTATAAACAATTAAATTTATTCCATTCAAACTGGAAATTTAGTCTCATCTCTTGACAGCGGCATCTCATATCTTACTCAGATCAGTTCACTTTTCCCTTCACTGTGCTATGTGTAGTGTGTCCCATGTATGTATGTATCAAGTGCCAACCAGGGATGTAGGTCCCTCAATTTTATTATCTCCATTTTTGGCAGTTTGACCATCTCAGTTTCTGTTTTCATGTGTCTAGAAAGAGGGTATATTTTGCCCTGTTGCTTTAGCCACCCCATGTCAGGACACAACTATAAGCAACTATCAGGCCAAAGCTGCAAAGATGATAAACTCACTTTCTTATGGTTTTTTTCAGTTCCCTTCCGAAGTTTACCTGCCTATGTTTACTCTCCAGAGTCATAGGGAAGTTGTTTTTCGTATTCTGTTTACAATTTGTAGTAGTTACCTATGAGAAGGTTGGTCTTTTAAGAACTTAATCCATGATTACAGTAGAGGAAATTTTTTTTTTCTTAATGCTGGAGCATTTTTTCTTTTAAAAAAAAAGTTTCTTTCCTCTTTTCATTGTTTTCACTTCTTTGGGGCTTCCTATAGTACATATGGATAGATTTCCTTTCTCTTAATTCCTCCTTACCTATTCACTTTCTTTAATACTTCCTAATGTGCTTGTTCCATGTGAGATTCCTTTGCAGTTTGCGGCTTCATTCACTGGCTGTGCATAGATTACGTCTTCCTTTCCATGTCCATTACTAAACTTCTGCCACTACCTATCTTGAAGTATGTGAGGGGAAGGAAGTGAAAGAGTTTTCATCAGACTTGTGTAACTGGCTGTGGCTTAGTTTCTAGAATGTAAATGAACTAGAGTTCTAGTATTTTTTGCCAGGACAAAAGCTTATAATTAATGGTAAAAATCCAATAATTGTTATTTTTAGATAATCAATGTTTACATAGATCTATCCTCATGTTTATCAGTCTCTGCTTGCCCTTGTGTTTCAGTCCTTTCCTATAAGATCATATTCCTTTCTTAAAGAACATCACGTAGAAGCACTATTGGGGCAGATCTGTTTTTGTTTCCTTAACAGGGAACAGTCTTGAATAAAGTTTTTCTTTATTGAATAAAGAATAAAGTTTTTCTTTCTTGAATAGAGTTTTAGCTGACTTCAGGAGTGTATATTAATCAGTTTTCTCTCTCTATTTTGACTGGTTGAATACATAGTCTATCATGTTTTCACTTCCTTACACTGATGCCATCTTTGCGAAGTTTCTGGTCTTAAAAGAAAACTTATATTTCACTGTTGATCATGATGTTTGCTGTAGGTTTTTCATAAATGTTCTTTAACTGTAAAGACATTTCCTTCAATGGCTAGATTGCTAAGATTTTTTAAATTACATCACATGTTTTGTATTCACAAATATGAAATCATACATTTGTATATTATTAAAGTGTTTAACTACATCAATCAAATCCCAATTTTTTGTTAACTTTGAATTTCCTTTTTATATTAAACTAATCTTGTATTTTTTGGGGAAAAACAATTTAATCGTGGCACATAGCTTAATTCTGCTAAAATTTATCTACATATTTGAGTCTAACTTAAAAAATGAGGTAGATCATTAATTTTACTTTCTTTCAAAATCCCTCTGGTTTGGGTATCATAGTGTTTGGAAATTGTGCCCTCTTTTTCTGTTCTCTAGCAAGTTTTAGTGAGTTGGAATTCAAGTTTCTTGAAAGATTATTTTGGGGCCAGGTGTATTCTTAGTGGGAAGGTACAGAATACTCATTTTTAACAACTCCGTGCTTATAAAATTGTTTAACTTTTCTATTTCTTTCCTGGGTCAATTTTTATAAGTTTTAATTTTCTAATATTTACCCATTTCATATAAAGCTGTCAAGTTCATTGATGTAATTTTGCTCATAAAACAGATGCATCTTTCTATCTTCTGTTTAAACTCTGTTCTCTGTAGTTATGCCCTCATTTTTTATTCCTACATTTTACGTTGCCTACTCTTTTTACTTGATTGATTGATTTTTAATTTGGTGTTCACAAAGGACTAGATTTCACCTTTCTTTCTTTCAAATATTTTTCTATTTCATTACTCTCTCCCCTCCTCTCTCCCTCACACATCCACACACAAATACACACACAAGAAATCCATCTTTAATAGCTATTATAAAGCGTTCTGTGATTGGAAAAGGATGATTTTTAAAATATTATTCCTAACTGAATTGCATTAGCAATATAATGTTAAATTATTGAAACGTATTTTGGAGGGCGGTACGTGGAAGAAACAGGGAGTAACATGTCCGAGAACTAATTATCACTTCCTTGAATACGCACTGATGACTGTTCCATTTTAACATAAATTTCAGAACATATTAATGGAAGTATTTACCATAAAAATATCATTGCACGTTCACTTTGAAGATAAGTTTTATAATGTTTACATATGATAGTTAACCTTCCATTTAAATATATAGTTCATTCATGTTCACATTTTAAAAGCCTAGCTTAGCTAAATATCCAAGTTCATATCATGTATTTCAATATTCTCTTTATTATAATAGATAATTCACATAGAAGAATAAAAGTGAATATTGTGTTATTTTTATTAGTTTGCAAAGAAATGCTTATTAGACAGGTCTGTTGTGGACACCTATACAAAGCATTTTAAGTTTTCAAGTCCTTTGAAACTTTAACTGGCATATTAAGTGGTTTTGGCAACTAAGTTGAAAAAAATCTGACTCTTACCTGTGTAACCTATGGAGAGCATTTGTTTCTAACACGATGCCCCATCCTACCCCTTACAGTTAGCTTGGATGTCACAGCTCTAATGTCATATATCTGAGCTTTGTCAATTTTTAAGGTGAAAACAACCTATACCATTTCTTCAGCATTCTCTTTCCTTTTTGTGTGTGATATTTGGGTTGAACTCCTGAATTTGAGTGATTTTTAAGACCAAAGCTGTAGTTTGCTTATGATAAGATCCCTAGACCTACAGACAGAAAGGGTAAAAGAGATGTCTGTGTGAGATTTACTCTCTGTGATTATGCCTATCTTGAAAGGCTGCCAAGTTTGCTTTTAATGCTTTCAGTGCCTCAAGGGGGATCACTTAGAATACCTGCTGTTCTGAATAGTAGATGATGATGGAAGAGCAGGATTCAGACCACCAACAATGTTTAACAAGCAAATATCAGCACAAAACTAGGCCTAGAAGATTGGCTTTCAGTTTAATAGGCATTGATGATAAAACATCCTTGACAGAAAGGTCCTGGGGGTGAGGGATGAAAAACTTTTAGGAGCGAAAGTTCTCAGGTTGGAAATCTGTTAATTCAAATATAAACATATCCACAAAAGCACAGGAAAGACAATTGACCTCTGCTTATTTTCTAGGTAAATTTTTGGTAATGTTATATGCAAATAAAAGCATATTAGCTATACTAAATCATATCTCAATATCATAAGATATGTTTGTGTGACATTTTGAAATAGAAATAATTTCACTGCAGATAAAATAAAATAAATAAAATGTATCACTCTCTTATTACAGAGTACTGAACATTTTTTTTCTTTCAGGTTAATGTGAGGGTACAAATAACCAGGTCACAATATTTGAATTTGTTAGATAATGTCCATCTTCTAGTTGGGTCCCGCACCCAAAAGGTGTGGCATACACCCCTATGTTGTGCCCATTAAATGGGAGCAGACCAATCTCCGCCCTTCTTCCCTCTCCCTCCCTCAACTTAAGTTGAATTGAGTTTTGTTCCTATGTGGGTATGTATTAGTCACCTGGTTTCCTATTACTATTGCCTATATTGGATACTTCCTTCTCCATTCTTATAATACTTTACTAAGAAGAATGTGTTTCATCTCCATCCAGGTTAACACAATAGAGGTAATGTCATCACCTTTTGGTGGTTTAATAGTATTCTATGGTGTACATGGATTACAGTTTGTTAATCCATTCCTAAGTTGATGAGCATTTAGGTTGTATCCATATTTTGATGATTGTAAGGTGAGCTGAGATAAATAATCTACTGCAAATGTCTTTACGATAGAATGATTTATTTTTTTTTTTTCTTCTGGGTAGATTCTTAGTAGTGGGATTGCAGAGTCAAATGGTAGGTCTAATTTGAGTTCTTTGAGGATTCTCCATACTTCTTAATGAAGAGGTAGTGTTAGACCTACCAGCAGTGTAAAAGTGTTCTCCTCTCTCCACATCCACGTGAACATCTGCAACTTTGGGACTTTGTGATATGGGCTAATATTACTGGGGTTAGGTAATGTCTCAGAATAGTTTTGATTTGTATTTCTCTGATGATTAGGAACACTGAGCATTTTTCCATATGTTTGTTAGCCATTCATCTGTCTTCCTCAGAGAAGGTTCTGTTCATGTCTCTTACCCAATGATAGATGAAATTGTTGGGTCTTTTTTGTTGATGATTAATTTGAATTCTCTATAGATCCTTGTTATCAAGACTTTGTCAGATTTGTAGCATGCAAATATCTTTTCCCATTCTGAAAATTGTCTATTTCCTTTACTTTTTGTGTCCTTAGCTGTGCAGAAGTTTCTCAGTTTAACTAAGTCCCATTTGTATATTTTTGCTGTTGTTACAATTGCCACTGAAGTCTTTTTCATAAAATCTTTCCCCAGCCCAACATCCTCAGGAGGTTTTCCCACACTTTATTCTAGGAATTTTGTCATTTCGTGCTTTAGATTTTAATCTTCTGTCCATTTTGAGTCAATTTTTGTAAGTGGTGAAAGGTGTGGGTCCAGTTTCAGTCTTTTACATGTGATTATCCAGTTCTCCCAGCACCATTTACTGAATGGGGATTCTTTTCTCTAGTGTATGCTTTTGTTTGGTTTATCAAAGATCAGATAGCTCTAAGAGACTGGTTTCACCTCTTAGTTTTCTATTTGGTTCCAACTGTCTATGTGTCTGTTTTTGTGCCAGTACTGTGCCATTTTGATCACTGTAGACTTGGAATAGCCTGAAATCTGGTGGAGTGATGCCTCTGGTTTTGTTTTTATTACTAAAACTTGCCTTGGCTATATGGGGTTGTTTCCTGGTTTCATACGAAATACAGAACTATTTTTTCCAGTTTTTCAAAATATGATGTTGGTATTTTAATGGGGATTGCATATTACTGTAGATTGCTTTGGGTAGTATAGACATGTTATTAATGTTGATTCTACATGGATGGAGCTGGAACATATTCTTCTTAGCAAAGTATCTCAAGAATGGAAGAAAAAGTATCCAATGTACTCAGCCCTACTATGAAACTAATTTATAGCCTAAGAATATGGGGAAAGGGGAAAGGGATGGGAGGGGAGGGGAGGGGAGAGGATGGGTGGAGAGAGAGTAATTGGTGGGACCACACTTACGGTGCATCTTACAAGGGTACATGTGAAACTTACTAAATGTGGAATATAAATGTTTTAACACAATAACTAGGAAAAAACCAGAAAGGCTATGTTAACTAGTGTTATGAAAATATTTCAAATTGTATATAAAACCAGTGTGTGGTACCCCATGATTGCATTAATGTACACAGCTATGATATAATAAAAATAAATAAATATAATAATAACAATAACAATAATAATGTTGATTCTTCCCAACCAGGAGCATGGTATGTTCTTCCATTTGTTAATATCTTCTGCTATTTCTTTTCATAGGGTTTCATAATTCTCTTCATAGAGGTCTTTCACCTCTTTTGTTAGCTATATTCCTACATATTCTATTTTCTCTGAAGCTACTGTGAAGGGAATTGTGTCTTTGATTAGCTTCCTGACTTGCGTGTTATTTTACACCATAAGACATTATTTCTTTTTTCTTTTTCTTGTTGTTTTTTTTTTTTTTTTTTGAGACAGTCTCAAACTGTTGCACAGGGTAGAGTGTCATGGTGTCACAGCTCACAGCAACCTCAAACTCTTGGGCTTAAGTGATTGCCTCCCAAGTAGCTGGGACTACAGGCGCTCACCACAACACCAGGCTATTTGTTGTTGTTGTTGTTGTTGTTGTTGTTGTTGTTGTTGCAGTTGTCATTGTTGTTTTAGCAGGCCCAGGCCAGGTTTGAACCAGCCAGCCTGGGTGTATGTGGCCAACACCCTACCCACTACAAGCACAGCCATTTCTTGATCACTTCTAGGAGTCTTGTGGTTGAGTCCCTCGGGTTCTCTAAGTATAAGCTCCTGTCATCCGTGAAAAGTGAGAGTTTGACCCTATTTGGATGCTCTTTATAGCCTTCTCTTGCCTGATTGCATTGGCTAGAACTTCCAACACTATGTGAAGGGTAGTGGTGATAGAGAACATTCCTTGTCTGGTTCCAGTTCTGTGTGGAAAAGCTTTAAGTTTTACTACCTTCAGTATGATATTAGACATGGGTTTGTCATTGATGGCTTCAATCAGTTTTAGAAAAATGCCATCTTTGCCTATATTCTTCAGTGTTCTAGTTAGAAAAGGAAGCTGAATTTTATCAAATGCTTTTTCTGTATCCATTGAGAAGAGCATAATGGTCTTTGTTTTTGCTTCTATTGATATGGTGAATTACGTTTATGGATTTGCTTAAACCAGCCTTGCATTCCTGGGATGAAACCTACTTGGTCATGATGTATAATTTAATGTGTAGCTGTAATCTATTAGGATTTTATTCTGTATTTTTGCATCTATATTCATTAAGAAATTGGTCTGTAGTTCCCCTTTTTAGCTGGATCCTAGAGTATTGAATTTTATGAGCTTATCTACAGTTCAGAAATGTAAAAGATACTTTGGGAATTGCAACAAATTCAACATTAGAATTGTAACAGACCTATTTGAAATATTAGTTTAAATATATTCTTCTTAAGATATGTAATCTATTTGGGTCATAAGTTAACTTTAATTTTGCTATGATTTTGAGAGTAAGATTTCTAGAATAAACTTCCCCAAATAGCTTCTTATGAACCTGCTGGTTGTCAAATGTTGAGTGGATTCTTTTCTCCACCAATACAGATTCCCTTGCCCTTCCTGGTTCTTCTATCCTTTTAGTATTGTTCTTCACTCTGCCCTTCTGTTTTGTCCTACTCCCCCTTACACTGGTCTTCTCACCTGTTCATACACCTGTTCATAACTATGTTTTTCATATTGCCACCTCTTCTACAGGTGTCTAGATAGGTAGTAACATAGTCATTGTTACTGTAGATTAATACTCTACTTACCTTTAAATGTACCTTATGAATTTCATATTTCTAACAATATGCTTCTATCTATAAATTTCAATCTTTTGCTATTTCTTACAGAAATAGAAAGTCTTACAAATGTGTCAGCTGGCCTTTTTATACCTGAGTCTCTGGACTGGCCACAATTATAGCTGTGGTTAAGGTTTTAACAATCTTTCCTCTTGCGTTACCTCACACTTTTCGTATTGTTACAATATCTCAGCTGCTTTATCTCAGTACTGTTTTAGTCCCTTTAACATTCCCCCCCAGATTTCACCTTACTTCAAAGACCTATAACACATTCATACCAAAGTATGAATTACTGGTGACAATCTATAGAAACATACACTCTAAGAGTTGTATTGTGTCAGAGGTTAGGCCTGTATGATGAACTAATGAATTTTAGCATAAAGCAAAGAATAAATGAAGATAGATTTTAGCGCAGGAGGCGCTGCATTTACCCTACAAGCACAAAGATTCATTCTTCCAGCCTACTTTATATCATGGTATAACTAATGACTTTTAGCTTAAATTTTTCTTTTTTATCTACATAATCTGCATAAGCATGTGTGTTGTTTTCAAAATTTGCAAAAAAATTAATTTCACTGGGTTTTGTATTGTTAACTGTCAATTTTCCCATCACTAAAAATAAGCCATATACTATTTCCAGTTCTAAGATTAATATTAAAAGTATCTGAAGCATATTTTTCTTCTGTTATTGTTTCATAATAGCTCTCTCAAAAATGATTGGCTTACCCTCAAAAATATGACACCTTCCCCTTGTTGGTCATTGCATCCTTCTTTTCAGCACGTTATTTGCACAGGATTGTGGTGCAAGGTAGAGGGCGAGAAAGAATGTAGAACCAAACTAGATCCACCAATGGATGGAACTGATTGTGACCCTGGTAAGGTAAGTCTTTTGTGTCACCTGAATTTAATAAGAATGCTATTGCATTTTCTTGTGCCAATTACATATGGATCCATTTTAACGTTGATGGAATGATTTCAGTATATACATAAATACTAGCATTTCATCCATGCTAACTTTTATATATATTTTTTAAACCCATGGTATTTTGTTAATATCAACATAGTGGTTTTTAAGTTGTTGTTGATTACCTACAGAGTAAGGTACCAGTACTATTGTAACAAAAAAAAAGCTGAATTTATTTATTTTACATTTTAAATTAAACAAATGTAAAATAAGCACAAATAATAGCCAAAGTGATAAAACAATTTCTCAGAACCCATGAATCCTTTCAAGTAAAATATTGTCTCAGGGGAGCAACTGATCAAAATTTTTTCTCATTAATGTCAATGTCACAAATTTGTAGGTTAGCAAATATTCATCTATGTAGTTTAATTTACTGTGGTTCATAAGGACATAGGAATTAATTACTATACATTTCCAGATCAAAATTATTGCTACTGCAAATTAATTTTCCTTCAAGGATTTTAAGTAGATGGATCTTATATGTATTTATAATATGCTTAGTTTAATCAAATATAGGAAGTCAATAATTTACTAATTTGGATGCTATGAAGGGAAAGCAGAATGGTGATCACTCATTTTACATATTAATTGTATGATCAGAAGATCAGAAAGCTTGCCTCTGAAGATCGTGAGTGTTTATTACATTTGAAAATAAACAGTAAAGAATCTTTACGTTACTTCAGTTCATTTCTTGAGGAAAAAAATGTGGTATGTTAGTTAAAAAAAAACATTCATTTGAAAAATGGAAGGAAATCTAGAAAATATACTTTTAGAAAATTGTTCTACACACGGATATACACAATCACATTCACACACACACACAAAGACGCTTATGTAAGGATGAAGTTTGCAATGGTGAAAATGGGAGAAAACAAAAATATCCGTCAGGAGGAATGATTACAGTGTAGTTATTAAAAAACAAGTAGACACATAAATATTAATATGAATAGATTTACAAGACATGGCTGTTAATACATAAGCATGTGTAAAACTGATACTTTATAATACATTATGAATTTAAGGAAAATGAAAACACACATAGTATATATTTTTAAGCTCAAAGAACAACGATTGAAAATATAAACTCCAAACTGTAAGTAGTAGTTACCTTTTGGGAAGGAAGTGAAATTGATGAATGGGGGTAGGGCAGTGGGAGGGTAAATGTTACTTTTCTGCAGACATTTCTGGATTATTTGACATAATCATGTAGCCATTTATTACTTCTATAATTTCTTTAATTATAAAAAGAAAAAAAGTACAAATCGTTTTAAATCCAAAGTATAAAAAAGGACTAGAAATGTTTTATCAGTTTCAACTATCAATAAGAAAATCGTTCCTCGGAGGGAACATCTGTGAAATAGCTGTCAGTTGTGTACAGATTGTGCCAAATATTTTTCTATGAGCTTAAATGGAGCATCAGAATTTGAATCTGTTTTAGTTTTTAAATTATACACAGAAGTGTAACAATGTGTGTATATCAGGCAAACCGCAAAATATTATGCTGAATAATTTATTGCTTGAATCTTAAAACTCTGAACCACCAATAATTTTCATCATCCCTGAAACACAAAAGCAGTAATACTCGGAGATAAGCAAACATTCTGCTGTGAGTCCTCAAACATCACATAACCATTCATCTTACTTAGTTCTTCTTTAGCAGTATAAAATCTCTTCATTCTTATGTTCTGGCATCTTAAATATTTTATACTATTATATTTTTCCTACCCATGTTTATGAGAATAATTTGCATTCATGAGAGCTCTAAAATAAACTTTTTTTTTTATCAGCGATCAAAACTGTAAATACTCATCAAAAATAAAATGTTTTATTTCCCTGTAATCATAGTAATGATACTCTTTTAGAGGTTCTATCGTGTTTTGTACATTGAAATAACTGATGAACCTCTCAGTTTTTCAGGCCATGTGAGTTCCATCAAATATCCATCTGTTCCAGCTGTTGAAGGAGCCATCATGAAAGTAGCTTCCAACAGTTTGCTGTTGTGTGCTGTAGTGCTAAAATATCTGAATGCTTGCAACCTTGCACTAGACACTGCTGGCTTGGTATATTGCAAACCAAGAAACAAAGCTTCGGATTCTGTCATTTATAATACTCTGGTGATGTTACTGTAGTTCATCTAAGAGTATATAGTTAAGTCTGAGAAAGGGCCTATAGAATTCAGTGATTGAGATGATTTTGAAGATAGAGCTTTACATGCTATTTATAAATAATATTTTCTGTTTTCTTTATTGACGTTTTCTATTTCTACTGTCAGTTTAGTAACATTTAAATCATTTTTAAATTTATAATACAAAAAATATGGATTTATATTTCACAGAAATTAAAAAAACTGGTAAATATATCTATATTGTCTATATAGTATTTGATAGGAATGGGAAGAAGAGAAAACAAAAATAAATACCGATTTAATAGAAATTTAGACAGGTCAGAAGTTTTCTACGTAATATGCTTAATTGTCTGCTTCTTAAATTGGGATCCTTGACATGACCATCATATCTTGTCATGGGAAGTAACGGAGACTGTAGTAAGCTAACAGTTGTCATGTGCATTTGCAGAGAGCTTCTTGCCTTTTTTCCTCTTCTTTGCTCTTCTACAAGGTATATACAAGATTTGATCCGAGAATGATCAGGCTTCTGTGACATTTTCAGGGATCTCTTTCAATGACACGATTTCATGAACTTCTTAGACATGTCCACTTAAAAATTCAGGAAAATATAAACATAATCTGTTTTTTGTTTTTTTTTTTCCTAAGGGCGGGTACATTTCCAGAAACAGTCTATATTTTCCTTTGGCACTTTTATAATTCAGGCTGAACTAGTAGACAGGTTTTGAGTGTTTTAAACCCTGTGTAATATCTTTTTTTAGACCCAAAAATGCAAATGTTGTTATGGATCAGAGCATACTTCTGGCAAGTATCATTAAAATCTTTTTATATGTGAATCCAATAAAATGTATTGTATAATCATTCAAATGAAACATTTAACCCTTACCTCAATGTTGAGGCATAGCACCAGCTGAAGACACAAAAGCAGGATCCTGTAGTTTGTTTCATTCAGAGTTGCAAAATTACAAACTTTAAGCATTTATTCTCTTTCTTTAAATTTTACTGATTTCTGTATGCAAATTAGCTCATTTCTTTTCATCTGCCAGGTGTGATTTAGTTTGTATGATGTACAAGTATGGGTGCCATTCCTCCCAGAATATTTTTACAAGTAGGCTGCTATGAATTCCAGCCCCAGTCTTTCAATGCCAGCTTGTTGCTAAATTGGTAAAAAGCTATGACCTGGACTCTGGGAAAAATAAACACCCTTCAAGTAGGCCAAAACAATGAGACCAATTCCAGTCTGACTGCTTTCTTATTGGATTTTCCCCCATGATTGGCATAACATTGTTAAGAACTTAAAACAAGTAAGTATTATAAAAGTTTCACATTTTTTTCCCTTGATTTCCAATTTTTAGACTGTGTCTTTGTACATACTTCAATTTTAATTAATTAATACCAACTCAACAGTATATTGATTCACTGTTGAGTTGGTGAGGTTAACTTTGTCTTTCAAACTTAGATTTAATATGTTTTGAGTCTAAAAGAGGTTGAATTTCAATGTTGACATTATTTTTAAAAAACTACAGGGGCCATTTATTTTTTCATGAGACAGAGTCTCACTTTGTTGCTCTTGGTAGAGTATACTAGCATCATAGCTCACATCAACCTCAATCCCTCAATCTCTTGGGCTCAAGTGATTCTCTCATCTCCGCCTCCTAAGTAGCTGGAACTACAGGTGCTCGTCACAACACCCAGCTATTTTTAGAGACAGAGTCTAGCTCTTGCTCAGGCTGGTTTTGAACCTGTGAGCTCAGGCAATCCACCTGCCTCGACCTCCCAGAGTGCTAGGATTACAGGCGTGAGCCACCACGCCCCGCCAATTTTTTTTTATTACATATAAAAGTAAAGTATTAACTGAGCCCAGACAAAACCACATAGCATACTCTTCTAAATTCTCCTTTCTAACAACAATAGTAAAAACATATATTCATGTTTAAAATAAAACAAATTATAAATCTGTTAGTAAAGATCAGAGTGAACAAAATTTTGGCTAGATTTCTGAAAACTATTGTTGATAACATTAACATCATGATACCTATAATAATTTGCTCTCCTTATTATTTAGTTAATCTATATTAGATTCTTAGCGTGTTCTCTGAATTGTGCTTAGTGTTTCATTGAACCCCTGCAGAAGGTCTGCTCAGTAACTACAATTATCCTTCACATTTTGAAAATGAGCAAGCTACGTTTCAGAGCATTTCTGTGATTTCCTCATAGTCCTATTTAAATCATGTGACCCTTGAGTGCAAGTTTAGATCTAGAAGGATCACTAGTCTAAATGTTCCTAATCATTACTTATTATTCTCAACATGATTTTGTTCTCTTAAACTTGTTTCCTATAAGTATTACTACTCTGATTTTCAAGAATAAGGATAATTTTTAACCATCTGTCTGCTGATCCAAGCAGTTGTTCCTGAGTGATCATAGAAACAGCTTCACAGGTTGTTGTTTTTTTTTTTTTTTTTTAAGTTAATAAAAAAAAAATTGAAAAGATAATGACTTACTCCTTTCTTTCCTTTCCCATTATCTTTCCCAGTTCTCCAATCAGCTACCGAATCATGGGGAGGAGGATGACAGTATCAGCATCTAATCGCCCAAGTCTTTTAAACAAATCTTGGCTTTCAGAAGAAAGCTTGCTATCGTATTAGTGGTTGAACTCGACGGAAATACGTTCCGAAATAAAAATAGTATAAAGGGAGGTGCTAAAATTGAATCTTTTTTTCTTTTTTATTACAAGGAGAAAGAGTACCCTGAATGCCTGGCATTTCAAATCAAAAGTGCTAAAATTTCTGCTTGGGCATGGTTATAGAAGTACATTTATCTCTTGTTTTCCTTTCTCATATATAACTCAGTACTTTTTCCCTGTTCCTTTAAATGACAACCTGCTTCTAAGAATGTACTAACGTTTTTCTTTTCCGTTCTCAAATTCCCTCCCCATCATCTTTGGCCTGTCTCCCTTACACCGTCCATGCACTGATTTCTCAGGGCTAGATTCATAAATACCTGTGCACTGCTTTCACGATGAGACGGTATGACGGATGAGATACAAGGACTGTGAGAACAGGACCGTTATATGACTAAGACAACAAACAAGTGCCAACTTTATTTTTGGTCTTTTAAAATTCTGCGTGTTTTGGGCTCTGGTAGACTTGATTATAACTGCAATTCCAGTGACTGTATAGACCAGTGAATGATTTTCAGTTGTGCCCCGATTTGTTCACCTAAGACATAACTTTTGGAATAGTGGTGTAAGGCTGGAGAGTGTACCAGCAGGACCTCAGCACCCGAACACCTGGCTGGAGAGTGGAGCCTGTGGAGTCCCTGTAGCCGAACTTGCAGTTCTGGGACCAGCAGTCGAGAGCGCAGATGTCCTGGGTAAACTCAAAGTTCCTGGCCTGGGGGAGGTGGGGGAGGGCACTTTGTTGTTGTTCAGTTTTGAAATGCAAAAGTTTTATTGATAGAACATTTGGGGAAGCAAAACTCTACTCCACGCTGGAAAACGGAAAGTTTCCTTAAATTATTTATTTTTACATAAAAATTGTCTTGAAGAAGAAAATAAACACCAACCCTTCTAAGAATAAATAAGGAAAACTACAAACAGTAATTTCTTTTTTTTTTTTATTTTTTTTTTATTGTTGGGGATTCATTGAGGGTACAATAAGCCAGTTACACTGATTGCAATTGTTAGGCAAAGTCCCTCTTGCAATCATGTCTTGAGTAAATCAAATGAAACATATTTAAAAGAGCAGGAGATAGATATCAAAAAAATTAAATGAGTCTCAGCGCCTGTAGCTCAGCAGTTAGGGTGCTGGCCACGTACACTGAGGCTAGGGGATTTGAGCCCAAGGCCTGGTCCGCCAAACAACCATGACAACTACAACAAAAAATAGCCAGGCGTTGTGGCCGGAACCTGTACTCCCAGCTACTTGGGAGGCTGAGGCAAGAGAATCACTTAAGCCCAAGGGTTTGAGGTTGCTGTGAACTGTGACGCCATAGCACTCTATCCAGGGTGACATGGTGAGAATCTGTCTCAAAAATTGAAAAAAAGAAAAAATTAAATGAACATTTAAAAGAACTGTGAGAAGAGCAGGAAGATGATAGGACTTCAGAAAGAATGAGGATGAGAACAAAATTAATGGTAAGAAAAGCTAAAACCCATAAAAACCAAAAACTTGCAAAGCCCATGTACAAATAGGGATCATTACAAGATCAGCTTGTTCAGCCCCATCATTTCTAAAAGGACGCTAGGGAAGTGTGAGAAACATCATTTCAGCTGGAGTGCTGTAACTATAGGGGTGGAGCTCAATGACACAGTTAGTTCCATCACAAGCAGTTTTAAAGAATTTATATGAAAATATTTCCTCAGTGATACTAAGAACCAAACTTCTTCATGAGAATCTGAAGACTTTCTCTTTTGTCTCCCGCCTCTTCCCTTCCCTCCTCCATATTCATAGCAAATTGGCTCTGATTCCTCATGTATTTTGGAAGGCACAAGGAACAAGAATTAGAACAAAATATATAGTTTTTTACAAAACAAACATATGGATTTCCTGCTTCTACAATCATTTAATGTGTCCAACTTCTCAAAAGTAGATATAACATAAAGGATTACACATTAATAATAGAATGATTTTTAATTAAAAATGGATAGTTAATATTTTTAAAAAAGAAGATAAAAATGACTATTTATACTATCTTTTCTAGGTTAGGTTCTGAAGAGAGGGATTGTAATGGTCCCAGAAAACAATACAGAATATGTGAGAATCCACCTTGTCCTGCAGGTTTGCCTGGATTCAGAGACTGGCAATGTCAGGCCTATAGTGTTAGAACTTCGTACTCAAAGCAAGTTCTTCAGTGGCAAGCTGTCTTGGATGAAGGTATGACCAACCAAGTCACCGCCATCTTTTTTTTTTTTTCATGGAGATTGTTTTGTTGTTGTTGTTTTGTGTTGTTTTATTTCAGATTAATATGAGGTACACATGATCGGGTTACACTGTTTGTATTTGTAAGGGTAAAGTCTGAGTTTTACCACCATCTTAATTAAGTCCATCTAGGTTTGCAAAATGTCTTACAATCATGAAGTTATTTTATGGATTATTTTCCAAATATTTATGAACTTCATTTCTTTCTGCCTTTACTTCTAACAACCACGAGCACTGACAAAAATATATTTTAAAAAATATGAAATAATACTAACGTACCTGTTAGAACTAGTAACATTAAATAATAGGGATAACACCACATACTGATGAGGACGGGGAGGACATTACTGGTAGGAATGTAAAATTGGGCAGCCACCTTGAAAATAGTTTGTCAGTTCCTTAAATCATCAAAAATGAACTTACTATATACAATGTGAAAACTGAACTCCTGAGTGATGGTGGACAACTATTCAGTAATAAACAGAAACAAACTTTTGACACAGGCCACAACTTGATGGATCTCAGAAAATTATGCAGAATGAAAATGTCAATGTCAAAATGTCACATGTTTGTGATTCCATGTGGTAAATGTGACAATGTTATAGAGATGAAAGTGTGACAGTTATAGAGATGAAAATTTAATTAGTAATCACAGGTGTTGGGGATGCTGGTACTGATGGGTAAGATCTTCATGCTGATGGAATGATGTGATATCTTGACCGCAGCAATGGTTGCACAAATCTGCCATAAAATGGCATGAAACTATACACACATGTACCAATGCCAATTTCCTGGTTTGTTGTTGTATTATCATTACTAAAGTGTCACCATGTTGGACACTGAATTAAGGGTAAATGGGCCCTCTGTTTACTAATTTTGTAACTTCCTGTAAATCTTTACTTTAAAATAAGAAGTTCTAAGAAGATTATATGCTGTCTTATTAGTTAGGAGTGATAATACTTGCCTCTGGTGAGTGGGCCGTGGGTTTGAGTTACAGTTATCAAAAGTGGCGATAGGTTCTCTGAGTTAGTTGGCCCTGATGCCGCTAGTCCCTCTTCTATTTCTTGAGCTTTCCATTATTCTAGTAACACTTTTGTCAGCAACCTGAACTCCACTGCACCTCAATGTCGCTGCATCCAGCTGATGAAACCCTTCTCCCAGTGTAGCATCTGCATACAAGCAGTAATGGAAGCAGCCAAACAACAGGGCAGATTGTCCCACTAAGAATGGGGAAAAATATAGCAGGCATCATATGGCTGCCTTCTTATCTCCTACATTAAAACACTTCAGTCCAATGTAAGTCACTCCATCTGCTTTCTCCTATATATCAGAATTGTAATCCTCCTTGCCAAAGCCAGTCTCTCCACCTGTGCCCGGCATGCCATCCGCATCTTCCTTCTTCAGATATCTTCCTGATTATCCCTCTTTCTCTTGTATAATCTCTTCTATGTTGTATCATTCACATTCAGTTTTCTAACATATTTAGGATTCTTCCACTCAGCCACACAAGCCTTCCCTGGAGCTCATAGCCACCTTGAACTTTCCTTTCCTCAAACCCCATTTCCCAGTTTTTTTGTTTCCTTCCCTCTAAGATAGATTCCACCAAGCAAATCTCCCACACTGTCATCAAGGAGTCTCGTGGAAAGTAAACCTAATGAATAGTTTCCCATGTTCTTCTTACTTCATAGTTTCCCATGTCTACATGTCAAGTAGACATGGTTGACCATCCATCTGATCTTGAAACACTCACGTGCTCAAATTTCCATGGCACAATAAAGACCTGGCTTTCCTACTAAATCTCTGTCACATTCTTCTGCCTAACCCGGGTGCTATTTTGTTTTTACTCTATATTTTCTTCTTAGGTGGTCTCATCTATTCCCATGACTTCAGATATACTATAAAAGTAACTCATGAATTTATGTCTTCAGCCAGATTTTTCATTTGAGCTCTAAACTCATATGTACAACTGCCCGCTTGATACATAGTATAGTCACTTGAGTATCTGCAAATTTAAGACCACACTCATGATCTGAACCCTCCTTTTTCATGTTCATCTGATACTCCTGAGTGTCTCCCATCTCAGTGAAGGTAATACTAACTTTTCAGTTGCCCATACTTAATTACCAGGCTTGTCAGGGTGTCGCTGTATCCTGCCCTCTTCAACTTCTCCTGTTCATCTCCCTTGTTGCCTTTTGTAGTCTCCAGTAGGGCCTGGCCAACTTCCATTCCAGCCCTCAGATACATCTGCCCACTGATTTCTGGGCCCTTACACCATCTAGTTTCTTGGCATTATAATTTTTTCTTCTCAAGCTTTGATCTTTCTCTCTACTTATTTACCTTGAAAACTTCTACTGATTTTTGGACTCAGTTCCTCTAGGAAAAAAGAATTCATCATATCTTCCATATTGGGTATGTGCCCCTTCTAAGTACCCCACAAATACCCGATAATAAGCACATTTTAGTGTGCCTGTATTCTCTCAAATTCCTCATGTACCATCTGGTGTGTATTATGCTTCTGATAAATATTTGCTAAATAAATTCCAATATACATATCTTTTTATTATAACAATATACTCAGTATGACTATTCACATCATGAAAATCATCACTTGGTTATTTGAGTATTAATTTATCTCTACTTATAAATGGCTGTGACAATTAACAATGTTAAGTTCATTTGAAACCTATTTAGTTGCATGTGAAATAAGAGATAGAAAACAGATTTTCTCCAGATTAAAAGAAAATCAGATTTGGATGAGTATCAATTTAGAGCATTAAGGTTGTTGTAAATCACTATTAGGAAAGTTCTCTACTCTTAGAAAGTGATGTTTCTCATCAAAATGATCTGCTATAGCTATTTATATAATTAGCACACTAGCATTTTTGATAATTTTGCAGCACATATCAATCAAATCAGTCTGTATGATGGATAAAATAGCCAGCTAGCCTGCTCGTATTTACAGCACTGAAATTAAAATATGTGATTAAAAAAAAAATCTCAAGTCTTAATAACATATGACACCTTAAAATGCAAGTGGTTGTATCAGTTATTCATATATGATAAATGAAGCTGTGCTTAGAAGAATTAAATATAGACTATCAATGCAGTAGTGAACATTTATTTTTAGAGAAAAAAGATGGATGGATTCATCATTCAGGTATTTCATATACTCTGAGTGTACTGCAATTTGGCTGAAATCCATGTCTAATGCATATCTTGGAAAGGGTTGGTCTCTTAAATCAAGACAGAACCTCTCGGCCAAGTATGGCATGTTACATGGACCACTACAGTGTCACAGTCCTGGGGACATACTCCCGGAAGGAAGATTGGTATCGAATGTTTATGTCATCTGTAAAGCTAAAGTAAGCAGAGTGCCTCGGCAATAATGTTATAAAAGGAGAAATAAAAATTTTTTTATCTGAATTCTTGCTTGGAATGTGTATGGAATTTTCTTGGAGACTAACTCCTTTCTACATTATACGTATGTCTGGTTTGCTCCTCTCTTCAAGGAAAACTCCAGAAAGAGAATTACATATACCTCTTTTCAAGTGTTGCAATTACAGCAGCTGTTTTTCAGTCCAAAGATATGACATAGTAAGCAGTCACTGAATAAACATAACCTACTTTGAGGTGTGAGAGCACACTGAAATGCTTTATTGCAGCTTGTAATGGCATCTTCAAGGAAAATTTCAAAACCATGCACATGAAAGGCCATGTTCCAACTCCCCAAAATTGTTCAAAGTAGTATTCAGAAGCCACATGCGAAAACTGTTTGAAATGTTCAATTCTGAAGGCTCATTTAACTGTCTGTCTTCGCTTTGCAAAGTGATACCCTATTTCTTGCCCCTGGCTGTTATTTGGTATTTATAGAATCCCATCAGCTTATGTGGAACTTTACTGAAGACATAAGGGAAGATCAGTGTCAGAGACTATAAACTATTTTCCATTCTATTAGACAAGCTTAATAAATAGCAAAGGACTTGACTGGTGTCAAGCCAGTGGAGTAGTGATGTAGCCCGGAAGTAACTCTGAAATTTCAGATTTGGATAATTGTCCTACTGGTGTTACCAAATACTACAGCTCCTCTGTAGAGGCTTAGATATAGAAACAGCACTTTAAAAATATCTTCCCACTTTTTGAACCTAAGAGGCAAGTGTTTTAACCCCAACCACCCTACTTTATTTCTCAGTGAGGCACTTAAGACTGCTAGCCATTCAAGAATTCTTTAGAGCAATGATTCTCAACCTTCCCAATGCCTCCTAATGCCGTGACCCTTTAATACAGTTCCTCATGTTGTGGTGACCCCCAACCATAAAATTGTTTTCGTTGCCACTTCATAACTGTAATTTTCCTACTGTTATGAATCGTAATGTAAATATCTGATATGCAGGATGTATTTTCATTGTTACAAAGGGGTCATGACCCAAAGGTAGAGAATCGCTGCTTTAGATGGAATGATTTTCCCCTAGATATTATATGCACTTGCAAGGATATTATATCTATTATACGCAAGTGCATATAATATCTAGGGTTGTGTCCTCACTAGCCAAGGGTTGTGACCTCATTAGCACATTAGCAACTGCACAGAACAATGGATTCTCATGGGATTGTACTGCATTTCAAAACATCCTACTGACAGAAAATCTTGTAAGATTTGCTTGTCTTACGGGTTCTTCCTTCTCCCTTCAATAATTTTTCAATTAGAAAATGCCAATAGCATTAGTTAAAAAGTGAGTGTATTGAAATTTAGAAATAAGACATATAAACCATCAAAGAAGATTTCTTAGAGAAAGTAAATGTTACCTAGAACGTAAAAATAGGTGGGATTCTGATATATACTTAAAATAGAAATGATTTCAAAAGGTCTGAGCAAAAAATTGGAGTATGCGAAATATTTTTCAGAAATGATTGGCCTGTGTGTGGTAGAAGTTGTGTGCCAGAAAATAATAAATGATGTATTTTGAAAATAAGTCGAAGCCAATTTCTTAAGAAAGATTAATATTCACTGGGTACCTATAGTAATTTCCTCACTATGCAGCACCCGTGGGGACTGGTAGGTTCAGATAAATGTAGTTTCTTATTACCTGAGAGTTACTGTTAAAAATAGGCCTAACTGGGCGGCACCTATGGCTCAAAGAGGTAGGGCACTGGCCCTATATGCCGAAGGTGGTGGGTTCAAACCCAGCCCCGGCCAAAAACTGCAAAAAAAAAAAATAAATAAAATAGGCCTAACTAATTCTATACCTCATGCTATCCGTACCATAAACTCTGTGTTAAATGGATATTAATATTAGAATACACTAATTGAAAGAAAATTAAGACGAATAAAGACAAACTTCACTACTGTAGCACAGTTTGCTGTTTTATAAAACAGCTTTGTAAATGCAGTGCACAGTTTTAGTGACACAGCAGTCAACACGCTTTTCTACTTCACTACCATTTTTTTTACCTTCAGGGAGCACATGTTAACACTTAGAACTGTTATGGACAGCACCTGGGAGTGCAGGAATGAGGCATGAAGCTTGGCTGACTGCACAGAGAACAAAGTTTAAACTTCGACTTTTTTTTTTTTTTTTTTGGCTGGGTCACATGCTAGTTGCTTGAGAGTGACAGTTTAAGTTCTGGATAATGGTGACTTTACTATAATATTTTTTCAGGCATCTCATTATTACTCAGAATAACTCTAATATTACATTACTCAGTTAGCATTGAATCGAAGTTTTACTCAATAACCATTCTGAAAAATAAAGCTTAAGGTAAAAGTATGAATGAAGTAATTTTTATTTTTTCATTTCTTTTTATCCACTTTGTATGTAGAAAAACCATGTGCCTTGTTTTGCAATCCTGTTGGAAAAGAACAGCCTGTTCTTTTATCAGAAAAAGTGATGGATGGAACTTCTTGTGGACATCAGGGATCAGATATCTGTGCAAATGGAAGGTGCCAGGTAAGACATTCCAAAAGGGAGAATTTGTATGTTGGTGGAGGATTGTGGGCGCACTGAATAGTTTTATAGTATAGCAGAGAGCTTTAGACTAAGATTCAAAATATGCCAGTATAGTCCTGCCTTGACTGTGACCTTGAGCAAGTCTGATCTATTTTGAAACTCCATTTCTTCATCTGTGTAATGACAGATTTGGACTAGGAAATTCATAAAGTCTTAGCTGATAGAATCTGAGATTCTGATTGTGTGTGTTTCTCTCTCTCTCTCTCTCACACACACACACACACACACACACACACATATATATATATTTTTTACAGGACTAAAATTGGAATACTTTGAGCATTTTATGTCAAAACATTCCAGACCAAAAACTCAAGCACTCTAGTTCTCCATGTTGTGTATCCAAGATTGAGCCGTGAGGCAAAAACCTATAAAATCAGTCTTATTATTCATATTCAAAGATTATCAACATACTTAAATGATTTTAAATGCATATTCATCTTTCTTATAATACATATTTTATTTGCTTTTCTCTTTTAAAAAATATTTTATATTTATGTGGATTCGTGTACTCTCCTTTCTCTTTAAAAAAATAAAATTTCTGGTAAAGTGCATATGAAAAGCGTAAAGAAAGATCAAAGGCTGGAACTTAAAAGTTGTTAGTTATAGTTCTGCTACTGTCTGAAGTAAGCTGACTTAGGAGATTAATATACAGGACATTAATTCCGAGTGTTTTCATGATCAGCATATGTGGAGGAGGGGAAAGAGGCAGGATTGGGTACAGGGAGACCCCTCTGTGACGACAGAGCTGTCACAGGCCTTGGATGGGCTTGTGTGGAGCTCTCAAACTGGTGTGAGTCTTCATAGTTGTCCCCACGTAGAATGAGGACATCAGGCCTTTATACCCTCAGCATCTGCTAGTGTCTGGATGCAGGCTGCTCCAGGAAGTGGATATGACCTTGGAAAGGCAGTTTTCTTTAGGCTAGATGATTTCTGACAAAATTTCCAGAAGTAGGAGAGAATTAAAAGTTTGAACAAGTAAAGAAGTTGCTGAGTAGAGCAGCCCTGAATCCATGATAGCCATGAATAAACCGTGTTTTGGGGCAAATCACTATATGTGTGTGTGTCTGAGTGTGTGTGTGTGCGTGTATAGCTCTTTTAGCTATATGCTATACGTGGTGTCCATAAAGTTCATGTGCGATTTACAATGTAAACCTATTTTAAGTTGCACACAAACATTATGAAACTTTATGGACACCCTGTATGTGTGTGTGTGTGTATATATATATGTGTGTGTGTGCACACATATATGTGTATTAATTAATCTATGAAATAAAATGAAATAAAGTTGTTAGACCAATGGTCATTGACTTCGTGCTATATGCTATATACGCTCCTTTGAGAATTTTTTTGTTTGTCTGTTTTTTGTTTTTTTGGAGATAGGCTCTTGTTCTGTCCCTCAGGCTGGAGTGCACTGGCATGATCACAGCTCACTACAGCCTCAAACTCCTGGGCTCAAACAAGCCTCCTGCCTGAGGCTACCAGGACTATAGGTATTTGCCATGTCACCCGGCTAATTTTTTAATCTTTTATAGAGATAGGCTCTCACTATGTTACCCAGGCTGGTCTTGAACTCCCTCAAGAGATCCTCCCAGGTTGGCAGAGATTACCAACATGAGCCACTGTGACTGGCTTCCTTTGAGAATTTGACAAAAAAAGTTTCCCTAGAAAAAACGTACATGTGCATGTGCACACACACACACACAGGTGTCAAATTTTGAAAACTAATTACAAGCTGTGGATGGAGTAATCTATGGTCCAACAGAAGTGTGCGGACTTCTGGGTAAGAAGCTGAGAATAACAAGAAACTTAAATGCTTTCCCAGCTTTAAGATTCTGTATTTTGCCAGAATGCTGTGAAGTTTCAAGCATAGACTCATGTAAAACGACCGGCATAAGAAGCAGTCTTATGCTTACATATTAGTAGTCCTCATTCTTTAACAGAATAAGACAGTATTCTGTTACCAAAATGTAATTTTTCATTTACTTATAGAAATTATCATAGGTATTTTAGCTCCACATGTTTTTTTTTTTTCACAAGTATTCATTGTGCAAGTAAAGCTTTTATCTTTATCTTATTATTATAGGTAAATCTGTTAGATTAGTATATGCCTTAAATGAATTTATTTTTCCAAAAATTATTTTTTTAACTGCATATGCCAATATAAGAGCATTAAGTGGAATGCTTTTCACTTAGCAGTACTAGGTAAGACAAATCTTCTACAGAGTCCTCAGCTAGACATTAAAATTACAGCAACAATGACAAAATATTCTTTACAAATGCTATCTGAACATGATGCTTATAATTAGAATTCTCAGAAGGGATTGTGACTGCTGGTAGCATTAGGATACTTTAAGATTATGGCTTTTTAATTAAAGTGGTTTATCAGTCTTTTGATATGATTTAAAACATGCCTTTACCCCCTCTGAAGCCCCTCTGTAAATTGGGGATTTGACTAGGTTGTTTTGTTTTATCACACAATGTATAGCACAAAAGCTGAATATAGAATTCCAGTTCTGGTATATGGAGAGCAATTGAAAACACATAGCTTTCGGGCGGTGCCTGTGGCTCAGCAGGTAGGGCGCCGGTCCCATATGCCAGAGGTGGCGGGTTCAAGCCCAGCCCCGGCCAAAAAAAAAAAAAAGAAAACACATAGCTTTCTCCAGTGACCCCAGCTTGGCTCAGTGAAGTTTCTGTAGGCTCCATCCTTATGAGCATGTTACTTGCCTATCTCCAGCATGACTGTGGCATGTCAGGGACCTGCCACCAGTGAAATGGCATTGCCTCTTCAAGGTAATTCATCCACCCCTTTTTGGATTTATGTGGGACTATTCTGATATATGTGGATACTTGAAACTACTACTACTTATTTTACTTAAAAAATATGATTATTGAACTCTAGTATATGTCTGTCCCTAACTTGAATATTACAAGTTCTGTAACCTTAAGGTCATTACAAAGTCTGTAAACTTAAAGTTATAGGGTTAGAAAAATACTAAGACACTACTAAATACCAACCTTTTCAGTCATTATTTATTGTACTCTTACTATTTGCCCACAATCTGGGTAATAGGGATAGAGCAATAAAGACCCTTTTATCATTTCAAAACCACAGTAAGCTCTACTCTAATTTTTTCTCGTTTGTATATGAAGGAAAGACTTTTTTCTCAACCCAAGATTTCCAAGTGTGAGTCCTGCTTAATGTCCTCATCACACAGTTGTGTTTTGAGCATTTCTGGTTATGGCCATTTCTTGCATCCAGAGACATCCTCTTTATTTCTCTCTGAATAAAATTTGGCTTGCTGATTAGAGTTCTTAGCTAACACTTTGTCCATCCTGACTGTGATAGCCCCACCTTGTAAGAGCAAGGGAGGCTGTATTACGCAGTGTTCACGTGGCTTTTGCTCTCCCAGGATCTTCATCCTGTAGCCACATTTTGCAATCTGGTTGCTTCCCTCTCCAGACACCCCAATGCCAAAGACCCTGTTTTCATTTCTGTTTTATTTAATATTTTTAAATTTCCTCTGAAATAATTGGAACTTGTTATGCATTGATCTATCATCAGTCTCTTTGCCAAATCCTTCTTGATTAGGAGAAATTATATAATCCCAGTGTTTATTTCTGACAATATTGTCCTACAAAATTCTGCCCTTTGAAGAGGTACAACTTTGAAAAATATCATCATATTTTTTGAGCATCAATGGGAAGAAAACATTATTTATGAGAAGAAAGATAAATGATTTGGTCTTAAGAGATTTGTATTAAGAAAATTCTTCTGGGAGCATATAAAAAATAATTCCCCAGCTGTTCGTATTCTTTTCTAGCAGCCATGGGTTGTGAGGCGTTCTTACATTCACATGCTAAGTGCCAGAGAAGATGGGGATAGAAAAAACTACAGTTTTTTTTCTTGAACTGGAGTAAAAACAAATATCTACATTCAGTTTTCCATGAAGTTAATATTTTTTTATTTTTTTATTATTAAATCATAGCTGTGTACATTAATGCAATCATGGGGTACCATACACTGGTTTTATAGACCATTTGGCATGTTTCCATCACACTGGTTAACATAGCCTTCCTGGCATTTTCTTAGTTATTGTGTTAAGAAGTATCCCTGCTCTGTGTTGAGTAGAGTGCATTCATGAATCATGTTATATTTAATAGAAATATGATTTCCTTTTGGATTTGAGTAAATTGCATTTTTTTCTCAATAAGATATTTCTCAAATTACTTTAGGATGTCATTCAATAATACTTTTACTATAAGAAAAATACTCATGATCTTGCTATGTGGTCATTTTAGAGATTATATTGTTTGACATGAGCTTGCACTATTAGTTTGCACCACAGAAAATAACATTTAAAAGTTTGTCAATTAAATATATCTAGTTTATAGGGACTGGCTTTGTCCTAAATTGGTAGTAGGAAAAAAGAAAAAAGTCTTCAATTTATGATGTGCCATCATTCTCTTGTTACAGAAAGTTGGCTGTGACGGTTTATTGGGGTCCCTTGCGAGGGAAGATCATTGTGGCGTATGCAATGGCAATGGGAAATCATGCAAAATCATTAAGGGGGATTTTAATCACACCAGAGGAGCAGGTAATTTGTATTTATTTTTCATAATTATTAATTTCTATAGTCTTTCGGATTAATAATAGAGAGTATATCAAATTTGATCACAGTTCTGATTCTATGGAAGACTTTTGCAAATGGATATTGAATGATTTTTTGTAATGACATACAATACATGTATTGATGTGAGCCAGAAATTCTAACAAGCGCATTTCCCAATAATGAAAAATATGAAGTCATCTGTCGTACATTTAATAAGTGAGAGCAGAAAGGGAGTAATCTAATTTGCATTGGCTAATGTTATCAGGTTTCTACAGACCTTATTCTCCAGTGCAAAGCATAATTCTACTAGAAACTAATGATTTGTAACAGTCTGAAGCAGCCATTGAGAATATTAGTCTTCAGATTTTCAGCTTTCCATTTTCTGTATTTTTTTTTCTTAATGTTTTTGCTATCCAGGGAATATATTTTTGGAAACCAAGGGTCTGTAGCAATGTAGCATAAAAGAAACCATAGGAGAGGGGAGCCAGAAAATGTGAGATAATGTTCCAAATATATTAATAGCAGGTTCGTCCTTTCTTATTTTGTTTTCTCATCTATAAATACTAATACTTAGGGGATATGAGGTTAACATGACCATGGATGATCTATGTAGCGTGAATGTTAAAGTACAACAAAAAGTGATAAATACGCTCACAAATACGCTCCTATATTCAGGCTTTGAAGCTTACTGGGAAGAAGCAAACATTTTCTGTGTTTACATTAGTCTCTTACCTGAACATATATCTGTTGTACTATCTTAATAATTATAACTCTGTCTTCAGTACTGATATGTTTATATTACACATACCAACATTTCCCTACTGTAACTTATTTTAAATTCAGTAATAACATCCAAAACACTAAGACTAAAATATATATTGGTTTTCATCTAAAAACAAGCCATTTATGTTTCAATAATCAAGAAAAGTTAGTTCACTCTATAGAAAAGAGTGCCTGCAGAAGAGAAAACTGGACACAGCTTCCAAAAGATTGAATGCGACCTTTTGCTAGGCCCAAACAGCGTACAAAAGTTAAGTGAGCTTAAAGGTCAAATAACTAAGACCCAGGGTAAATTGCAGATCAAAATCTCAATTGCCAAAGCACTGAAAAAAGTGGTAGACCCCACAAGTCAAAAATCTGCCAGCACTCATTTAGAAAAAAACATCTGAAATCAGGTTCCCAGATTTTCCACTGAGAAATGTAATCTTAATAAGCTTTTCCACTTGATTATGATGGGGGAAGTTTTTTAGTGCAAAAGCTCAAATAACATCTTAACTATTGAAGAAATTTTAAATTTCTAGAATTTTTTTGACAGTGAGCATTTTTTCTCCTAGTGAAAGATGCTAGAATATTGCTTCATGATTATTTAATATGCACAGAAACAGTTCCCACTGTGAAGCCTACAGATGCATATTAAGCACTGATGCCTGTATTGATTTGTAAGAACACTTCACATTTGCACAAGTGTAGAGTACAGAAATATCATGAAAAAAACAGTGTCACTTTCCATTCTGACTGCAGTTAGGTGATTACGTTTCCCCTAGATTTCTACTTCAAATCTCCTTTGGTTTTAACCCACTTTAATTTCTACCTCTGGTAATTTGCTCACTACAGGTAGGTTATATTCATGGCATCTGTTATTTGAAAATGTCTAAGATGCCTAAAATTCTAGAAATATTAAAGACTAATGACATCCCGTTCTTCCTTATAATCCTTTTTAGTCTCACTTTGCTCACAGGGAAGAAACCTTAAGGTCCTATATAGGGTTGTCCCCAGCCTCATCTCACACCAAGGTCCGCTTCCTACTCTAAGTTCTTATGGGTATTTGACCTAACCGTGCTCTCCCCTCCTTACCACCCTCTCCCCCTCACCACTTCACCTCTGTCCACCACCCCAGCCCCTTGTATTTCCAAATATGGTTCTACTCCTTCTCCTTGTGACCTTAGAAATGGTGTTTTCATTTCTCTTGAGACAATTTTATCCCTATAGTTTATGGACTTCCTAAAATTTCTTGAAGGGCTTTCGGCCTCATTTGTCCGGTTGGCCGTGCACACTGCATATGTTATGTGAGTAACACATGTGCAGAGATACGAGGGTGTTGTCAGTTCCTGTGCTCTATTTAGAGTTTGCTAAATCATTTTTTTTTTTTTGGCTGAGGCTGGGTTGGAACCCACCACCTCCAGCATGTGGGGCTAGCGCCCCACTCCTTGAGCCACAGGCACCACCCTGCTAAATCATTTTTGTTGGACCTAAAAAATAAACTTAAGGGTATTTTTTTCTTAGTAGTTTATCATGTCTTTCACTTTAACTTACTTAGCCAGATGATACTTTTTAAAGATAAATTGTGTATTTGGCCAGTTGCAGTACTATATAATTATCAGTATGTACTAAGAAGAACACAGAATGGGCATACATGCATTATTCTTGGTTTGAGAATGTGAAGATACCACCCGGAGGGTACGCTCCAGTTCTTGTTTAGTTGGTTGTTTGTAGCAGTGTGTAGCAATTTGTCAACTACTCTGTTCTATTTCAGGAAATTGTAGCTGTAGGTTATAGCAGGAAGTGGATAGCGAAATAGACAGATCTGAGCTCAAAGCTGGAATTAGCTAATTACTGTTGAAAAGTGTATATTCTCTCGATTTTCTCATCTCTCCCTCATTTCAATGAGAAATGGAATATTGGCCTTGGTTATTATCATTATGGTTCAAAGTAATAATTTACAAAGTAAATTCAGTATTGATTAACTCATATGGTTGTTCAAAAGATGGCATTAATTGTTTCATTATTGCCACCATGAAAATGATGATTGCTATTAGCATATTAAGATGGGTGATTAAGAATGGGACCTCTGGGTATAAAATACAGAGTGTTCCCATATGCAAAGCAAACTGTCCAAAATGAGAATCAAAGTTATGACATTGACATCACTGGGTTCTCGTTCCCACTTCTTGGTCAGGCAGTAGCCACTCTTTTATTCACTTCTTCAAAAATATACATTCTTGATTGTGCCAAATGGCTTATTTACTGAAAAATATCTAATCCTCATCATTGGTTGCTTCTCTTTCTTCTTTAAAATCAATCTACCTCACCTTCCTCTAAACTATTCCTAATCAATAATAGAAAATTGTTCTAATGATAACCATAAACTTTGATAAAACTATCACTCCAATGTACAACATACCTACGAGTGTACCATTAAACAGGATTTTAAACGTACTACCTCTACTTTGTTCTAAGTAGGCTTCATTTTTGACATACTGAAGTTTAAAATCTTCTCCAAACACTTTTTTACTACCCTGTTTCCCTGAAAATAAGACAATGTCTTATTTTAAGGTGTGCTCCCAAAGATGCGCTAGGTCTTATTTTCAGGGGCCGTCTTATCATTCCTGTAAGTCGGTCTTATTTTCGGAGGATGTCTTATTTTCGGGGAAACGGAGTAGATATGTTTGTTCAGGGATTAACAGTCACCTCTTGACTGTAGCATCCAAGGAACCCTCCTTCACCACCTTTCTCTCTGGTATCTCAGCTTGTTGTACAGCTTTTGGCAGAGTTGGCCAGCAACTCTTTTTGAGATCTTACCATCCAGAGGCTCCAACTACCCAAATCAGACCAGATTTCTTCCCTCCTTTACTTCCTGATTTATTTTCAATCTCTTTTTTAAAACTGTGACTGTCACCAAGGATGAGTTCTTGACTTCTCTGTCCAGGATGCCTCTCAAAGGTACATCAACCTTTCTCTAGAGTTCCAGATGTCCCAGAGCTCTTACTTGACACTTTTACTAATGCTTTGTATCATTAAGCTAAATACAAATTACAAAGATAAAATGATCAACTAGTTACCAAAACTAGATGATTCTGCTCTTGACTTCTACATCCCTGTGCATGATGGCCCCCTTCTCACATTATTAATAATGAAGCATGATGTCCAATGCTTATTCCCCATTTTCTATTAATTACCAAATTCAGAAAATTTTTCTTCACATTGCCTTCTGCATTTTTTGCCTTAGCTGCTATCACTCCTGGAATTCCACCTTAGTCTCCTCATATTGTTATCCACAGGTCTATGATATCACTGTGTGTCCACATGTCGCTGTTAGACAAAGCTTCTGCACACCAGGGTGTGATTACCAAGATCCTTGCTAGAGAATGTTCAGTAGCTTCAAACGGATCAGTTCATTCTCCTGGGTATTCATTCTAACTCTCTTTAATAGCACACCTTTCTACACCGTTTCATTTCATCAGAATCATTTTATTCAAGTACAGCTAAAAACATCATGTATCTTTGCTCTTTTTACATACAGGGAAATAATCCTTTTCCTATATATATCTGAATTCTATGCATTCTCTAAAGATAAGTTCACCCTTTTACTTCTTTATGAAGCTTTTTTAAAAAATACAACTTATATGGATTGTTCTTTTCTCTGAATCATAACAATGCTGGCTGATGCCTGTGTTTCTCTAATGTGAGTAAATATGTAATCATTTAACAGGAAAATAATCCCAACTTTCTGAGTAAAAATAGCAGTGGATCTTAGAGTGATTATGTGATCAGAAAAGGGGGTAACTTAAACAACTTTGATTTATATTCTTTGGCAGGGAATTAATCATACATTTTGCATATTATCTTTTTAATATGAACATTTTTATTTTTTTAATTTTTACTTATCTCTTGTTTATATAAAGTATTTATGCCTTGTCTTTTCAATTCAACTATAAACTCATTGAGAGCAGAGACCATCTTACCTTACTCTGTGGACAAATACATAATAAAAAATTTGTTTCTATTTTCTTAGTTAACCAATTTGCCCTTGTAACAGAGTGATAGTTTGTATGTTTGGTGTTACTGAAAATGGTTTGGTGTTACTGACAATATCCCATTCAGTGGTTGATTAATTAAGCACTGGTTAATTAATTTATGATTAATTAAGCCCTGGTTGATTAATGTATGATCTCAAAAAACACATGCGTCTAATTCCAGCGACAGCCACCAGGTGGGGTATATGCTACCCTTTGCTATTTGCCAAATACTGTAAATATTTTCAGGAATTTGAATAATTAATAAAGAAGAGACAATCCTAGAATGAATTCTTATGCCTTTTAAAGTTTTAAAATTACACTTTTGCATAGATATGGATTTTCACAGAAATACTAAGAAGAATATTAAGTATTGTATTAAGATAATTTTAAAACACCACTATTGAGTCAAAAGTAGGAATCTATCACTATTCTGGCCCAGTGAAATCTTGATTCTGACTTTTTTTGCACATTCCTTCTTCTTATCCTTCATCGTATCATTTTATTTCACTTTAAGCATTACATCCCTAAGCTCTGCTGAGAAATCTTTCCTGAGCAGCACCTTGCATTGCTGTCTTGCGTCTAGCTGTCTAACACCTCAGAGGTGACACTTGATTGCTTGGTGTGTCCTTATATTTGTTTCCAGCTCCGGTTTCAAAACCATTTGTTCCTCTGCTCTAGGGAACGCTTAGTCTTTCTGCCCTATACTTCACTCCTCCAGGGACCTGGTCCAGGCCAGCTGCATGCTCTCCAGCTCTCTGTGCTTTTGCTCCACACTTTCTCACTTAAAGTTCCCAGAGCAAAATCAGAGGTTGTTTTCCCTGTTCCAAGAAACACTGTGTCTCTAACCAGGCTGTTCCACTGGGCTTTTTTCCTCTTCAAAATTCATAAGGTATCAGCCACAGAGAGCTTTTTCGCACATAAAATACAATTGCCTATTTGTCATTAATAGTGCCAGAGGCTCAACATTGTTCCAAGACATTTTTTTCACTTGAAATTATGACAGTTTTTATACGTAAAAAGTTTTTTTTTTTTCACATAGGCATCAAAGTATCACAGCAATAACAAAAACCAACAGAAAAAGAAAAGCAAATCTATGAAGAAAAGAGCTTTTCTCAGACCTCAAGATTTATTTCATTCTTCATTTGCTCTTGCAGGTTACGTGGAAGTGCTGGTGATACCTGCTGGAGCGAGAAGAATCAAGGTTGTGGAGGAAAAGCCGGCACATAGCTATTTAGGTAACCCGCGTTACAGACGCAGAGCAGACCCAAGTACGAGCCCAGCTCCCTGGCCTCAGAATTCTATGTTGATAAGGAAGTCAATCTGTTCCTAGTTTTCATGTTTGAACTTCCCAAGAAGCACCCCTTGTCATATCAAGTAGGAATTTCTTTCCTTCTCTCCAAGGGACTTCCCAGGAGCAAAAGTAATCTATTGTCTATATGTTTTTGCAGGGTATAAATTGCTTCCACATGTTAGTCTATGATACAAAAAAAAAAACTCTTTAAATGATTTCAGTATGTTTTATATTATGTTTATATCCATATATAACAGATTTCATAGATGTATTTATTTCATATATATACACACCATTCATATACACGTGTACATATTAATTGCATGTATGTGTGTATATGTATATATCCATAATAATTATTTTAGAATTAGAAAATCTATGGGATTCAAAAATATTTTTCTACATGTTAAAAGGACTTGATCTTTAACTGGAAAAGGATTCTCTCTTGCTCCAGTTTATGAAAACTGATATACTAAAGAAAGTATTTTTAAGTGTGTAAAGGACTACATAGTTATTTTAATACTTCAATTAGGGGAATTAACAATTTTTAAATATGAAAAGAAACAGTTGTCAAAATCCACTTGTTTATGTGTGAAGTTTCAATCTACTTAAGTCATGTGAAATGAACTTTGACGGTCATGGCATCCACAGATAGAGAGATCTAATATGATTAGGTCATGCAGAAGACTAAATAATCTTCCAGAATTATAACATTGTGTTTATAATTGTGTTTATATTATTTTTTTAAAAGCTCTCAAGCCTTCTATTTTCTTAACAAAAATAATGTCCTCATTATTCTTTCTCAAACCAGCAATAAGGTCCCAATAGGGAAATCTCTTGTGCATGGAAAACAACACATCTTGCAAGATTATTTCTACTCTGCAATATCAAAAATATGTAGTCTCCACTCTGATTTTTTTTTTTATATTAGCATTTGCTTGGGTTGTAGGCAATTTTGAAAATAGGGACAATATAATAAATTCCTTATCATGTAACACACTCATTAGTTTGTTCTTGCCATTTTGCCTACTTTTACCTATTATGGCTTCTAAATACATTTTAAGTACAAGTGAATCATCCACAATTTCCAAATTCAGATTAAATTCCTAATACCTGCATTTTGGAGACACTAGGCTTTATCTAGACAATTTCATATATTACTTCGGTAGCAGATAATTGGCTATTACACTTGGGTATATGTTTTCTTTTGTCCGAGATAGAAAGGAATATGGATGTTGCAAATGGACTTTTCACAATTTTATAGAATTGTGAAAGCTTTAGGTTCTACTGTGAGTTTTAGTAATGTGGCATGTAACATAATGAACTATTCAGTTTTACCTGTACGGAGGGATATTTCTGTGCTCATTCTAATTCCTCACATCCCAGTCTCTTTACCCAACTGTTTGCTTTGACTCCCTGGGCAGAGTAACTTTCTTTTTCATAGTTAGCAAATACCCTCCACATTGGCAAATACAGTGTCATTTGACCTTTAAACAACTTCTACAAGTGTTGACCTCTCCTTAATCACTTTCTTCCTTTGGCTTTTAAGACTATGAGCTCTTCTCCCTCACTGCAGGCCTCTCACTTCTCTTTTGTTGGATCCTCACCTTCTTCAAATGCTTCCATACTGTTGGGATCAGTGCTGGGCCCTCCTCTCTTCTCTGCTGTATCCTCTCCTTAGAGCAGCAGTTCTCAACCTGTGGGTTGTGACCCAGAGGAACTATATTAAAGGGTCGCAGCATTAGGAAGGTTGAGAACCTCTGCCTTAGAGAATCACGTTTAGCTCTATTGCTTTACATATTTATTTAATGTAAATCAGATGTCTCATTGGCACCTCAGGAATAATAACTCCAAAATGGAAAGTCCAAGTGAAAAGTTTGATTTTTACCCCACATGGAAACACATTCTTATCTGAATTTTCCCTACTGCAATACTATGAATGTCACTGTGTTAGTGTCCTATGGCTGCAGTAACAATTCCTGAAGACTTGGTTATTTAAAACAAAAGAAATTTAATTCTCTTATAGTTATGGAGGCCAGAAGTGCAAAATCAGTTTCACTAAGCCAAAAATCAAAGCGTCTTCTCTATACCAGTATCTTCGGAGATTCCAGAGAAGCATTCCTTTTTTGCCTCTTCCAGCTCTGGCGGCTGCCAGCATTTCTTTGCTGTGGCTGCATCACCCTAATATCTGCCTTTATGGTATCATCATCACCTCATTTTCTTCACGTTCAACTCTCCCTCTTCTTCTCTCTGATAAACATATTTGTAATTGCATTTAGGACCCAGCTGGATTATCCAGGATAATATCCTCCCCATCAATATTTTTAGTATCTTCAAAGGCTTGCTTTTCATGTGCCATAGAAGACAGCAATATATATCTTAGTTCCATCAGGCTACTATAAAAATGCCATTGACTGGGTGGCTTATTCTCCCCATTCTGGAGGCTGGGAAGTCCAAGATCGAGGTGCTAACAGATTCTCTGCCTGGTGAGGGTCCCTTTCCTGATTCATGGTTGGCACCATTTTTTTTCACTATGTCCTCACATGGTGGAAAGGACTAGCTAATTCTCTGGGGCCTCCTTTATAAGGCCATCAATCCCTCATGACCCAACCACCTCTCAAAAGGGTCCACCTTCTAACACTCTTACCTTGGGGTTAAAATTTCAATGTATGAATTTTGTAGGGACACAAATATTCAGATCAGAGCAATAGTATTTATTGATTCCAGGGATAGGACCTGGATAGCTATTTTTTTTTTCCACTCAATAACACATTTTTATTGTGGTACAATACATTGGATACTTACTTTTCCATTCTTACGATACTTTACTAACAAAAAATTTACTATCAATTGTTTTAAGTATAAAGTTCACTGAGCTCAGTGGAATAAAATATATTCACATCTCAATGACCTCTTTTGAAGAAATACAAAAACCCATCATAACATTTATATGGAACATCAAGTGCCCCACAACAGTCATACCAATCTTAGAGAAGAAGAAAAAAGATGGTGGACTTACACTTCCTAATTTTAAAACCTACTACTACTTCTAAAGCTACAGTAATCAAAAAGTATGGCATTGGCCTAAGGACAGACATACAGACACATGAAATAGGACTTTTATATCTAGGAATACCCAGAAATAAAACCCTTATGTATATGGTCAAACAATTCTCAGCAAGGGTACCAAGACCACTCTGTGGAGAAAGGATAGTAGTTTTATATAATGATGCTGGGAAAACAAGGTAGCAATATAAAGAAAAAATGAATTTATACCCTCCCTACACCATAACATCATATACCATACCATACCTAACACCTAACACCGTATACAAACATATACCGAATCCAGGACTTTTCTTTTGATTTTTTGATTATTGATTAAATCTCCTTACCAGTAATAGGTCTGTTAGGATTTCTGTTTCCTCATGATTAATCTTGGTAGGTTTTGTATTTCTGGGAATTTGTCTATTTAATTTAGCTTATCGAATTTGTTTCTGGATGGTTGTTTACTCTCATATTGCTTTTTATTTCCATAGCATTGGTTATAATGCCCCCCTTTCATTTCTGATTTTATTAATTTGTCTTTTTTTTCTTCTCTTAGTCAATCTAGCTAAAGATGTATCCATTTCAATTTTCTTAGTCTTGTCAAAAAACCATCTTTTGGTTTTGTTGATTTTTCTCTACTGTTTTTCTATTCTCTGCTTCATTTCTTTCCGTGTTTTTCCTATTCTCTGTTTCATTTCTTTCTGCTTTAATCTTGATGATTTTCTTCCTTCTGTTACTTTTGGTTTCAGCTTTTTTTTTTCTTTTTTCAGTTCCTTAAGTTCTAAAGCAGCGTTAATTTGAAGTCCTTCTTTCTTTCTTTCTTTCTTTTCTTTTCTTTTTTTTTTTTTTCAGTTTTTGGCCAGGGCCAGGTTTGAACCCACCACCTTTGATATATGGGGCTGGTGCCCTACACCTTTGAGCCAACTTTGAGGCACTGCCCACTTTGTTTCTTTTTTAAACAGAGACAAAATCTCGCTCTCACTCAGGCTGAAGTTCAGTGGCATCATCATGAGTAGCTGGAACTACAATCATGCACCACCATGACTAGCTAATTTTTATTTTATTTTATTTTTTATAGAGATGGGGGTCTCACTACATTGCTCAGGCTGGTCTTTCTATGTCCCATAAGTTTTGGTATGTTGAGTTTTCATTTTTATTTATATCCAGTTATTTTTTTTCCTTTTTTTATTTCAGATTAATATGAGGGTACAAACAATTGGATAACATTGTTTATATTTGTCAGGCAAAGTCCAAATTGCAGGTGAGCTCTAAGCCCAATTAGGTGACAGTTTGCCAATCCCCCTTCTTCCTCCCCTCTCCCTTCACCCTCACCTCCCCAATTGAATTTAATCATGTTTCTCTTTCATGTGAGTGTGTTGTTGTTGTTCTCTTGTTTTCATATGAGTATTGAGTATGTTGGATACTTGCTTTTCCATTCTTGTGGAAAATGTTCTTCAACTCCATTCAAGTTAATACAAAAGATGTAGTCTCCATCTCTTTATGGCTGAATAGTATTCCTTGGTATACATATGCCACAGTTTATTAATCTATTCATGTGCTGTTGGGCATTTAGGTTGATTCCACATCTTGGCGATTATGAACTGTGCTGCCACAAATATTCTAATGCAAATGTCTTTATTGTAAAATTTTTTTTGCTCCTATGGGCAGATACCTACTAATGGGATTGTAGGATCAAATGGAAGGTCTACTTTTAGCTCTTTGAGGATTCTCCATATTTCTTTCAAAAGAATCTGTGTTGGTTTTTAATCCCACCAACAGGGTAAAAGTGTTCCTTTCTCTCCACATTCATGCCAGCATCTGCAACTTTGGGACTTTGTGATGTGGGCAATTCTCACAGGAGTTAGATAATATCTCAAGGGAGTTTTGATTTGCATTCTCTGATAATTAGGGATGATAAGTATTTTTTCATGTGTTTGTTGGTCATTCATCTGTCCTCTTCAGTGAAGGTTCTGTTCGTATCTCTTGCCCATTAATAAATGGGTCGTCTTTTCTTGTTGATTAATTTGAATTCTTTATAGATTATAATTATCAGTCCTTTGTCATATTTGTAGCATGCAAATATCTTCCTTTTCCCATTCTGAAGGTTGAATGTTTTCTTTAGTTGTTGTGCCCTTAGTTTTGCAGAAGCTTTTTAATTTGATCATATCCCATTTATTTATTTTTGGTGTTGCTGCAATTGCCAAAATGTTCTTCATCATAAAATCTTTTCCCAGGCCGATTTTGTCAAGAGTGTCTCCCACACTTTCATCTAGGGTTTTTATTGTTTTGTGTCTTAAATTTAAATCTTTTATCTAGCAAGGGTCAATTTTTTTAAGTGGTGAGAGGGGCAGGTCCAGTTTCAGTCTTCAACATGTGGCTGACCAGTTCTCCCAGCACTATTTTTTAAATAGGGATTATTTTCTCCATTGTTTCCAGATATTTTTAAAAATTTTCTTGTGATTTCTTTTGCATTGATTCACTGGTTAATTAAGAGGGTGTTGGTTCATTTCCATAAATTTGTGAATTTTCCAGTTTTCCTTCTGTTACTGATTTCTAACTTCATCAGTGTGTGGTCATAGAGGTATTTTGTATAATATCTACCTTTTAGAAATATAGATAGATTTAGGGGCAGAGGATCATTACTGAGTCTACCAACATCCGCTAATTTCTATCTAGTATTTTAAGACAAAATATAGAGTCTTCCTTGATCATTCACCTTTTTTATTACCCTAATATGATACATCAGCAAATTCCACTGGTTATTCAAAGCTATTACTTTCTTTCCATATACACTGACTTTCAACAAATCACTCCCTGTTACATAATCTTATCCTTGAATTTTTTGTTTACAGTCCTTGTTTTTACATTGATAATCTCCACTGTTAATTCTTGAAGACATTTTGTTTAGTGCTTTGTCTGCAATAACTAAAACAGAGTCTGACACACAGGAATCATAGATTTTTCTGAGTGAATTTTTTTTTTTATGAACAGATGCTTCATACTTGCTTAATGCTTTGTATAGGCCAGTGAATTACATATACCCATTAAAGAAATCCTCACAACACCTCATGAAGTAGGCACTGCTAATTTCCCAATCCTCAAAATTAGGGAATAGAGGAACAAAGACTAAATTTTCTGCCCAGTGTCACACATCTAAAAATCAATGATCTTAAATTTGAACCCAGAGAGTCTAGCCATAGCATCTGGGTTCATAGACTGTGAACCATGCAGCTTCTTTTTAATTTTTCCTCTTTTAAAACTCATTGCTTCCCATGCAGCATTTATGTTTTTAAGGTAGATGTCATATTTGAACACATTTTCCTGTAATGTCCCCCCCCATAACCTCTTTTTCCCCCTTTAAAACAAATGTGACCAACTTATTATATAGACCTAACTCAGAAGGACAAAAATTACAAAATGACTTTTTTCTTTTCCAATTGCTGCTACTAACTCTGCCAAATCTTATCCTTTTTCTCTGCTACAGACCTCTTAACAAAAGTCCCCAATTACTAAAAGACCATTCAATTTAACACTTGAATCACCTATCTGTCTCCAGTGTCTGGTCTTAATTATTGTCAGTTCTCCTTGTTTATAGCGTTAAGTCTAAGCTAGCAGGGTCTTTTTCTGATATAAAGAAACAGAATCTATTCTCCTAAACAGTGTGAATGCTACTTGGAGATTAAATCAACACTGCAAATACTAATATGTTAGCATACTTATTCAAGAGCCAGCAGTTTCCTCATTTGCTGACTCAGAAAAATAATTACCCTGATAAATTGGTGGAAAACTGCAAGAATGGAGGAAAAGTGAACACTTATATAAACTTGTCAAGAGAATAAAAATGGGAAAATTCAATGGTTTCAGAGAAGATAAAGGACTTGAACTATTAGAACTCGTTGAAAACTGGATGTGAGTGTTGATAGAGGATGAAGATTCAAGGATGACTTCTAGGTTTCTGGCAAATAGGAGTGCTATATACTGACACGGGCCACCTGGATGAAGGGAGCTTGGAAGAAAAAAAATAAATGACTTCATATTAAAATCCTAGATTTCAAGGCCTGCCATATGAATACATATCATAAATCACATGTCCTAAAGGCTCCTTTGGGCATAGGAAGGAAGTCATGGGAAATTTGCACCAGAAATGGCTTTAGAAAAGGGAAAGGAAAATAGAACATTTACAAATTGATCATTCCTACACAAATGACCTTGTCTACGTCAAACTGTATTTCATACTACAGGAAGCATTGAGTCCTCTTGCAATACAATTCTTCTTTTTCTTTATTGGAACTTACAAGTTCTTACAATAAATTATTATCTACTATTCTAAAGATTATGGCAGTATTGTTTTGTTAGTCATTTATCAAAAAGCCTAAAAGAGTTCTTCAGATAAACGTGTGTTATTCTTACAAAATTATTGTAGCCTGTGATTTTTTTTAAATCTCAAAAATGGCCAGGCATGATGGCACATGGCTGTCGTCTTAGATACTTGGAAGGCTGAGGCAAGAGGATCACTTGAGCCTACAAGTTCCCAGCTGCAGGGAGCTCTGATCCTGCCAGCACACTGCAGCCTGTGTGACAGAGCAAAACCTCTTCTTAAAAAAATAAAAAATAAAAACCATTTCAAAGGTTGCATGAGTCAACTTACTTTCCATGCAGTTTAGTGTGCACACTCTGTGGACAAATCTCTTACTAAAAACAATTTAAAATGAGCAAAATGCTATAGAAAAAAACATTTTAATAAGTTACTTCTTATTTCAGTCACTTAGGCTACTATAACAAAGTACCATAGAGTGAGTGGATTCTAAAGAAAAGGAATTTATTTTTCACAGTTCTGAAAATCTGAGTTCAGGGTGCCAGCATCGCTGGGTTCTGGTGAGGGCCCCCTTCTGGGTTACAGATGGCCGACTTCTGGCTGTGTCCTCACATGACAGAGAGAGAGGAAGCAAGCTCTCTTGGGACCCTTATGAGAACACTAATCCCATTCATAAGGATTTCACTCTCATGACCTCATCTAATCCTAATTACCTCCCAGAGATCCCACCTCGTAATACCATCACTTTAGGGGGTAGAGTTTCAAAATGTGAATTTTGAGGGGACACAGGCATTTACTCCATAATACCTCTGAACTGGAAAGAAATTAAGGAAATTTTAGATGCCAAAACCAGAGTGAAAACAGGAAGCCAGAATATTAGGCTGACTCTGAAGATCCACTTATGCTTAATCCTAGTAACCATGTTCAGAATTTGCAAATCACAAAGATTCTAGGGACAGAAAACAAAGCCTAAGGCCTTTGTAAAGTGGGAACTCTTACAAGACAGCCCTGGATAAAGCAAGAACTCCAAAGGAATGTATGTTCAGCTTGAAGGGGAAAGAGAAATGAATCTGCACCATAAAAGGAGAAAGAAAGAAAATGTGTCTGTATTAACTTTAGCATTAATATTAGATGGAGATAAAAAAATCCCTGAGAATCTGTAAAGCACAGCAAAGCAAACCCTGATATGTGTTTGTAGCACCAATTTACCCTGTGAAGTCCCAAAACCTCAAGAAGTTTATTTTAAGGTGGCTGATATATGCAAATGTAAGTCCTCTTTGAAAGAATGCACCTTCAAATCAGGCCTCCAAAAAAATCTATAAATTTCAACAAATATAATTTAATAGTAATCAAAAATCAGAAAATGCAAAAGGAAATAGACTTCATGAGCAAAATACAATAAAAAGAATTTTGAAAGAATGCATCTTCAAATCAGGCCTCAAAAATATCTATAAATTTCAACAAATATAATTTAATAGTAAACAAAAATCAGAAAATGCAAAAGGAAATAGACCTTATGAACAAAATACAATACAAACAATAAAGATCAGAATGAGATGTATACATTTGTGTCATATTCAGAGAATATAAAAATAATTATGGCTAAAATGTTTAAACATATAAAATTGGTATTTAAAACTAAGAGTAAAGAAGATGAAGGCCAGGTGTATAGTGGCTCACACCTATAATCCTAGCACTCTGAGAGGCTGAGGCACGAGGATTGCTTGAGGTCAGGAGTTCGAGACCAGACTGAGCAAAGTGAGATCCCATCTCTGCTTAAAAATTGAAATATTAATCTGATACAGTGGCATGTACCTATAGTCCCAGCTACTCCCACGAGATTGAAGTTGCTATGAGCTAGGCTGAGACTGACCATGGCACTCTTAGCTTGGATGACAGAGCAAAACTCTGTCTCCAACAATAAAAATATGACTATAAAATTGGCTAGGCACATTTTTTAAAGAAACAAATATAATTTTTGGAAATGTAACTGAAAATAATCAGTCGGGAGGCTCCAGCTACTCTGAAGGCTGAGGCAAGAGAATCGCTTAAGCCCAGGAGTTGGAGTTGGAGGTTGCTGTGAGCTGTGTGAGGCCATGGCATTCTACCGAGGGCCATACTCTGTCTCTACAAAAAAAAAAAAAAAAAAAGAAAAGAAAGACATGGCAAGTAAGAAAAAAAGAACACAAAAAAGATGACATAAATGAACCAAAAGATAATTATTTTAATAAATACTTAAAAGTCTAAAATCTGTAGTTAAAAGACAAAAATTGGCGCCTGTGGCTCAGTGAGTAGGGCGCCTGCCCCATATACCAAGGGTGGCAGGTTCAAACCCAGCCCCGGCTGAACTGCAACCAAAAAATAGTTGGGTATTGTGTCGGGTGCCTGTAGTCCCAGCTGCTTGGGAGGCTGAGGCAGGAGAATCACGGAAGCCCAAGAGCTAGAGGTTGCTGTGAGTCCTGTGACATCATGGCACTCTACCGAAGGCGGTAAAGTGAGACTCTGTCTTACAAAAAAAAAAAAAAAAAGGACAAAAATTGTCAGATTAAATTTTGAAAATAACTCACATATATCATGTCCAAAAGAGACAATATATAAAACATAAGATTCAGAATACTGGACATTGAAGAATGGAGAACTCTTCCAGAATAACACATACGATGATGATGATGATGATAGCTGATTTTCACTTGAAAGCAAAAAAAAAAAAAAAAAAAAGATTTGGAATTTGTGAAAGCCATAAAATAATTACAAAAAAATTTAATTCATCAAAAAGGTATTACAATTTTAAAATTATATGAATTCAGGAATATAGCTCCAAAACTATAAAGGAAAAAAAAGTGAAGAATAATTGACAAATTCATCATCATAGTGAGAAATTAAACACAAACTTATAAAGTCAACTAACTTCAATCAAAGTATTGAGGTAATGAATGGGGAAAACTATATTCTAAAGAAATGGTGCTAAAACAACTACATATTTATATGGAAAACAAAAAGAGAAAAGGAAACTTGGCCCCACCCTCACATTATAAACAGAAATTACCACAAAATGGATTAGGGATCTAAACAAAAACACTGAAACTCTAAAACAAAAACCAAAACACTAAAACTCTAAACCAAAAAGCAAAATCTTCATTACTTTGTGGTAACTAATGATTCTTTACTACTTTTCAAAATTACTAACCCTAAAAACAAAAAAGTATATTGGATCAAGCTAATAATACTATTTCTCTTTGAAAGGCACCATTGAGAAAATAAAAATGATGAAATCCACAGTTTCAGAGAAAATATTTGTCATAAACGAATTTTCTTTTTTTTTTTTTTCATAAACGAATTTTCAAACATAAACTATAGTTTCAGGCTTGGTGCCTGTAGCACAGTGGGTACAGCGCCAGCCACATACACCGAGGCTGGCGGGTTCAAACCTGGCCCAAGCGAACTAAAACAACTACAACAAAAAAAGAGCCAGGTATTGTGGCGGGCGCCTGTAGTCCCAGCTACTCGGGAGGCTGAGGCAAGAGAATCACTTAAGCCCAGGAGTTGGAAGTTGCTGTGACCTATGACGCCACAGCACTACAGCCCTCTACCTAGGGCGACATAGTGTGACTCTGTCTCAAAAAAAACAAAAACTGTAGTTTCATAGAAAATATTTGCAATAAATATATTTATACAAAATATATTAAAATATAATTTTCTTAAATATTTAATACATATAAATAAATATTCTTAACTGGACACAGTAAAATGAACATATTTATTACCCATCCTAAGAAAAATAACTTTTTTTGTACATCAGGAGTAACCTGTCCCCCTCCTTTTCTATTTTTAGTATATTTTGTGTCAGACCTGTAGTAAGTAATTTTACTTAGATGTTTACATATTAAATTTTTATTTGTGGGAAGATTTTAAATTCCAACTTGTCAAATTTCACTTGTCAAATTTATTTGCCTAAAATTATATATAATATTTCCTCATCACGTAAGATCTATAAGAACTATATTACATCACATTTCTGTATTTTAAATTTTTGTCTTTCTATTTTTCTTAATCAGGCAAACTGGACTTTTATCATTTATATAATATTTTCAGATAACAGAATTTTGGTACTATTGATTGCTTCTACATATGTTTTACACACAAAAATCATCTTGCTTTAGTCAATGACACTGTAAATAATTTTAATAGGAATAAATATTTTATTTTTTATACATTTGCCAGTACCCAATATTTGTCTTTCCTTCATATAAAATGCCCGTTTCTATCAGGAACCATTTCATTTCGGCCTGAAGAATATCCTTTGACATTTTTTGTAGGGGCTGATTTTACAAATTTCTTTGAAAATAAAATTATTTTGCATTTGTGTCTGAAGGATATTTTCATTTAGAAATTCTAAATGTTTCTTTTCTTTTGTTTTATTTTTTTCTCTCTAAATGTGATATTTCATTGTCCTCTGGCTTGTATTAGTTATGAAGGTGTATCTAGTGAATTCTTAAATCTTTTTACATCTCTACATAATATGCCTTTTTGTCTCTGGACATTGTAAACACTGTTATCCCTATCATTAGGTTTCAGCAGTTTGATAATTGCTATCATCTCTAATATGCTTGGATCTCATTTTATTGACTGATTTTTCCCCCTGATCATGATAGGTCATAGTTTCTGACTTGTTTGCATACCTAGTACTTGTTGGTTACTCACTGGACACTATTAACATGACATTGGTGAATGGGGGTATTTTATTGTTGAGTTTTATTGTGCTGGACAGTTAACTTGTAGATCCACTAGAATTTGTGAGACTTTTTAAAATCTTTGATAGGGTAGATGCAAAGTAGCCTTTGCTGTGGAACTAGTTTGACTTTATTTCTCCTGTATAGTCTTTCTAGGTCCTCCACTGAAGCCTGTGTTCAGTAAGATCTCTCTACTCTGATTCTATCGAACTCCTATGTCTTCCATTCCTACCTGTGCAGGCTCCAGAGGTTATAAAATTTAGAGGTCCCGGGTTCTTGCTCTTTTTTCAGCTCTGAGGAGTTATGCCTACTTGTTTGTGGTTTAACATTATCCCTAGGCTCAAAGGAACCATTTGGGAGGTCAACCTTTGTGTAGCTCGTTCTTCTCCAGTCCGCCACAAGACAGATTCCACCTGGTTTAGTGGATTTGAGTGCCATTCTCTGTGTCTGCATCTCACTGAAGCCCTCATCATCTGTCCTCTGTGTGGGTTCTCGCTCCTGGGAGGGGTCTGGTAAATATCTTCCAGCAGAAAGCCAATTTTAGAGATTATAGCGTTTGTTCTCTTAGGGATCAGAGTTCTCTGCTGTCAGTTATACAATGTCTGAGAACATTGTTGACTTTCTCTTTGTTTAGGATGTGACAGCTAATATGGTTTTAGTTACTCAATTATAGCCACAAATAGGATTTCTAAGAACACATTTTTTAAATTAATTAATAAAAACAAAAACCAAAAAAAAATTGTCTAAATGAAGTCTTGCTTCTTCATCTGAGGTTGCTGTTAAGTTAAAACATTGTGTAAATTTGAAAATATATATGGGTACAGTTTTCTGGGGAATACAGAATGTCAAAAATACAAATTGAGGCTAAATTTCATACTCAAGAAACCCCCAGGGGTTTTTTGAAAGGCATTGTTAGTGGATATTTTCAGGACATATTTATTTATAATCGTGTCCTGAAAATGTATTGAAACACAGGGGGAAAAAAATGGGATTATACTGACCACAGTACAGATTTATGCCAAAAAGATTCCTCAAAATATTTAATAGATATTTGGGAAATACTTTACCTTTTAGGCATAATTATTAATTATTATTTTATCAATTTAGCATAGTCTAAAATACATCCATGTATAACTAATAAGTAAATGAAAAAAAGTCAAGTTTAATAGCAATTAAAGAGATCCCTTATAAAATAATAGATTGTTTAAAACTTAACTTCTGATGTTTCTTCTCAGCCAATGTTTTTTGATGGTTTTACCATTTCATTATTTATCATCTAAACCCACCTGCTTTCTCATCCTAGAATCCTGACATCAATCTGGAAAACCAAATTATCACCATTTGTATCAATTTTACTCCTGAATATGTCTTATTGTTGTCCAATACCTTAATCCAAGCCAGCATTACTTTCAGTTGGGCTACAACGTTAGCGTTGTATCCTATCTAAATTTACCCTAATTTACAATAATCCATTTCTCACCTAATATTTTTCTTTTTTTTAATTAAGTCATTTGTACATAGATAATGAATACATTTATGCCATTGTGGGATTCAATGTGTTGATTATTTGTACAAATTGGAGTGCTTACATCTTACTAATCAACATAGCCTTCACCTTATTTACCCAATTACAGTTTTAAGACATTTGTATTTTACACCTGATAGATCCAACTTGTACTTGCAATATGCTCCATTGGTATGGTCCCACCATTAATCCTTTCTCTATCGACCCACCCCTCTCCCTCCTCCTCCCCTTTCCCTTCCCACCTTCATCCTGGGCTATAGTTGTGATTCATCTTTCATATGAAAGTATGAGTGATTATAAATTGTTTTCATAGTAGTACATTGGATTTTTTTTTTTTACATTCCTAATATACTTCACTAAGAAGAATATTTTCCAGCTCCGTCTATGTAAACATAAAAGAGGAAAAGTCTGCATCTTTTTTTAATGCTGTGTAGTATTCCATGGTATACATATACCATAATTTATTAATCCATTCATGGGTCGATGGGCACTTGGGCTTCTTCCATGACTTGGCAACTGGTCCATGAATAATCTGGTGCAAATATCTTTGTTGACAAAATGATTTTTGGTCTTTTGGATATGTACCTAGAAGAGGAATTGCAGAATAAATGGATCTACATTTAGATCCCTGAGTGTTCTCCAAACTTCCTTCCAAAAGAAACATACTAGCTTGCATTCCCACCAGCAGTGCAAAAATGTTCCCTTTTCTCCACATCCATGCCAACATCTGTAGTTTTGGGATTTTGTGATGTGGGCTATTCTTACTAGAATTAGATGGTATCTCAGAGTAGTTTTGGTTTGCATTTCTCTGATGATTAAAGATGATGAGCATTTTTTCATGTCCGTAAACTACGCGCCTGTCTTCTTCAGAGAAGCTTCTGTTCATGTCTCTTGCCCACAATGAAATGGGATCACTTGTTTTTTTCTTATTAATAAGTTTGAGTTCTCTGTGGATTCTGGTTATTAGACCTTTGTCAGAAATATAACTTGCAAAAATCCTCTCCCATTCTGAGGGCTGTCTATTTGCTTTACTTGGTGAGTTGTTGGCAGTGCAGAAGCTTTTTAGTTTAATCAGATCCCAGTAATGTATTTTTGATGTTGTTTCAATTGCCCGGGATGTCTTCCTCATAAGGATTCTCCCAGGCCAATTTTTTCAAGTGTTTCCCCTGCACTCTCTCCAAGAATTTTTATAGTTTCATGTCTTAAGTTTAAGTCCTTTAGCTACTAAAAGTCAATTTTTGTTAGAGGAGAAAATGTGGATCCAGTTTCAGTCTTCTACAGGTTGCCAGCCAATTCACCCAGTACCATTTGCTAAACAGGGAATCTTTCCTGCAATTTATATTTTTGATGGGCTTATCAAAGATCAAATGATGGTAAGTGTCTGGGTTCACCTCTTGGTCTTCAGTTCTGTACATCTACCTCTCTATTTTTGTGCCAGTACCATGCTATTTTGATCACTATCAATTTATAGTGTAGTCTGAAATCTGAAAGCATGATTCCTCCTGATTTGTTTTTATTTCTGTGTAATCTCTTGGCTATTTGAGGTTTTATCTGTTTCCATATTAAATGAAGTACTAATTTTTCCAGATCTTTAAAGTATGACAGAGGTACTTTAATGGGGATTGCATTAAATCTATAGATTGCTTTGGATAGTATGGACATTTTAACAATGTTGATTCTTCCCAGCCGTGAGCATGGTATGTTTTTCCATTTGTTGACATCTTCAGCAATTTCTTTTCTCAGAGTTTCATAGTTCTCTTTATAGAGATCTTTCATGTCCTTTATTAGGTACACTCCCAGATATTTCATCTTCTTTGGCACTATTGTAAAGGGAGTAGAATCCTTGATTGTTTTTTCCCCTTAATTATTGTTGGTATATATAAAGGCTACAAATTTGTGAGTGTTAATTTTGTATCCTGAGACACTAGTGTATTCCTTGATCACTTCTAGAAGTTTTGTAGTTGAGTCCCTGGGGTTTTCCACATATATAATCATATCATCTGTGAAGAGTGACAGTTTGATCTCCTCTGGTCCTATTTTGGATACCCTTGATTGCCTTCTCTTGCCTGACTGTGATAGCTAAGACTTCCATTACAATGTTAAAAAGTAGTGGCGACAATGGGCATCTTTGCCTGGTTCCTGATTTGAGTGGAAATGATATCAATTTTACTCCATTCAATATGATATTGGCTGTGGGTTTTTGTAGATGGCCTCTATCAGTTTAAGAAATGTTCCTTCTATACCTATTTTCTTAAGTGTTCTGATCAAGAAAGGTTGCTGGATATTATCAAAAGCTTTTTCTGTATCAATTGAGAGAATCAAATTGTCTTTGTTTTTTAATTTGTTTATGTGATATATTATATTTGTGGATTTATGTATATTGAACCATCCTTGGGACCCTGGGGTGAAACCCACCTGGTCAAGCTGTATAATTTGTTTGATGTGTTATTGGATTCAGTTCGCTAGGATCTTATTGAATATTTTTGCATCAATATTCATTAGAGATATTGGTCTATAATTTTCTTTTCTTGGTTTGAGAATCAGGGTGATATTTCCTTCATGGGATGTGTTGGGAAGTATTCCTTCTTTTTATGTTTTGGAAAAGGTTAGGTAATATAGGCACTAGTTCCTCTTTAAAGGTTTGGTAGAATTCTGATGTAAAGCTATCTGGACCCACACTTTTCTTTTTGGGGAGATTTCTTATAGTCGATGCTATTTCAGAACTTGTTATAGGGTAGTTCAACATTTCCAGTTCCTTCTGGCTAAGTCTAGGAAGGTGGCATGTTACCAAGTATTGATCTATTTCCTTCAGATTTTCATACTTCTGAGAACAGAGTTTTATGTAATATTCATTAAGAATTTGTTGAATTTCTGAGGAGTCAGTTGCTATTTGGCCTTTATCATTTCTTTTTTTTTTTTTTTTTTTGGCCAGGGCTAGGTTTGAACCCGCCACTTTGGCATATGGGACCGGCGCCCTACTCCTTGAGCCACAGGCGCCACCCGGCCTTTATCATTTCTGATTGATGAACTTAGGGGTATTACTCTTCTGCTTCTGGTTAGGTTAGCCAAAGGTTTATCTATTTTATTGATCTTTTCAAAAAACCAACTTTTTGATTGATTGATATGTTGTGTGATTCTTTTGTTTTCAATTTCATTTAGTTCTGCTCTAACTTCAGTTATTTCTTTTCTTCTTTTTTCTTGGGGTTGGAATGTTCTTCCTTTTCCAGTTACTTGAGATGTCCCATTAGGTTGTTGACTTCCTCTGTTTTGTTCTTTTGAGGAAGGCTTACAACACTATAAATTTCCCTCTTAGGACTGCCTTTGCGGTATACCAGAGGACCTGGTAATTCAGGTCTTCATTATTGTTTTGTTCCAAAAATTTGGTAATTTCCTTCTTAATCTCATCTATCACCCAGCTATCATTCAGCATGAGGTTATTTAGTTTCCATGTTTTTGTGTGAGTATGCGGATTCCTGTTGTTATTAAGTTCAACTTTTATTCCATGATGGTCCAAGAAAATACAAGGAATGATTTCCATTCCTTTAAATTTGCTGATGTTAGACTTGTGACCTAAGATGTATTCAATTTTGGAGGATGATCCATGGGCTGATGAGAAGAATGTGTATTCAGTTTTGTTAGGATGAAATGTTCTGTAGATGCCTGTTAAATCTGATTGTTGAATGGTTAAGTTTAAGTCTAAAATTTCTTTGCTTAGCTTCTTTTTGGAGGATCTATCCAGCACTGCCAAAGGGGTGTTAAAATCTCAGACTATTATGGTGCTGGAGGAAATCACATTGCTCATGTCTGTTAGAGTCTCTCTTACAAATTGAGGCACATTCTGGTTGGGTCATGAATGTTAATTGAAATCTCATCATATTGACTATTGCCCTTAACAAATATGAAGTGACCATCCTTATCTTTCCTTACTTTTGTTGGTTTAAACAAAAGTAAGGAAAAGTACACTAACATTTATGTATCTGTGAATAAAATTGCAGATACATATTGCATCTACAAATAAAATTACAAGACCTGCTTTTATTCTGGTTTCCATTTGCCTGAATTATAGATGACCATCCCTTCACCCTGAGTCTATGTTTATCTTTTAAGGTAAAGTGAGATTCTTGAATGTATCAGATGTCTGGCCTGAGTTTTGTATCCAGTTGGCAAACCTGTGCCTCTTTGGAGGGCAATTTGAGCCATTCACATTAATTGAGAGTATTCATAAGTCTGGTAGTATTTTGGGTATCGAGTTTTTCAAAAGTCCAGTGGACATTTTTAATCCTTTCACCACTGTGGAAGTTGTAATTTGATCAAAAGTTTCTGCATGAAACTTACTTTACTTTGGTGGTGGAGGATTGTGCTGTTCATTTTGGAGGATAGGTCTGAGAATATCCTGGAGACCTGGTTTAGTTATGGCAGATTTCTTCAACATGTGCATGTCATTAAAGTATTTAATTTCTCCATCATAAATGAAACTCAGTTTAGCTGGATACAGGATCCTGGGTTGAAAGTGATTTTGTTTAAGGAGATTAAAGATCGATGACCACTCTCTTCTAGCTTGAAAGGTTTAAGCAGAGAGATCTGCACTCATTCTAATATTCTTCCCCTGTAGGTTATGGTTTTCTTATGTCTGGCTGCTTGCAGAATTTTCTCCTTCATATTAACTTTGGCGAAGCTAATTATAATGTGTCTAGGAGATGTTTTATTTGGGTTGAGTCATGCTGGATTGAGTCAACTGCTATCTGAATTTCAGAATCTCTTGGCATATCTGTGACGTTCTCCTTGATTATTTGGTGAAGTAGAGCATCTGTATCCTTCAAAGCAACCTCGTTGCCTTCAGGAATTCCTATAAGGTGAATATTAGATCTCTTTGAATTATCTCAGAGCTCTCTGAGGGAATAATCCGTTTTTGTTCTCCACTTATCTTCCTCTTTGAGTATTTAGGAGTGTTCAAAAGCTTTGGCTTCCACGTCATAGATCCTTTCTTCTGCCTGCTCCATTCTGTTACAGAGGGTTTCTACTGTATTTCTCAGATATTTCAGGGCTGCAGGTTCTTGCCTCAATGTGTTAAAATCTTTTGTGATTTTTGTCTTCGAATTCACTGAATTCTTGAGACATCTTGTGAAATACTCCTTGAAATTCTAATTCCATTTTTACCTCCATTCTGTTGATCTTATTTGCTGTCCAAATTCTGAACTTGATTTCTGACATCTCAGCCATTTGTTTATGAATGGGATCTTGTGGTGTGTCTGCCATTTCATTCCTTGGGGGAGTCGATCTACTCTGATTATTCATGTTGCCAGTATTTTTCTGCTGATTCCACCTCATGATTGTTTTTTGCCAGTTGGCTAGATGGGCACATAAGGTGAAATTGGATTGGGAGCTCCTGCAGTCAAGGATCTGGGACTGGTGACTGCAGCTTTTTCCCCTACAGCTTTGCAAAGGACTCATACAGTATTACCCTGTTTCCCCGAAAATAAGGCAGTGTCTTATTTTAAGGTGTGCTCCCAAAGACGCGCTAGGTCTTATTTTCAGCGGACGTCTTATCTTTCCTGTAAGTAGGTCTTATTTTAGGAGGATGTCTTATTTTCAGGGAAACAGGGTACAGTCTGAGGCTGAGGAGACCTGCTTGGTGTGGTGGGGTTGGGTAGCTCTGTCTTGTATTCACCTGGTCCTTGGCCATTCCTAGTGGATCAGTGACTCTGATTTGAAGTCTCAGCTGTGGAGAAATACAGGCAACTAAGACACCCCACCCACCCACCCCATGGACAACAACTGGAAGAGGAAGATCAACGCTTCCTGTTACCACACAACCAGGTTACCACCAGAGAGGGTCCTTGGGTGATTGGCCCAGGTTAGGAGTTCCAAACCAATTGACCCAGTCAGTATGAACTCTCAAGTGGGAGAGTTCAAAAGGTCTCTAGCAACTAGATGGCAGGGGTCCACTAGCTGCTCAAATTTGGCTCACACCATGCTCTGCGGAGTCAGAAAGGGCCACCCAGTAGTAGAGTTGGACCTGAGGGCTGTGTCTCTTTCTCCACTTTGCTCCTCTTTCACACCCAGTCACTGGTAACCCCCCAGGGCTGAGGTCTTGCTCTCCAATAAGCAGATGTGCCAGGCTTTTATGCCTGTCAGAGTCAAAGGAAGGTCAGTGCCCCCTTGGCCTGGCCACTACCCTCTGCCACCAGCTGGCTGGGAGAGCTGCGGGCCCGCCTGCCTCGGGTACTCAATAGCCACTGGGTAGTGTTCCATCTGAACTCATTCTAAACCTGAGGATAACAAGTCAGCAAATGCTTTCCTCCCTCACCCACCGCGCCTTTGCCACAGTCGCTCTGCAGCATCAGTGTCCCTTTAGAGTGAGGTCTGGTTTCTTCTGTCAGTCCTCAGAGTTGGGGAGGTGTCTGTCCAAGATTATACCCCAGCAGGATCACTCTATTACTGATGAATCTTTGTGGGACATGTCCCTGTGTAGCTCCCAGGTGACTGTCACGGCCTGGAATCAGCTGTAGGAGCAGCTCCAGGAGTGTGGGGCATAGGGATCCAGAAGCTGGGTGGGGCATGTCGCACATGGTTCTGGCAGTGCAGGGCACCCAGTGACTTCAGCAAGGCGGGCATTTGGCCCACAACTCTGGCAGGGCAGGGCTTGGCTCAGAGGCTCCAGCAGCGTGGGCGCAGTCAGTGGCTCTGGCAGGGCAGGGTGCTTGACAAGCGGCTGTGGCTGGGTGGGGTGGTTGGCTCTAGCAGGGTGGAGCACATAGTTCTGGCAGAGCCAGGCACAGGGCACCCAGGTCCGGCAAGACAGAGCCCATGATGCACAGTGTCTCCAGCAGGGCAGGGCGTGCTGAGAGGGCTCTGGCTGGGCGGAGCACAGGGCTCATGGCTCTGGCAGGGTGGCCTGTGGTGCTTGATCCGGCAAGGCAGAGGCACTGCTCACAAGTGTCCTCCCACAGTCTCTGCAGAGGTTAGGCTTCTGGACCGTCAGACAAGGGGGGAAGGGTGGACTGGAAGTTCAGAATGGCAGAGAAAATGTTAGTTCAATTTTCCTGCCTGGCAAGAGAGTGCTCAGGGTCACAATAGGATTCCTCTGGAGAAGTAGTCCCCACTTCCTAAGCTCTCTCCCTTGGGGTGAGACAAGAGGTCCTGAATTCACTGCTCACCTGTAGAAAACCTACAGGAGCAAACAAAGACAAAAAAAAAAAAAAAAACACAACTTTCTTGGGGGAGGGGACGGACACTTTTCCTTTGGGATGAATTTTGAACCTGAAGTTTGTTTTCTTGGAGTCATAGCTTGTCTCAGCAGAGGTGACCTGCATTTATCACTCTTCTCTCCCAGCTCAGCTCCCAGTCTTCAGCTTAATTGGGTACTTTCTGGTCATTATCCTTCCCTCTGGATGGGAACTTCAGTTGAAAGCTGGCTCCAGTCGGCCATCTTGCCCCTCCCCCCATATTTTTCAAGAATGTCATTTTTCTCTCTTTTTATTTCTTTAGGAAAACTCTGAGAATACTAACAAAGCTTATAAGGTCTGGCTGGTTCTTACCTCTCTATCCTCTTCTTTTCATGATTTGTGGCAGCAAGTTTGGCTTCATGAACAGTTGTGTCCTGATCCTGATCAAGCTACAGTGAATTCTCAGAGCTTTTCCATTTGTAGCAACCTCAGTCTTCATGGCTCTTTTTCTGCTTCCCTTATTTCCTCTAGCTAACTTCCTCGGTAAGCAGTATCCATCCTGCAGGCCTTTTTAACTCCTGCACACAAGTGTCAGGAGGTTATCACGAGTGACATGATTTGTTCAATGCCTGGTTGGTTCTCCACTTAAATTATGAGTTCCGTGAGGGCAGAGAACATATATGTTGCTCATTTTGTGATTTCCATAACTTGGAGTACTACCTGAATTATAGCTGATACTTGATAATTTATTATTCTATCTTGATTAAATGATAGATGAGAAAAGTTTCTTTCAAGGACGGGTTCAAAAATGCATACCCTTTGTTACAGTTACAAGGGCAGGAATAGAAGCAACCTTTATGAAAATCTATTCAAAACAATTTTTCACAATCTTAAATATTTATTTGTCTCTGTAATTCCAAATTTTAGATGTGTTCTTCAAGGGAAATGCTCAGATATACCCATAGTTAGTGTAGAGTTTATTTAAGCATTATTTATAATATAAAAACTTAGAAATCCTCAAATATCCAATAAATAAATGGTGGTGGGCTTAATAATTAGCAAGATTTATCAGCTTAAGTTGTCAAAATATGTTCATATAATTTTGACATAAAAGCTTCTAGCGAATCTTCACATACCTGTATTTGAAATGAGAAAGAATGGTTTAAATTTAAGAAGACGACAAAAGATTTTGGAGGAAAATAAAAGGAACTCCTTATTTTAAAGTGATAGCCATAACATTTCACTTCAATTTCATGAATCTTATTCAAATAATACCAAACAGCTCATAAAAGAAAGAAAAAATATATATACAAATAACATTATTCTGCAAAATCCTGATGGTTATTTAAGGGTAAGAAGTAGTATCTATCTTCCGTTCTTGTTAACAGCTAACATAACGGGGAGATGTTAACAGATCCTGAGTCTGTTTAAAACCAACATGTTGTCTTTGAATTGTTTTGTAATGCATATAACTCTGCCATTCTAATGTTAGTTAACATATTGTTTAATGATCCTTCTTTAATGACATACTTTCCCCATGCACATAAGAGATACAGAGTATGCATTAGATGTAAGGCCAGTATTCAGGGTGCTCACTGGATCCCTGGAGAGACAAAACAGACATGCATAGCCTTGGCATAATAATGTATAAATAATGTATATAGAGCAAATGACTATGGGCCAAAATAAAGGGTACAGACATCAAATATCCAAGGAAGTTGAGGGAGGCAAAGATAAATGTGGCTGGACTCAGTCAGTAGTTGGAGACAGCTTCAGGACAAAAGAAGATGTGGGGTAATTTGCCGTGACTGTGAACATTTCCTTAAAAGAGATGCCTCAAGTTTTACATCAGAGGCCTGGTGAGGTATCTCATGGCTGTACTCCTAGCTCTTTGGGGGGCCGAGGCGGGAGGATTGCTTGAGCTCACAAGTTTGAGAACAGCCTGAGCAAGAGCTAAACAAATTTATTGGTTTTTTTCCTACTAAAAAAATAAAAATTATCTGGGTGTCATGGTGGGTGTCTATAGTCCAAGCTACTCAGGAGGCTCCGGTAAGAGGATCACTTGAGCCCAAAAAGATGGAGGTTGCTTTGAGCTATGATGGCACAATGGCACTCTTCCCAGGACAACAGAATGAGACTCAGTCTCAAAAAAAAAAAAAAAAGTTTTACATCAGAGAATGCTAACCATTAGTTTATAAATGAATGGAATCCTTTTAACAGAGCAATGTAAAGTGGATATTGACCAATGATGCTGACTTGGTGATGCTCATTGTATTTTTGAACCTCTTTATAGCTCTCCGTGATGCTGATAAACAGTCTATTAATAATGATTGGAAGATTGAACACTCTGGAACCTTCAATTTAGCTGGTACTACTGTTCATTATGTAAGACGAGGCCTCTGGGAGAAGATCTATGCCAAAGGTCCTACTACAACACCTTTACATCTCCTGGTATGAGGGAATGAATTGACAACATTGCAGAATGGGCTTCCCAAGGCTAATGACATTCCAACTTCAGCTTTTCTAATCTTTTTTCCAAACTTAAATTGGAAATTTAAGTAAAAGACATTTAAAATTATTAAATAAATTAGTTTTTTGGGTTTTTAAAAAGTGTGTTGTAAATCATAATATCTAAAAACAGAAACTATTATAAGAGGTACAAGACATTTTACAGAATTCTCAGACTCAAAGTGCAGATGCATTATTAGGGAATCCTAAGAAAACTCTTTTTCCCCAAAGCATACTTTTATTAACCAGTGTGATGTCTATAAAAAGAGTACTATGAAAGGGCCATTGTCTGAATCTGCATAAAAATCCTTTGATGAAATGTTATTTTGCCAGGGGGAAATAATTTGATAAACACATCCAGCCATGCTTCTAATTACTCTATTAACATTTTTTTACTAGGCTAATGTAGAAAATGTGAATGTGTGAAATGATAAGTTTTTTACTATGTAGTAAAAGGTTAGGTATAAGTTATATAGAGTTTGGAGGAAAAGTGATTCCTGATTGGGCCATGGGACTCTGTCCAGGCTGGTCATAGGTCCATGTGCCCCTTTTCACCTTGACAATGGGGTTAGTGCTAATGGCACAGAGCCAGGAAACTGAACACACACCTGGGGAGGGTTTTCCATCCTTGTGGCAGAAAGTCTAAAATTCAGGCCCTTCAACACTTCCTTAAGTTCACATATAGAACAACTCTCAAACACAACAAATTGGCTGTTTATTTGGAGCATGGTGTGCCACATTATTTAATATCACCACACAATTTAAGACAAATTTGTTGTGTTGCTAGACAAGGAGCCAGAGGTTCACATCATATATCGGCCCATTTGCTTCTGATTTTAAATAACATTAGATATTCAATGTTATATTGCAGGTCCTTTAATGTCCCTGCAAATTATCTGGGGTACTGTTACAATGCACATTCTGATCCATTTGGTTTGGGTGAGATCTGAGATCTATGTTTCTAAACATCTTTCACCTGGTCCTATTGCTAAGGGTCCATACGTGACAGTTTAGAGTACAAAGTTTTACCTAACTACAATTGATAGGTTTTACCAGCAGGAATAAAGGGAGCAGGGTGAGTGGTGTGCAAACCTTCTGTTCTAAATCTTAATAATATGCACGTTCATTGAGCACTAAGAATCAAACGCTGTCTAAAAGTGCTTTAATTCATTACACACTTAATCCTCTCGATAATCATGTATAATCTGTATTGTTACACCATTTTACAGATTAAGTATGAGAAAAGTTAAGCAAGGTGCTCAGTGTTGTCCAGTAAGTTATTAGCTGTGGATAAACCAGACGTTATTCACTCCCCTAGGCTACCTGTCTGATGTAAAGCTTGGATCCAAGTTCATTATACCAAAGTGCCTTGGATCATCTACATCCACACAGTATGAATAATCATTTTGTGCCTCTCATAAAATTCCTGCAGATCCTCTTATTTCATTTCAATTGGAAATGGCACTTTGGGCCTTCTGCCATTTAGAGAGAGAGAAATGACGAAACAGAAAGTATATGAGCAACGTCTGGCTCATTCCATGAATGGATCACTTATAGTAACAACATTTTTATCAGCAAACATTTTTTAATGATTGTGTTACAAAAAAAGCACCATCATGCTATCTGCCTTATATAAGTGTAACCTACTTTTTTTTTTATGGAATAAGACCAAAGCATTTTTTTTTACTGAGCTTCTAATTCAAAACATTGAAACAGTAAATGTGAGAGCTTTTTGGTCAGAGATAATTTCCTTGCTGCAGAATCCTTAATCTGACTGATAATTACCAAGGTTTTTCCTGGAAGCATGAAACGTAATTAACGTCAGTGAACTATGTCTAAAAGAAGGCATCTGTGTGACCTGGATTTATTCAGTAATCCAAGGGAAACTGTACTTCTAAGATATTTTCTTTAATGACTATTACAGACTGAGAGCTGGTAGTGAATTCTGAAAGGCAGAACCTTCTGCTCCCGTGCTCCAGCGCGTGCCGCTTCACTCCAGCTCAGTCACACTTTCCTTTTGTGAAACATACTGCCAAACTCAAATGGTTTAAGAAAAAGCTAATGGTTTTGTAGACAGTGACTCTATTTTAAACAACATTAGATGTTCAAAGACAATTGAAAGTTCTATCAATGAAAAGGTAATTTATTAGGAAAATAGGCACATTTTTAGATAATTAAATAAGTTGGCAAATAGATGTTATTATATATGTTCATTTTATCAATTTAAAAATTATATAATAGAACAGTTATAACCATAAACAAAGTACATCATTTAAAAAAAAACTCATTTAAACTCTCTTTTTTTAAACTTACTAGGCTAAAAGTCGCTTATAATTGGCAACATCAAATCTTACTTTGGCTTTCAAAAGATATTTAAGCCAAAGTTACCAGTATGCTATGCCTTTGTGAATTTAAAAGCTATTATTTCTGTTATTGATATAGTTTTCTTTTTGTTTGTTTGTTTTGGGGGGTTGCAGTTTTTTGCCGGGGCTTGGTTTGAACCCGCCACTTCCGGCATATGGGGCCGGTGCCCTACTCCTTTGAGCCATAGGCGCTGCTTTGATATAGTTGTTTTATAAAGTCAGAACACTAGTTCCCCAGTCCATCAAAATATACCTTAGTAGTTCTGTTGACATGTTGAACAAAACCTTGAGACAAAGAAATAAAGAAAATACAATAGAAATGTTCAGACACTTAACCTTGGGCCCATTTAAATTTTATTTCATGGAGTATTAACTCTACATAACTATCATTACAACTATCTAGATACCAGGTTAATTATTGAACAAAATCCCTTAGTAATTTTGTAAAATTTAAAAATGTAGGCCCATATATTTTTTAGTATCACATGGTATTGTATAGATAGTTTCCATAGAACCTCAGATCCATGTAAGTGGTATATTTCAAGGACTAGTTTGATACATTTTCTGAAAATGGATTTATAAAGAAATAGATATTCTTATTCACTCTATTTTTATACATATATCCCTGCATGTATAAGTAGCCATGATGATCCAGTTCTGATCTTAGCACTGGGTACCAGCCAAGAATAAAAAGAAATAGATATAGTTCCAGCTTATACCTTAGTCCAATGTAGCCCAAAGTTCAGTCATTCCCATAGATCCTTTGTTTTACTGAGCTGTTTACAAAGATGTATGCAACTGTATAGTTATTAAATTAATATTTCTTAAAACTTTACTTCAACGAAAATTTATTTTCAAAGGAAGTAATCTTTCCTACAAATGGAAAATCAATAATCTTGCCAAAGTGAAGGTTAAACATAAGCACACAGGCAGTGAAATTCTCATCCTTCAGTTGGCTTAGAAGTTCTCTGGTCTTTAAGGAGTGGAATGTTCCCCAAAGTCCGAGTCTGCCATTCTCATCCTCTGTTGACTTGGAGGCTTCCTGTCCCTCTTTTCTTTTTACATGAGTGGAAAGGCTACACTTCACATTATATTATGGGTGACATATTGACACTAGCCAGGACACATGTTCTTGCCACCGCTCCTCCCCATCTCCACTGAAGTTATACATGTACCAGGCTTTGGGAAACCGTCTAGTCCATCAGATTGAAAGAAAATGATTTGTTATCTCTGATCTCACTCAAATGAGCTTTTCTTCATGATGTCTTTAGTGCAGGGGTGAGTATGCAGCTCTAATTTTTCAAAAGCATGGCAATATCGACATTTAGAAGCGATGTCACATCGCACCTGTAGTCCTAGCTACTTGGGAGACTGAGGTGGAAGGATTGCGTAAGCGCAGGAGCTTAAGGTTATTGTGAACTACGATCTCACCGCTGCCCTCTGCACAGCTGCTTGGGTGACAGAGTGAAAACCTGTTCAAAAAAAAAAGAGAAAAAGTATATGTCAACAACGAAAACTCACAAGCACTATGCAATACGCATTTTAAAGTATCAGCACCCTTATTTCTATGCTTCACATCGAATGCACTCTTGTTTGATCCATTTGCCTTGATCGTTTTTAATACCATAGGTGCTCCTGTTTCAGGATCAGAACTATGGTCTTCACTATGAATACACTATCCCATTGGATCCTCTCCCAGAGAACCAGAGCTCTAAAGCACCTGAGCCCCTTTTCATGTGGACACACACAGGCTGGGAAGATTGCGATGCTACGTGTGGAGGAGGTGAAGCATTTTAAAGTATTTATCTTTCCAAACATCCGTTGGTTTCTGGTTAACCATTGATAATGAAGACAGATCCCGAATTCCTACTCTGCAATTTCAAAATCCATAAAAGATCAGAAACACAAAGTTTAGTATGCCATGTTTGGTGGTTAAACACCTGAACGACTTTGTGGCCCAGTTTTCCTCCAAATGGCTACCCTGGGGACACTCTGCATTATAGTTCTGAGTCTCCCACAGGTGCCCAAATCTCTCTGCTCCACCCATCCTGCACTGGTGCCAGGGCACAATTTCACATTCTCTACCCAAATAAAAAATGGAAACACAAATAGAAGCAAACATTTTCAGAATGAAAATGTCCACAGTTACAATTTTCTCTCTACTGTAACTCAGATGAGATTCTTAGGTGTGTGTAAAATCCAGCAGATGTGTCCCCACCTCATGATGGTGGTGGGTGATGGAGGAGGGAAGTGATAGAGAGGCCAACAGCCCACCAGTGGCATTGAACAACAGCCAGTAAACTCTCTTTACAATAAAAACTCTAGGCAGGAAATTCTTGCCCAGTGAATTCTACTATCCTTTATTTATTTATTTATTTATTTATTTATTTATTTATTTATTTATTTTTGCCTTCTTCTGCAATTGTATAATAGAAGCTGTATCAGAAGCACCATATTTTGCTATGGTTAATGCACACTCACGTTTTTGGCCCAAACTTACAGAAAAATGTCCCTCAAAAAAGTGGCTGGCTCTTAACAGGCAGAGACACATCTGGAGAGGGCTAATACCTGCCTAGTAAACATGTAGATCACACAGTCCTCCCACAGCCGCTCCCTCTGAAGTCTGCCCCTTCCTTCTCTCCAGGAGCCCTTCTGTTGGCACCATGTCAGGGCAAGGCAGAGATGGGCACATGTGTGGCTGGCAGGGTAAGAGCTTCTGAGCCTTCTCAGCCCAGAAGCAGCCAGGTGGGTCCATGGGACCTGCACAGGACTCCCATGTCACCTCTACATGGCCTTAACCCACCTGTGCAGCTGCACTACCACCCACTCCCTTGATCTCGGTGCTCTGTGGAGGCCACTGTGGCCCATCCCCCTCGGATCCTGGATCCTCCTGGACAGGAACCCTGAGCACCTATTGGGCTTAGGTGGGAGGGCATGGCAAACCCAGGAGGCTCTTTGGGCTTCCCCATTCTTGAGCCATACTGCCCATGTATAATGCACAATCTTATTTTTCCGTCAAAAATTTAGACAATAATGCATGCATTATACACAGCAAAATATAGTTAAACAAACAGAATTTTTCAGTTTTCCATTTGAAAAAGCAAATTGTTTAAGGTTAAAAATTTTTCCCAAAACCACATTAATTAATTACTAAAATATGTTTTACCAATGGTTAACCTTAAGAAATAGAAGTTGACTATAATGTCTTTTATTATAGTTTCAGAGTCAGAAGGAGTATTAGATTTTCTTCAACATGACTTCTTAATTATCAGTATGGTAGGAAAAGAGATAAAGGTCCATGAGATAAATGGTCACATGGTCCATTGGGGTGGAGCCAGGATTCAAACCCTTGACTCTTGAGTTCAAGTCATCTGTCCTCCTCATCACTCTGCCTTCAAGAGCAGCTCAGGAGTCTTAAAGTTGGTTCTTTCCACAAAATAAAACATGTGCCCTAGAGATTACTTAGGATTTCTTTAGCTTCGAAGACATGTTTTATTGTATTCTATTAAATAATAAGAATTTAGATATGTTCTTATTTTTATTTCAAATGGCCAATTTTATAAAATAGTCATTCTAATAATACACAACTCCTGTATGATTTGTGCTTAAATAGACCTTCACTTCTAACTCCTGTTTTGTTCAGTCAACAATTTCCAATTATCTCTGAATATGTTAATAGAGTGCGCATTTATTTCAATGCCAAAATATTTCTAGGCCTTTCAATATAATTTTTCTTTGCACTCCATAAATAAAATGGATGGACAAGGTTTCAAGAATCACATCATTTCTGACTTCATATGATTGATTTTATAGCCAGAAAGAGCTTTATAATCTTTCAGCATATTCATGAATTAAATGAGAGTAAGTTTAAAGCACAGAAGATTGGAAACAGATTAATGCAAACTTTATCTTCACCAATAAAGAATACTAATAGCACTGTTTTACTTCATAGAAATACATTAAATAATAACAAAGTGTGACAGGGCCGTATAAAATTTCAGTGTTTGAGATAAGTTATTTTTCCAATTTGTGAAATATTGAATTTCCAATACTCTAATGGAAAGACACCTAGTGTTGTCCAGCTAAATTTTTATTGTAATGAGCTTCCCATAAGAATCCCAAACTAAGTTTTGAAATGGTAAATCAGGCCCGGCATGGCTCATGCCTTGTAATCCAAGCATTCTGGGAGACCAAGGCAGGAGGATCCCTTGACCTCAGGAGTTTGAGACCAGCCTGAGAAAAAGCAAGACCCCATCTCTACTAAAAATAGAGAAATTTAGGGGCCGGTCATGGTGGCTCATGCCTGGAATCCTAGCACTCTGGGAGGCTGAGGCTGGTGGATAGCCTGAGCTCACAGGTTCATGACCAGCCTGAGCCAGAATCAAACCTCATCTCTAAAAATAGCCAGGCATTGTGGCAGGTGCCTGTAGTCCCAGCTACTTGGGAGGCTGAGAATCGCTTGAGCCCAAGGGTTTGAGGTTGCTGTGAGCTGTGCGACACCATGGCATTCAACCAAGGACAACAAAGAGACTCTGTCTCAAATAAAATAAAAAATAAATAAAAATAGAAAAATTAGCCAAGCATGGTGGGGGGGTGCTAGTAGTCCCAGCTATTCAGGAGGCTGAGGCAGGAGGATTGCTTGAGCCCTTGAGCCCAGGAATTTGAGGTTGAGGTGAGCTACACTAAGGCCATAGCACTCTAGCCCAGGAGACAGAGCTAGACTATGTCTCAAAAACAGAAAGTGGTAAATCAAACTAAATTTATTATGCACTCATCTTAATTTATTAATGCCAGTTACTCTGAGATATGAAAATCCTAACATATGAACATTTTCCTTTAAAAAGAAAATTATCTTAACATGTCTAATAAAGGCTGGTGATAGCAAGCAAATTTTTCAAAAGTTCATCCTGAGTTATCATACAACCTTTCATCACTTTACAGGGTCTAAAGATAATTCTTAAAAAATGTGAGTCATTTTGTAGTTTAGCTTTACCCTTGTCCTTTGACTTTTTTTTTTTTTTTTTTTTGTGGTTTTTGGCCGGGGCTGGGTTTGAACCCGGCACTTCCAGCATATGGGACCGGCACCCTACTCCTTGAGCTCCCTGTCCTTTGACTTTTAAGTATCTTAAAACAAACTTGGAAAATAAATGTTTACTTTGCATTAGAATTCTGAAACATCTAAAATATATTTGAAGAGATTAAAGACCTGTTTTAGCTTATCTTGGTTTTCAGAGGCATCAGAGCTGTGTCATTCCGTAGTATCGGAAGGGTGTGTGTGTGGAGTCAGCCCTCGCTGTGTTACTCTAGTTCTAGTATTTGTGCTACTCTGCTGGCTAGATGAATGAAACAGAATGGGTGCCCCAAAATTCAATAACTCTTTTTGAAGTAAATGAAGAGTTAAGCACACTTTCAGGAAATCCTAAATAGATTCAATTTGAAGGGGGAACAAAAGTCAGTATTTCACATTCTTTACCTTAGTCCAAATCTGTCTCGCTTACACCTGTCATGCCCTTAGTGTTATTTTGTGGGATGCTCTGGACACCATTGTTCTTGTTCATATCCAGATTGTAAGGAGTTATACAAGCCTTTGGGACCAAAATAAGAACAATATGTTGGTGTATTAACACTTACACTTTTTTTTTTTTTTTTTTTTGCAGTTTTTGGCTGGGGCTGGGTTTGAACCCACCACCTCTGGTATATGGGGCTGGCACCCTACTCCTTCAGCCACAGGCACCACCCAAACATGTATACTTTTTAAAACCCTCTAGAACAGTGGTTCTCAACCTTCCTAATGCCACGACCCTTTAATACAGTTCTTCACATTGTGGTAACCCCCAACCCTAAAATTATTTTCATAAAATAATTTAATTTAAACATTTTGAATGTTTAATAAAAATTATGGTTGGGGGACACCACAACATGAGGAACTGTATTAAAGCATCGTGACATTAGGAAGGTTGAGATCCACTGCTCTAGAATATACTTAACAAGAAAGAATATTTTTAAGGATATAGTTTGTTCTGTTTTTATATTTTATAGGTACTGTGCATATATCAAAATAAAAGTTATTTGCCAAGGAAAATGAACCAGAATATTTTGACTTTTCATTTATTCTCTGTATTATTTTATTTCAACAATATTCAATACAATTTTGTATTCCTTTTTCTGAATAGAATAAAAACATTATATTAGCATAAACTCTATATAAACTTGATTTTCAAAAACTTAAATTATAATCCATCAACTGAATTTTTCATTGATAGGTATTCCCCATAATTGCTCAGTTAGTTTGCAAATGATTTTTTTCACCATTTTAGAAAACATAATATTGAAATGAACCTTTAAGTGCACAAAATACTAAGGGCTTGAATTAGATGCTTATATTTCACTCATGCATTTACATGATGCTTTACAAATACTGTGTACCCACTATTGGTGGTCCAAAGATGCATGATTCTTGCTTTTAGAGAACTCACAGTCCATCGGGGGTGGGGGGGTGTCAGATAATAATAAAATCATCATACAGAGTGATGTGGGAGATACAGATGCCTTCCAGGGATACATGTAAGTGCAAAGGCAGTGGGATTAGTGATGTTTTATTACTAGGATATAAAATATGGGGCATGAGATGTGATTTGACCTAAAAGGTAAAAAGAAAGCAGTTCATGGAGGCTCTTGGCTGTTATATAGCACCCCAGTTACATTCAACTTGAAAATTATTAAATCCCATTAAATTATGTGTATGCATAAAAGTGGCAAGGTCAGGTTAGATTAGATATTGGGTGTTGAGAACAGTGTGAAAATAAGCATTTTAATACCAAGCCCGCATCTTGAAGGAATAATATTTTATAGAAATGTCAAGGGGATGGCTAAGAAGTTAGTGGCATGAAATGATTATAGAAGTTGTCCAAATCAAATAAATGTGTGCATAAAAAATAATCAGCCTTTTACAAAGCTCTAAGAAATGCTCGGGAAAAGTCCTTCTTCCTCATTAATGTATATTTACTTTTGATTTCATGCTACTTGGCCATTATTAGTTCATTAGAAAATTAGTAAGTAAAATTTTTAAAAGAAAATTATAAACACAAATTTATACATATAGTACATATACGTATATGTGTATGTGTGTAGGTATATAGAGAGAGACTTTGTCCTACAGAGTTCAATAATTTAATTGTAAAATTTTGAATGTTCAACAATTTATAAAGCAGTTCAATTATGCACATTGAAACACAGAACACACCCCCAAGAATGTGTTTCAACATTTATGATGCAACTTCTAAAAATGTGATCTTCTTGGATAGAATATAGTTTTATATTTTAAAAAATCCATTTTGTGGGTTAAGTACAGAGCATTAAAGGAGTGTCAGCTCATCCATGAGACTGAAAAAGAAGATTCACTTAATATAATTCTTAGTCTTTGTTAAATTTCTTCAAACTAAAGTACATAAAATAAAGTAAAACTTCTTCAAAGTTAGTAAATAAAATTTACCTTTTATTTTCAGATTTTGCAGTTTGGTAAAGGCATGATTACATAACAGCTATTTTATTTTTTGCAGTTTTTTTTTTTTTTTTTTTGGCCTGGCCTGGGTTTGAACCTACCACCTCTGGTATATGGGGCCGGTGCTCTACTCCCTTGAGCCATAGGCACCGCCTCCCAATTTTTTTTTTCTCTGAATTTTTTTATTAAATCATAACCATGTACATTAATGCATTTATGGAGTACAATGTACTGATTTTATATACAATTTGGAATGCTTACATCAAAACTCCCAACCAGATTACCCCAAACTGATTTTGTGGGAATGACCAGAGGTGAAGGTAATCCCTGTAAAGCGAGTAACCCCTGCCAGCAGCCTGCAGCCCTCGGGGTCAGTCAGGCAGAAGGCCAGTTGCTTCATCACTGTCTGTGTGTCCCCAGGTTCCACGATGCTGGATTCATTGCAGATACTGCTGTTAAGAAGCAAGAGTGGAAATTTCCTGTGTTGGCTGGGACATTAAAATATATAAAACAAAAACTCAGTAACATTTCCATATGACTTTAAGATATTAGTTACCTTTTCATAGACATGATATATCTGTAGCTGAGCAATACATTTTTTTCTCCTGATTCTATTGACTTATTCAATGAAATTTTTTAAAAAGGTCTAAGCTTCTCTCACCTGCCAAACAACTTATATTGCGAGTGTCTTTGCGTCATTGGAAATGGAAATGTCCCAAGTCATACTCACAAGCCTTCATATTGTTTTAGAGCACCACTAAGATGCTCCTAAAAGGAGGCTAATACCTATAACCCTTTTGTTATGTCAATACTTACACTTAAAAGATTTTCTTTTCTTTCTTTTCTGTTCCGTTCTTTTCTTCTCTTTTCTTTTCACTATGTTAGCCCTGGGCTAATACAACGAACATTAGATATTTTCTGAGGAAAGAAACATAATGTGTTAAAACTAGCCCTGAGTTATTTATTCGGAGACTACTTATGTGTTCAGTAAAAGTGTTCTGACTATTGTCTATTTGTCATTTTTGCGTGTTATAGTTGGCAAGATGCCGCCATTTAAATTAGTTTTACGCAACTACACCGAGTTTGTAAAAAAGTGCCTTATGACTGTGAAGGCTTCAAATTAGACTTTAACACTAACATTTGTATTTCATAAGAGGTACATTTATCTCCATCCTATTTTAGCTGTGTATAAATTAGAATATAGAAATAACACTTGTGCATGCCAGCATTACATTGTACATACTATCTGAGACACGTTGATCAAGCCGTAAGGAAGCCCCTGAAGCATGGGAATCCAGGGGGAAGCCGACCAAAACTCTGTTCCAAATATTTATATTTAGGTAACTCCTACCTTGAAAGGTATGTTTCTTAATGTGAAAAATGAATCAGTCATTTCTTTCTCCCTAGCAGTTTATTGGGAAATTTGAAGTCAGTGTGTGTGTGAGCACTGGTGTGATGAAGGCCAATGCCACACTTCACCCTCGGTGATAGGACTGCTGCGGACTGCGCCCCTGCATGCAGCGGGGTGATTTGCACACCACACAAAGTCCTTGGCCACAGGGACTGCAGTCCAGCCCATCCTTCATTTATTAGGCCAGGTATCCTGCTACAAAGTTGCCTCTTTGTAAAGAAGGAGTCCTGTTTTCTAATTCCTCTGCCGAGAGGCAATGCTTTTCCTCTCATCTGTCTATTCCGAGGGCACCTTTTCAGCTATGGCTGGTTATAGGAGGCGTACTTTCTCCCACTCAGGCATGTTACCTACCTGACACTTAATTGTCTGTATTGGACCCCCATAGAATAAATTGCAACCCACCAGTACTATTATGTGTGAGCTAGCAGAGAGCTAGTGCATGCGTGTTTGAGAAAGGTTTCTCCAGATAAAAATTAGGGTATAAATGTGTAAAATTTACATTATCTTCTCAGAGGGAGAGGGTGAGAGAGTGAAAGGAGGAAGTAGGGAAAGGGAGGGAGAAAGGAGATCAGGGAGATAGATAGCAGCGTGCCATCCCAAGGAAAGAGTGGGGGGGAAAGCCGGCACTGAGCCAGAGGGCTCGCTAGTTCTAAAAGGGGTTGTAAATTGGTGGGGCACAGTCCAGAAACTGCTGTATCCACTTCTTTCTTCTCAATGGCACATAGTTAATAAAAACTGAAGCTGAGCCAAAGGTCAAAGTCCGAGAGTGGCGTCTCTACCTGTCTTTGGGGAGACCAGAGTATTGGGATTCTTGCAGGAGATGTAATTCTGTCCTCAAGATATGGCTGAAGCCTGTGGTTCCTTTTCTAGCTGTTTACTCAGGAAGTCTGTAAAGCAGAGTCTCAAAAACCAATTTTGAAAGAAGATTTATTTCTCTTTTCTGTCTGTTCAGCTGGTTCAGAAGCTGTGCAAAACAGAACTCCCATGAGGTGCCTGCTTGGGGGAGGCCCCCTAGGATTGATCTTTAGCTGTTAGTAGGAAATTGTAGGATTAGGTTTTTCCTGTTAATTTTTATAGGACCACCCCCTTTCCAGAAAGGGAATCATTTGGTTGCCATTGTGCAACCTCTGTTAAAAGATAGAACTACAGATCTCAATGGTTTGAATAACATGACATGCAATAATCACGGATATAATTTTTATTTAAGCCACACATGTGTATAGGTACAGGCACGTTTTATGCTGCAAATTGTCGTGGGACTGTACTCCAAGCTGTTGAGAAGGAAATGAAGGAAAGAGCCTAAAACTACAGCTGTTCTTTTGCCTTCTACTTGGCTACCTTCATTGTCTCTTCCCTCCCACCCTCACAGCAAATTGTTCAAAGTACCTTCCTTTCTGAGTCCCTTCTTTTCTCAATCCTGATGCTAGCCTCTTGTTCTGTTAATGGAGTGACAGAATGACCTGTCTGCCACCAGCCTGGCCTTTCACTTTTGGCATAACCAGTATGAATGTTCTCAGCTTCCTAATTACATGGATTCTGGCCCAATAGTCCAAGGACTGTAACGAGTGAGCCTCTCCGTAGTGACCCAGAGGGGTTGTGATTTCTACTTAATTCTTCGTGACTCATCTGGCTTTAAGTTTGTTGGCTGGTTTAATTATTTTATAATGTCAAATAATAAATTAAATTAGCTTATTAAATCTTAGACAGATGTTGATCTGTTTTTTACTCATGGGAAATTTATATATAAGACTTTTATAAAAAAACAAATTAGCACAGATCTACCAGCTTTTTTAAGTGTGAGATAAAAAGTATAAGTCTTGTCCAGAAAATGTGCTCACGGGGCTATCAGCCAAGTGAATACAGCAGACACATTGTCATTTACACTTCCTATAACCAGACTTCGTCACACCAGAGAAAATAGAGAAGTCAGTTTTCTGAAATCTGAGGAAAGATGGTAAGAGTCCTATGGCTTTTCTTATAGAGGATGACAATCATTTGAGAGTCACGATTTCTAGAATTCTTGGGATGTTCATGAGAGGTGTAAGAATAAAGGTCTGTGTTGTACTCAAAATAAGTGTGCTTCCCATAACTCACTGCAGAGCACTGATGATGTGCAGATGACAGAATGCACGTGTATGTTTATGCTTTCAGGAAGGCCCCTTAGGGAGACCGGACTCCTAAAGTTTTATGCAAATACAGCTCTTAATAGTAAAAGATGGCCACAATCCTTTACAAAGATGTCTTCAATTAATATCTTGTAAGTTATGTCATGGTAACTTCATGCATAAAACTTGTCATTTAATTGCTGAAGAGGAAAAAAGAACTATTATTCATCCTCTTTAAGTCTAGAAGTGCATTTTGTTATTTAAATTGTAAATAATATCATCATCATTGACTTAACCTAAAATCTGTTTAAAATGTCTTTGCGAAGTATAACAAGCGTATGATGACCTCCTAAATCTATGACACAAAGGCCTACCATTCCTTTGTATTTTTCAGGGGAAAGGAAGACCACAGTGTCCTGTACAAAAATCATGAGCAAAAATATCAGCATCGTGGACAACAAGAAATGCAAATACTTAACCAAGCCAGAGCCACAGATTCGAAAGTGCAATGAGCAGCCATGTCAAATGAGGTAACCTTACTCCAGAGGTCGTAAAACTTTTCCTGTCTTTTGAATGCCTGCTCTAACAATCCTAGCCTCAGGCACATGTGTGTTTCTGAAAGAATAAGAGGGAAGAATGCGGTGTGAAAGGATGGGCTGTAGAGAAAACTGTGTTAATATGTGTTCAGGAATGGCCATCTGTGCTGCACCTTTTTGAGGATATGCTTTTCAGCCCAACTCCAAAAGTGTGTGAACTGGTAAAGTGTTTTCATGATGCAGCAATCAGAAAGGGAAACCTAGGCACTTACTGTTACCTACAGTCAGGTTCTGGGGTCCTTTCTACTCAGCGATGGGCTGATATCTAAGCAGTATTTTTGTCTTTGCCCTGTCAGCTAAAGAACCTGGATCCTCCTTATTACAACTTTTCCTAAATATTCTCTTTTTCTTTCTCTGTCTCCTTTAGACATGAAAATCCTTAATTATCTTAGATTAAATAATTTCTTAAAATATTTCAAACACCATTGGTTTTATATGCCCTCTATTTTTTTCCATTTTGATCGAAGAACCATACGGTGTTCTGATACATCAGGAATCTTGAAGGAGCTGGATTTATGGACTAGAACATATTTCTCACTTCAAAACTTCGTCTGAAAAAAAGCAGAGTATGCAATCCATGCCATTTATTCATTCATTAACCTCAGCTATCTTGGGGGGAAAATGCCCCCGGATAATGACTTGGTAAAAAGAATAGTTTTAAAAGGTCAGTACATTTCCGAGTGAGAAATTTTTGCAGCTGGAGGCTTGAAGTCTTTTTGTTAGAGATTATTATTTTCCTTCCTTTGGAAAGGGAGGCAGTATATTTTGAACCACCAAGAATTAATGTCAGTGAGGTTAACCAAAATATTGGAAAGTAAGAAATGGACATGGGCAGTTATGAAGGGTCATCACAGGAAAACTTGCCAAGATTTACTGGCAGAGCACAATCTTTATTTCTTCTCCCTTTTTTCTTTCTCCAATCTTGTAAGAAACCTTCTACTTTCCATCCTTATGTACTGAAAAAGTCGCCAAATGGTCTGATAGCACTCTGTATGCCAAATATAAAATAGACTGATGTGGTAGTAAACAGCTTTGTAAGAAGTAGGCCTCTTAGACAGAAAGCAATGAGATCATTCTAAGTTAGATAAATTCTAAAATATAAAAATATTTTCTCTCATTAAAATGCATCTTACATTTTGGTTCTTATTTGGAGCAGTTTTCACAGGAATAGAAAAAGTAACTTTTAGAATTATATTAAGTATCTCAGAGTCTATTTTACTTAAAAATATGAAACTCTTTGAAATTGCAAATATTGATACTTCTCAGTAGTGACTCTGGGTTCTGTATTTGGAAGTACAGATACATAGATGGACTTAAATTGTGATTATTTCCTATTATTTCATATTCTTCCACAGAATATGAAGTAGAAACTAAACTAAATCTGGAAGATAAAAAATATTCACATTAGAAAAAAATCCACTGGGGGACTCCCAAGCAAAATGGTAGGTCTGCATCATACTTGATAGAACAGCAAACAAGCGTTTGCTTGGAAGAGTCAGTACTGGAATACCAATGTTATTGTACAAGTTTTTCCCTTTTCAGAAATAGAAGCATAAAGTTCTTAACAAGTAAACTATTTTACAGATGCAATAACTAGGTTATAAGAGGATGTGACTCCCCAAAATATGAATCAATTGCTAGGAATAGTTGGGCTTAAGTAAATCCAGAATAATTGAGGTTATTTCTATAAAACAGAGAGAAGCACAAATTCCATTTCAGGACACATGTAATGAAAAGCTAGTATGTTGGAAGAGTTACAGACACAAAAAAAGAACCACACTCCATTCTATGCCTTAGAGGAACAGAAGGCCAAATTGTTTAGGTAGACTCTAAACCTGCTCACTTCTTTAGGGAGTATCTATGAGTCGTGTGAGGGCTGCTAGTTAGGTGACAGGGCAGAAGAAAGATTAATCCCTTGGTAGGATGGAGAACCCTTCTAGGTGGGAGGGGCTTGGAATTGACTGTCAAGAAACTAGGCCGAGAATACTATATAAACAATGCCATGGGGTGGAAATAGAAAATGTTTGGGAAGCAAGCTTAACGTGGCATTTATTTTCCAAACAAGTGGAATATTAAGCTAGAAAAATGTGTGAATAAGTATAAATCATTTTAAATAGACTGCAATGTATTATATACTATATGGTGAGTACCTATTGTATATAGGGAATATAATAATGAACTCTTTTACAAATGAGAGAATAAGAATTTACAGCTGTTAAGTATTATTTTAAAAAATCTAATAGCTAGTCATGTACCCCCAGTAACCTCGGGTTTTCTGATTCCCTATACCATGCTGAAATAAAACTGTGCAGACAGTTCAGCTTGGGTTCCCCTGTGAGATTGTCCAAGGAATGGATAATAGAGGGAGGATATTGACAGGAATCATATAAATGTCAAATTTTAGGAATCCTTTTTCTGGAATAATTCTTGGTTCTCTCCTGAAATTAACCTGTGGAGGTGTTTAAATCAGTGATTCCTAGGGTAGATCCTAATTCATTGAAATGGAAATGACGCATATCACTGAGCTAATCATCATTTGGGAAAAGAAAAGATTTCTATGTACGTACTACAATATGTATTATATAAATGATTGAATCAATGAAATCAAAAAAATAATATTGGAATCCTAAGGTCCTATGAAATGGGGTAGTTTTAGGTTGAGTCCTGTGTCTGTCACTCACATATATCTATGATCACATCACATTAGACAGTGGCGAGGCTGAAGAAGCACAGTAAACTCTATCTGGAAGGGTATAGCCAGTGACCGAACTCTCATCCTCCGTGGTAGATCCATCTGCCGTGGTGATTCCCCAGAAGGGGGATTCTCAGTCACAGTCGTCTGTGGGTTTGCTAAGACTGCACTTTTCTCATTGTGAGGTAGTCTACAGCCTCATTTCAATTTCTGGCTCCTTGATCTTGTGACCTGTGGTAAGTTACGAAAAAAAAAAAAAAGAAGAAGAAGAAGAAAAAAAAAAAACCTATGTGCACCTCAGTTTCCCTTTCTTAAGTGGCCCTGATAACTGTGGTCTATAAATTTAAAATACAAAGAATAGATTTGGCGCCCATAGCACAGTGGTTACAGCACCAGCCACGTACACCGAGGCTGGCAGGTTTGAACCCAGCCCAGGCCAGCTAAACAACAACAACAACTGCAACAAAAAATAGCCGGGTGTTGTGGCGGGCGCCTGTAGTCCCAGCTACTTGGGAGGCTGAGGCAAGAGAATCGCTTAAGGCCAGGAGTTGGAGGTTGCTGTGAGCTGTGTGAGGCCACGGCACTCTACCGAGGGCCATAAAGTGAGACTCTGTCTCTACAAAAAAAAAAAAAGAAAGAAAAGAAAAGAAAAACACTCTGGGGCCGCGCCTGTGGCTCAGTGAGTAGGACGCCAGCCCCATATGCCGAGGGTGGCGGGTTCAAACCTCAGCCCTGGCCAAACTGCAACCAAAAAATAGCCGGGCGTTGTGGCGGGCGCCTGTAGTCCCAGCTGCTCGGGAGGCTGAGGCAGGAGAATCGCGGAAGCCCAAGAGTTGGAGGTTGCTGTGAGCCGTGTGATGCCACGGCACTCTACCGAGGGCCATAAAGTGAGACTCTGTCTCTACAAAAAAAAAAAGAAAAAGAAAAACACTCTGTAAGGTATACGGTTGGTAGGGATCTTTTTACCTTGTTTCCAGTGACTTTTGCTTTATTTTCAGATGGATGATGACAGAATGGACCCCGTGTTCACGAACTTGTGGAAAAGGGATGCAGAGCAGGCAAGTGGCCTGTACTCAGCAGCTGAGCAACGGAACTCTGATTAGAGCCCGGGAGAGGGACTGCACGGGGCCCAAGCCCGCCTCTGCCCAGCGCTGTGAGGGCCAGGACTGCATGACCGTGTGGGAGGCAGGAGTGTGGTCTGAGGTGTGCACACAGCCCATTATTTCCTCTGGTCCTTCTCTGACTCTTAGCTTGTACGCTTGTACGTGTCAAATCGGATCATGTCTGGAATCTCTGCTTGGCAGCAGGCATTATTCTATACTATACCTAGTAATTTTGCTGATAATGAAAGGAATATACTCATAAACAACCTTAAAAATAGAAAAAGATAAAAATATTTACTCTTTGTTATAAATATTATAATAAAAGCAACAGTTGATTTTATACATATTATAGAATTCTGCTTTTTTATATACTATGAGTGCACTCTTAAGTGGACACATATTAAAATAAACATTTGATGCATCACATATCCACGAACATTTAAAGGGAAAGAAGAAAGAAAATATTTAAAAATAATTCTATGTGAGTATGAAGTGCTTTACTTCATATTTACTCTATTATTTGCATTTAATAAGCAACAAAAAAATTAAGTTTTCATCACTTTATATGTGGTGAGGGCAATATAGCTAAGAGAATTTAAATAGCTTACCCTAAATCTGATCTAAGTGATGGAGTTTGTCTTTGAACTCAAGTCTGTCTAACTCACTGCACCCCCAAGCTCCCAATCCCAGCTAGCATGTAGCCTACAGTGTGTGTTCACACCAAACCACAATGATGATCGTCTGTGATCATGATGCGTATCTTTGCATCATAATAAAAGCCACTCATTGCTTGTATTTACTGACAGCCCTGAATTATTTTAGGCTACATAAACATACTCATACACATGTGCAAACACACACCTACACACACCCAGGGCAGAAACATCCCTCTGTCTACTCAATTACAGAATATTTGATGGGCTGTAAAAATGATAAGTAAAAAATGCTATGCTAAAGTAGGTAGCTACCACTCTTTTGAAAATTAGGATAAAGTGGCTTAGGTAATATAGTTTCTAAAACTTCTTCCATGAACCCAACCCCGCTTAAAAGCACATTCGCCAACAGCCCAACTTTCTATTCTCTTTTCTGACTTGTTCATTGCTGTTTAAGAGATTCTTTGTTATTGATAATGTAGATTTTTGAAAATAAATGCCATGGCATATTTTACATCCAAATGAATCAGTTCAATCTAGAGAGAAGATTCACAGGAGCCATTAGAGAAATAGAATGCCCCATCACCAGTCCAACTCTAGCATTTTTGCCAACTCTTCAGGAGGAAATTGTCCTCAAATATTCTACTACACTGATTTTTGGCACCAGCTGGAAGAAATAACATGTCGTAATGCATTATGCCCATTTAAAAATATCTCTTTTGTTTGAATTTAATTTAAAATGTGATTTTATCAGTCAGGGATATTTTCATTTGCAACAATTAAAAATATAAATATTAAAACGGCAAATACCTGTGTGATTGTTCAGCTCCATGCTCAAGTGTTCAGGAATACCATGGTTCCTATAATGGGAGCAGGGAGGTAAACGCAGCTTCACGTCCCACTGTGGCTCAGAGCAATGATTTTGGAATCAACATGCTTATTATACACAACATTATTGCTGAATGTACACTGCAATTCCTTTGGACCTTTTCCGGACACAAACATATTGGACTTTCAAGTTTTGCAATATGCTGTGCACCTTTACTCACACTCAGTGTAATTTGGGTCTTCATGTGTGGGTAGTCAGTGATGCCTACCTTTGGAAAGCAGGGAGCTTTCTGCATATTCCACACTCTGGAGGATAAATGTAAATGACCGAGTAAATTGAACCTTGAAGAGTGAGTGGAATACACATTTGTGCTTCAATCGATTATGTCACCATCATCCATTCTATATCAGTTATTTATTAAATTAACTAAACTAATTTTGAACCAAATTATATTTTCAATCCATACAGAACAATGATTTCTAGGGGGAAATATAGGCTCAAGAGTTCCTATTGCCTCAGCCTCCTGAGTAGCTGGGACTATAGGCACTCATTACAATGCCCAGCTAGTTTTTCTATTTTTAGTAGACACAGGTTTTCAGCTTTGCTCAGGCTTGTCTTGAACCTCTGAGCTCAGGTGATCCACCTGCCTAGGCCTCCCAGAGTGCTGGGATTATAGGCATGAGCCACCATGCCTGGCTTCTAAGGGTATATAAAATAATTATGTTAAGAAATTGTTCATTTTATTTTTGGTAAGATTTTCTCTATTTTAGCTTTAAGAAACATTTGTGAGAAATGATGGGCCTCTGAAAATTTGTTATTTTTCACAAACATTTGTTCATGCTAAAAAAAAAAGAGTAAATTTTAGCAAAAATAACATGAATTTCTTTATATAATGATACGAAAATGTTGATATCAATTTTAGTAATTCACATTTTGTGCATTGTAAGTTACCTGTCTTTCTTATGTAATCCCTATGGCATATCGTTCTCCCTAATGTTCCATCATTCCTGAAACCTCTTATCTCCAGCACGACCGTTAGCTCCAGCTGGCCTCTATGACTGGTGTTTAGACTGACGTTACCTTTAAACTTGTTTTTTATTAATTTCCATGGCTATATATGGCTGGTAGGCTTATGACTGATGATTGAAAACCAATACTTACCATTATTTGATCCACAGTCTACACGCGTATCTCCTAATCACCGACTTTAGCTAATCTCTCTGATGTTACCTTCCAGTGCTCAGTCAAGTGTGGCAAAGGCGTGCGTCACCGGACAGTGAGGTGTACGAACCCACGAAAAAAGTGTGTGCTCTCTACCAGACCCAGGGAGGCTGAGGACTGTGAGGATTATTCAAAGTGCTACGTGTGGAGAATGGGTGACTGGTCTAAGGTGAGAATAGTTCTGTATATCCTAAGTAACAGCTTTCAATAATATCAGCATTCCCTGGGTACTAAAATCACACCAAATGGAGTTTAAGAGGAATAGAGAGTAGGGGTACAGATCACAGCATATGGGGTACTATATGCCACATCCACGGTCTAATCTTAGCTGTCTGTCAGCGTTCATGATCACTATAGAACTGGGTTAAAAAATACTTACGCTAAAATGCACCAAGCCCTTGGCACTATACTTGAGAAAGAAACTCTCAAAAAATAGTACCTATTATAGTGCCATTGCCAGTTTTCATTGATATTGTTCCATCTCAGAATGTTTTTACATAAATTCATCTAACAAATAGGATATTTTGAGATGAGGAAATTCAAAATATAGTTTTCAATTATAGCAACCAAATGAAGGGAACTCACATCTTAGCAGGTAAAAGGCAATCTTTCCCTCACCAATATTTTTGGTTGGGTGTGGTAGAAATGGAAAGGAGACGAATTCTTGAAATCCTTTGGTCAAATCGAGTGTGCCCAATGTATTTGGCAAGTAAACAGTAAGCTGAATTAGTAATAATTGTAATGGAAGAAGCCCAAGTGCCCATCGACACACAAATGGATTAATAAATTGTGGTATATGTACACCATGGAATACTATGCAGCCTTAAAGAAAGATGGAGACTTTACCTCTTTCATGTTTACATGGATGGAGCTGGAACATATACTTCTTAGTAAAGTATCTCAAGAATGGAAGAAAAAGTATCCAATATACTCAGCCCTACTATGAAACTAATTTATGGCTTTCATATGAAAGCTATAACCCAGTTATAACCTAAGAATATGCAGAAGGGAGAGAGAGAGGGGAGGTGAGGAGGGAGGATGGGAGGAGGGAGGGTGATTGGTGGGATCACAACTATGGTGCATGTGAAACTTAGTAAATGTAGAATATAAATGTCTTAACACAATAACTAAGAAAATGCCAGGAAGGCTATGTGAACCAGTGTGATGAAAATACGTCAAATGGTATATGAAACCAGTGTATGGTGCCCCATGATCACATTAATGTACACAGCTATGATTTAATAAGAAAAAAAATTCGTGTGAGTAAAGTAGAGCCTCGTGTAATTGGGCTATCGAAAATACCTAACATATTCACTGTATGAAGTACTAAAAAAAAACAGATTTTAAGATGAAATTGTGATCCTATCTGGGTGAAAATAGCTCTCAGTTTCAACCAAATGGCCCCACAGTCGGTTGTGATATTATATACTTAATATCATGGATCATAAAACGACCTGGCTTCCTTTCATGCTCAGATGGACACAATGGTTTCGATGAAATGTAATAAATGCTCTCTCCTTCCCTTTTGTTTCATAAATGAAAAAAAAGAATGTGGTGTCTGTGGTATCTATTGGGGCTCAATGGGGAAGCATGATAGTTTTCTCATAAATAACTAACCCTTAAAGACACTCTGGGAGAAATACTTTCAATACATTATCCCGTTTTTCCAGAGTTGCCCCTAATGAAACCGCTGATGTTTAAAATCTAAACTGTTTTCTCCTGATGAATTACGCCATGTCTGCATAACAAAAGTTTGCCTGTTAGCATTGCATCTGCGTTCTCAGTAAACTCTACTCTCTTTCCACTATTTCAAATTTTACATGCGGACTTGTTAAAGGACACATTTGTAAACCATGTCAATCAATCCCAGACTACAGAAGTAAGAAATACCCAGCTCAATCTGTGCAGTTTTTGGCTGGTGAGCCATATAAGGAAACTTCACATTTCAGGGTAAAAGAATTTTGAGGGAGCAGAGGATTCCATATGAACCACAACTAATTTCTGTTCTGTTCAGAATTTGTCTCTCTGATTCTAAGGGAGACAAGCAGAATAGGTTGGCTTGGGAGTCAAACAGTGCAGGGCACAGATGTGTACACAGATGGGTAAATTGGTTAAGCCATGGAATGCCTTCAGGTTCTTGTTTCCGAGTAAAATAAGTAAAATGGACGAGTTTTCAAGCTATATGTACCTTAACCTTTCATTCAGTACTGAAGGTATAGTAGAGGATAAGGGAGTAGAAAAAGTGCCGGCAGAAGTGTTCGGGGTCAAGGGCACATCACCTATGATTCCCTTCTCCCTGTGGGAGCTCATGTGTTACTTTTGCCCAGTGAAATTTTGTACATTTTCTTTAAATGAACTCATCCTGGTTTAACATGAAAACTACTAGATTAGATGAGCTATATTCTTCAACTTTGGTGATAAATATTTTTTTTGGAAGAATTAACATTGTTTTATTTTATTTTTAGTAGAGACAGGGTCTTGCTCAAGATGGTCTCATATTTTTAATGTTAGATGTTGTTAACCCCCAGTTAACTACAAAACCCAAAAGGTATAATCGCACAAATAGAAGAGCCAGGTTTTATTGTGAAATGTGGCAGAGCCAGAAGCTCGCACATTGCTGCGTATGGAAATGTGGCGAGCTAATCTCATCTGCATGTCCAATGCCATTACTTTGGATTAATAAAATGCGCCTGATATGTGGCCTCTGGTTAAACATTCAACAAAGTCAAATAGTGATTTTGCTTTTTTGATGCTACGCCTGAAAAAAATACATTTTTCAATTTTACCACAATTGCATGTCTGTAACCCTTAAATATACTTGGACTGAATGACTTTTCCTTGCTTATGTTGTGTTGCTCTATAGCTGTCCAACTAGAACATAGCCTTTTGACTGAGAGAAGAAAATGAATAGCTCCAATAGATACCGTTGACCTTTGAACAACTTGGGTTTTGAACTGCATGGGTCCACTTACAGGCAGGTATTTTTCAACCAAATGCAGATGCTAAATGCAGTCCTACAGGTTCTAAAACATGCTTGTACAAAGGACCAAGTTTTTGTCTAGGAGGGTTCTGTAGGGCTGATAGCGAGACTTCAGGAGACATGATTTGGGTAGAAACAGGTGGTCCTGGATCCAATCCCCCTAATACATGTGAGGGATGTCTTCTTTTCTATTCCTTATCCTTTGGCTTTATTCGCTGGCCTATTTGTTTTGCTTGCTTATTTAGAAGATCCAGTAAATTGTGGGGGTTTTTTCCTCTTAAAGAACTCTCTTTATATGACTATAAATCTGTCCTTTTCCCTGAATCCATTTTTCCTTCTTTATAATGATGGAGGCCTCGGCATCACAGACTCAAACAACAGTGTGCACAAATTAAAACCAGGGGCTCCATATGAGTTTTATTGATTTCACCCCCCACTTTTATACTTCTATGATATCACTTTCATGTCAAAATGAAGACCATCCCGAAATAATTACAGAGAAAGGGCATGATGCTAGGATTATGAAGCTTCAGTGATTAAAGCATTCAGGGTCAGAGAAAACGCATAAATCTCTTATTCTTATCAGCTGTGTCCCTGAACAGGAATAGCAACAAGATGTGGGTGGATTTTTATGTTCCGCAGAGGTCAATTAATCTGTCAGCTTTACTCAAATTCTGCTCATATTTTGAAACTATCAATACTGAAGTAGACTTAAAATTAAGCCTTGGCGTGGCTTTAATCAGGAATAGCCGATGTACAATCTATAAAGGCAAACATTCTACATATGCTCCTCCCTTGATAAGATAGACAGATCACTAGGAGAAATCAAAAGAAAAATAAATGCTCATCTTCTCTCATTGCCTAAGACTCATTGAGGACTATTAGGCAAGGGTAATATTGGCTAAATGGAGGTCGACTAAAAATGCGGTGTATGCCCCAAGCTACGTTCACTGCATTTGTACCAGCCTCCATCTGTGTTTTGGGTGCTTTTGTATGAATAGTGGAAAAATTGCTCTGACCTTGAAAGGGAAAAAAAATAAATCCAGGTACACGCAAAGAGAAAAATTTGGTGTAAAACTGTTAGCTCTGATTTCTAGTCGATGTAATAGATAGAGCCTTTATTGACTAATGTTCATGTTTGTTTCGTAGAGACTAGAACATTGGTAAAATAGGACACACACAATGTGGCGGCTTTGCTCTGGCTTGCATTAACTGTCACAATTCTGTGCCACATTCTGACTGCCTGTCTGCTATACAACATGACCTTGGGGTCTTTCCTGGGAGAGCAGGACTTGAGCCACATATTTCCTGGCAATATAAATCTGCATTCACTCATTGAGGCTGTCCTAAGTATGGAACACAGACTTGAAAAATAACATAGTCCTTTATGTTTATGAAATGACATATTTTCTGTCTGAATTTGACCTTTCTGCCTTTATTTGAACTTCTACAACTTCTGGTTTTCATTACTGGAGGCCAGTAGAGGAGCAAATAAAAGAATATTGTTTATTTACCTGTTACACAGAGCTTGGTTCTTTATGTTTTTTTTAAGGTTAAGGACTTTATTTTTTACAAATTAAGACTATATAGATTTTATATGCTTCTGAACCAAAAACATCTTGGTCTTCACAGTGTGAGAATGAAGTTTTTATAGAGGTAATTATTCCATGCAGCATTAACAAGTGATTTAAACTTATTCAACAGCTGAATTTTGATGAAAAACAGCACAACGTGGAATTGCACATAATTATTCTTGGCTTATTCTTTGATTCAATTCAAACTCTACAGACTTATTCAATCCTTTAATATACTACAAAATCAGTAGTTTTAGTCTTGCACATGTATTAACTGATATTTGGACAAGAGATTCACAAGTCTTTTTGAGATGATATAGTATAAAATAATGCTGAAAGCACAGTAAATAGTTTGGATGATTTAGTCATACAGCCATATCTTTTTTTTTTTTGGTAGTAGGTATAAAGTTTATAGTATAATGAGTCATTTTAACTTATCCTGCAAAAGGAAAACAAAATCATTTTCAGCGTATTCAAGTGAGAAAAGAGGAATCGGATAAATCAAGAATCTTAAAGCCAAGATGGTTCTTCCTAATGGATAGGAAAAAATATATTAGCCTTAATAAATGTTTTCTAGTTATAAAAATTATATCTACAGAAATTCTATTTACTCTGAGATCATTCTCATAGTTGCATATTTCAAAATGGTGTTTCGCAATAATTTTTATACATGCTCTCTGAAAATAATGTATTAGTTAAACTATATATGTATATATATTGTTTTCTTAATAATTTATTTTTATAACTAAAGACCTGCATGTATCTGGGTTATTTAGAAAATAATAATGTTCTCACCACACATATTACTGATGTTATTCAAATTTATTTGATATATTGTTCCATGAATCTGTGATAACTGTGATTAAAATAAGTGTTCCTCTTCCTAAGTAGTTAGCAATCTAATTTTTTAAATAATCAGCTCAAAAACAGAATGTACAAATGATTCAAGCATGCTTTGATATGCTTTGTATACTATGCTTTGTATAATCAAGCATTATAACTTTAACGTGTTCTCCTGTTGTGTAATCATTATTTAAATTAAAACAATGCTTAACAGACAAATGCAAGACCAAAGACACAAAAATTTTACAAAACATTCTTTACAAACATACTTAAAATAAGTCTATCAAGACAAATAGAAAAATTACCACCCTGTTACTTTGAGCCTTATCCATATCCAAGTTGCTCAATGGTCAATACAAGTGGCTCAATTTCCACATATCACATATTCCCAAGGAAGACATTCTTTTATCTCTTACTTTTTGCAGTAGTGGATACTTACAGAGATAGAGCATGTGAATTTGAAGCTCTCTATGAATTAATAGGAGGTCTAGGTTCCTAGGGTCTTTGGCCTGACCATCTGCCTTCTGTTTTCTACACAGAAGCATGTCATTCTTCAAAGTTAACATTGACAGTGGTCATTCTGACTTATCACAGTTGGTAGAAAGCTATGAATAATCACTGAAGACGTGTCTTTCCACTGAAGGAAGCTCAGTGGGTCTTTGGAGTAAAACGTAAAGAAACAATCCTGCATAGGTCTGATGTGATCAAGAATACTCTGAGCTAAAAAGCAGTGGAGACAATGGGCACCCTTGCCTGGTTCCTGATCTGAGTGGAAATGATTTCAATTTAACTCCATTCAATACGATATTGGCTGTAGGTTTGCTATAGATGGCCTCTATCAGTTTAAGAAATGTCCCTTCTGGGCGGCGCCTGTGGCTCAGTGAGTAGGGCGCCGGCCCCATATGCCGAGGGTGGCGGGTTCAAACCCAGCCCCAGCCAAACTGCAACAAAATAATAGCCGGGTGCTATGGCGGGCATCTGTAGTCCCAGCTACTCGGGAGGCTGAGGCAAGAGAATCGCTTAAGCCCAGGAGCTGGAGGTTGCTGTGAGCTGTGTGATGCCATGGCACTCTACCAAGGGCCATAAAGTGAGACTCTGTCTCTAAAAAAAAAAAAAAGAAATGTCCCTTCTATACCCATTTTCTTAAGTATTATGATTATGAAAGGATGCTGGATATTATCAAAAGCTTTTCTGCATAAATTGAGAGAATCATATAAAACCAGCACATTGTAGTCCACGATTGTACGCAGCTATGATTTAATAAAAAAAAAAAAAAAGAATACCCTGAGCTAAATGACGACACACTGTTTTTTAATCACACGTCTCTATAACCTAGTGTTTTTTCATTGTCAAAAGGAACAAAAAGCACCAAATCTAAAAATCCCAATGGAAGGATTTCTTGCTGGCCCATATCTAGGGTAGGACGTTAGGACTATGGATTCCCACATGTCTTGACTGCCCCAATGCTGGCATATACCCCAGTCCAATTAAGATAAACAAAAAAAGTCCAACTGAATGGATGTATAGCTTCTTAATTTTTTTTTCATGTATACTTTTTTTTTTTTATTAAATCATAGCTGTGTACATTGATATGATCATGGGGCATCATTCACTAGCTTTACAGACCGTTTACTAAGTTTCACATATACCCTTGTAAGATGCACCGCTGGTGTAATCCCACCAATCCCCTTCGCTCTACCCACCTCCTCCCTCCCTCCCCTCCCTTTCCCCCTTCCCCCATTCTTAGGTTGTAACTGGGTTATAGCTTTCATGTGCAAACCCTAAATTAGTTTCATAGTAGGTCTGAGTACATTGGGTACTTTTTCTTCCATTCTTGAGATACTTTACTAAGAAGAATATGTTCCAGCTCCATCCATGTAAACATGAAAGAGGTAAAGTCTCCATCTTTCTTTAAGGCTGCATAATATTCCATGGTGTACATGTACCACAATTTATTAATCCATTCATGGATCGATGGGCACTTGGGCTTCTTCCATGACTTAGCAATTATGAATTGAGCTGCAATAAATAGCTTCTTAATTTTAAAGCAACTAAATGTAGTAGGTTATGGCAGCTTAGTGGAGGGAAGCTGGATCTCTTGTTAGAAGGATTTCCTATTAACAGCAACAGTAAATCACCAAAATAAGTAGTCTAGTAAAATCTAAAAATAGAAAATGTTAAATATCATCTGAAACTAGAGACCAAAAAAATTGATAAAATGAGAACTGCTATAATGGAGCAAATACATTGTCAAGTAGACTCATTAGTAAAGTTGATACACCAAGGGCATGAATGTGATCTTCTTTATAAGACCAAATTCATATTAATTTAAGAATTCTTTTAGACTTGCATTTTGTTTCATGAAAACCTTGTTCCTCTGGATGTGATCCCTGTGTATGAGAAATGCTGGTTTACACAAAGATGAGCAAGTATCTTTGCTGTAGGATATTTCCTTTACCATTCTTCTATATTTGGTAAAATGCAAAGAGGAGGCTATATTATTTCTCCTTTCTTTTTTCTTTTTGACAAAAAATACCTTTATAGCAGATGTAGGTAGCTTGTTATTTAGCACAATACACTTTGGGTTATTTGAATTTCAAAAACTAGTTGTGTAGATGTTTTTTGCTAACCAGAGAATATTTGTAGCTTGAAACTAAACTGAAATTATTTATAATCTAGAGAATTATTCTTGAAATTGATTAGAATTTCTATTCAGAATTCTTTTTTAATTATGTCTATAAATCTACTATTTGAAAAAGATAACTGCTTACAATTTTTGTAATTATAAATTATCACAAGAGACAGGAAAATTTGAAACTGTCACTCTGAACACTATCATTGTTAGATCAATCAAGCAATTAAATAAATCAAAACTTTCACTATTAGATCAATCAAATAAATATAATAAAGGTTAGTTTTTAAGCATTTGGACATTCAATAAACCTGTCTCAAGAAATCCCTACAAAGGAATATTTTGTATTATATTTATCTTAAAAACTGTTCACACCAAAAAAAGACTCAATAATAAATAGGATTCATTTTTTCAGAAAGATTTTCTATTTTGTTTTTTAGTTATATCCACTGTGCACTTATAAAACTTGCTATTCACCATTACATATGAAGAAATCATCCAGAAAAATCCCCAAACTATGGGCTATCAAATTGTTTTCTCTCTGTCTCTTTGTAGTGCCAGAAAATGAGAAATTTTTATGCATTGCTATCATTTATTTATTTTTAAAATCTCTTGAGGGTCTTATTTATTACCCCAGATATAAAAAATTTTAAATTTAATTTCTAAAATATTTGAGTTGCTGAAAATAATCAAATACATTTGGCTAGTATTGGACAGAGGAGAAATATATGTATTAGCTTAAAAAGAATGAGGCACATTTATTATCTCTGTGTATCTTCTATCCAAACAATATTCACAAGATAGAGAGACTGAAGAAATATGTCTCTCTCTCAGATTACCTATACACAATCCGTGTGTATGTGCATCTATATGTATAATATATAACACACACATACATAATAATAAATGCAGACATAAGAATGTGGGTTTAATGTCTTTTAGGTTGGAAAATGCAAGAGAAATAACATTAACACATATAAAATCCAAAGGATTTAACAATACTCTCTTGACAGGTTCTAGAAACACTACTGGGCTCTTGAAGTAAAACTTTCTATCAGTGCTCTTATGAAGCATACCAGGAGGGAGTGTGTCCCGAGAGAAGGTGCAGGCTTGAGAGATGCCCCTTTTAAAGGTGTGTAAGAAAAGCAGCCACAAGCAATGGGAACTGAGAAAGGGTCTTTCAGAAGAGTGAGAGGAAAATCATGAAAAACAAAAGAAAAAAGCATGTTTTAAGAACGTCGAATGACGCAGACAGGACCTGGAATTTAAGGGAACTGGGGTCCAGTATCTTTAGTCTCAACTCAAACTTCAACTGCTGTAAGACTGTGCCACTGCATTGCTGTAGCACTTCAAATTTTATATATGTAAACCTAAGTTCTTTATTATATTTCCTCACACCAAAGCCTCCATTCCCAGTTTCCTTCCTTGAAAAAATGTCAATCTTCTCCCCACCCACCCAGGTGCAAAGCTATCCTGGTGCTTCTGTTCTTACACCGTGGGGTTTTGCCTCAGTTGTTTTTTACTCGAGGACAATCTACAGTCCCTCTTATTCTTTCTCCAGGATTAGAGTAGCAATTTCCTGACCTTCACATCTCCTTCCACAGATCCATCCATTTCAATAATGACTTCCTCAGCTTCCTGAGCAGCACTGTACTGTCAACTACCAGATACACTGGTACAAAACTTTCCGTATTATAACCGAACGTACCTATTCAGAATGGTCTCACCATGTTCATTAACTCAAGCATTTCCACTAAGCTCAGACCTGAACAGTGTTTACTTCTAGAATCTTCTTCTTATTGTTTATACAGTTCTCATTGCTTACAATGTGTTTCTTGCAACTATCCAGATTCTCCAGGACCAGCTCAAAGTGCCTAATTTCTCAGAGGTCTTCCCCAATAAATGAAGCCTCAAACTCCTTGACAACTACTGATTACATTAGCATTTTTCCCCCAATGAGTTATTTATTTTCTTACATTGTCGCCACTTCATTAAAGATCTCTTAACTCCTTTACCACTCTCCCAAGTTTCTCTCAGCAACTGAAACATTGTACTCCATGCAGTGAACATTTACGGAATGAATGACTGCAAAATATTTTTTCATAAGATACATTAAAAAAATGTGACACATTCCATCATTGTATTTCTTTTCTTCTATAGCGTGGTCTATGTGATTTTTCTGACTCTAATTCAGTAACAACTAAGATACTTCATATTATTTTGCAACAAGGGAATTAATAACTAACATATTTTCCAGGAAAATTTAACTCATCAATGTAATTTTCTGTAGTCATATGACTCCCTTTGTCTCTTTTCCTGTTTATTAACTCAAACAACTTGAAAAGGTTATTTTTAAAAAAGTAAACACACTCTTATTTGAATATCATGGTATGTAAGCCAAGAAAAGGTTTTTAAGGTTGAGTTTCAAGGAAGCTGTCGAACTTTTTGGCATCCTCTTGAATCCATTTGGCTGAAATACCCACTATCAGGTTAGCAATTACCTACCCTAGAAGAGAAACCATGGATGAGACTAAAGCTAATTAAGAGTTTTCTGTATGAGCTAGCAAAATGTCTTGAGATATATATATATATATATATGTATATATATATATATAAATTTTTTTTTTTTTTTTTTATGCCAGCAATACCTGGTGATTTGTGGGTTGAGCTCTGGCAGAATTGCACGTTTGCCTGAGACTTGTGTATGTTAATGACTTCTAAATGCAAATGACTTCTTTTATTCCATTGTGGTAGTGATCAATGTACACTGTGTAGAAAAAATGTTTTTGATTACTTTGACAGTTGTTTTACAACATATTTAGTCCTCTCTAAATCATTTATATGTAATCCGTTTGACTTTATCCCACACATTTCCCTGATTTGCTATACCTATGTGTGAACATTTTCACTAAAAATACCAAAAGAATTTGAACTTTAGATCCAAAAATAAAATGAATTAACTAATCACACGCGCACAACACTCTCAAATATCTGACCCCTAGGAGCAGATTTCAATTTCAAATACTCGTGTGTCAAATAAGGCAGGCACATTACTTTTAAAAGACCCTGAAACACACACTAAACTAAATAGCAAATCCTTAAAAACAAACCTAACTTTTGTTCTTTACTATGCTTGTTTCACACTCACTTTATTAAAAAGAGAATGATGGAACTGCCAAGCATATACATAAATGAATAGGAATGCTGCGCTAATAATTTCCAGTAGAAGTCATCCTTCAGTTTCCTTATGAGGTCCTCTGTCCACGGTGAGTGCTATTTTACTCTTGTTAAACCACTTTGGAATAATCCATTTATTCCTAAAGACAAATTAGCCTACTCAGAGCTATTACCCTTGTTACAGATCAGCACTTATCGTTATAGACTGTATCGGGTTCTGTAAGATTGTCTATTATATTTTTCGAGGGGAAAAACCATTTGAGCTCTGCCAGTAACAATTTTCCCTTAATGTAGGAATTCCTATTTCTTACAGAGGCCAGCTGGAAATGAGCAAAACATTACAGAGCTTTCTTTAGCTGTTGGCCTGGAGAATACACATTCTCTCCAAAATATATATCTTTGGCACAGTCTAGAAGTAAGGAATCTCGGGTAACCTCTGTATTGGCCAAGTTTGGGAATTATTATTTTTAACCCCTAAATATACGGAAGTGGATTTTTTTTTGAAGGAATTAGAAGTATATACCAGCGTTAGTTAGGTTTTTAATCTAACAAAACGTTAAATAAATACTGTATGGTGGTATATTTTTCTATTGGGTTTTCTGCTTCTTTGGCAAAATCTTTAAAATGACATTTTATAAGATTTACAGCTTGAAGAATTTTGCAGTTACTTTAGACTTGTGTTTAACATGGGCAGATTAATAGTTCCATAAACTCACTGACAAACTAGATAATATAATCTAAACCTATAAATCACTTATACTGTAATCTTACTTACAAATTACTTATACTCTATGATCCCCATTGGAAGTAATTTAAAAATTCAGAGTGACAGATAACTAGTTAGCACCAAAACAGTATTTACGTGCCTTTTCTGAAGTCATGAAATGAAAAGTAGAAATTAAGATTTAACCAGTAACTTTAAAGCTTAGAATTTTACCATGGATTCTCAATATTTAAGCCCAGTTATGGGCAGGGCATGGTGGCTCATGCCTGTAATCCTCCCACTCTGGGAGGCTGAGGCTGTTGGATTGCCTGAGCTCACAGATTCAAGACCAGGCTAAGCCAGAGCAAGACCTCATCTTTAAAAATAGCCAGGTGTCGTGGTAGGTGCCTATAGTCCCAGCTACTTGGGAGGCTGAGGCAAGGGAATCACATAAGCCCAAGAGTTTGAGGTTGCTGTGAGCTATGATGCCACAGCACTCTCGAGAACAACAAAGTGAGACTCTGTCTTAAAAAATGTTTATAAAAGATTAAAATATTTTTAAAAAAGAGACCAGTTACAGAAGTCTATTTTTAGCCCCATGTTCAAAAATCACATATTACTTCAAATTATTGATTAGTGGACAAATAAAGAATATTTTCCATAACAACAGTCAGTTGGGTAGATTCAGTAATTATTGCAATGCATATTTTCAAAATGATGTGGTTAAAATAAAATCTCAAATGATCAGTTTGGGAAATATTTCATTCTAACAATAAAATATTTGTTTCTTTTTTCTTTTGAGCTCTTTTATTCCAAGAGCCAGTCAGAGCTTCTATCATACACTTTAGTTCTAGGACAGTGATTTTTATGTCTCTTCTTTTCACATTCATTTGAGAAGCATTAAGGTATCTTAATTTTGCTGGGTGCAGTGGTTTAGGCCTAGAATCCCAGCACTCTGAGAGGCCAAGGCAGGTGGATTACTTGAGCTCAAGAGTTCTAGACTAGCCTGAGCAAGAGGGAGTCCTGGTCTCTAAAAATAGCAAGGTGTTGTGGCGGCTGCCTGTAATCCCAGCTACTCAGGAAGCTGAGGCAAGAAAATTACTTGAGCCCAAAGGACTGAGGTTGCTGTGAGCTATGATGCCATGGCACTCTACTAAGGATAACAAAGTGAGACTCTGTCTCAAAATAAAGATATCTTAATTTTTACAAAGGAAGAATTGGCGCAATGTCACAATGCAATCATCGTTAGTCATGTAAGTTAAATACAGAGAAACAGCAAAATTGCTTGACAACGAGGGTATGAGCAATCAGGAATAGCATGTGACATGGTATAGTGGATCTCAGAATCCATGGATCACAGAAGCAACGCAAGAGTCAGACCAGTAGAAAGAATGAGTGTCTGCTCTCTAAATAAAAGAATGGTTAAGAGGCATTTATTAATATCCCATTGATAAAGTGTTCTTAAGGGGAAATTAACTTTCCTAAAAGTACATAGGTACTTTTTGGACTAAGAGACAACAATGCTGTTTGGTGACTTGGACAGAACATGATACTGGGTGGGTTATTCCATGGGCCATGGCATAGATTTCTACATGATTTATGAATTTTCAATGACAGAAAGGCATTTTATACTTTACAAAAGTAGATTTGAATTGTACTATGGACAAGCCTTGAAGAACCCATCAATTCATGAATGGCTTTTCCTCTTGCCTCATTTGGGCACGCCATACATTTGTAATGGCTATTTATTGCTGCTTGAATAGCCCCCTGGCTTTGAGTTAACTGTTTCATTAATTTCAATATATTTCAGAGCATGTTTACTGTCATTCACTGATATTTAGTGCATACCTGTTAAGCAGAGAGTGATTCCTGTAAAGTGCAGAGAAAATACATGAAGTTATCTTGATAAACATTCAACTATATCATAAAAGGAATATTTCCACATAAAATAACAAAAATTGAGCAGCAGAGTACATCTGTATCTTCTATGTAGCATTTGATTCATCAAAAACATTGTTATACCATTGTGCTAATTTAGACCTCGTTATCCTCAGTTCCTAAAAATGCATCAGATTACACTTGAACCATTTCATTTTCCTCAGGCCACAGTTATTCCACAGTACACACTCACCACTCCTGAATATACTGAACCTGGGCCATCAGTAAAGGCCTCAAGATACAGGCCATTCTTGGAGCACCTTCTACAAGGTATTCGCCTGGTTTTCAAAATATTAACCACGATCTTAGCAATACGTCCTATGAATGCCATAAGTAATACCATATCAAGGGTGACATTTCCATGTTCAGTTTCTTTCTGCAATTCAACTTTTCTGTAGTATCTCTTTAGTCATTCGTCCTAGGCAGAAGAAAGGATTTCACACCTTGTTTTTTTCAAAAAAAGGAACTCCACAGCCAATGAGAGCTCATTTTGTGCCTTTGTTTTTATCATAATGTCATAGTTAAGAATTTTTAAAGACATTTTACTGTGTTTTTCCTTCCTATAAATTTGTTTCCCCTCATTAGTTTGTATTTAGATCAATGCATATATTTTCCAAATCATTCTATTCAGAGCATATCAGCCTGTCTTTAGCAGTTTTGCTAAACTCTGTACATTCAGTGTTGTCACCTAACTTAGTAACTATAACTTTCTTTTTTTTTAGCAGTTTTTGGCCGGGGCTGGGTTTGAACCCGCCACCTCCGGCATATGGGGCCAGCGCCCTACTCCTTTGAGCCACAGGCACCACCCCATAACTATAACTTTCTAAGAGTGCATACCTGTATTTATTACTAGCTTATCCTGGGTCATTTTTAGAAAAAAATATAAATCATGGAGTTAAGTAAACATCTACTCTGTTCTTCCACAAACTTGGACATGGCTAATACTTCCCAACTATTTCCCCTTTGGTTAGTTTTTTAAATGAAATTTTCCTACGTTAGAGGAGTTGGCCAGCTCTTACTGGCAAAAATAAAAATGGCAAATAATAAAGTAGAAAATGGCAGAAAATTAAGTTTTAGAGAATGGGAATGTTTATGGAGTTTGACAACATATATCTCATTTTAAAAGATGAAACCTTTTCCTTAGTACCAAGTTGATTTGCTAACATTTGTATTTGAGCTTCTCATTGACCATGCTATTGCTCTGATCTTTTTGACAGTCCAAACCGTTTCTATTGGTGAGCAGTTCTCTCTTATCATGTTTAATGTTTGACGTATGAGCTACAGTGTAGACATAACATAATACATTCTTAGAAATCATCACTAGTGACACAGGGCAAGAAAAGATTTATTCCATTATAAGAGAAAGCTATGCTGACATTATGTATACCCATGTGCAGGGAAGCTCAGACTTTTCGTGGGCAGATTAAAATGATGACTATGACCAAGTCAATAAAACAAATAAAATAATCTTACTTTTAGACAGTTTGGGGCTTATTTTTTGATGGAGGGGAGGGATTACCAATATCAATTTTCTTGTACTTGTTGTCTCTGTAAAAAATCTGCTTAACTCCTAAATCATTGTGGACAATTTTCTAAACTATTAAAGTTTGCCCTAAACATCACCGTTTCCTTTTTTACTCTTGCAAATCTGGGATATCATGATTATGTTTCCTGGTCAGAATTAAAGACTAATAGTACATGGAATTGATTCATGAGGTGCTTTGTTTCAAAGACCCTTTGAGGCGATATTAAACTGGGGAACAGATTATTAACAGACAATACAAGTCTCTCTTTTTAAAAATACTCTAGTCAGGAAGTTTTCCTTGTGAAAGAAACATCAATGGTCAGCTGTCCGGTAAACCCTGCATTTCTTTACTAGTTGTTGGCAAATTGACATTAACATTTTAGCATTTTGGCCTTTAACGGAAGTCTGTAGTGCTGGCTTGTTTCAAATACATATTTAAATGTATTTGATGCATGTGTGAGGAGCAAGATTTAAAATCTATTAGAAAGAAAGACTGGGGCAAAGGAGAAAAAAAGAAAGGAAGGGTGGAGAGAGAGCCATTGGAAATGAATTTGAAGAAACACTAGGTTCGTATCCCACTCTACTCATTCACCCTTCTTATTAAACAATTTGGAATATCGTAACACAGAGACATATGACTATATGGTGGGTACAGTGGAAAGACTATCATATTTGGAATCAAAAGACTTGCATTTGAGTTTTGTCTCTCCTTATGGGCGAGTCTTCTTCATAAGTCCTCCCCTGACCATGCCATTGAATCGCAAAACTCCCCATCCCCATCTTTCCCCACCTCTCTCAGCTTTGTTTTTTGTTGTTGCTTTCCCCATAGTCCCTGTTAACATCTAAAATACAGTGTATTGGGGTGAAGTAGAGAGTGGGGGCAATGGTCAGAGGTGGTAGGAGGAGGAGGAAGCAGACATCACTTTAAGTGGTGCCAAAGTAGAACCCAAAGCCTAAATTCCAGGAGAGTGAATGAGCACTGTGCTGTCATGGGTGTAAAGTGATGGTGTAAAGGTTGATATAAAGAGCAAACAGGTGGAATGCTTTATACATTACCGTGGCTGGAATAAAAATGGGGATGAATGAGTTCCAGAGAGCAGAGCGCTCAAATCTGTGGACACCAACCTGCAGAAACAGCGAGAACTTCAAAGAGCTAGTAAGGAGCAACATTAAGAGGGGGAGATAAGAAACTGCCCTGAGAAAGAAGACGTCATGTGTTAAATACAGAACACATACTCTAGCCAGTAGTTTCCAAACTGGGGCTACACAGCATAATTACCTAGATATGTTTTTTTAATTACAGATTCCCAAATATTACATGAGTTTATTGACTTAGAGATTCTATGCCTTAAAATCTATATATTTTTTTTAAATAATCCTCACAGTTCTGAAGCATAGACTCAGTGTATGGATATACTGCATTCTTATAATGAGATGAGGTTTATATTAACCAGTGTGATGTAAACGCTTCTAATTCCATATGAAATCAGCACATTGTTACCCCATACATGCATTAATGTATATATGATCTATGCGTTTATGATTTAATAAAAAAAAATAAATTAAATAAATGTGCATAGGTAGTTGGGGTAATGTGGAAGCCTTCAGGGAGGCAAAAGGTTTGAAATACGTCTGAAAAGAGCTGGTGCTTTTTGTAAAGGAACAATACTGGGAGCACAGTTGTAGAAGGGGGAATAGAAATTGCATGGAAATGATTAACTTATAAAAAAGAAAATGATTTTCAATAAGGTTGGGTAGAAATAAGGTTAGAGAGGCAAGTAATTCTTCACCTGGCTATAACTATATGCCAGGCTTTATCTTGTAGGTGATGGTGAACTCAATAACCAAAAATTTTTGTCCAAAGAATATATTTTGAAAAAATCCATATTCAGTGAATGTGTGACATTCATTAAAAGGCTAGCTGAAGACTAAAGCCGAATCAAACAATAGTAAATTAGACTTGAGATGATAAGGGTTTTTGCAGAATGCTTCTTGTGTAAATGATAAGAAAAGATGGGAACCAGTGATAACGATGAAGGAACAATTGATAGCAAAGAGAGAACATCTTAATAATGACTTGGTAAAATACAGAGAAAAACTAAAACATGAATAATCATATATCATAATCATATGTATTTAAAAGGTGACAATCGGAAAATATTTACCCATTTTTTTGTACACCAAGATCTTTAGCAAAATATGACTAAATCTTTTTAGACAAAAAAAATCTACCTAAGAAATAAGTCATCATTTTCAGAAACATAAATACATCTTTCTCATATATAATTCTGATAGCATGAAGTAATTGTATTTTTTCAGTCAAATTAAAATTAGTCATTTGTATCACTAATTAAATTTGGTGCTATGCATATATACATATAAAACCAAGAGATTTCTCTAATAGAAGACTTTGTATTTAAAATATGCTCTTCTTTGCAAAATATCTTAAAAATGAATACAAACAACATATAGGTGAAATGCAAGGAAATAATTAAAAGTACATTTTATTAGAAGAAATACAGATTATTAAATGTTTCTACTATGGCAATACTGGTATCATCTAATCTTCCAAGAAATAGCAAGTTATTTCAATAATAGATGAGGTTAATGACCCTTCTTGATATTGTTGATAAACATTTTAAGGGCAGAACAAATAAAATGGATTAGTAGATTGAAAGACCGTAACAGTGCTCCAGTCTGACATCAGGCTTGCACTAACTCTTGGATGCCGATGAGTAAATTAAATAATCGTGAGTCAATTATTTGCTGTAAACTATGTATTAGACATCTGAAAACTGCCCGAGCATCCCTGGTGGCCTTCGCTCCCTTTCTCTTCATGTCATACTCTCCAACCTTCTCTATCCTCCTTTATTCCCCTATGTCCTTTATTGTTGAAAACCGTGCCTTAGGGCAGCCAGAGGTTCTCACCAGCATGATGCCCAAGTTCAGAGCATCATGACCCAGACTTTGCATTGACTGTGGATATTGTGCTTCATGTTTAATTTTAAGAACTATGAGGAGAAAGAGGATCACAGCCTAGAGAAAGGAAACAGCAGAAAGAACTTTTAACACACTTTGTATCTCTTCCAGTGCTCAATCACCTGTGGCAAAGGAATGCAATCCCGAGTTATCCAGTGCATGCATAAGATCACAGGAAGACATGGGAATGAATGCTTTTCTTCAGAAAAACCTGCAGCGTACAGGCCGTGCCACCTTCAGCCCTGCAATGAGAAGATTAATGTGAACACTATCACATCACCGAGACTGGGTAAGCAGACCACAATCAGGAGGTTTTTAAGAAACCTATCGATGCTGATGGCTTCTTCCATTTTGCCTATCACTAGACTTTAGGAATTGTAAGCCAATGCTGATTATTTTGGTTCTGACTAAATGGAATCTACTTAAATATTGTTTTGTCCAATGGGTCAAGTAGGCAAAACATTCTAAAGACTAAACTGCTTTGATTCCTGAAAGTCTCTCTCTACTCAAAGCCAAGTCCAGGAAATACTAGTGCCACACCAACCAACATCACCTTAGAAAGGCTTTCAGGATGTAACAAATACAGTAGAATCTCCATAATTGACCCCCCTACACTGACCGCCACCTTACATTGACCTAATTTTCCTAGACCAGACATGTACCACATGTACATATCAGTACATGGACCTAGTTCCTTAGATTGGCCAGCTTTGTATGCTAACTATTTTGTAACAGTCCTTTGGGTGATCAACTTACAGAGGTTCTACTATAATAGGCTTGGACTAGTCCCAAGGCAGAACTATCAGTTAAGTTAATGTCTGTGGAAAGGTGAGATTCCACTATAAGCCTTAGATCTCTCCATGGTTAATAGCCGCCTGTGTGATTCTAAGTGCAAATTATTCTTTGGAGAGAGATAGAGTAAAAAATGGCCCTCAGGAAGAATGAGTTTATTCATCTACATCACTGAACGAGAGGTACCATTTTCTTTTTCACTTTTGAGGACGTAATTTTAATTAAAAGCTACATGCTAATAATATATTGCTATTTTTATAGTTACTATTATTAAATACTTTCCTATGCATTATCAATTCCTGTCATTTAATCTAATCCATAACCAAGAAATAGAGTATGTATTTTAAGTAGATAAAGCCTATAACCAATGCTAATGAATGACTTAGCCTTCCTGTGGCAGTTAGTGGCTTTTAACAGGATTCCTACCTGACTGTCAGTCAGTTAATTTAGGTTTAAAACCTTCAGTTTCACCCATAAAATCTAAGGGGAACAATTTGAATCACCAGAACGATATTACCAAAATATAAGGAGCTACCCTGTCATATGTATTTTTGCCAGGCATAAAATTCAATCAAATGGAAAGTTTAAGTTCTTCATGGAAATATAAAAATTCTATTTTATAATACAGATAATTAACATTACTAAGAAATGATCTATCCAAGTAGGATAAGACTAATTGAGACAAAAATTTAAGAGCAGATGCCCTATGCCCGCATATTCAATAATAGCAGAATCTCAATCTCCAATAATTACTTGGAGTCCTTGAACTATTCTGTGTGAGAAAATAATGAATTAAAAGAATAATTTTGTTAAAATTGTTTTTTCTCTATTTTTCCTTGAAAACATACCCCAGCCTATAGTCCCAGCTACTTGGGAGGCTGAGGCAAAGGAATCACTTGAGCCCAGAAGTCTGAGGTTGCTGTGAGCTATGGTGCCACAGCACTCTATCCAGGGCGACAGCTTGAGACTCTGTCTCAAAAAAAAAAAAAAAGAAAGAAAGAAAAAGAAATGAAAAGGTACCCCAAACACAGAAAGATAATATTTGGAATATCTAAGGTATTTTCAAGTAAAATAATCATGAGAGAGTATGATACATTCTAATGGGAAAAAGAAAGAATTGTTACAGACTAACTTTCATTGTAAGGGCCAGAGTGCACTATTTCTTCAGAAACGCTGAGGCCGAATCTGCATGAACAGATTTGGGATGCTAATTCCTCATTTCAAACATTTTATCGGTGTAAATTTCAGTCACTTGTGACCATCAGGTTTGATTTCACAGAAGCTGGAAATTACTGTCTCTGGCTATTACCCCTGTGTGTGCCTGCTCTCGGGGAAACTAGGAATGAGAAATAAATACGAGACTATGTTCAATGGGCTGTTTCTTTGCAATTTCATTCATAACAACACTACTCATTCATTTTCACCCCCATCAAGAATACGAAACGTATTTCTTTTTGTTTTTAATCTTCTCTCCTTAAACCCCAAATAAGCTCCTGTGGCTCAAAGGAGTAGGGTGCTAGCTCCATATCCTGGAGGTGGTGGGTTCAAACCCATCCCCGGCCAAAAAAAAAAACAAGGAAGAAGCTTAAATGAAAATCACAATATCAAAGCTTAAAAGTATAATACCTTGAATTTGGGAATTCTGGTTTCAATAATTTTAAAAACATTTATAAGTAAGAACATCATTCATTCACTTTACCCTTTAATTGTAGAGCATGTGTGTGTGCGTGCACATGTGTGTCTGTGTGTAGAATATCTCTTTGTCTTTTTTTTTTTTTTTCCAGTTTTTGGCCGGGGCTGGGTTTGAACCTGCCACCTCCGGCCTATGGGGCCAGCGCCCTACTCCTTTGAGCCACAGGTGGCACCCTGTCTCTGTCTTTTAAGTTCTAGAAAGTGATATAAATGAGTCATAGATGTTGTTTCTTCTAACAACAGCTGTGATGTCTGCATGGATTAAATTGACTACGTTCTGTTTCACAGCGGCTCTGACATTCAAGTGCCTGGGAGATCAGTGGCCAGTATACTGTCGGGTGATACGTGAAAAGAACCTATGTCAAGACATGCGGTGGTATCAGCGCTGCTGTGAGACCTGCAGGGACTTCTACGCCCAAAAGCTGCAGCAGAAGAGTTGACCTCTAGCAGACTGGCTGGCTTATGGCCCTTTCAATTACTTTATTTATAAACACACACACTAGCATGTTTTTCAGACCAAATGTTATCAGATTACATATAATTTAATCAAATTAATTTATTTTTTCTGTGCCTGCCAAACATCCAATGTGGTGCTTATTTTGATTATACAAACATTTTCGATTTATATTATATGGCTTCACGAATAATTTTATATAAGTTGAATCCAATAACTTACTAAAAAGAAAAAAAAAAGACCATTAGACTTAAAACAATTTTTTTATTGTTAGGGCTGTCTCTAAGGTGCTACTTCCTGCCCACCAAGACCATTGAGTTATTTACAATGTGTACTAACTTAGCATAATAGCTTAGTTATAGATGGAGAGAAAGTATGTTTGTTTGTTTTTTGGTGTCCTGCTGCAGAATTAGCCCATTTTCTGTAATCGGCAGGAGATGTGTAAACATAACAAACCTCATAGTGTTGGACAGGTTTTTAGAGAATGTATTATGAATTTGGTTCAGATTTAGAAATACTCATAGGAAAAATTCTGCTGTAATTATAACCTTATTTTAATAATGAAAAAGAAAAGTCAGAAGAGAGACTTTAATCATGTTCATGAACGTGTACTTGAACACAAGTATTGTAACAATGAAACACTGTAATGATTTACACTGAATCACCATTGCACTGTTGATATAGTGTAGAGAAATTGTTAGAAATGATAACATCTTAACAAAAAATGTGTATTATTTTAACATGTTGTTATTAGATTTTAGCTTTTTTTTTTAAGTATTTTGAACAGAGAAAGCATTGATTCACCCATTTCCTTGTATCTTTTTAGCAGATTTGTGGAAGAGAATAGTACTTAGCCTCACAAATTAAAATGAAAAAATGTACTGAATATTTTTCAGCCTTTTCCCTAGGAACAAGGAAAAGCAAAAAGCGTATAACACTGTGGTAGTTTCATTGTGGTTTTTATTTTTCCTTTTAAAAATTTAAAAGTTTTGCAGTTCTGTGAAACGTTCAAAAACCAGCTTAAAATTTTTCTTGTGAGAAAATGTTGTACATGATTCACATGATTTCTTAGATTTTTTTCAATAAAATATGTGAAATTTGCTGTTGAGAGGTAATCCTTACTAGACTGTTCGTATTTCCGCATGTCTGGCAAGCAAAGGTGCTGACTGGTTTTGTTCTGGATTATCTTCTAAAGGATGTTTGTACACAGAACTGCATTGCAAGGTAGAAATAATGCATCTTCCTTGAAATGGGCCAAAACTGTGTCACTTTGATCATCAGATAAGACCTAATACTATAAGAAAAATGACTCATCTCTTGACTTCAGGGAAATAAAATAGGGTATTTAATTAAAAAAAAAAAAAAGAAATAGTGCATCTTCCTTGGAGCAGATGGCAAACATGCTTGTCATTATAAAAAGTTTCAGGGTACCTGAAATTGGGGTTTCTTTCTTATACTACAATGCAATGCATATCACCTACCTGGCTCTCTTCATGACACCCTGTGGGAATTTGGGCTCAAGAAACCAGTGCAAGATAGTGCTGATTCCCTGGCTACTGCTGTTCTCATGAGTCATAATCCTCTGTCTCTAATCCAGACATCTCATGTTTTCTGCCCTGAAAATGCAGCAAGTTAACCTGATAGGTTGCAAGTAGCGTAAAACTCCGAAACCTTTCTTATAGTTCCTTACACTTCCTTCATTAATATTTTTCACCTTCATTTTAATAAGCTTTTTCTTTTTTATAATTTTGGGAATGTTTCGTTTCTAGATCATCTCTTACTATGTAAATTCTTATTGAATTGGTGAAACAGAAGATTAACCAATATCAACAAATCAAATGTGAGATAGTGAATGGGAAAAGAGAAAATTCAAATAGTAAGGGGAGGCCCTCCAGGTTCTATCCCTTGATTCTTAAACACATGAATCTAGGTAGAAATATTAGTAGCATAATATATTGGGTGATGATTCAGAACATTTGCATCTGAGGATATTATTTCAGCCTTCCAAAGTGAAAACACTGGTGCTGGTGCCAGATTAAATCTTTTTTTAAAAGGCACTGTATCATTTTATTAGACCATCTGCTTTAGAGGGACGGGGAGCATGGTAATAGTAGTGATTTACACAAGCAAGAGCTCATTGCCATGTTTCATTTGCTATTAAACAAGTTCCCTGCACAGAAACAATATGATATGGAATAACATAACCATGACTGAGACATCCATTAAGTACACAGATGGTCTTTTGGCAAAAGTGCTGGAGGCTGGGAAGGCAAATCCATTTTCAGAGTGACTGTTCTGGGAGAACAAGCCACTGCCTTCTTTGTGACAGAAGCATTCTAACGTACTCAACCCATGGTCAAGGTTGTGAGCTGGTCCTCGCATGTAATGATACCATATTAAGAACATAACCTCTTCTCTGCTACTGTTAAGTTGAACCCTCAGCAGTGACTGCCTATTGCCTTGGTGAGTAGAAGTCCAGGTTGCTGAGCCCAAGCATCATCTCCACTCTGCCACCATTGTCTTTTTGTCCTTCAGTTCATTGGTCAAGGAAAAACTGACATTCACAGAATATGTCATCTTGTCCACCTGATGAAGACTCCTTTCTCCTGAGGGTGCTCTTTGGTTAATAGGCTAGTGGATTATAAGTTCATAAGCAATTCAAGGGAGTCTGTTCACACGCCTTTTCTCAGAACTTCCTTGTCACTTCCAAGTTCCTGCTAATCCAGCCAAACCGTTAGACACAGCCCTTGCATTAGTGCTTGTCTGTACCTCTGGCCATTTTGTCTTCTAGGCAAAATGAACAGCTAGATCCATGGCTTGAATTCCTTCTGAGAAGACTTTCCTTGCTAATCTCATTCAGGGTCGTGTCTGTCTGGTTGGAGAGCTGCAGCTATCCACTCGGGGTTGTGCCAGCATATTGTGAAGAACCATTAGCCAACCAGGCCCAAATGTTCTTTTGTCTTTTAATCTCAGCCGACTAGTTATAGGGAATGCTTTATGAGACTTTAGATATGAGCTGACAGAGAGGAGGCGAGGAGACAGCAGGACCCTGAATGACCAGAGCCAACTGCTCATAGAAGTTGCTTAGGGCTTCAGAATGTGATCCTGACTGATGTTCACTTGGTGATGGTGTGATATTCTGCCTGGGTGAGGGACATCTGTGCGCAGGTGTGGTGGATCAGATATCACCCAGTTTATAACGGGTAGTCCAGATTGCCTGGGAATTTGGTGACTTGTGGTCAAGCATTAAGCCTTTACTAGGATCTAGTAGCAAACCATAATTTGTTTCTCAAAACAAAAATATTTATTTGTAGAGAATGATACAGTACAGCTTTGCTCCAAAATTCTAAAAAGCTCTTATGATTCACCAGTAGGCACCTGCCAGAGCTTATATATAGGACCCTTATCTGCCACCAGTTCTTCGAGTCCCATGATACCTGCTGTAGCCAGCGATTCTCAACCTGGGGGTCATGACCCACAGGAACTGTATTTAAAGGATTGCGGCATTAGGAAGGTTGAGAACCACTGGGTACTACATAACATAGACGACGGGGAGCTTCTCTTGCAGCCTGGACTGATTACAGACTCACCTCTTATTCTCTGCACTACATGGAACTGGAAGTTTTTGGGGTTATAAGGCAATAAATTGCAGACTGCATTCCCAAATTAGGTATATATTGCAAAAGCAGCCCAATTGGGCTTTGTGTCTGTTTCATAGGAAGGGCTAAAGGTAGGAACTTGTCCTTCACTTAGATATCTCACCGTGCCACTGGGTTTCTGGAAATTTTATCAAGGTGTGAGGTCCCTGAAGTTTTCAGGGATTTAATTCACATCTACTAGGTATAAAATGTATCTTATTAAGATGTCTGTGAAGTATTATTAGCTACTGCCTCTTGTTCAGTGGGTCTAATTAACACAGTTAACATAGATGTTTTCACCAGTATGATCTGCTGTGCAATATAAAGGAAAACTATAAACACTGATTTAAGAAAAATTAAAGAGGCCGGAGGCAGTGGCTCATGCCTGTAATCTCAGCACTCTAGGAGGCCTAAGTGGGTAGATTGCCTGAGCTCATGAGTTCAAGATCAGCCTGAGCACAAGCGAGACTCTGTCTCAAAACGTCCGTCTGCTCGGATGTTGTGGCGGGCACCTGTAGTCCCAGCTACGTGGGAGGCTGAGGCAAGAGAACTGCTTGAGCCCAAGAGTCTGAGGTTGCTGTGAGCTATGATGCCACAGCACTCAACCAGGGGTGACAAAGTGAGACTCTGTCTGAAAAAAAATTTTTTAAATAGACACCAAAAAATGGAAAGACATTTCATGTTCAAGGACTGAAAAAATTAATATTGTCAAAACAGCCGTACTACCTAAAGCAACCTACAGGTTCTATGTAATCCCTATCAAAATACTAATCACATTCTTCTTAGAAATAGAAAAAAAACTTAAATTTATTAACCACAAAAGATACCCAATGGTCTAAACAATACTGAGCAAAAACAGTGCAGCTGAAGTCAGCACACTACCAGATTCCAGAATATACTACAAAGCTTAGTAACCAAATCAACATGGTCCTAGCAGAAAAATAGCCAAATAAACCAGTGGAACTGAATAGAAAACCCAGAAATTAATCCACAAAGCTTTCGTCAACTGATTTTTCACAAAGGTACCAAGAAAATTCATTGGAAAAGGACAATCTCTTTAACAAATAGTGCTGGAAAAACTGGATATCCATATGCTGAAAAATGAAACTAGACTCTTATCTCTCGTCTTATATAAAAATCAACTCAAAATGAATTAAAGACCAAAATGAAAGACCCAAAAATACAAAATAACTAGAAGAAAACATAGAGGAAATGCTTCAAGATATTGAACTGGAAAAATATTTTATGAATAAAACCTCAAAAGTGCAGGAAATAAAAGTAAAAATAAATAAATGGGATTCTATCAAACTAAAAAGCTCCTTTACAGCAAAGGAAACAATGAAAAGAATGGAAGAGAACCTAAAGAACCAGATAAAATGTTTGCAGTTATTTATCTGACAGGGGATTAATATCTGGAATAGATAAGAAACTCAAATTTCTCAATAGCAAAAAATAAAACAAAACCAACAGTCTGATTGAAAAATGGGCCAATGATCTCAACAGACATTTCGCAAAAGAAGACATACAAATGGTCAACAGGTCCGTGAAAAGAATTCTCAATATTGCTAATCATCAGGGAAATGAAAGTCAAAACCACAATGAGGTATCTCATCCTCGTTATAATGACTGTTCTCAAAAAGACAAAAAAAAAAAAAAAAGTGCTGACAAGAATGTGAAATAAAGGGAACTCAGACATATTGGTAGGAATGTAAACTACGACAGTCACTATGAAGATCAGTACAGAGGGCCCTCGAAATGCTACAAATAGAATTACCCTATGATCTATCAATCCTGCAACTTGGTATTTATCCAAAGGAAATCAGTGTATCAAAAAGAGACCTGTACTCCCACATTTATTGTAGCACTATTCACAATAGCCAAGATATGGAATCAATCCAAGTGTCCAAAAACAAGCAAATGGATAAAGAAAATGTGGCATATATACACAATGACATCATATTCAGCCATAACATGAATAAAATACTGTCAATTCAGGCAACATGGATCAGGCTGGAAGACATTATGCTAGATGAAATAAGCCAGCAAAGGACTATTAAGTACCACATACCACGTGTTGTCCCTTATATGCAGAAGCTTAAAAAAGTTGATCACATAGGAGTAAGGAGTAGCCCAGAGGTTATTAGAGGCTAGGAAGGGTAGAGGGAAAGAAGGGAATAGGGAGAGATTTGTTAAAGGACACAAAGTTATACCTAGATAGAAGCAATAAGTTCTAGTGTTATATAGCACTGTGGGCTGAGAAGAGTTAATAATACATACTCTTCAATAGCTAGAAGGGGGGGTATCAAATATTAACAGCAAGAATTATAAATATTTGAGATAAGTGGATTACTAAATACCCTGATCTATCACTATTACTGTATATATTGAAACATGACTATGTACCCTACAAAAATATATAATAACTATACAGGTGTAAATTTAAAAATTAAGAATTGTTTTAAAATATTTTATTTCAGGGAAGTCATGGAAGCTTTCTGGTTCCCAACTTACACCTTGAGCTGTGAATTGAATTTAAATCCCAAATCTTTCTCTAAGTTCTTCAGCACATTTAGAAGCAACCAGTCACCCACATGGTCATGATTCTCTTTGTTTCTATGGAAGTGTTCTAATAGAGTAGATACTTCCCTCCGGTAGGCACTTAACTGCAAGTGACTATAGGTAAGAATTGAAATAACTGGTTGCTGCTTCCCATGGATGGTCAGGGCCTCACTTACTACTGTTAATAGGGTCATTAACGCCTTTAAATCTGGTCAGATCAAAGATCTAATTCTACATCTTATTTTTTACGTTCTGTTCCTTGGAAATATTTTTGGTACCAGTAACTGTTGCTTCATTCAGCAGAGCAGTGTCAGACTGTCATAGAATAATGCACTTGAGCTTGCACTTCTGCAGGAGGAGAGGAGGATGTCATTGTGTCTATGCACCTTCATCCTTTACAGGTCCACAGCCTAACATCTGGTAGTGAATCTGAGTTTTCTGTTGGTCCAATAAACAGGGCCAATGTTGGAAAGAAGAAATGGGCAGGGAACTTAAGGTATCAAGTGAAGCTGGAATTTGCCAGGTACAAATGCCTCTGTCCCCACATCTGACTGCAAAAGGAAATTCAGACTACCAGATACTACTTCAGTTGTACCTTCAAAATTTCATGCAAGTTCCTCTTTTGGCCAATTCTAACCCATAATCAACAGGGAAGGGGATTATGGGAAATATTGTTGGTTTTTTTAACTATAGATTGTTAATATGGCTTTAATTTTTAATTTCTGCAGTTTACACTCTATCAGATATCACTGAAAGGAAAATCCACAGGCTTCTGCACTCTTAAAACCACAACAAACCTTTTAGTGCCTAATATATGCTAAGCATTCTGTTAATACATATTAAACTGTACAGCAGCCCTGTAAAGTACTATTAATATCTTTACTTTGTGCTGAGGAAACTGGCCTAAGAACACAATTTAGGTGGATGTAATACAGCTACTCTGACTATAAATTTTATGCATTCAATTATCCTGATAGCCTCACCAATTTCAAGAATGTTTCATAATAGATTCACAAGGGTTTATATAATTATCCAAATAATTTCCAAACTCAGAGAGTTTGATAAGTCCCAACTGCTCATCTGATCATTGTACAGACATTTCAGCTGGAAATACTTTCTGATATTTCAGTGGGTATTTGGTATAATTTTGAAAAAGGGAAGGAAAGAAGGGAGGGAGGGACTGAGGGAAAGACTGAGGGAGGAAAGGGAAGAGTCAAGGAAAGAAAGTGAATTAATATGTAGACAGTTTTGCCTAGTGATACTGTCTTTAATTTTGTTTTTATACTTTTCATAGTTCAAAAAGCAGTAATTCTGGATACATTTTTCCCAGGAAAATGATACTTTTTTAAATGGCTATAAAGAAAGAGCAAATGTTACCTGACCTACATGAAGGTTGTGAGGTCTCAGATATTCTCATTCCCCACAGTGTCCTTCCCATATCACTACTACTTATTTGTATCATTTATACCCTTTGCCACTTGAAAGTATTATTGAGGGTAAGAGAATAGAAACTGTAAGCCACTATCTGTCCATTATTCCCAAGGAAATGCAGTTTTTAAGAGTTAATAGAAAAAAAAACAGGTGTTATGTGATGGAGTAAATTTGTAAAATGCCGGAGTTAGCAAAACAGAACAAAATCTTCAACATGAGTTTGTGCATTCTAAATTGCCAGAAGAGAATATAGAGAGGATGTCATCTTTGGCAATGGCATCCTTTTGTCACTGAGCCTGGTTGGAACACAGATGGAAAAACAGAGCGCAAAGCCATTTTTAAATCAAATGCATTTTTTTTTTTATTAAATCATAGCTGTGTAAATTAATGCGATCATGGGGCACCATGCACTAGTTTCATAGACCTTTTGACACATTTTCATCACACTGGTTAACAAAGCCTTCCTGGCATTTTCTTAGTTATTGTGCTAAGACATTTACAATTTACAATCACAGTTGAATCCTAAGAGACTGGAAGTGACAACAGCAGTCATTACTTCTCACGCAAAGGGCTTCACTGGGGACTTCAAACAGGAGTCACGCGAAAGGGGCCTCTAATGGGCTGCGCTTTTGTAAAGTATGACCTAGTCTAGGGGCTCTTAGAACAAAAGTGTGAAATACACTGTCAAACAAAAGACAGTAAGATGAGCACATTACAATATCACTGTCAAGTTTCACAGGAGGGAAAAGCCCTACCTCCTAGGAAAAATGCTTGAAGGTTTTATGAAAAGCTGGGTGTTAGTGACAGCCCACGAAGGATGGTGAGGTTTGCTGTGCGCGTAGTTGGCAAAGGGGGAGCAGGGAACAAAACTGAATTTTTTGATGGTCAGCCATGCAGGTTACCTGCATGGACAGCAGTGAGAAATGAGAAGCAATGGTTTGGGGGTAAAACTAGACAGAGGGAAGAAGATGATGGGAAACTTATAAATGGAAAGAGAGCGTATTAAGGCTTGAGACACACAGGGCACAGCAGAGGAATACAAAGGCAGGATGCAGAAGGAAAACCGGAGGCTCCTTCCACCTAACCTCATTCTTTGGCTAAGGAAAAGGCCTAATCGAATCCATTTGGATCTAGGTTCTGTGTCTCTACTTGCCAGCACAGAAAGCCAAAGACAAGGAAGGTTCTTCTTGAAGATGTGTGTTATTCCCCAAAGAATCTTTTAGGAAAGGCTGCCTGAGACATATTTGTTCATTCATTAGATAATTAGTAGCCAGAAAAATCCATAAAGTACCAAGCACAAGCACATACACATAAAACCTTTGAAACACTTGCGGTTTAACTGTTTTGTTATTCACTATCATTACCAAGTACCTATTACTGTCTTTAGCAAATGTATTTCTAAAAGCAGCCAAATCTCTTTTAACTATCATAAAACAGTGATAGAGTTTGGGTCCAAAATTTTTTTCCTACAGAAAATTCTAACTGCTGATTCCGTTTTACAGCCATAAGTAGGGCAGATTTTTAAAAACACGCCCTACCTTACCAAAGAAGGTAAGTACTCTCCCCCATCTTATGCTTGATTCAAAAACACCCTGGCTGCTGATTTCTGTGGGCTGGGTGGCACGCTTCTGAAATCCAGGGCTGACGCCTTCCACTGTAACTGCAGTGCCCCGAGAAGGGACAGCTTCCTGCTCAAGCAGAGGGGTTTACTCAAGGGCAAAAATAATAAACCACCTATGTCTTTTAGGAACTGCTCCCATGTCCATCCTCTGCCTTCTCTCGTCCTCCCCCACCTTCCTAGTGAGAGATATGGGTTGCCTGCAGTAGACAGGCTCAAAGGAGAGATCGCATCTCCATTTCAGTCTTCCTCACTCAACTGGCTGGCTGCAAGGATCCTCCGTCGCCTTAGTCTCACCTTGGCTACCTTAACAGCAGATGGGTTCACTTAGAGATAGCGCGTCATCCAAACCCAGCAGCCGCGTTTCCCTTTGGTTCCAAATGTGCTGGGCGAACCCCACAGCATAGCGCAGAGGTGACCCCAGCTAGGAACTGAGTCAGAGGGGCCGGGGGGAGGAGGGGCGCGGGGGCAAACCCCACAGCACAGCGCAGAGGTGACCCAAGCTAGGAACCGAGTCAGAGGGACCGGGAGGAGGTGGGGTGCGGGGGCAAACCCCACAGCACAGCGCAGAGGTGACCCCAGCTGGGAACCGAGTCAGAGGGGCCTGGGGGCGGGAGGGGGGCCAAACCCCACAGCACAGTGCAGAGGTGACCCCGGCTGGGAACGGAGTCAAAGGGGCCTCCGGGGGCGAACCCCACAGCACAGTGCATTGGTAACAGTGGCTGGGAACGGAGTCAGAGGGGCCACCAGGGCGAACCCCACAGCACTGCGCAGAGGTGACCCCGGCTGGGAACGGAATCAGAGGGGCCTTGGGGTGGGGGGTGGGGGCAAAGGCTGAGGGGCAGCAGGCCCGCTGTACAGGACTGTGGCTAACTGCAAAGCAAATTGTTGACATTTCCCTACTCAAAACAAAGCCGACAACCTAAATTTGATTAGGTTTCACATGAGCTCGAGGCTCGGGGAGCCAAACCCTGAGAAGAAACGCGATCCCTCGTATCACAGGTGAGGCTGCCCAGGCAGGGCCAGGTCAGCTGTGCCGACTCAGAAAATCAAGCCATGTCTCGCTTTAGGGGACTATTTCCTGTGCTCCAAATTATGGGCTGTCCCCCTGAAATGTTGGCAGTCTTTATCCAAAACATAGTTCCGTTGACATCGTTATTTCTGACTAAGTGCCACGTGTACGTAATTTTGTCATCCTATTAATTTTGGTGAGGGCAGCCTCCTCCGTCTCCTTGAGACCCCCTCAGTGTACACGTGCGTGCATGTTTGCGTGTGTTATGTGCCCCTTTGTCCCCTTGTCCCTGTGCGCTGAGGTGCCATTTGAAGAGTGGCTTCTGTGTGCAGCTGAGAGACCTGGTTTCAGATGCCGGGGGAGCACGCTCGGCCTCATTAATAATGGAGGAGTCTGACGGGGCAGCTCGGCTGCCTTTGTTTTCCAGGGTAGGAGAAGGGAAACATGGATCTCTCTGTTTTGCCAAATAACAACCATCCTGACAAATTCCTGCAGCTTGACGTGAAGTCTTTAATGAGGAGCTCAGCCCTCCTTCAGGCCAACCTGGCGAGGTTTCCTGGTGGAAATTATCCTGCCGCACAAAACTGGCAAAACCTGGTCTACTGGCAGGTAAGAACGCGGGCAGGTGAAGACAAGGGGTAGGGGCTTGTTTCTTTCACCTGCCACTCTACCGGTGTGTGCAGAAGGAAGCTGCGGGGATCTGAACGCAAGGTGGGAGCTCTCTCTTCCATCAGAGCCTTTCTCTTCTAACCGCTTTAAAAAATAAGTGAACTCTTTCGTTCATTCATTCCCCTCAAGCACTAGCTTCTCAAACTGTCCTCATTTTCGATTTCATGTAGCCCTCCTTTTCCTTTTTCCCTTCAGAATTTTTCAAGCAAATTGTTACACTTGCGAATAAGGCTGGGGGCGGGGGGCTCCTCTCCATCTCTTGGCGCTGCCTGAGTATAAATCATCAGGAACTTACATCGTGGGTGTAAACAAGCCTCTGAGTCAGCTGGAGACCTTGTTACTGCCTCCCTTTCATTTTATGCACAGAAGATTCAGACAGCAGAACAATGGAAACCTAATAATTGAAGTGCAAACTATACAGGGAACTCTCCACCTTGGAATGGTGCTAGCTACTTATTATTGGAGATACTCTTATTTTTCACATGTGACCATGTGCACAAGACATCCTAATCAGACCTTGGAATCCAACACAGATTTCATTTCTCTTGCCTTTCTTCCGCATCTTCCTTCTTTTTAATGACCAAAAGAGAAAAAGGAAACAGTAATGAGTTCCATCTGCTGGAATAAATATAAAGGCCCTGACTGTCACACAGCTAATGAAACAGGAATGACGTTTGTTTTAAGATGTGAAGGCTAATGGGGTTAAGAGTTAGTCAATTTAGAAACAGGAAGAACCATTTCGTTTCAGAACAGATGTGACTGACCTATAAACCCCTGCAAGTCATTAAATCCTTTGGAGTGGTTCAAATTCCCTGAACAGAAATTTGTTTTCTTTTAAGAACAGTTGCTGCTCATGAGTCCTGGTGTAAAGTGACTCCTTTGTGGTATGTTTGTGGGCTCCTCGGGACCTTGACCATGAGATCATTCAAAATCAAGTACATTCAAATGATTATGTAAGTGTTTCCTCCACCTATAAGGATTTTAATTTATTTCTAGCATAAGGCAGCCTATTATGACAAGTGACATTATTTGAATTGTGCACCAATCCTTTTTGTAATCCTCAAACCCTTCTGCCTTTTCATACCCACCAATATCCTTGTTGTTTTGGTGTTTATTTTTAATTAAATTCCTCCTTTCCCTAACTCTTTGTTTGTATCCTAGAATAAAATGATTCAAAAATCAGAAAAGTTTGGCCCTCCTAACTAAAGCTTGAAGTTTAGTCTAAGAAAACATATCCAATAAATTCTTTTGAGGTTGGAACATACCAGTCTAACATCTTTTGTTTAGTACTAGAGTTGACCTATTTCCTTCATGTGGAACTTCACAGTTTAAAACTCTGTGGAAGGTTGTTCCTAAACCTAAATGAAATGCAACTTTTTTCTACAGGCTCTGTTGGGTCAAAATAGTTTCTCAAGGAAAAACTCGGGGGGTAAACTTTTGCTTCATAGGTCTTTGAGTATGCATTGCTAATGATTATGAAATTCAAATAAACTTGAGTTAGTTATAGTTTCTCAAGGAAAAACTCAGGGGGTAAACTTTTGCTTCATAGGTCTTTGAGTATGCATTGCTAATGATTATGAAATTCAAATAAACTTGAGTTAGTTATTCTTTTACCCTACAAAGAAATGTTAAATGACTGTAGGAAAGCCAATTTACTATCCAAAGGCTGCATGGAGTGGAGTGGTGGAGGGGTGAATCCACTACAAATTTAAGTACTCAGGTAGGTATAGCATGAACAGTAACAAGAACTATATTCACTACTTTACTTTGCAATATATCCGTAAATAATAATCGCAGCATCTTACAATCCAGGATTGATGTATTCATTAGACAAAGAAATCAATCACAGAGAAATGGTTATATAAAAGTAATAAATATTTGTTGTGATAACTGGAAAAAGACACTGAATATACCTGGTATATTGAAGTTTTAAGCACATGTAGGGCAACAAATGCCAGATAGTCTTTTTCGTTTTTTTATTTTGTTGTTTGTTTGTTTGTTTTGTTTTGTTTTTGAGACAGAGTCTCACTATGTTTACCTCGGTAGAGTGCTGTGGCATCACAGCGCACAGCAACCTCAAACTCTTGGGCTTAAGTGATTCTCTTGCCTTAGCCTCCCAAGTGGCTGGGATTACAGGCACCCACCACAGCACCCAGCTATTTTTTGTTGCAGTTGTCATTGTTGTTTAGCTGGCCAGGGGTGGTTTTAAACCCACCAACTTTGGTGTATGTGGCTGGCGCCGTAACCACTGTGCTATGGGCACTGAACCGTAGATAGCTCTTAACTCAAAACTCTCACTCTGTTGGGGAGTCATTAACCCAATGGGAACAAGATTGAACAGATTAGAAACTTGGTCTATTGTCTCAAATCCATAGTAAACTAGTTTGAGAGACATCTATCATAGCCATTAGCCCATGCCTCAGTATTTCCACTTGCAAAAATTAGTATAATATTCATTTCACTTTACTGACTTAAAAGTGAGAGCAAATGAAATTGAAGTAAGAGCAAATCAGAGGCAGAGAGGAAGAAATATATACTATAAGAGAGGAAGAAATATATACTGAGAATATATGTATGTATATATTATTATTTAACAATATTTCAAAATGTGTTAAAGCTGTCTTTTCATTAGATTTTTGGAAAACATCAGATAATTCCATTTTCATTACTCTATAGATATTATGGTTGGAGGTGAGGTAGGCGCACGCGCGCGCATGTGTGTGTGTGTGTGTGTGTGTATTGGCAAGTGGGAAAATATACTCAAAGTACCTGTCAAACTGAGTGGCTAACCAAAGCACTAAATATGATTCTACATGAAATCCACACACTCCCCTGAGTAGTGCAACTGATCCTTTGGCACCTCACGATCAGGTGCGTGGTATTTGGGGACTACTTTCAGAATACTAAATGACCTAACCTACAGACATTACCTTCAAATTGGGGGTAACTCAGCAGTGGAAACAGGAATTCTCTAGATACCAAACATCAAGTTGAATTCTTAAATGTAAGTATCACTTTTATGACCATGATTTATTTTCTCTTTTTTTAAACTCACATTCCATTTTCAGAGGAAATTCTCTAAGCTCTTTTTCTATGAGCAAAATCAGTACCATACTATCTAGAAAAGTAAGCAGTGATGTCAGTGAAGTCAATAACCAGAGACACTGTCCATCCCCATCTACGTAGGTACTCAGAGCTCCCATATTTGCAAGAAGAGCAAATGAACAGAGATATGATTCCTTAAGTTTTTTCACCAAAGAAATAAACTTCATAATAAATTTTATGTCAGGATAAAAATTATCTAAAATATAATGTCTCTGGTTGTTAAAATGATTTGGTATATGTACCTGATGAAGCATTTAGAAATTCCAAATATTTCTGCCAAACCCTTTATAAAACGAGCTAAAGAATGGAAAAGCTGTTTTCTAAAAGAATTTAAGTGATTAAATATATGTTTTCAGATTACGTGTATATCTTTATTTTCTGATTATTGTATTTCCTTTACTTTAGAATCTTTTCAGTCTAATCTCTTTGTTATATCTCTTCCCGGCTTCCATGACATCAGTTCAGAAACCAGAAGCATTCCAGATTAAACCTATCAGCTGGAGAGAAAGGCCAAGGGTGAGAGGCTGCTCTTCCCAACATCTTTTACTGGGTTTATTTGCTTTCTAATCACCTCTCTTCACTCCTTTTTAGTCCAATACATCTCTATTTCCTTTAAATTCTAATGTCTCTTTTTAACTCAGATTTTTGTGTATAACTCTGTTTCTTAATTATCTGTCTGAACACATGCTGTACCTTCCTAAGACTGCCTCTATTTTCAATCTCCTATTTACTATTTTGAAAAGAACAGCCCTATGCATATAATAGGCTCTCATTTTTAAGTTCGTGTTATGTAGACAATATAGGACATGGCAGGTGCTTAAATAATCTAGGAAGTCGATTGACAGCATCATCAAGTTGCTCAGAACATGATGCATCATGTTTATCTTATGTAACATGTATCTCCAAGGGGGTGGGAGAATTGGCCTTGGATGATATGCTTCCAGAAAGTACACCCAGATTGTCCCACCATGTTGCTCTCCAACCAGACCCAAATTCCTCCAGTACTAAAGCTTATATTAAAGGCACATGCATGTTATTATCCCATTGGAGGGAGTCTAAAGCCACCAATGGGATTGTAACAACATTATATGTAGGAAAGACAGGAAGTTCTGTTGGCTTTGTCGGAGATTTTGAATTTCATCCTGAAATTTCCGAGGCTTGGTGAAAAAATTCAAGCAAAAAAATCACATAATCAAATCTGTATTTTATAAAGATAACCATTCCATCGATTTAGAAAAGATTTACCCTGATGAAAGGGGTGCTGTTTTCTGGAAAAGTTTGTCCACAAATAAAATACACTAAACATGCATTGTTGCTTTAGGATTATAATAAGAATTACAATTAGATGAATTGATCAAATGGTAAGTCCACTTTTAGGTTTTTGGAGAATCTCCATACTGTTTTCCATAGAGGTTGTGCTAATTTGCAGTCCCACCAACAGTGTGGAAGTGTTCCTTTCTCTCTGCTTCCGTGCCAGCATCTGTTATTTTAGACATTTAATAAAAGGCATTCTAACTGGAATAAGGTGATATCTCATGTGGTTTTAATTTCCATTTCCCTGATGGTTAGGGTTTTTTTTGTTTGTTTTTGTTTTTTTGAGACAGAGTCTCACTGTTGCCCTTGGTAGAATGATGTGGCGTCACTGCTCACAGCAACCTCAAACTCTTGCCTCAAGCGATTCTCTTGCCTGGGCCTCCAGAGGAGCTGCGACTATAGGGCCTGCCACAATGCCCAGCTATTTTTTGTTGCAGTTCTCATTGTTGTTTAGCAGGCCCAGTTCGGGTTGCAACCCGCCTGCCTCGGCGTATGTGGCCAGAGCCCTAACCACTTAGGTATGGGTGCCAAGCCTTCCCTGATGATCAGTGACTTTGAACATTTTTTTTCAGATATTTGCTGGCTATTTGTCTACCTTCTTTTGAAATACTTCCCTTATCCTTTTTGCCCACTTTTTGATGGGGTTGTTTGACTTCTTTCTTGACTATTTGCTTGAATATTTTGTAGGCTCTCATCATTAGCCCTTTATTGGATGTGTAGCTTGCAAATGTTTTCTCCCTTTCTATGGGTTGTCTCTTTTTTTTTTAATTGTTGGGGATTCATTGAGGGTACAATAAGCCAGGTTACACTGATTGCAATTGTTAGGTAAAGTCCCTCTTGCAGTCATGTCTTGCCCCCATAAAGTGTAACACACACCAAGGCCCCACCCCCCTCCCTCCTTCCCTCTTTCTCTTCCCCCCCCCATAACCATAATTGTCATTAATTGTCCTCATATCAAAATTGAGTACATAGGATTCATACTTCTCCATTCTTGTGATGCTTTACTAAGAATAATGTCTTCCACGTCCATCCAGGTTAATACGAAGGATGTAAAGTCTCCATTTTTTTTAATGGCTGAATAGTATTCCATGGTATACATATACCACAGCTTGTTAATCCATTCCTGGGTTGGGGGGCATTTAGGCTCTTTCCACATTTTGGCGATTGTAAATTGAGCTGCAATAAACAGTCTAGTACAAGTGTCCTTATGATAAAAGGATTTCTTTCCTTCTGGGTAGATGCCCAGTAATGGGATTGCAGGATCAAATGGGAGGTCTAGCTTGAGTGCTTTGAGGTTTCTCCATACTTCCTTCCAGAAAGGTTGTACTAGTTTGCAGTCCCACCAGCAGTGTAAAAGTGTTCCCTTCTCTCCACATCCACGCCAGTATCTGCAGTTTTGAGATTTTGTGATGTGGGCCATTCTCACTGGGGTTAGATGATATCTCAGGGTTGTTTTGATTTGCATTTCTCTAATATATAGAGATGATGAACATTTTTTCATGTGTTTGTTAGCCATTCGTCTGTCATCTTGAGAGAAAGTTCTATTCATGTCTCTTGCCCATTGATATAAGGGATTGTTGGCTTTTTTCATGTGGATTAATTTGAGTTCTCTATAGATCCTAGTTATCAAGCTTTTGTCTGATTGAAAATATGCAAATATCCTTTCCCATTGTGTAGGTTGTCTCTTTGCTTTGGTTATTGTCTCCTTAGCTGTACAGAAGCTTTTCAGTTTAATGAAGTCCCATTTGTTTATTTTTGTTGTTGTTGCAATTGCCATGGCAGTCTTCTTCATGAAGTCTTTCCCCAGGCCAATATCTTCCAGTGTTTTTCCTATGCTTTCTTGGAGGATTTTTATTGTTTCATGCCTTAAATTTAAGTCCTTTATCCATCTTGAATCAATTTTTGTGAGTGGGGAAAGGTGTGGGTCCAGTTTCAGTCTTTTACATGTAGACATCCAGTTCTCCCAACACCATTTATTGAATAGGGAGTCTTTCCCCCAAGGTATGTTCTTGTTTGGTTTATCAAAGATTGGGTGGTTGTAAAATGTTAGTTTCATTTCTTGGTTTTCAATTCGATTCCAAGTGTGTATGTCTCTGTTTTTGTGCCAGTACCATGCTGTCTTGATCACTATGGCTTTCTAGCACAGACTAAAATCTGGTATGCTGATGCCCCCAGCTTTATTTTTGTTACAGAGAACTGCCTTAGCTATACGGGGTTTTTTCCGGTTCCATACAAAATGCAGAATCATTTTTTCCAAATCTTGAAAGTACGATGTTGGTATTTTGATAGGAATGGCATTGAATAGGTAGATTGCTTTGGGAAGTATAGACATTTTAACAATGTTGATTCTTCCCATCCATGAGCATGGTATGTTCTTCCATTTGTTAATGTCCTCTGCTATTTCCTTTCTGAGGATTTCATAGTTTTCTTTATAGAGGTCCTTCACCTCCTTCGTTAGGTATACTCCTAGGTATTTCATTTTCTTTGAAACTATGGTGAAGGGAGTTGTGTCCTTAATTAGCTTCTCATCTTGACTGTTATTGGTGTACACAAAGGCTACTGACTTGTGGACATTGATTTTATATCCTGAAACATTACTGTATTTTTTGATGACTTCTAGGAGTCTTGTGGTTGAGTCTTTGGGGTTCTCTAAGTATAAGATCATGTCGTCAGCAAAGAGGGAGAGTTTGACCTCCTCTGCTCCCATTTGGATTCCCTTGATTTCCTTGTCTTGCCTAATTGTATTGGCTAGAACTTCCAGCACTACGTTGAATAGTAAAGGTGACAGAGGACAACCTTGTCTGGTTCCAGTTCTAAGAGGAAAAGCTTTCAGTTTTACTCCATTCAGTAAAATATTGGCTGTGGGTTTGTCATAGATAGCTTCAATCAGTTTTAGAAATGTGCCACCTATGCCTATACTCTTCAGTGTTCTAATTAGAAAAGGATGCTGGATTTTATCAAATGCTTTTTCTGCATCTATTGAGAGGATCATGTGATCTTTATTTTTGCCTCTGTTAATATGGTGGATAACGTTTATAGACTTGCGTGTATTAAACCAGCCTTGCATCCCTGGGATGAGGGTTGTCTCTTTGGTCTCTTGATTATTTCCTTGGCGGTGCAGAAGCTTGTTAATTTAATCAAATACCATTCATTTATTTTTGTTGTTGCTGTGATTGCCATTGGAGTCTTCTTTATAAATTCTAATATGAAGCCATCCTCATGGTACATTTTTCTCTTGCACAAATCTGTCTTATCCTATTATGTATAATTTGTACATATTGTAGGATTCTGTTTAGCAATATTGTATTTATAATTTTTGTTTTTATTTTATAAAAGAAATTAGTTTATAATCTTCTTTTACTTGCTGGCCTCATTTGGAGTTTATACTGACCTCATCAAATGAGCTGGGGAGTACTCCTTGTTTCCCTATTTTCTGGAAGAATTTGATGAAGATAGAAATCGCCTGCTTCAAGAATGGTAGAATTCGACTGAAAAACTCTTTGGACTAGTATTCTTAAGTATATGTGTGTTTGTTGTGAGCAGATTTTATTTTATTTTTTATTTTTGTTATTTTATTTTATTTTAGATGGAGTCTAACTTTGTCGCTTTGGGTAAAGTGCTAGGGCATCATAGCTCACAGCAACCTCAAACTCTTGGGCTTGAGCAATCCTGTTGCCTCAGCCTTCTGAGTAGCGAGGACTACAGACATCCACCACAACACCTTGGTCTATTATTTTTTTGGCAGAGGAGTCGGGGCACATATAGGGTCTTGCTCCTGTTCAGGCTCATCTTGAACTCCAAGAATCTTTCTGTGAATTTTAGTGGGCAAGCTTGAGTTTCCTTACTCATGTGACTAATGCAACCATTGAACTGCTGTGTATCCATAGGAAGAAATGGGTTTTCTGAGCATGTAGTCAGGCTTTACCACTGTTTCATTCTGTTAAAAAAGTATGTAAATGTGCATGTATATATATATATATATGTACCTATATACGTGATATCTTATGTGTATACATATGAAAGACACATGTATGATATACATCATCTTACATCATAATATATGTATAATCAACTTCCCATACCTATAGCACATTCACTCTCCTGCCAGCAGTACCAATTCCAAGGTCAACCAGTCACTGCATTTAGCCAGTGTCCCTCTCCACATCATCCTATAAACTTTGTGAGACTAGAAATGGGATTACTACAGTAAGTTCTTCCTTTCTGAATGGGAAAAATGAGAGACTCAGTATTACTTCTCCAAAGTAATTCTGAGGACCATCCCACTAGGAATAAAGTGTATGGCCTTCCTCTTTAGAAGGTGGAAAAAACTGAGTAGGCACAGATTCTGCTTTGGGGGGATCTCTTAATGCCTCATTCTCCATAGTCCCTGGCTCTACCCTCTGGGGAGCACCTCCCTGTTCATCATTCTCTTTTACTGTATCCATACTGGTCCTCTTTCAATGCTGTGTAGGCATCAAAGTTTGCTTCCACTTTTGGATATTTTGAGGACTCAGGGTTATTGTCGTTTTGTTTGGTTTGGGTCTTTTGTTTTTATTTTACACATCCATAAGCTTTTAGGTCTACTCTTGGTGCTTCTTGCTTGGTAATGCATTTCCTTCAAAAATTAGTGAAGTATTGATTAATATAATCTTATCTATTTTGTTCCAGTCAGTTCAATATGTCAATAAAGACACCTAAAGTTCTTTGGAAGACATAGCTCTCACATTTCCCTCGTTGCTTTGCTTTTCTACCTCTATGTCGCTATGCTTTGGCTTAATGACAACCACCTGGAGGCTGTCTAGAATAAAAGTTATGAAACCATACACTGAACATGATCTCTGCCATGAGTCACTTCATTCAGCTGAGGAATGTAACTGGGGCTTTTTGCTCAATGCTCGTTTTCTTCTTTCTTTAAAAAAAAAAAAAAATTTGTTTCACTGTTATCTGCAATCATATTGTCAATGTAAAAAGGCATCAAATTTCTAGACTTTCTCCACTCATTCATTTCTTCTTGTGAATTGTTCAGTTCTCTCTGTGATCTTAGCTTTTTCCTCTGGTTCTTGTCAAGTAATTCTATTTATATGAATGCTCTAATCATTGACAAACATATATCCTATAGGTAATTAATTTCCAAATCATCACAGGTGATACATATACTAAGTGTTTTCCACTGTATAATGTGAAAGTCATTATTTCAGCCTCTGCCACCACTTTCACATCTTGACGTCTAAGCTAGTGCCACACATTTGTGTAATTTCAAAATATCACTTTCTGTATTAGGGAAGGTAAACCAGTCTACATTGTGATGACAACTCCCCACCAAATACTAGCAAGTAAAAATGAAAATGAGTATTCCTATTCATAAAAAGTCTTAGGAAGGGAACATGGGTTTGAGAGAAGCTCCTTTTCATGCAGTAGCCCAGAGTGTCGAGTTATATCATTTTATATATCAGAAGCCTAGCTTACAGTGTCCCAAAATAAAGTGAGTAAAAGTGAGCTAAAAGTCTTAATAATTTTAAGAGCTAGGATTAGAAGTTATTTCTATTATCTTCGTCTACACATCATTAGCCATAAAATACGTGGCCCCAATCTAACTTCAAAACAGACTTGGAAAGGCAGGCATCTTCTGTACTTGTGAAGGGGAAACAAAATTGGTGAGCATTTAGCCAGTCACATAACACCCAGATTGTATTGCTTCTATTTGCTTAGTGTATCATCTTACATTCTTACACTGTCATTTACAATCCTTATATTTTAGGCTTTTGGGGGTAAATATTTTATAATTTAATTTTTTAAATCTGCTCTGATAATTTCTATCATTTAAATAGGGAGTTTAGGCCACTTACATTTAATGTGATCATTTACGAATTTTTTTCTTGCTATTTTCTGCCTATATTTCCTTTCATTTGCTTTTTTTTCTTCTTTCTTTCTTTCCTTCCACCACCCCCCCCCCCCCGCCCCGGCTACTTCTATTTGGATTTAAAAGCTATAGATTATTGTTCCATTTTTTGTAATTTATCTCTTTCCCCCTCACTGAAATGATGTTTTAAAATTCTCTAGTCAAAAATATCTATGTTTGGCTAGGTGCAGTGGCTCACACCTGTAATCCTAGGACTGTGGGAGGTGGAAGCAGATGGATTACCTGAGCACAGGAGTTTGAGACCAACCTGAGCAAGAGCCTGACCCTGTCTCTAAAAATAGCTGAATGTGTGGTAGGTGCCTATAGTCCCAGCTACTTGGGAGGCTGAGGCAAGAGGATTGCATGAGCCCAGGCTTTTGAGGTTACTGTGAGTTATAATGCCATGACACTCTACTGAGGGTGACAAAATGAGATTCTATCTCAAGAAAAAAAATCTGTGTTAACTTATTATTGCCCAGTGTTTTCATCTCTCTTAATTTAAAACTAACAAGTTAGTGATTATTGTTATTTCTGTTTTAAATCTACTTTGATTTTATAAAATAAAAGCTTGCTTGAATTTACACATATGAGGCCAGACAATTAAGTTCACAAACTCATCCTAGAAAGTGTTCCATATCTCATTGATGAATATCACTGTGGTCACCTTCAAAGGACTCCTCTTGACAGTTACGCACTAATGTTAGCAGTTAGTCCACCCTTCAAAGCACTTGATCTAGGATGAGTTCGCAAACTTAATTGTCAAACCTAGTAGGATGACAGTTTTGAGGCATTCAAGAGAAAGAGTTCCAAAGTTGCTTTGAAGGATGGACTAGGTGCTGGCATCAGTGCAGCACTTTTCCAAGGGGAGTATTTCAAAGGGGACTGTAGTGATATTCACCAATGGGGTATGCAGAACTTTTCCTATGATGTTTGCAAACTCAATTGTCCTACCTTGTACATTTATCAATTTAGTTTCTTTCTTTTCTTTTCTTTCTTTCCTTCTTTCTTTCCTTCTGAATGCCTTTTTGTACCTTAGTCTTTTCTTCTGTTACCTATTTGTCTAAATATGTGTTATATCTTATTCTCTTTATTCAGTGATAGTTTAGTTGCTCATAAATGGCATACTGATTAAAGTGAAAAAGTAATTCATAATACAAAATGTCTGGGTATGATTTGATGTGTTACTTTTGTAAAATAAATATTTTGAAATGTAATTTATTTTACAGCCCATATAATTAAAATAATGGAATTGCTGTTTAGTTTTCTTCGAGTAAAAGTATTCTTTCTTATAAACTGGAGGACTGAAGTTAGATAAATACTTTTTACCCTTATAGTTATTTGAAAAAAAATACCAAAATACAAATAAATCTCAATCATAATTAGTGCCTTTAATACTATTTACTGCCCTTATATTCTCAATTTATACTAGTAATTTTTTCTTCCCCTGTCCTTCACATATAAAATTGATATGCAGTGCAGAATGGCATCATGTTTATAGATAAACTTTCAAGAATATAGTCTAGATATAAGGGCATAAATGTTCTTTTAAAATACATCTTTTAAATGTTTGGTTTCTAAAACCTATATATATCACAATAGAGTACATAAGTTTTTGACCTTCACAACAGCATTTCCCTCATTTATAGAGCTTTTTTATTTAAGAAGCTCAGCAATAGTCTAGCAGACAAATAACCTGACAAGGCCAATTTGTCAGTGTCAAAAGAATTATCCTTCTTCAAAGGTGATCAAAGATTTCTAGTCATAAAGGGGAAGAAAGGAGTCAGAATTATGCTAAGCTTGTAAAATCTAAATTTCGTAACAATTTTTTTTGCTCAATTCAGAAACATTTCTTTTGAGTTAATCCATCTTTAACATAAATGCTAAGTCAAAGAAGATTTATTATTTCATCGCAAACTTTGGTGTCTCAGAATATAAATTGACTTTGAGTAGACCAAGAACCTATTAAAGTCAGAGAGGATGTCTAATCTGATCTCTAAGTATGTGAAAAATGCCTGGATTAAGAAAGGGAAACCTGACACTAAAGAAAATGTGAATGATTTTATCTAGATCATTATTTCACCTGCCAGCCATTTCAGAAAGAAACTTTAAGTAGTATTCATTTACTGATTTAGCTTATATAGTTAGTATATATTTAATGGGACCTATATACTGAAGCTGAACACAAGGATATTGATGATTATAAATAATGACATAGTGGAATAAAATTCCTATTGAATCTTCTATATTTATGATGGCTATAATATGTCTAACATATTTATTGAAAATTTGGCATAAATTAAGGAAATCAGTCACAAGTTTTTAAAGATTAAACCTAAGTTATCTACAATTAACATATGTGGAATTTCTCCCTTGATGCCCATGTAAGTAAGGCTTTACTCTATAAGCTTGTTGCATCTTGTCGATTTGTATTTGGCGAACGAATGAATTTTAATTTCAAAATGTTCTACCTTTGCGCTAGTTATATGGTTCTAAGAAAAATAAAAAAGCATAGTAAAAGTCTGAAAGTTGAGCCAGACACAGAAAAGCACACATTGTATGACTTTACGTACATAAATACAAATGGAATCCAATCTAACCTATGTTGTTGGAGTTTGGGATTCGAATTACCCTTGGGCAAGGGCAGGGATAACAGCTAAAGAAGAGCATGAGGAACGAACATAAGGTTCTGTTTCTTGGTTTGGGTGTTGAATCTTGGGTTTATTTCATTTGTTAAAATGTATGGAACTATATATTTATCACGTGTGCACATTTATATCCTTATTAGTCTGCAATAGAAAAAGTTTTTAAAAATCTGAAAGTCAATATTACAGCCATGCATGTAATAGCCAGCTGGCATGCAGACATGTATGGAGACTAAGTTACATACACACTACTGCTACCCAGTCCTCAATGCTGTCTGAAATAGAGCTAAGATTGGAAAAGTGAAAGCATATCTCTAAAATGTCTTTTAATTTTGACTTTGCTGGACTGTTAAATATTAATATCATCAATGTTAAATATCATGTATTAAGTCATGGAATACACAGAGAAAAGTAAAATGTTATTAAATCTCCATGCAAATATGCTGGTAAAAGTTGACTTTGTTCAGAATTCTAGTATTTGAATTTGAACACTAAAAAGTGAAGACTAAAAAGTGTTCTTTCTCTGTAGTTGTTAAATAGTATTTTAATGAGCAATGATTAAAGCTGCTGGAGACTAAAGACAATGAAAGAACTCAATTAGTGGTAGGTGTCTGTGTCAGACCAGATCCTGGAACCCTTTTCTCATTCATTGTCCTAATCTGTTGAGTTTCTAGACAGAATCAACACATTTCAGGGTACAGTTACCTCACGTTGCATGTTCTACTGTCAGAAGGCTCATTGCTAAGAGAAGCCTTGTCTCTTCGCCTCTTAACAGAGAGAAAAGAAGCATATTGCCACTCAACGCACTACGGGAGCCAGTTCAGAGAACCTGGTCACTGCTGACAGGCCCCTGCCATCCATGTCACCAGTTACGAAGAATAACCCACTGTATGGTGACATAAGTATGGAGGAAGCTATGGAAGAAAGAAAAAAGAGCCCTTCATGGACCATCAAGGACTATGACAAACGTTCCCTGCATACAAACCTCTCTGGACATCTAAAGGTACTCAAGGCTAAGAATTACTTTCTTCCGTTCATAAAGGAGATCAGTGAAATAGCCTTAAAAAAAAAAAAAAGGATTGTTCAGACATATTTCATTAGACACAAAGTCTCTAGATTTCAGATCATTTTGGCCCCTGGCTTTCCTTTGTTTCTCCTGGTCATTATTTGTGTTTATTTGTTTTAATTTTTACAATGTCAGCAGTGACTGACATTTGTATAGTAGAGTAAGAGAAAAAATTGACACGGAACAAAGGTATTCAGGAAGGTAAAAGGCTTTAGACATATAATTTCCAAGGTTATGTATGTTTTCTCTTAGTTTCTGATTGTTTATGTTCACAAACATTTAAGACCTGATTCCCTATTCAACATGTATTCAAAAATATTAAGTGCTGTGTCTTGGGCACTGTGAAAAGAAGTTCTCATCAGAGATCATCTTATTTCAAGCTCAGCCGATGATTTCAGATTGCAGATTTACATTTTGGTCATTTTCCTGTGTCTCAGTAACAAAACAAAACAAAAACATTTCAACACAGGAAAAGTATGTGATGAACTCATTCACCCAGCTTAAACTCAAGCTTTTCTTTTTCTTCCCCCTGGCGTCACCCACCACATGGAAGACCTTGAAATACCTGAAAAGTAGGGACATCTGCCCTCTGTTTTCTGAATGACCTGGATCCCTACTCAGACTTGGCTTATCTCTGCCTGCCCTGGGCCAGGCCTCCCATTAAATAAATAGGTACACTTCATTCAAAAATATGTTTCTGTTCTAAGCCCCATTCCTTAAGCACTTGAGGATGTTTTTTTCTTTTGAAGGGGACAGACCCTGCCCCCTTAAACCCTATACATGCTTAACAATCTCAAATATGCACTCATGACATACCTGTTGTCCAGAATCTTTGAAGTTTCTTAATCTCTAACAGACCGAAGTTACCTTTTCCATAATGTAGCCCTTTTTCAAAGAAGTTTCCATACTAGATGTTCCCTTAAGTAATAATAATCTTGTATTTCTTTTTCTTTCATTTTCAAAAAAATCTTATGACTCTCATCAGGTGTCTTAAGATCAGCTAATCTATAAAGTCACCCCTACTATTAGAAAAAAAGTATCGATGTATTTCACAAACATTTCTTGACAGTACGTTAGTTCCTCTTTCCTTTGCTCTTACATGCAAGCCAAGGGGACTATAGAGGTGAATGTCACGGTCTCTGCTCCCAAAAAGTTCATCTAACAGAAAGTTCAGAACAAGGCAGAGGAAGGTGAGGACAGTGGTTGTACAAAATACCATGCAGATTCATGAAGGAGCAAAAATCACATCCGATTATAAAAACGCTTCATGAAAAAGCGAATTTATAATAAATTTGAAAACGCGTAGAATTCCAAAAGATACAAAGGGTTTGCGTAAGTGAGGAGGCTCTGCCGTCAGGAGTATCAGGAGCAATGGCAGAAAAACAGAGATGTGAGAGACTTGGTCAGATAAGTAGTTCAGTTCTGTGGTGCTATAGTTTAAGAAATAGAATAGTCAAAAAATAAACGGTAATTTGGATAATTAAAAGAGCTCTATTCAGTAAGACTGAACATAACATGATGAATGCACTGTCTTACTGAAACCAAAATCTGGCCCCTGACCCACCCCACCTTCTATGTGCACCTTCACGCTCCTCAAAGCAGTGGACCCATCCCTGGACTTCATGAAGCTGTTCTTTGGCAATAAGTTCTTGGGAGATGCTTCTAGAAGCCATGACTTTTATTTTTGTTAGAATTTATTCCTATACCTCATTCATTCAACTTCTTTGACCACCACCTCATTGAAATCACATGATTGACAAACAGAGCCCTAGTCCTTTCTGAAATCTTCATACCACTTAAAGGCTATAAACCTTCCAAGAGTCTTTACTCACTTGCATTCTTCTGAATTGCCAAGAGTTTAAAAGGCAGAAAAGAAAAATGAAATCTCTTATTTCATTACCAATCCAAGCTAGAGATAAAAGGTAAGAAAGGTTGTCTCCATTATGAAAGCTGTTAATGGAGAACAGAAACATTAAACTTACAGGCAAAATGCAGGCCACTGATTAGGACATAGTGAAACAAAGGATAAAGTTGAGGTAGACAGGATTTTTAAATCATTATTCTTGTGCCCGGGTCTCCCATATTTTGTTTTACTATTTTAGCATTTCTAAAACTAGGTTGTTCAAGTGAGTACCAATGTAATGGAAGAGTTGCATTGCTGTCACCGGCATCCAGCCCAGACCCTACCCGTATGCACTTTCTTCTCCCAGCAGTGCGTCATAGTCTGAAGCTAGGTCACTGGTCCCTGAGGCTGACCAGGGAAGTTGGCTGTGCCAGCTGACTTTAGGTCCACTGGGACTACAAAGCCAGCCCATTAGAAACCATCACAACAAGGCAGGTGAGAAATAATGAGGCCTTGCGTGGTTTTGCAAAAGCACAGATTTAGCATTCATTGTAAATTTATTGTATGTCCACCAGCGTGTGCCAGGCATAGACACTGTATCTACAATACACAAACGAATCACAAGATGATAACAGAAGGGTATTTTTATAAATACACTATACACAGTAGAGTTTGCAAGTGATTTATTAGACAGAGAAGACCAGGTCGACTTGAAAATAATCCTTTGGGGGTGGCGCCTGTGGCTCAAGGAGTAGGGTGCCTGTCCCACATGCTGGAGGTGGCGGGTTCAAACCCAGCCCCGGCCAAAAACCACAAAAAAAAAAAAAAAAAAAAAAAAGAAAGAAAAGAATCCTTTGGGACTCAAAGGAAAGGCCTGTGAAAGAAACAGAGACTTGGGGAACACATAGGAGCTGATGTGAAGATATAATAGGCCCCTTCTTCATGAAGTCAAATAATGTCAAAGTTTCTGCACGCCAGACATGCTGCAGCCCTCTGCAGGGACGACCAGCAGGTCAAGAGTCATAGGAAGGGCTCTCCACTCTTAGTCTTCCACAGAAATCAGCTTCTGCATGTGCTGAAAAGCTCACCAAATGTGTTTATTCCTGCTCTGCATACAAAATCAAACCTCCAAGGTTCATCTAAAGCAAGGAATTTTAATTTTATTTCACCACCCTCGCCTAATGACATGTACTATTTCTAAGATGTAAGAAACAGTGAATTGACTAGAACATGACGGAAACACTGTTTTGTTTCTGATCCTCCAATGTGAGCGATTTGATTTTTAAACAATCGTGCAAGCCCCCTAATTAATTCCAATGCATACCTACAGATTGTAACTGTGGGACTTCTGGTCAGCCTGGGGACTGCAGCTCCGTGTTTACGCTGTTCCGGGAAGCCCAGGCTTGCTTATTTGAGCTGTGACACTTGACCGGGATTGGGTTTGAACCAGCCACCTCTGGCAAATGGGGCCAGCGCCCTACTCTTTGAGCCACAGGCACCGCCCTGTGACACTTGAGTTTCAGCCAGGACAGTGAGAATACGCACCTTCAGGACCTGAGACAGTATCTTGTTCTGCAAATCACTTGGCTGGTAACCCTGATTGATCACTGATTGATCACACTCTCCATGTAATTTTCTTTTAGGAAAATCCTAATGACCTGCGGTTTTGGTTGGGAGACACGTACACACCAGGTTTTGATACTTTATTGAAAAAGGAGGAGAAACAAGAGAAGCAATCAAAATTCTGCCGTGTGGGTCTGATCTTCCTTCTCGTTACCTCCGTTTTGGTTACCATAGTGACTATTAGCACTTTTTTTACCTAAGAAAATTGCTGCAGACGGTTTCTTTAAATTTCTTAAAGTTCTTTTTAGATAAATAATTCGCAGAAAAATATGTACGTGCAGTGTGAATGTACCGTCGATTGTACAATTTAATGTGGTTGTCCTGTGGAATGTGAACCTCGCTTGTGATGAGCTGGCCTCTCTGTTTGGCTCTGGGAAACCTGTATAAGAATTCCAGCCTGAGGTCTGTCCTTTAGGAAACAGGAATTCTAGGGAAGGCAGTCACAGAAATGTCACCGTCTACAACCAAAATTAAGCATTGTAATTGAAAGTAAAACAGTGTCAACAATTGTCAGCAGCTTTGTCTAAACTTACCTTGCTTTTGAAAAACTGTTAATTTCACTTCACTTCATCCTTCTGTAATCACTAGGGAAGTGTGAGCTGAAAATGTTGGGCGCAGCTGCCAGGTAGACGGTAAAACTTCTGGTTATGGCGCCAGTTGGGTTGGATTCATTTTCTGTTTTATTTTCCTTTGTTTGTGTTTAAGGCAGGATGAAAGAGGGAAGGAGAAGATTTCCCCAGCAATCCTTTATAATGCCCCCAATTCGTGTTGCAACATTAATAGAACTAAACTTAGGCCATAGTTATATATTAATAATTACATTTAGATACAATTAATTGTACTTACTAATTCATCCAAATTGGCTACTGTGACCCCTGGTGGCAGTTAGTGAGTATATATCACTATATGTAGGTGCAGGGCCCTAGAAAAAGAGGGAATACTGCAAAGAGACCAGGGTTTGAAGGCTAACTGTGCTGTTCAATAATACGGCAAGTTTTTCTCTTAGAGAAGAAATAATACCACCGTCCCAGTAGGGTTTGCCAAAAGACTAAATAAAAACCATAGGTATGAACCATAAGGCTGCTAAAAAGCAGTTGCTTAGTTAATGACATTATTATAAATCATGGCCATTATTAATGGTAATAATTACTATTACTAATTTGCAGTAGCTAAGTAGGAGCCCAAGTTCACCTTCCATTGCCCGTAGATACCTGGGTACATGTTTCTAGATACAGACAGAGAATCAAGTTACCACCCTTCCCTTCTTTGAGAACAGGCTTCCCTAAGCCCCTCATCCCTACCCCTTTCTTTTCTTTAAATATCCTGCCGTAAGACGATCTTGTGCAAGAAAAAAAAAGGGGAAAAAAAAAAACGAAAAGAGTAACTTTCTCCACTTCCCACTGACCTAAAGTCAGCTTTTGTCCTTTGATAATGCCATACCATTTTCTTGTCTTTCTTTTAAAGATACTTGAAAGTAAGTATATTCAAGTGCGACTTTACTGGACAATAAAGTTATTGTGCACAAAAAATTGTCTTAATTGTGTTTGTGGTCTCTGACTTCTTATTCCTCCCATCCTCTATGGTAGGTTGTAGTCGAATTTAAAACTGAATTGCAGGAGAAATGAAGGTCCTGGGAACTTCTTCATTCTCAACAGCGCACACAGATACCATTTGCTACTACTCTGGGGTCAAAGCTTTCCTGCCCCAATGTTTGCCTCTACGGGATTCGAAACATGTTCAAGTCTCCACCATCCATGGAAAGCATGTTTGTGTCATCAGGTTCCATGCAGCTGTGCAGGACCACACACAGCCAAGGCTTTCTAAAGGCTTAACTAAGCAGGGGTAACCATAGAAGTGGAAAGGATGCGCACCTGAACTCCTAGCCTCCCCTGCCCAGTAACTACTAGTCAAACACCTAGTATTCCTCCACACTCCTTAACTTTGTTCTGCTCCTATTATCAATCATTTATATTTCAGCATATATGAGTTTATTACTTTGCTACTGCTACCAAACCAGTCTTTGTTTTCAGGCTCAGTGTAACTAAAGAATTAAAATGTCATTGTATCTCAATGAATTCATGTTACACACCATGTAAGGGCAAGTCTTAAAAAAGGAGAATATATCCCTGTCTGACTCAAAATCAAACCTTGAAATTGGTTCCAATTTCTCCTTCCGTGTGTGTTCTTGTGAAAATGGCTCAAGCAGAAAAAGCAGAAGGTCATTGAGAATATAAAGGTGATGCTTCTAACTTGGCTTATGTTGAAATGGGGGCTTTCTTCAAATGCTCTGATCCACATTGAAGGAACTAATGCTTTCAAAGTATTTACATACAATCCTTGGTACATAACAGGGAATCAATTAATTATAACTACTTTTTATCTTCCTTGCTATTGTAGGCACTGTTTTTTGTTTTTTTTTTTTCTAAATTGGTGTAAGAAAATCTGGGCTCCACAAGTAATAATGATTTAGTTTCAAACAATAATCTTCCCAAGTTTCTTCGGAAAGTGTGCCTCCCAAAATCCCAAAAAAGTTTTGCCTTCTTTTCTTTTATTTTTGTATATTGGTTAGTGTGGGGGAGGTCTAAAAGCAAATAGTATGTTAAATTTTCTAGGAAAAAGAATTCCAACTGTGCATATTTTTTTTTTTTAAGTGCTACTCTCAGATTTACCAGGAAGATTAAAATTGTTTTTAACATAATCCATTAATGGCCATTCCAAGTATATTCACGTTGCTGCCACCTAGTGGAGAGTTTAGTGAGTGGAAAACGGGAAAAAAAAGGTACAGCCTTACTCCATTTATATGGAGTGCACTACTGCCATCTGGTGGTTTTACGCTGGCTGTATGAAAAGGTATGTTCTGTGGTTGAAGACTCGGATATAATTCTGTGATCAGAATCTGGGTGATGGGGAGGCCAAAGGCTCCTGCTTCTTGCAACAACTAATTTTAACACCCTCTCATCTTGCAAGAAAAGACATATGACTGGCCTTGAGTCATATTGACACTTGGAGGCAGAACTGGAACCTTCAACTCACACATCTGACTCCGCTACGCATAACATGCTAAAGCTCTAGTTAGAAGTACCCTCATAGATGGCTCCATTCCAAATCTTCTCAAAGGAATTAAGGGTCTAGGAGTATTAAAAAATTTTCAGTTTGTTTCAGATTTGATATGACCTTCTGAATTTCAACATGGATAGCTGTCTGTATTGAGTGTCTTTAAATATTATTTTTTAATTTCTGTTTGCCCTACTCATTGCTTTTACCAATTTCCAAATTTTCCCTTCATATAATTGAGTAAATATAAGTTTATTATGCATGAGAAATAAATTTTTAAAACTGTAATAAGGGCCCTCCATATTTCTACTTCCAGACCCACAGAGTTGGAATGATAACTTTTTTGTTCCTTCCAAATAATATTACTTCAGGCTATTGCCCAGCTTGAGGTGGGAATATCCAACCAAAGTGGATGACTTCAGAGACTCAACCCAGATTTCCACCAAAGCAGTTGTTCTGCTTTCATTTCACGGAAACTGTGACTCATGCACCTGATCAAATCTTATTTGCTCAGAATACTGGAAAATTTCAGGACCGAATGGTGACCCTCTCTTCTTTAGGGAGTGTAGATGACTTCTTTGTGTACACTTTGTGCCCCATGCTCATTCCTGGCTCTATTTCATAATCCGCCCTTTGCCTCCGCTATCCTTCCTGCCTTAAGTATGTGGCATCGCACAGAGCTTCATCATTCCTCAGCGCCTGAAGCCTACCAAAGATGCAGTGGGCACGGAGGTACAGAGGATGTGAAGAACTGTGTGTCTGTGTTCACACCACATACCTACCAAAGATGCAGTGGGCACGGAGGTACAGAGGATGTGAAGAACTGTGTGTCTGTGTTCACACCACATACCTACCAAAGATGCAGTGGTCACAGAGGTACAGAGGATGTGAAGAACTGTGTGTCTGTGTTCACACCACATACCTACCAAAGATGCAGTGGTCACGGAGGTACAGAGGATGTGAAGAACTGTGTGTCTGTGTTCACACCACATACCTACCAAAGATGCAGTGGGCACGGAGGTACAGAGGGTGTGAAGAACTGTGTGTCTGTGTTCACACCACATACCTACCAAACATGCAGTGGGCACGGAGGTACAGAGGGTGTGAAGAACTGTGTGTCTGTGTTCACACCACATACCTACCAAAGATGCAGTGGGTATGGAGGTACAGAGGGTGTGAAGAACTGTGTGTCTGTGTTCACACCACATACCTACCAAAGATGCAGTGGGCACGGAGGTACAGAGGATGTGAAGAACTGTGTGTCTGTGTTCACACTACAGGCATATATTCATACAGAACACCCAAATGCAAGAGGCTCACCTGCAAAAGAAAAAATAGAAATTAAAAAATACGTCAGATTATTTATTTATTTCTTATTTTTTGCAGTTTCTGGCCAGGGCTGGGTTTGAACCCACCACCTCCAGCATATGGGGCCAGTGCCCTACTCCTCTGAGCCACAGGTGCTGCCCCTGATTTTCTTTTCTTTTCTTTTTTTTTAGTATACAATATTCTGTGACTAAATATCTTTAACCAGACAGAAAGGTCAAAGAGATTTTTAACTCAGAAGGAAAGAGATTCAATGCTCACAACAGTTTCACTTGTGCTTTTAAGATCTGACAAGGAGAAGGTAAGAATTCTTATGCCAATTAAACATAGCATAAGATTCATAGCTTCACTGCTCTCATTTCATAGCTTTTTTTAAGCTATGAAATAAGCATTAAGATCCTTCCCATTTTAATTACTTTCAAGGTTGAGGAAATACTGTTTAAATAATTACTTGAATAATAAAAGCATGGCTAGGCTAGATTCAAAACTGTATCAGTAATTATATATGAAGCAGCAGTTAACCTAAGCTGCTTTCTCAAAATACACGATTTGAAAGGCTAAACCTCTGAAAATTCTTCATTGCTCTTTCTGCTGCAAGAATTTTCTCTCTCTTTTTTATTATAATGGTCATAAACCATTATGTTAAAATTCTAAGCACAGTTTTTTTTAAAAGTTTTACTTTGTTTATCTTTAACATACAAATGCACAACTTTTGGAGCCCTTTTCCAAGATACTCAGAAGATTGCCTGACAAAGATTATCTCCTTTGACCTACTTCGAGTTAGGCTCCTCTGAATTCTCTTTCTGGATCTTGGACTCTGTCATTGCTACCTTATTCCATCCAGTTTTAGCAAGAATCCTGCTAAGTAGAAGGTAAATCTCCTACCTTGGGTCTGACCACCGCTTTCCCAGTAAATGGTGATGGAATGCCTCTTCCCTTACCACAGTGTTCCAGAGTGCAGGATACGATGTGGCCAGCTTTGCCTTTGGTCATCCCTAAATGAGATAGCAGCCCCAGGAAGCCCCGACTCCTCTGGATTCCAGCCAGGAAAGAGTCAGGCTCCCGAGGAGGTGGCAGCAGACCCACCCTGAGAGAACTTGACCTCCTGGAAGCCTGCAAGCCGGTTTGCTGGGATGAATCCTCACTCTCTCCAGTCCTGCGACGTCAGGCCCCAAGGCATAGTTTAAAAGCACGGTTTGCTCGTGGACTTTTCCCATCTTTGTAGACCATGCCTTTAAAAATGTGCTTTTCTTAATTTACACTGACCAAACCCAGAGTTTCATTTTGTTAATCGCGAAAATAAAGTGAAAGGCTCGTCTTTCATTTCCCGGCGTCCTGGGCTTAATCGCTCACCACCAGATGGCAGCGGTGCACCAGGACGTCGGGCCACCGCCTGCGCGTGCTGAGCGCGGCCTTGCTGTTGTGTCAAAATACAGAAATCCTGACAAATGAGTGGAGAACTTCCCAAAGAACAGGAGTGATTAATTGTGCTGATTAAGCCCTAGAGGCGGGAGCTGGGGGCCTGCCAGCCCTGTCGAGTATGCATCAGCACAGAAAAGTGACAGTAATTGGAGTCCCATACTGAGAAGGCCTCAGATCAAGGAAGTTCAAGCTGGGTCCGGAACTCATTAACCAAATCTTCTGCGGGCTCTTAAACTGTGGTTTGTGCGTGTTTAAAAATGCAGAATCCTGGGACAGCAGAATCAGAAGCTTAATGTTTAACAAGTTCCCTGGGTGATTCTTTCTCTCTTAAACTTGAGAGACGATCTTGAGGAGTGTCAGCTCCTAAGCAAACTCTTTCAAAGCTAAGGTTCAGGTTGATTAGGGCCACAATGATCCTGGGATTGTGGTGAATTCTAAAATGCCCGATCCAGGCTCCCAGGAATGTAAGGCCAGCTTGCTGGCATCTCTCTCTGAAACAAACAGGCAGAGATAGACATACAAGTCACATCTTTATCCTGGCCCTTTCCTCTTCTCTTTGTGAACTAAGGACACCTGAACAATTCAACCCTTAAGATCTTTAAAACACTGATCTTTACTTAATTGGTACTTTATGCTCATCCGCCATTTCTCAAGATTACTAATTCAGTCAAAATCAAATTCAAGTTTTGACTCTGTGTCCTCCACCCTTTCCCCTGGTGGAGAAAGGAGAAGTCCATTCGTCTGTGCCAGAAAGGGTGAGATCCCAGCTCCCTCCGTTGGTTTGTGGCACCAGTGCTGGGGTGTGCTGGCTCCTGCAAGTACCACCGTCATCACCTTTATCATGTGCTGGAGATGCCAGTCACCAGCTCCCTTCTAAAGGTCTACATGCATCCTGGTAATGTTTATCTCCTCTGTCTATGACTTGGTATTGGCCAGGCAGCCTCTGAGCACGGTTATCAGGTCACTCTCCAAGCTAATTTCCACACTAACCCTGGAGACCTGGTAGAATATACACCTTTCCAATGCCACTCCCAGCCACAGGGAATCTCAGGTGGGACTGAGCACTTCTTCCACTGTTTTACCCAGAATTCATGGTATAGGGTACATTTCTGATGTTTCTGCTCTCAAATTGCAATCCAACATCTCTCAGAAATGCCACATTTTTCACAGGATCCACTATATGTCCTTCCTTTTTTCCTCACCCACCCCGGGGATGGGGTAAGACTCTTCATTCCTCCCTTCATCTGAAACAGCATTCCTGTGTCAGCTGAGTCCTCCTGGAGCTTGAACTCTCAACATCACTCCAAGGAAGGGAGAAAAAAACAGATTGATCTCTTACATCCCCCTTGAGTCTTTTTTTCATTTTGTGATAGGAGCAGTGTCTTTGAATGAAATCATTTAGATTATCTGTCCTTGCCCTCTGTGGAAGTTCTCTCTGAGTGTGTCAACACAGTTCAGGTTAGAAGTAAGACAGGGAGATGGCAACAGATATGCTCAGGAAAGACAAAGCGTGAATGTTAGTAGTTGCTTGTTCTTTCCAATTTCATGTGCTTGTATCCAGAGAGGGTGAGTCATGACACAATCTTCATCTCTTTGATCTATTTCAATACATTTCTTCTCAGAGCCTATCTGCAAGAAATGATTAATGTTGCCACCTTTGTGCAGACAATAGGAGATTTCTGGAATTTCCCCCCAGTGGTGAGACCCCTTGTGGGAAACACAGAGTAAAAATAATGTGACAAGAGACAAAAAAAAAAAAAAAAAAAAAAAGAGCCATGAAGAAAAGATCAACTGTAGCCAAGAGTTGGGGTGATTCTGGAGTGTAATACAAAAGAAAATCATGATTTGGAGGTGGTAAACTTTGTATCCTGCTTCTGGTGAAACACACGTGAGTCTATAAATGGGTTAAAATTCATACAACTATGAATGAAAAAGGGCAGTTTTATTGGACGTTGCTAATCTGTGTATACACCGATCATCTGTGTTTCAGTGGAAAATGAAACCTACGCTCAGAAAGTTCTGTATCAATTAGCTCTTACAGGTGAACATAAATGAGCTGCCATTCAAAAAGTACATGACAACTGAAAGTACATTAGAGTTCTGTGTCATTTGCATTTGGTTTGTGAAATAGCTTGAAAAACACATCTAAGATGAATTTGTAAAGCAAATATTCGGATGCATAGTCTTGAATTCTATAAAATATTAACAAAAACAGTTTCACAGTGATTTATTCATAGATGTGTTAATCTTTTCATTATTATACATATGTAATATTTGGGAACTATTTCAATTTAATATTTTAAAATAATTATGTTATTTTACTATCTTTTTTAAAATGGTCTAACCTTGCCGTCCATGTCTTTACTACATGAGCTTATTGAATCCATAGAGCTTGCCTGTACCTGACATTCACAAACAGAAATGCGTGTCTTCAAATCCTCTTCTTCAGAATACAACATGTAAAAGGAAACAGATTCTTAGCAGTATAAATACTAGTCTAGTATTTATAATTTCAGTATAAATACTAGTGTGGTATTTATAATGTTTCTACCCACAGTGCCCAAATACATACTACAGATAGTTTAATGAATACAAAAAAAACCCCACAATATTCCCTAATACAAATACTTCTGAAATAGGATGTTAATAAAGTTTGAATAAAGAGTACAGAAATGCCAGCAGCAATAGTAAATACTGTCTTTGACTTGAGTGTACAGATCGTTTGTTGGGTTGAGAACCACAATTTGGGGTTGAGAATGATAATCTTTAAGGTCTTTCTTTAAACTATATGAAACATGGAAATAAAAAAAAATTCTTTTTAATAAAACTCTTGCCAAAAATCCAGAAGCAAGCAAATATAACACAGTTTATAGCTAAAGTCATCTTATAGTAAGGGTAGTAATAAATTATACATGCACATATTTTTTAAAATTAAGAAGACATAGACTGGACACGGTGGCTCATGCCTTTAATCCTAGCACTCTGGGAAGCTGAGGCGGGTGGATTGCTTGAGCTCAAGAGTTCAAGACCAGCCTGAGCAAGAGTGGAAAATAGAAAACTAAGGCAAGAGGATTTCTGGAGCCCAAGGGTTTGAGTTTGCTGTGTGCTATGCTGCCATAGCACTCTACCCAGGATGACAAAGTGAGACTGTATCTCCAAAAAAAAAAAAAAAAAAAAAACAGAAATCAAGAAGACATAACCAAGAACCAAATTCAAAACACACATATTGATATAGCACCATCTATGTTTTGTTTCTCCAATAAATAAAACGCAAGATCACCAATATTTTCAAAATACTACCTACTATCTCCCCAGCTAAATACTATCTAGTAGTTATGCCAATTATCCCTGTCTACTAACTCCCATTATTGTTGCTAAAACAAGTTCTGTTACTACACATAACTAATTGCTATCCACCTGGCTTGCTACTACAAAGAATGAAAAATGTTTCCACCCACGGTGCCCAAGTACATACTACATATAGTCTAATGAAAACAGTAAAACTCACAAGAGCTAAACAGCAGAAGAGAGTGCATCATAAATGCGGAGTAGATGACACTGTGTATACTGTAGCAGGCTGAAAGTGAAGAAAGAAATCTTTTCTGAATGGAGGATCAGAAAACTATCAGAAGGTGTGTGTTTTAAGCTCAATGCTGAAGAACAACAGGTATTTCAACAAGAGAATTAGGAGGATGGCTCTCTGTGGGAGGAATAACATGATTAATGACACAAAGGTAGGTAACCCATAGGTTCCAGAAATGATATCCAAAAACAACTTGGCTTTGTTTCTTATTTCACTGAGAAAGTCAAAGCAAACAAGAGGTATTCACAAGCTTTCACTGCCTCTGTCACACCCATCAATTCCGCTCCCCTCTTTTGACTTGAGAAACGCTCTCTGTAGTAACCTGGAGTTCACTGCATCACATTCCCTCTGCCACCTGGATCCCACTCCCTCCTGTAAATGACTCTGGACCTTCTCTTTCTTGCATTGGTGATACCTCTTTCTTTACTGGATCATTCCTATCAACAGATAAACATTGCCCATCTTTGAAAACCAGCACAAAACAGCAATAACAACAAAAAAGCTTCTTGACCGTATCTGTGTTCCTCTCCAGTTATATCCCATGTCCATGTTCTCTTTACGACAAACATGAAAGAATTGTAAAACTTACTCTGGGCCTTCCCCCTATCATTCTCTCTTGAACCCACTCCATTCATGCTTTTGTCAAGATTAATCTCCACATAGCCAAAGCCAGTGGTCAGTATCAGACCTCAAATACTCAATTTGTCGGGAGCATTTGCTTGGGTGATCCTTCCTAACCCTACTTTACTTGGTCTCCTTCCTGACAGTGACTAGGTGCTCCTTATTTTTTCTCTGATGGACCCTCCTTATTTTCTCATTCTCCAATGACACATCCACTCTCATATCTGAAGTAATCTAATACGTCATAACTTTAACTTCCAATCACTGATAATTCCAAATGCATGTTCCAACTCCTGAAATATCATCTGAACTCCAGCCTTGTATGTCCGATTACAATTTTTTCACAGAGGCCTTCTCTAACAACTGTGTACGGAATGGCCTGCCTTCTTCTATCCTAAGTAGGTATTCTCCCCCTCCCACAGTGGATCATCCCCATAGGACCTATCACTTCCAAACATATCTTTTATTTGTTCATTGTCAGTCAGGCTACCCAGAACTTATGCATTCACCCTTCATGTGCCACCCCCATTAGACAAAATGAATCATAGGAGCAAAGAATCCTTCGTGTTTTCACTGAAGTAGCCCCAGGAATCAATTAACTAATTGACTAATTACATGACTAACATAAAAGTAGAAGGTTCACATACTATAGAATTATAAATTGCTAACCACAGATGTGTTTTTAATCATCTTAAAATACACAGCTTTAAATAAAATTTCAACATTATCAACATGTAAACTTTGGGCTGTCTTATAAATATTTGGGTTTATGACTCCCATTGAAAAATTAGGACTTTCTAAATTTATGTGACATGTAGTGTATGCTAGGCATCATAATTTCTTCCATAATAATAGTGAATTTTGTGTGTGAACTTGACTGAATTACTGGGTGTCCAGATATCTAGTTAAAGATTATTTCTGAGTGTGTTTGAGAGGATGTTTCCAGAAGAGATTAGCGTTTGAATCTGTAGACTGAATAAAGCAGATTGACCACCCCAGTGAGGGTGTATGTCATCCAATCCATTCAGGACCTGAATAGAACAAAGTGAAGGGAGTAGGCACTCTCTAGCTGGCTCACTGTTTGAACTAGGACATTGATCTTCTGCTCCTCAGTGCTCCTGGTTCTCAGGCCTTCAGACACAGACTAAAATCTACACCATCAGTTCTCCCCAGCTGGCCTTTGAACTATACCACCAGGCTTCCTGGGTCTCCCTCCAACAAGCAGATGGCAGATCACAGGACATGTCAGCCTCAATAATCTCTCAGCTTCAATAACTGTGTGAACCAATACCTTGTAATAAATCTATGCATATATATTTACATGAATATATATACACACATATGTGTGTGTGTGTGTGTACCCACATGTATCCTATTGGTTTTATTTCTCTGGAGAACCCTCATAGTGCTTTACTATTATCACAAATAATTATTGCATTTAATCATAAAATATCTCTGTGAAGCCAGATGCAGCGGCTCATGCCTGTCACCTACCACTCTGCGAGGCCCAAGACAGGTAGATTACTTCAGCTCAGGAGTTCAAGACCAGCCTGAGCAAAAGAGTTAGACCCGATCTGTAAAAATAAATGGGCATTTTTTTTTTTTGTAGGTGTCTGTAGTCTCAGCTACTCAGGAGGCTGATGCAAAAGGATTGCTTGAGCATAGGAGTCTGAGGTTGCTGTGGCTATAATGCCATGGCACTCTGCCAAGGGTGACAAAGTGAGACTCTGTCTCAAAAAATAATAAAATAAAATAAAATTTCTGTGATTAAATACAATAACTAAAGCTCAGAAGTTTTAGGGGATTTTTCTGAAGTCTTCTATCTATTAACCCTGGAGATGGGATTCAGACTCAGATAGTGTAACTTCATGGTTCATGCTTTTATCGCTATCTTCCGTGACATCCGCATTCCCGACAGGCTACAAAAGCAGGAGCCTCCCTGTTCAGTTGGTGCAGGCATTGTGCAGTGTGCCAAAGGATGCTCTGCTCTTTTATGTGCTATGTTTTAACCCTATATCCACTCACCAGAATTTATAATCCCTGTCAAACTGAAATAATCAGAGTGTAATCAACAATCATTTAAATTACCATTTATATGCAGTCACTAAATACAGTCTTAAATATATTAAAAAGTAAATAAAAAACCACAAGTCTTGTTTTTACAAGGTTTGTGCTCTTTTGTAAGTGAGCACAGTTATACACATGAATCAAAACAGTAGTAAAAACCAAATGATATGCGTAGCAAAGTTCAGAATAATGAAAAATGTGATGAAAAATTTCATTTATACCAAACAGGACCTTCTCTAGTCACTGCTACAGCCCAAGTGTCTCTACAGTGCCTGGTGCATTATAGGAGCTCAACAGATATTTCTAATGAATGTATGAATGAATGAGTCTTATTGACTTCCTGATTCAGTTTAATTTCTGATTTATCTTTTCAGCATTATCTATCTTTATTTTCTGTATTTGATGGAAAGGCACATGGGAAGTGAGTATTATAAAACAACAAATAAACCAATGAAACTGTAATAGAAGTTCAAAAGATGAAAGGGTCATATCTAGATTAGGGGGGATCAGAGTTTTCACGGAAGAAGTGATATTTGAAATAGGTCTGAAAGAACTGGTCAAATATCAGTAGGCAAAGATAAATGGAAGGAGTCTCCGGGTCCGTCAGAGTTGAGTCAGACCAAACTATTTGTACCATACACTGCAGAGTTTGGCAGCAGCTGAAGGTTTAGAGCAGGTGGATGTCGATTTTCTTTTGACATTTACTTGGCTTAAGAAAATAGCTGAACATGGATCCATGCTATAAAAAATTAATAGCAAAAGCAAAAGTGAAATTCTGGCTTGGATTTGTTTACAGAGGGATCTCTGGCAGTTTGCAGGCTCTCAACTTCATATAACTTCATGTCTTTTCCCCCAAAATTAAGCAGAAAGGATCAGGAGCCAGGAGGCTAGAATTCAGCCTCAGTTCATTACTAGTCATGTGACTTTGGGCACGTCACCTACTCAACCAGAACTTCTTCATCCATTAAAAAGTGATTAATAATTTCTTATTTTTCTCACAATTTGATATGATCAAATGAATGAACATATTACAAGTAATTCTTTGGACACCACAAAGTACCTGATTTTGTCCTTCTCTGCTGTCCCCAGCCTGTCCCAGCTGCCTAATGATGACTTGTGTGAAAAAACAGAAAGACATGGTGATAGAAACCTGTATTTTACAACTTTGCGTTTGTTCGGTTGTTAAAATGTGTGATGGTTGCTGGTAAGTAAAAATGTTCCTGGCCTATCTGGTATTCAGAGTGACATTATACCCTTGTATTCCTCTGCTGTTGCAAGGAAATATCTCTTTCTGCATGATGAGAAAGAATTTAACTAGGGTAAAAAGATTCAAAGCCATGAAAAATGTTATTTTGTGCCCACACCAAAAAAAAAAAAAAAAAGCGTTATTATGATAAGGACATAGTAGCAAAAAATAGACCAGGTGACACAGCAGAAAAAACTGCACTTAACAACAGTGAGCAACTTGACGATTTAGAAACTTGACAGACCAGGCTGCACATGGTGCCTCACGCCTGTTATTACAGCATTCCGGGAGGCCGAGGCAGGTGGATTGTCTGAGCTCACAGGTTCGAGACCAGCCTGAGCCAGAGCAAGATCTCATCTCTAAAAAAAATAGTCAGCCATTGCAGCAGGCGCCTGCAGTCACAGCTACTCCGGAGGCTGAGGCAAGAGAATGGCTTGAGCCCAAGAGTTTGAGGTTGCTGTGAGCTAATACGCTACTGCACTATACTGAGGGCAACAAAGTGAGCCTCTGTCTCAAAAAAAGAAAAAAATATATAGAAATCTAACAGACCAAAATTTCAAATTATAAAAAGGAATATTTTGGAAAAGTAAGTTAGCTCATAGCATCTTAAACTTTTGTTCTCCGATTTTGGATGGACTTTCTGAACATTTCCACATCCAAGCATTGAGATTAACTGAGAGTAGTATCTAGTTCTGACCCTCAGAAAAACCCACAAGTAAGATGAAACTAATTTTATTTGTTTGATAATTACTTCCCTCACTGCCAAACCCACCATAAAATTCCTTTCTTTGTCCTTGTTGCTTAGACATCTACCTCCTGCCTTTCCCCCACTCTCCCAACTTGAATATATTCATTGTATCTTGCATGGTCATTTACACAAAGGAGATAACGCCTTCCTCATGTGGAATTTTAATAATAGGAAACAAATGAAAGAAAGATTTTATAACGAGCCTTGCAAAAGTGTTCCTTATAGACACAACTAAGGTTAGCCTGGATAATATCTGATAAAACAATTCCAAATGTTTTACTTAGAATCAGTATTACTAAATAGTAAAAGGTCTCTAAAATGTTTAAAGCAGGGACCAAACAGATGCTTCCAGATGATACTGGACAGGTGGCAGCCCAGCCAGCTTAGGCAATCTGAGCTGGAGGACCCGCTGCCTCCGCCCTGGTGCTGTTAGTGCTGCGCAGGAACCAGCTGGTAGACAAGGGGGAACTCCCCTCCCACCGCAGGAGGCTCCAGTGGTGGGGTCCAGACAAGTGCTGGGGAGACACCAGTGTCTCCTTCCCCCTTTCACTTATGACTGAATATGGAACCCCCATTTCCTATGTCTAGGTCAATTTCATGTAATTTTCCTAGGCCTCAATTCCATGAATGGACATACATTAATACATTCATTCACTTTGCCCCAGCGGAATGGACTGTGTCCATTCATTGATATCTTCATTCATTGCCCCAGCAGAAGGGACTGTGTCCATTCATTGATACATTCATCCCCCTTACCCCATTGGAAAGCACCATATCTATCTGTTCATTTCCTGGCCTCATATACAAGGAACCCGAGTTCCTATCTATACCCCTGGACAAACTGCCCAGAGAGAGTTTTTTTTCCCACAGACTTGGTTTTTTTCTCTCTACCAGGAGTTTTGGTGTTTTTGTACTCTTTTCTTTTTTGTAAATAAATCCTGTCTTACCACTGATCTGTGGTCCGCGGATTCATTCTTTGAATCACTGAGACCAAGAACCCACTGAAGATGAAATTCTGGTATCACAGAGTCCAGTCAGGTACCATGATATAAAATGTTGAACATAATATAAAAAGAAATGATGGGCTAAACTAATTCTTGCATGCACACCATGAAGTCATTGTACATTGAAAATTCATTAATAACACCATCTTACAGCAGCCATTTGGGGATGTGAAGAGCTGGGAAGGGAGGCACTCCCATGTTTACAATGCTATTATGTAAAGAAACAAAAACTACGAACTCACAAGTTTTTCTGAACCCATTAGAAAGATGAGAACACAGAAAAAAAACGAGTGACCCCAAGTCTGAGGAGCAACAGGTCCTAGCCAGGAGAGCTGAGAGCAGAGCCCTGACTGTCCCGGAGCACACAAGACCAGTCGCAGGCGAGAGGGTTAGATGGCGAGGGCTGGCTAATTGGTGAAAGCAAAACATGATCTGATGAGCAAGTGAAAACTCGGACTTTAAAGTTTTAGAGAGATTAAGAAAGTCCTCACCTCTTTAGGGCTTTTCTCCATGAACATTACTCATAGGAAAGATCAGAGGGTTTTAGGAAATTGTTTCCCAGTAGATGAACAAATACACACCCACACAATAGAAAAACAGAATTAAATCCAATGGGGGTGGGGAGAAGAAGGGGGACTGGTGTGCTCTCCCCTAAAGGGGACAAGGTAGGGCTACATGGCACACGTTCTTGGGGCGGGGCACAACTAGCCCAGCTTGGACCTTATCTAACAAACACAAACAATGTAACTTAGTCATCTGTACCCTCATGTCGCAACCGCATAAATGATCATGTGAGACACGGATTGACCGTACACGCTGCAAGAGGTGAAGCTAACCATAGGTGCAGGACAGCACCGAGCACTTCTCGCAGAGTCTTTTTATTGAGAAGACCCATAATGGGCAGAAAGATTACTAAGCAAAGATACGCAGGGGCTGCATGCTCGGGGAAACGGTCTCATAGGTATCAAGAGAGTATGTTCTCAAGGACATGATCTTCAAGGGTGGTAAGGGAAATGATCTTCAAAATATTACATGCAATTTTTCTCCACTAATCCTTCAAGGAACTGCCATAAAATGCTAAACATTTAACATTAGCCTTATTACTACAAGAGTGAACTTTGCTCCTCCAGGATTACTGAGTTACTTGGTGGCTTGCCTTCCAAGTCACAAGAGATTTCCAGGCTTGCTAAGAGAATGTCTTGTTCTCAGTAATTCCTCAGGTGAGTTATGATATTAGTGGTTGTTGTAGTAAGTATGATGTTTAATCCTTTATACCAGGGGTCCTCAAACTGCGGATCGCGGGCCACATGAGGCGGTGTGATTATATTTGTTGCTGTTTTGGTTTTTTTATTTCAAAATAAGATACGTGCAGCGTGCATAGGAATTTGTTCATAGTTTTTTTGTTTTTTTTTTTTAAACTATAGTCTGGCCCTCCAACAGTCTGAGGGACAATGAATTGGTCCCCTATTTAAAAAGTTTGAGGACGCCTGCATACCCTCATATTACTCTGACATAGAAAATAAATTAATACTTAAAAATCAAGGAAAAAATTTTGTTTTTTTTATAGTGCAGAACTGGGGATAGGGGAACAGTAGCCACTGATGGAGGGAGAGCGAGCTTCTCCTGTGTCCTCGCCCCATCTCCTCTTACCTCCCAGAACAGAAGCTTTGCTCTCCAGGGTGTGTCTCAGTCCCTTTAGTGTTGTAAGAACGGAATACCTCAGGCTGGGTAATATATAACAAAGACAGGCTTATTTGGCTCACAATTCTTCAGGTTGTCCAAGAAGCATGGAGCCGGCATCCGTTGCTAGCGAGGGCCGCAGGTTGCTTCCACTGGTGGCAGAAGGTGAGGGGGAGTCAGCTTGTGCAAAGACCACGTGGTGAAAGAGGAAGCATGGGGGTGGGGTTGCCGGCTCTTTTTAACAACCAGCTTTCATGGGAACTGTGCTCACTCTTAAGGGAGGACATTAATCTGTGTATTATGGAGCCACTGCCATTACCCAGATACCTCCTATTAGGCCCCACTCCAACATTGGGGATCATATATCAACATGAGATTTGGAGGGGACAAGCAGCCAGGTACAGCAGAATGTAAAGCAACAGACTCTGCCACTGGGCAAGGAAAGCAGAAAAAACATCCTGCTGTGGTCCCGGAAGTACAGCTGAGGGAGGAAGGGAGGAATGAGAAGGAGGGCACATTCCTAAGACCCAAGAACATGTGCCCGCCCAAGAACTAAAATTAGAGCAAAGGAGAACGTTTTTATCACCAACCCAGTACTAGGCAAAGTAATATCCAGTAAAAGTAACAGCAAAATAGGAGGACCAAGAGAGTGACAGGAACCTAGAAGAGCTGCTTCCTGAGGCACAATGTGTGAGAGCCTAAATCTGAGAGTAGAGTAGAAATTGACAAGAAACAAAAACAAAAATAAATAAATAAGCAAAAGCAAAAATAAGACAAAATGAAACCTTCTGGCCAAAAAGTTGCCTTCTCTAAACAAAAGATATTGCAAAAGTGATTTAAAACTGTCCGGTACAGAAAGTAACAATCACAAATCTTACAGCCAGTCCAACTCCTGACTAGATTAACTGAAACCCCTATATTGGAGGACTAAAAATGGCAAATATACACCCCACTGTTCCTCTCAAGATGTGTGGCAAAAAAATTATAAATACAAGTTTAAAAAGCAAGAAAACCATCAACCTCTAAGAAACAAAGCAATCATCAAAACAGGACTCAGATATGACCCAGTGAAGGGGTTTGGGGTTACCAGATGAGGGGGTCTTGGCGTGAAGAGTGAAGAGGCTGGACACCGAGTGGGTGTCGGGGGACTGAGGGACTCCGGGAGGAGCCCTCCCGAGTAAACCTCGGTCCACATTGATCATCATAAAATGGGAAGTAGACAGAAGCTGCTTGTCTGACATTAGGCTGATTAGGGAGGAGATGGGGAAGGTCAGATAGGATGTCTCCATCTTTGCTTTTGCAAATCTGCAGACTTTGACCACAAGCTCTGCCTCCAGCATCAAGAGACCTTTAGAATTTAGAGAATCTTTACGTAATTATTATTGCCACACGTCACATGTACATTCTCTCTTGGAGGCCAGTTTTCTGATCTCTTGCGCACACACAACTCACATGCCTCTCCTGATTCTCTGGGTCTCTCAAGCAGGAAGTGAGTCTTATGCTACAGATCAGGGCTCAATTTCCCCTACAACACAGATCTTGGAACTATCAGGGAAAAAGTTAATTATGATTAATATCTTAAAAACTCCTCTGGAAAAGGTGAACAGCAGTAGAGGTTATGTGGGTCATTTTATCAGAGAGGTGGAAACTGTAAGAATCAAATGGAAACTATAAAAACAGAAAACACAGTAATAAATATAAAGAATACCTTTGATACACCCAGTAGGCTTGAGACAGAGGAAAGGATTGGAACTTGAAGATAAGTCAATAGAAACTACCCAAAATAAAACACGAAGGAAAACAGAGAATAAAATAAAACAGAACAGCACTGACAAGCTGTGGAACAAGATCAAAGTTTAACCTATGCACGATTGGAATCCTGGAAGTAGAGGAAAGAGAGATTGAAGAAAAATATTTGAAGAAATAATGGCCAAGAATTAGCTAAAACTGATGACAGCCTCTCTCTGAATCTCAAGAAATTTAGAGTTTACCAAGCAGGATAAATGCAAAAATACAAAACAAAAGAAACAAACAACCAACCCAGCACATCATAGTTAATCTACATGGAGAAGAAAATAAAGAGAAATCTTGGAAGGGGCTAGAGAGCAAAGACACACTGCATGCAGATGAGAATTACAGCAAAGTTCATGTCAGAAGCCTCTCAAGCTAAAAGAGAATATAGTAACACCTTTAAAATGCTGAGAGGAAAAAGCACAAGTATCAAACCAGAATCTTAAACCCAGAGAAAATACCTTCAAAAATGAAAGAGGGATAAAGGATTTCTGAGCCAAAGAAAATAGATGGAATTTATTGTCAGCAGACCCACTCCACAAGAAATATTAAAGGAAGTTTCTAAAGCAGAGGCAATATAGCATCAGACAGAAAATTGGATCTACACAAAGAAATCCAGAGTCTTGACCATTAAATAAATGAGGGGAAATCAATTTTCTCATTTTTAAGTTGTTCAAGCATTACTGACTGTTTAAGGCAAAAAATAGTAGCAATGTATTATGCTGTTATAAAACACATGAAAGTGGCGGTGGATGGATGGAGAGGAAAATTAGGAATATATTATTGGAAAGTCTCTAAACTACCTATGAGGTGTGGATTAAAAATGCATATAGCAAAACCTAAGGCAATCTGCAAAAAAGGAAGAAAGGGAATTATAAATTATAAGTCAATAGATTTATTAATTAAATGAGATTAAATGAGAGCATAAAAATGCTCAATACAAAAAGATGCAGAAAAAGTAGGGAGAAAATGAAGCAAATAGAAAACAGCTAATTTAAAATGGTAGACTTTATTCTAATCCCATGAGTAACTCTCACTTACCACAGCAGTTAAAAGGCAAGTTTAAAAACAAAAGCTGGTTAGCAATCAATTAAAAAAAGAATATTTTCAGATTACACTTTTTTTTTTTATTGTTGAGGATTCATTGAGGGTACAATAAGCCAGGTTACACTGATTGCAATTGTTAGGTGAAGTCCCTCTTGCAATCATGTCTTGCCCCCATAAAGTGTAACACACACCAAGGCCCATTTGTTTATTTTTGTTGTTGTTGCAATTGCCATGGCAGTCTTCTTCATGAAGTCTTTCCCCAGGCCAATATCTTCCAGTGTTTTTCCTATGCTTTCTTGGAGGATTTTTATTGTTTCATGCCTTAAATTTAAGTCCTTTATCCATCTTGAATCAATTTTCGTGAGTGGAGAAAGGTGTGGGTCCAGTTTCAGTCTTTTACATGTAGACATCCAGTTCTCCCAACACCATTTATTGAATAGGGAGTCTTTCCCCCAAGGTATGTTCTCGTTTGGTTTATCAAAGATTAGGTGGTTGTAAAATGTTAGTTTCATTTCTTGGTTTTCAATTCGATTCCAAGTGTCTATGTCTCTGTTTTTGTGCCAGTACCATGCTGTCTTGAGCACTATGGATTTGTAGTACAGACTAAAATCTGGTATGCTGATGCCCCCAGCTTTATTTTTTACAGAGAACTGCCTTAGCTATATGTGTTTTTTTCCGGTTCCATACAAAATGCAGAATCATTTTTTCCAAATCTTGAAAGTACGATGTTGGTATTTTGATAGGAATGGCATTAAATAGGTAGATTGCTTTGGGAAGTATAGACATTTTAACAATGTTGATTCTTCCCATCCATGAGCATGGTATGTTCTTCCATTTGTTAATATCCTCCGCTATTTCCTTTCTGAGGATTTCATAGTTTTCTTTATAGAGGTCCTTCATCTCCTTCATTAGGTATATTCCTAGGTATTTCATTTTCTTTGAGACTATGGTGAAGGGAGTTGTGTCCTTAATTAGCTTCTCATCTTGACTGTTATTGGTGTACACAAAGGCTACTGACTTGTGGACATTGATTTTATATCCTGAAACATTATTGTATTTTTTGATGACTTCTAGGAGTCTTGTGGTTGAGTCTTTGGGGTTCTCTAAGTATAAGATCATGTCATCAGCAAAGAGGGAGAGTTTGACCTCCTCTGCTCCCATTTGGATTCCCTTGATTTCCTTGTCTTGCCTAATTGTATTGGCTAGAACTTCCAGCACTACGTTGAATAGTAAAGGTGACAGAGGACAACCTTGTCTGGTTCCAGTTCTAAGAGGAAAGCTTTCAGTTTTACTCCATTCAGTAAAATATTGGCTGTGGGTTTGTCATAGATAGCTTCGATCAGTTTTAGAAATGTGCCACCTATGCCTATACTCTTCAGTGTTCTAATTAGAAAAGGATGCTGGATTTTATCAAATGCTTTTTCTGCATCTATTGAGAGGATCATGTGATCTTTATTTTTGCCTCTGTTAATATGGTGGATAACGTTTATAGACTTGCGTATGTTAAACCAGTCTTGCATCCCTGGGATGAAGCCTACTTGATCACGATGAATGACTTTTTTGATGATAAGCTGTAATCTATTGGCTAGGATTTTGTTGAGAATTTTTGCGTCTATATTCATGAGTGAGATTGGTCTGAAATTCTCCTTTTTGTTTGGGTCTTTTCCTGGTTTTGGTATCAGGGTGATGTTTGCTTCATAGAATGTGTTGGGGAAGATTCCTTCTTCCTCACTTTTTTGGAATAATTTCTGCAGTACAGGAATGAGCTCTTCCTTGAAGGTTTGGTAGAATTCTGGAGTGAAGCCATCTGGACCAGGGCATTTTTTGGTTGGAAGCTTTTTTATTGTTTCTTTGATCTCAGTGCTTGAAATTGGTCTGTTCAGGAGCTCTATTTCTTCCTGGCTGAGTCTAGGGAGAGGGTGTGATTCCAAATATTGATCCATTTCTTTCACATTGTCAAATTTCTGGGCATAGAGTTTCTGGTATTATTCAGAGATGATCTCTTGTATCTCTGTGGGATCAGTTGTTATTTCCCCTTTATCATTTCTGATTGAGGTTACTAGAGATTTTACTTTTCTATTCCTCGTTAGTCTGGCCAATGGTTTATCTATTTTATTTATTTTTTCAAAAAACCGACTCCTTGTTTCATTAATTTTCTGAATGATTCTTTTGTTTTCAATTTCATTGATCTCTGATTTGATTTTGGATATTTCTTTTCTTCTACTGAGTTTAGGCTTAGATTGTTCTTCTTTTTCCAATTCCATAAGATCTCTTGTGAGATTGTTGATGTGCTCTCTTTCTGTTTTTCGAATGTAGGCATCTAAAGCGATGAATTTTCCTCTCAAAACTGCTTTTGCAGTATCCCACAGGTTTTGGTAGCTTGTGTCTTCATTGTTGTTATGCTCAAGGAAGTTAATGATTTCCTGTTTTATTTCTTCCCGCACCCATCTGTTATTCAACAGAAGATTGTTCAATTTCCATGCCTTTCGGTGGGGTTGAGCACTTTTGTTAGAGTTGAGTTCCACCTTTAGTGCCTTATGGTCTGAGAAGATACAAGGTAAAATTTCAATTCTTTTGATTCTGTTGATATTTGTTTTGTGTCCCAGGATGTGATCAATTTTGGAGAATGTTCCATGGGGTGATGAGAAGAATGTATATTCTTTATCTTTGGGATGGAGTGTTCTATATGCGTCTATCAAGCACAGTTGTTCTAGGGTCTCATTTAAATCTCTTATATCCTTGTTTAATTTCTGTTTAGAGGATCTGTCCAGCTCTGTAAGAGGAGTGTTAAGGTCCCCTGTTATGATGGTATTATCAGATATCATATTGCTCAGACTGAGTAAGGTCTGCTTCAAGAATCTGGGAGCATTTAAATTGGGTGCATAGATATTTAGAATTGAAATGTCTTCTTGTTGTAGTTTTCCCTTGACCAATATAAAGTGACCATCTTTGTCTTTTTTGACTTTAGTTGCTTTAAATCCACATGTATCTGAAAATAAGATTGCAACTTCTCGTTTCTTCTGAATTCCATTTGCCTGAAAAATTGCCAACCCTTGACTTGGAGCTTTAATGTGTCTTTTGAAGCCAGGTGTGTTTCTTGCAGACAGCAAATGGATGGCTTGTGTTTTTTAATCCAGTCAACCAATCTATGTCTCTTCAGTGGGGAATTCAAGCCATTAACATTTATTGAGATAATTGATAAGTGTGGTAGTATTCTATTCGTCTTATTTTGTGAGAGTCCATTGCTTAGTTTTATCTTTTGCATCAGTGTGGAGGTTAGGTTCTGTCCTTTAATTTCTGAGTTCTTACTCTCCTGCTGATCCATTGTGGTGGTCAGTGTGCAGAACAGGTTGAAGTATTTTCTGTAGAGCTGGTCTTGTTGTGGCGAATTTCCTCAATGTTTGTATATCCGTAAATGATTTGATTTCTCCGTCAATTTTGAAGCTTAGCTTAGCAGGGTACAGAATTCTGGGCTGGAAATTGTTCTGTTTAAGTAGATTAAAGGTAGATGACCATTGTCTTCTTGCTTGGAAAGTTTCATTAGAGAAGTCTGCGGTCACTCTGATGGATTTGCCCCTGTAGGTCAACTGGCGCTTACTCCTGGCAGCTTGCAGAATCTTTTCTTTTGTCTTGACTTTGGACAGGTTCATCACAACGTGTCTTGGAGAAGCTCGGTTAGAGTTGAGGCGACCTGGGGTCCGATATCCCTCTGAAAGCCGTGTGACAGAATCTTTGGTGATATTTGGGAAATTTTCTTTTATAATATTCTCTAGTATGGCTTCCATTCCTCTGGGGCATTCTTCTTCCCCTTCTGGAATTCCTATAACTCGTATGTTGGAACGCTTCATAAAGTCCCATAATTCTGCCAGTGAACGTTCTGCTTTCTCTCTCTTCTTTTCTGCCTCTTTTACTATCTGAGTGATCTCAAAAACTTTGTCTTCTACCTCTGAAATTCTTTCTTCTGCATGGTCTAACCTGTTGCTGATACTTTCCATTGCATCTTTAAGTTCCCTGATTGACTGTTTCATTTCCTTCAGCTCTGCTATATCCTTTTTATATTCTTCATATCGTTCATCTCTTATTTGATTCTGTTTTTGAATTTCCTTTTGGTTATTTTCCACTTTATTAGCAGTTTCCTTCATTGTTTCCATCATTTCTTTCATTGTTTTCAACATGTGTATTCTAAATTCCCTTTCTGTCATTCCTAACATTTCTGTATAGGTGGAATCCTCTGCAGTAGCTACCTCATGGTCCCTTGGAGGGGTTGTTCTGGACTGGTTCTTCATGTTGCCTGGAGTTTTCTGCTGATTCTTCCTCATGAGTGATTTCTTTTATCTGTTTCCTTGCCCTAATTTTCCTTTCACTTCCTCTTGCTCTTCAAGTTCTCGTGCCTGTGGATGGTTTTCCACTGTTTTAGTTCTCCTCTTGGGGTCCAGAAGTCTCTCGCTGACTCCCTCTATCCTCTCAGGGGTGATGATAGGCAGATCCCACCAGCCAGAGATGCCTGGAGTCCTATCTCCCCAGACTCACGGTGCCCAGATGCAAGGAAGCTGTTACTTGGCTGCCATCTTGCTCCGCCTCCTCAGATTACACTTTTTAAAGAAGCAATTTACAACTATAGCAAGAAATCCACTTTTTTAAGAATCAATTTACAACTATATGTGCAAGAAATCCACTTTAAATATAAAGATGTAACTATAGTAAAAGTAAAAAAAAATGGAAAAAGCTATCTGATGCAAGTGTTAACCACCAAAAAAGCTGTAGTAGTCATATACTATCAAGCAGAATAGACTTCAGAAGAAGAAACGTTGTTGGGGATAGAGAGGGATATTATTTAATGATAAAGTGGTCAATTCCCCCAAAAGACATAGCAATCTGAAAAATGTGTTCATCTATAACAAATCCTCAAAGTAATTAAATAGAGCAAAGATAATACAACTTAAAGGAGAAATAAGATACATTTGCAACTGTTGTCGGAGACTTCAATATTCTTCTCTCTGGAATTGATGAAAGAATGACAATGAACTAGAAAACAGCTGGGGTGCTTTGCAGCACCAGTTTGGCTAGGCTGCACTGCATTCCCTCGTAAATCTCTTTCCTATATGTTTCTGGTTAGGAATGATTGAAAGAAATATTCTTGTCAAGATTAGGAAGAGTGGAAATGAAAAGGCAGCCCTTTTAGAGCTCTCTCCCATTATGGCCTATCTGCTGGCTCATCTTGTGGGGAAGGCACAGTGATCCAGCCTATAACTGCTCCACATTCCCCTGAGCCCCCTTCCGATGCTCTAATTCCTGAGCCAGGTGTGTGTCACATTCCATGATTGAGGGCAGGAGCAACAGCTTCTCCTGTAGGACATCCCAACTGCCCAGGTCAGAGGGGGAATTAATTGAGGTGTGTTCAGTCTATCCTCTGTGTTCCAGTTCTTATTTGTGGGTCACAGCTTGTCCTTGCTTTCTTCTCTCCATTACATCCATCTTTGTTCCTGATGCTTACTCCATGAATTTCAGCTCCAGCATCACAAGAAGAGACAATAGTCTATGGGCACTGACCAACAACAAGCTCCTATAATTGAGTAAAGTCAAATCCTTACAACAAATGCAATAACTTAAATACACTTGAATCTACGTGTCTGTCTCTCTATATATCTGCATCTCCATCTCCACCTACATATATATGTGTACGCACATATATTTCTATATAGAGATAGATAGATATTTTTTTTTGAGACAGAGTCTCACTTTGTCACCCCTGGTTGAGTTTCCTGGCATCACAGCTCACAGCAACCTCAAATTCTTAGGCTCAAGGGATCCTCTTGCCTCAACCTCCTGAGTAGCTGGGACTACAGCCAACACCCACCATGACACTGGAATAATTTGTCCATTTTTTAGCAGAGATGGGTCTCACTCTTGCTGAGGCTGGTCTCAAACTCCTGAGCTTAGCTAATCCAGCCACCCTGGCCTCCCAGAGGGCTAGGATTACAGGTTTTAGCCACCGCACCCAGCCACCTACATTTATTTTTACATCTAAATCTATATACCTCTCAACATCTCCTAATATTTCAGATTTTCCAATCAAGGCCTGACTAATACAGAATTTGGTGCTAAGAGTGGTTCCAGAGAAACAGAATCTTTAAAATGAAACATCTGAAATGATTCTGAGTTGTCTAGACTGAATTGTCTGATCTGATTAGACTTAGAAGGCATTGATGACCCATTTTCAAGGGTGAAGGGCACATTAGTCATCCATAACACACAGTGGCAAAACAGTTGCTCAAACTGTCACCTGTAGATAATTGTAATCAGTGCCTATAGAAAGCAAGTAATTGCTGCCATGGAACATTTTATTGAAAATAAGAAATATAATGGGGTTGGTTGGTTGCTTGTGCTGTAGAAATATGGAAAGAAAATAAGCTCAACAACTTAAATTGTAAGCTTAAGGACTGCATAGGGACCTGAAAGCTTTAATAACTGTCCTAAAGCAAGCTTTAATAACTGTCTTGTAACCATAGGCAGATATTTCTGAAAAACAAACCCAACATCTGATCCTGTGGGTGGCTGAATTGCAAATGTAAATTGGATTTCCATTTCTACAGCATCTCTTTTGTTAAAGTGAGACCATCCACATGGTTGGAATAGAACCTAGAAAACTGGGAAAGGGACAGATGAACAGATTCAAGCTATGACTTTTAACCCCCAAACTTTGCTGAGCCTCATCCTTTTAACCATTGCCATAGCCTAAGGATGTTTGTCACCTTTTTTTCCCTAAAGACCCTGCAATGTCTTCTCTGGGGTAGTCATCTAGCAGGGCACTGCTGGTATTTCTTAGGACCTAGATCACCACCTGCCTTTGCTTCCAGACCTTTACTTAAACTCAAGAACCAGTAGACCTCAGAGGGTGAAACACAAAGTATGACCTCTGAGGAGAGCTTATATACATGAAGAATGACATTTTCAGAAACCTGGGATATATGTAGAGGAATGGATTTTAAGATCAAGGTGGAAAGAATATAAAGTCAGGTCAGGATGAATTCATTGATAGAGCCCACTAATCTGTGATTCTAGATTTAAAACTGAAGGGCTAGATCTGCCTCTAATGATTTTCTTGGTTAATTGTCAAAAACATGGACCCAAGAGTAGCCTCCACTACAGGTCTTGGGTATATTAAAAAGTTATTATCCAATGGTTTAAGGAGATTGGATTATTTCTAGTGAATTTAGTAATTGTTTAATGTATCCATTCTCTGTTTATTGTATACAAAGTTTTATTTATAGCTATTACTTCAAACTTATTAATTATTGTAGGAGACTGAGCACCAGGCTTATAGGAGCGGTCCCTGAGGGAGGTGCTAGGAGCGGGATAATCTCCTGGCCAGCATGGAGATATTTTGCAGCCTGGAGACAAGCCCTCAAGCAACTGCATGCATTAATAAGATCGGTGGCTCCTTAGCAAGCAGGTGCTGAACCTTGAACATTTGTGGTGCAACAGGGTGGGAGTTGAGCCTGTGGGGAAAGAGCACATTAACCATTAACCACATGATCCTGGTACGTGGGCCCTCACACCTGTTGTATAATGCTTCAATAAAAGGCCATGGCAGAGGTTACTCGGGTTTCTCCCTGCACCTATGAGAAGCCCATCTCTTGCAAGCAGGTACCTCTAATCCGTGTCCCAGCTGTTTTATTTTCTCAGTGACAGGGTGCCACAATAGCACCAACGATTATATTATTTAACTTTGATATCTGTGATAATTTTTCTTTTTTACCTAATGTTTCTGAGAAGCATTTGCTAAAACTCTCAGATCCCAAGCGTTGATTGATCTATTTCTCCTCCTGTTTCTGTCAGTTTGCTGTTTGATAAAAGTAATTCTATAATGATTAAAAAAATTAATTGTAGATTTCTTTCTTTAACTTTGTACCTTGGTCTTTGGTCTCTCTTCAAACAAAATTCTATTCACAAAAGAGTATTAATAAGTAATGGTGATGTTATTAAAGTTTACACAGGTGACATGGAAATGTATTTCACAGTGCATAGCATTCATTTTAGAATGTTCATTACAGCTGTCCTCTGACAACTTTCTCTTATTGGCCTTGAATCTACCAGGGGTCTGCCTTCCTTCTTCTTGCCTCTGGTTCAATAATCTTTGACTCGATCCCTTGTCCTCCCTATCACCACCATGAATCTCTATCGTGGCTTCTTATGTAAAGCAATTCAGCTCCATCCTAGATTCTTGCTCTGAACCATATGATTTTGCCTACTATTCCATATAAGACCATCTTTATATGTTGATTATGCTCAGAAAACAAAAGATTCTCAAGTAACTAGAACACATTTTCCTTAGGGGTAATTGAAATGTATCTGTGTAATTAGTATGTTATTTTTTCTTTCAAATATTTCAATTTTAATAAGGCAATTTTTATATTCAAAGAAGAGCATTGCATTTAATTCAATTAATCCATGTATTTATTAGTTATCTAAAAACTCAAAAGTAACTAGAATTTATGGACTGGATCTATGTTTCAAGTGCAGGTTTGAGTTAATTTCAGTGACTCTTGTGGCCAGCCACTCTGATAATTGCTGAGATGACCCATCACTTAATCCAGTTCTGATCCTACATGATGACAAGAGAAAATTCTGAACTTTATTTGAAAATCAATATATTTTAATGTTCCTTTTCTCTCTTTGAATGATTTGTCTTTTGACAATGTTGCCTTTCTTACAGAAAAGTTCTCTTTTAAAAATAAAATATGTAATGTTTTGGATGATAAGATGTTGGCCTGAGATCAGGATTAGTAAGTGCAATAGTCTAATGTCACATGACTCAGAAAGGCAAAAATATGCAATGTTACTATTACACCATGCATCTTTATTTCTATTTCCAGTCTACATGTATCTTTTGGTATCATAAAACATAACGTTAGTTAATTCTATGTCACCTCAGGCATAAACTTTGTTCTGGAATTTCTCCCAATTTGTTTTCTCTCTCTGGCATCATCTAAGTTCAAGAGAGTTCATGTGGGGTGAATTATATGGGGTGAATTAGCTGGTCTGGTTCATTGACTGTGTTCACTTTGGTATCTGCCGAGATCCATCCCCTGCCCCAGGCTGCTCTGTAGGCCTGGTGTCCTCTCTCTGTTGCTTTCCCCTCTACAGTGCTATTCCCATCGTTGATACCCACACCCGTATCCTCCACACCCTGATCAGTGATGTCTTTAGCTCTGCCAAATTCTTCTTCCACACCTTTACCCAGATGTGAAGTTGGAACTCTCCCAAGCCATTCTAGAGCCTCAGAACTCTCCATGAAACCATCTAAGACCTATTTAGATTCTAAAAATCCATGTAGTCAATTCTACCCTTCTGCTCTGAATCCCTAAACTTAGCTGCTTATACTGGCATCCCCCACACATACTCTTTGAAGAACTGGTCCTGATTGAGGCAAGCTCACATGAGCCTCTAAATTTCTAAAGAGCCCTTTCTCTTGACATATTATTTGTCAGAGTATTTTGAAAGCTCAGTGTGCATCAATTACTGAACATTGGCCTTTTGATTTTGTTGTGTTTCCCACCCCCAGCCCCCACAGCTTGGCTCTTGCTTGAAATTAAAGGAGATGGACAGGACAGAAAATAAGAATGTTCAAAACCAAAAAGCACAAATTCATATCATTGCAAATAAACACTTGTTTCTAGTCACGTCTCTTTTATCAATCCATCCTATGACACTATGTGAAACATTTAACTTTTCTGGGTGTCTGTTCCCTCATCTGTAAATTAAGGGGATGAAACTAGATTTTCTAGAGTCCTTAGCAGTACTAATATTCTGTGATTATGTGTTTAGATGAGAACAAATTCAGGCATTGGTAAGTTCCATGTACAATCAGTCCCCACAGCTTGAAGAGGATGGCATTATATAATTTATATTAAAGTACTTTGAAAAGTTAAAGATACCATATAAGTAGACTCGGTATATAGCAATGTGATGTCTGACAATTTTCTTTTGCACCCTTCAGCCAATCGAATATTTGGTAGCATTTGCCAGCTGAGAGCACAAAAATGAACCTTAACCTCCCCTTCTCTTTTTTAATGTATTCCATATACTAGTTCTATCACCTTCTACCCTCTCACATTTTCCTATAACCTGACACCATGCCTTTACCAAAGGTCCATGCAAGTGAAGCAGGTAAAACAAAAGAGGAACAAGGTTTTGAGCCAGCCATTCATACCCTCGACTAAGTGTAATTTCCATACCCCCCTTTACCTGAGTAACTCGTTAGCTTCTTACCTGCTAGTCTCTGCCCTCTGCCAGGTACTGTGAAAAACAATTCACAGCAAAGAAGCCTCTCACTATTTACAACCTTAGCAGTGGATATAATTGACCCAGAATTTAGCTTATGGGGAATTTTACAGCAGGTTTTACTTTTTAAGTGTAAGAATATACATTTTGAACAGAACCTTCTCTGAACAAGATAGACAAATGGCCAAAAAACACATGAAAAAATGCTCATCGTCCCTAATCATCAGAGAAATGCAAATCAAAACTACCTTGAGTTATCCCCTAACTCCAGTGAGAATTGCCTACATCACAACGTCTCATAGATACAGATGCTGGCATGGATGTGAAGAGGAAGGAACACTTTAACACTGAGGTGGGACTGCAAACTAATACAGCCTCTATGGAAGAAGTATGGAGAATCCTCAAAGAGCAAAAAGTAGACTTTCTATTTGATTCTGCAATCCCTAGGTATTACCCAGAAAAAAAAATTATTTTACCATAAGCACATTTGCACTAGAATATTCATCACAGCTCAATTCACGATTGCCAAGATGTGGAATCAACCCAAGTGCCCATCAACTCATGAATGGATTAATAAACTGTGATATATGTATGCCAGGAAATACTATTCAGCCATAAAAAAGATGGCTTTTGTATTTGCCTGAATGGAGTTGAAGAACATTGTTAGTGAAGTTATCCCAAGAATGGAAAAACAAATATACAATGCACTCAATGCTAATATGAAACCAATAGATTGAACAACTACACCCCCAGATGAAAGAAAAACAAAATTAAATTTAAGTAGGGGGAGGGAGGGTTGGTAAGCTGTCACCTAATGTGCACAACATAAGGGTATATAGCACACCCCCTGGTGAAGGACTCAACTACAGCTTGGACTTTAACTAACAAAAGCAAACAACATAACCTTATCATTTGTATCCTCATATTAACCTGGAATAAAAAAAATAAAATGAATGTAAAACTCTAGGTTGAATATGACAAAATGGATATCGAATGCATTTTCTTTTAAGTTAATAGAATATATTCTGTGTTCATTAGCCTCAAATACACCCAGCACTTTGCTTGGTCCTCAGCTGAGACTGGAAAAGAACAAATAGCCTGTGTCCTCTCAGAGTTTACAATCTAGAGTGAAAACTAAAATTGAAATAACACACACACAATAGGTAACAATTCATAACTCCAATAGAGTGTTAAATATTGTGGGAGTTCGGAGATGAAGGGAAGAGAGGACTAGCTTGTTGTTTTTTTTGTTTTGTTTTGTTTTGTTTTCAGAAAAAGACAGAAGTAAAAAGTCTGATGAGTTTTTCTTTTCTTTTTGTAGAAGATTATTGGCCAGGCAAAGAGTAAACATGTTTCTTCTCCCATCCCTTCAATATTTATATGTAAATATAATTTTTCACTCTTTTTTCTTGAAGAATTCAGATTCACAGGGTACCCTGAAATGTGCATTTTTCAACATATTTTATGTGGCTAATATTATTGACAAGAAGAAAACATAGGACAGAAAAATATATTTTCCATCCTGAAATGTTAGCTTTTCCTACCCATTAGCCCCCTTTGCCACTATGTAGGCTCTTCCTGTTTTTAATAAAATTAGAGTCCCATCTTGTACAATTCAAATCCTGCCTTTTTCACTAGAATTTCTAGCCTGGAATATACAGCCAGCTAAGTTGTTTTAAAGATTCTAATGCTTCTATCATCAGTCTATTCTTTGTGGCACATGTAAAAGTGTTTGGAGGTCCTGAAATTCGGTAGGGTTTTTTTTTAAATGTGGGAAATCCAATCTGATGGGAGATCCCGTCCAATGGGAGATCCAGTCTAATATTGTTGCATTTCAGACTCTTGAAAATCTATTTTCTAAATTATGCCAAGATTTTGATGGTCTATCTTGCCATAAAAAGTTCAAGTTTAGTCTAGGTGTATTCAAGCATCTAGAGAATGTTCAGATCTAAGTAGAGTTACTAGGTTGGATACAGAAACTCTAACGAGTTCACCCATATAAAAAAATTTTAGTTTAATCCAAAATTATCTTTTGCCATCCTTAGTTAAGCACTCAAAATATGCGTTTCTATATATATTCCCCAGCACTTTGAATTTATGAATTTCTACAATACTTTTTACTCTGATTTTTCATTTCCCTAGCTAATCAGAGTTGAGTTTGTAAAAATCCTGCTTACTTACCCTGTTTCCCCGAAAATAAGACAGTGTCTTATTTTAAATGTCTTATTTTAAGGTGCGCTCCCAAAGATGTGCTAGGTCTTATTTTCAGGGGACGTCTTATCTTTCCCGTAAGTAGGTCTTATTTTTGGAGGATGTCTTATTTTTGGGGAAACAGGGTAGTAGCAGTAAGGCACTGGAGGAAGTTTGAGCTCTCTGTGAGGGCAGTCACGACTTACTCAGCCAAGGGAAAGGCAATGAAAATGATTTCGGATGGGTTTCATTACTTTAGTGTCTTCAAAGTCTTCAAAATCCTTTGAGATTTCATTGTTTCAGTTATCCAAATCTCACTCCTATCTGATCATGACTCTTTCACTTAAAAAGCTGTCATTCCAAAGGCTGCTGTAATTCAGAAACTCCGGGGGGGGGGGGGGAGGCAATCTCCCATATTGATTTTGGGGATGTCTGACCAACTATTATATTCAGTAAAGTTTTTTTGAGCACTGTCGCAGGGAGGCTAATAGTTTTATTCTATGTCCTGAGTGAAACATCTCACACTGTGAGCTTAATTTCTTTAGCTTTTAGCTATCCAATACAACCAGAATCAAGTATTTCATCCACTGCATGGCATTTCTTTTCTCTCTCTCTCTTTTTTTTTTTTCCCCCAGTTTTTGGCCGGAGCTGGGTTTAGAATGCGCCACCTCCAGTATGCGAGGCCGGCGCCCTACTCCTTGAGCCACAGGCACCGCTTAGCCTGGCACTTCTTAACTCCTTTTAAGTCGGTCTATTGGAATAGCACCTATCCCAGAGAGCGATCCTGGGTGGGAACTTGGCTCCAGGTGAACAGACTCTATCAACTGCTTACTCCTACTGCTATGATAAATCATGAGCAGCTGTCCTGGGGGAGTCACAGGATCTATGGGGATGTTATAAAAGAGAGAATATATTGCTTGCGAAGTGGCTTGAAAGTCTTACAGGATTGTCTCCATGTTTCTGACTTCCTTCTATAAATACCTTGAGTTGCATGGTCTCTTTAACAAGGCTCTCCTTATATATCCCCAGCATCTGCTACGGAGCTGTGAAATCACAGGAATGCCATACAGATTTGCTTCTGATTAATTAATTACCTATTTTAGTGTTTCTTACTATAAAACCAGACCAGGCTCATAATTTCTCATAAACAATACAAATAGAGAGCTGGTTATCATCCCACTAGAAAGAAACCTTAAAAAATGCTTGTTCATAATGCTGTGACAGCTAAAAGATACTTGATAGGCAAAAGAATGTCACATAAAAAATTGTGAAAAATACAAATCATTTTTAAATCTTCAGAAAAATGTACGTTTTTTTGTTTCTCACCAGAAGAGGGGATGTATGCTAACTATTTCAAGCCAGGGACAGCAGGCCGAGAAGAGTAAAGTCACCAACTCTGAGAACTCTGAGAAAAGAAGTGATTTTTGATTGATGTAGAGATGCCCTTAATTCGTCTGTCCATGTATATCTAGTACATGGAACTTTGAAATCCTAAATATACATTGTGACTATTGTGATCATTTAAAGGTCTGTAAAATATGCCTTGGAGCCCATAGTACAGTGGCTATGGCTCCAGCCACATACACTGAGGGTGGTGGGTTCGAACCCGGCCCAGGCCAACTAAACAACTGCAACAAAAAAATAGACAGCCATTGTGGCAGGTGCCTGTAGTTCCAGCTACCTGGGAGGCTGAGGCAAGAGAATCGCTCGAGCCCAAGAGTCTGAGGTTGCTGTGAGCTGTGACACCACAGCACTCTACAAGGGCAACACAGTGAGACTCTGTCTCAAAAAAAAAAAATGTGAAATATTAGTGGAGTAAAATCATATGTTCAGAAGAAAAATAAAATGAGCCTAGTTAAAAGGGATGGTGATTAAAATTTACATGTCTAATTCATAATTCTTCAATTATTTCCATGAGATTAGTCTAAAATCTGTGTATTAAAAATCCGTTATAAACACAAGACACATAGGAGCCTCCACAGGCTCAAAAATAAAATGAAATTATGCACAACTGAGGAATCAGCAGCCTGCTAACGATCATTTGTTGTATTTATTGGTGAGATGGATAACTGGTGAAGTGAATAGTCTCTATCATAATTTTTCATTAAAAAAACATTTTTCTTTTAAACAAGCAGCTTGTTTTAAACAGAGCAGAACCTCTGATAGGCTCTGAAAAAATGTGTTAGTAGATGGTATTTAGCTCTAATTACTAATGGCACTCCTTCAGGACTGATAAACAACTCTTTCAGGACGCAGGTAGAAAACAGAGTATAAATCAAACTTCCCCCTGTTTCTAGTAGGCATCTAACACATGAATCATTGCCTATTATCTTTGCATGGCCGTTCTATTTGGAAAGAAATGTCCACTTTGTGACCAGGGCAGCTCCAGTGTGGCAATCAGATGTCAGTCCTCAGCCTCCCTCGCAGACAGGCTGAAGGCACGTGCCCTGAGCACTGCAATCAGACACACCTGCTGGGCCCTCTATTCAGAAGTGAGCAGTGGGACCCGGGCAGCAACAGCTTCCCGGTGCTTGCAAGGCTGAGTTCCAGACACAGAAGCGCACCGTGGAAGCACTACTGATGGCTGTGCCAGCCAGGCTGGATTTCTGGCATTTAGCATCCTGCAGAAAACAGGGGCCCAGTTTCCTCAAGAGTCCTTTTCTGTGTCACATTTTGGAGTATGGTGGCTAGAAGCTGAGTTTTGAGTCTATTCTTTTTTTTTTAAGCATCCCAATTAATCCATTAATCATCTGATATTCTTAAATACATCATGGTTCTAATTTAACTAGACAGAACAGATTCTATTGTTTGCAACTAAGTAACCTGAGTGATACAACATTGTATCTCAAGGACTATAAGAAATCAAGCTCTAAAAATACTTCTTTGAGGTATTAAAATAGTTATTGGAAGAACTTGTGTGATAAGTCGATATACTGACCACATCTGTTCTGAAAGGGTGATGAAACTCAGCAGCAGGGTCCAAGTAAGGTAGGGCTGCAGAGCTTTGCATCTTGACATCACTATTTTACTAGCCAGGGGTAAGTAACTTAACCTCCCTAATTCTCAACTGCATCACTTATAAGAAATGATAGTAATGCCTAATAATTGTTAGGATTAAATGGGATAACATTTATATGGTATTAGTGTAATGCTTTATCCGTTAAGCTGACTGACAAGGGGCTTTTTATTCAACTATTACTAATGCCACATAGGTGACTTTCCAGTAATAGGCAATATAATCCACTCCAGCTACTTTAAGCAGAAAGGGATTTATTTTAGAAGATTAAGTCACTTTCAGAATGTTTGGGAGAGCCGAAGAAATGGAGTCCAGAATGAGTTTAGAGAAAGACACTGAAAGCCTCCTGCAAAATCTGCTACCAAGGAAGCTGCTATCCTGGCCCTAACCAGGAAAATATAGAATCAGGAAGCTTTCTGATAACTTGTAAGCTTTCAATAAAGTGTTTCTGGCTGTACCACTTGTGCTATGCACAAGATGCTACATGAAGAATCATGAAATCATTTTATTCTCATTCCCAGAACTATATAGTTTGACCCATTTTCGAAATTTATGATAAATAGAACCATTCAACGTTACATTTGTGAGTCTGCCCATGCTATTCTGTGTAACAGAAGTGCAATCTTTTTCACTGTTGTACAGCAGGGTGTGGTAGGCAGAATATTGGCCACCAAAAGATATCAATATCCCAATCCCTAGAACCTGTGAATACACGGTAATACTTGACAACCGAGAATTGATTTACATATAGAACTAAGGTTGCTAATCAACTGACTTTAAAACAGGGAGTGTATGTCTGGCGCAGTGGCTCACTTCTGTAATCCCAGCACTCTGGGAGGCCAAGGTGGGCGGATTGCTTGAGCTCATAGCTCAAGACCAGCCTGAGCTGGAGTGAGACTCCATCTCTCCTAAAATAGAAAAGTTGAGGCAAGAGGATTGCTTGAGTCCAAGAGTTGGAGGTTGCTGTGAGCTATGATGCCACATCACTCTACCCAGGGTGACAGCTTGAGACTCTGTCTCAAAATAAATAAAAAATAAAATAAAATAGGGAGTGGATCCTGGTTTATCCAAGTGGACTCAATTGTGATCAGAAGGGTCCTTAGATGTGGATGAGGGAGTGAGGGAGGCAGCTATGATTGTAGGTTAGAGAGATGCGGTAAGAGAAACCCTGTCTTTACTAGCTCTATGGACCGAGGGAGTGGTCTAGGAGCCAAGGAAGGAAATAAAATCTGGGATTTGGTAATGAAAGGTACCTCTACTCTAGAAGCCAGAAAAGGCAAGGAAACAGATTCTCCCTTTGAGCCTCCAGAAAGGAACGCAGCTCTGCTGACATTGATTTTAGCCCGCTGCACCTGTGTTGGACTTCTGACCTACAAAACTGTAAGATCACCAATTGGTGTTATCTTAAGCCTTTAAATATATGTTAATTGGTAAAAGCAACTCTAGGAAGCTAATAAGCAGGATTTCTCAATTTCAGCTCTAGTGACATTTTGGTTTTCTTGTGGGGACTACCCTGTGTAATGCAGGATGGTTCCTGGTCTACTCAATAAACGACATTAGCACTCTCACCAGTTGTGACAATAAAAAATGTCTTTCCAACATTGCCAAATGTCCTGATGGGTGGGACAAGATCACTTCCAACTGAGAAAGTTGAGAACTAGTAACTTATGGGGTATTCCATATTATAAACATGCCACAATTTATTTAGCCAATCTAGTATGTAAGATATTTGAGTTGTTTTCAAATTAGGATTATCACTAATGAGGCTTCTGTGAATATTGTGGGTGTGTTTGGGTTAGTATACATGCATCTCAATGTTAGACAGGTATCATAAAGTAAGAAAGTTTAATAACTTGGGTATGGAGCCTGGAGTTTGTACCAATTTGCAATTCTAGAGGCAGCATATGAAGGTTTCTGTGGCATTTTATTCTTGCTAAGTGGTGCTGGCCATTTTAATTTTAGCCATTCTACTGAGGTAGTATAACGTCTTTTTGTGATTTAAATTTGCATTTCCAAGGTATCTAATAAATTACATATCTTTTAAACATGTCTATTCCTGTTATTGTGGCCTTGTTCATGAAGTGACTGGTTAATTTTTTTTGCCATTGTCTTTTTTCCTTCTTAATTTGTAGAGGTTTTTATATTCAGATACAAGTGCTTTGTCAGACACGTATCTATGGTGACTGGATGATGGATCCTAAGTATTTCAGTGTGGTAAAGTTCTGATATTTAATGAGGTTGGTATTAAGTCTGGAATCCAGGTGAAGTTCTGCAATGCCTCTTACATGGGCATTTACCCCAAATTTTGCACCCCCAGCACTGTGCAATTCCCTTAAAATTCTATCCTCCTTTTGCAATAGCTTTTCAGTTTTGCTTCTTTATTTCTATGCAGATGCATCAAGAAGAAAACACCTTCAGGGTAGGGCTCACATCATCTTGACTCCCTTATCTCCTGGATCCTGGTCACTTTGACAGGGCCAAATCCATTTTTTGTCTCCCTGGTCCTAAGCAGTCGCCAAAAGCTCTACTGGGTTCTCAACTTCTTACATATAGTTTTCTTTCCAGTTTCTTTGTTTCCTGCAACTCTAGAAGAATTGTCAAATATCTTGAAGGAGGAACAGCAAAACTCAGTTCTCCTGTGCACGCTGTCCTTCCCTTTACGATCTTGTTCCCCATGTTCTTGTTGCCTTAGAAGTTCTACAAACCTTCAAACAGATGATTTTGTATTTTGAAGCAATTTTGTAACTGGATTTCTAAGTATTGTCAACAGGAAAAACAGTCTGTTGAATTTCAGCACAGCTGGGAGCAGAAGGCCCTCAGTGGAGTTTCAAGGTCCAAGACCTCACATTCATTCATGTTTGTCCGAAATTCTCTTTCCATCATTCTAGTAGTCCTAGAACTTGTCAAACATTATCACTGTTCTACACTGTAATTTTATATCCCACCATATTTAAACTTTGTTTCTGTGTCTCGTATTTTTAGCTAGACTAGGCATTGCAGCCAGTGGTAAAAGATTCTTTCAGGAAAATCAGAGAAGCTCTCTCCAGGTTTGTTCCGTGTACTGAGAACATCAAACTATGTTTGTTTTCCTTCTTCTCTAGAACAGTTAGTAGCAATGAGCCTCCCACTTAGACCCTGCTTGTATTCCTGATTCTCACCCAATGGTTTTTTAATCCTAAAAAAAAAAATTAGTATCATTTCATTATCATTTCACATCAAATGACCACTGATGAATAGTAATTGCATTGCCGTGGTGTAGCATGAACCACTCCTACCTTATTTCACATTCATGCAGTTCTTTCCAGGTAAGTGACCCTGTCCCATATTCCCATGAGTCCCCCCTCTGCTGATTCACAGAAGGGATTGTGTTTTGTTTGGTTCTCTTTTGTTATTTTTTCCCCATCCACAGCAGAATCAAAGCTAAATTCTTAAACAATATTGACAGAAATGAAATCTCCTAGATTAGAATTCATTCCTATATCTAGTCTCTGGCACTCACATGAATATCTCTCTTGAACCTGAACCACTTTTATCCACTTCTCATAAGGTAATCTCTGAGAGATGCACGAAATTCACTTTCAAGTCTGAAATCCTGTTATTTAATCATTTAATGAACCAAAATACAATTAGGCAGTTCATGCTCCAAGCCACAATTGATACCAATCTCTGCTTATTATATCATTGTCTAATTTTTTATTGACTTAGATATATCTTATATAACATAAAATACCATTTTAAAGGGTATAACTCAGTGGGCTTTAGTATATTTACAACATAAGGCATCTCTATCTAATTTTGGGACATTTCTATTACTTCCCCCCCCCCATACTACCTATAGCAATCCTTCCCAGTTCCCCTTATCCACTTACAGTCACTAATCTGTTTTCTCTGTATATTTGTGTATTCCGGACATTTCACGTGAATGGAATTATGTGGCCTTTTGTGTCTGGCTTTTTTTTCATTTAGCGTAATTTTTCAAGGTACATCCATGTTGCAGCCCGAATCAGTACTTTATTCCTTTTGAATTATTTAATATTTTATTGTGTGAACACACTACATTACCGTATTTTATCTATTAATTCATGGGTGGGCATTTAGGGTATTTCCAGTTTGGGAGCTCTCAGGAATAATATATAGTTTTTGTGTGAATATGTTTTCAGTCTTCTCTACCCAAGAGGAGAATCACAGACTTATATAACTCTGTGTTTACCTTTTTGAGAAACTCCCAAAATGTTTTTCACAGAGTGAGCAACATTTTACATTCTCATAAATAACATATGAGGATTCTAATGTCTTCATGTTCTCCCCAACATTTGTTAGTTTGTTCCAAATATAAAGAACCCTTATAACTCAACAATAAAAAGGCAAATATCCTAACTAAAATGGGCAAAGGATTTACATAAGGTATACAAATGACCCATGAGCGCATGAAAAGACGCTGACCATTATTGATGTTGAGGGAAATGTAAATCAAAACACAAGATGCCACTTAAATAGAACAATGCCCTGTAATCTCTCTTCATTTTTCCTGGGGAAACTCATAGTTAGCTTCACAGCAACTAATGTTACCAACTATGAAAGCCCTGCTAATCTTTGTCCATCTGGTAAGCTCTTCATTCAATATGATTTAACAGTGATGGGCCTTCATACTCAACTTGTCCATTTGACTATTACCCCTGTCCCTTTCTCTTTTTATACAAGTTTCCGCTTCATGTACTTTGAGCACATTGTCACAGACAGAACTCATATTGTTCCCCATGTATTTTTCTGAATCTTTCATAACCTTTGGCCGTCAAGAAGGGATCAGTTTTCCATTTTCAAGAGGAGATTTTTGACTCCAAAGCAGTATTTGACTATGCGTTTTTAATGGACAATTGCTAGTGCCTCTTTTCTACTATTCCCTGGCCTCTTACCATTTCACTGTTAAATGTTGGGTCCAAGAATCCTTCTTTTCTTAAATGGGTCATACTTTTTAAAAAGTCTATCTGAGAGCCTCAATGTTAAAACACAGTTCAATATAACAATACTGCATTAAAAGGAAATATAAGGCTGGGCGTGGTGGCTCACACCTGTAGTCCCAGCACCGTGGGAGGCCGAGGCCGGTGGATTGCTTGAGCTCAGAGGTACGAGACCAGTTATGAGCAGCAGTGAGCCAGAGTAAGACCCCGTCTCTACTAACATCAAAAACAGTGGGACAGAGCATCACCAGAGGAAGAAGAAAATGAACAAAAGAAAAGAGTACTTCAAAACTAAGAAGAATGAACAAGCAAGCTGAAATTTAAAAAAATGGAAATATAAAACTCAGATTTCAGGTGTGTCAGATATTAAGTTACGTGGCTAAAAGTTACGAAAATTATAAAATCTTCTCTGCAATTGTGTATGTTTTTTGAAAAGTGCTTTTAATATATTCGCAACCCTCAGACACAGACATAGACATGCTCACGAAACACTGAGCGAAAACCTCTCAAATAGAAAGGAGTGACCTATTTAATCTCTGTATGTTCTATTTTTAAGACTACAATATTTTGCAGCTAAAGGTTTGATTTAAAAGATGATGGAAAGTGTTTATAAGAATCACTCCATGCCAATGTTAAATGCTTTTCTTTATGATAAGCATAATAATATCCTTTTTAAGTGTAAGCCTACACGGCTCGTTTTCTCATGCTAGTAGGGAAAACACGATGATCATATAATTGCTTTAAAAGAGGTCATTAAAAGTGAGAAATGTATCTTTGTACAACATTTTTAGTTTTATAAAACTGCTCTATTTCCCAATTTGGAAGAACATGCTGAAGCATGCAGAACGATGTTCAAGAATACACTGTGAGAGACGGTATCTGCAATATTGATTTTAAAAGCGTATGTCTCTCGGTGGAGTTTTGATGAATGTCTTCCATGTATATTTATGCATATTAATAACATTTGAATTCCTCCTTGACTAAAGTGCTGCATTGCAAATGCTGAGCTTTAAAGGAGGCCTAACATGTTTCATTAAAGATGATGCTTCTCATTTTATCCGTGGGCTTATGCTTGCCTTTATTCCTCATTCTGGATATGTAGGTGCGAAAGAGAATAATGTAAGCGGAAGCTTCCCAAACACTAAGACTTCTAAATATGGTCAAAATGCATTTTCTCTTCCCCACTTCCAGTTTGTTTTCTTTACAGTCATCGATATTAAACCCATATTTTCTCTGGGTTTTTAACCTATTTTGTTTGAGGGGCAGGAATCTTTTCATTTACTTCTCAGAATCATTTCAGAAGATGGAACCTAAGCCTCCTTAGATAGAGACCAACATGTCACTTTTGAGGTAGCCTTTAGTTTGTAAGCCATTGTTAACCCACCAGATAATCAAGACTGGTGTTGCATATTCAAGATTAGTATCCATGACTTGAATGTTAAAAGGACTTTTTTTTTTTTTTTAGACAGAGCCTCAAGCTGTTACCCTGGTAGAGTGCTTGGGTATCACAGCTCACAGCAACCTCCAACTCCTGGGCTCAAGTGATTCTCCTGCCTCCACCTCCCAAGTAGCTGGGACTACAGGCACCTGTGACAACACCTGGCTATTTTTTGGTTGCAACCATCATTGTTGTTTGGAGGGCCCGGGCTGGATTCAGACCCTCTAGCTCAGGTGTATGTAGCTGACGCCTTAGCCACTTGAGCCACAGGCTCGAGCCATTAGAAGGATTTTTAAAGGCAAAGTTGGTTTATTTTCCTTAGTAAGAAGCTAAAATGTCCTTTCCTATATTTGGTTGCAATACACAGTCCTCTATTGGGCAAGTTGCCTTTTAATGATTTACATTTAAAAGGGGACACAAAATAAATTTATAGGTATATTGTCATCTACCTTCACTGCTAACACATTTGAAAAATCAAATGTCTTTCCTCTATTACTGATTTTTATCACTTTCCCTGTGGCAAATGTAGGCTCTTTTCTCTGGGTTTTTAATACACCCATCGGCATATTTGTTTCATTTGCTCTCTCATTCAGAGGAGAGCTGAAAACGCACGCAAAAATGTATAGCAGAATCCCAGCACTGTCCAGAAAGAGCCGGTTCTTCCTAAAAATAATCCACAAGTGTTATACCAGTTACCTATGTCTCCCTTAGCCTGACCATTCCCCAGGTCTCCAGGGCTGCAGTACAACACCCATACTTTGTTCTTTCTCGAGAGCTTCTGCAGTACAGAAGAATCAATTATAAAGGATGAGACACACTGAGAATATGCCATTATGGGAGCTGCCATCAAAACTCTTCCCCAAATTTCCTCTGCCATTTTTTTCTGTCTTTTTAACTAGATTTTCCCAACTGTTTGACCCTGACAACTAAATCACTAACTTTATAACACTACGAAAATGGAGACTTTTACTAGATCTACATATCATGCCTTCTTGGGACATGTATCTCTTTCATCCCTTGAAAAGCAAACATTTTTTATTCAAAGAAATGTTTAAGAAACTGAGGTTAAAGAAAATTGAAATCAACATCAAAAGCATCAAAGTGAAGAGATAAAAGAACACAGAGTTTACATACTAAGTCAATTATAGTTTCTAACATTTATTGAACTCTTATCTGTCAGGTTATATCTTGAATGCTTGACCTGGAGAATCTTATTCAGTCCTTACAATAAACTAATGAGGTAGATAATCTGATTATTTCCATTTTACAGATTAGAAAACTGATAATGAGTAACATGCCCAGGATCGCACTGCTAATAAAAAGCGGTGCTGTGGTTAAGATGAAAATTTCAATATTGGTGTAGCTTCAGGACAGAAGACACTGTGCTGCTTAGCCTGCTCTATCTAGAGAAGCTAAACTCTGGAACATTGTTTTCAACTTTTGAGTAATTAATCTCATCTGGAGGACATAATCTAAATGATGAACTTTAGTTCATACATCACTACTAAATTTTAGATAATATCTACCCTGTTCATCACAAAACTTGGTCATAATAACTGAATGAAATAATGTATCATGTGACGAGCATACAATTTTAACTATTCTTAAATGGATGGCTTTAGTAGGTATGATAAGTAGGATGAGGGCTTCTTTCTAGGTAGAAATTGGGAACCCTTCATTTCTCTAGTGATATGGTATATTGGGAATATAGGAAAACTTATGCCCTCACAGACCCTTGTGCATACTTGATAGTAGCTACTACTGCTATGAAAACTACAAATTCTCTAGCTCCTACAGAGAGACCTCTAGAGATTTCCCTGACCCCCTCTAATCTAGGAACCATTTCGTCTTGGAATTTGCAGAGGGCTTCGATCCTAGTAGTGACGCATGAGATTTCCAAGGCTCTAGATTCCTTTGCAGGGCATAAAGAAGCAATAAAAATAATTATCTATTTGTGCCAAACATTATATTGAATTATACACAAACATACTTTATCCTCATAAAATATCCTTTGTGGTAGATAAAAAATTCAGGGGTGTTTGTGTAGGCCAAAAGCACAGACAAGTTCACAGACAGTTAATGTAAATAAGAGAAAAGCATTTCATGCTACTAAGAGTGGCTGAGTTTGTGGAGTGGATGATGGAGAAAGGCCATCTCTGTAAAAGCACAATGAATAAACAGCATGTATATATAATCTTGGATAAACTTTGGCTATAAAAATTGATTATCTGAAAATAGTTACACTAGCAACAGCTTATCTTGGGGCAAGAGCAGGAGGTGGAAACCCAGAGAGAGGTCCAGGATCATCTGGCTGACTAAAGAGGAGCAGCCCCTCCCAGAACTGGACAAGGAGAATTCCTGAGGCATGAGCTTAGTGTTTGAACTCAATTCTGGGTAAAGAATGAGAAGTTTATACTAGAAATCTGTTGTATACAATCAGTTTGATTTAGGCATTTGTGCTAAGTTTACTGGATAAAAATTTTATCTATTTATCTTCCTAAAGTCATGAGTAAAAAGAACTCTCCAGATTTTTTTATAGAAGATTATATTGGCTTATATTACAATTGCAATAAAAATAAGTGAGATAAGTTTAGTTATAGACCTCTCGGGGCTGCCTTGGCCCCAAGTGTTGACACCACTGAGGTGGTTCATAGCAGACGCATTCCTTCATGACGGTCAGAACAGGGCAGGAAAGACTGGATCTCTGCAGATGCTGCCTTCATAATTCCGAGTCTGGGTGTGGGCTACCCATAGTCACTGCATGTGAACTGGAATACCCATTTATTGAACTCCTTTTCCATTTTCCTACACAAAGAACTCTCAGAGCAGCTTGCCCTAGGATCTAGGGTGTCCAACCTACAGCCATAGGCCTCATACTGATTTTGTGAGGACTTTTTTTGCTCATCTGTGGTGTCCAATATCAGGAAAAGTATGCACGGACTTTTTTTTATGCTCATCAGCTTTTGTTAGTTTTTGTGTATTTAATGTGTGGTCCACAGCAACTCTTCTTCCAATGTACAGCAAAAAAGAATAAAGGTTGGATAAAGACCAGGTTAAATGGTCTTTGATACCGTAAAGCAAAATATTTTAAACTAGAGAAAGACAAAGACAACATGTTCTGCTGGACGTAAAGTGAGGATCAGCGGGTTTGAGTTCCAATAGCGACAGATTACTTATTATTATATTACCTTCATAGCAAGCTGCCTTGAGATCCCTCCAATTCTGGAAACTTCTCATGCCAGGTCTGTTACCCTGAGGAGAAACTGCTTTACCATCAGCAAGGAGAGTAATGTTGAAAAGAGTTCTTAACAAAATGGATTAATATAATGGATTGTTTAGAAGCCATTCTGTTACATCAGGCTGACAGAAACCCTGGTAGGGAAAGGAGCTTGAGGAAGCCAATGTGGCTCCTGAGTACATTTACCCAAGGAAGAAAATAAAAATACTGAGATGTTTCAAGTCTGAACAAACTCACAGAACAAGTGATGAAGAAAGAAGATGCGAAACAACCTTAAAATCTTTTGCATCAGATCAAGTCCCAAGGAGCAAACTCCAGAACCCACTGGAAGAAATCCACAGATAATAGCGACTTGTAGCAGCTAGTAGACAACACCCCAGAACTCCTGAAGCTTTGCTCCAAGATGGGCCCTAGGTCCCTAAATGTCTAGTAGGTCTAGAGTTAAATTTTGGAGCAAGGAAGGAAATTACTAACAATGTTAAAATGTCAGGAAATAAATGCGAAAAGCGTGTAATAGATTGTAACGAACAGGAAAGAAATACTAACCTGTTGATAGTGTCAAATTTGAATTATTTAATTGTGATATTTTATGTATGTTTTATTAGCCATAATTTATACATTGTCTACAGTGAACCAATATTCCTGAAATAAGAAAAAATAGTCATTAAAAACTACTACTACTATTATTATTATTTTTTTTAGAGACAGAGTCTCACTTTATCACCCTTGGCAGAGTGCTGTGGCATCACAGCAACCTCCAGCTCTTGAGCTTAGGCGATTCTCTTGCCTCAGCCTCCCAAGTAGCTGGGACTATAGGCGCCCACCACAACGCCCAGCTATTTTTTGTTGTAGTTTGGCTGGGGCCAGGTTTGAACCTGCCACCCTCAGTATATGGGGCTGGCGCCCTACTCACTGAGCCACAGGCACTGCCTCCCAAAAAACTATTATTTTTTATGTTCTTTTTTGGGGGGGTCTTCTCCCATGCCATCATTTTTACCATTTGTTGCCCTGTGTATTGCTATTGTTCCACTTGTTATATACTGAATGAATTCTTATCACTGGCATTTGTCTGGCATTGTCTGATTACTGGTAGTATATATTCCTTCAAATATTGGTATGAATCTTGGGTATAACACTTTCTAATCTGGTAATCTTCGTCATTTAACTATCCTAATTTTATATCCTCATCTATAAAGTATAAATTTTCATCTGTAGGATTAGTAAAATTGATACAATTAATGTATATATTGTAATATGGCTATGCATAAGAGGACTTAGTTAATGGTAGTTAGTATTATTTTCTGATTTCTTAAACTTGCTTTTATCACACCTGAGCAAGAATATTAAAATCTTTTATGGCTTCCAGAGGGTTTAATTGAGCACGCTTCTCAGGTGAAACTGCACTTTAAGTAACTCCTAAAATAGGTTGCTCAAAGATATTCATTGCCTAGTTCTTAAGTACATGCAGGTGAAATTGGTGATGTATGGAAGGACAACTAGTAAACTATCTAAAGCAGGAAAAAAGCATCTGTCTAACATGTCCATAGGTGCAAGCTCATGTTCAGAGGAAGGGTAGTTGTCCCGGAGGCTGCATGAACACCAAGTGGGAGAGAGGGTAGGTGGAAGGTAGAAGGGAGCTGGAAGAACCTGCCAACGCTGCCCGCCTGGAGTGTAACTGGGAATGATGAGTCAACCACTCGTCTCTGCACTGCCAGACAGCAGACCAAAAAACCCATATGTACAGTAGAAATAACCTTATAGGAGTGAGAGGTCTGAGTTCTAAAGCCAGTTAAACAATTTCTGACTTTGCAATCCTTAGCAAAGCTCTAACTTCCAGATCATCAGCTTCCTTATCTTCAAAACTTAGAAAAAGTATTCTAACTTATGTGAAGATAGTACAAAAAGAGAAATGTATGCGAGGTTGCATTTTTAAGACTATTTAGTATGATTTATTGTTACTTAGTTAGACCGACAGGTTTTCTCTCCTTTGGATGGAGGCATCCCAGATGCCGTGCTGGAGACCAACCGGAACACAGCAAGACTGAAGTTGCATTGCACTTGCCAGAGATGCTACCACATTAATTTATTAAACAAATACTTATTAAGTACATGCTGGATGCCAGACATTCTCCTAGGCACCAGGGCTATAGGGTAAATAAAACAGATCATTTAATTCCTCAGGGTTACAAATTAGTCTATGGTAATCTCTGTGAAGAAGATGGTAGACTGCTATGAGAGGTACAGGATCTGGTAAGGCACTTCTCAAGGAAAGGACATTTGACATGAGAGCTAAATAATGGCGAGGGATAGATCAGACAAAGCGTCTTCTAACAGGAAGAATGTAGATATGCCCCCCAAATCAAAAGGAGCTTGTATAGTGGAGAAACTGAAAAAAGCCCAGTGAGCTAGCATGAAGGCAAAGTGAGCTGTGACTGGGACTTGGTCAGGGACCAGTCTACAAGGGCCATTGCAGGCCACACTAAAGATTTTGGTCTGTGACAGAATGCAATATCCATGACTTCAATTTGACAAGAGTGTCGCCAGTAGAGTAGGAAATAAGTAGACATAATGAGCAGGCATAGGGATAGTCAAATCAGTGGGAATTTCTAAGGGTTGGATGAAAGCAAGCAATGGTAGATCATTAAGTATAAAATGTCTGGACTTCTTAAATATTAAGTTAGACAGTTGGTATCTCTGACAGTTCGCTTTGACACTTCTTGTTTTATTTTTACTGTGAAGGTGCATGCTCATTCTTTCAAATGCATGTTTTGCCTTGTGATTATCTTTCAAAAAATTTTTAGAACAATTTTTGTGAAACCACAGATAAGTCAAGAATTCATGTTATTTTCAAATATGAGTTCCACCATGGAAATAATGCAGCACAGGCAGATCAAAATAGCGACAAAGGGTTTGAGAGAAGGATGTGGCTAATGAACGCCCAGTACGGCAATGGTTTGAGAAGTTCCTTTATGGTGATTTTAATCTTGAAAAAGAGCCATCTGGGTGACCTGAGACCATGGTGGATAATGATGAGCTGAAAGCTATAGTGGAAGTAAATCCATCTCAACCTATTTGTGAATTAGCAGCAACAATATTGGACCATTTGAAACAAATCAGCAAAGTAAAGAGGGGGTAGATGAGTTCTATATAAATTAAATGAGCATCAGAAGAATCAGCATCTGGAAACACCTTTCTTTGTTGTCATGATATAAAGGTAAACCATTTCTACACAATATTGTTATGTGTAGTGAAAAATGGATTCTTTTTGATAATTAAAAACAGCACATTGGCTAAATAAAGATTAAGTGTGGAAACCAGTCCCAAACTGAATATTCATCAGAAAAAGCTAATAGTGTCTGTTTGGTGGCCCAACCCTGGTATTTTCCACTATATTTTCATGAAATCTGGTCAAAAATTATAGCAGATGTCTACTGCAACCAGCTAGATGAAATGATGGGGATACTTGTGGTTAAGCAGCCAAGATTGGTCAATTGAGACCAATTTTCTTGCAAGGCAACACTTGACCACATATCACACAAACAGTGCTGCTCAAAAGCTGGACTTGAAAACTCTCTGTCATCCATCATATTCACCAACTTGGACCAACTGACTACCACTTCTTCTAGGCTTTGGACCACTTCATGCAAGGAAAAATATTCAATTCTCAAGGAGGTGGGGAAAATTTCATCAGCACTTAACTCTTCACACTTCCCCGATGGCAAACACAAGCTACTGTTAAGATAGCGAAACCATATTGATAGTTTAGGTGCACACTTTGATTTATTGACTGCTTCTAGTTTGAGATGTAATAAACTAAACTTTGGTTTGAAATCAAATATTTCATATTTAATGAGCTAGAGGATTAAAGGCATAATAGGTGTTTTGAAGGTTTCTGGCTTGTGTACTTCGATGGATTCTCTGGGTTCCAGGTTTGGGGGAAAGATTGTGAGTTCAACGTGGGCATGATGATATCCCAAATGATTTGGGATATCCAAGAGAACATGTCACATAGGTGATGAAATTTCAGGCCCGGCATTCAGAAGAAGAGGTCTGGGCCTCTTCATCAAAGAGGATAGGAGATTGAAGACATGGGCAGTGGGATTGTACAGAATGAAGAATACAGCCAGAAACGAAGAACACGTGCACTAAGCCCAAGACAAAACCTTGACTGTTATGGTGAGACAGATATATGGACCTGCTTAACTTGGCATGTTGCTAAATCTCTGCAGAATAAATGTTTGTAGATTGTGCAGTTGCCTGCCCTTCTAGCCCCAACTCAATTTTCCGAAGCAAATTGGATCAATAATACTTCTTTCATAGCTGAAAGATACTCATGCTATAATCATGGCATTTTTATAATGTTCTTTCTACTTTGTTGTTCTTTCTTTACTACCACTTTAGATTATTGAAAGAAATAAAGCCTACTTTAGAGATCAGGACATTTCTAAAAAATTGTGTCTTAGTGCCGGAAATGTCATTTAGCAAAATAATTAGAAATGAATACAAGACACTTTGATGAAAGAACTTATAAAATAGTATACCAAAGCAATTAGGAGACTCTCCAAAAATATTTTTCCAAGCTTAAAAGTTGAATCTCAGAACAGACTTTTTAACTATGTAATATTGGAAACCATTCCAAAAAATTGGTTCTAAAAATGAGTCTCTATTCAAGTCTTTTTCTGTTCATCTCACTGCCATCCTTTCAACTGCCATAAAACTAAATCATTAAAGAGGTGACCAGGAGAGACTAATGCAGAAATAACAATCTTCACCTTCCCAAGTCTATGAACAACCACACCATTTCACTGACCCAGCCAGACTGTTGTTAAAGGCAGTGAGAAATAAATGTGTATTGAGCTGAGCCATTCGAAGTGTGGCCTTATTATGGAAACTTAATCCTACTTCAATTAATAGTGTAAGAGTTCATTTGCTTACCTTTTAGGTATAAATTATTTGATCGTGGTGGACCATCAAGAATGCTGACTAGCTAACATTTGTGGACTCTTGTTCCAAATGAAAGATTATTGCAGAAACCAGAGAAGCCAAGTAGTCACCTAAATCAACCACTGAGAGGGTCAGAGTGGATTAATGGGCTGGAGCAAGGTGTGTTTGTTTTGACATTTAAGATGTAGTATTGGAACATTTTGCCCAGAAATGTTTAATGGAGATTCTGATAAAGCAAATGATGGAGCATCATTTATGATATTTCTTATTCTTTCTCTTTACCTCTTTCCATCCATCCATGCAGCTACCTGCCTTTTTGCTTTTTATTGATTGATTAATTGATAATACACAAAGTTAGGTTTTTCATCTCCGGCTTTAGCTAGATTAGGTTTCTGTATGATTGCCTCTAACGAAAACTGCACAAATGCCAAGTGATCAAGTGAAAACCAACCCCTTAGTCCAAAATGCTGGCACCATGACACCAATAGGTACTAAATAATAGCTATTTATCAAGAAATTTATTTGCAAGATTTTATAATTCATCAAAATTTGAAAAGTTTAAGTGCAAAAATGAAGACATATGCATAACTGAAATTAGCTAGACAAAATGAGATATTTGAAGTGAGAATGAATTTATAGGAGATTAAAATGTAAATCCACAACAATGATGACAAAGATGATTAAAGAGAGAGGACAGTAGAAATAGGCCAGGCTTAGTGGCTGTCCTCTAGAATCCCAGCCACTTGGGGCAGTGAGGCAGGAAGATCCCTGAGCCCAGGAGTTGGAAGCAGCTACCACCGCTCTCCAGTGAGGGTGACCCCTAAGTGTGGGTGACAGAAAGACCTCACAAAAAAACGAAACAAAACAAAAAAGCAGAGAGAGCACTAGAAATGGAAACAGTGAAATAGCATCAGTTTTGTGAATAATTAACAAACATTAATTAAGTTGCGAAGCATTAACAACAATTTTTTTTAACAATCTAAACACTATAACATAAAATACAGTATAAGAAAGACTGTGACTGCAGTACCAGCTCAAACCAATTAACTATGGCTTAAATTGTTACAGATGGCAAAGAGCCAAAATTGCTAGTCATGTAGCTTGAGCATGTGCAATGGTACAAAACTTTAACCTCCAAAGTGTTAACACCACCAGCCTGGCAGATTGACTGCTTTGTCATCACCTGGAACTAGTTAGAAAAGCCATGAAAACTTGACCCAGTCCCAGATAAGACAAATAGATCTCAGTGTTGCCTCCTGTCTCCTTGTCAGTTGACTAGCAATCACGCTTTTACTTTACAAAAACTGATCCCATAGAATTGGCTTATGTGTGCATCTTGCAATAAGCACATGTCTGGATATCAAGAAGAACTAAATCCATTACAAAATATACTTTTTAAAGCAACTATGAAGTCTTTCTAGATGCATGTATGTTTGCTAGGCAAATTGTGAACCAAGTTACTTGGGAGACCAACCTTGAAAGAATATTTCAGCTATGAAGCAATAGATAACTTATTTGTGAATGACATCAAACCTCATTCCCCCCAAAATGGACATGATTTTTAAAATTCTGTTGTGAACATGATACAGTATTCTTTTAAAACTGAAAAAAATCAGGACTATGTGGGTAAGAGGACGGTAAGATAACAGAAGTTGAAATAGTAGTTGGGGGGGAGAGAAAAAGGAAACTCATTATTTATTTATGTTAGGCAACACAATTTTCTGAGGAATATAACCTTTAATGACCTACCTTTAGGAAGGATTTGTTTTAAATGGATGTTAACTTTTTTTCTGAGAAACAAACCATCCAAACAAGCAAATGTAGAACCAAAGAAGTCTTGAGTAATCAATACAGGTTCTTTGGCCAGATTTTTATTTAGAAGTATTTTTGGATTTTAAAAAATAAATATAAATTAAAAAATAAATATAAACTCTTTTCTTAATGGAAAATAGGGACTTGAATGTTCCAACTCAAAAATTGCTGCACTTTAATATAAACTAACATTTATTAAAGGATTTGTGTCCAGTGCTTTGATAAGAAATTTACATGCTTTGGCAGGTACTGTAATTAACCTGATTTTTACAGACGAATCTGAACATAGACATATTAACTAATAACTCATGGTTCCTCAGTGATGGAGCTGCTTTCAAATTGATAATCTCGATGCCAAGCTCAAGGTGCTTCCCCGCTGTGTTGAATTTCCTGATGCTGGGAAGGGGGAGACAGAAGATTCAGATTAAATGTACATAGCACAAAACTGCTTGAACCTTAGCAAGAAAATCTGTAGTTCCACTTTTAGATATTTTATTTTATTTTAGGTTACACTGATTGCATTAGTTAGATAAAGTCCCTCTTATAATCATGTCCCACCCCCAAGAGTTATGCCATATACCATGACCTGCTATCTCCTTCCCTTCTCCCCTGTCTCTGTTCCCTCAATCCCTAACCCCCCTTGTTTTAGCTCATCCACTGCCTTCATATAAGAATTGAATACATTTGATGCTTGCTTCTCCATTCCTGTGATGCTCTACTAAGAATAATGTGTCCCACCTCCATCCAGGTTAATACAAAATATGTAAAGCCTTCATCTCCTTTAATGGCTGAACAGTATGGTGTACATATACCACAGCTTGTTAATCCGTTCCTGGATTGGTGGGCATTTAGGCTGTTTCCACATTTTGGCAATTGTAAATTGAGCTGTGATAAGCAGTCTGGTGCAAATATCCTTATGATAAAACGATTGATTTTCTTCTGAGTAGATGCTAGTAATGGAATTGCAGGATCAAATGGGAGGTCTAATTTGAGTTCTTTGAGGATTCTTCATACTTCCTTCAAAAAGGTTGTATTAGTTTGCAGTCCCATCACCAGTGTAAAAGTGTTCTCTTCTCACCACATCCTCGCCAGCATCTGCAGCTTTAAACCTTTGTAATATGGGCCATTCTCACTGGGGTTAGGTGATATCTCAGGGTAGTTTTAATTTGCATTTCTCTGATGATTAGGGACAATGAGCATTTTTTCATATGTTTGCTAGCCATTCATCTGTCTTCTTTAGAGAAGGTTCTATTTATCTCTCTTGCTCCATGATATATGGGATTGTTGGCTCCTTTTTTTATTGTTGCTTAATTTGAGTTCTCTATAGATCCTAGTTATCAAGCTTTTGTCTGATTGATAATATTCAAGTATTTTTTTCCCATTCTGAAGGGTATTGGTTTGTGTTGGTTGTTGTTTCCTTAGCTGTACAGAGGCTTTTGAGTTTAATTAAATCCCATTTGTTTATTTTTGTTGTTGTTGCAATTGCCCCAGAAGTCTTCATAAAATCTTTTCCTAGGCTGATATCTTCAAGTGTTTTCCCCACACTTTCTTCAAGGACTTTTATTGTTTCATGCCTTAGATTTAAATCTTTGATCCATTTTGAATCAATTTTTGTTAAGTGGTAAGAGGTGCGGGTCTAGTTTCATTCTTTTACTTGTCGTTATCCAGTTCTCCCAACACCATTTATTGAATAGTGATTCTTTTTCCCAATGTATGTTCTTGTTTTGTTTATCAAAGATCAGGTGGCTACAAGATGTTACTTTAATCTCATGTTTTTCTATTCAGTTCTAATACTGTTTTGATCACTATGGCCTTGTAGTATAGCTGAAAGTCTGGCATGGTGATAACCCCGGCTTTGTTTTTATTAATAAGAATTGCTTTGGCTATATGGGGTTTCTTCTGGTTCCATACAAAATGAAGAATTATTTTTTCCAAATCTTAAAACTATGACTATGGTATTTTATTGGGGATTGCATTGAATGTGTAGATTGCTTTGGGTAGTATAGACATTTTCACATTGTTGATTCTTCCCAGCCATGAGCACGGTATGTTCTTCCATTTGTTAATATCTTCTGCTGTTTATTTTCTTAGGGTTTCATAATTTTCTTTGTAGAGGTCCTTCACCTCTTTTGTTAGGTATAGTCCTAGGTATTTAATTTTTTAAAGCTATTGTAAAGGGAATTATGTCCTTAATTACCTTCTCAATTTGGCTGTTATTGGCATATACAAAGGCTACTGATCTGAGGACATTGATTTTATATCCTGAGACATCGATGTATTTATGATCACTTCCAGGAGTCTTGTGGTTGAGTCTTCGGTGTTCTCTAAGTATAAGATCATATCATCAGCAAAGAGTGAGAGTTTGACCTTCTCCTTCCATATTTGGATACCCTTTATTTCCTTATCTTGCCCGATTGTATTGGCTAGAATTCCAGCACTATGATCAATAGTAGTGGTGATTGCAGACAATCTTGTCTCTTTCCAGTTGTAAGTGGAAAAGATTGCAGTTTTACTCCATTCAGTGTAATATTAGCTGTGAGTTTGTCATAGATAGCTTCAATCAGATTAAGAAATGTTCCACCTATGCCTATATTCTTCAGAGTTCTAATTAGAAAACATGGTGAATTGTATTGAATGCTTTTGCTACATCTACTGAGTAGGTCATATGGTCTTTGTTTTTGCTTCTGTTGATATGGTGTTTATGGACTTGTATATGTTAAACCAGCCATGCATCCGTGGAATGAAATGTACTTAATCGTGATGAATGATTTTTTTTAATTCGCAGCTGTAAACTATTGGCTAGCATTTTGTCGAGAATTTTTGCATCTATATTCAGTCATGAAATTGGTCTGAAGTTCTCCTTTCTAGTTGGGTCTTTTCTTGGTTTTGGTATCAGGGTGATGTTTGCTTTGTAGAATGTGTTGGGGAAAATTCCTTCCTTCTCAATTTTTTGGAATAATTCCTAGATAGAATTCTGGTGTGAAAACATCTAGACCAGGGCATTTTTTTTGTTAGAAGATTTTTAATTGTTTCTTTGATCTCAGTTCTTAAAATCAGTCTATTCAAGAGATTTGTTTCTTCTTGGTTAAGTCTAGGGAGAGGATGTGATTCCAGGTATTGATCCATTTCCTCCACATTTTCAAATTTCTAAGCATAGAGACTCTTGTACTCAGAAATGATCTCTTGTATCTCTGTGGAATCTGTTGTTATTTTCCCTTTATCATTTGTGATTGAGATTATTAGAGATTTCACTTTTCTATTTCTAGTTAATCTGGCCAAAGGTTTATTGATTTTATTTATTGTTTTGAAAAACCAACTTTTTGTTTTGTTAATTCTCTAAATGATTCTTTTGTTTTCAATTTCATTAATATCTGATTTAATTTTGGTCATTTCTTTTCTTCTTCTGGGCTTGGGATTAAATTGTTCTTCTTTTTTCCATAAGATGGTTGATGAGTTTGTTAATGCACTCCCTTTCTGGTTTTTTTTTGAATGAAGGCACCTAACATGATAAATTTCCCTCTTAAGACTGTTTTTGCTGTATCCCATAGGTTTTGGTAACTTGTGTCTTTATTGATGTTCTGTTTGAGGAATCTAACAATTTCCTCTTTTATCTCTTCCCGAACCCAACTATCGTTCAACATAATATTGTTTAATTTCCAAGTCTTTGTGTGGAGTTGAACGTTTTTGTTGGAGTTGAGTTCCACTTTTATTGCCTTGTGGTCTGAGGGACACAAGGTATAATTTCTATTCTTTTAATTTTGCTGAGGTTTGATTTGTATCCTAGGATGTGGTCCATCTTGGAGTATGTACCATGAGCTGATGAGAAAAATGTATATTCTTTAGCTCTGGGGTGGTGTGTTCCATATATGTCTTTTAATTCCATTTGTTCTAGGGTCACATTTAAGTCCATTGTATCTTTGTTTAGTTTCTGTTTAGAGTATCTGTCCAGTTTTGTCAGAGGGGTGTTAAAGTCCCTATATATTATGGTGTTATGGGATATTATACTGCTCAAACCCATCAATGTCTGTTTCATAAATCTGGAAGCATTTAGGTTAGGTGAATAAATATTTAAAATTTAAATGACTTCTTGGTGTATTGTTCCTTTGACCACTGTAAAGTATTCATCTTTGTCTTTCTAAAACTAATCCACAAATGTGGCAGGGAACTGGACTCGCTCGTTTATTATCAAAGCCTGTGCAACCTATTTTTTGGCTGTTTAATATTACTTCCCACTGTATGAGTGATGAGTGATATGTTTGATTTCACAAAGCTGCAGTAGCTAATAAAGTAAAGGTCTTTTTGCCTCTCCAGCACTCCAGCTTATGCAGCAATGTTTTTCCTATGTTCTTTTGACTAAGTCCTCTTATTTCCTAATTACCCGGAGGATGGAAAACTAAAAGAAAAGGGCACTTCTGCCCAGCCCCTAACTGGAACTGAGGAAAATAGTTTCCAAACTATTTCTATTTTTAAAATAGATTTAATAGGTAAAAAATCCTTCTAACTTCATTCTTCCTACATTATTTGCCATTTAAAAGTGACTCAGAAACAATCCTTATTTTTTGAGTAGGCAAAGGAGAAATTCTGAACTTTTGTTTTTGATGATGTCATGGTAATAAACCATTTGTGAGTTTTTAATCATATATGCATATCTTAGAGCAAAATAGAATTTAAAAAACTAAGCATAACTAACAGTTTTTGCCTGAGAGAGGCATAGTGATAACTCTGAATTGATATTGTTTTCCCATTTGAGAGAAGAAACTATGGTAAAACAGCTTGTCTGAGGACTCAGGTAGAAAATGGCAGAATATGAGTTTTAATTCAGAACAGTTTGATACCAATATCCAAGCACTTTTGTTGATTATGCTATGTCCATAAAGGAGAATTATTTTCCGTAAAAAGTAATACAAGTTATTTCTATACTAGTATTTTTAAAACATTTTATATATTTTAAATATTTAAATTGTGCTTCAGAACCACAGGTTCTCAGGATTGAAAGTCTCTGTGTATCTAATTCAAACCTCTTCTGGAAGCTTGAATCTCTTTCAGAACATCTGAGCCAGAGAACATCTGTTCTCTCATTGAATGGCTCAAGGAATAGAGAACTCAGTCATTACATCCAAAGCTACCTTTGGTATAACTCTCATTATTAGAATGCTCATTTATTTTGAGATAAATTCTATGTCTCTATGATTTGGGGGAGGTTTGATCTTTAGAACAAACACATACCCAATTCATCAAAAATATGTTCTAATTCTCTCATCTGTCTACTTACTGTGGTAGATCATAGGATCAAAATAGAAGACAATGCCAGAAAATCGCACTGACATATTTGGGGAGTTCAAAAGGTTTTAAACTTTAAAGTGAAGATAGAGCCAAAACATCTGGCCCTTTCTTTCAAATTCAGGTGGTATATTATCAAGTCATTTGAATTACTGCGGTTGAGCCCAAGTCCGGGATCTGGCTTAGTAAGCCAAATCCACCCTCATCCCTGCTGTGCTTTGGTGCCACCTGGTGGTGGCTGCTGTGTGACACTGCTGCGTGTGGATGGGGCACTGCCTTAGAGGCTAGTGAACAGCAAACGGACAGCAACACAAATAAACGTAACAAATGGTGATAATTCCAAATAAGAATAAAAACAGTGCGAGAGAACAGAACAAATATAAATGTCGCATTAAGAGTGGGAAGACAGGCAAGACTCTTTAAGAAAGTAACATTTAAAACGTGGAGAATTAGAGAAGTTAGTCTTAATAACTTACTTTCTTTCAAAGAAAGGAAAACAGCAGGTACAGAGGACCTCAGGGATATACAAACAGTATATTCCAAAAACCGCAAGAAGTGCAGAGAAGCTGACAAGTAATTAATAGGAGAGAAATGAGACTGGAGAATAACTAGACGTCTGAACTTGAAGGTTCTGAAGAGATTTGGGGTTCCCCCTGTGCATCAGGGATCCATTGGGGAGGGACTATGATTAGAGAAAGCGCAGGAGTTACAGCAAGTTAGGAGGATATTGCAAGGGTGCCCGTGAGCGGCGCTGGTGGCAAGAGACGTGGTGCTCATTTGCTGGGAATTTGCTTTGTCTTGATGACGTTTTATGTTCTCTTTTTATCCTTATGTGGTTTGTGAAGACGTCGTACATTTCCAATGAAGAAAACGAGGTCACTGTAAATACCATTGCTTGAACTAAAAACCAAAGTTTTTTTGTTTTGTTTATTTGCCTTTCCCCCCCTTAGGTACACAGTCACAGAGAGCCCTCTAAGTTGCAACAGCATCCATTAAAAATCCTGGCATTCTTTGTGTCCCCTTAGAGAATGAGAGGAAACACAGCGCGGCTGCTGACAACATGTTGGTTGCCTGACCTTCACATGAATCCTAACACAGAGTATGGAAAAGGGAAGGTAGGAGGAAACGTTTCTTCCTTCCCTATTCTTTCAGGGTGTTTATCTGGCTTCCTCTCAGATGGAAACAAAAAAGGCATATAATTTAATGAGGGAAGGCCTCAGGGTCTGACGCAAAACTGCCTAACACCCCTTCCAGCTCTTACCCCTCACTTGGGCAAGTTACAGAAGCTCTCTGAGCCTCACTTCCACTCTGTGAAATAAAGATTAAAAACTGAACCCATTTCATAATGGTTTTGGCATGATGAGATGAATTAAGATCTATAAGCGTTTAGAAGAGTGTCTGGCATATAGACAATGTGAAAAATATTAGCTTTTAAGTTTGGGAAAGATCAGTATGAAGTTGTTTATTAAATACTTTGAGCACGGGCGGCGCCTGTGGCTCAGTCGGTAAGGTGCCGGCCCCATATACCGAGGGTGGTGGGTTCAAACCCGGCCCTGGCCAAACTGCGACCAAAAAATAGCCGGACGTTGTGGCGGGCGCCTGTAGTCCCAGCTACTCGGGAGGCTGAGGCAAGAGAATCGCTTAAGCCCAGGAGATGGAGGTTGCTGTGAGCTGTGTGAGGCCACAGCACTCTACCGAGGGCCATAAAGTGAGACTCTGTCTCTACAAAAAAAAATATTTTGAGCACAATAAAATTGTCACCAATAAGAGCGTTGTGTGTTTAGAGTGGGAATAAAGTGCAGTGTTTCAATATTTTCTATCAGTTACCTGGAGATGAGTCACATACTGAAAATACTTTCTCTAACTTGAACACCCCCCCCCAGAATCCAAGCTCAGCAAAAGGATAAAATGACAGGGGTGATGAAGTAAATTTTCTACTTATATCCCTTTTTCTATTAAGAATTTTTCTATTTTGGATTTTTCTATTATGGATTTTTCTATTTTTCCAAACTGGAAATCTCATGGAAGAACTTCTAGACTGAAAAGTGTTTTGATACCTCTTATCACTGTATTGTAAATATAGAAGAAAATAAATGAGACAATGCCTCTCAAAACAGGTAATGGGCCTTGTCGTGACTCATGTTAAATATAAGTAAAGACATAAGGTCTTCACTGCATTAAAGGATTTTCTGTACAATGTTAAAAAATAATTTTGTCTGGATAACAGAGTTGGACTATAAACAACAGTCTGCAAGAGTAATATTTCCCAAGATGCTGCTCTGACTTTTTTTTTTTTTAAACCAGCAGACTGCTTTGGCAATAGCCAAAACATTCAGGAATAACTGTTAATGACATAGCCAGATGTGTCTTAGAAAATCCACTGTCTGGCCAAACCACCAAACCTACAAAAAGGGAGAATGAGCTCAGCAGGTAGAAAAAATTCCATCATGCATGATGTATGCTAGCAAGATTATTGTGACTCAATTAGTAGCATAGTCTTTATTTCCTATTTGATTATAAATTTTTATTGAGCCAGTTTCTCCCAATGCTTCAGCAAGATACCAAGTATACCTTTCTTGAGTCCCATCCTAGTCTCCTGAGAGTATTCTTACGTGTTCCAGCAGAGCATGATTGACTATCAGGCATGCTGTACTCAGTGGATAATTCCAGTTTATTATTACAGAAAAGTGGCACGCAGTAGTCTTTCGAAATAATGATATTCAGTGAGCCATTATACTGTAGTTGGTTTATGAACAACTTGTTTTCATAACAAATTAATGGTTAAAGATGGTTCTTTAAAGAAACACAAATTATCCTTATATTAGCGGGGAATGGTTCTTTCTCACTTCTCCCTACCTCCCCAGCTTATCCCCTGGGATTCTTCACCAGTGGTGGCTTCTCTCTGTCCTTCTCTCATTCCTCCCCAGAAGAAGAAGAGAATGTATCTGATTGGAAGGTTTGGGAGCTTATTCAGGTCAAAATATCTCTCTCTCTCTCTCTCCCCCTTCCTCCCTCCCTCTCTTTACCTCTTTCCCATTCTCACTCTTTTCTCTTCCTCTTTCTCTCTGTCTCTCTCTCTCTCCCTCCCTTCTCTGTCTCTCCCTCTATCTCCCTCTCCCTGTAGCTACTGGCAAAAAGATACTTTCTCAGCTGTCCAAGAATTTTTCTTGCCTGTGAATATTTTGCAATTTTATCTGCTTTTTGTCATTCAGTAACTTTATCAGTTACTGAATGACAAAATTTCTCAGGGGATTGAGGAAGAGGAATGAGAAAGCTCTGGCTATTTCTTTTTGAGATTAGAGTAAATTCAGTTCAGGGGCCTAAGAGGAAGTCCACTGGAGCAGCAGCCTTACAACATGTTCTTCTGTTAGCTCTATATGTAAGAAGCCATGAATGTCAAGTTGTTCAGAAGGTGGGCGAAGAAGAAGGAAGTGTTTATATTGACCCTCTACAATTTAATATCCTCAGGACTAAAAAAAACAAAAACAAAACTCTTTTGAAAGAAATTAACAATGAATGAATGTCAGTGTTTCATTTCAGACTTTCTTGGAGGAAAGGGGTTCTGAACAAGCCAAATCACAGAATCTCTCTTGGTAGGAACATTACATAGAAGAAGAGAATGAATAAAAGCAGATAAAAGTTTTTTAAAACATTGACTAGCTCAAGGTCATTCTACTCATGATTAACAGTTACCTGGCAGACAGCTGCATGCCTACAGCTCCTAATCTTCTATAAATTCAGCAGAAAATTGCTAAAAGATTTTATAAGAAATTTTTATCTCTTCCCATAAGGGCAGTATAAATAATTACTTGTAAAAGTTTTGTCCAGAGCAAACTATGAACAATTTTTGCTGTATCATTTCCTTTACTAAAAATTTCAATAATGAGATGTTTGACTTTTCTTCCATATGACCTTTTTGACATCACGTGTATACTCACATCAAAGTGCCCTTCAAAGAACTGTCAAAATGACATGCCAAATAATAATGATAATAATAATCATAAACAGCCATATGTTAAGCATTTATTGCATGCCAAGTGCTATTATAAGTGCTCGATATTTATCAACTTATTTTCATCTCACTACACCATAATGTAGATGGCTGGTGACAATGCTGGGCCCAACCACATTCCTGAGATCTATGGTGGGACTGTAATTTGGCTGCCTTCAAACTTTTAGCATAGTTATCTCTTTGTCTGGAACTTTTTGGATGCTCGATCCGGTTCTGCCTACATGCACTGAAGTGCCAGAGTTAAGATTCCCTGGAGGAGCCTTGGACCAAGTGCTTACAGCCTTGATGTATATCTGCCCCACTAACTCTACTCCTTTGATGGGATGTTTGTGAGGCTATGCATTTTACGCTGGCTCTGAGCACATTAAGCCCTAGTTATCTAAATGGTAACCTCCTTGATAATATACTTTATTGGCTGCTTTTACTTCTCTTATCTCACTTCCCCTCTTCTCTAACTGTATTTACTAGATCGTCTCCCCCCAGAATTACTTACATTGTATCATTGTCTCAGAGAAACCTTCTGAAGGAGTCCAAACAAAGATAATGATAGCTAAAATGGTCCTAGGGTGCTGACTTTTGAGATGGGGTTTTATAATTGGATCGTCTACTGGTCATATGGCAGTGAATATAACACCTCCTTAGGCTGGTGGAGTGGGCTGGGACTGGCAACTTCCTTGAACATGCAAGAATGAGACTCTGGTAAGATAATACTGAGTTATTGGTGCAGGTAAGTACTTTGGCTTATGTAGTGTTTTCAGCATTTCAGCAAGATGAGGCAATGGTGATTAGAAAGACTGTGAAGATGGTTAGTAGTTGTTCTGTGCAGTTTACTCACAGTATCAGAAGAGCTTACTCAGATTGATGTGTGAAAGCTGGACAGCCTCCATGATAACATCTGAAGAGATCTTTGTCTCCTGACACCAGAGGGCAGAGCTATTTTAAAGGACCCAATTTAGAGACAAGCACATTTTCAAGACAGCTGAATTGAAGCCCTGGCAAGTCTTTTTGTTAATGTTAGAGAAATGATAAGGAAGGAGAGAGCCCCTGAGATATGGGATGAAGACATGTGGATGGTTGTCCTCAAAACATAGACTCCTAGATTTACCCAGAACCTTCTAAGCATCCTAGCATCCTCTCCTTGCTTGGAGATCATTAAAAACCTCATGTAATCATATCACTAACTAAACTCAGTCTCAGTGTGGTCTAACCAGGAATGTACAATTCCTACTTTGGAGGAGATGAATTATTTACCAAAAATATTTCCAGATATGGCTAACATGTGTTGGCATGAACCAAAAGAGCATGCTATGAATGGATGAAGATATCCTATCAGTTGAAGCTTAATGTCCTAGCAATGACACCTATGGTCATTTCTAAAAGTTTAATAATAAAGCTCCTTGCAGTAGGAAAAAATGATGTCTGGGTAAGATGAAACATGAATCAGTACTGAGGAAAGGCTCAGGAAAAGAGTCATTTAAGAATGGATTTATTATATAGAGCTGGAGGGCCAACAAACAATTGACTTTGTTTTCCTGAAGCTCTCAGAGGGTTTCCTTTCACTCCAGCCATAGGAGTATTCTAGTAAAGAAGACCAAGAATTGTTGAGAGGTGACTGTTCTCTGCAGGGAAGACTGAGAGAAGTGTAATCTCCTGGAATTTTGCTCACTGAAGATAGGATTCCAGACTAGTCAAGGCCAGGTAGCAGCACCAAATTATCAGAGTAAAAATAAATATAACTTCATGGGTGGGAGGGAAATAAAAAATAAATAAATATAACTTCTGTAATGAGCAGTACTGTCAGGAACCCTAACAGTATGAATCAATGCTGATGGTTGATCCTATAGTCAAGATAGATGGGGAGCCAGCAAGGTTATTGCTTAATATCTGTAATAAAATTGTCAAGAGTGCAGGAGCAAAAGGCTATGTTATGAATAGCAAAGGAAAGTCATGATCTATTGCCCAGTTTTCAGACTTGAACCTATTTTCAGACCTGCAGCCCATAGATTTAAGCAAAGACTGGGTTCCCTTGTAAAAGGACCCTGAAGTGTCTATGCAACATTTGCAAGAGTCCCTCGTTCCTTCTCCTGAGGGACGTATGACTATTTTCTCAAGTAGTGTGCATGGCTGGGAAAAAGGGAATATTCAGAACTGTGGGGTCATTGAATATAGGATCTGAGATGACTCTGATACAGAAAGCAAGGTACCATCATGGCGTCCCTGGAAGAATGCAGAGACCAGTGATAAATAGTGTCTTAATCAGAGTTTGTCTCACAGTGGGACCAATATGTCATATTCCTGGTCCCTGAGTGCATAATTGAGATGATACATTTGGTAGCTGGCAGTACCCTCACAGTGATTCCTTGGCCTGTGGAATAAGAGCCAGAAGGAAAAGAAAGGCTAAGTAGCAGCTCCCAAACCTGCGGAACCCAGCCAAGATAATAAATCATTGGAATAAGAAGCAATATACCATCCCAGGTGGAACAGCAGGGTGCAGAGCCACCCTCAAAAATCTGAAAGTATCTAAGTTCCCATTATATACTCCCATTTAACCTGCCAGTCTAGGCCCTGCAAAAGTGAGATGAATTATGGCAGATGATGTGAACCCATTTGTTGTGTAATATGGAAAGCTGCCAGCTTTGAGTAGAGCTCTTCAGTTTATTCAGGCGGCATTACAAGCACCACTGCTGTTTGGGCCATATGTTATGGCAGGTCCTGTGGTACTGGATGTTTCTGTGATAGATAAGGATGTCGTATATGGTTTCTGCAAGACCTAAGAGTCACAGCACAGACACCGTATAGTTCTGGGGCAAAAGCATGCCATCTGCAACAGAAGACAATTCATTATTTGAAAAGTGGCTCTTAGCATGCTACTGGGCACTAAGAGAAGCTTGACATTTGACTTTGGAACGTTACAGGACTATCCAAAAATATTGTCAGAATCACAAAGTTATAAAATTAGGGGGTAATGCATGAGATAGAAACTATATAATATGTTCAGTATCATACCAAAAAGGCTGGAGGGAATAGCAAACTTAAATATAGCCCAGATTTCTTTCTTTTACTTTTAACATTTTTTTTTTTGAGACAGGGTCTTACTCCTTTGCCCTTGGTAGTGTGTCATGGCATCATACCTCACAGCAACCTCAAACTCCTGGGCTTAAGCTATTCTCTTGTTTCAGCCTCCCCAGGAGCTGGGACTACAGGCTCCTACCAAAATGCCCAGCTAATTTTAGAGACAGGATCTTGCCCTTGTTCAGGCTGATCTCAAATCTGTGAGCTCAGGCAATCCACCTTCCTTGGCCCCCCAGAGTGCTAGGGTTACAGGCATGAGCCACCGTGCCCAGCCCTTGTTAACCTTTTTCTATTGCAATGATGTCAATCCCACAGTTCATACCTATGGATCCATGACCAACTGTCAGAATGGGATGGCTTCAGATTGTCATATTGGTAAAATTCAGAAGTGTATTACATCTGCTCTACAATTCCACTCACTGTTGGCCCTGACAGTCTACCTGGCCATCAACTAGGTGTGGAAGGGAAGTGGTCTGAAGTAAAGACATGTATAGGCTTTCAGGCATAGAAAATGTATGGTCAATTGGTTAGTCACCTGGAAATGCATGAATAAAGGGTTTTAAGTAGGGGGAAAGATTCGTTGGCATAAGAAGAAAACGTGTAGATCTTTATAATTCTTATCAGTGTTTACACACACTGCAAAGGAAGCACCGAATCTATAAAAGAATCAGATGATTTGTAATATAGTGAATGGCACCCAGGCCCTGTTCATGTTTGCATAGTTCCTGAAAAATCAGCCTTTAAATGGAGTAGTGAGCTTATCAGGGATGAGGGTTATGCATGTGCTCCCTCTTGCCAAAGCTGACATAGTTTCTACTAGTGCTAAATGTCAACACATTAATAGAAAAGACTGATATTGAACTCTCATTATGGCACCATTCCTCATGAAACCAAACAACCTCTAGTAGCAATTTGAGTAAATCAGACTTCTTTTAGCCTGGAGGGAACAATGATTGGGGTTTACTGAGATTGACACCTCCTTGGGTATGTTTTTTTCTCCATCCTTTCCCATGAGGGCCCAAGTTTCTGATTTACTGCCATGGAATCTCATACAACACCACCTTGGATAAAGCAGGTATAACTTGAGCACATGTCCACTGGTCCTAATGCATGCATCTTCACAAGGTGTCTACCTAATAGAACATTAAAAGGGCATTTTGAAGACACAATCAAAGCAGCAGCATAATAATGACACCCTCAAGAGGTGGGAGTGTACTTCTTCAAGATACAGTATAGTCTTTCAATCAACAGCCGTTAAATGCATTCCCAATACAAAACAAACAAACAAACAAAATTGTCCAGAAACCAAGGTATGGAAACAAGCATAGTCCTTCTGACTATCACCCCCAAAGATCCATGGGGAGACTTTGTGCTTTCTCTCCCTGCTACTCTAAGATTCTCTGGACTCAAGGCCCTGGTTTCTGAGGAAATGGGATTACTTCTATGAGACTATAGAGTACAGGTTTCATTAAACCTAAAGCAATGACTTCAGCTTGGTCATTTTAGATGACCGTATCACTAGACCAAAAGGCAAAGAAGGAATTCATTATACTAGCAAGGATAATGGACCCTGGTTGTCATGCGGATATAAGGGTCACGGGTATATAATTGGAGGAATGCAGAATGTTTTTGGAATTCTCTGGGGTGTAGTTTATTTCTTCTCGGTCTGGTGATGCTCATGGAAGACATTATAGCAATCCAACAGGAGCACGAAGTAAGTTCAGCTTCCTGAACAATGAAAAGCTAGGTTACCCAAGAGGCAAGTAACACAGACTAGGAGAGGGGTTAGCCAAGGTAAAGAATCTACAATGAGTGATTGAAGAAAAACTGACAATTACTTGGAGTTTTGAAAGTAACAGTAGCAGGTAACTCATGCCTGTAGTCCTAGTGCTCTAGGAGGCTGAGGCAGGTGGATTGTTGAGCTCAGGATTTTGAGGCCAGCCTGATCAAGAGTGAGACCCCATCACTTCTAAAAATAGAAAAACTAGTAGGACATGGTGGCGCAAGCCTATCTTCCCAGCTACTTAAAAGGCTGAAGCAAGAAGATCTCTTGAGCCCAAGAGTTCCAAGAGTTTGCGGTTGCTGTGAGCTCTGACGACAACAGGGCACTCTACCCAGGGCAATGGAGTGAGACTCTGTCTCAAATAAATAAATAAAAATAAACAAATAAAATAAAAATTATGATCAGTTACCACCTTGAAGATTAAAGTGAAAGAATAGACTAAGCTTAATGAGAGAGCGTTGAATAGATTGGAGTAATGCCGGAGGTGAACTATAGCAGATGCTAAGACTGTATTAATGTCTTCGTTCTATTGATGAGGAAATCAAAATAAGAGAACAGAGACTAAACTTACCCAAGGTTATCCAGCTAAAGATTGATGGCTCTTACATTTTAATCTAGCTCCTCCCACACTGATAATGATTTGAGTGTATAAAATGAAGACAGCAAGATTTCAATCATGGATGCACTTTCAGAGTCAGAACTTAAATAAAAGACAGTTGAATGGTCTGGATATGATACGTAGGGTGACTATTGGCAACAATAATGTATTGTATACTTCAAAATAACTAGAAAAGAGGATTTGTATTGTTCCCCACACATAGAAATGATAAATAGTTGAGGTGATAGACCTCTAAAATACCCTGCCTTGATCATTGCACATTCTACACAAGCACACATAACAAAATATCACATATATCCCATAAACATGTACAAATATTGTGTATCAATAAGAAGGTACAAAAAAGATGCAATTCCACTTTAGATTTTCTTGGTTTTCCTGTTCAACCTGGTTCATTACTTTCCACCACCTTCTAGTATTTCTTTAGTATTTCTCTGAACTAGATCTTAGTAATATACTTTGAGTGAGATAGTTTGTGACTTTTTTCATATAAAAATGTATTTATTTTGACTAATATTAAGTTATGGTTTGCTATATGTGGTGGAGAGATGGAGAAAAAAGAAGAGAAAAGGTTAAAAAAGTATTTATTAAAAGATTAAATATTATTTACCTATAATCAAAGTGAAGGCAGCCAGAGACACTATAGGGAGCTTACAGTTACACCTAAAATGCTAAGAGTTTGACTGCATGGATAATCAATTTATTTTTTACAGAGATGCCAAGGCAATTTAATGGAAAAAAGATCATCTTTTCCACCTATGGTGCAGAAACCATTAGCTAGTTATATACAAAGAAAGGGGCAGGGGAGGGGAGAGAGAGAGAGAGGTAAACTGAGGAAAGAAGGAAGGACAGGGAAAAGAGAAAGAAAAGCAGAATCTTGACCCTTTCCTTACTCTATATAAAAAAACTTAATAGAAATCCATGATCTAAATGTAAGGTTAAAAGCACAAACTTTCTGGGAGAACATGCAGGAGGAAATCTTAGTAACTTGGACTTAACAAAATGTTGCTTAAATATAGTATGAAAGGATGAAAATTAATGTATTAGACTTCTCCAAAGTTTAAAACTTTTGCTCTTCAAAAGTCATGACACAAAATAATGACAAAATTAGAAGTAAAAGTTATACATATATGACAAAGACTTGTTTCTAGAATGTATAAACTCTTACTATACAATCAAAATAAATCAACATGATAAAAAATGGAGAAAGATTTTAATATACAATTCACCAAAAAAAGATATATTGGATGGCAAAAATGTAAAGACAAAGATGCTCAGTGATTTTGGTTTTGGAAATGCAAATTAAAACCACATTTGTGGTCAGGCGTGGTGGCTCATGCCTGTAGTCCCAGCGCTGTGGGAGGTCGAGGCTGGTGCATTGCCTGAGCTCGGAGTTCGAGACCAGTATGTGCAGGAGTGAGCCAGAGTGAAACCTCATCTCTACCAACATCAAGAAAAGCCAGATGTTGTGGCTGGCGTCTGTAATCCCAGCTACTTGGGAAGCAAAGGGAAAGAGAATCGCCAAAGGAAGAAAGGAGAAAAAAGAAGAAGAAAAAAAAACTTCAAAAAAACGAAGAAGAATGAACAAGCAAGCTGAAATTGAAAGCAAAAAAAAAAAAAAAAAAAAAAGTATTAAAAACCACATTTCTTACCATTACATGATTAAAATTAAAAATGACATACCTACCATTAACAAGATATCACCAAAAGCCTCATATATTGTTGGTAGGAATATAAAATGTTACAATATTTTTGGAAAGCAAATGACAACTTCTTTAAGTTAAATATAAACCTGCCATAGGAGGTAGCCATTCAATTTCTAAGTATTTACTCAAGGGCAATACAATATTATAGTCCCATACAAAGACTCATTCCAAATGTCTGAAACAGCTTTCTTTGCAATAAACAAAATCTGGAAAGAATATAAATGTCCATCAGCAAGTGAATGGGAAAAAACAAACTCTGATAAATTCCTATGATGTGATACTACTCAGCAGTAAAAAGAAATGAACTACTGTTATATGTATCCATATGGGTGAGTCTCAACATAATCATGATGAGCGAAAAAAGCCTTACAAAATAAAGAGCACACACTCTATGATCCCATTTGTATGAAAGTCTAGAAAATGTAAAGTCATCTGCTGTGCTGGAAAACAGATGGGTGGTTGATAGAGGATGGAAAGTGGGAAGGAAGAATATATATGGGGGGGCACAACAAATTTGGGGTGTGATAGGTATATTCATAATCATTCTTTAGGTGATGGTTTAGTGGGGTATACTATGTTAAAACTTACCAAATTGTACACTTTAAATATGTGCCATGTTCATGGGTTATACCTCAATAACACTATTCAGGATGCCCTAAATAACAGAAACTCTACCTTCTGTTAAGTGTATTATGATGGGAAAACGCATGTAAGTGAAGAGCGTAGTAGTTCAAAGACAGCACAAGCCTTGCTTTACCTACTTATCTACCCAGTTTGTATTTGCAAGATGATCTAGGGAGGAATTTGGATTCATGATGAAGACTAAGAATCAGGACAGAGAAAAAAGAAGGTGAATTGTTAAAGGGTCACCTTGAGCCTATTTTGCCAGTGTACCTAAAGCCTGTTTCCACACCTACCTATGGTTAGGTAGGGGAGAGAAGTGGAGGCTGTAGGAAGTCACAGGCAGTTGCCCTATTCCATTGCCAAAGCAAGATGGCCTAGAACTAGCCCTTTAGAGCCTGAGGGACCTGGTAAGTTAATCACAACAGCAGGAAGGTGAAGTAAGGAGCTTAGGACTGAAAGTAAACATTTCCTCATTAGCATAGTAAAACTCACACCCACAAGCACCATGACAATTGACAAATGCCATAACAACCCTTACAAGTTACCCTATAAGGTAAGGAAAGGGGAGGGTTCCCAGTTCTAGGACCACTGGACCCCTTTCCTGGAAAAATCTCCCCAACGTGGCATATTCTTAGGAATTAGCATAAACAGACAGACACACCCCTTCGGCAGCTGCTTTCTTCCTCCTTTTCCTCCTGACTTTGAGAGTGCACTGTCCCTTCTATACGCTGTCTGTAAACTCAGCTTCTCCTCCCGTGGTCGAGCAGATGCATTCCTACCCAGAACCTACTTTTGTTTCTTAAAACTTTCTTTCACTTTGCAGTAAATACTGCTGTGTGTAGTTGTGTGTGTTTGACCCATTATGGACTTGGTACCAGTACCCATTTGTTGGCACTGAAAACCAAGGATGAGGGAACCCAGGTAATACCCAACCACAGGCCCAACACTATTGCTTCTCTCATGGACTCTGACCAAGCTGGAGTAAGCACGAATCTCATGGTTGATGTATTCATAGTTTGCCTGTTCTTCTCACTGAGAAAACAGGCAGGAAAGAAACTATATTGCCTGCAAGAGGAAGCCCTATTCCTCCCCTATACTCTATGTTGAACAGTCTGGGTTCAAAGCCCAAAGACTGCTTAGAGTGCTGTGATGAACCCAGAGATTGGGGTCTGCCATGAATGGGTAGCTGAAGTCCCATCAATTCTGTTCTGTAATCATCTCTGCTAAACTCCAATACTACTTTGCTAGTAAACTGCACACATAAATGACTATGTGATTTACCTTTCTTTTACAGATTCATGTTGTTGAAGATTAACTTTTACTCAACTGCCCTGTTTTGGTAGACTAAATTGGTAAAACTTGATGATGCAGAAATCTTGATGAAATTTGGCTCCAGCATCCCCAAAGTGAAGGAAGAGGATGGTAATGAAGTCGTTTCCTGTGTAATGAACATATCTAAATATAAAAGTGAAGCTAATTGGCCTAGGAAGCATTACAAGGAAGGAAGGACATGGAAAAAGAGGCAACAAGTCACCCTCGGGTGCCATAGGGAGGAAAGAAGGCAATTAAGATGTGGGAGTCCGTGTTTGGTGATATTCTAATTACAGCTGCCCACTATGGTGCATAGTGGATTTAATTTTTATTGCCCAAATTCCGCCTTCTGTTCTTACTCAGATAAACACTACCCTAAGTAGTAACTGGGCTGTGGTCCTCAAGTAGCTTGACCTCGGGAGGCTGCATCCTGAGTTATCTTGAGAACTCCATCCCCATACGTGCGGAAGAATGTGCGGATAGATAAAGTACTTAGAGCAGCCTAGATTCCTGGGATATACCATTTTGCTTAATTCCTGCTTTTAAAAATAATTATATGTGTTACAGTGTCTTTCTTCTTTTTCCTTTCTTCGTCTTTGCTATGTTAATGTGTTTGGTTTGTTTGTTTTCATTCTTTTTTGTTTCCTGCTGGTACCTTGGAAGTGACTATTACAGAGTTTTACTGTGTGAACTGCTAACTTCCTACCTTTAAAACACTAATATCTCATTCTATATTTCTAAATTGATGTAATACATTTAAACACTAATATCACCCCAAATAATATAACCAGCAGGCATTAAATGGAAGCTCTGATTTGATGGTGCAGGTTATGAGGGTGGGCAGCAGGGACTGTCTTAGGTGACTGTTCCTGGATTAGAAACAGCCACTTGCAGGTGGGGGTGGGAGGGGGCTGGAGAACGGCCTGAGGGTAAATGCAGAGTCAGTGACTCAGACTGCACCAGTTCTTCTGCTACTTTTATTGCCTGTATTTTCATTAAGTCCCTGCTGTCTTCTCTAATCTTATGGTTATTTTTAGGTTCTGCTGTAAAAAGTGAATTTTTTTTTTTTTTAATTTTTCTGGAGGTCATGTATAGCACCATTTTGAAATTTCAGAGTTTTCAAATCATGTAGATTTTGAGATCAATATTTTTTCCTGTGTGCTTCACATCTTGCAGGGATTCGCCACTTTTCTGGTTTCACTGCATTAACCCTTCCTGTTTTCCCGTGCACCTATGATCTGAACTTGATATTTAATGTTTCGTTTTGGCTGCATTTGTGAGGAAGGCAAAGTCACCATGCTTGGTCATTGTGATTCCCACATTAAAATCCAAGGGAAAGCACTGATTAGGTAAAAGACAAGTAGTCATGGATAATTGGAGTTTATTTACATCTTCTTTATGAATGGGATGAATATGTAAATTTACCAAAAGTTTCTGGAAATAGTACATAATCAATAAATTTGAAAATCAGATGAGTTGTAGCCATGACTTTGCATAATGTGAATACAACACAAAAAATTTAGATTTTATTTTGAAATGATTTTTGCTATAAGATTCATTTAAGGGAAAGACATAAATCCTTAGGGCTTCTTGCATTTGTTATTTTTATTCTCCTAGCAGAGACTAGGAGTGACATTCAAAGTTGAATGTTCTGTTGACCATGATCTGCCTTCTTTCCTGACTTTTTTGTTCTCTCCATTAGCACGATTCACTTAGTACTCACTTTCATCCTTGCCACTGCTGGGCTAGCAGCTGGTGGTGAATGCAGAGCTGGTGCACCTTGGTGTGTGTTTATCCAGCACTTCACCACCCACTGCTTCTTATCATTAATTGAAGGAGAAAACAGGAGCGAACAGAAACCAAAGTTGATGTGGCACAACAAGTTAATGAAGTGGAGGAAAAATAAGGATTCAGGAGATGAAGGAAGATTCACCTCACGGATCACAGAAATAACTATTCCCAGTACTCTTCTTAGGTAAATTTTAAAACATCCAGGTCTATGTGTAAAACTACAAAGTAATTAAACATCCAGAGAGCTACATGGAGATAGATGCATGACAGCACATGAGGAGGACAATCAGGCATATGGAAAAAGTTGATTTAAAAAAGCTTACTGGGAATATTAAAGAGAGTTAAGAAATAGCAAAGCAAGAGAAAAATTAATGTCTCAAAAGGAAACTAAGATGTGACTGTAGAAGGTAAATAAAATTGTATAACCAGGGGCATCAGCTAATATACGACTATAACCAGCTATGCATATAAACCTGGATAAAGCCATCTGTGTTGCTGTAAAAGTTAAAATATATGCTTATTTTTCTTAGCAACTAGTACATTAATTCAAGTGTAGAGAAAACAGCTTCATTGACTAAGATACTTGTATAATCTTTTCAGGGTCGGCAAAAGCATTTCAGGTTAGTTCCCAAGCTCATATATGAAAAATGAAGCAACTCTAAAAAATAAAACGTGGGGGGAGGAATGCTGAGTGTTGCACTAGGGGTCAAAAAAGTGTTTAGCAGGTCTAAAGAAAAGCTTTCACAAGACCAATCACATCCAATAAGAATTTACCAAGTTATTTGTTATGAGTTTGATTTCCTCCATCTCGAATATAAAAGTTTTATCAAATTCTTAATTGTTCAATAATGCCTTTTATAAGTGGATTGTTTCTATCAGAAATTTAAAGCTTTATGTAAAGCAGTGTATTTATAAAGAAAATCAAAATGTTTTGGTGAGCCAAAAACTTCCAACTCAGCTAATCTTTTTTCCTTTCCTTCTTTCTTTCTTTTCTTTTTTTTTTTTTTTGGAGACAGGGTCTCACTCTGTCACCTTGGCCAGAGGCAGTGGCATCATCACAGCTCACTGCAACCTCAAACTCCTGGGAGCATGTGACCCTGGGCCTTCCAAGTAGCTGGGACTACAGGCATGCACCACCACACCAGGCCGATTTTTTTTTTTTTTTTTTTTGTAAAGACAGAGTCTCATTCTTGCTCAGGCTAAGGCAGTCCTACTTTTGAAATTTAGAAAAACATTAAAAATCTTTCTTTCATTTAGGAATCGACAGAAACTATCTATTTCTCTCTGTTACTTTTATTCATTCATCCATGAGTTACTGACTTTCTACCCCTTGTTCAGCACTGTTAGGCACAAGTGAATAATTAAGTTCATTTAGAAAGCACAGTAAGTAGCAATGACTTTCTATATAATCCAACACCAAAATAATTTAATAGACATTAAGAGCAATAGACACTAATCTGAGTACACATATAAATTGCTCTAAAGAGAAAACTGAAGAAGCAGGGGGACCGGTCTCCAGCTGTCCTTGGCAGACCCAGCTCTCCCTCCTTCCTGCTTTTAGTTCTTAGGGTAAGTGTAGAATGTGCTGAGAATGCAGTGTCCTGAGATCAGAGGGAATTCTTGGAACCGCTGGGGCTTTGTCCTTGTCCCTCCTGGTGCAGGCGGTTCTATAACACTTAAGACCAGCAATTGTAGGGGCCCCTGGGGTGTAAAAACCCAAAGTAGAATGCTTTCAGGATTCTGCAGCTGCACTGCGACACTGGGCAAGCACAGATGAGACTCCATCCACCCCTGGCAGCTTTCCTGCACCTTGGCGGGGAAGGCAGCTTACCACGAATCTGTTGTTCCTCCTTGCCTGTCTGTAAGTAATAAAGTTGCTTCGTTTAAAATGTGTGAATGATCTGTCTCCCTGGACTCGTGTGAGTGGTAGAGTAACTGGAGTAGGATGAATCTGCTTCACAGAGGAAATAACTCGAAAAGAAAATTAAATCTGAACTGTATTCCAAACAGTAGATGAAATTTTGTTCAGCAGAGAATAGAGTGCACATGATGGGCAAGAGGGAATGGCCATGCCTGGGGAACAGCGTGATGGGTGGGCAAAGGACAGCTTGCTTGGGGAGAGTAGAGACACAGGTCCAGGGTAAACCCGGATTGTGTCTGGACAGTACCAAATATCAGAGTCTAATCCTGTGGTCACAGATTTATCCAGTCTCTCCAGGACTTTCATGTGAAAGTATGGGGAGTGCTTGGGAAGCAGAAAGACCCTGAGAATTGGAATGAGTGAGTGAGGCTGGAATAGGTCGAACTTGAGAGTCCTCGACCCACAAATCTTAAGAGAACTTCCTTTATCAGCAGAGCCACTTCTCTCTCCCTTCTGATGAGCCAGCTCAGCTTTGCTTAAAGGCCCAGTGAGGATCTTCTCTGAAGTGGATGGGTGAGGATGTATTTTAACAGTATTAGGTCAGAAACGAAGGAATATGACATTAGTGTGGCCATCCTACGTACATTCCCTACATTTCTCTATATAACTTAGCAAAATCTGGTGAATTTTTTGAGTATGAGCTGTCTCCTTCTGGGACTTTGTAATTGTTGCCCTGTGTATTAGTTTCCCATTGCTGCTGTAACAAATTACCACAGACCTGATGCTTAAAATAATAAAAATGTATTGTATTGGAGAGCAGAAGTCCTAACATTAAAAGGTTGCATTTCTTCTGTGGGCTCTAGGGGCGCCTTGGGTAGTTTCTAGAAGTCTCCCACATTCCTTGGCTCATAGTCCCATTCTCCTACCTTTAAATCTAGAAAATTCCTGGTATTTGTTGTAGAACTAGCGGCAACAAAAATTGGAAAGGATGGTACATAAAGAGGATTGGTATCTTGTAAAGTACTGGTTCAGGGTAGCTGTGTCAACAATAATGATGAAGTAACAGTAATAGTGTCCAGAATTATGAACGATGGTAACAGTTTATGAATTGTGGATGACAGTGCCAGAGGCATGACTTTTCAGACCAAATTCCACGGTCTTCCTGCCTGTCTAGTTCATTCAATGGATTTGTAAAAACCAAATCCTTTCTGTGCTTCGGTTTTCTTGCCCATTCAATGGAGGTTATAACAGTATGTAACTATCATCCCAAATTTACTTTCTTCCTTTGTTAAAGTTACGTTAATTAATATATGCAGTCTAATAATTAAGTTCACAATCTCATCCTAGAAAAAGTGCTACATACCTCATTGCTAAATATCACCCTGATGACCTTCAAAGTACTCCCTTTGGTAAGCTATGCACTGATGCCAGGGTCTAGTCCACCCTTCAAAGCAATTCTGGAACTCTTTTTCTGAAATGATCATCAGAACTGTTGTTATACAGCACACAAAACATGCAATAACAATAATGAACACCACTCAGCAAGACACAACACAAAGATGCTGTGAGACTCTGATTTACCAAAATTTGAAACCTTACTAAGTTGTTCGCACAGTGCTGCCAAGGTAAGCCTGAGGTGGCAAGTTTGCAAACTTTTAGAAATGTTTTTAGAAAGTGTCCGGAACATATTGTTACTCTTATATATAATATTATGCCCCCCAAACAGAGCATATATTTTGTTTTTCAATATACATTAAAAGATCACAAAGAATTACCATTTGCATCAATCTCAGGCTTTAAAAAATTTTTGTTTTGTTTTTACCTTTTATCTTATTTTATTAAAGGGAAACTGATCCACAAGGAAATATAGCCACTGAGTCAGGGTCACACGGACCACCACCAGATTTCTGTCTTCAGCCAGAGTTTCCTTCAGCCAGAGTTTCCATCCACTGCTTGAAGCTGGAGATTCCCGTCTGTGTTCCTCACGTGACACCGTTATCATAGGTGGGAGCTGGAAGGTACCTGGGCCCCTGGAAGGTCACTTAGTCTCTGCCTGATTTGGATGAGTTTGATCATATTCAAGGTTGTGTTTCCTGTGGTTCAGAATCTTTGCCTGATGACCAATTCATATGTTCCTGAAAGATTCAGAAACAAGGAAGGCGAGGTCCCTACCCCAAGGAACTTAAAACTTATGTTTATTACAAAGGATAGAAAAAAGACTACAGAGGAAGCGAGGCAAAGGCCAGGTATGGGGGAAGGGGTACCAAAGCTTCCCCCTCCCTGGGGCACCACCCTCTAGGAAATTCCAGGGAAGCTCCAATCTTATCCTAATACTTTAAAACAGAGAATATTTCAAAAGAAAAATAATTTAACAAACGTAATTTTTATCTAGTTAACCAAAAAGGCAAAAAAGAACATGAAGATATCATAAGAATATAGACTCCTCCCTTTCTATTTTCGGTGGTTAAACTTGTACTATAATCTACATAATTTTCTTCCCCACCTATCAGCCTTCATGTTGTCTAAACACATTTAACGAGGTTTTGACATTGATCACAGCAATGCATGTGTGGCCTTTCACTACTTCAGAACAAATGAAGTTTTGACTTATCCTAATTGAAATGTGAATCATAGCTTTTGCAATGCTTTCATACTTTTTTTTAATCTTTGTAAAATTCCTTTTATGTGACTCTGCTCTCTCCATCTTCCACCGTCATGATTTCTCCTCAGGAAAGATTTTATTGTTACGAGAAAGATGCCAAGAGGAAGTAGTCAACACTTAGCATTTGATGTTCAGAATGGAATTTGTGAGTCAATAACATGAAAATACACTTGAAAGCCACACCTTGTGGAGAAAAAGATTTCATTAACGTATCAGGGACCAGGACTTGCTGACCAGATCACAGAATTTTATCAAAAAATTGAGCCAGATCAGAATAATGTAGGAGCCGTCATTGTCCTACAGAGAGGAGAGAGAGGCAGAGGTTGCCCTGGCCCTTACTGATTTAGACAACGGGAGGGATACAGTGAAAGACTATGGAAGTAGAGGGCAGATGTCTGTGTTCTGGCCTCCCCTCCCCAAGCCAGCCTCCCAGGCATCACAGGGATGGCCAGTTGACGTGACAGGGAAAAAGTGGAAAGCAGAATAACTTTTGCCTTGCTCTTTATTTGAAGACCTGGAGATGAGACACACACTGCTGATCCCTCTCCACCATGAGGGAGATAAAGCATTGATGGAGGGGTGGTGGAAAGATGTAGGGCCCCTTTACTGGCTTCCCTCAGGGAAGCATTAGCCCAGTGCCTTAAGAACTACAAAATTTCCTCTAACCCTGATAACAGCTGTAGGAGAAAAGTGAAAGGGAAAAAGAGCCCTATAGGCTTTTGGATTAAGAGAATGTTAATGCATTATAGACTTTGGATTAGGAGAATATTAATGCATTAAGAGACTTTTTAAATTCAAAGACACTATTTAAAATGAAAGCTAATGATCTATTGTTGAAATTCCCCTCCAATTCCAGGGCCCATTTCTCCTCACGGAGAGTTTAGAAAAGCTACAGAAAATAAAGGATTCCTGCATTCTTTGGACATCTGTGTAGGGTATGTGTGAATTTAATACCACAATAATTACACACATTGCAGTTTAACAAAGCCTTAGTGAAAGTAGCTATATGAACATAATTATATATAATCTACGTCTGGCATTTTAGAGACAATACTACAAGTAACAGAGAAATATAAGGATTATATTGTTTAAGTACTTCTTCGAATTTTTGCTTTGCTGATATTATATAGTTAGAAATGATTAGTCACAAGAATATTTAAATAGATTCACTCAATTATTTATTCACATTCATTTATTATAAAATTGTGCAGTTTTTAGGTTATTCTTTCATTTCAAAGTATACTTACTGAATTCACTTTGGGGAAAGTAATAAAAATTCCCTTAATACTTAAAAATAATTAACATTTACTGATAAGTGAGTTTATTTACAAGTTATTTTCAATCACAAAATCTGTGTCATAGAAAGTTTTGATGGTTGTTGTGTTTTGACATCATATTATGATTTGATGGTTGTTCTATTTTTGACACCATATTATGGTTTGATGGTTGTTCTGTTTTTGACACCATATTATCTTTCATCCAGTTTATAGTCTCACAATTTGACTTAAGATTAGGTATTGACTAGCTATTTTTAAAATAAAACAACCAATTTTAATATAAATTATCATATTAATATGATAATTGCTGCCACATAATTTATTTTCCTATTTTAATATAGATAACTTGATTTTAATGTGTTATCATTTTAATTGCTTCATTCACTGACTAATTAAGAGCCCCAGACTGGAACCACATTTCATTAAATATCTGTTACAACATGTCTGTGGAAACGTCCACTCAACGTGTATGAAATTTCCAGAAAGCTGGAAACTTAATATTCAAGTTTTATATAATTCTGTTAACACTACTCTCAGAAAAAAAAAAAAATTAAGGAAAATTTACGACTAAGGGGCTGAAATAACTAACAAAAATTCTGCCAATTTAGAATATCTGCTGGTTTGGTGCTATCCATAGAGTTTTTGTTTTAGTGCCAGAATCAAAGATTCCATTTAAAAATAAAATAAATAGAATGTCTGGGGCACTGGTTGGCAACTTCTGATTCATGAATTTTGTGCTGGTGGTGTCATCAAATACAAGAATTTATGTCTTTACTTTTTTTATGTTCCTATTTTTTCCAAGAATTTCTTCACCTTTCTTTGAGTTCCATTTACTTTCACCGTCCTATATTTTCTCTCCCTCCTTCTTTAGACATCAATTTTTAATTTCTGCATTATTACTTGGTTATTTTAAATGTATCTATTTTTAACCAGATAATATTTTTTAGTGTAATAGTAACAGCTCGTATTTATTGAGCACATCTCCTGGGCCAGACACAGCGTGTGACACACACAGAATCTCAGTTAATGAATGCTCCCCAGCAAAAGAGGTTGATCCTGCTATTATGCCTGTACGGAAGCAGAGTCTGAGGCACCAAAGGATAAAGTACCTTGTCTAAAGTCACACTGCTAGCAAGTGAAAGAGCTGGAATTTGATTCCATGAGGTATGACTTAAAAGCACACTTCACTTTGTTTTCTAGAAAATTCTATTAGTTATGAGTGATAGGAGTCCACTGCAAACTGGCTTGTGAAATATGGCTCTAATTACACACAGAACTAAAATTAGGTGTGTTTCCAAACATTGCTGGATTCAAATGGTGAAACAGCAACAGCTCTGTCTCTTGCTATCGGCGTGGCTTCCTTCTCTTCATTCTCTGCCTCCCTGTGACAAAAATGATGTCCCCAGAAGTTCTGTGTTCATGGGGTCCTCGCAGCCAGAGATCACAGCAAAGTGAGCACACCTTCCATTCTATCTCTGGCAGTTTTCCCAGGAGCATGTCTAAAGTTGAATTATGGTCAGAGCTTTAAGGCAGCTCTGAAAGATTCAGCCCCACCTGAACTGCAAACACTGAACAGGATTACTAGAGAAGAGAAGGATGCTGGGCAGGCAAAAAAGGGTGGAGGCATTAAATGTCTATTAACGCACATTGACGTAAGACTTTGTGAACTACGAAGCTCACCCAGAGCACAAAAACACCACACACAACTTTACAGAAACACAGTGAGGCAAATTTTATCTCTCTCGTGGCACTCTCTCTTTTTTTTAGCTAACAGAACAAAGACCAACACAACTTGCCCAAGTCACAAGTTCACATCATGTCTAAGTCATCAGACTTTTCAAAGATGAATTATGTACCAAATGGCACTGCTATTTTAGGAAAAATGTACAAAATTCACATGCCTCGACCTAATGTGATGGCATCAAATCTCAGTGTCAATTTTTAAGAATTAAATATATTTAAATGGGTAAAATCAGACCTAAGTCCGATGTAGTACTTTGATGATAATTAATCTTTTAGAAATAATCTAATATTCTATGCATCCTAACTCTTACTTGCAATTTCCTAAGGGTATAAAATCAAAGACTAGAAAATCTCTAGTGGGTGAACATCAGCTTTATTCACATTCTTCAAATGAATAAATGTGATTGCTAAGACTCATATGTAATGAAATAAGGTCAGAAATTACAAGAACTTGAAGCAACAGCAGGCACTTAACATTTTATATAAAAAGGAAGTGTTATTTAGAACAGAAAATTATTTTTTAAAAAAATTTTGGATCGTGATTGCTTGAGGGAGACAGGATTATGGATTTATACATTTCGGTTGACATATTCAGTATACATGCCATGTAACAGCTCTCTCTCTCTGTCTCTCTTTAAGTCATCTTAAGTCCCTCTCTAGGGCTTTATTTGGAGATTATAATAAGAAATTAAATCTAAAACATTTCTGGGGTACCCCTCCCCGTAAGGGCTGGCTAAAGTCATAGGCTTACGCGTTGCATCAAGCATCTGAGACCTTCCTCAAATTGCAGGTCCATGGAGGGTCGTGCTGATCCATCCATTGCTGCTCTGTGCCTGGTACCTTCCTGCCCAGAGGCTCTCTGCTCCCCTTCTATTGGGTATCTAGGTTTTCGTTGAGGCTAAGACCAGAGTTTCTAGGATCCAAATTCCCTGCAGACTACCACCTAGGGATTCAATGATTGTGGAACCCACAAATCTTCATCCCCTTCTTAAGTACTAGGAATATAATCTCACTCTGTGGCCTCAAAGACCTTACTCCCTTCTCCATTCTCTCATTACTTGCTGGGACAGCCAAAATGATCTCATCCGTGAGCCAATGATGATATCAGATTCATGTGAGGGTACGAATGATCATTTTGGGACAGCCAAAATGATCTCATCCATGAGCCATTCTAATATCAGATTCATGTGAGGGTACAAATGATTAGGTTACATTGTTTGCATTTCTAAGGTAAAGTTCAAGTTGTGGTTGAGCCCTTCACTCAGGGTGTGTTCTGTAGACTTTTACATTGTCCCCATTAGGTGAGAGTTTACCAATGACCTCCATCTGCCCCTTTCTGTTTTATCTCTTCCCCCACTTGAATAGATTTGTGTTTTTCCCTCCTGAGGGTGTGTATTAGTTCATCTACTGGCTTTGTATTAATATTGAGTACACTGGATACGTGCTTTTCCATTCTTGTGACACTTCACTTAGAAGAATGTGCTTCAACTCCATCCAGGTAAACACAAAAATACCCCGAATACTATTCAGCCTTAAAAAGATGGAGCCGGTGCTTTTTCAGTAGAACAGGAATGGCTGTTGTCCTCAGGAAGAGTCTATTGCCAGCTCTGCAAAAAAGCCCCAGAGCAAGGAAAAGCAAATGGCCAACTTGACATAGGAGGAAGACGGAGAAACAGGGAAGATAAACCAGAACTATTCTCTCAATAACAAAAGACAAAAAGCTACCCCGTCACACAAACATTACTGTGATCTGCAGCATGAATCCCCCATGGTTTCATTGATGTTATCTCCGAAATAACACAGAAAGTGACCCCCAAATCTCATTAATTCTAGCTATTTTGAAGAGCTGCTAATCGAATACATCTCAGCTCCACTGAATTGGAGATAATGTCCAAAATGGATGCCAGCAGGATCCCTAAACAACAGTCAAATGAGGGAAAAAGAAGATGCCATTAGCAGGAAAAGAAGAATACATATTTAAAAACAGCTAGGGAGCAAACTAAACAGGTCAGGCACACGTACCTAGAGCTGGAAAATAAGAGCCACGCCAACCTGTCTCTCATCCCGGAACTAAGAGTTCCAGGGCATGTTGGAAATGAACTAGTCTTTGAGCTCATCTAAGTCAGGAGACAGGAGCCTGTGGTCTGGGGGTCCCCAGAATGGTCTTAGGGGTTCTAGAAATGTATGATTTGGATTCTATCTTAAAATAGTGTTTTTAACTATTTTTGACACCAAAATGAAAACCAGTATGTAGCTTAAAATTTTTACATTATGAAGGAATACCAAACACATGGGTAACTTAAAGCTTCATTGGAGAACCTAACTTTCACAGAAGATGTTATTCTATAGGGCCTGTTCCGGAGGAATGTGTTGTTACTAGGTCACAGCCCTGCTCTACTCAGGCCACTGCCATAGCTGCCCACTGCACTCCAGGGAAAGCCAGCAGGGGCTCCAGGGAGTGCCCCGACCTTGCTAACCTCATCTCTTACCACATGTCCCTTGCTCCCACTCCTTCATCCACTCCAGCCTCCTTGCTGCTCCTGGAACATCTCACACATGCCCCTGTGTGCCTGAAATGCTCTTCCCAGGGGCATCACTGGCTTCCATCCTCATCTTCAAATATTTGCTTATGTATTCTCTTAAGAAGGGAATCTTTCCTGACCCCCATAACTTGCCTTCCTGTCTCTCCGTTCTTAACCCCCTTCTGCGTCTTGTTTTCATAGATTATTTTTCACCATCTTACATACAATCTAAAAACATGTTCCATTTTACTGGGAGTCTGTCCCTCCCAACTAGTGTGTATGCTTCCTGAGACAAGGGCAAGGAATTTGGTGTGCTTTATTTACTGAGGAATTCCCAGCACCTAGACCAGTGCCACACAGAGTGTGTTCTTTGAGTCTTTGCTGAATAAATGAACAATGAACAGGGGACTACGTATGGGTGGAGTCAAAGAGCAAATGCCCCTTTAGATCAGAGCAAGTACTGGGACTTTTTAATGTAAATTAGTGTGTGTGTGTGTGTGTGTTTGAGTCATATTCAAATACAGGAACTACTTTCAAAGCACTTTCTGTGTTCTAGACCATATGCTGGTGATGTGCATCTTATTTAACTCACTTAATCCACACAATTTGCAAAGCTATTAAAGTATTTCAATAGAGGCTGGGCACAGAGGCTTACACCTATAATCCTGCACTCTGGGAGGCTGAGGCGGGTGGATCCCTTGAGCTCAGGAGTTTGAGAGGAGCCTGAGCCAGAGTGAGACCCTGTCTCTGCTAAAAATAGAACAATTAACTGGGCATGGTGGCAGGTGCCTTTTGTCCCAGCTACTTGGGAAGCTGAGGCAGGATTGCTTGAATCCAGGAGTGTGAGGTTGCTGCTTCTTATCTGATTGCTAAACTTTGTTTATGAGAGGTACTTTTCAATGTTGAAAGTAAAATAACAATTTTATATTTCTCTTTTAAGAATGTGGATCAGTTTAATTTCACCGTGTCTCAAGACTGCAAAATGAGTTGTTAAAAAATTGCTACTATTTAAAATCACTTGTGTGCTTAAAACAGGATTTTATTTTTGAACTACTCCAACAACAAAAATCAACAGGCATAATTGTAAGCTGAATATTCTCTAAGACTATAATAATTGTCGTCTACAATCCTCTGTGTCAAAACCATTCTTTCTTTGAGCCTGTCATGTTCATCAAAGCAGCCTAATTGTTCCTCAGTGATTTTTTAAAAAATTGTCAAAACTTTTAAACCAATTTTAACAAATACATATATATGTTTTAATTAGAGGGGTTTGTAACACTTTTTTTTCCTTTGTCTTTTTTCTTTCTTTTTTTTTTTTTTTTTTTTTTTGCAGTTTTTGTTGGCCAGGGTCAGGTTTGAACCCACCACCTCTGGTATATAGGGCCAGCTCCCTACTCCTTGAGTCACAGATGCTGCCCAATTTCTTTCTTTTTTTTTTTTGCTTTTTAAAACGTTGTACTGCTGAAAGTAATTTGAAAATCACCACTATAGCTGGAGATTGGTAAATTTTTCCTAAAAGGACCAAATGTTAAATATTCTAGGTTTTGCAGACATAGTGGCAAAATTGAGGGTATTGTGTAATTGCAGTCCCCAATAGGTTCTAGAGATTTGTTCTTAAGTTGAATTTGCGTGTAAGTTGAAACGGGTACATTACCTATGACCTGTAATAGCCTTCCTTTGTAAATGTGAGTCGTATGAAAGTTGGATGTTTGTAACTCAGGGACTGCCAGTACTTATAAAACATTTAAAAATTAACTATTTCCCACTGTAAACCATTTTTTTTTATTAATTTTAAATCATAGCTGTGTGCATTAATGCAATCATGGGGCACCATACATTGGTTTTATAAACAGTTTGACACATTTTCATCACACTGGTTAATGAAAATCATTCTTAATTTGTAGGGTCATAGAAACACAGTGGGCGGCCTGGATTTGGCCTGAAGGCTGTTTGCCAACCTGTGTCCTAGACAAATATCTCATTTTACAGGTGAAGAAATGCTTAGCAGAAGTTGAATTTTCTGTGAAAAGTTCGCAGATACTGCAGCAGCACCAAGAGAAGATTATGAATTACAGTGTGGGTCTCTTGACGTCTGACATTGTTATGTCATTAATGAATAACCTAAGAAGAAAAGAGGCATGGTTACAAACAGCAAACGACACCAAACCACAGCTAAGCCAATATCACATAGAAAAGGACTACATACACAAGAATAAAAGAACTAATTGTGTTTAGCTGGGTTTTTTTTTTCCCTAAATCCAACCACACTGAACTCTTTAAGAATGTAGAGCAAAAATTTCCCACAATTCATATATAGTAACCAAAAATTCCAGATGGCTAAGAACTATATGTGTATGTGTGTGTGTGTGTGTGTGTGTGTGTGTGTGTGTACAGACACAGTTCCTAGACAAGAATCTGGACTTTTGGACTTTATAGGTGTATAAATATATATTATAGTACACAAATGCAACCTGATAATTAAGTTCACGAACTCATTCTAGAAGACAGGCTATGTACCTCATTGCTGAATCTCACTATGGTTACCTTTGAAGTACTTGCCTTGGAAAGCTGTACACTAATGTCAGCAGTTTTGGAACTCTTCCTCTGGAATGACCATCGTACAAGGTCTGACAATGAAGTTCACAAACTTGCCAGCAGCACTGTACAAACAGCTCTGTGAGGTGTCATAACCTTGGTGAAGCATCATCTCACAGCTGTGTTCATGTTGATGTGTGGTGGTCTCCTGCTGAGTGGCCTTCATTATGGTTACTGCATGTTTGGTGTGCCATATAATGATATCTCTGGTGGTCATTCCAGAAAAAGAGCTCCAAAATTGCTTTGAAGGGGGGACTAGGTACTGGCATTGGTGCAGAGCTTCCCATGGGGAGTACTTCGAAGGTGACTGTAGTGATATTGTACTTTGAAGGTAACTGTAGTGATATTCAACAATTAGGTATGTAGCACTTTTTCTAGGATGAGTTCACAAACCTAATTGTCAGACCTTTGTGTGTGTATTTATGCAAATATATATATATATGTCAAAGTCCAGTTTCTTTCCTAACCTTCATTGCCTATTTGTTTCCAGATTTAAAAAATTCAATAAAAGCAACTTAATGAATACAAAGTAAAAATATAAAAACATAGGTTCTTTTTCTTCACATAGTCATAACTTTTTGTTGTTGTTGCAGTTTTTGGCCAGGGCCGAGTTTGAACCCACCACTTCCTGTATATGGAGCTAGCGCCCTACTCCTTTGAGCCACAGGCACCGCCCACATAGTCAGAACTTTATGTCTTCATGTGTAGACCAAAATACTAGTGATGTGATTAGAAATGGCACAGCAGGAAACGAAGTTGCTTCTGGTAAGAACAAGCTTCCATTTTGGAATTATTTTAATTAGTTTTACTGTGCAAGGAGTTCTAAGGAACTGAACACAGACAATGATTCTGCTTGATCCTCTTTTAAAATCTCTGGATCATCAAAAGTTGATAATAAAGGTAAGAACCATTTGCTTATTTTTATGTATATTGTACTACTAGATAACTTAATAGTAAATTTGCTCTTATAGTAGTATTTCACTTAATTCAAGCAAAATCAGAGATGGGGCATAACCTATTAGGGGAGCTTGAGATACATAAAATAATACTGGCTATGAAATCGATGAGACCATTGCAAAATAATATGGAATTAATAAGACTATCAAATAATTATGTAATATTTAATGATATTAAGAAATGCTTGTTGAAGTTTTTGTAAGGAAGTAACATTTTGCTTATTTTAAAGTCTTTATCTTTTAGAGACATATACTGAATGAAATATTTACAGATAAATGGTATCATGTTTGCGATTTGCTTTAAAATAATCCAGCAGGAATTAAGTGGGTGCCGATAAAGATAAAACAAGATTGCTCAAGGGTTGAAAAGCATTGAAGTCGGATGATCAAATATGTACTTTGTGTATGTTTAAGATGTTTGAAATTTTCCATGGTAATTTTTTTAAATAGCCAAAGAATATCCCCAAAACTAAGACATGGAAGGATGGCTACAGTGGTCCCCTACCAAAAATTCTAGTAGTGAGATGGCCTTACTCTAGGAGAGTAGGGGATGGCCTTAGAAAAACATTCATAGCTCTAATAGTTTTATAAAGAAGTCTGTCTCTTTTTTCAATTACAAGAAATCTAAATTGGCCAGACACATTTTTTGAAAATATTACTTGGTATATAATAAGAATTACTTACTTGCATGGCTTATGTCTGCGGTAGTATAGAAATTTCCAAAAGTTTGACTTTAGGGGTGAATGTCACTTTGAATTTGTGAGCTGTGGTGGAGGCTGTCAGAGTCCTGCCCACCTCTCCCTGCCCTAACCACTTCGGTGCCTGCCCGTGGTCTATCTTCCAACTACAGGCTCCTCCGTTAGCTCTTCATGGAAGGCCTTTCTCTGGTTGTGGGAGCCCACTCTGACTGTGCAAGGTGCAGGCTAGAAGGGCTGGGGAGTTATTGTCCCCTAATCAATGTCTGAAAGGAATTTGTGTACAAATACTCCAACTTCTTTTCTCTTCCAGTGAGGGAAATCTTAAGGTGATGGGCTATATTGAATAGCAGAATTTCTCAAGTGAAATTAAACCCTAGTTAACCCCAGTGATAACTGGCTTCAGAATTCACCCTTTGTTGGCTACTTTTCTTTTCCTTTTTCCCACTCTGAGGAAATATTCCCTGGCGTCATTTTCCAAATAAACTACTTGCTTTCAAATTCTTATCTCAAAGTCAGCATGCCAAGATTTAGGGAAGTATATACACGTTCAATTTTGGGGGAAAAATCCTGAATGAAGGTTCTTTTATAATTTTGGGGCTGAAGAACCCAGCATTTTAGTTATCTGTCCATGTGTATTTAAGATTGGTTAAATTTCATTGAAAAGATAGAATCCTTTTTTATTTTGTATTAGTTTACTGAATTCAATAAATGCTGTTATCCTGGTTATCAAGGAAAATTTAAACAGCTGTTTACCAACTTTAGTAAGCTTAAGAACTGCTTAGGTATCTTGTCATAAACATGGATTCCTGGTCTCCCACCCCGAGGGATTCTGATTTAGTAGGAGCTCAGATTTACCATTAATAGCTGTACCACAAAAAAGCACTACGATACTTATGTAGGTTCCCTTTGAGAACCACTGACCCAGGTGCCAGTGTTTAATTACTTGTGAGTTGTCATGGCCAGTTGGGTTCTACATGCAAAGTTTGAGCTGACTCTGACAGCTATGCCGTGTGCTGAAGTCCCAATTCTGTGCTGCTAATACTAAAACCTAAATCTAATTTTAATCTGATTCAAATTGTTATTATATCTGTGTGCTTCTGTAAAGGTAGACACGAGAAGAACTCTCTAGAACAAAAATGAGTGGAGTGTAGAATGCAGGGTGTGGTGAGCAGACCTTCCCTGGGGTCTTAAGAATTCAGTGTGAGCTCCAGCTCTCACTTAATTCTGGGGCATTGCAGTCATGGCTCCTTTTGAATCTCTTTGTACTCAATTCAGAGATCAAAGTGGAAAGCATTGCTGCAAAATCACATGACTATAAGACTCACATTTGCTCTTATTCCATACTTGAAGCTATTCTTTCCGTCCTCGTTCTGCCCAATAAAGATTTAGGGATAAAGCCACGTGCAAGGGGCCCAATGAGAGAAAGTATCATCACGACTCCTGTTCCCCAATCCGCACCGCATACTTTGCATCCAGCACAATATTCTTGTAGCGATTTCTAAATGATGACCACTAGGGAAGAACCTTGGAGTTTCATTTATGAAATGTACCTTTTTCAATTGGTTCACATAGCTTTATTTCGATTTAGCTTTCCCTCTATTCCTAACTTCAAAAGGCATTAAAAGACAAATCATCGCACCTTCATCTTTATGGGTATGGCAATATTATCTTTTTTCCTCACAAGATTTTATGGCTGTCCAATCCTAGAATTAACTTATTGATCACATTCTTTTTTTGACATGATAATATAAAATGGTTGGAATTTTAGATGATGCATCGCTCTGCCGTTTATTTTTCTAGAAATGAGAAGCATATACCCCCCGATTTGTTAAAGATACTAACTTGTTACTGGATACAAATTAGACTCAAAAATTCTAGAATAATCCAAATTATATTTGTCTCAGAACATGCATCCTGCCATTTCTTTTCAAGAGCTATCCATGCAAAAAGAAAAAAAAGTGAAAATAAAACTCCACTGCTATATGCAGCAGACTTAAAACAAATTTTAAACTATTCCTGCCTCACCTACTCAAGATACATAATCTTAGATAGGACACTCAATTTGCTAACCCTAAGTATGCTCCCTTGAAAATGGATTAAGAGATGTGGTATCTTACCTCTTCTCCATCCTAGTAAAATTTCCTAAAATTTACTAAGATTAGTCATTACAGAAAAGGGAAGATGTGTAATCTCTCCTCTTGTGTTTATTTTGTAATGATGGTGTGGCTATAAAGATTTTGTATATATGTATATGTATATATAGTGTGTGATATAGACACATATGCACACTGTTTCTACATATACACACACATGCATACATATATATATTTGTATGTACCAGTATGCAGTATATTCATATATTGATACTTAAGAAGCAGCATAATGAATCCTTTAAGTGTTTGAAATCTGATTATCTCTTTTTTATTCAAAAAGTATATTTTTAGGTTTAATAATAGAACTGAAGATAAACTATTTATGTGCATATATATATATCTTTCCTTTCTCTGCCCTTTTATTTTTAGTCGACACATAATAATTGTACATATTTATGGAATATTCAGTGATATTTCAGTACATAATGATTGAATCAGGGTAATAAGGATATTCATCACTCATGCCTTTATTTGATCTTTGTGTTGTGAGCATTCAGAATTCTCTCTTTTTGCTTTATGAAAATTATAAGAAATTCAAATTAACTATATTCATCCTCTAGTGCTGCAGAATTCAACTTTTTCCACCTATGTAGCTGTAAAGATGTATCCATTAACCAGCTGCTCCCCATCCTACCGTCCTACCCTTCCCAGACCCTAATATCTACAATTTTACTCTTTACTAGAACAGGATATATTGAGTAAAGTGAAATAAAAGATGTTATTAAGATTATTTTCACCCGATTTTACTTTTTTAAATGTGGTTACTAGAAAATTTTAAATGACATGTATGGATAATAGTCTATTTCTGTTGAACAGCACTGATCCATAGCACAGGAAATGAAAACAAGTAATTAATTAATGGGAGGCGAAAATTAAAGGAACAGAAGGAAGGTGGCACATGCATTTTATTTTATGCTTCTGAAGACAGAAAATATTGAATTGGAGATAATTAATATTTTAGGAAAGTAGGAAAAGGAGAAAATTAAAAATAAAGTCTTTTGGAATAAATTCAGATTGTCGATAAAGAACTCTGAAGACTTTGCAGTCTACTGCCTAATGACAAATTATTACTACTTAAAAAAAAAAATAAAATCTTGCATATAAATAGTGCCTACTCTTTCTTTTTAAAGCTTGATTGGAAATTTTGCATATGTCCAAGAGATTGCTATTGGGACCAAGAGGGGATGAAAGAAGGGAGCGTTTTAATTTCAATATGGTCACCTTTTGCCCCTTTCTTAAGCAACAGCAGAGGTCTCATTCTTTTATTTTCAGTTGGTGTTCTCATTGATTGTTTGAATATCTCTAGGTCAGATAAATCTATAAAAAATAAACATCCCGTGCTGGTCTTAAATAAATGCAGTATTTTCTTTAAACTTTTTACTATAGAGAATTTTGAATTTATCAAAGGTGATTACTCATCCAATAGTAATCACTAGCTGGACAATCAGGAGGATTCACTTCAACTTCCATTAGAACCATCCTCCAATCAGGACCATTCATATCAACATCCATTAGCACCATCCTCCAATCAGGACCATTCACATCAACATCTATTAGCACCACCCTCCATCAAATGGTATTTGAATCTCAGACCTCATACCAGTTCATCTATCAACATTTCACTACATACTTCTCACAATAAAACCCATTTTTGAAAAAATCAAAGTTTCAATACCACTATTACACAAAAAATTAATAATTCATAATGCTGCCATCAGATATCTAATTAGTGTTAAAATGATTAACTACAACATTTTCATGGTATTTAACTAAATGTAGATTGATATTAGGCCCTGACACCTACGTAGTTTTATAATCTGCTCTAAATAATTGCCATTGCACATTTTAGTATGTAAATTTTGATCATCTCCTCATGTGCTGATTTCTGGAAAAATAATTTTATAATCAAATGGGTTAGCTTATGTCTCTCTGATTACAATATTCCTTGGCAATATAGAAAATATTTTATAATATAATTTATCCCTTAGAAATAAACTGAGTTACCATTATGATTATTAACCACTAGATGCCACAGTTGCTTCACACAAATGAAGTCAATTCAGCCTTGATCTGTCAAGAAAAAAATGAGAACATTCAAAATAGCCTAGTACAATGCTGAATACAAGTGTCAATAACAGTCAAAACTTGATTATACTGTGTAACAAAAGCATGCTGAACCATTCATTTGAATATTTAATTTTAACTTTCATAATTGACCAAACTACAATTTACCCTGACCCCCCCTTCAAGGTCATTTGTATCTTTTCTGTGATTTGAAAGTCACTGCTAACTCTTTCGGATTAGTTCACATATTCAGTGTAGCAGTGTAGTACCCTCAGAGAAGTCAGCACAGAGAGTATGTTAGATTTGGTCTGGGATACTTGACATCAGTGCTATTCCAAAGCCAGGAAAACAACCTCTAAGGAAGAACTCTGCCTTCAACTTGAATACAGATGATACCTTACATTTTAATAGCTTTAGGGCAGAGAAGATAGCAAATGATCGACATGTTATAATAGTCAAATATGGACATGTCTGAAATTGTTAAAGGATTTAGGGAGGACAGAAAAGCAAGTTTTGTAGTTGTCTCTGTAAACAATTATAATTTTAGGAGGTCTTGTTTTGGTTTTCTCAAATTTTCTACGGAGGCACTTTTCAGAGATTTTATAAGGTAGTTCACAAGTACACTATTGACATTCAGACATTTTTGGCTAGAGAGATTAAAATTATTTGCATTTGTGTATTCTCTCTTCTAGCACAGTATACAGCTCTTGCTATATTTTGGTAATGCAGTCATGTTTACTCTTCGTAAGTAATAAAGAGATATACAAATTCGTCCATCACCAGCCCTCTTAACGAATTGGAGTGCTTTTCCTTAAATTAATCCTAAAGCTTATTACTTTATTTTAAGTAAAAAAAGTTAGTCCTTGGTAAAGATTTCCCAGGAAATTATCTACACTCAAATTTAGGTATCTTCAAAATTAAAGTGTATTTGACAAAATCACCTCACTGACTTCGGGAAATAATAAGGCATTACAATAAATTTGAAGTTAAATGCATAGCAAAAAACTTACCCGAAGTTTGTATTTAAAACAAATAAGGAAAATGTGCAGACATTGTGGGATAAAAAAATAATTTATTTTCTTCTATTCCAAAATGATAGGGTCACTTCAATAATGTTTTGAATGCTTCTCCGATTCTAACTTTGCCCTTATCCAGTTTCTTCTCCCCATAGGAGCTAGAGTCATCCTTTTAAAATATAAATAAACATCATATCATCACTCTATGCAACACCTTTGTTATCAAGTAGAATAAAAGCCAGTCTTTATGAATATCTCTAAGCCCTAAATATGCATTGTCCGATATGGTGGCCCCTAGCCACATGTGTCTATTGAACATTTGAAACGTGAGTTTGTGAATTGAGGAGTGCTGTAAGTGGAAGATACACAATGGTTTTGAGAAACTAACACCAACAATGTAAAAATAATGCAATCCTTCAATATTGATTCCCTGTTAGAATGATATTTTGTATATATTAAGTTGCATAAAAAGTATTAAAATTATTTATTGATTTCATCTGTTAGTTTTTAAATGTGGCTACTAGAATAATTTAAATTCCATGACTTGCATTTGTGGCTTACACTATCATTTCATTGGATAGCATCCGACTAAATTATCAGCAAGTTACCAGCTCCTTCCCATTTCCAAACTGCTTTGGCCTCTGCCATTCCTCAATATGTCATGTCTGAATCAAAGCATTTGTGTTGGCTATTCCCTCCCACTCTCCTCTATTTTTCAAAACACTTATCGACCAACATATTGTATGCACTTATTTATTAGATTTGGTCCGGGATAGTTGACATCAGCGCTATTCCAAAGCCAGGAAAACAACTTCTACGGAAGAACTTTGCCTTCAACTTGAATACAGATGATACCTTACATTTTAATAGCTGTAACGCAGAGAAGATAGCAAATGATGGATATGTTACAATAGTCGAATATGGACATGCCTGAAATTGCTAAAGGATTTAGGGAGGACAGGAAAGCAAGTCTCTGTGTATGTAATCACCTTTTAGAAGAATACAGCTCCCATGAAATAAGGGCTTTGTCTGTTATCTCCACTCCTGTTTCTTGATAATAGTGTCTGCCCTACAGTAGATATAAAGTATTTGTTAAATAAATAAAAAGATAAAATATCATAAAAAATAAGATGATACTTATGTGAGATTTTATCATAAAGGAAGGGCTTGAAAAACAAGGAGAACCAACATTTCCCAAATATCTGTGAAGAGCGAGGCCTTGTACTAAGCACTTACATATAGTATCTCAATACTTCCAGGAGAGAAACCTAAAGCTCAGGGAACATGAACAAATTGACAAAGGTCACTTAGCTAGTATGGAACATCACTTCAATATTTTCTGTTTTATTTGAATGCTTCCCAGTATTATCCCTAATTCCCAGACTAAATTAGATGCTCCTATAATTACCGTCTCAGACTATTCTACATTTTCCCCTCCTAGCATTTATGACCACCGTAATTCATTTTATAGTGCAACATTGAATGTCTGTGTTTTTCATTGCACTATAAGCTTCATGATGGGAAGCAGTGAATAATTTGTGGACGTCCCTGTGTCCCCAGCCTTCTACCTCATCTCATGTTTAAACTCTAATACATGTTTGTCAAGTAAATTAATGACTAAGATTAACTCCTTGCCCAAATATTATAAAAACTTGATGGGTGGGATATTTGTGCCCAATGAGAATAAATAATTTTGCAGATCAGCAACACGATTGGCACCCATTAAGAATAAAGCCCAGATGAATACTGCAGCATGGGGTAGGTTAGCATGTAGGTGGCCCAAGGGAAATCCTCTGGACAGGTGCTGTCCAACAGGTAGGTCCCAGCCACATGGGGCTATTTAAATAAAACATTGATTAAAATGAAATAAAACTGAAAATTCATTTTATCAACTAGCCATATTTTAAGTGCTTCATAATCATATGTGAGTAGTGGCTCCCTTATTAGGCAATGCAGAGAAAAAATATTTCCATTACAGGGAAAGTTCTATTGAATAGCACCATTCTGGAAAGTTTAAAAATGTCCTTGGGAATATATTTATTTAAACCAGGAGGGGTCTGTTGGCTTGACTAGTTGTGTGTTCTAACTAAAATTCGCAGCTGTGAAAGAATCCAATAATCTGAATTCCCAAGTGTCTCTGGGCAAGACATAGACCTGGAAAAGGAACTTCATTGTCCAGCAGACGAAACATTCAGTCAGACGTGCTCATAGTGACTGGTGTGGAAAGAACCATTCCTCCAAGGGCTCAGGCAGGCCCACTGTTCCAGGGCTGCTGCCAGCAACTGGCTGGACCGAGCCATTATGTCTAATGCCATTCAATACCATCCCTTGCCTTTGATGTCTAAAACAGAAAGCTGCAATTTGACAGGAAGGAAGGTCTAGGGATGCCAAGTGCACCCCAGACTATAGTTAGATATTTTTCAATATTCCCTTCTTAAAATGCTATACATCTTTAGGTAATTTCTTCATCAGGTAACTAACTTACAATGATTTTGGCTAATACAATTTATCTTTAGAGATTCTGTTGCTGGAGATTTTTCCTCCTTCTTCGAAGAGGTAACAATTTTCCTGTCATTGCCTAAGAAAATAGAAGTTTATCGGCAAAAATAACAGTTATAGCTTCTCTTTTAATTTCTGATTAACTTCGTTTATTTTGAAGGGGTAAGAATTCCTTAGTTCGGGGTATCGGCCTTGTCTATTCTTCGCATCTCTCCACCATTCCTTAGTCCGCCGAGCACGTCTTCTGTGAAGACTGGAAATAGTTCATGGTTCGTTCTAGACAAGAAACCATCACGAGGAGGTCCGAGGAGGGGGCCGTTCAGCAGCCCCCATCGCCCAATTCAACAGGTGGAGAACATGGAATGTTCATGTTCTTTGGAGATCGAACCCAGACTCACTATCATCTCCCTCAGCCTTTTAAGATAGGTTTCTCCAATTTCCTTGAGATTTTCTTAGGGAGACACCAAGTGACAGTGGTGCTTCTGTCTAAGACTGGGGAGGAGTGGTGAAGAATGCAGGTAGATGGGAGTTAGGCTGGGAGGAGAGGTGCTGGGATGGCGCAGATGGTTTCCTGAGCAGACAGTGGGACTCCGAGTACAGAGAGGGGCTGCGGTGAGCGCAACGTGAGAGATCAAAACCGCGTGGAGCTGCGCGCTGGCGGACCGGTGCGGGGCGGTGGGGAAGGGTCACACCCAGGACGTCAGGGGCTGTGGGCCTGGGGAGCAGATCCCGGAGCGAGATGACCGCGGTCGCCCAAAGCTCGGGGAACCGAGCTCCGCCCATGAGGTCGGTGGAGCGGGACGCGCCTGGAGGAGGGCAGTGGAGCCCCCGGACGCGAGTGTCGGGAGGCTGGCGGAGGGGCGGGACGGGACGTGAAACGGGACGAAGAGCGGGAGCCGGGGAGGAGACGCGAGGGGGCGGCCCGACAGGGACCGTTTCCTTCCGGAGAGGAGGCCGGGTCTGGACTGAGGGGCGGACTGGGCGCGTCGTGGGGCGGGTGACGGGGAAGTACCGTGGCCCGCGCTTCCCTCCACCCGGCGACCGCGGAGCTCGCGGCTCCTCCTTCGGGCCAGTCCGGCGCTCGGCGGCGGGGGGAGCGGGAGGCGGGGAGCGAGGGCGGGGGCTCGGGAAGGAGGCAGGAGGGAGGGACCAGGCGCGCCAGTGACAGGGTGGCAGCCGAGGAGCGGACGCGTTGCCGCCGCCGCCGCTCCTCCTCCTCCTGCAGCTCCTCTCGCGGCCGCCGCCGCCGCCGGGAGAAGTTTCACTCCCGAGCCTCGCGCACAGCCCGGCCGAGAGCGGCGCGGGGAGCCCCGGCCGGCAGCTCCAGCCCGCGGCGCGCGAGGCGTCCGGCGCGCTCGACCCAGGACCAGCGGCGGCGCCCCGGCGGCGGGCTGCGGCCGGGGCTGGGGGCGCGGAGGCCGAGGAGGGGCGCGTGCGAGCCGGGGGACCCGCGCGCCGCGCCGAGGCCGCCCAGCTAGCGTCGGCGCCCGGGGCAGCCGCGATGGCGGTGCGCTCCCGCCGCCCGTGGATGAGCGTGGCATTGGGGCTGGTGCTGGGCTTCACCGCCGCGTCCTGGCTCATCGCCCCCAGGGTGGCGGAGCTGAGCGAGAGAAAGAGACGGGGCTCCAGCCTCTGCTCCTACTACGGCCGCTTGGCACCTGGCCCCGGCGCCGGAGCGCAGCAGCCGCTCCTCCAGCCCCAGTCCCGGCCGCGGCACGAGCAGTTGCCGTCCCCCGCGCGCCAGGAGCTCCAGGGGGTACAGCTGCGCGAGGCAGCTCCCGGGAACACCAATTTTCGAAGCAGCCCCTGGCAACAGCCACCTTCCCTGCAGCAGCGGCGGCGAGGACGTGAGCCCGAGGGCGCGACAGGGCTTCCCGGCGCTCCGGCGGCCGAGGGGGAACCCGAGGAGGAGGACGGAGGCGCTGGGCAGCGGAGAGGCGGCCGGCCAGGGAGTAGCCACAACGGCAGCGGGGACTGGGGTGCCGCCGCTCCGAGCGCCCGACCCCGGGGCTTCCTGTACGTGGGGGTGATGACCGCGCAGAAGTACCTGGGCAGCCGCGCTCTGGCGGCGCAGCGGACCTGGGCACGTTTCATCCCTGGTCGCGTGGAGTTCTTTTCCAGCCAGCAGTCCCCCAACGCCGGGCTCGGCCAGCCCCCGCCACCCCTGCCTGTCGTCGAGCTGCCGGGGGTGGATGACTCGTATCCTCCCCAGAAGAAGTCCTTCATGATGATCAAGTACATGCACGACCACTACCTGGACAAGTACGAGTGGTTCATGCGCGCCGACGATGATGTCTACATTAAAGGTGACCTCCCAGGCCGGCTTTCCCGCCTGCCCGCCTCCCGGATTGCTCCTCACCACCTGCCCCAGCCCCTGCCCAGACCCCGCCTTGCCTCTCTGCCGACACGTGCTGCCGGCTCCCGCGGCCCCGGGCCTGCGGTCCCCACCTCGCGCCCGCCCACTATTCCTGGCCTCTTCGGCGGCGTGAACCATCCGCACGCCTGCCTGCCTTCACTCGCCTTCCTTACTATCGCTTTTCTCGGTTCCGCCTAGCACTGGTCTGGTGTGGGAGAGGTGGGAAAAGGGACCGGAGGGGTACACCGAAGGCCATTCCCGCTCCGCCCTCCTTTGAAAGCTTCTGGTAGTGGTTAAACCGAATCGGTGCAAGAGGGGCGTGTCCTGGGTGGAGGACGAGCGGACGGAGGCTGCCGGCTAGGGCAGGATAGGAGAGCTGGTGTTCTTGTTTTAATCCCGTGCTCTTTTGTTTAAACTGGATCTAGTGCACTTTCAGAACAGCTGAGGTTGAGAAATCATCTTCCTTGTCCCGGACCCTTCCCGGTGGGTTTCCTTCCCTTTGACTCACCACTCCCTGGGAGTCCTGAACACTCCCAGCGCCCGGGCTCGCGGCTCTTCCAGCCGCTACAGCGCAGCACCCAGCTGCCCCTCACCCTTCACTACCCCCCGCCCCCCGAGGATGGGCGTGTTGTCGGGAATTAACGGTGGGGACGACTATCCAGAACCCGGGAGCTCCAGGCTGTCCTAGCACATACTAGTCCTGGATCCTTTCCAGTGCACCTTGGTGGCTGCGGGGATAAGCAAAGCCTGGAAGTCCTTCCCAGAACCACATGCAGCCACAGCACAAGAGAACTTTCTTGTCAGTTTAAAAAGAGGCGCGGTCCTTTTCCCCAAGTGTGGGCAGCTCTGGCCAGAGAATTTCTAAACTCAGCTGATCAGAGAAGTAAAGCTTTCCAAACCAGCCAGTTTGTTGAGATGCAGAGGAACCCAAGGGAAGTAGCAGGGTTGTGCCTGAGGACGATTTCTCTCAGCTTTGCACATTTCCTAGCTTCTTGGTCAAAGGGGGGCAGCCCTTCCTTAGTTTATGTATGTTTCTGCTAATACTTGTAGTCTCATTGTTTTATCCTAATCCAGGCAGTACCTGTCACATATGCAAGGAAAAACAAACACATAAAAAATTTAACCCAATTGTCCTGTTTTGGCACAAAGAGCTAGTGTAAGTTAGTAACTAGAGATCTTTTGGGTTTGAATGAGGAAGAAAGAAATCACTGTAGGGCTAGTTGGAATAAGAAAGTGGGCGTTGTGGCGGGCGCCTGTAGTCCCAGCTGCTCGGGAGGCTGAGGCAGGAGACTCGCGGAAGCCCAAGAGCTGGAGGTTGCTGTGAGCCGTGTGACACCACGGCACTCTACCCGAGGGCGGCAGTGAGACTCTGTCTCTACAAAAAAAAAAGAAAGAAAGAAAGAAAAGAAAGGGAGGGAAGGAGGGAGGGAGGGAGGGAGGGAGGGAGGGAGGGAGGGAGGGAGGGAGGGAGGGAGGGAGGAAGGAAGGAAGGAAGGAAGGAAGGAAGGAAGGAAGGAAGGAAGGAAGGAAGGAAGGAAGGAAAGAAAAAGAGAGTCTGATAATTGGGACCTGTGGCTCAAAGGAGTAGGGCGCCGGCCCCATATGCCAGAGGTGGTGGGTTCAAACCCAGCCTTGGCCAAAACTGCAAAAAAAAAAAAAAAAAAGTCTGATAATTGGGTATAAAAATAGAGTGGTCTTTTACTAAATGTATTTCTGATAGATGCTATTTAGGATTGATTTAAAGAAAATAGCTTCCACTACCTTATATAGTTCCTTATATTCTGTGACTAATTAAAATCACAAAGATTTCCTGTCAAAAAACTTTGCCACACTTTGCAGAGTATTTCTGAAATGCATTAACAATACCTATTTTTGTCATTTGTTTTAATGGTTTAAAAGATTGTCCTTCAGAACCTTGAGATGCCATATTCTTTACTTTTCTATTAACAATGAAATGCATTTTTTATTAAGAACCTAGTAATAGTCAGCTGAAACTCATTAAGGCCCAGGGAGCAAGGCTGGGGTCAAGATAATGACTGTAGACGCCTTACTCATCAAAACTAGTAGTAAAGATGCTGACTGAGATTATGAAAAAGATGATTTTCATTCCAGGGTATCACGTCATAGGATACTACATGCTTTTGAACGGTTTTGGCTACAAAATTTTAAAGTGGTTTTTCTTGATGAACTTACAATCTACAAGTGAAACAAATTACATGATTTAATTTTTAACAACTGTAATTTTCTTTTAAAAAGGTGCCTTCTCGGGCGGCGCCTGTGGCTCAGTCGGTAGGGCGCCGGCCCCATATGCCGAGGGTGGCGGGTTCAAACCCGGCCCCGGCCAAACTGCAACCAAAAAATAGCCGGGCGTTGTGGTGGGCGCCTGTGGTCCCAGCTGCTCGGGAGGCTGAGGCAGGAGAATCGCTTAAGCCCAGGAGTTGGAGGTTGCTGTGAGCTGTGTGAGGCCACGGCACTCTGCCGAGGGCCATAAAGTGAGGCTCTGTCTCTACAAAAAAAAAAAAAAAGGTGCCTTCTCAAGTTAACCCCAACAGGTTTGATTCTAACATTCTCCAAAACTTTATGGATTGTATATGATTAAAGTTTAGTTAATGATGAAGCACTGAACTGAATCAATTATCAGGAAAAAAAATTATTAGACATCAGCAGTCTGCCAAAACAGTGCTAAATATCAATACTTAATTTATATTTTGGGTTCTTTTCTATTTTGAATGTATTAAGAACAGTTCTTTATTCTCATCATTATTTCACCTTTTACAGAAAAACTGATGATTGTTAGACTTGTTATGTTTCCGCAATGACCTTGACCAGAAGTTGATAAAATTTTATTTTGATTTAATTAATAGCTGTAAATTAGTATTTAAAAATAATAGACTGTTGAGAGAGGTTTTTCTTGTGACTTGTGAGGATTTTAAGCATAACCTTGAAATTTCTGTCCTTTACCTTATAGATAATAAATAATGATGAAATAAGGAAAAGTAGTGATTGTTGCCTTTCTTTTTTTGTAGGTGATAAGTTAGAAGAGTTTCTTAGATCCCTGAATAGCAGCAAGCCTCTCTACCTGGGACAGACTGGCCTGGGGAATATTGAAGAGCTTGGAAAGCTGGGGCTGGAGCCTGGTGAGAACTTTTGTATGGGAGGACCTGGCATGATCTTCAGTCGAGAAGTTCTCAAGAGGATGGTGCCACACATTGGTGAATGCCTTAGAGAAATGTACACGACTCACGAGGACGTGGAAGTAGGAAGATGTGTTCGCCGTTTTGGCGGGACTCAGTGTGTCTGGTCTTATGAGGTAAGCCTTGAGCTGTGATGAAATGTTCATGTACTACAGATGCATGCCATTTTACAGTCTGGGACAGTGATTCTGGTCTTACTGTATCTTTGTATTTACTTGAAAATGATAGTAGCAGCCTTTTACGAATACCAGAATGATTGTGAGAGATACCTTTCTTAGTAGGTCTAAAGCTGTATGAGGCTTTGTTATTAGCATGACCCTGAACTTTAAGCAGCAGCTTATTTATATAGTCACATATCTGGAAGATGCTATTTCCTCCCTTTAATTGTTTTATTGGTGTTTATTGCACATGCTTATCCATTTCCTGTCTCTAACAAAAGGATTCATTTTATTCTTTCAGCTGTAGCTTTTAGCATTGGTACTGTGTCTTTTATTTTTTTTTAATTTGGGCGGTATAGGTATGTCATGGCATCTCTTTGGGTTAAAATAGTTAAAATCTGAAGTTTCTTTGAAGATTTTGAAATGGAACTTTAACATATTTTATAAAAAGCATAGGAAAAGTTAACTAAGAATGTATTACTTGTGATATATTTATTCATAAAATTTTAATCACTTTGATAATTTGTTGGACATCTAAAAGAAAGAGTTATGGAAAAAATAGAAGTTTGAAGATGTGAGGTAACAGATGAATATTTTTGATAGGTTCCCTAGAATTTGGTTATGTCTTCTCTCATGCCATTTTCTGAACAGCAATCATTATTTAAGTGATATGAGCCGTAGTAGTTAGTTTTATATAATAGTAGTGGTTAGATTTATGAAATACTCTTGGATTTGTATTCCTTCGGAAATTGATTTTATAATGAAATAAATTTTTATTTAAAATAGATTTCCTAAAAGATAATCTTATTGAAAAAGGACTTAACGTTTAAATAATGTATTCTAGTTTCAATATAGTTTGGTTTTCAAGTGATTTAAGTTAAATAATATTTTAGCTAACCAGTGTATACTTCTGTAAATTATATCTTATTTGCTTGTCTTTTCAATTTTTTCATGTTACTGATCTTAGAAGAAAAATTTTATGAAACTATATTCCGTTTGAAGTCATTGTACCTCAGTTACACCATTCCATTTATTTTTCTTTTAGAAGTGTAATCCCACTTTAAATGTGATTTCTTTTTTTATACTTAATATTATTTATACTTTGGTGAAATATTTTGTATATTTATTACAGAAAGTAAAAATTGTTCGTAACTAGTTATTTGGAATAGGAATCATGAAAATTAAAAATTATCACATAGCTAATTCCACTTGATAATAAATACTAATTTTTCTTTTATACAACTATCCTACAGCTACCCTTTAAAATAAAAGTTTGTACATGGGCGGCGCCTATGGCTCAAGGAGTAGGGTGCCAGTCCCATATGCCGTAGGTGGCGGGTTCAAACCCAGTCCCGGCCAAAAAAAAAAAAGTTTGTACAAATATAGATAACTTAGAATAAATTCAATAAAAATATTTTTCTTTATTTGATAAAGTATCTAAAAGCAAAAGTAAATGTTCAGTACAGAAATCATTCAAATGATTTTGTTTACATAAAGGCATTATTTATAGACATTTACTGTGTATGACTAAAAAAAGTCATCTGTAATTAACAATAAACATAGGAAATTGTTATGTTTTATTTGATGCTTTGTTGTCTTAATATTACATACAAAGTTTTAGAGTTCCCATTGATTATCCTGTGAAGGTCTAATCTTCACAAAGCACACTACCCATTTTTGTTCCAAGAAAAGTCAGATATGCTCAGGTGACCTGCAATTTCAAGAACTGATTTTCTGTTTTATTCATGATATATGTATTTGTACTGGTTAAATGAAGAAAAGTTATCACAGATATGTACCCTCCCTGTTAAGAGTAAGTGGAATCTTAGACCGTTTTATTAACCGATGTTAAAGGAGAGAGAAAAGAACTCTGAGTCTTATGAGTGGTAACTTGGTGAACACAACATTTTCATTAACTTTTCACAATGCATTTGAATGTAGACTAACACTTGTCCATCCCTGGTTTGTTAACTAGGTAAGAGAAATCATTTCAACATCTTTTCTAGAATCAGTAAATATTTTCCAGAAAAATGTTATTGTAGAATGTTGTAGAAAGACTTTATGTTTTGCCAGGCTATAATATGGAATTTAACTTTGTTTTGGAATTTCAGTCTTTAAAGGAGCTATTTATTTAACCAGCATTAATTTAAAGGAAGCATTGATTTAACACTAATACAAAGTCACCACGTAGGGTAAAGCAACAATGGAAAATTTATTATCAAGAGGCATATTCAACAGCATTTGTTTATAAAATTACTAAAGATAAATATATAAAGAATATTTTATCTAAGAATTTTAACACTAGGGAGTGTTCTGTGTTTCTTGAGACACCTGAATAGATCATTTGGGCACAGCCAAACTAGGAGATGACATACACAAATCCCACGCATTGAGTTTTAGTCCAGATTCTACGCTAGTTGAAATGGTGTCAACAGGCATCTATGATACTGTTCGTATTGCTTGGAAAGATATTCTGAGTTGGATCCTCAGTAAAGGTGAGATTTCACACCTGGTCACGTAAATTGATAATTAATACTGTTTCCATATTTCTTTTAAGAGAACCAACTGCAACAGAATTTTCTTAAATTTTAAAATTTCCTTGATCTATACCTGTTATGATTTCCAGATTTTGTTTGTTTTTTCCACCTAACAGTGCTTCTTTCAGAGTTGAAAATACTATTGCAGAATCATCAACTCAGTTGATGTTTTTTGAGTTTGAAACATTCATGATCGAATGTTGTCTTTTAAAAATGATACACAGTCTTGCAGATCTTACGGAAAGAGAATTGGGCAAATTGTTAAATAAAATGTATGGAACGTGTAGTTTCCCTTGAATGTAAATTGTATTTTTATAGGAGTGAATCTTCTATATTCTTCTTTACTGCTAAATTGTGGCCTGCCTTCTCTGTGTTGTGTATAAAATTAAGAATAAATTGTGAAAGAGGGAGGGAGAGAGAGGGAGAGAGAGAAAAAGAGAGACGTAGGTGGTGATGTTGGGGATTAAACTGGAGTCAGAGCCACCTACTTATTATTTTCATTGTGTTTTGCAAGTTACTTCTTTAACCACTGTTTAATTCTACTGAAAATAGAGATTGTAATAGTGTCTACCTCATACATTTCAGGGACAATTTAATGAAATGGTGAAATGATCCCCATAAAGCTCTTACTGGCAGGTAGTAAATTATCAGTAGATATTAGTTTTTATTGATCTAAAGAGCTCGTGTACTATAGTATATGAATAGTATTCATTTATTTTTCTTAATTATTGGTAATGGATGATTCATGTATATCAAAAGGGTCAAAATAAAAATAAATTTTCAGTTAGAGAATCCAAGTTTAAGTTTTTTTGGGGAAATCATAAGAAACTAACGTTTTGCAGTATTTTTGAAATATGAGGAGTCTGATATTAGTAAAACTTACTATGAGAAATATGGATGTCTGTTTAAGAAGAGTATTATGCAAATACATGGTTTCATCCATGCTTACCATATTAAATAAATGATTATAAGGAAATAGTGTGGAAAGTATTATTTAACATGTTTTTATTTGATATACATAAAGAATCCCAAACAGAACTACATAAACACAAAAATTGCTGTATAGATTTATAGATGAGTTGCCCGAACAATGGTTCCTTTTTCTGAGTTTCTCTGGAATCGTCCGTAGGAAAGGAAGGGAGCAGTCTCCCATTCTGCAGTCAACTCACAGGAATACTCAGGGGCTTGTCTTTCCAGGCAGCTGAACCTCCTGATAGACCTCAGAGCTTTGAGGTCATAATGTGCAGCTTCAGTCCCTGCTGCCAGTAAGGGCCAGGCGGTCTGGGAAAATATGTCGTGTTTGTTGGTTTTTTGCTCTTGTTTCTTCTCTGTCTTCTCTACTCACTTTCTTTTTTAAAAAGTTCTGTCTTTGTTGATAATAAAATAAATTACAAATGTATTTGATACCCACTGCTTTTCATCAAGTTCCTCCAGTAAATTAATATGGTCATAGTGGCCAACCCTGATATCCCAGAAGATCAGAGGACGTGTACCCAGATTACAGTAAATCACCGTTAGGCCCCCCAAATGGCCTGACCTCTTCTGAATAAAGAGGCCTTTGGTTGCTGGTCAGCCTCAGACAGACTGTTTCTGTGTGTGCCTGAGGTCGTTGGAGAGGCTGAATAGAGAGTCTCCCTTTCCCACCTAGGGTTGAGACATCTGATTTTTAAGTCTGTATGGCAGATGTTAATAATCAACAGAATTCATGGGTTGCTGTTATATGCCTTTATACCTCAGACTTCATAAGTAGAGATTACTAACTGAATGAAATATGTTTATGAAAAAAATCATTCTTTTCATCCTGTGTTTGAATTTATTGGCATCTCCTGTTGGCAAAGATCACATTTTTGGATGAGCTCTAACTTGGCTACTGTTTTTCTAGAGCTGCAATCTGGCAGCTTGGGAGGCTGCATATGGCTCTTAAACATTATTTGGCACATTACACTATTTTAAGGTTTTTTGTTTTTGTTTTTTGATGCCTTTAGCAGAGGCAGACAATCTTGAGTTCTCTTTATGTCCTGTTACATACCAGGCTCTCCTTGCACATATATTTTAACTCTCCGGCCCAGGTAGGCATAAAAGTTTTGATCTTTTGAATCAGGTTATCCATATGTTGCAAATTTAATGATAATATACTCTAGAAAATGAAGCAGTTTTCCAGTGAGAAGAATTAATATTACAGAAGAATTAATATTTTAAAAATATGACTTATTAAAAGTGTGTTCATATAATATAGTTACACTTTCTTTATTATAGTTATGTTTTTAGTAAACAAGATAGTCCTCACTTGTAAACATTATTTATACATTCATATTCACTTTGTGTATTAGAAAAATTGGGAGTTTTTTTTTTGCTTTGCTTTTAGCAAAATCACTTCTGTTCAAGCATTAAAATAATGTTAATTCTGATTGTTCTCCCTGTGAGAGAGTTTAGCCCTTCATCTAAGGGGCATTCTAAGAACAGTTTGTATTTGTCATTGTATTGTTTGCAGTAAAATGGAACCAAAGAGTAGATATCTTTATTTCATTCAATTATGTGTTGTTTCAAAGCACATAGACTATAATGTTGGTAAAACTATTTTTCTGTATATTTAAAAGTTCTCTTTATCTAACCAGATTTTTCTTAAGCTCCTCAAAGAGTTAATTTTATACTAGAATGTCATATGTTCCATATTAGCCTCTTAAACACCCTAGAAAATTCCATTATTTCGCAAAAGGATATGTTCTGCAAGTGTTTCCCTGGGCCTGTAAATAAGGCCAGAGAAATGAAATGATATGTGAGTTCTTCATAATGTATTCATCGAGACTAAGATGTGCGTCATTTTTATGAGGCTGCTGCACATCTTTCTCAGCTAATTCCTAATGAACTTCCCCATTTCTAATGTTAACTTTGCTTTTTCGTGATTATGGTTTATGACGCCAAAGTACATATGTTAATATATATGGAAAAGTATAAGACTGGGATTTTGATCTGCAATTCAGTCTTTCAAAAGTCTTTTCTTTTTCTGATCAAGTCACATTTAGTTTTTAACTTTACTAAAAGCAGTCAGCTTCTCACACCTACTCTCCCACCCATCCCACTTGTCAAATGAAATCATCACACATTGATTTGATGACACTTTTTTTTTTTCCTGCTGAACTGTTTACTTCATTGTCTTCTAAGTCGATGGAGAAGCAGAGTATGGTTTTTACATGTTTTGAAGGCTTTGCTGGTTCATTTTCTTTGCTGACTGGTGGCTTTATCACCTAAATTGTGACAATTTATTCTTTCCAAGAAGGTGATATCCAATAATGATGAAAAATGTTAAGGTTTGAAGATGTCTCCAGGCAATTTGAAGTAAGCTCTATAGTAACATAAATACTCATATTAGTTTAAAAAGTTTAAATATTCTTCTTTAATTGATTACAAATATTCTAATTTGCTGAAAAAAATCCAAGTCAGTTTCCTACTTTCACTTTCTTTATCTTGGTCTAAAAAGCTATGTTTTGAGGAACATTTATTTCCATCTCTTTATCTGCTGAATTTGTGCTCAAAATACACAGAAATATATTTTGTTGTGTAATTACACTGCATTTTATTTATGGCATATTACTTTTGCCCAAAGTATAACTTTAAAGCAGGCATTTCAGTTAAAGAAATTTCATTAAAATTAGAAAAAAATTAGTGTCCTAAGTTAAATGAGTCATTATTTGATATTATTGAACAAAAAGAGACCCTAAGCAAACTGAAAAATTAAAGGATTTCAGTTCCCGACAATTTTAATACTTTCTTATATATTGTCCAAACTATTCAATAATAGTGGTTGACGTGTAACCATATATAAATCAGTTTGAGTCATGATGTACATTTAAAGTTGCTCTGTTCGGAAAGGTGTTGGGTATTTATAGAAAAGAAAGTATGTTACAAGTTTCTAAATTAACTGAGTCAAAAAAATATTCAGTAGGCACTATTTCAAACTAACATGAACGAAATGCATTTCTTAATTTTCTGAGATTTCAAAATGTTGACTCACAACTTGTAACTTTGAAAGCTGTGTTCTTCATTCCTCATAACCAATAGTATATTTTAATAATCTAATATCTTATTCTATAGAAATAAATTTGATATGGTATAAGATTATTTAATGTAAGTGAATATCTCATGAAATATGAAAAATATAGCGTTAAATTGAAAATATGCTGCCTTAAAATTTGGTCATTTCACATGTTCTATAGCTGTTTTCATTTGTTCAGGTGTATTTATGGAGCACTTTCTGTCAACAGCCAGCAACACACAGGCTCCTAACCCATCTCCTGCTATCAAATCTGATATAGAGTTGGGCTTCTCAGCTCTGACATCCTTCTAAATTACTTTTTTCATTCTCAGTCATGAAATCACCAGTTGGGTTCAGCAGTGGTATATGTCTCTCAGAGTTGGGATAAAATTATTCTCCTCTTTTTTTTTTCCCTTGAAGAAGAGAAAAATATTTTTAGCAATTTTGTTGTATATTGATATGTTCTGTGCCTATTGTGTATCACAGACCACTATGATTTTTTCTGTTTCTGAGATAGAGTGTCACTTTTTCACCCTCTGTAGAGTAGGGATAGACTAACCTAACTTCAAATCCCAGTTTACCACTCACTAATTGCATGGCCTTAGACAAGTTGTTGTTTCCAGCTGTTGTTTCCATGGCCTTAGACGAGCTGTTGTTTCCATGGCCTTAGACAAACTGTTGTTTCCATGACCTTAGACAAGCTGTTGTTTCCAGCTGTTGTTTCCATGGCCTTAGACAAGCTGTTGTTTCCAGGACACTCTTGGATACCAAGATACGAGGATGCTCCAGTTCTTCCTATAAAATGGGGTAGTGCAGTTGACCCTCTGTATCTGCGGGTTTCACATCCGCAGATAGAGAAGGCCTCCTGTGATAGAAGTGCTTATTTCATATAACTGTCATGAAGAGTAAGTGAGTCAGTGATACAGCAGCATCCAGAATAATGTGTAGCAGTATTAAGCTTTCTATAACTGCTATTTTTGTAGTAGCGGAAGGCATAGAACAATGCCAACTTTACAGAGCTGTTGTAAGGAATAATAAGGTCAATGTATTAGAAACCCTTAGAGTAATGCTTCTACATAATAAGCCCTGTGTAAGTATTAACTGTTATTAATATTTTCCAGCTTACAATGTTCATATTTTTTCCCCCACAGAAATGGGATAATGTTGATTGGAAAGGGTTTAAATGCCATTTCTTTTTGTATGACAGGTTTTGCTGTAGTAGGGAGGGTGTTGATTCAGTGGTCTGCTCTGACTGCACAATGGAATTCCTTGGGGGACTTTGAAAAAAATTCTGATGCTGGACTCCACCTTAGGCCCATTATGTCAAAATCTCTTACTTACAAGTGAGTCCTGCAGGCAGCACGGGCATTGTGTAAAATTTCCCAGGTTACTCTCATGTGGCTCAAGGATTTAGACCACTGGGTAAATTATGTTCTTAATTTTCCTTATTCAAATATCTAGTCAATTTTTTTAAAACTGAGAAACACAGGAAAGTAAACAGCACTCCTGCATTTCTGTCTTTGGTTTGTTACTCATCTGTTCCAAAGAGCCACATGTTGGACTTTGAGACAATAGATATGAAGCCATCACGCACTATTGTGTTTCCTCATGTTCTGAATTTCTTTCTTTTTATTTACTACACAATCTCATGGGGGTACTAATGTTTTGATTGCATGGGTTACTTTTGTAATGCTTTAGTCAGGGCTACAAGTGTGCCCATCACCTAGATAGTGTTCACTGTGCTTGTTAGGTAAGTTTTGGACCATCTCTTCTGCTCCTCCCCCCATCCTTGATTTCCACTGGGTTTCTCCTCCCTCTGTGCTCATGTGTGCTCATCTGTTAGTTCTAATTTGGTATATTAAGTACATGTACAAGTACGTGCTTGCATATTCATTCTTGGGGTACTTAACTTAGATTAATGGTCTCCAGTTCTGTTCAAATTGTTGCAAAAGGCATTAATTTATCCCTTTTGTATGGTTGAGTAGTATTCCGTGGTATACACATACCACATGTTGATCCACTCATGAATTGATGGGAACTTGGGTTGATTACCCATCTTTGCAAACATGAATTATGCTACAGTAGACCTTCAGGTGCAGGTGTCTTTTTGATAAAATGATATTTTTCCTTTGGGCGAATGCCCAATAGTGGGATTGTTGGTTTGAATGGTAGGTCTACTTACAGTTCTTTGAGGAATCTCCATACTCTTTTCCACAGAGGTTGTGCTAGTTTACAGCCCACCAACAGTGTGTAAGTGTTTCTTTCTCTGTGCTTCTTTGTCAGCATCAATTGTTTTTGGATTTTTTAATAAAAGCCATTCTAACTGGAGTGAAGTAATACCTCGTTGTGGCTTTAGTTTGCATTTTCCTCATGTTTAGTGACATTGAGCATTTTTTTCATTTGTTTATTGGCCATTTGGATGTATTCTTTTGAAAAGTTTCTGTTCCTCTCTTTTGCACACATATTAATGGGGACGTTTGTTTTCTTTCTTGCTGATTGTTTGAGTTCTTTGTAGATTCTGGTTATTAGTCCTTTACTGAATGTATAGCTCATGAATATTTTTCTCCTTTTCTGTAAGTTGTTCAATTTATTGATTATATCCTTAGTTGTGCTGAAACTTTTTAATTCAATCAAGTCCTATTTATTTATTTTTATTCATGCTGTGATTGTGATTGGAGTTTTTAAAACTAATTTTGTTTTTGCTTAGCCTAATGTTAAAAGTTTTTTACCACTTTTCTTCTAGAATTATTAGGATTTCTTTCCTTAATTTTCAGTCTTTTATCCATCCTGAATTAAGTTTGAGAGTGTTGAGAGTTATGGATATTGTTACATTGTTCTGCATGTGGCTAGTCAATTTTCCCAGCACCATTTATTGAATAAGCATTCTTTTCTTTAGTGTATATCCTTAGTATATCCTTGTCTTCTTTGTGAAAGTTTAGTAGGGTGTATGTGGATGGTTTGGTGTCTGGGTTCTGTATTCTGTTGCCATGTTCATATCTCTATTTTTGTTTCAGTACCATGCTGTTTTGTTTACTATAGCATTGTGTTATAGTTTGAAGTCTGAGAATATGATGCCTCCAAATGTGTTTGTTTTCCTTAAGATTGCTTTGGTCATTTGGGCTTTGTGTGGTTCCAAATGAAACATAGCATTATTTTTTTCTAGATCTGTGAAGTATGATGTTGGTATTTTGATGGGGATTGCTTTGACTTGGAAAATCACTTTGGGTTGTATGAACATTTTAGCAATGTTGGTTATACTAATTCATGAGCATGTTTTCCCCATTTGTTTGTGTCATTTGTGAATTCTCTCCTCAGAGTTCTATAGTTCTCTTTGTAGAGATCTTTCATCTCTTTGGTTAAGTATGTATTCCCAGGTATTTTATTTTTAGCTTGGCTGTTATTGATGCATAGGAATGCCACTGATTATTATACATGGATTTTGTAAACTGAAACTTTGTTGAACTTATTTATGTATTCCAGGAGTTCCTTGGTGGAGTCTTTGGGGTTTTCTTTTTTTCTTTTTTTTTTTTTATTGTTGGGGTTTCACTAAGGGTACAAAGAACCAGGTTACATTGATTGCATTTATTAGGTTAAGTCCCTTTTATAATTGTGTTCCACCCCCAAAAGGTATGTCACACACCATGACCCCCCACACACCCCTGCCACCTTCCATATATCTGCTCTCCCATTCCCCTACCACCCACCATGTACTAGGTCATTAATTGTCCTCATATCAGAATTGCGTACATAGGATTCTTGCTTCTTCATTCTTGTGATGCTTTTCTAAGAATCATGTATAAAGAATAATGTGTTCCCCTTCCATCCAGGTTAATACAAAAGATGTGAAGTCTACATCTTTTTGATGGCTGAATAGTATTCCATGGTATACATATACCACAGCTTGTTAATTCATTCCTGGTTTGGTGGGCATTTGGGCTGTAACCACGTTTTGGCGATTGTAAATTGAGCTGTGATAAACAGTCTAGTCCAAGTGTCCTTATGGTAAAAGGATTTTTTTTTTCCTTCTGGGTATATGCCCAGTAATGGGATTGTAGGATCAAATGGGAAGTCTAGCTTGAGTTCTTTGAGGGTTCTCCATACTTCCTTACAAAAAGGTTGTATTAGTTTGCAGTCCCACCATCAGTGTAAAAGTATTCCCTTCTCTCCACATCCACAGTTTTGAGATTTTTTGATGTGGGCTGTTCTCACTAGGGTTGGATGATATCTCAGGGTGGTTTTGATTTGCATTTCTCTAATTATTAGGGACGATGAACATTTTTTTATGTTTGTTAGCCATTCATCTGTCTTCTTTAGAGAAGGTTCTATTCATCTCTCTTGCCAGGTGATGTAAGGCTCTTTTTATGTTGATTAACTTAAGTTCTCTGCATATCCTAGTTATCAAGCTTTCGTCTGGTTCTCTGCATATCCTAGTTATCAAGCTTTCATCTGATTCAAAATATGCAAATATCCTTTCCCATTGTGTAGGTTATCTATTTGCTATGGTTGTTGTCTCCTTAGCTGTACAGAAGCTTTTCAGTTTAGTTAAGTCCCATTTGTTTATTTTTGTCTTTGTTGCAATTGCCACAGAAATCTTCTTCATAAACTCTTTCTCCAGGCCAATATTTTCAAGTGTTTTTCCCATGCTTTCTTTGAGGATTTTTACTGTTTTATGCCTGAAATTTGAGGTCTTTTATCCATCTTGAATCAATTTTTGTGAGTGGAGAAACGTGAGGGTCCAGTTTCAGTCTTTCACATGTTTATGTCCTGTTCTCCCAGCACCATTTATGGAATAGGGATACTTTCCCCCAGTGTATGTTCTTGTTTGGTTTATCAAAGATTAGGTGGTTGTATGATCTTAGTTTCATCTCCTAGTTTTCTATTTAGTTCAAGATGTGTATGTCTCTATTTTTGTCCCAGTACCACACTGTTTTGATCACTATGGCCTTGTAGTCCAGCCTAAAGTCTAGTAGGGTGATGCCCCTGGCTTTGGGATTTTCTAGATTATAAGATCATATTGTCAACAAAAAGAGATAATTTGACCTCCTCTGTCCTGATTTGGATGCTATTTATGTCATTCTCTTGCCTGATTGTTCTAGCTATGATGTCTAGCACTATGATGAATAGAAGTGATAGTGGGCATCCTTGTCTTGTTGCAGTTCTTAGAGGAAATGCTTTCAACTTTTCTTCATTCCGTATGATCTTGGCTGTGGGTTTGCCATACATAGCTTTTATAATTCAAGATATGTCTTTCTATGCCTCACTAGTTGGTGATGGGTTTATCCTGAAAGGGTGCTGTATTTTGTCAAATGCTTTTTCTGCTTCTATGAGATGATCATGTGTTCTTTGTTTTTGCTTCTCTTTATGTGGTGAATCATGTTTATTAATTTATGTATGTTAAACCATCCTTGCATCCTTGTAATGAAGTCCACTTCATCATGGTGGATTAGTTTTTTTGATGTGCTGTTGCATTCAGTTTCCTAGTATTTTATTGAGGATTTTTGTATCTATATTCATAAGGGATATTGGTCTGTAGTTTTCTTTTTTGTTGTTGTCTTTGTGTCCTTTCCTGACTTTGGCATCAAAGTGACACTAGCTTTATAGAAGGAGTAGGAAGGATTCCTTCTTCTTGATGTTATGGAATAATTTATGCAATAGGGGGGTCAGCTCTTCTTTGTAGATCTGGTAAAATTTGGTTGTGAATCAATGTGATCTGGGTTTTTTTTTGTTGGAAGTTAATATTATTATTTTTATTACTGCATCAATCTTGTTACTGGTCTGCTCTGGAGATCTATTTATTCCTGATTGAGTCCTGAGAGGTTGTGTGTTTCTAGGAATTTGTTCTTTTTCTTTATGTTTTTGGTTTATGTGAGTGGGTCTTTTCCTAGCATTCACAGATGGTATTTTGTGTTTCTGTGGTATCACTTGTAATATCTCCTTTTTCATTTCTGATTGATCTCATTTGGGTCCTTTCTCTTCTATTCCTGGTTAATATAGTAAATTATCAATCAATTTTGTTTATCTTTTCAAAGAACTGCCTTTTTGCTTCACTGATCCTTTGTATCTTTTTTTATGTTGTTGTTGTTGTTTTCTACTTCATTTAGTTCTGCTCTGATCTTAGTTAGAGTAGAACCTCTGTAGTTGACCACTTTCCTTAAGGTGACCTAATTTATATAGATTGGACATGCATCACATGAATGTATCAGTACAGTAGCCCTAGTTCCTTATGTTGATCACTTGCGTCTGTCGACCAGTTTGTTACAAGCCCATGGATGGTTAACTTACAGAGGTTCTATTATGTTTCTTTTCTTCTGTTGGCTTTGGGTTTGGTTTGATTTTCCTTTTCTAGATCCTTCATACCTGTCTTAGATTATTATTTTGTGATATTTCTAATGTATGCATATAAGACTATGAATTTACCCCTTAGGACTGCTTTTGATGATTCCCATAGATTTCAATAGCTTCTATCCTCTTTGTTGCTCAGTTCGAGAAATATTTTTATTTCCACTTTGATTTCATTATTGACCAATAATCATTTATTATCAGGTGGTTTAATATACATGATTTTGTGTAGAATTGAATGTTTCTCTTCAAGTTGATTACTATTTTTATTCCACTGAAGCCTGAGAAGGTACATTTTATGATTTCTATTTTTTGAATTTTTGGGGACATATTTTTGGCTTAAGATATCATCAGTCTTGGAGAGTGTTCCATGTGCTGATGAGAAGAATGTATATTCAGTAATTTTGGGGTAAAATGTTCTGTAGATGCCTGTTATATTACTTTATTCTAGAGTACCATTTAAGTCCAGTGTTTATTTATTTATTTGCTGCTTTGATCATTGTTGTGTTCTGTTAGTGTAGTGTGGAACTCCTTGGAAATTACAATGCTGACTTTCACCTCTTTGCTCAGATCTAGTAGAATTTATTTTATGAATCTGAGTGCTCCCTATATTAGGTCCATAACTATTTATCATTTTTATGTCTTTTTGAATTGTTTGCATACCATTATAAAGTGGCCATCTTTGTTTTTCTTTACTATTATTCATTTAGAGTCAATTTTATCTCATGTGCGAATGGCTATACTTTCTTTTGGTTTCTGTTGGTATGGAATATTTCTTTCAATCCCTTCACCTTGAGTCTAGACAAAGCCTTGAGGGTTACATGTTTTTCCTGGAGACAGCAGATACTTGGCTTTTATTTATTTATTTATTTTTTTAATTAAGTTAGCTTCCTATAGTGTTGATTGATTGAATTTATATGTGGGATATGGTTCTGTTCATTTTATTGTTTTACTTCTTTTGCTGTTGTTTTATATGAGCTCTGACCGTAAGCTTTTAGATGGTTTTATACTGATGGATATCTATTGTCTTGATCCATGTATAATGTAGCTTTGAATATTTCCTCCAGGACAAGTCTGTCTTGAAAGATTTCTTCAGTATTTGCTAATGTGGAAAAGTCTTTGTTTCTCCTTCACATATAAAACTTTGTTTTGTAGATTACAAAATTCTAGGCTGGCAGTTGTTCTCTTTAAGAAGACTGAAGATGGTGCCCTAATCCCTTCTGGTTTACAATGCCTTCATTAAGAAGTCTAAGTTAACCTGATGGGTTTTCTTTTGTAAGTTACTTGATATTTTTGCCTCACAGCTTGTAGGAGTTACTCTTTCATCTTGACTTTGGCCAGTTTGATGAAAGATAACGTGTCTTGGTCATTGCTTCTTTGCAGCAAATCTCCCAGGTATTTGTTGAGCTTCTTTTATTTGTATGTCTAAATTTTTAGCAAGATCAAGAATGTTTTCTCCAGTTCCTCAAATAGGTTTTCCAGCCATTGTACATTTTTTTCTTTACCCTCAAGCATGACTATGATTCTTCTATTTGGCCATTTTATATAATCCCATATATTTTTTTTTATTGTTGGGGATTCATTGAGGGTACAATAAGCCAGGTTACACTGATTACAATTGTTAGGTAAAGTCCGCCCCATAAAGTGTGACACACACCAAGGCCCCACCCCCCTCCCTCCTTCCCTCTTTCTGTTCCCCCCCATAACCATAATTGTCATTAATTGTCCTCATATCAAAATTGAGTACATAGGATTCATGCTTCTCCATTCTTGTGATGCTTTACTAAGAATAATGTCTTCCATGTGCATCCAGGTTAATATGAAGGATGTAAAGTCTCCATTTTTTTTAATGGCTGAATAGTATTCCATGGTATACATATATCACAGCTTGTTAATCCATTTCTGGGTTGGGGGGCATTTAGGCTGTTTCCACATTTTGGCGATTGTAAATTGAGCTGCAATAAACAGTCTAGTACAAGTGTCCTTATGATAAAAGGATTTCTTTCCTTCTGGGTAGATGCCCAGTAATGGGATTGCAGGATCAAATGGGAGGTCTAGCTTGAGTGCTTTGAGGTTTCTCCATACTTCCTTCCAGAAAGGTTGTACTAGTTTGCAGTCCCACCAGCAGTGTAAAAGTGTTCCCTTCTCTCCACATCCACGCCAGCATCTGCAGTTTTGAGATTTTGTGACGTGGGCCATTCTCACTGGGGTTAGATGATATCTCAGGGTTGTTTTGATTTGCATTTCTCTAATATATAGAGATGATGAACATTTCTTCATGTGTTTGTTAGCCATTCGTCTGTCGTCTTTAGAGAAAGTTCTATTCATGTCTCTTGCCCATTGATATAAGGGATTGTTGGCTTTTTTCATGTGGATTAATTTGAGTTCTCTGTAGATCCTAGTTATCAAGCTTTTGTCTGATTGAAAATATGCAAATATCCTTTCCCATTGTGTAGGTTGTCTCTTTGCTTTGGTTATTGTCTCCTTAGCTGTACAGAAGCTTTTCAGTTTAATGAAGTCCCATTTGTTTATTTTTGTTGTTGTTGCAATTGCCATGGCAGTCTTCTTCATGAAGTCTTTCCCCAGGCCAATATCTTCCAGTGTTTTTCCTATGCTTTCTTGGAGGATTTTTATTGTTTCATGCCTTGAATTTAAGTCCTTTATCCATCTTGAATCAATTTTTGTGAGTGGGGGAAAGGTGTGGGTCCAGTTTCAGTCTTTTACATGTAGACATCCAGTTCTCCCAACACCATTTATTGAATAGGGAGTCTTTCCCCCAAGGTATGCTCTTGTTTGGTTTATCAAAGATTAGGTGGTTGTAAAATGTTAGTTTCATTTCTTGGTTTTCAATTCGATTCCAAGTGTCTATGTCTCTGTTTTTGTGCCAGTACCATGCTGTCTTGAGCACTATGACTTTGTAGTACAGACTAAAATCTGGTATGCTGATGCCCCCAGCTTTATTTTTGTTACAGAGAACTGCCTTAGCTATACGGGGTTTTTTCTGGTTCCATACAAAATGCAGAATCATTTTTTCCAAATCTTGAAAGTACAATGTTGGTATTTTGATAGGAATGGCATTGAATAGGTAGATTGCTTTGGGAAGTATAGACATTTTAACAATGTTGATTCTTCCCATCCATGAGCATGGTATGTTCTTCCATTTGTTAATATCCTCTGCTATTTCCTTTCTGAGGATTTCATAGTTTTCTTTATAGAGGTCCTTCACCTCCTTCGTTAGGTATATTCCTAGGTATTTCATTTTCTTTGAAACTATGGTGAAGGGAGTTGTGTCCTTAATTAGCTTCTCATCTTGACTGTTATTGGTGTACACAAAGGCTACTGACTTGTGGACATTGATTTTATATCCTGAAACATTACTGTATTTTTTGATGACTTCTAGGAGTCTTGTGGTTGAGTCTTTGGGGTTCTCTAAGTATAAGATCATGTCGTCAGCCAAGAGGGAGAGTTTGACCTCCTCTGCTCCCATTTGGATTCCCTTTATTTCCTTGTCTTGCCTAATTGTATTGGCTAGAACTTCCAGCACTATGTTGAATAGTAAAGGTGACAGAGGACAACCTTGTCTGGTTCCAGTTCTAAGAGGAAAAGCTTTCAGTTTTACTCCATTCAGTAAAATATTGGCTGTGGGTTTGTCATAGATAGCTTCAGTCAGTTTTAGAAATGTGCCACCTATGCCTATACTCTTCAGTGTTCTAATTAGAAAAGGATGCTGGATTTTATCAAATGCTTTTTCTGCATCTATTGAGAGCATCATGTGATCTTTATTTTTGCCTCTGTTAATATGGTGGATAACGTTTATAGACTTGCATATGTTAAACCAGCCTTGCATCCCTGGGATGAAACCTACTTGATCGTGATGAATGACTTTTTTGATGATAAGCTGTAATCTATTGGCTAGGATTTTAATGAGAATTTTTGCATCTATATTCATGAGTGACATTGGTCTGAAATTCTCCTTTTTGTTTGGGTCTTTTCCTGGTTTTGGTATCAGGGTGATGTTTGCTTCATAGAATGTGTTGGGGAAGATTCCTTCTTCCTCAATTTTTTGGAATAATTTCTGCAGTACAAGAATGAGCTCTTCCTTGAAGGTTTGATACAATTCTGGAGTGAAGCCATCTGGACCAGGGCATTTTTTGGTTGGAAGATTTTTTATTGTTTCTTTGATCTCAGTGCTTGAAATTGGTCTGTTCAGGAGTTCTATTTCTTCCTGGCTGAGTCTAGGGAGAGGGTGTGATTCCAAATATTGATCCATTTCTTTCACATTGTCAAATTTCTGGGCATAGAGTTTCTGGTAGTATTCAGAGATGTTCTCTTGTATCTCTGTGGGATCAGTTGTTATTTCCCCTTTATCATTTCTGATTGAAGTTACTAGAGATTTTACTTTTCTATCCCTTGTTAGTCTGGCCAATGGTTTATCTATTTTATTTATTTTTTCAAAAAACCAACTCCTTGTTACATTAATTTTCTGAATGATTCTTTTGTTTTCAATTTCATTGATCTCTGATTTGATTTTGGATATTTCTTTTCTTCTACTGAGTTTAGGCTTAGATTGTTCTTCTTTTTCCAATTCCATAAGATCTCTTGTGAGATTGTTGATGTGCTCTCTTTCTGTTTTTCGAATGTAGGCATCTAAAGCGATGAAGTTTCCTCTCAAAATTGCTTTTGGAGTATCCCAGAGGTTTTGGTAGCTTGTGTCTTCATTGTTGTTATGCTCAAGGAAGTTAATGATTTCCTGTTTCATTTCTTCCTGCACCCATCTGTTATTCAACAGAAGATTGTATGATTTCCATGCCTTTGGGTGGGGTCGAGCCTTTTTGTTAGAGTTGAGTTCCACCTTTAGTGCCTTATGGTCTGAGAAGATACAAGGTAAAATTTCAATTCTTTTGATTCTGTTGATATTTGTTTTGTGTCCCAGGATATGATTAATTTTGGAGAATGTTCCATGGGGTGATGAGAAGAATGTATATTCTTTATCTTTGGGATGGAGTGTTCTATATGTGTCTATCAAGCACAGATGTTCTAGGGTCTCATTTAAATCTCTTATATCCTTGTTTAATTTCTGTTTAGAGGATCTGTCCAGCTCTGTAAGAGGAGTGTTAAGGTCCCCTGTTATTATGGTATTATCAGATATCATATTGCTCAGACTGACTAAGGTCTGTTTCAAGAATCTGGGAGCATTTAAATTGGGTGCATAGATATTTAGAATTGAAATGTCTTCTTGCTGTATTTTTCCCTTGAGCAATATAAAGTGACCATCTTTGTCTTTTTTGACTTTAGTTGCTTTAAATCCACATGTATCTGAAAATAAGATTGCAACTCCTCTTTTCTTCTGAATTCCATTTGCCTGAAAAATTGTCTTCCAACCCTTGACTCGGAGCTTTAATTTGTCTTTCTTGCAGACAGCAAATGGATGGCTTGTGTTTTTTAATCCAGTCAACCAATCTATGTCTCTTCAGTGGGGAATTCAAGCCATTAACATTTATTGAGATAATTGATAAGTGTGGTAGTATTCTATTCGTCTTATTTGGTGAGAGTCCATTGCTTAGTTTTATCTTTTGCATCAGTGTGGAGGTTAGGTTCTGTCCTTTAATTTCTGAGTTCTTACTTTGCTGCTGATCCATTGTGGTGGTCAGTGTGCAGAACAGGTTGAAGTATTTCCTGTAGATCTGGTCTTGTTGTGGCGAATTTCCTCAATGTTTGTATATCCGTAAATGATTTGATTTCTCCGTCAATTTTGAAGCTTAGCTTAGCAGGGTACAGAATTCTGGGCTGGAAATTGTTCTGTTTAAGTAGATTAAAGGTAGATGACCTTTGTCTTCTTGCCTCAAAAGTTTCATTAGAGAAGTCTGCGGTCACTCTGATAGATTTGCCCCTGTAGGTCAACTGGCGCTTACTCCTGGCAGCTTGCAGAATCTTTTCTTTTGTCTTGACTTTGGACAGGTTCATCACAATGTGTCTTGGAGAAGCTCGGTTAAGAGTTGAGGTGACCTGGGGTCCGATAGCCCTCTGAAAGCAGTGTGTCAGAATCTTTGGTGACATTTGGGAAATTTTCTTTTATAATATTCTCTAGTATGGCTTCCATTCCTCTGGGGCATTCTTCTTCCCCGTCTGGAATTCCTATAACTCGTATGTTTGAATGCTTCATAAAGTCCCATAATTCTGACAGTGAACGTTCTGCTTTCTCTCTCTTCTTTTCTGCCTCTTTTATTATCTGTGTTATCTCAAAAACTTTGTCTTCTACCTCTGAAATTCTTTCTTCTGCATGGTCTAACCTGTTGCTGATACTTTCCATTGCATCTTTAAGTTCCCTGATTGACTGTTTCATTTCCTTCAGCTCTGCTATATCCTTTTTATATTCTTCATATCGTTCATCTCTTATTTGATTCTGTTTTTGAATTTCCTTTTGGTTAATTTCCACTTTATTAGCAGTTTCCTTCATTGTTTCCATCATTTCTTTCATTGTTTTCAACATGTGTATTCTAAATTCCCTTTCTGTCATTCCTAACATTTCTTTATAGGTGGAATCCTCTGCAGTAGCTACCTCATAGTCCCTTGGTGGGGTTGTTCTGGACTGGTTCTTCATGTTGCCTGGAGTTTTCTGCTGATTCTTCCTCATGAGTGATTTCTTTTATCTGTTTCTTTGCCCTAATTTTCCTTTCACTTTCTCTTGCTCTTTAAGTTCTCATGCCTGTGGACTAAGGGTTACGGGACCCGAAGGGTGAGAAGGTTGAAGAGCAAAAAAGGGATGAAAGAAAGGAGGACCTAGTGATGAGAAAAAAAAACGAAAAATAGAGAAAGGAGAGGAGGTGGGTAAAAGGAATATTGACAAAAAGAAGAGAGGCACAGAAAGAGGGAGACAGAGCAATATAGGTGTACAGTAGGGTACTTTGATACAACCTTAAAAAAAAAAAACCACCTTCTGGGTGTGCCCAATTGGGTGGTTCCCTTGAGGTCAGCAGCTCTTTGCTAACCTGATCAGACACAGTACCGCACCTCCACCAAATAGAGAGGAAAGACAAAAATGCTATAAATCAAACCAAAACAAGCAAACAGAAAACTTTACGGGATAAAATTGGCTGGGAAAACCAAATAATAGCGGTAGAAACACTAACAAAAATGAAGTTCTAATTATTGAAATAGGCAGCAATGGGAAATTATAATTAAACTAGAAAAATTGAGAAAGAAAAAGGATCTGTATGGAAAAGGTTGAACTTAAAAAACAAAACAACAATCAACAACATCAATATAAACAAAAAAAACAACCAAACCAAAACAAAAAAAAAAAAACACAACCAAAAACAAAGCAGTATGTATATGTTATTGAATATTGTCTGGGCAACACGTGGTCTTCTGGGGTATGAGATGTTAATCACAGTTCTGATAGGACTGGAGGCTGCTAGTTTCTCAAACTCCAGCAGGTAGACACCCTAAATCTCTCTTCCACCCACTTAAAAGGCACTTTGAACTTGTTCACTTGCTGAGCAGAAGCTTTCCCAGGGATGTGCTTGTCACTGGAATCACTGCTGAAGTGGCTATCCACTTACCCTGTGTGCCTAAACTGGTCTCCCTCTGCCCCCGAGGGTTAGGGCTGCAAGGTGGCTCAGACCCCACCCTTAGGCTACTTGGTAGCTGAGTTACCAGCTCCCACCCAATTCCAGCTCTGCAACCCTGAGGGCGGAGGTTGCTGGGGCAGATCGCTCACAATGGCTGCCTGTGACCCAGAGCCAAACACTATTAGCTCCATCTGGCTCAGCGGCTCAGACTGGGGCCCTAGACAAAGGCCAAAGTTCTTCGCACTCCCGCTCAGGCTCTCCCCAAGGCAATTCAGCTGGGTGCCAAGTCCAAAGACACCAAAACAGTTCACAGGTAAGGCCTTTCTGGTTTGCAGTCTCGCTGGTACTGACCTTACAGTTGCAGGCGGGTTTAGACGGATTGAACACATGCGACCACTTGCCAGTTTTCCACTGTTTTAGTCCTCCTCTTGGGGTCCAGAAGTCTCTCGCTGACTCCCTGTATCCTCTCAGGGGTGATGATAGGCAGATCCCACCAGCCAGAAATGCCTGGAGTCCTATCTCCCCAGACTCACGGTGCCCAGATGCAAGGAAGCTGTTACTCGGCTGCCATCTTGCTCCGCCTCCCATAATTCCATATTTTTAATAAGCTTTGTTCATTCCTCTTGTTCTTGTTTGTTTTTAACTGACAAAGTTAATTCAAAATAATTATCTTCAAGCTCTGAGATTGTTTTTTCTGCCTGGTCTAGTCTATTCTTAAAACTGTGATTTATATTCCTTAAATGAATTTTTAATTTCCAGAAGTTCTATTTTTTTTTTAACATGTCAATCTCTTTACTAAATTTTTCATTCACTTCCTGAATTATTTTTCTGGTTTCTTTAAATTGGTTTTCCATTTTCTCTAGGATTTCACTGAGCTTTCTTACAATCCATATTTGGAATTCTTTATTTGTCATGTCAATATTTTCATTTTGGTTGGGATCCATCACTAAAGAGCTTAGAGCTTGTGTTTTTCTTTTTGGGCATCTTTTTGGCCTGATTTTTCATACTTCCAGAATTTTTCCCCTGATTATTATCTAGGGCAACTGTTGCTTTTTATTTTGGGTGTTTCTTCTGTTTAGATTGTAATTTTTCCTTTTCACTCTTAAGGGGTGTGTCTGTAGCATATACTGGGTAAGATTCTTAGTGGCTTTGCCTGTGTATGCTTTGATGTCAGTCTAGGTTCTAGATTGATGCCTTGGTTATAGATACCCTCAGCGTGGTGGTCTTTTCTGTTGCTACTTGTTTACAGTCTGTAGCACTGGTGAGCTATTTGTATGGGTAGAGGCCCTGTCTCTCATTGATAAGGGAGAATGGAGATCTTTGAAATCTTTTCTTTTTACACAGCCCTGTGGTCTTCTTAACAGTGTGAATATATTGGTGTGCTGAACTTAATCTCTGAGACAGTAGGTGGTGGTGCTTGGGTGTAAGATTAAAACACATCTTATATGATTGAGTGAGTAAATGTTGGAAAGTACTGTGCAGATTAACGTCCCTGCCAATAAATGGTGATTTCCAGAGGGAACAAGATGGTTTTGGGACTTTGGACTGGCTCTAGGTCCTCAGGAGAATGCTCCAGGTTGTGGACACAGTCCTGTAACTTCCAGTTGGTTGAATTTTTTGTTCTCCACCATAGTAGAGGCAGGTGGGAGAGTGAGGCTGGGTAGGGCTTGTTTGGATTAGCCTGCCTTCAGGCTCCATAAAAGCTGGTAAGTTACCTCTTTTAGCAAGGTTAAAAGGTCTGCTCCCTGGTATCTAAGGAAAGTCACCAGGGTACAGGTAAATTGGCCTCACCCAGCCAGACAGTCTGCTTATGAGGAAGAGGCCTTCTGAGATTCATAGTTGGGCTTTGTTTTTCTTCCCCCTCCCCTGATCCCTATTCTCTCTTTGCCATCTGCCAATAGGCAGAAGCTCAAACTAGCTGAGCTGCCTATGATGCCACTGCAGGCTGGGAACTTCCCTGTCTAGGATCCCTGCCTGGGCTTAGAATGTGGCCTTCGTGTGAGGTAGAGGAGTGCTCCATGAGTGTGCTTCTGCTGGGACCCATGCTACATCTTCTTTTCAGTTCTACCTACGTGGGCTCCCTTGGCTCCTAAGATTGGTTCACAGATCTCCCCTTTGTACCCCCAAACAACATGACTGAGATCTTGTGGTATAGGATCTGGACTGTGGACCTGTCTCCTGGTCCCCAAAGATCAATCTCTGACTGTTCCAGGGAGAAGCATGCTGATCTTGAGTTGCCTATGGGGTGTTAAAGAAGGTTTGATATCTTTCTTCTTTGGGGTGTGCCCTAATCTGATGGTGCAGCTAGGCAAGCAGCACCAGCACCAGGCTGGTAAGCAGGAGCTCACAGAGTACCCCCTGGTCCTCTACAGGTCTTTAAAAGGAAAGGTTTGAGACCCTGTCTCTATGGATGCCATGGTATGGTGGCTGTACCAACACAGTAGAAGTTCTCCTTCCGAGAGTCCTCACTCAATCATCTCTTGACAGCTGTGGGCAAGGGAGGGGAAGTAATAGAAAAGAATAAGAATGGAAGAAAGCTAGTACTGTGTCTCTGTACTTCTTTCTAGAAGGCAGCCTGCCCTAAATATTCAGGCTCTGGGGACATACAGATCCTCTGGAAACCACTGGCTCCCTGTAGCTCCTGTAGTCTGGGCCACAGTTGGGAAATGTGTGGGAATAAGTGAGATGATAACTGAGGGGCTGAAGCCCTATGAGGAGGACATAGGTGTGTGGTGGGTGGAGAAGCAATGCCTTCGTCAGTCTCTGCTCAGTTCTGTGAGTGACCTTAAGTGTACTGGTTGACTGGTACCCTGTTTCCCCCAAAATAAGACAGTGTCTTATATTAATTTTTGCTCCCAAAGATGTGCTAGGTCTTATTTTCAGGAGATGTCTTATTTTACCATGAAGAAGAATACGGTACACATTTTTTGTTAAATGAAAATAAAGGAAATTTATTACCTGTATACGGTACGGTAGTAACTTGAGTATCTTCCAGCTTAAACAATGTTGTGGATCTTCTTAAAGACAGTTCACTTCGCTGAAGGAAATTATCCAGCCAGTATTGTGATGCTTTGAAGTCTTCGGGGGCTATGTCAAACTGTGGTGTCATTGCAAGGGCAAATTCTTGAATCTGAGCCCTATTCACAACCAAAGCCTTTGCTCTTCTGTCAACAACCCATTCACAGATCATGTCTTCCAGCTCGAAAAATAATGGTTGCCGACCTGATCCACACTTGTGCTTTTTAGCATTTCCTTTGTCCACTTGTTCAATGAGGTTACCATACTCTGCTCGCCATTTTTGGACCAATCGGATACTCAACATCTTCTCTTTACAGAAAGCAGTAAGATTTTGGCCCCAAGAGTCTTCCACGATTCCTTTCTTGTACTCCATGGAGTAGCTTTTTCTTTTTGCACTCATTTCTAGGGGTAAAAAAAAAAAGGAACTGGGGTATCAGGGTGGGGGAGGGGAATCACTTAAAATGACACGGGGGATCAGAGGGGGGAATCAAAATGGCACAGGAGAATCAGAGGGGGGAATTACCATTTTAGTAACCCCTTTTGATCCTCCTGTGTCATTTTGATTGCCCCTTCTGATCCACCTGTGTCATTTTAAGTGATTCCCCCTCCCCCCACCCCTGTGCCACTGAACACCTTCACTAGACATCCCCCCCACCCCTTTATCAGACATTTCCCCCCTGGGGCCTGCCTGGTGTCTGTCACTGGGCTGGCTGAGGCCTGGACCTGGGCTGGAGCAGGGTCTGCCACTGACTGAGAACCTTCAGTCATCATGAGGGTGGCCGCGAGCATCAGGCAGTGTCACCAGAGACAGACCAGCACTCACCACCTTTGCTGTGTCCCATCTGCTCTGATCCTCCTGTTTTCTACACGCATCTGCAAAAGTCTCCTCCTCTCTCCCGCCCCGCGCTCACCACTTGCTCTGACCTCTGCTCCAGCTCCACACAGCAGTGACGTCAGGACTCCCCTTAACATCACTGGTTGCTAGACGCCAGTCAGGGCGGCCCTAGCAACCAGTTTATGGTAAATTAATTTTCATTTTGAGACAGAGCCTTGGGGGGGGGCTTATTTTCGGGGGGATGCCTTATATTTCACCCAGAAGGAAACCTGTAAGTAGGTCTTATTTTTGGAGGATGTTTTATTTTCGGAGAAACATGGTACTTTTTCCTCTAGAAGCTCCCAGTTCACTGGTGGCAGCATTTTCTGGGCTTGGGAGCCTGCCTGAGTGCTAGAGATGAGAGACAAGGAGAAGCCAATCGCTCCCCTTTCCCTTTCTGTTCGACTCCAAGCCTCCTGGGGGTCGATCTGTTTGCCAGTGTCTTGCTCATTCTTGCTGGGCTCTGCTATTTCTTCCCATGGCGTATCTGGTGGTTTCTTACAATTTTCCTTGGGATTTCACCCAATATTTTTGTTTGTTTGTTTTTCTTTTTCTTCTAAAACTTTTCTTTCTGAGCCAGTCTGGCATCTGATTTCTCTGATTAGCCATCTTGTCTCACCCCTCCCTCATGTTCTGATTTTCATGGTTCATCTATTACTCTTTAAAAAAAACATTTCAAGGTGGTTTTTAAGAACAAGACCTTAGAAAAAAGAGGTAGTTTTTACTTGTGCAAAACCTTAGGATTTATAGCTGTTTGTATTTATTTATTACATCTGAGTAGAAAATAGTAATAGAGCTGGAAGGTGGAAGGAATGCTATTATTGCCTAGATTGCTTTAGCATTGCCTTATAGAATGTGAGCTCTAAAGGAAAACAGCTACCAGATTGATCTGTGTGACTAATTGCAGAAATGACAACGTTTTAGATTTTTAAAAAATCTTCAATGGGCAACTTTGATTTCATCTGGTCATTCTTAACAAATACTTCTGAGCCCACAGCTGTAGTTAACTGCTATAATGGAGGAAGTCACGGGATACACGGGCGTGTAAGAGACAGCATGCCCAAGAAGAACAGGAAAATGCAGTGCTCCCTCCAAACTGGGCGGAACGTAAAGGAGCATTTCTAGCTAAGTGGGGACCCTTGGGTAGGCAAAGGTGAAAGGACAGGGTGCTGGACAGTAGTGAGTTTGGTTCCAGCATGTCTGAAAGGCAGAATAGAGGCTCAAAATTTGCGGGTAGAACCTGAGTATGAAAGGCCTTATATGCCATGCTTAAAGGTTTAGACCAGGTGTCCTCAAACTTTTTTTTTTTTTGTAGAGACAGAGTCTCACTTTACTGCCCTCGGGTAGAGTGCCGTGGCGTCACACGGCTCACAGCAACCTCCAGCTCTTGGGCTTACATGATTCTCTTGCCTCTGCCTCTCAAGTAGCTGGGACTACAGGCGCCCGCCACAACGCCCGGCTATTCTTTTGGTTGCAGTTTGGCCGGGGCTGGGTTTGAACCCACCACTCTCGGTATATGGGGCCAGCGCTCTACTCACTGAGCCACAGGTGCCGCCCGTCCTCAAACTTTTTAAACAGGGGGCCAGTTCACTGTCCCTCAGACTGTTGGAGGGCCGGACTATAGTTAAACAAAAAAAAAAAGAAAAGAAAAACTTTGAACAAATTCCTATGCATACTGCACATATCTTATTTTGAAGTAAAAAAAACAAAACGGGAACAAATACAATCACACCACTTCATGTGGCCTGCGGGCAGTAGTTTGAGGATGCCTGATTTAGACTGTAAGTCAGTGATTCTTTTTTTAATGCAAATAATTTATTCTGGTAACGTATGTATTTTTAAAAGATAAAATTCTGATTCTTGCAAAAATATGCACATTAGAAGTGTTATTTATTTCATGAATTAATGAAGAAAGAAGATGTAACCATCCTTTCAGAGAAGAATCTAAAGACAGAAACAAACACATACAGGCCTCAGGGAACGCTGGGACAAACGCACAAATAGCTGGAAAGGTAGGGGGACTGTCACTGGCCATAAGGTGCCAGAGCTATCAGTTGCATTTCAATGGAACTGTTTATATTCCGTTAACACTACTATTTACATAACTATCCCTTTTTAATTTTTAAAAACTGTTTATTATCATATATTGATAAATTACAGTTGTATATATTTATGGGGTACAAAATGATGTTATGATTTTAGAATACAATGTGGACTGATTAAATCAAGCTAATTAACCTATTACCTAAAATAGTTGATGTTTTTGTGATGAGAATATTCAAGATTTACTTTCTTATAGTGTTGACATGTACTGTACTCAATTATTAGCTATATTTACCACACTGTGCAATAGATGTAAAATATAATCACATTTATCTCTTCTGTCTAACTGAGGCTTTATACCCTTTGGTTATTATCTCCCCTTTCTCCCTAGCCGCGAGCCTCTAGTAACTACCATTCTACTCTGTGGTTCTGAGTTCAATTGTTTTAGACTCCATAAATATGTAAGAACATGTCGTACAATCGTTCCTCTTATCCGAGTACCCAGCACCCCCCAGATAAGCCTCAAACCTCAGGTAGTCTCTAACCCAATCACCAACACTGAAACGTGTTTGTGTTCATGTCTTTCACAGGCAAATTTCATGCCTTTTCCAAGTTACCGAAGCATTTATCATACACTGATTGTAACTTTTATAATATGAGGTCCATCAGTAAAACTAACACTAAGTTCTTTTTCCTTCTTGACAATTTAATGCGTAGATGATTTATTCTTAGCTTTGAGTTTAGCAGCCTCAGCATATTATTTTTTTTTTTCCTTAGTAAATCCAGAACTTACACCTTTCCACTTAAAAGAGTCACTTTCTGGCTTCTCTTTGGCATACCCGAATTGCTAACATTACTGGAGCCCCAGCACTGCAGGACACAGCTGCTGTTCAGCTGCTGAGTGACTGATGGGCGGGGACCAACTACAGTGTGCAGAGGATTTCCCGCGAGAGGGAGTGAAATGGCTCAAAATTGCATCGTGGTACTCAGAAAGGTGCATACTTTAAAACTTATACATTGTTTATTTCTGGAATTTCTCATTTAATATTTTTGGACCACCTTTGACACTGGGTAATTGAAACCATGGAAAGCAAAACTACAGATAAGGGTGGACTACTGTATTTGTTTTCCTCTGTTTGGCTTATTTCATTTAGTTTAAAGTTCTCCATTTCCACCCATGTTGTCACAAATGACAGAATTTCTTCTTTCATTTTAATGCCAACTACTATTCCATCGTGTGCACACACCACATTTTCTTTATCCATTCGTTTGTGGATGGATGCTTAGGTCAATTCTATATCTTGGCTGTAGTGAATAAAGCTGCAGTAAAAATGGGAGTGCAAGGATAGCTTTGACATACTGATTTCCTTTTCTTTGGACATATACTCAGAAGTGGATGTGCTGGATTATATGGTAGTTCTATTTTTAATGTCAGAAAACGTCCGTTCCATTTCCCACGATGGACTAATTTACGTCTCCTCCCAACAGTGCAGAAGGGTTCCCTTTTCCCCACATCCTCGCCAACACTTATCTTTCCTCTTTTTGGAAATCACAGTTATGATAGTTGTGCAGTGATTCCTTCATGTGGTTCTAATTTACATCTCACTAACGATTAGTGATATTGTTTTATTATGTGTATCTGTTAATCTTCCTTTGAGAAATATCTATTCAGGTCCTTTCCCATTTCTTAATCATATCATTTGTTTTCTTCCTGTGGCGTTGGTTCAGTTTCCCATGTATGTGGATTTGAATCCCTTATCAGATGTATGGCTTACAAATATTTTTTCCCATTCCTTAGGTTGCTCCTTGACTCTGTTAATTGTTTTCTTTGTTGTGCAGAGATCAGTTATTCTTAGAATCACCTGGGGTAATATAACTGGCCTAGAGTGGAGCCCACACATAGCATTGTTAGGAATCTTTCTAGGGCGGTGCCTGTGGCTCAAGGAGTAAGGCACCAGCTCCATATACCAGAGATGGCAGGTTCAAACCCAGCCCTGGCCAAAAACTGCAAAAAAAAAATAAAAAAAAAGAATCTTTCTGGGTGATGTTAATGAGCAGTCACTGTGGAAAATCAATTCTGCAGATAGTGGGGAACTTTGGAGAGTTCTGAGAAGGCGAGTACCAAGATCACATTACCCAATGGCTGTAGCATGGAAGACTTGGAGGCTTTGATGCTTAGGAATATGTGACATAGGACAGTTAGCTATTGCTCCAGACCAAGTGAGAAATGCATCTTTATTCACAGTGGAAATGACGTGAAGGGATGGACTTAAAGAGCTAGTGAGCAGAGAGAAGTGGGAGGGCTGGTGTTTGATTGGAGATGTAGGAGTCAAATAGAAAGTTTTAAGGTGAGGCCTAGGTTTGGGGCTCAGATGATAATAATATTCCTAGAGATAGGGTGCAAGAGAAGAGTAAGTTTGGGGGACTGGTGTGTTTGAACCATTGGCAGAGGATGAGGAAGAGTAAGTTCTGGTTTGGGTACATGGGGTTTCATTCATTATTCAGTTCAGTAAAGACATATTAAACACCTACAATGCCAGGCACTATTCTACCCTGTTTTCCCGAAAATAAGACATCCTCCGAAAATAAGACCTACTCACAGGAAAGATAAGACATCCCCTGAAAATAAGACCTAGCGCATCTTCGGGAGCACACCTTAAAATAAGACACTGTCTTATTTTCGGGGAAAATACAGCAGTCAGAAACATAAACAGGAGTCCTTGCCTTACATTTTAGAGGGGGAAAGACAATGAATAAGCAGGCAAAAGTCAAGAAATGCAGGGTGGTAGGTGTGCAGTTTTAGAGAGGGTAGTTAGGTGGGCCTGATATTTGAGGCATGGTGAAATCTGAGGGAGAAGTTTTCAGCCAACGGGCAGTAGGTAGACAATCCTGAGGGAAATGCACAACATGGCAGGTCTGGAATAGCCAGAAAGCAGGGAAAACTAGTGCAGAGTGAAGGACTGCGGGGGGAGGGGTGGTGGGTGGTAGGGTGGTGGTGGGGCTGGGGAGTGAGATGTGTGATCTGAGAGGGAGAAGCAGGGATGGGAGACATCGTGTACAACTTCTCTGTAAGAACTTTTTAGTGAAAAACAGAGGCTAATGTAGCTGAATCACTTTTCCAGATTAAGAAGACAGCGGTACCGATTCATTGTATTTTCAGACTTCACGAATGTGTTTGTTTTTAGCAAACTTTACTCCTAGGTAAAGCAATTAGTGTTTAAAATATTTAAAAAGTCATACCACAGCCATAGAACCAAAAAAGTGTAATTTGTATAAAATTTCATTTATTAAAATTACTCATTTGTCTTAAGTTATGTAAAATTTAAATTTTATTTAGTGATTTGAACCAACAATTTAAATGATTAAAAAACTGAAATGCATGAAAATGCATACAATGAAAAATCTTTCGATTTCTGTCCTTCACGTGCCTTGGGAATTCCCCTCACCTCCAACTAACCACTCTTTTTTATATTTTCTGAGTTTCTGAGGAAAGTCAGGCACATTTGTATGTAATACCTCAACTTTTACGTTTATACAAGAGATGGAAAATTATACACTTTACTCTGAATGCTGCTTTTTAAAATTAGGATTATTTCTTATAATTATTTTTATGTTAGTACCTATATGTCATCCTCATTCTTTTTTATTTTGATGCTGCCTAGCTTTTCGAAACAATGGAATTATTATTATTATTAATTTTTTTTTTTTTTTTTTGGAGACAAAGTCTCACTCGTCACCCTGGGTAGAAATGCCTAGAGTGTTGTGGCATCATAGCTCACAACAACCTCGAATTCTTGGACTTGAGCAATCCTCTTGCGTCAGCCTCCCAAATAGCTGGCACTATAGGTATCCGCCACAACACCCAGATATTTTTTTCTACTTTTAATAGATATGGAGTCTCATTCTTGCTCAGGTTGGTCTCAAATTCCTGAGCTCAAGCAATCTATTGGACATGCTTGGCCTCCCAAGGTGCTAGTATTACATGTGTGAGCCACACCACCTGACCTGAGTTACTATTTTTAAAGAAGTGCTTGTATTTCTTGGAAGACAAGAGGAAAGATGGACTGTAAGTCTTCAAATCAATATGCAATTCCCGTCCTTTCTAATGTGCTAAAATAATCAGAATTGCAGTCTCCTCAAATTGATAAGCCTTCTTTAATATGTCTCATTTATTTGTTTATTCTTTCATTTACTGAGTACCTCCTGGGAGACAAATACAGAACTGGATGGTTAGGATAGGTGAGTTCTCTGTCCTTGTGGAATTTGTAATCTCATGGAGGGTGATATATAATAACAAGCAAACAGATTATCACAAACTGAAAAGAAATGAGCAGAATGATGCTGGAAAGAGTAAATGCACAGAGCTCTGATAAATTCACCAGAGAGGGCGTCTGGAAAGAGGTGGCTTGTGGGTCCAGTGGCAAATCAAGAGCATGAACCTAAAAAGAGTCGAATATCCAGACTACAGAAACAGCAAGTGCAAAGGCCCTGTGGTTTGTGTGGGACTGGTAAGAGGCCAGTGTGGTTGACCTACAAACATTCAAGGAGAAGTGATATGAGAATGAGATTCCAGCCAGACAGGAGCCAGATGTTGGAAGAGAGGTTTAATAAGAGAAACAAGATTTTAAAGAACTGAGCTATATGCCTTATTTATAGCTTCTATATTGTTTTTTATTAAATTTTGTTTATTTTTTAAATTTACAAATAAAAATGTATTTATTTATGGCCTACCACATGATGTTTTGATATATGAGTACATACACATTGTGCAATGGCTAACTCAAGCCAATTAACATGCTTTGCCTCATATACTTATCATTATTTTTTTGTGGTGAGAACACTTAAAATCCACTTTTTTCTTTTTTTTTTTTTTTTAGCAATTTTTAGGCCTACACTATATTTTTCTTAACTATAATCTCCATGGTGTAGAGTAGATGTCTTGAAATTATCCCTCTCCTCTAACTGAAATTTCGTATCCTTTGACCAACATCTCTCCAACCCTGCCCTCCAATCTCTGATCACTGCTATTCTATGTTCTGCTGTGATTTCAACTGTTTTAGAAATGTATAGTGTGGCTTCAAAAGTATCTTGTAAATTATAATATTAAAAACACATTTTATATTTTGTGAATATTTCTTATTCATATATACATATATATGTGTATGTGTGTATATATATAGAATATTTATCACCCCATGAGCTTGTGTGGGCAGATACAATAGTGAGCCACCAACCTGCGTTATTACTAAATGGCCAGTAGGAAAACAATGGGCAAAAAAGCATAATAATTCTTCAGTTGTACCATTTGAGATTTTATGTGTTTTATATGATTTACCAGAGCTTGAATGAAATATATTGTATTATTATAGAGTTTTCTGAATAAGAATTACAAAATAAATTTGGGGTCACCAAAACATACAGTGTAGAAGTTTATCACTTATTATTATTTGGCCATGGACCAACGTTCTTTTTATTTCCTTTGAGTATTTAGTTAATATTTTTAGATAGGCAATATAGCGTACACTTACACAATATTATGTGTCAAACCTGGAGGTTATTTTTATAATGCAGAATTGCTTTATAAAGTTTCCAACTAAAAATTACTTTTGTGTTCCAAATCTCTTAGGTGATTTGTCCTCATGTGTGTGAAACTGGAGTTTTGGATTTATGAACATATAGTTTTGTTTTGTGTTTTGATTGAATTGTAGCTGCTTCTACTGCACATATATTTAGACCAGGATAGATTTCCCTAACATTGTTTGAAGTTCTACGTTTTTTAATATTTGACCTTCATCATGTACTGGTTTCCCATTTTTATTAAATGACTTTAAAGATTTATAAAATGGTGTTAAATCGCACTTCAGGAAGAATGTCTTCTGACTTTGGAAAGTCTCTGGAAAGACCCACTATCATCAAATAACCTTTGTTAACCTTTGCTTTTCTGAGAACATATATTAGTGTTTGTGAAATTTTTTCTCATTGTTTATTGGCATGTGATTGATCATTGTTCTTGCTATTAGACATATAGTCACCATAATATTTATATATTCAGTGCAATACATTTTGCATATAGAATGTTTATATGCAACATAAATCTGACCAGAATACCTGGTCAATTGTAAAAATAACTTCAAATCCATTAAAATTTATATTTTGTTTCATTTGAAGAGCATTTAATAGTATGCTATAAATTAGTTTTTTTAAAAATTTAAGTGATCTAATGAATGGTAGGGTATTAATTAAAATATATAATTATAATTATAAAATAATATATTTTTATAATAAAATAAAATTACTTGAAACAAACCCTACAAATGTAGATATCTTCATGAAGTTCTGTAAGGCCCTGATTTAAATAAATATTAAGGTTTTTGACTTTTCCCTATTTTTTTTTTTTTAGAGACGATTGCCCTCAGTAGAGTGCTGTGGCCACAGCTTACAGCAACCTCCAGCTCTTGGACTTAGGTGATTCTGTTGCCTCAGCCTCCCAAGTAGCTTAAACTATAGGCACACACCACAACGCCCGGCTATTTTTTGTTGCAGTTTGGCCTGGGCAGGTTTGAACCTGCTACCCTTGGTATATGGGGCCGGTGCTCTACCTGCTGAGCCACAGGCGCCGCCAATCTTTTCCCTATTTTAAGTTCTAATTTTATTCCTCATAACTAAGTTTTTGATTTTCTGTTTGCTATTCCTCTCATATTCTTTGTTTACTAGTGTTTATCATGTTCAGTTCTATTATCAGGTTTTATTTTGCTCTAGTCCATTTTTGAAATGATTCCTTTGCCGTCAGATACAGCCACGTTGCCCTGATATTCTTGACACACTATGAATTTTGATTATACTTTTCTTGAAAAGTTGACACTTTTAACAAATGGACACACGTACTAGGTTTTATGTGCACGGCACTATATTCATAGATTCAAAAAACAGGCTTAAACTATCCCACACTTTTAAAGCTTAAATCTCATTTGAATTACACCAAAGTTCCATTGCATCAAGTATGTTATTTGGTGAATTATTTCAAAGAGCTGATAATGATTAAAATTGATTTTATCAAATTTGGCAGATAGTTGTAAAACATGTCTTTGTGTAAAACATTTTACATAGTTGTAAAACATGTTTTTACATGTAAAACATTTTACATAGTTGTAAAACATGTTTTTGTGTAAAACATTTTACACAAAATCTGTGACTAATTAAAGGAAAATGCATTTCATTACTTTTCAAGTTGTGTAACAGCAATGATCAATTTTGTGTATAAGTTTATAAGTGATTCTGAAAATTTCTATGATGTAAAGCATTTGTGCTTTTATGTTTTTTAAAGAACCCCTGCTTTCATCTTACTCTTTACCCAAAAGAAGATTTGTGATGGAAAACACTACAGGAAAAAAAATTCTTCATAAAGGCCTGGACTGCTTAATAGCTCCTTTGGATTTCCATTTCTCCCTACAGTGTTGAATTCCAGTTTATATGCTGTGTTTATGGGTAGCTCCCACAGCTCCGAGGCAGAATGAATCGAGAGCAGTGTTAGTGTTGTGTGATTCGTATTGGCCAATCTATATGGTTCTTAGTCACAGATTTTAAAATATCAGAAAGTTATGAAAAGTACTTTTTATTATCTTATATTTCTCATATTTTTATCTGTATAATAGAATTAATATGGGTTGGCCAAATTTATATCTACATTTAATAAATTTTCTTTTCTTTTCTTTAGAGACAGTCTCACTTTGTTGCCTTTGGTAGAGTGCTGTGGCATCACAGCTCATAGCAGCCTCTAGCTCTTGGGCTTAGGCGATTCTCTTACCTCAGCCTCCTGAGTAGCTGGGACTACAGGCGCCTACCACAACCCCCAGCTATTTTTTTTTTGTTGCTGCAGTTTGACCGGGGCTGGGTTTGAACCCGCCACCCTTGGTATATGGGGCCAGCGTCCTACTCACTGAGCCACAGGTGCCACCCTACTACATTTTCTTTTATTCAAAAATTTGCTGGCAACATTTCATAGAGCTCTTTGATTAGCTTTGTTTCTTTTGAATGCTATAATCACTATTGAAGTAAATTTAGATGCGTCTTTGCATCATTTTAATCCTTAAAGTATTAGGTAACTTGTGGAGGAAATGGAAGTTGGAACAAGGACTTACTGTAGCTTGAAAACCAATATAGGCAACCTGACCAAATGCTGAACTGTAGCTTGGTGTGATTCTATTAATTTCTGCTCCCATGTTATGGAATTAAGACTATGGTAGGCAACGTATGCAATTTCTATTATTTTATTATGCTTATGATAAACAATAATCTAAACTTTTGTACATTTCTGAGTATATAAAATAATAATGGTAATAAGCATCTGATTGATTTATATTGATATGTATTTATAACAATAAATTATTGACCATTAGTTATATACCAAGGTCTGCACTAGGTGCTTCAACATAGTTTTCTGATCCATAAGGGGGATTATGTGAAATGGAGTTTCTTTTGCCTTATGCAAAAGAAATTCTAGTGAAAACTATGTAAATAGACTCAGAGAAGTTTTCTAACTTATGCAAGGTCACACAGCTAGTGATTTGTTATGATCTTGCTTTGAACTCTGGTTTATTTGATTTCAAAGGCCATATTCTTCTCAAGGATGGCATTTCATTGTTATTTTAAAACTACGATGTCAGATTGGAATAGACAAGTTCAAGTATATAACATTAGGAAATTGGAAAGAAAAGAGTTAGGTGACAAAGGTCAGGCAGTAAAGACCCAGAATGGAGAACTGCTGTCATTGATTTCTTTCTCTTCTACTAGAGAGCTGGAGCTAAAGAGTCACTTCATTTTTTTTAGGAGAGAACTGTTAGGAGTGAATTCAAGAGACCAAAATCGCTACCTTCCTCTCTGTCCTTAGCATGTTTATGGGAAAAATATATGAGAATAAAGTTTTCTATTCCAGTAGAAACTGAAAATTATACCTTTTACTGTGAATAAAAATGCAGATTGTGAAACTTTAAAGTAATTGTTTTTCTTTTAGCTGCACAGTTTAGGAACAAAGTGCATGTGGGTATACACAGCCCTCTAGAATTCCACATTATTGGGATATATTCTGAGGACTCGTCATGGTATCTGGAAAATATTCCCTGTTTAGGTCATTAGTTTATATTAGGATGATGACTTTGCCTTTACTGTGTAGAAATATATACATAAAGAGGAAATTTCTCAGGAATAAACAGTGGGAATAAAACAGCTACAACATTGTAGAAATCCTTATTGTTTCAGGGATTTTTAATCTGAGCGATTCATCATTTTTAGTTTCTGGGCATGTCTTTTACATTGATTTATGTTGTTAATCAATTCTTATGAAAATTTTTGTGGCTAAATGAGGATCTTTATCGTAATCATCATGGTAGGCAGTCTTCTATGGAGTGCCCGCCCTGTGTGTACCTGTTGATGGACTATGAAAATAAGAATGCCACTCCATTATAAGCCCTTTAGAAAGGTGCACCTACAAAATGTCAAGTCATACAGTAGCAAGTTCCTTTGCATCAAGTATGTCATTCGGGGAATTATTTCAAACAGCTAATAATGAGTGAAATTGATTTTATCAGATTTGGCAGATAGTTGTGAATAATTAAAGGAAAATACATTTTGTTGCTTTTCAGGTTTTATTGTATAACAGTAATGATGAATTTTGTGTCTAAGTTTGTAAGTGATTCTGACAATTTCTATTGTGCTTTCTTACCTGACCATATCTGAATGAGTGTATTGGAAAGACTTGTCTAGTGTAAGGTTCCTTGTCTTGTTCTAAGTATATAAACGTTTTCCATGAAGAGTAACTAGGGGAAAACAGAGAGTCAAATCAGAATGTGAGTAGCATAGAAACTAACATGGAATTCATAAGTCATACAAACCGTAGATGTTCAAAAGGAACCATAACTTGGGGCAATTAAGTTTTGGCCGGAAGGCTTCATGAAGTTGATCTTAACTTGGAAGAGCAGGCAGGTCAACTTCCCAAGCATAAAGAAGGAATGGACAAGATGGGCTGCAGACGATCCCCTGAGGGCACGATGGTCAGACTAGCCTCCCCTAGGTCAGAGCTGTACATGAGGTGGCCAAAGCCCCAAAAGAGAAAACACGGATTCTTCCCACATAGGACTGACTGTGTCAGTGACATCCTAAAAGTCCTTCTACTGGCAGAAGAAATGGAAAGATGAGATGACAGACTAAGAGAGACCAGGGTAACTGTGAGTGAGAATCTTCTACAGCTGGGGATTGAGCAGCTTTTCTAGCCTCCCAATTAAACTAAGGTTTTAGGTTTCTGAGGACCCTTAGGCCAATGAATTAATTTAATCTCCTTTTAGAAACACTTTATTTAAACTCTTGTTCAGTGCCCATTAGTCTTTCCAATCCAGTGGATTATAAATCGCCTGTCCCTCAGCCTCTCTGATTTTATTATAACCTGCCCACGGCAACAGTTATAGACTCATACATAATGCTAACAGAAAAAAATTTTTTTTGGTCATTTTGAATAATCTATGGAAAACTACTGTTCAGTGTAGCTTTGTAAATAATTTTAAATATGTATATTTGTTAAATACATATACACACACACACATATATATATATATAGCCTACAAATGTGATTGTATTCTTATTTGTTTTATAACCTTTATACCCATGGGCAGACTGACTTCCTCCCACTGCTCTGTGTATCTTCACCGATTGGAAGGGCTACTTTTTTCCAGCATAGCTTTAAATGAAAGCCTTTTAAAAGAAATAACTTGTTAATTAATGTCCTACATTTTAATTAAGGAAATTATGAAGTGCTTGATAAATTATGCATGGACTTTTAATACATGCATTAATTTTTTTTCCTTTTTGAGACAGTCTCGCTATCTCACCCTCAGTAGAGTGCTGTGGCATCACAGCTCACAGCAACCTCAAACTCTTGGGCTTAAGCGATTCTTTTGCCTCAGCCTCCCAAGCAGCTGGGACTATAGGCGCCTGCCACAACGCCCGGCTATTTTTTGGTTGTAGTTGTCATTGTCGTCTGGCAGGCCTAGGCTGAATTCGAACCCCCCAGCTCCAGTGTATGTGGCTGGCACCCTAGCTGCTGAGCTACAGGCACCGAGCCTGCATTAAAAGTTTTTTAAACAAAGCCTTCTATAAAGAAACAAATCCCAGCTGGTTGCTATAGATATTTGATCTATGGATGTTTGGATAGATGTGTATGAAGACATTATACAGGTTACTGAGTCATCTAGGAATGTATTTGACAAAAGAAAACAGAAGCCTTGGCCACAGTGGCTTTGATTTTCAGTTTTCCAGCTGTGTAGGTGAGTGAGTGATACTAAGTGATGCTGTCATGGTCTCCTGCTCTTTGCTTCAAGTGTTGGCGTTTGTTCTCACGCTTTAAAATTTCAGACACTTTTAAGTATCTAATAGTGCTAGTTCCATGTAGGACTGGAAAGACTTTTTCCTGTGGATTTTCTGCATGGATGTAAGCCCTCCCCATGGATTTCTGCTTACATATTCTGATCAGGATTGTGTCATATAAGAGTGAATAGCTGCAAGAAAGGGACGAAAATCGAATACTTACATTCTAGCTTCCGTAGCAGAAGATGTATGTATGTCTGTACGTGTGTCTCTATCTATGAGAGAGGATTTTATTATTATTATTATTTTTTAATTGAAAAGTTAATTTATTTCAGGTTAATATGAGGGTACAAACAACCAGGTCAAAATATTTGATTTTGTTAGGTACGGTTTCTCTTGTAGCTATGTCCCTCACACAAAAAATGTGCCAACTCCCCCACCCCATGCCCGTTCAGTGAGAGCACCCACGGGGAGCTCCCCCTCTCTTGTTTCCCCTCCCCCCAGCTTGAATTGAAATGAGCTTTTCTCTTATGTGGGCATGCATGAGATCATCTACTGGCTTTATATTAGTATTGAGTACATTGGATACTTGCTTTTTCATTCTTGTGATACTTTACTAAGAAGAATGAGTTTCAGCTCCTTCTGGGATATTACAAAAGATGTGAAATCACCATCGTTTTTATGGCTGGATAGTATTCCGTGGTATACATGTACCACAGTTCGTTAATCCATTCCTTAGTGGATGGGCATTTAGGTTGTTTCCACCATCTTGGCGATTGTAAATTGGGCTGTGATAAACGATCCAGTGCAAATGTCCTTATGGTAAAATGTTTTTTTTTTTTTTTTTTTTTCTGGGTAGATGCCTAGTAGTGGGATTTGGGGGTCAAATAGGAGATCTAATTTGAATTCTTTGAGGATTCTCCATACTTCTTTCCAAAGAGGCTGTATTAGTTTGCAAGAGAGGATTTTTTTTTTTTTAAAGGAATTGGTACACATTATTGTGGGGGCTAATACGTTTAAAATCCGCAGGGGATGGTGACAGACTGGAAATTCTAGCTGGCGTTGTCATAGCTTAAGTCTGAAGGCTGTTCTCTTTAGGGACATGAGCCTATTCCCTTAAGTCCTTCAACTGATTGAATGAGGTCAACCCATAATATGAAGAGTAATCTGCTTTATTCAGAATCTACTGATTTAAATATTAATCACAGCTAAAAAGTTGCCTCCATAGCAATATCTAGACTGATGTTTATCAAACAACTGGACACTATAACGTAGCCATGTTGACACACGCATTTAACCATCATACTTATATTGTCTACTAAGGTTTGATAATAACCAGTAGTTTACAACTTTTGGATACTGAAGTCCAATATCAGCTTCTCTGGGTCAACATCTTTCTAATTAATGTATAGTAACTTGTATATACAATGTTTCTATGTGTCTCACAAAGTGCTTATGTTAAATTGAAATTAGAATTCAAGTATTGGTTTACTTGTATCGTAAAAAGAGACCTTTTCAAAAAATGAGTATTGAAATTTCTTAGGTTCTTATTTTGTTCTAAGGTAGTAAATGACTTCTAACATTTTAACTAATAAGATGATTATTTTTACCCAGATGGACCAGAGAATGTTAGGAGGGATAGTGGAACGTTGACTGGCCTAGCATGAGGAGACCTAGGTTTTTATATCATCTGTGACATTAGCTGGTTTATCTCCTTGCCTTTCTGATCTCCTATCTCTCCTGCTAGATTGGGACAGTTACATAAGACAATAGATTAAAAAAAATCTTTACATAACATAAAGTTATAAAGTGTACAAAGCAGCACTAGAATATGAAGATAAATGTCATGATAACTTCCTGTGTGATAACTTTCTGTGTGATTGGAGGATGACACGGCTGATACACCATCAAACAAAGACTGTTAGAGCTGAATGCAGATTCAGAAATGATCTGGTCCAAACTCTGATGGTCTAGATGGCCTCTAAGGAATAGCCATCATCCAGCCTATGAAAATGTGATTGTGTGGAAAGGTGGGCAGTTTCCTGGCAGAATGAGGAATGTTTTGGAATTAGCATCAGGCTGTCAGGTTTGGTCAGTATGACAGCTGTTTCTATTTATGTCTATTTGACCCCATCCCTTGGAAATACACAAATAATATTTCAGCTAAAACTGAGGAGAATCCAATTTGAAAAATTATTCTTAAGAACACATTTATACATCTAATAATATTTTTAAAGAAACCATATAAAGAAGAGGGTAACAGAAAGTGTTTACCTGGTGTATTTATTTTTAAGAACATATTCTAAGCAGTCTAAGGTGATGTGTTACTTAATTTTACCTGTTTGTAGAATAATTAGGTACAACAGAAAGCCATTTACAATTTCTCAGTTCAGTGAGCCAGAATCTTAAGCATTTTCAATCAGCAAAACTTCCAAAAATAGTTGATAATAAAGATGCCCATGGACTTTACATAACCTAAATTTATTTACCATGATTTCTGAATTCTTCCTTTCAATTCCAACTGTATTTTGGAAAATTATTTAGAAGCTGTACCTAGCATTTAAGTTCATTAAAAATATTAATGTGGAAACTCTTTAATGTCTGCTCTTAACGTTTCTTCTTGATGTTCACACGAAATGGACACTTAAAATTTCAACTTTCATTTCAAATTTTCAATCTTGCTTCTGTGCAGTCTATCTTTTGACTTACCAGTGTCAGTTTTAATCATTCATCCTAAGGAAAATATAGATGATTTTAGATTTGTGTGTAATGACATTTATACTGTGAGCCAAGCCAAACAATGTGAAGAAATGGTTAAATAAACCATGGTGCATCCATGTGACTGAATTATTGACAGCCATTAGAAATGATTTCCATGTAAATTGTATAAAATATAAACAGTGCTATGAAGTGAATGGGATAAAAATAAAATATGAGTCATCTCTGTTCAATATGTGATTATCTTTTGCAATATCATTAGGTATTTGGGACAATTTCTTGTACTCTTTTCTATACTCTTGGTAAGAATATGTGTTAATATATGTTGCTGTGGATGCTTTGTTTACTGCAATTTAAAGGGATTTCTTTTATGTGAGGAAATGAAAAAAAAACAAACACGGTGGTTTTATGGTCAGATGATAGACGTGTAATAAATACAGATGAATTCATTTGTATTTAATACAGTGGACACTATCAAATATTGTTCAGTACTCGAGTTCTGTGATTACGTTAAACTTTTAGGAAGATAAAGGAAGCAGTGTGTGGAAAATTCTAGAGGAGTAATTCTGGATTTGAAGAGATAGGTAGGAAGGTTTTGTTTGTTAGCCAGGAGAATTTGTTCATTTGTATTGAAATAAAAGGGGCAATCTATATTTTATTCCAATGCTAGTCCTGGATAGAACTTCTAAGTAAATATAGATATGTTTTATTTTCCAGATATAATAGTAATACTTTATTGCCAGCAGGAAATAAATAAAATTTGTTATGACTAGAGTCTGAGAAGGAAAAAGAGAAGCGATAAGTAAACAGTTTGCTCTAACGTGGATTGGGTCTCAGATCTGGAAGGACCTCTGCTGCCAGTGGCCCGGCTGCTGAGGAGTGGCCCTCTTCACTCAGGAGCATGAAAGTTGACACTTCAAAATGCAGAATGAAGGGCAGCACCTGTGGCTCAGTGAGTAGGGCGCCGGCCCCATATACCGGAGGTGGTGGGTTCAAACCCGGCCCCGGCCAAAAACTGCAAAAAAAAAAAAAAAAATGCAGAATGAAATTCTTACTTATGATACGAATTCGACCCTCATTAAATGAATCATACTAAGAGTAGGGCTATAAAAGGAAGACCAACTACTAAAAAGAGCTAGTTTAATTACTGTGCTAAGAAGTACCTTTCTTGCAAAGGTAAACAAATTCTGCTTGGTTCCAACATGCTTTAGCTTGTGAACTTACCTCTTCTTTACTATTGTGAGGAAATTTAAGTAACCCAATTCATATTTCTGAGGTAAAGTTGGGCAAACTTGTTTTGAGCGGTCCCTTTGGTATTTAAACAACGCTCTTTCTGATGGCAGACATGGCTGAGACTACCTTATCATCTTTCTTCCTGCTAGTCACATATAGTCATACAAGTAAAATGAAATGAGAAGATAAAAGACATTTTTTTGTTCAGTTATGAGGATCTATATTTTTATTCCATGTCCTTAAATTAGACTCCACACAGGGCCTTACCTCAGAACACTCATTTTCTTATGCCAAATGAAGGAGGGCAGGCCTCACTCTGACGGTCATTGTTGCGTTAGTCATTGACCGAAAGGTTGGTTCTTGACAGCCTGTCATTTGGACAAAACATTCATTCGGCACAGTTTCCACTTTCAGGGTTCATTCCACAACAGGGATAACAAATAACTGCATAAGTGCAATTATATCACAAATAGAGTTACTTGGATAAAAATGAAGAATGGATGGAAAAGAAACCTCACGTTGTTGCCCCTAGGAGATGGAGTTACTCTTTTGATTTATGTTGTTCCAAATTCTGAGTCAATCATGTGGAATTACTAAATTTTAAAATAAATGTTAGAACATTTATAGCTCTCAAACTCGACACTGAAGCTGTCACATGTCAGGTGTTGACTTGCATAGCTCATGAATCACTGGCCGGTGTTCAGATAATACTCATCTTAGGGGTTTGTGCAGGAAAGAGGCCTGCTATCTGCTTGTTTAAACAAAATTGCTATGGGGGAGTTTCTAACGAGCCAGGTCTGGGAATTGCACTAATGACAACCTCTTATTTGTTGATTCAGAAGACAATTTTTGGCAAATATGAACTCGGATGTAAAAAATAAAAAAATCAGAATTTCAAAGCTACAACCAAGTAGTAATTAAAGGATAATATATATTCATGGTGTGTTTAGCCATTAATTAAATAATCTGTCCTTATGTGTGTGTAAAACTTTCAGGAAACTTGATAAACTTTATGAAATTCATTGGAGGATAAAAAGAAAGAACACCTCTGAATCAGACTCAGATTTGGAGGAAATTAACTTGCCTCTAATTAACGTTTGGTCCCGTGTATTATACAAAGTAAAGGCCAGGACATTTTCCAGGGCACGTCAGTCAGGATTCTTGACTGAAAGCGAAAAGTCCACCTCTGGCTAATTTATATAGAAAGGATTTATTAATGGATCTTGGGAAATTCCTACCGTCTGAGGACCAGTTTGAGTTCTCGGCTGCCAGGGACGGGCCCAGAATGATGCCCCAGCTCCTGTCTGGTGCATCATGGTCAGGTGCCTCTGCAGACCACCCACCAGGCCTCAGTCACCAGACACTGACCTTGGGAATACCACCTCTGATGGCCAGCGGAAGTCAGGAGGAGCCCCTCAGTGGGCAGCCCTCTTGTAGGAAAGCAAGCGGTCTGCACTGTGTTTGCTTCTCTGTGTCACTAACTTCCTGTGACAAGTGGTTCTGGTGGGCAGATCCCAGCTCACATTTCTGCAGCCTAGCTGTAAGGAAAGTTGTGGACATAGCTCTCCCCTCTCCTCTCCTGTTTTTTGCTCCTTTGACAGGTACAACATGGGGATCTTACATAGTGGATTCCATATATGAGAGTCCAGAAAAAAGTTTAAAGCGTATATGGCACCCCAGGTCTAAAACTATCTGTTTCGCAGCTCGCTCTGTTCAGTTTTCGATCACCCTGTCCACCCTGCATTCTGGCCACAGGCTCCTCGTCCTCCATTTGGCTTTCCTTATGAATTTCTCATTTTGGTTTGGCTCACCTCGTTCCCTTGGTCTGGAATCCTCTCATTTTTCATTTGTATAGACTTTTGTTCAAGGGCTATTTTCAAAGTTCTTTCCCTATGTAGAAGAATCCTCTTTCTTGGCTCTGCATTGTCCCTTTGTGGTTTCTGTCTCATCCACTTGCATGACAGCTCTTCAGGAGCCCAGGCGCTGCCTCACTGTTTTGTGGAGCTTCAAGTCATACTGAACTTTAGCTATGTTCTCTGATGTATCTTCTTGTCAAAGGAGTTTTTAATGTAACTCTTTAAGACTTTCTTTTGTAATATTTGAATGAGAATTTGCCTTTTTACTTATTTTTTTAAGGTACTCTTTTACATATAGCCTCAGGTACTATCTCTGTGCATCATTAAAAAAAAAAACAAAAACTTAAAAGCATACTTTGAATTTTTCTTCCCAAATAATAACAAATAATATTAAAACACGTTGCTTTGAATTAAAAACCAAGCCTGCTGCTTGCTTGTCTAAATATACATTTAGTTATATTACTAAGAAATTCTTAGATTAAAAATAAAAGACAAAATATAAGTCTAAGTTTTTGCTAAATGAAGACTTAGAATATGGAAAGTCCTTTCCTACCTGAATGATGGTGTGGATTAATAGAGTATAGTGAAGTTTATTTCAGTGGGTTCAAATTTACATTTGTGACATAATCTTCACTGGGGTTGATAATAATGGGCTAGAAATAAAGATGCTCATAGCTGTTTCATATAGTCCTTATGATATTAATTAACATTATAATTGTTGCCTCAAGATGAGATGCTACCTTAAAGCTTGAGGATATGAATAAGACGTAATGCTCGGACATATCTTAAATTCTTACAATTCTATTTCCTATTACAGTATCAGATACTAGGGATCATTGTATATTATCTGAGTTATAGAATTATTAAAATGAATTATCTCAATATATTATCATAATTTTAGAATGATTATGTTAATCAAATTATAATGCCATTGAAAGGGTTCTTTAAAGATTTGACATTACATAGAAATGCTGTAAATTCCTTTTCCCAGTTTAGATTACCTTAGTCATTGAGAGCATGAGGAAATACATTCTCATGGCTTACACACGCTATGGAGTGTCTGTACACAAAGTAGGAGAGATTTAAACCTATTTTCTAGATCAAAAGGTATATGAATAGGCATCTTGCTAACTTTTTTTTTAGAGCAAACTGAATTCTTTGTTTACTACAGATGTGAGGTGAATTCCTGATCACTAAATTATTTAAGCTGTGATGAATCTTTTGACTTTTGCTAACTGAACGGAATTATTAACATTTGTAGCTACAACTTACTTGTGACAGGGGAATTAAAGTTTTTCAGAAGAGATAATTGTCAAAAAGTTGTTAAGGTTTTGTTCAAGTCTTATTCTTAGGAATATAGTCTTTAGACGTTATGTTAACCTTTAAAAAATATTCTGAAAATAGGCCGGGCGTGGTGGCTCACACCTGTTATTCTAACACTCTGGGAGGATGAGGCCAGGAGTTTGAGAGGAGCATAGGTAAGAGAAGAACCTTGTCTCTACTAAAAACAGAAAATAAAACAAAACTAGCCTGGCATCCTGTCAGGCGCTTGTAGTCCCAGCTACTTGGGAGGCTGAGGAAAGAGGATCCCTTGAGCCCAGGACACAGAGGTTTGCTGTGAGCTATAATCACGCCACAACACTCCACCCAGAGTGAACAGAGTAAGTCTCTGGCTCAAAAAAAAAAAAAAAAAAAATATATATATATATATATGGAAATGAACCTACACATTAGTAACTCAATGAAGATTCTTTTTTTTTTTTTTTTTTTTTGTAGAGACAGAGTCTCACTTTATGGTATCACACAGCTCACAGCAACCTTCAACTCCTGGGCTTAAGGGATTCTCCCGAGTAGCTGGGACTACAGGCACCCGCCACAACGCCCGGCTATTTTTTTGTTGCAGTTTGGCCGGAGCCCGGTTTGAACCCGCCACCCTCGGTATATGGGGCCGGTGCCTTACCGACTGAGCCACAGGCACCGTCCTCAATGAAGATTCTTAAAGATGTAAGAATAAATATGTTCATTTTTTGAAAAGTACATAAAATTGATCTTGTCCCTCTTTTTATACACTCACCTTTTAAAATTTCACTGGTGCAAAAAGTACCCTATTTTGCCATGTAAAATGTGCTCCGGTGTGTAATGTGCATCCACATTTCTGGCCCAAACTTTCAGGAAAATGCACCTTACGAAAGTGGCCAGCTCTGAGCCAGGAGAAACACTTCTAGGGAGGGCTAATGCTCCCCTGGTCAATGTGCAGATCCCACCAGCCTCCTACAGCTGCCCTCTCTGTGAAGGCTGCTCCTTCCCTCTCTCTCTGGAGCCCTTCCCTCCCCACCACGTCAGAGGATGCTGCTGAGATGGCCACGCATGTGGCTGGCAGGGCAGGAGCTTCTGAGGGAAATAGGTATAGGGTCAAGGGGAAGGGTCCAAATAAAGGAGAGGAGGCCAGTCCAGGTATCGGAAAGGCTTTATTAGGAAAGAGCAGAGAGAAAAAGAACAGAGTAGAGTCTAACCAGAAGCCGGCTCACTTTCACACAGTTTCAAGGTGGGATGGGGGTTCCCAGAGGGAGTCATCCCTTCTGCAGAGGGACTAATTTTTGCACCCAGGGCAAATCTAGGAATTACTCTAATTGGTCAACAACCAGAGAAAAGGTTACTGTTCTGTTGTTTCCCAGAAACATGGGCCTTGAAGCACTCCAGAGGGTGTGGAGGGGGTTTGCTGTGACTGTACAGTTTGGCTTCTGGCCTGCTCCTTTTCACCAGCTGTCTTCCAAAATGGCTGTACTCTTATCAGGGTCATGAGGATTTCTTTTCTCTCTCTCTCTCTCTACACACACACACACACACACAAATATATACATATACACTTTTATCAATATATATGAGGGGAGAAAGAGTGTCACTCGTTTACCTAAATACTAAAATACTAACTATTGGTATATATATGTCTATGATTGTATAGACATAGTTCCTGAGCTATGATGGTTTAACTTTTTAATTTTACTTTATGAAGATTATGCCCAACTGTAGGCTAAGATAAGTTTTCTGGGCACATTGAAGGTAGGCTAGGCTAAGCTATGCGTTTAGTAGTGTAGGTGTAGTAAATGCATTTTCAACTTACCACGTTTCCAATTTACAATAGGTTTATTGGGATGTAACATCATTGTAAGTTGAGGAGCACATACAAACACACACATACACAAGGTCTGACAATAAAGTTCACAAACTTGCTACCACTTGCTTACGTTGGCAGCACTGTATGAAAAACTCAGTAAGGTTTCAAAACCTTGGTGTCTAGAGTCTCACAGTTGTGTTTGTGTTGACATGTGGTGACACCTTGCTGAGTGGCATTCATTATTGTTGTGTGTTTTTGTGTGCTGTCACAAGAATGTTGGAGCTTGAGTTAGAGCAACTAACAAATAATCAGAAGTTTCTTGTTAAACTTTCAAGAGTGAAACCTGGGACATGTTAGTCCAAGTTTATGGGGATAATACCATGAGGAAAACAGCAGTGTACAAATGGATTAAACATTTTTCTGAGGGGAGAAAGAGTGTCACTCATGAAGAGAGGTCAGGGTGGCCAGTGATGAGCAGAACTGATGCAAACATTGCAAAAATTGGTTGAATTGTATGTCAGAATCGTCTGCTGACTATGAGAAGCATCGAAAACCAAGTAAACGTCAACAAACAGGAAAATCTTAACTGCAAATCTTGGCCAACAACTCATGGCTTTTGCATCATGACAATGTACCAGCTAACATGGCTCTGTCTGTGAGGGGATTTTTATCTAGTAAATGAATAACTGTATTCAAAGACCCTCCCTTCTCACTGGGACCCCAATGACTTTTCTGTGCCCAGAGATAAAGAAAATATTGAAAGGAAAACATTTTGATGACATTCAGGACACCAAGGGGATTACGATGACAGCCATGGTGGCTATTCCAGAAAGAGTTCCACAATTGCCCTGAAGGGTGGCCCAGACACTGGCATGGGTGCACAGCTTCTTCAGGGGAGGACCTTGACTATGACTGTAACATTCCTCAACTGCAACCTATGTAGCACTTTGTCTAGGATGAGTTTGTGAGCTTAATGTCAGACTGCGCGTATGTGTGATGGAGGTATATGAATATTAAAATGATAGACTCTTTATTCATTCTATTCATTATATGAGACAAGGCTGTATTATTATATTTTACCCATTCATGAGTAACTTTAGTGGTAGACAAACATATATGCCAGTACCTTGATTATGATTTTTACATGGTATTTCTTTATATATAAGTGGAAATTTCCCAAACTGGGATAAACTTTTGATATAGCAAAGCCCTTTCAATATTCATAATGGGAATTCTAGTTCTTAATATCATTTAATGTGTGAAGATCACCAGGGAATAACATTCATCAACACTATAGAAACACTGTTAATTTGTTTTATTTAAATGAGTCCATTATTTTCCTATGTTAGCCCCTAAATCACTATTATATATTTGCAAAATTACACTTGTCAGCTTTCAGCAACTTTCATAAAATTAAATAATTTTACCCTGTTATTTGATACAGAGTTTAGGTAGGTATAATAATATCAAATAATTATCTTGCTTAAATTTTATTCCCAAAGGCCATAGTACTGATTAGCTAGAATAAAAGAAGGAATTTACGTTTATCGTATCAGATACCATGCATAGCATAATCTATATTCCCTTGTTTAGTTTTTAAAATAACTATGAGTGTATATTTTTAATCTCAATCTTACAGCTAAAAGAACTGATGCTTAGAGGGGTTAAATAAGCTCTCTGAAATCTATTTTACATCACAGCCTGTGATTGTTGGATTTTAGCTAACCAGGTCAGGGAGAAGGTGCACACTTTGGTTTGAATATTTAAAAGTATCTCTTATTTTATCATGGATATAGGAAGTTGACCTTATATTTAAGGTTGTAGGCAATACCCTACACAAATTGAAAAGCAATTGTCATAATAAATTAATGCTAAAATTAATGTCAATGCAAATTTTAGTGCTTTGCCCTGTTTGGTGTTTTATATGTAAATTAAATCTATAAAAATAAAATTTTTTAATGTAGAATTTAAGTCTATAGATTTTGTAATTGGTGATGTGTTTATACACGTTTAGATGATATAGTAATAAATAATTTATAAATCAATAATCTTGATCTTTGAGAATTTTTTCCTTTAAAAAGTGTTTTGCAGCAAGGTGTGATGGCTCATGCCTATAATCAGAACTCTTAGAAGTTGAGGTGGGAGGATTGCTTGAGCTCAGGTGTTCAAGATTTGTCTGAACAAGAGTCTCCACAAAATATTAAAAACCCAGCTTGTTGTTGTGGCAGGAGCCTGTAGTCCCAGCAACTCGAGAGAGGTTGAGGCAGCACGATCTTTGCAGCCCAGACGTCTGAGTTTGCAGTGAGCTGTGAGGTGCCACTGCATTCTGCTCAGGGCCCCCGGAGTGATGCTCTGTCTCCACAGAAAACCAAAACAAAACAAAAAAAAGGTATTTTGTACATAAAATTAGATAAAACATAGATTATGATACTCCAAATGCCTTGCAGATAGGAACCAGGTACAATTTAGAGCCCTACAGAATATATATATTTTCTTTTATTTCTCTCTCTTCCTCACTCCCTTCCTCCCTTCCTTCCTTCCTTCTTTTCTCTCTCTCTCTCTCTTCCCCTTCCTTCTTCCCTTCCTCCCTCTCTCCCTCTCTCTCTCTCCTCCTCTCTCCCAAACTCCCTCCCTCCCTCAGTAGAGTGCTGTGGCATCAAGGGATTCTCTTGTGTTAGTCTCCCAAGTAGCTGGGACTACAGGAGCCTGCCACACAATACCCGGCTATTTTTGTTGTTGTTGTTGTTGTTGTTGCAGTTGTTTAGTTGGCCTGGGCCAGGTTCAAACCCGCCACCCTCAGTAACCACTGTGCTGGTGCCATAACCACTGTGCTACAGGCACTGAGCTGAGAATATAAATTTTCAATAAATTTTTGAATTAAATTGTATAATACCATATATAGGTAGTATTAAGGAGGCACAGATCATGCACATGGAATATTACAGTGATCATTTAAGGTTTTTCAGTGTTTATTACTGAACATAAAATTTGGAAGGCATTAACTAGAAGTCTGACCAAATTAGTTAAATGAGAGGCCAGTTTCACAGAGCTGGGGCACACACAAGTGCGAGAGCTGTGTCAAGTTGCTTCCTCTGGGTATCCTTCCGCTAGTCCATGCTACTTCTCTTTACTAATGGTAGCCTCTTCCATGGTTCTTATCAAACTTGGATTTTCTACATGCAAAGTGCCAGAACTGTGTCCCGGGCTCAGCATTAGCTCTGCAATGTCTCTTCCTATGGTGTTTGAGGAAGAGCCAGCATTTTTTGACCTGGAGGTCTCCTTTCTTGGACTGAGATAAATGATCTATGTGAACAACCATGATAGTTTACTGGTGGAAGTGGGGAGGAAAGAAAAGACTGTTTGTTCTAGGCTGGGAATATATGTATCGAGAAAGAGATCCATTTTAATTTGCTGAACCAGAATTTTAAGCTGTGTGTAAAGAGCCTTCAAGTCATTCATCTGGGACAATTAGATGGATTGTATTTTGAACTATTGACTACAGCACATATGTGTCACTATTTAATCGACTTTATTCTGCTTATTGGTGAAAATTCCAAGTTGTGTCGTTTTATTTTTCTTTTTAAAAAAATTAGAAAACTAACACATGCTGCTTATAAAATAACAAAACAATATGAACTGTCAGGGAACAAAGCAAATGTCTCCCTTGTTTATAACTTTCACAATATGGGTGTTCATATTTTAGACAAACCAAGTGGTTTTTTGATTTAAGAAAAGGAATGGAACAAAAAGGATTATTATGCTGATGTCAAATGATAATTTTAATGCACTATTATTCCATACTAAGAAACCTCATACTTTCTTTTTATGTCTTTGTATTTGCTTACCAAAATTAAATGGTTTGGATATTAAAATAAATGTACACGATGGAACCTTTGTGCTTTTGTAAAAACAGATGTCAGCTTGACCACTCCATTAGTGTAATATTAAAGCCTGTGAATTATTCTGAAGCCCTCTGTCAATTACTTCCATGTGAACTCTAGGTGAGAATGGGCATTGGGAAACTGTGGGAGAGGAATGTGGAACATGGCTCCCGTGTTGGGAGAAAATGGAAAACAAAAAGTGCTAGTTTGTTCTTTTCAAAATGGCCTGGACACCCCAAGGGAAGCCACAGAGTAAACGTAGCACAGCTTCCTGAAGTATCAGCTTGGCTTGAAGTTTTGAGGGGGAAAGTGATGAAATAAGGGTATGTTAAAGAATAAAATGATATCTCGAATTTAAAGGAGCTTTTCACTCTAACTTAAGATAAAAGAAATTACTTGTAAGCATTAATCTTATATCATCAAGTCCTTCATGGTTTGTACCTTATCCCTTCTTCCATTGAGAATACTACTGCTTGGGAAAATTCGAGAAATGTGGCTGCCTGTGAAAGATGGAGAAGAAAACAGAGAGAAGGGACTTGGAATTTTTCCTTTTTACAGTATGGGAGGAGAGACAAGCAGATAAAAATTAAGGATTTCTCACTCATTCTTTTTATCCCCCACAGCATTTAGCATAATACCTTGCAGATTGCAGGGTATATAAAAATGCTTGTGTCTTTTTGATTTAGTTTCTCTTCTTACTAAGGAAAAACCATGTTGTGTTGAACACCAGCTCCCAGACTTTGCCAGGAAGTTGTTTAAAACACTCTTCAACTTGCTAGTATGGATTTTTTTTATTTTTATTTTTTTAAATCCTGTGTATGTGAGCTCTAACTGTCTCAGATGAAAAAGACCAAGACTTTGAGTGAAGTGAACCTATAAAAATATTATTCTAACCACAAAACTTATTTTTAACAGTCCTCCCACACTTAGCAGTGACTTGAATAGCAGCACAGAAGTGCAACTCGACTAGGTGAAGCACAGTGAGGGTGCTGGGCTGAATTTTTAACCTTTATGAATATTCCTGTTTTGTTCACCAGCTATTTCTTTTGTCTTTCAGTATGTGAGTTGATGTTACATAGAATGGTTGGCATTTCTTTAGGGAAAAAAAAGACATTTCTAGAAGTTATAATTTTTCAGAGCAGTTTTCTAAATAATAATATCAAAAAAAAGGTTGGGGGATTTTGGAAGTAAGCATATTTCCAAAAAGGATTTCTCTATACAAGGAAATTATTATTTATTGGGTCAAATGATAATTGACCCAACAAATTTGTTGGGTCAAGTGATAATTGACCCAACAAATTTGTTGGGTCAAAATGTTGAGTCAAGGCAAAATTAAAAATTATAAAATTAGAAGGTTACAAAGTATGTGTTTTAAATGAAACAATCCAAACACTATTATACATTTAAGTGAACTTTTTATTTGGATTGAAATTGTATCTATACAATTAAGTGAAAGTATTCATAGATAATTTTGTTTTAAGCTACACTTTATTTATACTTAAACAAACTACAGTCAACATGCTAAACGTTAAGTCTCCAAAACATATTCATCTTCTAGCAGAAGGTTTGGACCCTTTGACCAACATTTCCCCATTTTCACTATGACTCAAACCTGGTTAACCACCTTTCTACTGTCTCTGAGTTCAACAGTTTTAGATTATACCTATACCTGGGATCATGCAGTCATCTCTCTGGGATCTCTCTGCGCCTGGTGTATTTATTTCACTGACCATAGTGCTCTTCATGTTCATCCATGTTGCTGCAAGTGGCAGGATCTTTTTTCTACTTTAAAGCTAAGTAATAATTCCTTTGTATATATCACATTTTCTTTATCCATTTATCCATTGACAGACAACTAGGTTGTTTACATATATTAGCTATGTGAATAATGCTACAATGAATATGCAGATATCTCTAATGATAGTGATTTCATATCCTTTGGATATACACCAGGCATTGGACTGCTGGATCACATGATAGTATATTTTTAATTTTGTGACCAACCTCTGTACTGTTTTCTATAGTGGCTGTAACTAGATGTGTTCTCATCAACAGTGTGTAAATGCAATTTTTCTTCACATCCTTACCAACACTTGTTATCTTTTGACTTTTTGATAATAGCAACATATTGAAAGTTGGGACCTCAACACTCCACTGACAGATTATTGATGCAGAAAATTAACAATGAAGCACTGGCCTTAAACAGGACTCTAGAACAAAAGGATCTAAGAGACATTTAAAGAACATTGTACCCCAAACTACAGAATAGGTTTTCTTCTCATCGACACGTGGAACATCTTCCAATATATATTTAACAAAACAAACAAACAAACAAACAAACAAGTGTTACCAAGTTTTATAACATAAAAATTGTACCATATATCTTCTCAAATCATAGTGGAATACACTAGAAATCAATTTTGAGGAGAACTCTCAAAACTATGCAGATATATGGAAGTTATCCAACCTACTGCTGAACAATCTTTGGGTCAATGATAAGATCGAGATGGCAATTAAAAAATATTTTTGAACTGAATGACAGTAGAGACACAAGCCACCAAAATGTCTGCAATAAGGAAAAGCCATGTTAAGAAGGAAGTTCGTAGTACTAAATGCTTACATTCAAAAGAGAGAAAGATCACAAATTAACAACGTAATTTTACATGTCAGGGAGCTAGAACGACAAGACAATCCAAACTCAAACCTGGCAAAGACAAGAAGTAACAAAGACAAAAGCAGAACTAAATGAAATTGAAAACAAAAAGACAGTACAAAAGATCAGTGAAAAAAAAAGTTGGTTCTTTGACAAGGTGAAGTCAACAGACCACTAACTAGATTAACCAAGAAATGAAAGGGAATCACAAAGATCAATCAGAAATTTTTAAAAAGGAGACATTACAACTGATACCACAGAAATCCAGAAGATTATCCAAGATGACTGAATACCTTTATGCACACAAACTAGAAAATTTAGAGGAAATGGATAAATTTTTGGAAACAAATGACCTTCCACACTTGAATCAGGAAGAAATAGAAATCCTAAACCTATTAGTTATGAGTAGTAAGATTGCATCAGTAATAAAATAAATTTCCAAACCAAAATAAAGCCCAGGATTGGATGGATTTATCGATGAGTTCTATCAGCTCTACAAAGAATAACTGATAAAAGATTAACATCCAGAATCTATAAGGAACTTAAACAAATTAGTAAGAAAAAACAAAATCTTACTAAAACATGAGCAAAAGACATGACTAAGCTTTATTCAAAAGAAGAAAAACAAATGATTAACAAATGTGAAAAAGTGCTGAACATCTCTAATTATTAGGGAAAGACAAATTAAAATCCCAATATATGTATGATACCACCTTACCTGCCTTTGTCAGAACGGCCATAATCGAAACTGTAAAACGATAGATGCCAGGATAAACGCAGTGAAAAGGAAATGTTTATACACTATTGGTGGGAATGTAAATTAGTACAATCTCAGAGGAGAACAGTGTGGGCATTTCTAAGAGAATTAAAAGTCGATCTACCATTTGATCTAGCAATCCCACTACTGAAGGTCTACCCACAGAACAAGAGGTTATTTTTCAAACAAGACACATACGCTTGTTTGTTTGTCACAACACAATTCACAATTGCAATGATATTGAACTAACCTTTGTGCCTACCAATTGATGAATGGGTTAAAAAAAAAGTGTGTGTGTGTAATACTCAGCCATCCAAAACAATGAAATAATGTGTTTTAGCAACTTGAATGGAATTTGTGGCCATTATTCTAAGTGAAGTAACCTAAAAACTAAAAACCAAATACCTCACTCATATGCGTGTCCTTTTTTATAAGTGGGAATGAAGCAAAGGTATAACATGGTGCATGGTCATACGGAGTGACTTGATGGAAAATTAGTGACTCAGAAAGGGAAGCTGGGAGGGGTGCATGATAAAAATTACCTATCAGGTACAATGTACGCTATTTAGGTGAAGGGTATATTAAAAGCCCAGACTTTTCCATTATTCGATTCAGCCATGTAACAAAAAAAATTTTACCCCCTATATCTATTGAAATTAATAGAAAAAGAAATTCCTAAAGACTCCACAAAAAAAAAAAACTGTCAGAGTTAGTAAACAAATTTAGTGAAGTATAAGATAAAATGTCAGTCAATAAATATCAGTTGTGTTTCTTTACACTAAGCACAAAACATCTGAAAAATACATTAAGACAACAATCCCTTCACAATAGCATGTTGGGGTCAGCCACTCAACAGCAGCTTTCCTGCCCGCTCAGTCTAAGCAGTGCTTTTCATACCAGTCTCTTCCTTTCCACCTACACTTCCCAGTCATTTGTCCTATTCCAGAGAAAGGCTCAGCAAGAAACAGGCTTATTATTCACCATTAGATGAAATCTACAAATTAAAATAATCAACCGAGACTTTCCCCTGAATATGTGCTGGTAACCAAGAATCACCAGATCCCCCAGGAGACATGAACAAGAAAGAACAGGAACAAATGACAATGCAAGACAGGGAAGAAAACTCAAATTTATGTGAACTAATAATACTCTAATATTCAAGAAGAATATTGAGTTTTATTGAAAAATAATTAGATGTTCTGAAAAGAAGCTAAATTTTAAAGAATATTTAAAATATTTAGAAGTTGAAAAGATTGTCAATAAAAAAAGGAAAAGAAAAGAAAAGAAGGGTGGCACCCGTGGCTCAAAGGAGTAGGGCGCCGGCCCCATACGCCAGAGGTGGCGGGTTCAAACCCAGCTCTGGCCAAAAACTGCAAAAAAAAAAAAAAAAAAGAATAAATAAAAAATAAAATCAAAGAAGGTTTAGAAAGTAAAGTTGAAAACATTTGACAGGACGTAAACCTGAGAAGGAGGAAAATATGAAAGAAAAGATAAACAGAGAGAAGATCAACACAACAGCCAAAGGATCTGACCAATAGACATTTATTTCAGAAAGGAAAGAGTGAGAAAAAAGATGGAGGGGAGGAACATGTTAAAGGAAAAAGAGAACCAAAGAAACCCAAATCTGAAGGGGACTAGTGTTTATATTGAAATGAATATGAACCCACTATACCTAGACATAAATCATAAAATTATAGAGCACTGAGGATAAAAAGGAGAACCCAATACCTCCTGAGGGCATGGGATCCAGGAAACTTGATTTTCAGATAATCAGACTGCTGTGGAATGTTTCATCATCAGCAGTGGATAACAGAACATAGCTGACCGTGCCTTCAAATTCTAAGGAAAGAAAGATTTTGAATCTAGAATTCCACACTAAAACAAAATATTAATTGAGGGTGAGCAAAGAAAAAAAGATATTTTCATGGTAGCAAGAGATCATTCAGTTTATTCTTCATATACCTTCGTATGTGAAATATCTGAAGATCTACTTTAATAAGGAAGGAAGGGAGGGAGGGCATATTAAAAGTCTAGACTTCTTCACTATTCCATTCAGCCATAAAAAAAAAAAATTACCCTCTACATCTATTTAAATTTGAAAAAAGAAATCCCTAAAGATGCTGCCAAAAAAACTGTTAGACTTAATAAACAAAATCAATAAAGTGTATGATACAAGATCAATATCCAAGTATTAGTTGTTTCTAATAAAAAACGGAGGGAGAAGGAAAAAAAGGAAGGGATGCAGTTAAGAAAGAGAGGAAGAGAGGAAAGACTAGTGAAAACAAAAACTAAACACAAGTGAAAGGAGATGATATCCAGGAAAGGGGATTATATCCAACAAAAGCGGGTCCCTTGGTGAGAGCTGTGCAGGCAGCTCAGGAGCAACAGGATCAAGGTTTGAACAAGAGAGTGGAAGGTTCCAGAAAGGGTCTGCAGGGAAAAGAGGGGTATGTGATTTTATATAATCTGATTAAAATCTGTGCAAATAAAAGTTATTTTGTGAAAATTATGCCTCCGAAACAGTCCTTTAAAATTTTTCTCAAAGGATATTGTAGGGCACTGTATGATTTTCAATGACTCATTTGTTTATCCGCCAAAAATTTCAAAAGAAGATTGTCATACACTTTAAAAAAATGTAGATCAAAAAATATGAGAACAAAAGACAGAACAATTCCAAAGATGAAAAGCTCAGAAAAGTCTAACTGTAACTGTAAATTAATCACAGAACACATTGATCAGGAAATTGGTGATTCTTTAAAGATGAAATTGAAACTAATTTTCAGTTATAAAAGATGATAAAATGTTACTTGTTTTTAACAATGAGGTCCTTACCAAGTTTCTAGATTTCTTACCATTCTGTAGTTTCTGAAGTATAATCTGACACTTAATGAAAATCAGCTTAGCGTTCAAGACTCTGTCATACAATTTATCCTGAGGAACACTTTTATTATTCTTAGAAATGATAACTTTAATCTGATACACATAGTAACAGCATGATGATGGGTTGATAAATCTGAATATAGTTTGGTCAAAATGTCAAAGGATAATCTCAGAAAGAAGTACTGAAGGTCCATAAAGCCTGTATGAAAATGCTTCTCAGCCCAATTCCCCAAAATGTGCAATATTGCTATCATTTAATTTTAATTGGAAATTACAGGTACTTTGATGTGTGAGGAATTTTGTCTGAATTTTGCTTCCCAGGTGTTTTTCCATGTTGAAATACTTCCATGTTAACAAGATATATGATGATCAATAGTCATCAACTGGAGACAGTTTTCACCTTCAGGGTTTGATGATTAGTAAAACAATACATTTCAAATACTCACCCTAGTGACTGGCATATAGTAGACAGTAAAAATTACTTTCCCTCTTCCTGTCTCAGTGTTTATCCCACCTTTATTGTTGTTTCCAAGGCAACTACCAGAGCGTGACAAGGTGCTTTCCCAAAGGATGCGAAAGATACCTCTGGATCTGAACTAAAGTAGAAATAAAATGCGTTCTCAGGAAAGAAGTCAGAGAAACTGTCTTAAGAAGAAATCACAGAATTTAAAGAATAAAATGAGCGTTTTTATCAGAGGCTTTGATGGAAAATATGAGTCATCTAGTGTGTTTGAAGAAAGATTTTAAGATATAAGAGGAAATATACATGATAGAAGGCAAATTTCAATAATTATAATATAATTACAATATATTAAGGGCAATTACAATATTTGTTGGAAAGGCAAAAAAAAAAAAAAATTAGATGATATATAAATGATAGAAAGAACTGGAATTTGCCTAGCAGAAAAATGGCTATTAGGACAATACTGATAACATAAATAGCAGCTTACTCTACAAGCTCATTTCAAGTATTTTAAAAGCAGCCTTAATATAATTCTGTTTTTAAAATAACACTGTTTATTTAAATATATCAATGCATATTTCAGTTAGATATTAATAAGGAGCACTTCTGGCCTACAGAGCTTAACAGATGTTAAACACTCTCCAGGGGTCTTCAAGGCTCAGGGATCAGTTTCTGTTATACCTGGTTTCAATTGCTTTTCCAACTAAAAAATGCTCACATCTCCTATCCAAACCTTCCAACCCAGCAGAAGAAAGGGCTCTGGATATTGCTCCAAGAGCTAGTACATTCTTTCCACCTTTACTCAATACAGATATTCTAGACTCCACCCTTTCTCCAACATTGGTAGAGAAATAGCTCTTCCTTAAAACCTCCTCCTGCTTTAGCTCTTTGTCCTTTATCTTCTCCCCTGAATGTTTGTTTATAGCTTCTTATTGCCTACCAGGGGTGTCCGATCTGTGGCCTGTGGGCTGCATGCAGTTTATTTGAGGCCTGTTTTTCTTATCTGTGGTATTGGATCCAGCAAAAATTGTGCACACACTTTTTTTTTTTTTTTTTTGGCTTATCAGCTTTTGTTAGTATTTGTGTAATTAATGTGAAGAAAGGTTGGACACCCTGAGTGGTATTTCAAGCTTATTATGCTACATTTATTTTTACATAGAAGCTCCCTTTTTCTATCCAGAGTAAATTTGCCATTCCTTCCGGTGTACCCAGGACTTAGCAACTGCTCCATAAATGTTTGTACTAGTAATGGAAAGCTGAAAAGCAGTTAAGAGCAAACGGTAATTTATAGGCAATAATTACACTGCTTGTCAAAATAGACACCGTATATGTGGATATGTGGATATGTATATGTGTGCATACATATAAACACACACACATGCAGAATGCTGCATTTCAATCTATCTATGGATATCTATATTGTAAGAAAATGAAAATTACAAAGCTAAGTACCTGCACTGATGGCCAGTGGTTAAGACCATGGCTAAGCACATGGCTCTCCAGAATCTCTCCAAGGTCCATGTAGAGAGACACTGTGTGCGTGCCCTTGTCAGGTGGAGCTCTGCATTCTCATGCCCCAGACCAAAACAGTGAGCTTTACAGCTAATCGTTTACCTGGTATTATCTCCTAAAAATTATTCAAACTTACTAGATTTGATTTAAAAAGTGTGAGATTTTAAAATATTCTCAGAATACCCAAGTATATAATTATGTGTATGTGTGGTAGTTTAACAATCCATGAATAGAGGCATATTTCAAAAAAAATTTGCAAAGCTTCCAGGGTTCTCTAACATATCTGTGTATTAATTAAGCAGTATATATTTTCTCTGCATTTTTACTTACAGTACCCTTCCAATTGTTTCTAAAATCTTAGCCACAAAGAGAACATTAAATGATGTTCCTGCAGTAATATTGCACATTTCAATTCGTAGTTTTGACAAAAACAAGGAAAATGATATTGACTCTCCCAATAGAGAAAGAACATTAAAAATGGAAAGTACTATATTCATTCTCTCAGTGAATTTTCTACCTGATCGTATTTATTTATATAGACATATGTTGCTTAAATGTAATTACTCATATTGACACTCCAATTACTAAACAATAAAAGAGCAACTAACAAGTAAGATGTTTTGGTAGTTAATATAACCACATTTAATGTCAAGTAGAAAATTTCATATTTTGTGTAAGTGTATATTTTTAAATTAAAAGTACAGAAACATTGTAGTTTCATTTAATCCCATTTATTTATTTTTTCCAAAATCATCACTAAGACCCATGTCATGGAGGTTTTCCCCTATGTTTACTGTGAGGATTTATGGTTGGGATCATAAGGTTTAAGACTTTAATCCATTTTGAGTTGATTTTTGTGTATGTTATAAAATGAGGATCTAATTTCACTTCTTTGCATGTGAATATCCAGTTTTCCCATCACCATTTATTGGAGAGACTCTACTTTCCCCATTGTCTATTCTTGGTGCCCTTGTCCAAGATTAGTTGGCCATATGTACTTGAGTTTATTTCTGGGATTTCTATTATGCTCCATTAGTCATCGTGTCTGTTTTTATGCCAGGACCACACTGTTTTGATTATTATAGTTTTGTAATATAATTTGAAAACAATAAATGTTATGCCTCCAGCTTTGTTCTTGTGCTTTAAATATTCAGGCTCTTTTGTGGTTACATATAAATTTTAGAATTGCTTTTTTCTATTTCTGTGAAAAAATGTCTTTGGAATTTTGATAGGGATTGTACTGAATCTGTAAATTGCTTTGGGTAGTATGGTGATTTTGACAGTACTAATTCTTCCAGTCCATTAGCACAGTATGCATTTCCATTTATTTGTGCCTTCTTCAATTTCTTTCATTAATATTTTATGGTTTTTGATATACAAGCATTTTATAACTCAGGTTAAATTTATTATTTTTACCACTAGACTTTCTTCTGTTCACTATAAAAATTTGTAACTTATGATGTGTACTTGTGTTGAATTTCTTTTGTATTCATTAAAAAATCACTCTACTGTTGCAGCTTCATTGAGGGAAATACCACTAATCAACAAGACAAGAGACATTTATTTTCAACTCACAAAGTGGAATAAAAAATAAACCAAGAAAGGCACTGTGATTTCAAGGTTATCTGTCACAAAGACCTCAGGGAAAAAGTTTGAACTTTATTACTTATGCTTCATGTAGAAACTTAAGGAAACCTTAAATTTCCCTGTTTTTCTTAACTAAGTTGCTTCACAATGAAAGACCAAAAAAAAAAAAAAAAAGAAAAAGAAAAGAGGTGTAGTTACAAGTGGGTGATCTGATGTAGATCAAAAGTAAATTGAGGATAGCTTTGTGAAAATATAAATTATAAGTCATGTAATCTGTGTTTAGTGCCTTCTTTTAAAGAAGGTGGGAAACAATTTCTCTTTTATTATCATTTCAATAAATTTAGGGGCTACAGGTGTTTTTCTTGTTACATGGATGAATTATAAGAGAAACAATTTCTTTTTGAGAAAGATTATATTTTAATGTCAAAAATTTGATAAAAATCCCTGAATGAAGAAAATAAAGGGCTCAATATTTTCCTATTAGACTAAATAAATAACTTGTTATTTTAGTTAGTTATCTAAACATAGCAAAGTCTACCCTCATTCAAATTTCAGCTTGAATATTGTCTTCCTTAATCACATCTTCTTGGATACACTCCAATTAATGTGATCTTTAGTCCGCTTGGACACATGTACTTTTTTTTCTCTTATGGTAACTACCATATTTTGCTTTATGTACTGATTTCTATGCTGATGTTATAGTTACTATTAAATGTTAATCTTACTGTGAGCAAGATTTTAATTTTTATTTATCTTTGTTCAGGTTTTAGATGTCTTTTCCTAGTAGCTATGTAAATATTGTTGGTCAAATGACTAGAAAGACAGTGATCTCATCACCATATTGCAATAATGATGTGTTACTTACTTTCTAAGCAAAAAAGCATTGCTTACACGTCCAGAATGTTTTGTCTTTTGTACTTTGCTTTCACATTTCCTAAAGCTACCTCTGGGGTTGTAGTTTGTATTTTGATTTGTGTTTTGCATGTTGGAAGTTTTGATGTTATGAATAAAAATTTAAAAACTAGTACTCTCTTCTTTATTTTCTTCACATTCATGTTTATTATAATTTAGTAGAGCAAGGAAATTCTTAATTTGCATGTAAAAATGTAAGACATGTCAATTTCAATATTGCTAAGTAGGGAGGAATAACAATCAAACATATGTTTATGATTTGGGATAGTTGAGTTCGTTGTTATTCAGTTTGAATATGCAGCTAAAGAAGCAAGATTATAAATAAGTGGTTTCCATAGATAGCATTTTTAGACGTATTTGCATTAAGATTTCTATGACATCAGCATGGGAAAGATGCTGAGAGCTATAATAAATCTGGAATTTTTCTCCAATTACAGTTTTTACTTTGCATGTTCATTCTGTTATGGTTTGAGGTACTGTTTTCCTGTTATTGAAAACGATGTCTATCTTTTTTTTAACTTCTTAACAGCACTTTAAAACTTCTCCGATATCATATACGATTATTGCATTGCCCTGAGTTAAGTAGTGTTGAGTATTTAAGCATTTCTGATGCTGAATGTATTGTTCAGATAAGCCTTAGAAAATCCCTAATCTTGAGAATGCTTGACGAGACTAAATTTGTTTTATGATAACAAATGACCATTGGGTGAAGTTAGAAATGGCTTTTCTGGACATCTATGAGTAGAATTTTCCTGCCCTTCAGACAGGATATTGCCCAGTTTCTTCCTGTTCACGAAGTACTTGGTACATCTTTCCAATGTGGCCCTGAGACTCTGCTGAATGTCTAGATTTCCCTCTTCTATTTCACTTTGTCCACAAAAGAGTGGGTAGGACATGGCACCTAGTAGACAATTACAAAGAATGGTTGAATGAAAGAAGTTTGCTCTCCCCAGCTTTGGAGGATATTTGAAGATTTTTGGCTAAACATAACAGTGAAAATAGTGTCTCCAAAAAATTTATTTCTTGATACACTCTTTAAAACAGTCATTGATGGAGGGATTTTCACATGAGGTGAACAAGGATTTGGACATTTTATTTAAGTACATGAGAACGTGGAAATTATAAAAAAAATCATTAAACTACAACTCTGGTTTTCATTAGTTTTATTTGTTTAAAAGTTTTAAAACTCTCAATGTAATAATCTCCAGTAACTTGGGAAAGCAAAATGTTGTGTTGTGTCAGCATTATTTTAGTAAATCAATTGTTTTAATGCTATTATTATTTAAAATAAGGAACTTGTTTCATTACTGAAGAAGCAAGCTAGTTTTTACATGTTTGCAATCTACTGAACAGATTTTTTTGAAACATTTTAGTGCACCTTACTCCAAATATTAGCATTAGTAGGAAAAAAGTGTTACAAAGGACTGCCCTTGTAATTATTTTATTTTGTGTCTGGTGTTCAGCGTTATCAAATTATAATTTATTTTTCAAGCTACTCGGAATGCTGTGTCCACCAGTAGATATAATCTAACCAGTAGAAAATTTCTGCAGTGTGTTCTGAGTTGAAATTCTTCCCAGAGTGACTTGAATTGGAATGTTTGGTTGATTGCGGCAAGTCTGACTTGCTTTTCACCATAAATGGTACAGACATGAGTTTTCAGAAAATAGGCAATGGAAATTACAGCTAATGCATGGAATACACCAAAAGGAGTAATTGCTTCCTTCCTTTCCTTTTTAATTTGAGTATTTCTGACATTGCTAAAGTTACTCAAAATGCTTACTTCCCTAATTCCAATATATAAAGTCAGTAAAAGCAAGGAAGGTATGTAATAGTGATAAAAGTGTTTTAATAAGAGCAAATAAAAAGTGTGTTCATATTGGCCTATAACCTCTTTAAAATAGTATTATAATTCTCTCTATACCGAGAGAGAAAATTATTCTTCAAAGTTGTGTGAACTTTTCAAGTGGAACCCTTTTCACTTGAGAATGAAATTTCAGAAAAAAAAAAAAATGAATGAAATTTCAGGTCACTTACTACCCACTTTTTAAAAATGATGGCAAATTGTGATTATTCCTTCATTTAATACCTGACCATATGTACACTATATACAGTTAGCCCTGACAGTTTTTCTCTGACACCCCAAAATCCTAAATTGCTCCATGTTTCCTCTTCTCTCTTTGTTCCTATTTTTAAACGCTACCTTAGATAACCTCTTTTCTGATCATATTTTTTCTCTTTCTTCATAATTATTCAACTATTTCCTATTTTTCTGTCCATTGGTCGATTTTTTGCTTCCTTTTCTTTTTTTTAGTTTTTTTTTAGAGACAGAGTCTCACTTTGTCACCCTCCGTAGAGTGTGGTGGCATCTTAGCTCACAGCAACCTCAAACTCTTGGATTTAAGTGTTTTTCTTGCCTCAGCCTCCCAAGTAGCTGGGACAACAGGTGCCCGCCACAATGCCCAGCTTTATTTATTTATTTATTTATTTATTTATTTTTGTAGTTTTGGCCGGGGCTGGGTTTGAATCTGCTACCTTCGGCATATGGGGCCAGCGCCCTACTCCTTTGAGCCACAGGAGCTGCCTAGATAGATGGATAGATAGATAGATAGATAGATAGATAGATAGATAGATAGATAGATAGATAGATATAGATGGTTAGATAAAGATTTCTACCCTCTGGTCTACAATTTCATTAACACTATACTCTTTATCATAATTCTCTTTAATCTCTAATTTTCTTATAAACGCACAACATCATGTCAGTTTGTACACTACTGCACTTTTTTCTTCTGGTCAATGTACATATTTTTTGACATTCAAGAACTATTTCAACCTTCTTTATGTTCACACTTTTATTGCCCACCTAATTCTCTACAGGTGACCCTAATTCTTCCATTCTAAAGAAAATAACACTCATTATTTGGAAATTCTTAACTTTCTCTTAGCCCCAACCAAGAAGCTATCTGTATCTGCAGCTGCTCTTCCCAACTTTCTCCCTACTTACCTGTGTAAGAGAGGTCCTGCTCAGCGTGTACCAATCCCCGCTTCTGAGATTTATTTCTTGTATCCCTAGCCCTTGTAGAAAATTTCCATTATCATTACTTCCCTCCTCTTCCATACCAGCTATTCCATCTCAAAGGAACCGCTCCAATCAAGAGTCAAACTCAAGGTGCTGTGACCGAACGCGTCACCTTCAACACTATAACCTTTGCCTTTGCTCTGCTGATCTTAGCAAATGGCACAACCACCGAGCCAACTGCACATCAGAAACGCGAGTCATTCGTGAGATCTCCTCTTCTCTTACTCCTTGAATTTAATCTTTCCCAAAGTCTTGTTGATGTTTTCTGCTAAATATCTTCAGTATATCTACTTCTGTTATCCCCTTTGAACACCTTCATCTGGGCCAGCATCGTCTCTTACCAGAGAGATTACAAAAGCCTCCTAATTCGTCAAGGCTGTTCTCTGATTTGCAGCTGTATTTATCTTTTCTGTTTATAAATATGACCTTTCGTTTCTCTGCTGAAAACTCTGGTTGTTTCCAAAGTGTTTTCTTGGACTTGGCCATGACACTTCTTCCAATACACAAGATGAAGACCAGGCTCCTTTCTGCAGCCCGTGAGATCCTGCCTGGTCTGATGCTCATGAGCGATTGGCCCCACCTTACTCACCTGCTTCCCGTTCTCCAACCATACCAGCCTCCCTTCTCTAGTCAAGCAAAGAAATCCTGCTTTTTCCTCTCTGGTGGTAAGATTAAGTTTCTGGATTCGGACTTTTTTGTACATGTTAACTTGGTGGCAGAATTCTGGCCTCATGGATTGTTTTCAAATAGTACCTCCCTCAGAAAGAGAGGAATTATCTAGAAGGATCAGTTGACCCCATGAGAGGTGAGAACACATGGATCGTGATCTAAGACGCACATACCTTGGGTGTTGGGAGCCTATTCCCATGCAGCCGGTTTTGGGGTGTGGGGGAGGGTAAGTGTGTGTTCTGCCTTGTGCTGCCAGGGTTCTGCTAACTTCTAGGTGGTTTCCAGCAACCTCAAGGTGACTTGTAGGATTTCAGCTCTAGTGGTGAGGTCAGAATGACCAGAACTGACCATTACTTATATTCAGTCTAGCAAAACTATAATGTAATGGAGGGATATGACCTCTATACTGAGCCAAGGGCTAGATTCCTGTTGATTATTAAAGAAAAATATGACTGTATTGCATTCTTCATGCCAAGGAAGTGAATAATCGCTATTGCAAATGCCTTATGTCCCTTCAGCTTTTGATGTTTATGAAACTATTTTCATCTACTCCCTTACTGATAGTTCACTTACTTCTTAAGGTATGTGTGACAACCATTTTCCGTTTCTTTTTGTATAAATGAAGAAGCTAAAGAAAGGTTATAACTTGGCCATGACACTTGAGTGTCAAATCCAGGATGAGCAACCACGAAGTCCAGTCCCTGTGCTGCCTCTCATGAGGTTGGCGTAACATTTAGCACTATTCTGGTCACAGGGTGTGCTATTAACATATTAGCGAAGTGTGATGCAGTGGGGGAATAACTAGCAGATGACACTAAGGAGTCAATTTTCAGCTGTGTCCTTAATGCAGCCCTCTATTCAGTGGTTCAATCAACCTATTTTTAGTTGTGTTTGGGACGAAGCCCAGAGCAGTACTGTACAGAGTCTACAACCTCCTATTGGTGGTTGTTACTTGCCCTTAGTCATCATGTGACTGTTTCTGATGTTATTTGACTCACAAAATCCACATGTTCATTTTCTTCCACAGTATTAGTTCAACTGATCTTAGGTCATATAGATTGTCAGTTTTTGTTTCCTTTAGAAAATCCCAAGAACAGTGTGTGTGTGTATGCATGTGTATACACGTGTATGTATGTGCGTCTGTAACTGCGTACACGTATCTGTGTATGTATAGCATGTGTGTATGTGTATACGTGTGTCTATGTGCATTTGTAACTGTGTGCACGTATGTGTGTATGTGCATACGTGTGTGTGTGTGCATTCATATCAGTGTACACGTATGTGTATGTGTGTGTGCCCTGTAATTCATTTCGATGAAGTCTTTCTCAGACATCGTAGTACTAACTTTCTCATTCTCACCTCTCAGAAGGGTGTGCGTGAGTCAGGAATAGTCGCTGTGGATAACCTCCCTTGTAAGCCCACTCCATGGGCATCAGGGAAGTCTGTGGTGCATGGAAGTGGGGTAATGGTTTGTCCCCTGTCTCAGGAACCAGGCTTTATCTATGTGGGCTGGAAGGTGTTTTCAAAGAGAAAACTCCAGAGTGCTTGCTGGTGTAATCCTAGAGTAGCTGACTGCAGGTCTGATTTGACCCTGAATATACACACTTGTATTAGGGAGCAGGCATATCCTTGCACAAGGTGTAATTCCCACCCTGCCGCCCTGGCATCTTCTGTTTCATCCATTAACAGGGAGGGAGAAGACAGGAGAGGTAAAGGTGGTCAAGAAAGAGTAAAGGGCAGCTGTATAACTTTCCCTGAAGCGAGGGGCTGGCACAGGGGCAGGACTCTGGTAGCTCCCAGCCCATCCCTGCCAACATTACATGTCTCTCATCTGTTTGCGATTCCTGGCTGGAATAAGTACCTAGTCCCATCTTTTCTTCTTTTAATAGTCCATTTACCATTCTAGGACTGAATTATTAGTAACAGTTTTTCCCTCTGTGTACAGAATCTTAATGACTCTAGAAATAATCTTAATTACTGACATAGACAGGTTATTAGTAATTCTGGTGTGTTTAAAATTCGAATGAATGTGAAGAGTCTTTATTCCTCCCTGTGCAAACTCTGAAGCTGTGAAGCTGCTCACAGTGCAAACCTCTTTTTTTCCTGCTTTCAGAGCTGTGACTGAGAACACAAAAGCCCTTGATCTTTCCTTTTCTCTCCCTGTCTGTTTTCTGTCAGTCAAACACAGAAATCTCATTAAAATACATTTAGTCTGCTAACACAACATACAGGTTGAATCATGTATAACCTTTCATTTCTACCAATTTAAACTTTTTTATTTTTAATTAAAAACATTGTAAGCGCCTTAGGAGAAGGCTGTGTGAGTATCTTCTACCTTAGGACCAGTCTCAACACAGTGAACGGTGGTGGTCCCCGTCGTCAGGGCCTTTTACTTTGACAGCAGGGCACTAGCCTTTGTGTATTTTCTTGGCTGCAGGTTAAAAGATAGATGCCACCACTGTGGCTTCCCAATACGAGAGGAGAGTGAGAGAGTGGGTGTGTGTCTGTGTGCGTGGAGTTGTATTTGACGTGTGGGATTATGTAGTGAGAACGTGTGTGTGTGTGATTGTGTTTGTGCACGTTTGTGTGCGTGTGGTGGAGACATCAAGGGCCAAGATGGGTGGTAGGGACTAAAAACTGTCAGGCTGCCAGGCCACACACCTCCCAGGGACATCTTTGCTGATACATGTGCAAACTGTGTCTTTTTATTTAAAGGTGATAGCTCTGTGTTGCATCTTTGCAACTGTGTCTTTTTATTTAAAGGCAATAGCTCTCATCTCATTGAAGATTTAAGTGACTATCATTATAATTATTCTTCTAGAAATTTCTAGACTATAAACTCATGAGGGGAAACATTTTTAAATCTACTTTGTTTACGGCTGTCTTCCTAGTTCCTATGTCCATATCTATGTATAAATATATTGATGTACAATTGACTTAATATACAGAACTTTTGTTAATCTATTCATGAAAATGTCATGTTGAAATTAAAATTTAGAAGAAAATGACCTATGTCCATCTGTGCTCTAGCTGCCAAGGGTTTTCTATCAGACATTAGCCTTTCACCTGCTCCTTGAAGAAACTTGGTTCGCTCATTCATTCAAAAGTTGTCCGAGTACCTACAATCCCATTTGACCTTGGTCAAAAGATGTCTTAGAACTTAGATTTGCCAACTGCAAAATTTGACTAGATAGAGTCTAAGGACTTTGACAGCTTTAAACTCTGTGGCACTGTCCTATGGTTATTCATTTTGTTATAGAATTTCCAAATTACATTTATTTATAATACAGGGAATTCGACATGTAGCTGATCAAAAGTTGGCTTTAACCGTCAGTCTTGGTGGTTAAATAAATATTGTGCTCATTTTTGTTTGAGAACTCTTTGGTTTTAATTAGCACATGTTAGTTTGGCACCTCAGGAAACTTTCAGGTTACTCCATTTAGATACACTGCATATTAAAACAAGGCTTCTGTGAATCATAAAAGAAAAGTTCTAATTATACCTTTTGTTGAATGAGATAATTGACAGGTTTCAGAAAGAAAGCTGAAATAGTGGGGAGATTACTAATTGCTAAGATATACTTAATTAAGGATAATTGCCTTTTCGTATTTGCCAAATATATTCTTCTTTAGTAATTATTATTTGCAGCAAAGGGAAAAGAATTGCGGTAATGCCTCATTTGGGGTCACCAGAAAATGTTATAAAATATCAATTCATTAACTATTTGCCTCCTTGTAAATGTGCTGGTAAAAAAATTTTTTGTTAGTAGAACCAGTCTTAAATTATTTCTTTCTTTCTTTTTTGAGACAGAGTCTTACTATGTCATCCTCAGTAGAGTGCTGTGGCACTCAAACTCTTGGGCTTAAGTGATTCTCTTGCCTCAGTCTCCCAAGTAGCTGGGATGCCACAATGCCTGGCTATTTTTTTGTTGTAGTTGTCATTGTTTGGCAGGCCTGGGTTTTGGCAGTCCAGGGCTGGGTTCGAACCTGCCAGCCAGCTCTGGTGTATATGGCTGGCGCCTTAGCCGCTGAGCTACAGGCTCCAAGCCAAGTCTTAAATTCTTGTTTGAAAGCTACTGGATGAGGAATATTTGACTGAGTTACTCTTCTCATATTCTACATGTTCTGGTGTCTATCCATAGGAAACGTATTTTGATAAGGGGAACTCTGTCTGCACATGTGAAGATGTAAAGCTCCATCCCAACATTTCTAACAACATACTTTATTCCAGGTAGTGTTCTGTATTTGTATTACAGGCTGTTAAAAAAAAAAGTGTTTTTGGTTTTTTTGTTTGTTATTTTTTGCAGTTTTTGGCTCGGGCTGGGTTTGAACCCGCCACCTCCAGCATATGGGGTGAGCCCCACTCCTTTGAGCCACAGGTGCTGCCTGAAAAGTGTTTAAAATATATATATATATATATATATATATATAAGGAACACCAGATGATTTGAGAGTAATCGCTGTTGAAATGTGGAGGAAGGTTGGTGTAGTGGTAGCAAAGTGTGGAGTACTTTTTTCACTTTAATCTTTTGATCCTGATAAATTTATCTTTGGAATCTATCCCGTGCCTTGTGCATAGCAGGAACAGAGTAAATGGAGTATGAAAATGATGTCTCATTTCCCAGTGTACAGCTTAACAGGCAGGTAGCTGTCTGTGTGAAATTCACAGCCCTGCTCAGTTTGATTCTGTTTTTTCGACATACTTGAAGTTCAACATACTGGGTCAGCCTACCTCTCTAAGCTTTCGAAAGCTCATCTGAACATGGGCACAACATAAGATCTGTGTCATAGGTCTATGGGCATTAAATTGGAGAATAGGATGCTAATAAAATTGTAGTAATAACCAACAATACTCCTATTTTTGTGTTAGCACATTCCGGAGGGACAATAATTAAAAGATTCCAAAGCTATATCTGCCAAATCCCAGTTTGGATTTTGTAGAGCCCACAAATTCAGCACTTTTTTGCTAACAGGAGCTTTTGCAATTTCATAAAAATTTCCAATTTTACCCAATGTCTTACTCTTGAGTAAAGAGTCTAACCTATTTAAGGATGAATTTTTTTGAAAGAGATTTAGTTCTGGCCTTGTAAAGGGAATGAGAAAAGCCACTAAGAGGTAACAACTAGAAGGGAGCCAGCGCCTCTCTTTATTTTCCTTCTCAGGGACCAAGTCGTCCCATCTGCACTAGGGATACTGTAAGTAACTCTATACTTAAAGTCAAAGGGCTCCTTGTGTAGGGTCTCAGTGTGTCTAGTGTTACTGTGACCAAAGCAATCTAAGAAGGCAATAAGTGAATGATTCTGACCATCTTCTATTTATATAACCAATTTAGAGAGGCGGGGTGGCAATGAAAGAAAAACTCATCCTCAAAGGCCTTTGTCTAAAATCAGACTTCACTTCTCCACTGGCCTGAATATCCTCATCTGTAGAATAAAAATAATATACTTATCACACAGACCCTGTGGTTTAATGTGCCTGTGGTTTGATATAGGGCACGAAAGAGTATGAGGGAGGTAATATGGAATCAGTTCATGGTGAGCCTTTTTACACATCTCAAGAGTCGACATTTGCTGCAAGAGTAATCAAATGATATGAATGAAGACTATTTTCCAAATGATTATACTTGATAAAAAGTATTAGGTTGGAAACAATTATAGATAGGTGCATATAAGTTTTTCTTGTTTACTTTTAAATAGCCTGTGAAGATAATAAAACATTTATTTCTGTAGATATTGATACGTAAATTCTGTTCTTTTTCTGGCTCAATATGGGATTTATTTAAAAGATTTAATATTCACCGGTCACTCCTACTACATGTCTTTGGTTCTATAAAAGCTCTCCTAATTATCTGTGAAAGCCAAATGTGATCTGAGCTTTCTTGGCAAGAGGATATCGACTTTCATTAAGACTGAATTGCAGCACAGACCTTTAAGCCTTTATCTGCATCTCATTAATTGGCATGTGATTTGGGAGAGTGGCTATTAATTATACAGAAGATGGTGAGTGAACAGAAAGGATCATTCAAAGGCAAACCATGCTTACACCTGACTGTGTCCTCAAGCATTATACACTTTATCTGGCAGACATTAATTTGACAGCCATACTAAAGATTTCTAAAGGGCACATCTAGAAATAATATTAATGTCTAGATTTTTTTTTTCATTTAATTTACTGTTAAGTCATTTTTATTAGGCTTGCATGACTCCTTGGTTGAATTATCAAGAAGGAAGCATATGTGATGTAATAGAAATAAATCCAGAGAAGCTACAGATGTTTTTATTCATTAAATCCCTCTCTGTGACGTCCCTTTGCCTCGTCCCACTCCCATAAACTATGGTGGTGCACTCTTCAAATAGCCATCACAGGTTAAAAGCAAAATGTTTCTTTGGAATAAAGATACAAGAGGCAATCTTCATAATTATTGTTAAGGTCCACAAATAGACTGTCTTGTTAACTAAATACTGTCTGGAAATCTACATTCTGCTTTCAATTCTATTAGAGTAACATCTCATAATATACTTTGATAAATCCCTAAGTAAGTGTAGATGGAAATGAACTTGCAATAAACACTGTGTGAACTCTTTACCTTTTTATCTCTGCAACTGACATTTTTGTAATTTGGCCCTGCGTTTTCAAGTTTGCTTTCTTTTTAAAGTCAAATGCATCTAATTGTTGCATGCAAATTCTATGTCATTTCCAATGTGAAATTTATTTTCCTTAATGCCATTCAGCAAATATACATTGAATATTGAGTGAAAAATGCATGTAAAATTAAACCTTATAGCTGGGGAGGTGACACTTGCTGTAAAGTTTACCTTGTGTAAAGCAGGAAAGAAGGTTTTCCAGCTCCTCTTGTGGTGTGAACAGTGCTTAGTCTTCCGATTTGATGGTTTCACACCACAGCTCCTTCTGGGTTGTGTGTAACTGCCGGTAAAGGACAGGTATTTCTCACACTTTGATGGATCAGAAGGAAATAAGAGCCAATAACTTCGAATGTCGGGTTTTCTTAATTGGTATGAACTCTGTGATGAGATCCCTGAGCAAACCATCCAACGTACGTTCAAAACACTTCAGATTTTCCGGGAGTTGAAGAGCAGTGTTTCCCGAGGTGCAGGCCACTAGGAGTCCACATATGTCTGAAATATGTAGGGTGCTTGTTAATGTGGATTTCCTAAGTGTACTAGAGATGTCTAAATTGGACCTTCTTCAACTGGAGCCTGGGAAAGTGCATTTAAACCACTCCTTGGAGGACTCTTAATCACTGATTTCAATTATTTTTCTGGTATGTGAGATAGAGTGATTTATTTCTATCAAAAGGTGCTCACAATTAATGGATATCACATTATAGTTAAATCAATATTGTTACATATTTGACAGAAGTACTATATCCTTCAGAAGAGATATTTGTGGGCCAGTGGAACTAAGTTGATACTGTGATAATAGGTTCTTTCCTATTTTCCTATAAAATAATACCTCATATATTTACTCTGTACCTAAACACATACGTACACACACACACAAAGAGGTTGCGTAGCTGGGGGGTCAAATAAGTTGGTACAATTTGGGGATCAGATTTATGGAATCATTATACCACTATTTTTAAAGTAGGTGATACCATTTCCATTATCAATGTAATGATTTACTCATTAATGTCTAATGATTAAACATTACTTAATGTAATTAAGTGGATCATGTTTTATGATGCATATTTTCCTCGGCTAAGCATTAGCTGATTGTAGTTAAGTCATTAAGTATACTGATTGCATGCTAAACGCATTTTCTTGCTTTTTACAGACATTTAATTTGAAATACTTCCTGGTTCAACGTTAGTTATTTTTCTTTGCCTCTGACTAATCTCAGCTTTCTTCATGAAGAATTTAATTTATTTCTTTTATACAAAGAATATGTAATTTCAAAGCATGGTATTAATGATTTTGCAAGATTCTTTGAAGAAATAGGTAAAAATTATATTCTCCTCTCCCATCTTATGTACTTTTATCTTTTATTCATTTAATCATTGCTTAAGTGCTATTTCTATAATAGTTGAAGGTCAGCCAGAAATATATGCCTGAGCAAAATGTTCTACTTTAATTAATGCGTTGAGGCAGTTCCTTGCTGTTCAATCAGGAAGGAAGAAAAGAACTTTTCAACTAGTGAAACATTTTGCACATATTTATTTGTTGAATAAATAAAGTGAACACTGCATTTCTTTCGGTTTCTCCAACACTCTAGGCTGTTTCCTGCTCAAGGGTCCTTGCCATATGTAAAGAGCTGCCCTCCCACCCCAAGTATTACCAGGCTCCTCCTCCTTTCTGTCCCCACTTGGAGAAAGTCTTCCAGATCAGCTTGCCTTGCTACTATATTTAATGTAGATCACCACTCCAGCCCTTTGTTTACGTCTTTCTAAAGAACGATCATAACTCGCAATTATTTTATTTGTTTGTTTGATCATTTCCTGTCTTTTCCACTGGGCTGTAAACAACTTGAAATTAGAGAAAATGTTTGTCTTGTAAACATTCAGATCACAGGAGCTTAGTAGAATGCCCAGCACATAGTTGGCACTCGCCGTATTTGTTTGACTTGAGGGATGAATGGATGGTATTTGACTTGAGGGATGAATGGATGGGTCCACCGTGGGGCGCAGTTAGAAAGGTAAGAAATGCTCTTGGGTTGACAGTGTTTACAGTGAGAGATCTTACGTGGCATGCCAGCATGAGATAAGGCTAACATTTGATCAGTGATGAGGAATAGATAAACTCAGAGTAATTTCATATTTATCTTAACTGTTTCAGTGGAATTGAACTAATTCAGGCTGGACAATTTTGTGGCTTGTGTTGTTTTTCTAAAATGGTATACTTACACTGTTATGTCAGACTTAGTTGATACTATGAATGCAATTATTTTGTCTAACTGTGAGCATACTTAAAAAAATATTTGTTAAAAGACATGATTTGTGGGTATAATCTGATTAATAATGCCACTAGTAATCTAGGGTATAAAACTGTGCTCCCAGAAGCCATGTTGTACTGTGATTTGGTAAATGTCCAAACCCAATGATGTTTGTGATAACACTGGTGGGAAAATGAGTTACTATATATAACTAAATTATTATAGTCAAATACATATTATCGATGTAAATGCCAGATAAATATAAGGTCATTGCAACTTTTCTTACGGAAGCTAGAACATTAGTGTTTAATGCAGTGTGTACTTATAAATATATGCTTACCACACTCCTCGGTATTCTATTTTAAAATATATGAAAACATTTACAAGAGAATGGAATATTTGGAATTCAAAGGGGATATAGTGAAAAGTACCCGCAGGTTGGAAGTGAGAAGTTTTCAGGATCATTCTGTCCTCTTTTTTGTAATAAGATGAAAGTAATCCTGCATGCATTTCAAATACGAATAATGTAAAGAATAATGCATTTTATGTTTGCATAATTTTATAGTGAAAGATAGTTGATTGGCTGGGCGTGGTGGCTCACGCCTGTAATCCCAGCGCTGTGGGAGGCCGAGGCGGGTGGATTGCCTGAGCTCAGAGGTTCGAGACCTGTATGAACAGCAGTGAGCCAGAGTAAGACTCCGTCTCTACTAACATCAAGAACATTGCCAGAGAAAGACAAAAAAGAGTACTTCAAACGAAGAAGAATGAACAAGGAAGTTGAAATTTAAAAAAATAAAAAAAAAAAAAGAAAGATAGTTGACATCCAATACATGATTCAATTAGTCAAATATAGTAAATTGTTTTAAGGCAGATGTTTAAAGCTATGAAATAATAATAATGAATAACATGATACTGCTTCTAATTTTATTTCATGCACTAACTTTATTAAAATTAATAAATGAAATAAAATAATGCAATAATTTTATTTACCTTTACGCTGCTTTCATTAGTCACTAAAAAAAGCTAATGTCAGAATATTGCATACGGTAGGTTGAATTGTTTAGTACATTATGCCACCAGACCCTAAGGTAGGGAAATTTTCTGAATGTCAGTCTTTACAGCAGCTCTGCAAGTTATTATTGTTTACTCTGTTTTACAAATGAGAAAGCTACTGCTTAGAAAAGTAACTGGTCTAATGCCATATTGTGAAAAGGTGTGGAGTGAAGATTATCTGCTTTCAATCCCTGATTTCTTTATGCTGGATCACATTGCTTGTAGAAAATAGCTTCAGAAATTTAAAATAATTTCCAGAGACATTAATGTGGGCTCTCTTTTTCATTTAGTCAATCAACGAACATTTATAGGTAGTGATCATGCACTGATCTGAGAACTATGGATGGTCTAAAATTAAACATGAGACTTGTCCCCAAGGACTTTACTGTTGTAAAAAGAGATTGTTGCTGGTGGCTGTAAATTTCTGCGCCTGCTTGGGTTCTACTGAGAAATCGGCCATACTGTTTTACACATCTCTTCTATAGCTCATTCAAAAGCCTGCAAGTGTTGCTTCCCCGAGGGCCCTCCTCAGTGAGCCTTGTTTAACCAACAGTGCACTAAATAGTTCTGGCAAGAGGCAGACTTTCTCCTGTGAATCAGATCAGAATTTTGACTGAATTAAAGTAGGTAATTCAAACAAAAAGAAGTTCAATATTTCCTGCTCTCTATGGAGTAAATAAAATTCTTTAAAATGATTCAAAAATATGACATAATCCAACTCCAAGTTTAAAAACATTCCAGATTATTTCCAGATTTACCACACTGAACCCTCAGACCCCAAAGGCCAGTTATCTCCTTCCTTAATCTCTAAACTAACCCTGGTGGTTCTTGATGATACCCTTTGCCATAGGGTTCTCCAGACTTGCTGCGTTTTGCTGTTTTGGCAAATCTTACTTGTATTTTATGGGTGGCTCCAGTCAACTTCCCTGGCAGAGGTATTCTCAACTGTCCCTATCCCTATTAATCATCCCTCTCCAAAACTCTTTTACCCTATTTTGTTTCACAATTTTCTATCCCCTTGCCTTTGTGTGGCCATAGATCCCTATCCTCAGCATATGACTCTATTTTCACATTGGTGATCAAGGATCATATACTTTCACTTTTTCTTTTTATTGCAACACCCAGCTAGACCTACAAACACAACTGGCATTTAATGGCTATATGGTCAATTTGTAAACTCAATTGCTAGGTGAAGGCTTGTTATTTCTAGGGAACATTAGCTAGAGTTATTTAACTCTAGCTTCCTTAAGTAAGTTTAGCTTACTTCTTTCAAGTTCAGACCTCATTAGACTGAAACTAATTCATCAGTGTTGCATATGACAGTAGAGGGAGATTTTACTCTTGGGAAGGAAGAAATTCTAAGCGGACATATATAGTTACTATCATTGTCAATCCTATGAAACTGAGGACCAAGGGTATAGAACCTTTAGTTGCAAAGAATCGGTGGTGATAGAATTTTCACTTCCACTTGGTTTGAAACTTTTAGCCGAGTCCATTTAAAAAAAATTCTCTTACTGAAATCCATTAAAAACTTAATCGAACATAAAATGTTTATTTAACATCTTCACTACAAACATGTGGACCATCATATTGTTCCATTTAGCCTAATTGTCTTTCTGACAGTGTCATCATGGGCTCTGAGATTTTATTTTTGTTTTTGCCTTTAACTAGATAATAAAGCTTAAATGTGTCTAATTTCCCTCAATAACCCACTGCCAGGGTGCCATCCGTAAACCTGTATATTTATATATGTTTTCTTATTTTTCTAATCTTTTATGATCTGAGTGACAATAACCATGTATAGTATTTACATCCTGGAGTAATACTTCCTTTTATTTAACCCAATGCTTAGATTTGGGGATGATCACCAAAGCCAACTGGTGGGTGGTGGTTGGGGGAAGTGGTCCTCAGTGTCTGGAGTGAGTATTTCTCTCCTAGAATGAACCTCTGATCTCACTTTCCATTTTTCTTTGCATTTAGTATTTTAAGTTCATGTTTACTTTGGGGAAAAAAAGTATTTTTTCACATAAATGAAGAGCTTCGTAAAAGCGTTAGCCATACTCCAACCAAATCCCATCCTAGAAAATTCCAGTGTCTAAACAATAGACCTCAGTGTTCCAGAAAGATAAAAAGGTGAAAACTGAGGGTGACGCCTGTGGCTCAAAGGAGTAGGGCGCCAGCCCCATATGCCGGAGGTGATGGGTTCGAACCCAGCCCTGGCCAAAATTGCAAAAAAAAAAAAAAGGAATGAAAACTGATGAAACAGAGAGGCCAGCTTGAGGATACCTAACCCCTCTTCCTGGACACTTGCCCTTTCTCCTTTCTATTTGCGGTATTCCAGGATGTGGTGGAACAAGCCCAGTTTCATCTTCTCAGACTGAATCCTGATATTTTTATAAAATCTAAAATTCTTGTTGGTTGTAGCTTTTTTTTTTTTTTTTTTTTTTTTACCTAAGTAAAGCCCTTAAAGTCTGTTTCTCGTCCAAGAAATCTGCATCATGAAAGCGACTATTGGCCTCTGTCAGCAGTGTGTGTGAGACAGAGTATGTGTTTGTGGGGGGGGGAGTGTGTGTGTGTGTACATGTGTGTCTGGATGAATCCGGGGAGATTCCCTACGATTGGGACTTCAAGGATAACTCCCCTCCCCACTCACCCACCCACGAGGCTCTCCAAGGCAGAGCTGTAGTAAACAACAAGTGAGCAGGGGAACTGTCCTCTTGGTTCTCCCCGGATGTCCAGTTCTCCCATGTCGCCACCTTGAGCGCCATCTGTTGTTAGCTGCCTGTATCTTGGTTTTGTGCTGGCATCTCATGGCCGTCATCTGTCAGGTCGTCCTGTCTTGCGTGCTGGGCCCTTCTCCCCCATGCACTTCTCTGTCCCTTCTTCCATGCTCTTTAGCCCACTACTGAGCCTTGTGACTGGCCAGTTACGCTTGCTCGTCCCACAGTAAGTCTCATTCTTTCTGGGGCTCTCACAGTGTGGTTGTGACTCTCTCACAGGATGCCCTTGCTCTTCTATCTCCCTTGATGGTTCTTTCATTAAATTCCGGTCTTATGAGTTATTTTTAAGTTATGGTGATTATGAAACCTTTATGACCTAGATCCCCTGCACACTGATCATGCTTTGTCGGGAATTCAGTCCTGTCGCCCATGATTGCTGATTCACATTGTATTAGGAGGTACAGGATCATAGGCTTTCCGAAAAGAACGCATTTCCTGTTTTATTTCTTCTAACTTAATCACACTTTTTATGAAGAATTTTAGAGCATCTAGAATCCTATCCATAGCCTAGCTTCGCTACTTCTAACTGTGTATTCAAGTGAACTGAGAAAATTTTGCCTGCTTTTATATCTCTGAATTATATTCCTATATAACTAGCTATTTTCTGCATATAAAACTTGTATTCCTTTTCTGATGAATGCAAAAATGTTTCTTTCTGACTTGTTGAGAATTTTTTTATAGAATTTGAAATGCAATTTAGTTTCTGCAGGATTTCAAAATGATTATGTGTATTTTTCTTTCTCTCTAATACCCACTGCTGTGTGATATTTCTATAACAGATCTTTAGTAGTTTGTATTTTCATTTTGTAAAATCTTCTTTCCTCAATTTTTACAGGCGATGCCTTGATAAAAGGCCTCGTTCACCCCTCCTAGAGAAATGGTGAGCTGCATCCTCATGGTGCATTCCCCTCACCAAGGGCTTGCTTCCACAGTAATCTTTTTAAAACCCGTTATTCTGAATAAGGGACTTTGATGCTTATAATTCTCAGTGTCTTGACAAAAAACAGACTCCAGAGCAAGATCTGCATCTGCTTACTTTCTCAATAGAAATTACCCCACTCACTCTCTCTAAACCTCAGACTACTTGTGGTTTTCCCTAGAATGATATGCTGTTTCACAACCCCATGACTTCTCCCATGTTGGCTCCTCAGTCTGGAATGCTTTTATTTTGTCTATTTGGCAATTTCCTATCTGCCCTGCATTCTTCATAGAATGACCACCTATGAACTTGCTGTAATTGTAAAAACAGCTTATTAGCTCAGATAGTTAAATGTGAAAAGTAAGCATTTCATTAAGCCTATTCTGGGGCAGCTGGGGTTTTCTGGAACATAGCCAGGTGGCCCTCACTTGTGGAAGGGACGCCCTTTCTAGTGGGGCCCTTTACACTGATCTGATTATGTTCCTGCCTGGTCTTCCTTGTGAATCTCATACTAGGGATAGAATGTGCCAGTTTGAATGTGTAGATGACTGTCACAGGTGGGAGAAGCTAATTAGTACTTATGTGGGTTTACCCTGGCTTGATGATGCTATGACCGTTAATGTGAGTTGGGCCAGTTTAGAGGAATAGGAATTCCAATACAAGTATTTAGAGTGTGTTTGTGTTTATCCCATCCCTTCAGTGCCATTGATTTAGTTACTGTTGCTAATCTTTGAACAAGGATTATAAAACACCAAAGTCCTTTAAATTATCTCTATGAAAAATAATAGCCATATTAGCGACAAAAAGCAGAGGACCCTGTGTCCTCATGACTGCTTGGGGCTGTCAAGTGTGGTTGGTTCACCTCACAGTTCTAGAGGAAGTGCCTTGGACAGTTGTAAGGGGCCGTGCAGAGAGCAAAATTTGGGAAAGCAGGGTTGGGGGTGGTGTTTCATGCCTGTAAGCCTAGTATTCTGAGAGCCTGAGACAGAAACATCTCTTTAGCTCAGGAGGTGGAGACCAGCTTGAGCAAGAGTGAGACCCCATTACTATTAAAATAGAAAAATCAGCTGCAAATCATGGTGGCTGCCAGGAAGCTCAGCTAATCAGGAGGCTGAGACGGGAGGATCTCCTGAACCCAGGAGTTTGAGGTTGTTGTCAGGCAGGATGAGGTCACAGCACTTGAGCCTGGGCAATGAAGTGAGTGTCTGTCTCAAAAAAAAAGCAATTTTTTTTTTTTTTTGAAGAGCACAGGTTTCTTTCACTGAATATCAGGTGGGCAGCACAACAGATGGTGAAAAAGTCAGCAGCTTTTATAGATTTCAGGCCACATAGAATGTCTTTATTTTTTCTTAGAAAGACTCTAGATTTATAATTTATGCTGGAACCTATATTATCTACCTAAGACATAGAGAAGTAAAGTTAAATATGATGATATTTAAAGTCTAGTAGAACTGTTGGACTTGTTACTTCTGATAAAATTATCAGAAGCATCAGTAGCATCTATTCAGAACTTTAATTTTTAAACTAATGTAATTATTATTTTGAAATGCCTACTTCATGATTTATGGTATAACAAAATGACTCCTCTTTGACCCTTAATTTCTGAAGGAAGTATCAAGTTGAAGAACACAAAGCTGTAATTTAAAGACGATGGTCATCTTTAATACAATAATGAATAATTCATTCATTTGTATGTAACAAAGTTATTTCTTTGAAGAGTTGACTGTGATGTTCAGATATAAAAATGATTTATCTAATTTGGTTACTTCATTTTTTCCATTATATAAACCATTTTTGGCAGACGTTATGCCATGTCATTCTGTGTATATTTGAATAATATTAGAAGTCCAGGTAGTAAGCCTGGTGAGACATCAAGGTAATCAGACGTTACTCTGAAGCCATATTCAGTGTGGAATTTCAGTTTGGTGAGGATGAAGATGACGATGATGACATGATAATTACGTATGAAATTTGAACTCATATTATTGGCAAATCAGTCTTCTAAGTATTTAGTATGGGGCTATTGTCCTCAATTAAATGGGATAGTTTGTGAGGTGATCCATTATTTTCTCTTTATGTATAAAGGAGACTGAGGCATGGAGAGTTGAAGTAGCTGGTTTGAAAACAATCTGGGTTCCTCCTGTGTTAAAAAAAAAAAAAGACAAGACCAATCTTAGTCAAGAAAATGGGCTCTTTTGCTTTCAGTCTTTTTGATGCAATAGTTCAATAGTTGGTTTGAAAATGTGTCTATCTTAGAACCCCACAGCCATGGAAGATGAGCAGAGTAGTTCTCAAAAACAGTTTGGAGCTAGAATCTATTATGAACTAGAAATTGTACTTATAGGCAGAAAATTCCTGAGGAATAAGCCTGGAACTTGGCCATAATGAGTAGCCTTGGCAGTTTGACGAGCCGGATGTGCAAGCTCTAAGTCTAAAGTGGAGAGCTAAGTTAAAATGACCCAAGCTCATCAGTGGTGATTTGAGCCCCATAACCATTCTCGTGTCATTTCTTAGATAGCATCCCAATGAATGTGTTCAGATATTTGCTTTATAGAATATTTACCTTAAAGACACAATGAACTGGAACACTAGACTCAAATGTTATATGAGGGGAATGAAGGCTATCTGGGGACCACTCCTTTGGTGAAATCTGTATTCCTATTCCTTTAGCAATATTTACTCTATATTAAATTAAATCTTGCTGGCTGGGTGAAGAGTTTAAACCTGTAATCCCTATAATTTAGGAGGCTGAAGCAGGAGGATTGCTTGAGGCCAGGAATTTGAGACCAACCTGGGCAATATAGCAAGACCCTATCTCTATGAAATGTTTTAAAAATTAGCCTGGCATTGTTGTGTACACCCATAGTAGTCCCAGCTACTTGGAAGGCTGAAGCAGGAGGCCTGCTTGAGCCCAGGAGTGTGAGGCTGTGGTCAGCTGTGATCATACCACTGTACTCCAGTCTGGGCAACAAAGCAAAGCTCTGTCTCAAAAAACAAAACAAAACAAAACATAATGAATTTTTTTCTAATTGGAAGCCTTGTACATAAAAATTCATCACAAATAAGATACATATTTTTCAGCTGGTGAGATTTCAGGCTATCTGTACAATGGTCTGTAGAGGGGAGATAGGAGTAGCAGGTATTTAGGAAATGATTACAGTGGCATTTTTACTCATGATGGAGAAAACACTGTAGTAACTCGAAAAAACCTTTCTTAAAGAGAAAGTTAAAAAAAATATTATTTTCTTGGGGGTGGTTCATTTGATAAGTTCATTAACAGTTAATAATTTGTTCTTGGATTTATTAAGAGAAAGCAACTTTCTTGCTTAAAAGTTAGATAAATATAAATAAGAGAGGCACAACATATTGCTACAAATAAGATGTTCATATTATTTTAGTTTGGGTTTAATATTAGTTTAAAATTAATTGAATGGCTGCTATTCATTACTGGCTAGCTGTTCTATATTTAATACCTCTAATCCACAAAAGAACTACTGAAGGTAGAAATTATTCACCCTGCTTTAGTTATAAGAAAGCCACAGCTCAGATCATTTCAGGTAAAGCAATCTGTTCCAAAGGTCTTTCAGAAAATGATGTGATGGTAATCCAAACCCACATCTCTTTGCCCCAAAAGTGACATACCATACCTTGTACCACACGGCCCCCAAGAACAAAATGAATCCAAAGGAAAGTTATTTCAAGGATAGGTTATATGTTCAACTACTGATTAGCAGTAAAATGATAAAGTGTAAGCAATCTTTTAAGGAAAATACATTATTTGGACAGAGATTTCTTGGAACGGTGTTCTTGTGAATCCTTGCAGCTTACCACTGTGACAACTCAAAACAAAGCAATCCCTTGTACAAATAATATATCTGCTTTATACAAGTCACATGTACATTTGTATAACGTCACCCAAAACTAGTTAAAGTTGTGTGTAATGCAGTTATCAATGTAGGCAGATAATAAATAAAACAAGCTTATGGATTCATTATAATGTTTAAAAAAATGCAGTGAGCATAGCACTTAACTAGGTGTCCATATTTCAATGCTAATTATTTCCCTCAAATAAATTCTTTTACTTTGGAGGAAAGAAAATAAAAGATGGAAAAATATTAAGATTTACCATGACAAAACAAAAACTGTCAAACAATTAGTGGTGACATTACCTGTACTATAATTCTAATTTAAGGTAAATCCTTTTAATAAATAGAAATAGAAATATAGAGTTATTTTCCTGATGTTGGCTTGCTCAGTATGACTACTGTGAGTACAACAAGTTAAAAAAACAAAACTAATTACTTAATTTTGTAGAAATACTATAATTTCTAAATGGTAACTTTAGCAAAGTAAGAATGAAAGAAATCTAACATTTTCCCCACATCTCACTCCCTTTTCTTTTTCAGTCTCCGGGTTTTCCATGTTAAACACAACCTTCTGCCTTTCTAAATAGTGAATGTGTTAATTACTTATACAGGAGCTTACAATGCTGTGAATTAAACACCAGTGCCATTTATTTTTGTGTATCTCTTTTGTTCTGAGCTCGAGGTTCTAATTGTTTTGTAGGCACTAAGTGTTGTATTTTGCTTTTGAAAAAAAGATAGGCACAGTTCAGCTTCCCAGGAAATATTTTAAGTAATATTTAGGGTATGTGTTTGATTACAAAACTGTTTTAACTTACAATAGTATCTAGTACAAAGGGTTCATTTTTATCTGTTAGTTATTTAAATCCAGTGTTTTGCCAGTGAAAATTGTGCTAATGAGTTTTTAATAGCTTCATTCATATTTTTGTTAGATACGCACAAAACATTTTACATATATACACATACACACTTTAATATACAATTATTATGAAAACTTTTGAAATTAATGTAAAATGTTTCAATAATTTGAGAGCCTGTTGTATCTTAGAGACAATATTCTTTTCTATAGGGATAGAAAGATGAATGACATACAGTTCTTGAAATCAAGGAGCTTCCAATATGTTATATGTATTTTTATGTACAAATAATTATGAAGATCAGCTATAATGTTGATGAAGTTTTCTGCTAAGCAGTGAACATTTTGCTTGTCTTTTTTAAGGATGTTATAAGTTTTCAACAGTGAGTATATATTATTTCCATTTATCAAAATATATAAAAATATTTTAATCTACCTGGAAAAAGAAAATAGGCATATTTGATAATTTATTTTTTTCAGGTTGAAATTATATTTAGCTTCCCTACTAAAATTGTAATTATTTGTTTCTATTTTTATTTAGCTATCTAAATGGTTAAAGAAAATGTCCATTAGCATTCTATTGTCATTAGAAAAATTGTTACCAACCAGACCTTAATCTAATGAGGAAAATACTGTATTAAACATTTAAAATTATAAGTGAGGTTTAAAAATGGACGTGAGATTTAGGCATGTACTTCTTATATATTATTTACTCACTCATTGTTTGATACCATGCAGTATTTAAACTTTTCGATTCGTAACAAGTGGTGCTAATATAAAAGGTCGTGTGTTTTAAATTTCAAATTTCACTGGTTCATTGCTAGCATATAGAAACGTGTTTGACTTTTGTATATTAACCTTGTATTCTACAACCTTGCTATATTTGCTTATTAGTTTCAGGATTTTTCTTTTTTTTTAATTTATTTATTATTAAATCATAGCTGTGTACATTAATGCAATCATGGGGCACCATACACTGGTTTTATAGACCGTTTGACACATTTTCATCACACTGGTTCACATAGCCTTCCTGGCATTTTCTTAGTTATTGTGTTAAGACATTTATATTCTACATTTAGTAAGTTTCACATGTACCCTTGTGAAACTTGTACACCAATTACCCTCCCTCGCCCATCCTCCCCCCTTCCCTCCCCTCCCTTTCCCTTTTTCCCATATTCTTAGGTTATAATTGGGTTATAGCTTTCATATGAAAGCTATACATTAGTTTCATAGTAGGGCTGAGTACAGTGGATACTTTTTCTTCCATTCTTGAGATACTTTACTAAGAAGAATATGTTCCAGCTCCATCCATGTAAACATGAAAGAGGTAAAGTCTCCATTTTTTTTGTCAACATTTTGTACTTTCTACAGATGATCATGCCATCAGCTAACAAAGTCTGTCTCATTTTTTGTTGACAATAGATATAATTTTTTATCCTTTTTTATCTTATTGCATTAATAAGGATTTCCAGTATAATGTTGAAAAGCAGTGGCATGAGGGACATTTTTGACTTGTTCCTAATCTTAGCAGGAAAGCTTTGAATTTCTCACCATTAAGCTGTTAGATGTTAGATGAAGGTGTCTGGTAGATACTTTTTATCCCATTGAGGAAGTTCTCAGTTTACTGAGAGTTTTCATATTGAATAGATGGTGGATTTTGTCATATGCTTTTTCTGTTCGTGTTAATATGATCATATGATTTTTCTTTTGTACCCTCTTGATGTGTTGGATTACTTTAATTGATTTTTAAATGTTGAAGCACCCTTGCATACTTAAAATAATTCCTACTTACTTATGTCATAAAATTGTTTTTATACAATGTTACATCATAATTCATTGAGAATGCTTGCATCTGTGTTCATGAGAGATTTATCTGTAGATTGTTTTTTCCTTTAATAGGATTCAGAGTGCCGTGTATGTTTTTAATTTTGCCAGTGTGTTTAAAACTTACTGTTAGGTTTTTATTCATTTATATGATACAAATGAAATGATTCTTCTCCCCACACTTTCTATATTTAATTATATTTTCTGATGTTAAAAAATATCCCATCAATGAACTCTGCTCTAAATGGTTGCCTTGAATTTCGTATAATTGCAAAGAATTTTTTAAGCATAGGAGATATAAAGAATGTATTTTTGTCATCTATCTTGTACATGAAAATTTGAACACATTTCTTTATTCATTTTTCTCCTTTGGTGAAAGTGGAATAGTATCTTAAGGACAGTCATAAAATTTGTTCAGAATTTGTATATATTGAATAGTTAGTCCAGTGTGTAATTTTCTTCCACACTTCAGAACTATGTTTTTTCTTAAAAGGTAAAGAATAGTTACTACATTTAATACAACACCTTTCATTCACCCTTCCCCACTTTTTTTGATAATCTCATCCGATAAAAAGTGTTAGTGGAAATACTATTTTAAGGATTTAAAAAATTTGGATAATTTAATTAAAGAAAAGCATCAGAAGCAGTACTCATAGCAAGGAATGTGAACAGTAATGAAGTTAAGCTTGAAGAGAAGTATATGTACCAGGAGTAGGGAAGATTTTCATGTTGGAAGGGACATTAATTTAGCTGTAATAAATAAGGCCATGGTCAAGAAACTTCAATGAAATATATTTCAAAATGTGTATATTTTGTAAAAATATAAAATTAACTAACCTTTCAAGGACTTTACTGTCTGCTTTCTGTAGGAGAACATTTAATATTTGGTTGCAGTGTGGAGATCCACCATCTCAGTTGATGCTCTAGATTGGTATCAGCCATTGTGACCATAAGGGCATCTTTATTTTAGTTAAGTAAGAGAATGTAGAATCATAGCTATAAGTGGTTAAAAAGCAAGAAAGCATTTTTCAGGCATGTTGCTAAAGGCATGAGTATTTTGCTGCATTTTTTCCATATTACAGTTAGATCTATCTTAGCATCAAAAAATGACTTTAAAATGTCATCTACCTGAGAGCTCAATCAGTTTCATCTGTAGTTCCTTTGGTGCCATGGTGATATAAACTAAGTAAGGCTGAAATGCTGATTTGCATGTGATGTCATGATTGTCAAAATCAGTGTACCTTTTGTTGTATTAGGTTCTATAACAGCTGTGTATTGTCCTAATGATTCACACATATCATCCTGTTCATCAGTGACCTTTGTCAACTAGGGAAAATGTTCACCCAAAATTTCCTTGTGAAGAAGTGTTTCCTTTTTCAAAATGTTTGGATTTTTTGCCACATATCATATATAGATTTAGTTTTACCTTGCAAAGAAATATTCAAGTCACGGGCGGCGCCTATGGCTCAGTGAGTAGGGCGCCGGCCCCACATGCCAAGGGTGGTGGGTTCAAACCCAGCCCCTGCCAAACTGCAACAACAACAAAAAAAAATAGCTGGGCGTTGTGGTGGGCGCCTATAGTCCCAGCTGCTTGGGAGGCTGAGGCAAGAGAATTGCGTAAGCCCAAGAGTTGGAGGTTGCTGTGAGCTGTGACGCCATAGCACTCTACCGTAGGGTGGTTACAGTAAGACTGTCTCTACAAAAAAAAAGAAATATTCAAGTCACTTTGATTTGACAGGTTATCACACAGAAATGCTTCATTCCTGTAGAAATCTCCTTTCAATATTTCACATTGCTGAATCTATTCTTCATGAAATTTAACTATCTGTTCTCATAGATAAAATGTTGGCTAACCCCCAACATTTGATACTGTGATAGCCAATGCTCTTTAGAATAATATGGCACCTCTACACTGAATACCTCATTGTCTGACTTTAGCATGTTGTGAACCTGATGAGGCTGTGTTGGATTTGCACTTCTATAGCTAACAATGCTTATATTACAGCTTGTCACAAAGTGTAACTTAAAGTGCTACCTTCAGCACAGACTTCGCTGATGCAAGATACAATGAAAAGAAATGAGAGCGTCTTCGTTTGTTAATACTTTTTAAAACCTGAGCAATAAAACCTTCATTTTTCTTTCAGGGATGATGTTTTGTCTGTACATACACTCACTAAATTTACCACATTCAGTCCAACTTTATGACACGTATCTTGAAAATTGTTGAAAATATCTATTCCCTGTGCTCTGTCCACAACAGTGCCTAAAGCAAGTAACTTTTCATAACAAATAAATCTTCTGTTATGACCCAAGGAAAGTAGAAAACTTGCACTGAGTCAATAATATCAGTTGATTCACCCAAAGTGATTGAATAATATACTGTCTGTTTTCCTTTTGAAGTATTGAATGAAGTTGTTCTGTTAAGTGAAGGCTAATTCTTGCTACTGATCAGTTATCGTTCTTCTGGAAAGAGGCAGCTGTTTGTATGATACCTTGAAACATCCTACAACTTTGTCAATGCATTCTTTAACAATTTCTCCATCACTGAATGGCTTCCTTTTTTCCTCCGAGTATATAAGCTATTTTATAAGTTGCTTCAGTGGCATTATTTCCAGGTCATACTGCTACTTGGAAGAATTGTCTTTGCTATTGCTTTTTATCTTTTAATTTCTGCAATGCAGCCATTCACACCTTTCCCTCTAAACTACAATTTATCTGTGGTCCATATGAGCATTGACTTTCCTTGGAGTTCATATTACAGTTTCACAAAGCAAGCAAATCATCTTATATTTAGGAGAAACAAGATAATATTGTAATTCCCAGTCCTCATCCTTCAGCATTCTCTTGGGCTTCTTTGACATGATGGGCTATTAAGCAGACAGAATTTTAAAAATATTGTCAAGCTGTGCAACTGATCACAAATTCCACTTCAAACATAAATACAGTGCACCCTTGTCAAATGCCTATAGTGGACTTGGTGTACTCAACGCCAACTCTCCCCGACCAGCCTGATGTGGTAGTGGCACCAGTCAGGCAGAGGAAGAATTAAGCCCTCATGGATTACTAATGTTCTATTTTTTTTATTTATTAGAATTTTATTTTTTTTAATTAAATCATAGCTGTGTACATTAATGCAATTATGGGGTACAATGTTCTGGTTTTATATACAATTTGAAACACTTTTCATCAAACTGGTTAACATAACCTTCACTGCATTTTCTTAGTTATTGTGATAAGACATTTATATTCTACATTTAGTAGATTTAACATGTACCCTTGTAAAATGCACCAAAGGTGTGGTCCCACCAATTACCCTCCCTCCACCCACCCTCCACCCTTCCCTCCGCTACCCCTCCTCTTTTCCCCTTTATAGCTGGGTTATAGCTTTCATATGGAAGTGTGGGTGCTTATAAATTGGTTTCATAGTAGGGCTGAGTACATTGGATACTTTTTCTTCCATTCTTGAGAGTCTTTTGCTAAGAAGAATATGTTCCAGCTGCATCCATGTAATAATTAGAAATGTTCAACAGACCTTTATCAAGTACTGAAATAGCATCAACTATACGAAATCTCCCCAAAAAAGGAGAGTCCAGGACCAGATGGCTTCACATCAGAATTCTACTAAACCTTTAAAGAGGAACTAGTACCTATATTATATAACCTTTTCCAAAGCATAGGAAAAGAGGGAATACTTCCCAACACATTCTATGAAGCAAATATCACCCTGATCCCTAAACCAGGAAAAGACCCAACAAAAAAAGAAAATTATAGACCAATATCTTTAATGAATATAGATACAAAAATATTCAATAAGATCCTAGCAAACAGAATCCAGCAATGCATCAAACAAATTATACACCATGACCAAGTTGGTTTTATCCCAGGGTCTCAAGGATGGTTCCATGTGCATAAATCCATAAATATAATATATCACATAAACAAAATAAAAAACAAAGACCATATAATTCTCTCAATCAATGCAGAAAAATCTTTTGCTAATATCCAGCATCCTTTTATGATCCGAACACTTAAGAAAATAGGTATAGAAGGATTCTTGGCAACTATTGCTTGCTTATTTTTACACAGAAAATTTAGACTCTCTTGTTCTGATGCCTTAAATAATCTTATTGCTTGTATTTAGATCTGATGAAACCTCTGGGTTAACTTAAAGAGATTTGAAGTCATTATGATGTTGCAACTTCTCATGTTAAATTATGGTGCTGCCATTTGCTAGTCTTACCAGTAGCATAGGAAAGTTTTTCTACATGTAAAACTTGCTTAATTCTTATTGATTATATGCCTATTTGATTATTTTTATTGGTGTCATAAAGGGAGATTTTGGTTTCTAATTCTATTAGTGTACAGATGCTGTTAATTTTTTGATTAATTTCATATAATAAATTATTTTATTAATTGTGGTTATATTTTGGTCAGATTTCCTTTGGTTCTGGAGAGATAAAAGCAAAATAATCTGTTTACAATTATAATTTCACCTCCTTTCCAACTTGCATACCTATATTTTCTTTTTCTTGCTTAATGGCTTTGCATAAAGCTCTTGAACAAGAAAAAAAAAAAGGAAAACAGGTATAGAAGGGACTTTCTTAAACTGACAGAGGCCATCTACAGCAAAGCCATGGCCAATATTGTATTGGATGAAGTTAAATTGAAATCATTTCCACTCAGATCAGGAACCAGGCAAGGTTTCCCATTGTTTCCACTGCTTTTTTAACGTTGTAATGGAAGTTTTAGCCATCGCAATTAGGGAAGAAAAGGCAATCAAGGGTATCCATATAGAGTCAGAGGAGATCAAACTTTTCACTCTTCGTGGATGATATGATTGTATATCTGAAAAACACCAGAGATTCTACTACAAAACTCTTAGACTCTTAGAAGTGATCAATGAATACAACAGCATCTCAGGTTACAAAATCAATACTCACAAATCTGTAGCCTTTATATATACCAACAATAGTCAAGCTGAAAAAATATTCAAGGACTCTATTCCTTTTACAGTAGTGCCAAAGAAGATTAAATATTTGGGAATTTACCTACAAAGGACGTGAAAGATCTCTATAAAGAGAACTATGAAACTCTAAGAAAAGAAATAGCTGAAGATGTTAACAAATGGAAAAACATACCATGCTCATGGCTGGGAAGAATGAACTTCGTTAAAATGTCCATACTACCCAAAGCAATATACAATTTTAATGCAATCCCTATTAAAACTTCACTGCAGAATTTGAAAAAATAATACTTTGTTTTATATGGAATCAGAAAAAACCTCGAATAGCCAAGACATTACTCAGAAATACAAACAAAGCAGGAGGAATCATGCTACCGGACCTCAGACTATACTATAAATCGATAGTGATCAAAACAGCATGGTACTGGCACAAAAACAGAGAGGTAGATGAATGGAACAGAGTAGAAAACCAAGTGATGAACCCAGCTACTTAATGTCAGTCATTTGATCTTTGATAATCCAATCAAAAACATTCAGTGGGGAAAAGATTCCCTATTTAATAAATGGTGCTTGGTGAACTGGCTGGTGACCTGTGGAAGATTGAAACTGGACCCACATCTTTCACCATTAACAAAGATAGACTCTCACTGGATTAAAGATTTAAACATAAGACATGAAACTGTAAAAATACTAGAAGAAAGTGCAGGGAAAACTCTTGAAGAAATCAGATTGGGCAAATATTTTATGAGGAGGACCCCCTGGGCAATTGAAGCAACATCAAAAATACATTACCGGGATCTGATCACACAAAAAGCTTCTGCACAGCCATGAACACAGTACGTAAAGCAAGCAGACAGACCTCAGAATGGGAGAAAATACTTCCTGATTATGTCTCTCATAAAGGTTTAATAACCAGAATCCACAGAGAACTCAAATGTTTTAGCAAGAAAAGAACAAGTGATCTCTTCTCAGTGTGGGGAAGGGACTTGAAGAGAAACTTCTCAGAAAAAGACAGGTGCACGGCCTACAGACATATGAAAAAATGTTCATCATCCTTAATCATCAGAGAAATGCAAATCAAAACCACTTTGAGATTATCATCTAACTCCAGTAAGATTAGCCCACATCTCAAAATCCCAAAACCATAGATATTGGCATGAATGTGGAGGAAAGGGAACACTTCTGCACTGCTGATGGGAATGCAAATCAATACGTTCCTTTTGGAAAGATGTTTGGAGATCACTTAGGGAATCTAAAAATAGACTTGCCATTTGATCCTGCAATTCCTCTACTAGGTATATATCCGGAAGACCAAAAATCACTTTTTAACAAAGATATTTGCACCAGAATGTTTATTGCAGCCCAATTCATAATTGCTAAGTCATGGAAGATGCCCAAGTGCCCATCGACCCATGAATGGATTAATAAATTGTGGTATATGTACACCATGGAATAGTATGCAGCCTTAATGTTCTATTTTTGATGGCCAATATGGGAGGATTATTTCATTGAAAATTATTTTATTCTTTGGTATATTAAGTACATTCATTTTAAAAATAAAATGAAAATATAAAAGTTGATATAAATGTATTAAGAAAAATTAAAGGTTTTTCCTTCCCCTCTTTCCGTTCTTTTGAGGAAGGCTTGCCCACTATAAATTTCCCTCTTAGGACTGCCTTTGTGGTATCCCAGAGGGACCACACCTATGGAGCATCTTGTAAGGGTACAAGTCAAATCTAGCAACTATTGAACACAAATGTCTTAACACTGTGATTAAGTAAATGAGGTGAAAGCTGTGTTAATTAGTAGGATGTAAGCATTCCAATTTGTACAAATAATCACACATTGAATCCCACAAAGGCATAAATGTATTCATGATCTATGCATATATGACTTAATAAAAAAAGAAAAAAGAAAGAAAAATTAAAGTATTTGTTTTATGATATTTGGATTTAGTCAACGGGCCACGCTTAAGAACCTAGAAGGGCGCATGTCTCTTAGATTTTGATTTAAAAATGAAATTTATTTCACCTATTCACTCTATTTTTTTATTTGATGAAAGGGGAAAATGATAGCTATTTCACAGAACTGTTTTAAGAATTAAATGAGCTAATGTAGATAGGGGGCTGAACTCAGTACCTGACACACAGTAAATGCTCAGTATGTGGTACTTTTAACTTATAATTAATGTTCTTTATGATTTTCTAGTTAGTATTTAGTTTTATTTTTATCATTAAGTTAAAACAGTTTATAACTTTCCATGTTATAGTTAATCAACTATAGTGCTTTTTGTAAAACATACCTTTTAAGGTATGCTTTGAAAAGGACTATATGATATGTCTACTTAAAAAATTGTGATGTAATAAACATCCTTTGTGTATTTCAAGTTGTGCCTTTTCCCCAGCTTTCTTCTCATTTACTAACCCTATTACTGTTTCTAGAATAGAAAGATTAAATCTCTAGACCCCCAGTGTCTTATTCAGCTCTGTTTTAGTGCTGTGTTGAAGGGTAGACCTTTTAAATTTATACTCGGAGGCAGAGTGATTACTTTTTTTGCTTAGCATTCTTTATCCTTCTAGATTTGTATTTGTCAATCCTGCTTATAAATATAAACAGTGAAATGAAATATATATAATTTGCTCCATTTTAGAAGCATTTTTTTTTCTACTTATCCATTTAGATTAAGCTTAAATATTGTTTGATCACTGAGAAAGCTGAAGAAGGCTCTTCCTTTACATTCTTTTCCTCATGTGGACCATGAGTGGTTCAGTTTAACACAACGTGGAGCACCAAATATATACCACGTAGGTAGGGTAGATGTTAATGACAGAACTGTGAAAATTGCCTTTAGGATGCTCAGGTAAATATAAACTTATTTCAGTGTAGTTTATTAAGTGTTAAGGCTAATGTATGCATAAAATGTGAAGGAAATAAAATGGCTGAGAAGCACCCAATCTTCCTTCCAGAAAGTGAAATCAGTCCTAAAAACTCTTTCTAAGGTAGAATGGTAATTGTGTTTAGAATTATCCCTCTGAATTATCACCAAACCCTTGGTGATGAGTTAGGATTCTCCTGTGATCATGATAATTCACTGAATATTAAACAGAACATCCCAATGCATTTTAGTAAAAAAATTTGAGTACAGTAAACTTGAAGTACATCAGAAACTTCGTTTTATTATTAATCAAGGATTTACACTTTGAGATTATCTTTTAATTATTAATACATTCTGATTTTTAAATAACAGAATGATTAGTTTATTGACATTTTCTACATTTCAAAGTTTTCTTTTTTTATTTTTTTTTTATTAAATCATAACTGTATACAATGATACAAAGTTTTCTTTTTAATGAGTTTTTCTTTGACTACAAATACATTAAACAAAGTTGGACAACTCATATCTTCAGGAATTATAGCAATATTTTGTATTTATTTTATAATTATTAAATTGCTAAAAATTTGGTTTTATTAAAGGTATAGTTTTTTTTCTGCAAAATGTAGTGGTCATAATTAGTCCTTGATATTGAACAAAATAAAAACATTAAAAAAGAGAATACAGAAAACAAAGATTTCAGCACTACTCTAGAATCTGATTTGGTGATGGAAGGAATTACGTTAATCAGTTTGTTCATAAAATTCTCAGGGTCATATGCATGGGATTTAATATTATGTTATTGGTAGAAATATTTGAAAAATTAAAGGGAACTCACAATACAAAACTAACATCAAACACATTACTGTACAAATTACAGGATGCCAAATGTTGTTATATGAAGTCAGAACAAAATATTTTTAGTACTAAATAATTTTTTAACTAATTAGAATTTAGGGCACGTTATGTGTAATTAACAACAGTGGATGTTTATCAATTCATGATATCAATTTCTTTTTAAGCACATTTTGGGGAGTTATCTCTTAATTAAAATATATTGGATTTCTAGCAGAGATATAAATTACTCATGCTTAAAGGAATGACTTCTAAATTATAAAATGAGCTCATTCAGGGAGCCTAGAGATTTGGTGCTGTTCTATGGCTTGGTTTTGGTTCCCATCAAAAGAAGACCACCATATTACCTTTTTTTTTCTTTTTTTTTTTCTGTTTTGGTCTTACGTTTATCATGACATATTTATGTTTTATATAATTTACAAATTTTATTTAATAATAGCTTGTCAATAGGAAAAATAAATATAAATACCTCAAGAAGAAGAATCTTCCATTTGGAGCATTTCTTTTCATTGGTGTTAAATATGTTGGAAAAGTTTCTTCCTTTCTTGGCTGCAATTGTGGCTCTTAAGTAATTTCTGTTGATTTAACATCAAGAAGATGTGATGGCTATTTCAGATTGTTATCGACATCTTCTTTTTATACTTACATTGCACCATGATATTTTTCAGCTCTACCATTTCTTAGGTTGCTGAAACAATCTATATATGTTTGTTGTGAACTAAGAAATTCAGAAATTTATTTGTGAACCAAGTAAATTTATTTTAATATAGAACACTTATAAGCTTACAAAAACGTTTGCTTCAAAATAGCAATTGTACTCATGGTTAAAAAAAAAAAAAGGTCACTATCCCTTGCCCAGAGAATTGTCTTCCCTTTATTATTTATTTATTTATTTATCTATTTTTTTTGAGGCTTTCAGCTTTTCTTTCTTTTTTTATTAAATCATAGCTGTGTACATTAATGCAATTATGGGGTACAATGAGCTGGTTTTATAGACAATTTGAAATACTTTCATCACACTGAGTAACATAGCATTCACCGCTTTTTCTTAGTTATTGTGTTAAGACATTTATATTCTATACTTAGTAGATTTAACATGTACCCTTATAAGAGGCATACCCTTTATACCCTTATATAGGTGTCCTCCCTTTATAAAGACATATTTTACCTGAATTTGGTGAGTAATAAATAGCACTAGAGCCATTTACACACGAGCCCCTCCAGATCCCTTAGATTCTTTTAATCCTGTTTAATCTCTCAGGGGATGAGTTCACAACATGAACAGGTTATTGATAAAAGGCATACCTTTATCAGTCACCTAAAGGGTTATCAATATTTTCTTCTACCTTACAAAATGCCTTTGCAGAAAATATTTCTAGAAGATACTATGACAGTGTATGAGGCTTCATGACAGTCTTTACCCACTGCCTGATTCTGTAACAATTGTTCATATACAGATCTGTGTAATTAACAACAGTGAATGTTTATTAATTCATGATAACAATTTCATCATCCTGGGTGGCCAAGTCTGCATTGGACCTGCCCTCCAGGGACAGATGGTGCCAGAGAGGGCAGAGCCTACGGGCCCCATCCAAGGCACCCCAGAGCTGAGTATATTTGTGATACTCAATGATGGTCTTTGCCATTTTAAGGCACACAAATCTATGTATATTTCAGAAACCAGAAGTATTTCTGTGGGCTTTGCTTTTTCTGTATTACTGTGTCACCTGCCTTTTCTACCCTGCCTTAGACTGTACATGACATCACCAGATAGACAGTGGGCTAGTACTGACTTCACCTTCATGCTCTTGAACAAAGACCCTAACTCATAACTTTTATATAAAGAAGTCTTTTTCTTTTCTCAAAAGAGGGAAAAGACTAAATACGAACATTTGAAGAACATATAAAAAAAACTTACTAAGGAAAAATCTAACCAGTGGAAGAAATGTGTCTGGGAAGTTAATCTTCTTACAAATTAATAGCACTAATAAGAATCATTTACTCCTCTTTGTGTATTTATTTTGAAAGACAAAAATGCATATTAATTATACTCCTTTGATTTTCTTTAAATCTAGAACAGGGTTTTATTATTTATAGCTAGTTTAGTGTATAATTTATGGCAAACTTTTAGGACGACTAGGCAGGAAATCTTTTCAATTTTTTACACTGCTATAGTCCCAGCACCTAAAACAGAGCCTTATATAGAGTAGTCACTCAATAAATATTACCAAATGAGTACACTATGGGATAATATTCTATTAGAACTGTCTTTTGAGTGAGTCAACTAACTTTTATTAGCTTATCAGGCTAATCAAGTGAAAGGTGTAACCATATGGAACTTCTGACTTTTCAAGAGAGTACTGTAATAATTCTATGGTTTTGAACTCTATTCAAAGATTTTAGAAAATGTGATTTTTTTTCTATAAGTATAGAAATTCATGCTATTGAATCAAATCTGGGAAGAACCTTAAAACCTATACTTCTCTACCAATATCATCAGGAGTGCCCTTTATCCCTCTTTGGAGGGTAACTTAAAACGCTTCACACAGCAATGCATCTGGCAAGCTTCTTCCCACAGCTGCATTCCAGTAAGGAATGTCTCCATACGAAAGGGGGTGCACATTGAGAGGTTTTATAAAGCGTTCTTTGCTTTGTTTCTGTCTTAGTTTGTTTGTGCTGCTATGACACAATACCACAGACTGGGTAATTTATAATGAACAGAAGTTCCTTGGCTGACAATTCTGGAGCACGGGAAGTCCAAGTTCAAGGGGCTGGCATCTGGCAAGAGCCTCCTTGCTGTGCCATCCCATGGTGGAAGGGCAAATTGAGGACAAGAGTAAGAAGGCACCAAATTTGTCCTTTTCTAAGGAAACCACCGTTCCCATGGTTTTGGTATTAACACATTCATAAGACTGGTACCCTCATGGCCCCCAATACCTCCCATTATTCCCCACCTCCAAACATAGCTGCATAGCATTTCCTTTACTGAATTATTTTTATGGGTGGTCATAACACAGCTTGGAGCCAAAATGCCTTTGTCTTAGCTCTGCCATTTGCTAACACTGTGATGTTGGGCAAATTGCTTAACCTCTTGGTGCCTTAGTTTGTCATCCATACTGTGGGGATAATTATAGTGCCTACTTCATAAGATTATTTTTGTGACTTCATGAGCAGGGTTCAGCATTCTCATTCTCTAAAGGAACAGGGAGTAAATATTTCAAGCTTTCTATGCCACTTGGTCCCTGTACATCATTCACCTCTATTGTTGTGGCATGCAAGCAGCATAGATAACCTGTAAATAAATGAATGTGCTTATGTGTTAGTAAAACTTTATTTGCCCAAACAGGCACTTCAGGAGCCAAAGTTTACTAGTCCCCCGGGATCTAAAACATTGCTTCCTATATGATCAAGTTTCAAAATGATTCAATATTTTATTCTACTTTTTTCAATTAATATATCATGGGCACATAGAAATATCCATATAAAATACCACAGCATATGTGAAAATATAATTTTTAACAAAAATACAAAACTCTTATATGAAAAATTTCTGGTAGCAAACTCTTAAATTAATCAAGGGATATGATTAGAAAATATTTCTAAGATTATTCATGGAATAGGTTTAGGAGCACTGAGTGATGTGTTTCAAGTCATGTGGTTGGGAAGCATTAGGGATAGGGGCTGAAGGGGCATGAGAGAGGGGATGTGTGCAGGTCATGTGTGTTCTTTCTAGTCTGTGGCCTTTTCACCTGCCAGTCACTTAAGTGTGATTGAATTTAGAAAATAGCTTTGTCTTTTGGCCATACGAAAATTGAGTCTGAAGCATGAGTGTATGTGAAGATGGTTAGGTAATACATTATCAACCCCAATTTTTGATCTTATAGAACTTAACTTCACTGTCTCATTGGCTCTGACTTAATGCTAGATGTATTACCCCAGTCTCATTTATAGCAAGGTTGGATGAATCCAGGCAAATTCCACTTACTTCTGCAGAAGTGGTTTTTAACTTATATTCATTTATTTCTTGGCTCATTTATTCATTCTTGCATTCATTTAGTAAAAATGTGTTGAGTAGTTCTCTAGAATAGGGTCTGAGGGCCATAATATATATATAAAAAAAAACCCACAAAACTTAGTCTCAGGGATCAAGACATTTCTGGTGAAATAGACCAGTAGTAGCTAGTGACATCATGATTGACCAAAGTACCTCTGAAGGACACTTGGGAATTGGGAACACACAAAGCACATTGGGAACACACTCCCTGCCAAGGAGATGACCCCTATGCTAAGACCTACTGGAGACATTACTGTCAGCAGGGTGAAGGATGCTGGGATAGGCATTTCCGAGGAGAGAGCACTGCAGTAAGAGATTACAGAGGACTCCACGTAGTTCATTAGGGTGACTGAGATAAGGAGGGGCTGGAGAGGTGGCCAGTCTTGGTTTGTGTAATTACAGAAATGGTGACTAAAGAACTTAAGTTGAGGAATAACATTGTTGTATTTACCCTTGAGGAAGAACAAGTCTAGAAGCAGGATGGGTAAATAATGGGAGGAAGGTGATGTTAAGATTTTGAAACAAATTGAAAAGGTTTTGTAGTGGTCATCCAGGTGAGAGACAATGCCAGTCAGTCTTTTGAAGGAAAACTTAGGAGCTCGAGTTAAAAGATGTGAAGACTGATTTCTAGGGGGAAGTAAGAGTGAAAACAGAATCAGATGACATCTAGACTTCTGGCTTTCTATGCAAATTTATGTTTGGGGTCTCAGAAGGAGGAGTTGGAGCAAGAGGGCCAGGAGGAGGAGACTTGCTCTAGGTTGGAAATCATGGATGCAGATACTTTGAACTTTTAGAATTAAAAGAAAAACCCAAAGAATAATGTCCCAAAAGATCTTCAGGGAAGTGAAGTTGCTTTCTGTGAGTGTGTGGGTTGCAGCATCCTGGTAAGTGCCCTTTCTCTGCCGAGAGTGTGTGGCCGGACTCATCCCGTAACACAGACTGTTCTTGGTTCCTTCATTGGTTTGTCCAAGAGGCACTGGAGTCAATCAAAGATGAAGAAAGAACATTTTAATTAATTAAAGAAGTTTGGTAGCTTTTCTTTGACGTTTTCTTTCTGGGAGGATCTTCTGCGGTTTCATCATCCATGGGGCTGTGTACATCAGCTTGCTGGAATTGTCAGGCCTGCAAGCATTCTCTTTCACGGCCTTACATGCTTTTGCTGGGGCACACACTTTCTTTACCTTTCAGCCATAACAACAGTAAAATCAATTCAAATCTGATGAGAGTTCAGTGGTACGTTACTTTGGCATCCAAACTAAATGATTACCTTGATTAAGCCAAAATAGTTTTCAGAAGGAATAAGAGTATCTCATCTGTTTTTTTTATTTTCATTTATTTTGTATTTATTTCTAAATAACATTTGATATTATACAAACTTTTTGGCTCAGAACCAGAAGTCATTGAGTATTGCCATGTTTAATTACTAAATGGTGCTGAAGTAAATTACAAATTCCGGATAAGATAAAGGAGAGAACAAATTGGCATTATATAGTACTTAAAGATTTTATTTTAAGGCCTTGAACACATTTTACAATCTTTAGATTTTCAAATGAGATATATTTTTGAAAATCATCCCAGCAAATTGGGAAATCACTCTTGATGTCTGTGACTGGAAATACCCTAAGCAGAAGAGATCGAATTTTACAAGTAGTCCGGTCCTTAGCTGGGCATTGTGGTGGGCGCCTGTAGTCCCAGCTACTTGGGAGGCTGAGGCAAGAGAATCGCTTAAGCCCAAGAGTTGGAGGTTGCTGTGAGCTGTGGCTGTGCCACAGCACTCTACCCAAGGTGATACAGTGAGACTCTGTCTCAAAAAAATAAATAAATAAATAAATAAATAAACAAACAAACAAAAAAAAACAAGTCCTGTCCTATCAATATATTCTGTGTTTTATGGCTGGAGCAACTGTAGTTGGAGCTGGAGCATTTGTAGTGTTGTCACCTTATGTGGCTTTGGCTTTTAAATCTCTGACCTGCCTAAAGATTCCCATCAAAACAACCATTTCTGACTGCAACACGCTGTTCTATTTGGAGTAATTTCCCAGTAAATCTTCAGACCCACAATCTTATGTCAAATTGTGCTCTGTGGTGGTTCTTGATTTAGATTTTTATGTATATTATTGTAATTGATAAAATACTTTTATTCAGTTTTTTTCTAAGAGTTTGAGTATTTTGAATTCAGTATTTTTTTGTTGTTACTTTTTTTTTAACTGAGGGTGCAAAGAATTAGGTTACGATGTTCGAATTTGTTAAGTAAAGTCCCTCTTATAGTTGTGTCCCACCTCCAAGAGGTGTGCTATCCACCCTAACATTGTGCCCATTAAGTGGGAACTCCCCCGTCCCCTTCCCTCCTCCACTCTCCCCACTCCCGATTCCCTCGCCCCCACCTTGAATTGATTTGAGTTTTTCTCTTGTGTGGGGTGTAATAGTGCATCTACTGTCTTCATATTAGAATTCAGTACATTGGATTCCTTGCTTCTCCAGAGAACTTTTGTTCAGTGGTTTAGAACTGAAAGCAGGTTTAAATGCTTCTTGTCACATCGTTTTTTATCCCAACTCTAGGAATTGGGTACTGTTATACATGGGTCATTATGAAAGTTTGGAAATATACAAAAATCAAGAAACACAAAATCTGTGTAGAAAAAATAAATGAATCCCTCTCCGCAGCACTGATGAGCCAGGGGAGTGAAAACTTGGACAGGTGAGTCAGAAAAGACGCTGGAGACCGTGCTTCTCGGAGGTGAGGTAGTGGACCGTGGCATAGTCTGCCTTACAGCTTTTGTAGTGACCTATGGGTGCCATTTGGATGAGAAAACTGAGCTCAGAAAGCTTAAGTGACTTGCTCAAGTTTATATGGCAATTAATTTATATCAGAATCAAGGTTCTTGTTGTAGTCATTAATTCTGGCTCTGATGCCTACACTGTTATCCACTATACTCTTAAGAATGATCTGATTCCAAAGCATCTGTGTACATGAGAAGAAAGAAATCGCGCAGCTGTGCAGATGTTCCTAACCTTCCTTATCTTCCTCCCTGTGTCTCCACTCCCTGTCTCTGCCCATCTCATTTCCCTTCTCTCTCTCTCTCTTTCAACATTTACATAATGCACATAGAACTTCGAACCAAATAGACCTTATTTCAAAGCCTGGTTCTGTCATTTGCCTGCCACCTTATTTTAAGTTAGTGAACTTTCCTCCAACTCAGTTTCACTATTTTTAAAAGGGGGGTAATAATATCCCTGTCTGAGTAATTTCTTTCTGCTTAAATGTTTTTGTGTCTGGGAAATGCCTAACCACAGTAGCTGTTGTTATTATGATAAATTTTGTTGTTATTATTCCTGTTATTACTTTAGGTCACCTGGGAGCCTCACTTTTAATGCTGCTGTCATCCATACACTCTGCCAGTGAAGCCTGATTGCACTGTGGCTTCTTAAGAGCTGCTGGAATAGCTAAATTCTAAGGTCTTTTGAGAAAACTGCATTATTCCCTATACCACCTGTGAGTGTTATAACAAACTGCACCGGAAGACCACTGGGACACGGTGGCATTTTTGCCTCTCAGAACCTTGGAGTTTTTTCTGTGTATTTATTTTTACGTCATCCTGCAACATTTAAAAATGTCGTAGAACTTAATGTCAGGAACGGTTTCTGTCTTCTGACATATATGCTGGGATAATGCTGCATTTCTTGATTTAATTTATTCGTTGATGGTTGGAAGGAATTTGTTTTAAAAATGCCAAGGTCTATCTTGATGAATGTCGCATGTAAGCTTCATGTGGTCCAGCTTTTGAGGCAGAGACCTTCTAAGGAAGGCTGGTTATTTTAAAGAATTTATCATTTTAATGGCAAACAAAGCAATTCTGAGGTCTGCCACCCTTGATACATACCCCACCTGTCACATACGCTCTTATGCTCCTACATCACTGGCCTTATTTTCTTTCCTTTATAACATTTAGCATATCTGTAACAATCTTTTTTAATTGTTTGCTTATATATTATATGTCTTTCCCACAATAATCAAAACCAAATGTAAGTAGGGAAATAGTATTTGACTTCTTGTCAGTTTCCCTAGGGCAAAGCACAATTCCTAAATTTACATAAGTGTTTTGAGCTAATGAATGAATCCATGGAAAGTGGCTGGGTTTGGTTCATCACTATCCCTTCTGTAAGTGGTTATTAGTTTTTTTCTCTTTCTTGGTGTACCTTTGCAGAATCTTCTGATGATTAAAGTCTACCAATGATCTTATTTCTCAGATGATTCAAAGCATGTTATTAAAAAAAGTCTCCACTCTTCTGTTTCATCCTTGAGGATGAGTTTTTGGAACAACTTAAAACCAGACTAGGTCATTGTCTGTACTTTTTCAAAACCAATATAACAATGGCACCATCTTATTTTCTCTCAGACATTGAAAGTTATAGCAACAATGCCACCCGGGGTTTAATCTGACTTTTTTCAAGTCTATGGCTTTTTAAATGAAAACGCTATCCCTGCATATAGTTTTTTTAAAAAACAAGCAGTTAACTTTACAATGACATGTGAATCTCCTTGCCATCTCAGACCGTTTAACTTCATGCTAAGTAATCAATGTTTCAATTCACAGTAATTTAGTGGTAAACTATCTAGGAATGTTTCACTCTCATACTATCTTATATGTGTGTCTATACCTCAATGAATGCTATGCTCACTTTTATAACCCCTTGATTATTTTTCCCCACTTAAATGTATATACCTTTACTTTCTGTATTAACCCATGAGGACTTGACTCATGTTTTAGAAACAACTATATATTATTTCACTGTGTAGATAAACATTCATAAATTTAATCATTAGTCTACTATTGAGTATTAAGATTTTTTCAGCCTATTGATATATAAAACGATGCTCCAATACATATTACTGCAAATATTTTTTTACACACATTTTAAAATATCTACAAGATAAATTTTGAAGTAAAATATTGGATCAGGGTATGGAGGGTCGAGTGTATAGCACACCTCTTGGGGGTGGGACAAAATTACAAACACAATCAGTTTAACCCCTAATTCTTTGTACGCTCAATGAATCCAAAACAATTTAAAAAATAACATAAATATATGATCAAAGTATTCGTGTTTTCTACATAATGACAGGTCTTGCCACATTTTTCTTTTACTGAATTTTACTTCTAAGAAGAGTCTATGAAACTACCTTTCCTTCTAACTTCTAGCCAATATTGTTGGTCAATTTTTTGGAATTTTGTTAATCAGATTAGTGAAAAAATGGCAGGTCCTTTTTAACTCTTAACTTGCAATTTTTAATGCGGTAAAAGTCTTGAGATATTTTTACTTATTTGAAATCTATTTCTAGTATTTTTTTAGTTGCTCGTTTTTCTTTTATGGTTTTGGCATTTCTTACTGATTTGTAGGAATACTTCATTTAGGACTGAAGTCAGCTCTTTACGGCCATATGTTGCAAATTCCTTTTCAATTTGCTGTTTGGGCTATTTCTTTTAACTTTACCAAATCCTTTTTCATGCAGAAATTTTTTAAATTCAGACAAAATTATTAATCTTTTCTATTACATTTCTGTCTTTCCAGGATTCTGTGTTTTCTTTCTGATGTATGGGGAAAGGACTTCCTGTTGTTGGATTACGCAAAACATTGTACTGTTTTATTCTAAAATATTATAGGTTTTTAAGAATATTTAAATCCATTATCCATCTGGAACTTATTTTGTTCCAGAAAAGGGTGAATCGAAGGTCCTGCTATTTTTTATTTATTTATTTTTCATGTGGGTAGCCAGTTGTCTCAACTCTATTCATCGAACGATGCTTCTTTTTTCCTAATTTCCATATACATCCAACCTTTAGTAAATACTGAAAAGAAAGAGGAAAAGACTGTGTGATGATTGAAAATGATTTTATTTCATTGCTTTTTATTTGCAATTAGGTGTAAGAGGCTCAGAGAGGACGCTGACAATTACGAAACATGGACAAATCTTTCCATCTTATCATGATGTTGTGCTTTATAATAAGAAGTGAGATCTCAGAGAACAGTTGGCCAGACGGTGGCCGTGGCTGCGGAGGAGTAGGAGGAGTAGTCCTTGTCGGGAAGTCCTAGGAAATGTACTGATTATGCTAAAGAAGGGGCTCTGTGAACGCCCTCCAGCAAAGTTGAGGATGCTGAATTTTACCTTTCAAGGTTCTGCATCATCAGACCCTTCCTTTCTCCACAATCTCACTTCATCCTTTTTACTCAGGCAGATCCAGCCACCCTGGAAAACTTTCAGTTTCTGGAACTCAACAGGCTTTCCTCCCTTTGCACATTTATCCTTCGAGTTGGAATAGTTTCACCCTCCTTGCTTACAAGAATTTAACGTAAAATTTAAAATATACCCTGCATCCACATAATCATTTTATGAGAGTGTGAAATCCTTGTGCTCACAACTTCTCTCCTCCTCACTGCCATACTTAAGTAGAAAGGAAGGAATTAACAGATGGTGGAGGGATCACCCTTAGCACATTAGGCATCACTTCTTTTGTGCTTGTGGCAGAGATTGGTATAAGGATCTAGTGGAAGGCCTGGGACGGTGACCCAAAAAGGCAGGACAAACACAGGGAGTGCCCCTCTCCTTGCCTTTATTCCGTAAGAATCGTACTAAGTGAGAATATAAGTGTTGTTTCTTCTATGAATTAGGATAATATGTATGGATAATTTATAAGCCCATTTCTTAACTATTCTTCACAATTATTTCATAAAAATAAGTAGCTTTAATTTTAAGAAGATCCTTATGCTCATAAAAATTGGCATGCTTTATTCTGAACATACTATCCCCAAGCGGTTTCTTGTATATCTAGGTTAGGGGAATGAAAATGTCTCTGTTCCTGAATTGATATTTAGAAATGTAACTCACTAACATAATCCCATGTATACTAAAAAGAGAGATGGGACCAAAAGCTGCAGCAGTTAATTAAAATTCTGCTTGGATTTGTGTAAACATTAACATGGAAGTCAATGCCTGTGTTTGCATCTGAGTTACTGTCTAAGCCCACGGCCTGTGTTCTTTTTAACTCAGGACTTTAGCAATAGAAGGTGAAATTCTGCTGCCTATGTGAGGTGGGCCTGGTAGCTTCCTTCTGTTCCTTCTGTGTTACGTATTGTCCCTAGGGAGAAAATCATCTAAGTTTCCACCTTTTATGCCACGGAGTTGGGAACAAAAATCTATGAAACCTGCACAGTTAAGGACTAGGCTTTACTGGGAAAACCTACATAGGCAAGGATCAGAAGGAGAAGAAAAGATATGCGGCCCCTTAATTAAGCTCCCGTCATATCACAAAGAAACATCATTGCTTGGGTGTTTCTGGGCCTAGGCCTGGTGGAGGGAGGCACAGGCCGATCCATCCCCGGTAGCCTGGGTTTAGGACTCCAGGGGTTTCAAAGCCTTGTCCAGATATGCCAGCTGCCAGGCAAACCTTGAATACCCACTTTGCAATATATGGGATATTTCAGTTCCTTCTGCAACTGAGGGGAGCCGAGGGGAGTCGAGCTTGAATGGCCTTTCCTTCTAGCTGTCCCAGCTAGCTTTTTGTTGTGGCAACCAGTCATTTTCAGGACCAAAGTCCTGGTCCTAGTACTACAGTGTAAGAGCATTAAGGGCAAATTATACTTGAAAGAGACATAGAATCTAAAGAGACGTAACAATTAAAAAAACGAGGTAACTATGTGATATGGTGACTATGTCAATTTGTTCCATTATAGTGACCATTTCACTGTATACACAGCCATTATATTATGTACCTAAAATATGTAACTTGAAATAATTTTAAAGAAATTTTAGTAGAACCTGAGATATGTGTGTGTGTATGTATGTGTGTTTTCCTTTTAGGGGGCTACGGGAGGGTTGGAGAGCTTATTATTTTAAATCACATAGCCACATTTCACATTTTCAATCCAATTATTATTAGTTTTTTTTTTAGAGACAGAGTCTCACTTCGTCCCCCTTGGTAGAGTGCTGTGGCATCACAGCTCACAGCAACCTCCAACTCTTGGGTTTAGGCGATTCTCTTGCCTCAGCCTCCAGAGTAGCTGGGACTACCGGCGCCTGCCACAACGCCTGGCTTTTTTTTTTGTTGCAGTTTGGCCGGGGCTAGGTTTGAACCCACCACCCTCGGTATATGGGGCCTGCGCCCTGCTCACTGAGCCACAGGCGCCGCCCTTCCAATACAGTTCTTGTGCTCCCAAATGACTTTATACATGTTTTCATTTCTTTGCTTTTTGATTACTGTTTCTGTTTGCCTTTCTTTAAAAAAACCTCCTGTGCCCAGTCTCAGTTCCTTTGGGTTGCTTTGCACATGAATGTTATCATGACCTCTCCAGGGCCTTTTCCTGCTCAGACAGATTTGAGAGGGACTTTTCCTGCTCAGACTGGTTTGTTCTAAGCCGTCCTTCAGCAGCTGCAGATCAGATGTGCATGTTGTCAGAAACTTTGTCCTGTTTTTTGATGTTGCCGATAGGATTGTGGCTAATTAATTTGTTAGGACTCTGGAGAATATCTATGACAGCTCAGGTTCATGTTATCAAAACCATAATGTGGTCACGAGCATTACTCTTCAGGTAATGAGCTTTTCATGAGGTGTAGTGCCATGTTGTAGTGGAATTTGCTGGTGTCTAAAAAGGATATTTCACATCTTTGCTTCCTTTTGCTGGACAGGAGGCTTTCAAAGAAGTAGAAGTTTTAGTTCCTGTTGGGGTTTATAACGGTCACAGTGCTCTTTCAGACTGGGATCTCATACAACCTAAATGATTAACTAACTTGAAGAAAATTTACCCTAAATCTTGATGTAGGGACCTGCCATTGCCTCAAGTGAAAATTAGTGAGAGGCAATATTGTATTCTTCCAGAGCACAATTGTAGCTGAAAGAGGATTCAATTTCCATTCTACTCTTAGCATAGCTATATGCTCATGTGCTCAGGATAAAGCAATATTTAATTAAAAAAGAGCAGAACAGTAAAATCATTCCAATGAATAGGAGGAGATGGATTTCAAAATTCTTCCCTAGGCAAATTGAAACCTGTGGTCTAATTTTTTCTGAATTTCCCTACATTCAAACAGGGTAACTATGTGAGATGTACAAGTTCACCTTGAACACCTCAAAGGTTAATTCTAACGTCCACAAAACCTGTTTGTGGGCCGGGCATGGGGGCTCATGCCTATAATCCTAGCACTCTGGGAGGCCAAGGCTGGTGCATGGATTGAGCTCACGAGTTCAAGACCAGCCTGAGCAAGAGTTAGGTGCCCCCCCATTTCTAAAAATAGCCAGGTGTCATGGTGGGCACCTGTAGTCCCAGCTAGTTGGGAGGCTGAGGCAAGACAATTGCTTGAGCCCAAGAGTTTGAGGTTGCTATGAGTTATGATGCCACAGCACTCTACAGAGGGTGACAAAGTAACATTCTGTCTCCAAAAAAAAAATAATAATAAAACCTATTTGTGTCCTACATTTGGGGAGAAAAAGAATCATCTTTGAGATGTCATGAATTGGTGTTTATCATATCTCAAAATTGTTCTAAGTATTTCAGATAGCATATATACTTATTTATTTAAAGATTGGTCTTCGAGGATAGCAAACTTTTTGTTTTTGTTTTTTCCCTTTGAAAACTTTATTTATTTGGAACCTATATCTAGAATATGTTCTGAAACACTCAAAGCCATTGATAAACTGGGTATTTTATGGGATTGATGTGATCTTTAAACTTGCATTAATATATCCACCTTGTAACACTTGACATTTATTGAAACTGTCGCTTGGAAAGCTAAAATGCAGGAAAGAAGTTGTCACTCGTTTGTTTTTGGAACTTCCACATAGTAGGCATTCAATTCACTTTTCTTAAATGAAACTATATTCTTTTCTTAATTGAACCGTATAACATAAATTGGTGGGTGGCAAGTAATGAATAATGTGATGCCTTTCATCAAATATGCTTCTATTATTCTTCAATGTTTAAGATTATAATTGTGTTTGAAAATTTTAAACCATCTACAGTTAGAGTTAGAAATATGCATTAGACCTTGGTCTTTCTTTCTTTCTTTTTTTTTTTTTTTGCAGTTTTTGACTGGGGCTGGGTTCGAACCCACCACCTCTGGCATATGGGGCTAAGCGCCCTACTCCTTTGAGCCACAGGTGCCGCCCAAGTCCTTGGTCTTTCTTAATGATGACTTAAAGAGTGAAAAGACGTAGGTAAATCCTTAGAAACTACAGTTACTCATTTTTGTTGGTTTATATAATACATATTATTTGTTAATAATATCTACCTGAACAAGAAAAGAGAAAGTGAGGCAAAAATAGGAGATTTGTTTAGAGTGCAAATGAAAAGACCTAGAAATATTATAGTTTTAAAATTGGTATTTGGGGATTAAGTTGACTCTGAATTATTTAATTTGCATATCCCTAAAACAAAGATCATTTAAAAAGTAAATGTTCAGAAGTGACTAGAATATTGCTTAGGAGACTGGATAAAAATAATATTTACAAGACTGGGAGACCCTGAGGTAAGTCTTTAATAGACTTGTCATTTTAAAATTATATTTATGCATGTCTCAATTTATTTTCTTTATCACCAAGTATTCTCATTATAATCTCAGTATTATTTTAGATGCAGCATTTTTTTGTGTTATATAAGTAACCTTATATCACTATATCGAATAAAGTGATGGACTGACTGAATATTGTTCAAAATTTCCCAAAGCTGATGGTTCGTGTGCTTATAAGTATGTAATTTGAGAATTCTACTTCGATAGCACATATTTAATCTCAATATAACCAAGTTTTCATGAGCTGTTATAATGTCTAGTTTGGCAAAAAATACCCAATATTATTTCGATAAGAAATTGGCTGAGATTTTTAAATGTCACTCCCTTTAAAAAAATACAAACTATATTATTGTTATGTCAAATAAAAATTATCTCTTAAATGACTTTAAAAGTTAATTTTTTAAAGTCATTCCTATAGCATACATTGCTATCTACTGCCCAACACAATACTAAATTTCAACTTAAATATAGTTTAAAATTCTGAAGATATGGTAGAGTGTTAAATACCTGTGAGCTTTAGGAATCACTTGGCCTTTTAAAATTATAGTTTTAATCTATGGATAATTCCAGTAAGATTTCCCTCAAGTATTTGAAAAAGATGGTTACAATCGAATCTTTACTTTTTATGTTCAGATCTGTAGTAAGGAAATAATGAATTACTTCTGTATAAGTGCCCTAATACTCTCAATGGCAAATTTTAAACGTCATTAACTTTGAAATAGTAAATTGAAAGAGGAAGGTAATGGACACTTAACCCCTAAATAATTTCTGTTTAGCTACACATTACTTTTATTCATGTCTTTATTCTTTTTAGTGTACCTTTATTGTGCTCACAACAAGGAAGTATTTATTGCTTCTGTGATTTGTTTAAAGTATGACTAAAGATAATGGGAATCCTAGAGGCATGAGATATGGAACTTAGTCTGCCAGACAAATTGTTCTTGACAAGATAAAGAGCCCACAGGAGCACCTGCTCATGCGTGTCAGATGTGCGTCCTGAGATCACAGAAGCACGTCAGAGAGGAGGAGAGTGCTGGGTCATTGTGGTCTGAGCGTGTTTAGTGAACTTCACATTCTCAGATTACACTTGGATACAATCTTGTTTCAGAAGAAACAAGGAGAAACCTTTTCCAAGCAGTGTAAATCTGGGTAGAATCGTGGCATTAGGGATGCACCTGGAATGTTTAGAATGTTCCTGGAATGTTGGGCCATAGCAAGAGGCAAATCTGGTAAGGAAGAGGCTAGGTGATGCAGCGTGGGACTAGGACAGAGGGATGAAGAAGTGTCAGGCTAAAGAATTGGGACTATGTAGCTGCTGAGGGCTTTGAGCTGAGGGTGACAAGTGCCAAAGAATCAACTTTGTCAGATGATCAGAGACTATAGCTCTATGAGCATATGGGTTCAGTAATATGTTTTATTTATTTATTTATTTTTGAGACAGAGCCTCAAGCTGTCACCCTGGGTAGAGTGCTGTGACATCACAGCTCACAGCAACCTCCAACTCCCAGGCTTAAGCAATTCTCTTGCCTCAGCTTCCCAAGTATCTAGGACTACAGGTGCCCATCACAACGCCCGGCTATTTTTTGGTTGTAGTTGTCATTGTTGTTTGGCAGGCCTAGGCTGGATTCAAACCCACTAGCTCTGGTATATGTGGCTGGCACCTTAGCTGCTTGAGCTACAGGCGTTAAGCCCAGTAATATGTTTTAAAAAGCTTCTTAAAATAAGAGTGTATGTTACATATTTTGATTGCTAGAGTGCATAATAATTAAACTGTTAATAAAACGCTTTATTTTCTAAACAGAGTACTGGATCACTCAAGAGGCAGATAAAGCACAGATATAGCACATCAGCAAGAGTGCGTACCCCTCAACATTATCTTGTGAAAGAATTTGATATTTTTCAGAAAGACATCCAGTAGTCACATTGGAAAAATCAGAGTTTTGTAATGTTGATATTTTCATTTACAATTGCATATAGGAAGGAGGTGTATTTTCAGTGCTTTGGACCTTTAAAGAGTTTATCTAACCTTATATACATATGATCTATAAGGAGAAGGCTGTGTGCCTACAGCTTGCTGGATGACCAACAAAACTTATAGACTTTTTGAAGAAACTAGAGACAGGCGGTTCTCAGGCATCTCGCACTAATTACTTGCAAATCTTGGTCAAATGCAGATGCTGAATTCAGTTGCTCTGTAGTGGAGTCCTAGATTCTACGTTTTTTTTTTTTTTTTTTAGAGACAGAGTCTCACTGTACCACCCTCGGTAGAGTGCCGTGGTGTCACACGGCTCACAGCAACCTCCAACTCCTGGGCTTATGCGAATCTCTTAGCCTTAGCCTCCCTAGCAGCTGGGACCACGGGTGCCCGCCACAACGCCCAGCCTTGGCCAGGGCCAGGTTTGAACCCGCTACCCTCGGTATATGGGGCCAGCACCCTACTCACTGAGCCACAGGCACAAGCTCCTAGTCTCAATTCACAATATATGCCCTTGGACCACATTGAGGTTAAGTAACACAAGTTTCAAGGGGGTGGTCTCTTAATGTCTTTGCACATGGACAGACACGCTGTGTTGCTATCTTCTGGTCTGCACTTAAAGTACGATTCTAACTTTCTGTCCAATACTTTAATACTGAAGGATGTACCATTTTCTTATAATTTTTTTTTATTTTGTTTCAATTGTTTCTGCTATGAAGAATAAAAACTTGAGTTGTCTCTGCTCAATATTTTTTAAATATATTATTATTTCCCTTAAGAAATTTTGTTTAAAAGGAATAGGAGACACAATTAGAATGTAAAAGTACCCGTAGATTGTATGATAGTGTCTGGAGTGATGAGATAAAGCAATAGGACACAGCTTGCGATTTGGTTATTCCACCATTTTATAACATGATTATTCATAGTAATAATAATATTCAAAGAAAGAAAAGGCCCTAGAATGCTTGAAGTATAGGGATCATATTGATATTGATGTTAATTAGACATGACACTAGAATGGCCTATCAGACCTAGAATTTCAGCTTGGATTTGTTTAGCCAACAATGGAAACAAACCATCATTTAAAGGTGCTTGACCATGTAGAGGGGATGAGGGAGGAAGGCGGTGGGGGTAGAGAGAGGCGCATGATCAACAGATACATCAGAAAAATGCATCTTGATGTGGGACCTAGTGTAGGTAATGCTGGTGAGAGTTGGAGATAGCTAGGTCTTTGAGGAGACGGCTGTCATCATCCGGCCACAGAGAAGGACCAGGTTGAGGGCACGAGCTAAGAGAATTGACAGACACAGATAGAAGCCAGAGTCACGAAGGTTTTACTTTTGTCTTTATTAGTTTCTCTGTAGTGCTTTGAAGTCCTCTGAGGACAAGGATGCTGTTGACAATTTATTTGTGTGTTTGTGTTCATGCTATGCATGTATAGAGGTTTGAGTGTGTAAGGCTGGTATTTAAAATGCTGCCGGTCTCCAGATACTTGGAGCTTAGCAGCTGCATGGTGATTAGAATCCTGCTATTTTTTCCCTGGATCTAAACTTGAGATTCCCTAACAAGCTCTCCATTGCCACAGGCTTTCTCAGGCCATTGACATTCCCTCTGCTTCCCCAGTAGGTCTTTAACAATTTGCAGGCACTTGTGGGGTGGGAGGCTAGGGAGGGAGCTTTCTAATCCTGATGTGCTCACGAAAGAGAAAAAGTTACTTGGCTGCACTGATCTCCTAAGAACTTATTATCCTATTTTCTTCAATAAGAAAGTTTGACAGGCTTAAAAAAAAAAAAAGAAATCTCTGTTCGAGGAAATCTCACCCCATAGTCTCTCCTCTTGAACAATGTTTCCACTTATTATTTAATATTTCCTTTAGGCAAGTTGAATATTAATGCACAGAAGATCTTTAAGTGTGCTATGAACAATCTTTTGTTGTAGAGTATAAAATGTAACTTTTGAACACATTCAAATAAAGCATCTCGAAGATACTAAGCAGTGTATTAAGTGGACTTAACATAAGAACTCCTGTCCAGAAAGTAACCAAAGTAGTGTTGTTTCCACTTGCTTTTATGATATCCCTAAAAAAATGAGAAAACCAACCACAACCCTCTTGAAACCTATTTGAATGAAGAAGCTTACTCTTGGGATAATGAGGTTAAAGGACACATAATTTCTTTGTAGTAACTACTATGTTTCCTTTAGACGGCCTGGGGGTCACCAATGGGTGCCCTAATAATCTTATATAGGAATAGCCACTGAAGAGAACCAAAGTAAATTGCAGAGGAGCCCCCTTTATGTCCTCTGATTTTTAATAGGCAAACTTCTCCTAGCTCGACTATTTTGTTTTCCCCTTTTAATGGAGAATGTGATATCATATTCCTATTTGTAAAAAACAAAAAAAATCATATTAACTTACAAAATATATAGGTACTTATTTGCAAAATAAATCACTATACTTCTTGCCCATATACACATCTCCTGATGTTTTAGCAAGTTTGTAGACATGACATTGTTTACAATGTCTGAGCAAGAGTGAGACATTATTTTTAGTAAACTATCTCTACTAAAAATAAAAAAATTAGCCCAGGTGTTGTGGTGGGCACCTGTCGTCCCAGCTACTCGGGAGGCTGAAACAGGAGGATTGCTTGAGCCAGGAGCTTGAGGTTGCTGTGAGTGAGGCTGATTTTTATAGCGCTCTAGCCTGGGTAACAGAGTAAGTCTCTGTCTAAAAAAGAAAAAAGTGGGTCCCAGACTGTTTCAGCTGTGTGCCTGTGCCCCCTTCATCAAAACTCAGAAAGGTCACATCTGAAGACCTTCACCTGAGCAATAACCAGCCTTTGTCCAGTGATGTGCAGAGGGAAACCTATTACCTGGTCTAGTCCCAGTATTTCATGTGGCAAATACGTGAATGAAAAACTTCATCTGGCACGGTGGTAAACAGTGGATGTGGGGCCTCTGGTTATGTGCTATTATTTTACCAGGGCTTGTCTGGAGCATCTGCTTCCAGTATTTTCAAGTATTTCCTTTATTACATACTTAAGGTGATGGGGTTAGTCACAAGCTCTTGTTCTGATTCTCAACTCCAATAAGCGTACTCAGTAGAACCTCCATAGTTGACCACCTGCCTACATCGACCACCTGCTTACGTTGACCTAATTTTCATAGACCAGACACACACCACATGTACATATCCCTTCAGTTGGCTTAGTTCCTCATGTTGACCAGTTTGTTACAGTCCTTGGGTGGTCAACCTTCAGAGGTTCTACTGTGTTGGTTTCATCCACATAGTCCTGACTAAGGAGTCATGGCTGGTGTTGTACTAGGAAGCTTGCCTGTGCCTACACTTGCTGTTTTGCTGCCCTTTCTGCCATCAGTAATAACATGCCCCTACCAGAAATAATGCCCATATAGCACTTTGGAGGGTTTTTAAATACTATTGCTCATTTATATTTGGATTCTTCTTTTCAGTACCTCAATTTGACCTGACCTTTTCTTTATATCCTGCTAAATAGGGAGAGAGACAATGGGGAAGAAAAAGTGCTTTTCTTGCCAGTTTCCATAGTAATGGAACTTTCTACTTGTCTGTCTAGGAAGGAACGCTAACGCAGCCTGTCTGTTCCCCTCTCAGCCCCTGCACACATTCACACACAGACTCACAGACACCAAAACACCACACAAGTTTATTCTGTCCAATCTAGCCAAAACTAGAATAGATGTTAATACTTCTTTCTGCTTTATTTTGTCTTACCAGGGCTGTTTCCTTTCTCAGAAAAAAGATAAACACTGTGTAGATTTATCACATTTATGATAAATATTTAGAAAATGAAAAAGGAGCAAAGGTGCCATGTTTTCAAAATACGCTACAGCCTTTGGGGTTTTGAAGACTTCAACTTTTCAAATTATTGGGGTTTCAATAAAATTAAAAAGTAGGTGATCTTCATTCTTACTGTTTACTCACTGTCTTGCCAATATACATAATTGTGTGCTGTCTGTTGGAAAGGCCCTTATGTGATCAGATCCATGGAGTACAGAAGTAATTAACCAACCGCATTATTCCTCATGTGTATGAATGAATTAGATCATTTGCTGGGAAAGCAGATTAAATTTCTTCTGTCTTCTGAAAGGCTGACTTTCCTTTTTGAAATACTCCCTAGTGAGGGCTGGATAAATTTTATGATTTAATTTATAGTATTAATGTAGAAATTTTAATTCTGTAATCATGAGATTAATGAATATCTATTTCCATCTTGTTATTCTCAGTAAATTAAGGCCATTATTAAACTTTGATTTTCATGTATTTGTGTTTCCTGTGTACACCATTTGGGAACGTATCTACATTGTTAGCATAATTAGCATTATCTATGTAGCTTAGTGATGTTGTGCTAAGAAACTTTTGGTTTCTACAGATGAACTTACTTTGGGCTGCCGTTGTTAACACCATCACTAATAACGCTAGCAAACTGAACTATAGAGAAACCTCTAAGAGCACTGTCAGGTCTCCTCATTATTCTCTCTGCCAGGGAGGGACATCAGGCCTTCTTTTTGCCACCCTGTTCAGTCAACTGTCATTTATAATTTATTTTTAAAAATGCATTTTGACCATGGAGTGAAGTGATGAACTTAATAACATTTTTAGTATAGAAATTAATTACTTTACATTTAAGCTATGGTTGTTTCTTCGAAGAGGCCTTCCGTGAAATCCTTTTATTTAACTGTTCCTTTAGCTTGCATGCTACTTTGGAATATATATTTTAAAATTAATGTTAAATATGTTACACCGAATGTAAGATATACACAAAACAGTTATTTTTCTTCTGACTTCTTCTGTGTTCAGCTTTGTAGAAGGGAGTCTGTGCAACTTCCAGCGACATATGAAATTTAATTCAGTTGAAATTCAGAACATAAAAATAGGTTTGGGGAAAGGGTACTGTTAAGTTACATAATAACGGACTCCTAACTTGAGGTAGAGCGGGAACCATAAACAATGAGTAGAGTGTCCCTGGGTACTTCCAGATAAGACCTCTCAAAAATCTTGAAAAAAATTCATAATACTTTCTAGAATGTTCCATGTCAGAGCGACTTCTATGATCTACTCTTAGATAATGAAATCCCCAATTCCTTATATAGAAATGGGGAGACCTATACAGATGAGTGTATGGTCTTTGAGTTTTCTCTGCTTTTTGCAGAAAAAGAGAGGATGGCAGTACTACAGTTATTAGGAAACCAAATTATAGGGAATCATGTAAATAGTAAGAGGTTTGGGGGATATATTTCTTCTATAGAAATTACACAAGGCAGAAGTAACTATAATCTAACCTTTGATTCCAATCATGCTACAATTTTACTTTTCCAGAGGTCTATTTTCCAATCCAATTTGCCTCCTATTACTTGTGAGATAGTATAAAGATAAATAAAATGCAATAATAATACTATAGGAAAATATAATGGGAAAATTTTTTGAAAATGAATAAAAGATGTTCATGCAAATTTCTTCAACTGTTTAAAACCAGTGTGTTTAGCGTATAGACAGGAAGAGACCAACCAAAGTTTAGTGAGAGCTGATCACTGTGTCTGTTCATTCGGATGTACAGAATTTTAGTAAATGTATGTAAGCCATAAATAAAGATACTGAACTCCAAAGCCATCATCGCAGGGTGTGAAAGACAGTCCTGAGTAGAAATTAACTCCCAGGCCTTACACGTAATAGGCACCACCCTTTTCCTTTTCTTTTTTATTGGGGAGGTGGGTCGAATGTGTTAATAAAGTGCTCAGACAGAAAAAAATGAGTCAGGTAGTTTAGCCTCCCACGGGAGGATACACTTGTTTTCTCAACAAGGTGCATTACAGCACACACTATTTAAACATAACACAGCAAAACCTTTCGTATGTGTGTCCAAAATAGCTCTTTACAAGGAAATGTAAGCTTTTTGGCATAGACTATTATATCCCTTTTCCTGTTAATATTAGTACCGACATAAAGTTTTTGAGCAGTTTTATTATTCTACTTATAATATGTCGTCGGTACAGGTGTCTCTTTGGGCACTTCTCCCACCTCCTGTTTGATAATCCTATGCTGTCTCTCTCTCTCTTTCCCTATGTCTGATGGGGAAAGGTTAACTCATTGCTGTTTATAGTGCTCTTTCCTTCCCAGTCTCTTAATTATGGAACCCCCCCCCCACCTCTGGGGCATCTAAATTCTTTCTACTTTACACATAAAATATCTTCCCATTTTTTCCCTAGCTTTTCTGTTATTGACAGAATATAATTCAAAAGAGCTTGATGAAATTTCATAATGGTAATAAGTCATCTAGGTCATTTAAATATGGAAGTCCATTGCAATAATCTGTGTTTTATTGAGACTTCACTTGGTTAATGTGAAGATGGCTTATTTGCTTTGCTTTGAATTTGCAAGCAATTAATTTTGGAGCGTTTCTTTTTAGAAAAAAAATAGTATGCAGCCTCTGAGCTGGGCTTTCTGCAGTATGTGATGGTCTCCAAGTGGCATCTAATCTCTATTTTAACCCCTCTTAAAAACACAAAATAAGACAGTATTAATCACATTATGATTTACAAAATGTGCTTTTGTTGATTTATTGATCATAAGGAGAGTTAATCTTCTACATGTCTAGAGAAATGGGGATAAATGAGAAGTTCTTTGTAATCATGAATAGTGTGAAAAAAATTGAGACAGTGTTCATAAAAAATCAGCAATTTGAGAGGCAAATTCTGACTGCTCCCTGAGCTTATTTTGTAAACTACTGTGTATAAACTTAACTTGGTAATAGGGCAATTCAAAAGGAAATTGATATTAGGTAGCACAGAACTAAAGTCCCCAACCTCAGTTTCAATTCTCTCCACATAAAGAAATGTCTGAGACTCAGTAGGAATTAACGGAACAGGTTAATGATGTTGACAGATATTAAAAAGTGTTTCACACACACTAAGGCCCCACCCTCCTCATGATTGCAAGAGGGACTTTACCTAACAATTGCAATCAGTGTAACTGACTTATTGTACCCTCAATGAATCCCCAACAATAAAAAAAAAAAAAAAAAAAAAAAAAAAAAAGTGTTTCACAGAGTTAAGACCTCTTCACATTTACACTGGAAACCACTTTCAAGAGGCTAGACAGCTATTATTTTAATTCCACTTTTACAGATAAGTTATCTGGGTTTCAGTGTTGTACAGCATCAAAACCGAGAGCAGCAAGGCTGGCATCCAGTTCAGTTTTATTACTCTCTGTTCATCGATTCAGCAAATATGTGGTGAGTGGTTAATTTATGGCCTAAAGAGCAGGTTATATACAGTGGAAAATACAACAGAGTTCTTCCCTTGAAAACTATTTTGATCAATACACATTTTTCTCTACCTTGTAACAGTCATTTTCAGTGTAATATTAGGGCCCTGTTTATGTTCAGTGCTCTGAGCCTCTCCCTGGCTGGTAGTTCCCTTAATTTTCTTTGGATGGGAGACAATAGAAGAAGGGTCCTGGTGGGCATTTGCTATCGGGATCAGTCTCTTCTTCCTAAGAAATCTTCTCTTGGGAAGTAATTTTTAGGTTGAGACCTGGCGAAATTAGCCATGTGAAAAATCCAGCAAAACGTGTTCTAGGCGAAAGAAGCAACATGTGAAAGACACAGTGCTGGGAACCAGTTTAAGAAAGGAGGCGAGTGTCATCAGAGTGAAGGAAGCCAGGGGCAGGTGGACCCCAGGTCAGATGGGGGTTTGGTTCACGAAAGATAATTTTTCCTGTAACAAAAGAAGCCAAGAAATGGAAGAAGAAAAGTGATATTGTTTTAGTCTGTGTGGGATGCTGTTATAGTGTACCCCAACCTGAGGATGTAAACAACAGAAGTGTATTTCTCAAAATTCTGCGGGCTGAGAAGGCCAAGATCACAGCACCAGCTTATCTGGTGTTGGGTGAGGGCCTGTCCTGGGTTCACAGACAGCTAGCTGTCTTCTGGCTGTGTCCCCATATGGTGAAGGACAATGGAACTCTGAATCTTGTTTGTAAGGGAACTAATTTCATTTCTCCTCTCTCAAAGGCCCCATATCCAAATACCATCACACGAGGCATTTGGATTTGACATATGGATTTGGGGTGGTACACATTCAATCTGTATCAGTTATTATCTGACATGTGCATAAACAGACCAGTTGGCTGCCATGTTGAGAATGGATTAAGGGGCCAAGAAGGAAGTGGGAGAGGTCAGTTTCACTAACATCTCTGGCACTTTGCACGTGTTCAGGTAAGAGATTATGCTGACTCTGAGGACTAGGACAGTGAAGACGAAAAGTGAACTGATGTGAAGGCCATCTCCCAGTTTGGCTTGTAGCATCCAACCAAGGAGCGTTACTTGTTCTTAATTTTTTCTGATATTTCTGCATGACCATGAATTCCTTAGCATTTTCTTAAGGCATCTATAGACCAAAAATACCATTTGTTCATGGTATCTCCTCTTAATTACCCATCTGCTACCTGGGACAACACCACATTTTTGACGGGGGTGGGGAAGTATTAAAATATGAGTTATGAGGTGATTATAAGGTAAACTACATTATGATTTACATTATCATGTAAACACCATAATTAAGTACTATAGGAAGGAAGATAACCATTTTTTAAATTAACTGACTGCTGAAAACACTGGTAAGCAGGATTTCCTTCAATAGAATTCATTGCTTCACATCAGCCAAAAAATGTTACTACGGACTGTCAGGTGGGATCTATAAATAGCATTGATATATTTTAGTTATATTGATGTAAATGGATTTGTACATTATAATTTCTGACTCTAACTTGCCAATTTGCATTAAAATAAGGAAATCACATTTAATAACCGTGGTCCCAAACCAATGCTCTGAAAATAGGGCTTTGCTACCTGTAAAATTCTATGTATTATTTTTGACATATTACTTTATATTTTAAAAAATTCAGTTATTTTAAACAATTTATACCAAAAATTTGCCCTCCTTCCAAAAATTTGATAGACTATTTAAATTTGAATTAACTAATAATGTAGCAAAGTGAAATGCTTATAACATTTTACTCTGTTACTGCCTTTGAAAAAATACTGTCTAGTTTACTATTTTTGTAATTTCAGATAAGAGAAGCATTATTTTTCCCAAGGGCTCAGGGTGTTACGTACACCCACACAAGTGGGCAAATCTAATTTGGAATTACCGGGAGTGAGGTGCTCAATAGTCTCTTTCCCCGTGTTCATAGCTCTCATGCTGGGGTGTCCTACTTCAGGTGACTTGCCCTCAGAGTCCCTCCTGTAAGGAACCCTGAGGAGACATGTTCTTCAAGGCTTTATGGTGAATGCAGCCTGCCTGTCCTCTAATACTGTGGTACTTCCTGCTGGCGTTAAGAAGCTCTGCTTTGGCACTGAATTTAGCAAATTTTATAGCATGATTCTAATGCCTCTACCTACTCTTTCATAGATATCTAGAAATGCCCAAACCCTAAACAACTTTGTGACAGGAGAATCTGGTTAGGAGGAAAAACAGCTGTGGCTCTAGTGGTACTTAACTGGTCACGGAAATGTCATCTGTAAAGTAGGTGCGATCACGACGCTGGCTCTAAGGATTAGATTAAACAAGGCAAGTGGCACAATCCGGATGCATAGCGTCTAACTGATATTCTAATTGTTTTGGTTAATCATCCAAGCTGTTGCCTAATACATAATAGTTACTTAAATTAGCCTCAGTGAAAACGACGACCTACTGTCTCTCGTGACCGAGAGGTATAGGAGCGATCCTGGTTTCAGGCTTCACTGCAGAGGGTGCTGGGCAGGTCTGTCACTCTCCTCTCTCTCTCTTTCTTTCTGTTTTTGTTTACTTTTGCTTTTGCCTGGCACTCTCCACTCTGTTTCTCTGTCACTGTATTCTAGCCCTCTCTAAAACTGTCTTTTAAAAAAATATGTGCTCCCGTTGTCTCCTTCCCACCTCTCTCTCTCTGCCTTTCTGCGTCCCTCTTTTTTCCTGCCTCTTCCCTCCCCTCCCCTGTCATCGCCAGGTCCCCCACTCCTGTGCCTCTTCCCTCCCCTCCCCTGTCATCGCCAGGTCCCCCACTCCTGTGCCTCTTCCCTCCCCTCCCCTGTCATCGCCAGGTCCCCCACTCCTGTGCCTCTTCCCTCCCCTCCCCTGTCATCGCCAGGTCCCCCACTCCTGTGCCTCTTCCCTCCCCTCCCCTGTCATCGCCAGGTCCCCCACTCCTGTGCCTCTTCCCTCCCCTCCCCTGTCATCGCCAGGTCCCCCACTCCTGTGCCTCTTCCCTCCCCTCCCCTGTCATCGCCAGGTCCCCCACTCCTGTGCCTCTTCCCTCCCCTCCCCTGTCATCGCCAGGTCCCCCACTCCTGTGCCTCTTCCCTCCCCTCCCCTGTCATCGCCAGGTCCCCCACTCCTGTGCCTCTTCCCTCCCCTCCCCTGTCATCGCCAGGTCCCCCACTCCTGTGCCTCTTCCCTCCCCTCCCCTGTCATCGCCAGGTCCCCCACTCCTGTGCCTCTTCCCTCCCCTCCCCTGTCATCGCCAGGTCCCCCACTCCTGTGCCTCTTCCCTCCCCTCCCCTGTCATCGCCAGGTCCCCCACTCCTGTGCCTCTTCCCTCCCCTCCCCTGTCATCGCCAGGTCCCCCACTCCTGTGCCTCTTCCCTCCCCTCCCCTGTCATCGCCAGGTCCCCCACTCCTGTGCCTCTTCCCTCCCCTCCCCTGTCATCGCCAGGTCCCCCACTCCTGTGCCTCTTCCCTCCCCTCCCCTGTCATCGCCAGGTCCCCCACTCCTGTGCCTCTTCCCTCCCCTCCCCTGTCATCGCCAGGTCCCCCACTCCTGTGCCTCTTCCCTCCCCTCCCCTGTCATCGCCAGGTCCCCCACTCCTGTGCCTCTTCCCTCCCCTCCCCTGTCATCGCCAGGTCCCCCACTCCTGTGCCTCTTCCCTCCCCTCCCCTGTCATCGCCAGGTCCCCCACTCCTGTGCCTCTTCCCTCCCCTCCCCTGTCATCGCCAGGTCCCCCACTCCTGTGCCTCTTCCCTCCCCTCCCCTGTCATCGCCAGGTCCCCCACTCCTGTGCCTCTTCCCTCCCCTCCCCTGTCATCGCCAGGTCCCCCACTCCTGTGCCTCTTCCCTCCCCTCCCCTGTCATCGCCAGGTCCCCCACTCCTGTGCCTCTTCCCTCCCCTCCCCTGTCATCGCCAGGTCCCCCACTCCTGTGCCTCTTCCCTCCCCTCCCCTGTCATCGCCAGGTCCCCCACTCCTGTGCCTCTTCCCTCCCCTCCCCTGTCATCGCCAGGTCCCCCACTCCTGTGCGTCTTCTCTCTCCCTCCTTCTCTCAGGGTCTGTCCCTTTGTTTTTCTCTCTTCATCTGCACTGCCTCCTTCCCTCCTACTCTCTTCTGTGTTAGGTGTAATTCTCTAACGGTAGTGCTGGTGGTCCTACAGAAAAGAAAATAATACTTCTCCCATATCCCCAGCAAAAATCCAATTATCTCAGTTCCCCAGGAGTGGAAGAAATACTGTTTGCTCAGATCTTGGGCCAGTGGTTTTGTTCCCACCAAATCTCTTGGACTCAAAGTGGATTGTGGGGACAATCATCAAGCTGTAGTGTATTAGACATTTATTATGTATGCGTAGCAGGTCCTGCACTGCACGTGTTTAAATCTCATTACATCCTCATAACATCTTTGAGTATTAATGACTATACTATCCCCATTCAACAAATGAGGAAACTGAGCTTTAGAAAACTAAGCATCTAGCCCAAGGTCGTATATAAAATAAATATTTGAGCTAACTTTAGAGTATAGACTGGCCCAAGCCCTGTGCTCTTCATGGCACACATGCTACAGCCTCACAAGGAGCTTTAGTCTCCGTTTTTGCATCTATAAAATGAGGTGTTTGATTTAGAGCTTCGGACTATTGAGTATCCATAATATTAATTTTGCCATTGGTCTGTGGTGTGTTATGAATGTATTTAAGTGTCCTCTGCTCCTTCTCAGTAGCTTCCAGTGTTCCTCTCTCCCTTTTGTGCTCTTTAAATTTTCAAAATAAAAATGTAGTGGGGTTTTCTTTAACACATGGTTTCAGATCCACCAGAGTTCCGGTGACACAGCCACCTTGGAACACAGCCATTAGTGTGAAAACCTGCCTGGGCTGCCCACTGTGGGCACAGGGACAGAATCGGCTCACCTGGCCAGGCCATGGCACCGCTGCTTCCTTCAGAAGTGGAGGGTGAACTCCGAAGACTCCTTATATTTGATGATTTGCCAGATATCACCATTGTACAGCTAAAAAATGTAAGAAGTCATGGATGGATTAGACCTCTTTTCCTTAGGATATTATACATTAAAGCTGCCACAGGCACAAATATTTGTCTTTCACCTATTTTTTATATCTGTCTTTCACCTATTTTTTAATCCTAGTTTTCTGATTTTGTAAATTTCTCATTTTTTTCTATTTCCTTTCAAGAGAACCTTTAATTTATCCTCTAGGTTGGAGATATATATGTACACACATACGGATATATTTGCCTTATATATCTGAGACATCTATACAGTATATATTTTTAATATTTTAACCACAATATATAATTTTTTATGTTTTAACCATAATTTGATTTTTCTCACCTATAATATCTTTATCACCTGTAATATTTCATTCTAATAAATTGAAAAAGGAAGTTTTAAATGTCATAGTTTTCCAGTTATGTGACATTTAGCCAATTTTGTGTAACTTTAGAAGATTCTTTTTTTTTTAATGACTTCTAAATTTTTCCCAGTAATGGATGGAGTAGTTTAAATATCTTTTAGCATAGCTGTGTCGGGGATGATAGTCAAACTCGTCAATTAAAAAAAACTCTATATGCCTAACATTTCCTTCATAGGGAAATCAGTGAGAGTTACTTTTATTGTTAAAATTCTATTTCCAGGTTAATTCCCCCAAAGGGACATGTGCCCCAACTCTGATGTAATACTAGTGCTTAGAACATTATTCAAAATTAGAAAAATTTTAATGTTATTCTTTAGTCATTATTATTTTGTTTTCGGAAAATAACCTGTCAATTTAATGGTGGTTTTTAAATAATGTTTTTGGAAAGTGATAAATGAAATAGTAATTTAACACTTTTTAATTCCAAAATCCATTTTTGAAACACTGTTATCTGAGACCTAATCCCAGGTGCCCTCTGGGTGGGCTCTACTGAGTCAGGATAGACTTGCAGAGCTTTGGGGCCTCAGGGTTATTCCCTGGAGCTGTTTTTCTTAGAGTGTTTGTGAGCTGTTGAGCCTCATCTCTGGCTTTAACTTTCTTTTTCTTTTCTTCTTCTTCTTCTTTTTTTTTTTCTTAATACAGAGTCTCACTTTGTCACCCTCAGTAGAGAACCATGGCGTCACAGCTCACAGCAACCTCAAACTCTTGGGCTTAAGCCATTCTCTTGCCTCAGCCTCCTGAGTAGCTAGGACTAGAGGTGCCCGCCCCAACACCTGGCTATTTTTTGTTGCAATTCTCATTGCTGTTTCAGCTGGGTTCAAACCTGTCACCCTTGGTATATGGGGCCCGGCACCCTACCCACTGAGCCATAGGTGCCTCCTGGCTTTAACTTTCTATGAAAGGTCTGAATATGTTCTGAGGAACGGTAATTAAGACTTTAGCATATTACTTTTTTATGAAACATTTTGCTACAAGAATAATGAAAGAAAGTTTTTGCCTAATGTTTGGCCTCAATGAAGCAAAACAGGAAATGATTTTGATTTTCTTAACTTTAATAGCAGACTTGTCTTAGGAGAATTAAACCCCAGGTCTTTATTTCTTCCTGGAAGAAATGAGTCTTATAGGAGATAAAAAAGCAGATGGCTTAATACAAGGAAAACTAGAACTCTGCTGCTCTGGGTGTGTGGATGTGTATCCGGATGGGTCATTAACTTCTCCCTTTACTGACACAGAAATGAGCTGAAGATCTGTTCAAGGACTATTATTAGACCCTCAATGTTTTTATTCATCCAAAATATACTTATTTGCTGCTAATCTCATATTGTAATGGGTTTTATGCATATATAAATTACATAAATTTGAAATAGTGTGATATATTGCATTATTATCTCTGTGTGCACAATATATATAATTTATATTTAAAATATTTAATAATCCCCCAAATTAACTTTTTACTCTTAAATAATTGAGAAGTTTCAAAGATGGGTAGTTATTTGTATACTTTGTTTACAATGTTCCATGTGGTAATGTTGTGCCCAGATCCCGAAATCCCCCACAAAGACCACCGAGGAGCCGAGTCTGATGCAAAAGCAAAAGGGTCATTTATTGCAAGTTTGAACTTGGGCTCCCAGGGACTCCTCTACAACAGATCCAAGCCAGGAGCCCCAAGCTCTGTAACAGGGGTGTTTTTTTTTTTTTTCTTTTTTTTTTTTATTGTTGCAGTTTGGCCAGGGTTGGGTTTGAACTCACCACCCTCAGTATATGGGGCCAGCACCCTACTCACTGACCCACAGGCACCACCCAACAGGGGTGTTTTTATAATACAGCACAGCAAAGTAGGTGTATACAAGTTAAACAAAGGGACTGCTTCTGGATTGGCTGCCACTGGTCCTGCCCACTCCACAAGGCAGTTTCTGATTGAACACTGATGACTCAAGGTAGAAAACCGGTCATTCATTGTGACTCATCAGTTTTGAACAAAATGGCTGACAGAAGCCAAAATGGCTGAACCCTTAAGATGGCGTCAGTCTGGTTCTCTCAGTAACATTAGCCAGTAAACCAGTAAAACTATTATTGGTCATTGGGATCCGTGGGAATTTCTCAAGTCTTGAATTGGTGGAGGTGTGCAGGAGACGCTAGGTGCATTGATGTACATAATATTTTAAATCATTTGTGGTTTGAAAAAAAGTTAATGTATTCATTCAACAATATAACTACATTAAGTAAGCTGCTGGGGCACAAACATGAACCAAATAGACGTGGCATCTTCCCTCGTGAAGCATTCAAGATAGAGTCACACATTGACCTTTGAGTAAATAGGTAAGGATCTGCTATTTACAGTTTTAAAATAACCCCTGTTGAAATACACTTGTCTTAACAAAACATATCCAAGCCAAACGTTGATATTTCATAGAAGCAGGCTAGAAAATCTTAGGAGGAAACAATTATTTTCAACTCAGGTGTGCCTTTGCAATTTGATAAATCAGAGAGCATAGGCATTTCATGAAGCATGAAGAAAATTTGAAGTAAAAGCACAGCATGTATTTCATTTATGGTTGATCCCTATTCTTTTAGTATTTGTTGTCAATAAATCCAAATATGTAAAATTCATATGTGGGAGGCTGAGGCAGAAAAATCACCTGAACCCAGGAGTTTGAGGTTGCTGTGAGCTATGATGCCATTGCCCTCTAGCTTGGGCAACAGAGTAAAACTCTGCCTCAAAATAATAATAATAATATTGCAAAATAAATGTACACATGTGGGTGTGCTGTGTATCTACTGTATCTCTATGCAGTATGTTCTATTTTTTAGAGTATGGTCTGCTATGAGAGCCATCTTCTCCCACACACTAGAGACGTGAGACAACTTTGAACAGTAAGGGAGTGTTTCCCTTTTAAGTTTGTTACTGTTTGAAAGGTGGATTTCATAGCACCTGGATTATATGTATTAGCATAGCTATAATACTAATATAATATTTTGTTAGGTTGTGCTTATGTGTGTTATAGGGTGTTAGAATGGAAGCTTTGTCTGAGACACACAGTAAGGCAGATTTTGCCTAGGCTTCCCTCACGGACAACTGCTGTGACTCAACATCTCTTCCTGTTTCAAAAATGAGAAGGGTATGGGATGGTAGCACCTACTTCAAACCTAGTGAGGGAGTCTCCAAGGAGGTTTATGGAGAGAACTCAGTGGGGCATCTCCTCACCTCACCCACCCAGCAGTGCTGCCCCCTTGACCTCAGGTCAAGAGAGAGGGGATATGAGGAGACCACTCTGAGGAGACCAGCTCTGAGGAGCTCACATGAGTCCCCAGCTGCAATGTACAGCTGGGAAATTAAACCTGAATATGAACGAAAGACAGAGCTGGGTACTTTACAGTAAACCCGCACTCCTGAAGTTTGTTGAAGTTTCCCAAGATGAATCTCAGAAAATTGAGCTGAGATTTAAGAACTTTAACACTTGTTAAAGGGGTAGGGTGGAGGCAGGATCAATTGGGTCAAGACACCATCAGACAACCATACAGACCTGACAAAGTCTCTGGCAGCACAGCTGGGAGCTATGCGCAGAAGGCCGGTCAGATGAGTTGTATGTTGGGGAAGTCTCGAGGCCTTTGTGCCAGAGTCTTGCTGAAACATGACTGTGGGCTACCGTGAGAAGATTGTGCCCTTAGCTTAAAAGCCAACTCAGACTTGGATAAAGCTGACAGCTGAAGGCTGTCAACTAAACAGACTCTTCACCAATGGCCATCGGGTGCTTTCCTGAAGAAGAATGTGGGCAGGGCACGTTGATTTGTAAAAATTTTCTAGCATGTCTGTTGATACTCATATAATAAAAATGTTTCATGTACTTTTGGTCACTTAACAGTCTTGTTTAAGTAATTAAAAATTTTCTGATCAAAATTAATTTTTTTTCCAATTTCTCTTCTCCCTCTCACTCCAATTTTTGACTATTCTATTTGTTCTTTAACTCTTCTTTCCCTCACTTACCAGACGTAGTTTCTAATCCTCCCAGTTTAGACCCGGAGAGGGTAGGCGTGGGTGGAAGGAGAGGCGCTGTTGAGGTCCCATAGGTATGCCAGTCCTGATTCACTCTCATGAAACTATGTTGTGACAAATGGAACTTCATTGAATGATACCAGTAGTAGATACTTTTGATATCTTTTTATTGCTAATAATAACTGCTACTGATTTGGCAGAAGCTCTACTGAGTGATTTATTTGCGAACTCTTATCTAATTTTAATGTTTACATCATTCCTTACATATAAGATATAAACCCCATGGGTAGATGGAGGAGCTAGAATCTGGATGTCTCAAGATCCCAAAGTTCTTGTTCCTGTGCCGTCCACATGCAGGGTAGACATTGTAAATGATTTCTATACTCTGAATTTTATATTTGCTTTTGAGTTTGATTATATTTACCAATTACTGATCTTGCTACTTAGTACAAATCAAGTGAGTAAATACAGCCAATTCCTTAGAACAAATTAAAGAAGTTCAACCTGTAATTTCCCTGAACTTTTGGAAGGTAGTTTGAAATATAAAAATATGTATTATTTGTTTTAGAAAATTTTGCTTATAATTCTAGTAGCAGATAGAATGAATTTGTTAGGGAAGAAGGAAGAGCTGAGAATTGCAAATCTGCTTTAAATATTGCTCTTGACTGTTGCTCAAGTGTGTCTACACAATAAGGTTCTCCAGATGTTTGTTTGCAAATTGTTTTGGTGTTGATCATACGAAATAGTACAAACATTAATTGTGGCTAGTTCCACTTTTTTGTGTAAAAAATAATACAGAAGTTAAGCGTTTCATTTTGTTGTTGTTGTTTTTCTTTACAAAGAACATAAATTAAATGGAAGCAAATTCACTTCCTCTCATAATAAATACACGGAGAAGCTTTCAGCATTTTTTTTTTTTTTAGAGACAGAGTCTCAATTGTCACTCTTAGTAGAGTGCTGTGGCATGACAGCTCACAGTAACTTCCAACTCTTGGGCTTAGGTGATTCTCTTGCCTCAGCCTACCAGGTAGCTGGGACTACAGGTGCCCACCACAATGCCCAGCTATTTTTTTGTTGCAGTTTGGCCAGTGCCAGGTTTGAACCCACCACCCTCAGTATATGGGGCCAGCTCCCTACCCACTGAACCGCCCAGCTTTTAGCTTTTAATCTCAGTTGATTTCCCTATGGGAGGGGCTATCATTATAAACTTCCTAAGTTATTCAGAATTCATCTTTTCCATATTTATAGGAGCTACAACTTCATATTTAAAAAAAAAATGGTTCATTTCCCCAAAATAGAAATCTCAGCACTGCCAATTTTAGCAACATTTTATTATGAGCAGTTGTCACCATTCTCATCGTTGACATTTAATTGGTTTCCTTTCAAAACCAGGAAAGAATCCATTCAGCAGATATTTATGGTCAGGGCACAGTTCTAGGTGGTGTGGATAAAACGGTGAACAAAACAGCTGACATTCTTCACTTCACAGATATATTCTAAAGAGGTGAGAGGAACATTTGAAAATAAGAAAAATATTTGGCATACCCAATGATAGTAAGTGCTATGGTGAAAAACAAAGGAAGACATCAAGATAGGGACTGCTGATAGGATGGGAGAGGACTGTGTTGTGGATTTTCACTGTGTTGTGGGGAGTTATTGTTGAGACAGTAACATCTGAGTAAAAAAAAATGATGAAGGCCAGGAAATAGGAAATGAGGCAGAAAAATATCTAGGGGATGAACAACCTTGGCAGGGAGAATAATAAGGTTCTGAGGCAGGAATGGGTTGACCCATTCAAGAAGGAGGAGGGAGGACGATCTGGCCAGTACAGAGTGGACAGAAGAGTGAACAGAGAAAATAAGGACAGAGAAGTAATGGGGGACACAGCAGGGAAGGTCTTGTAAGTCATTTTAGGAATGAAGGTTTTTATGCTGGTGAGGAGGGGTGAAGTATTTAGTCAGAAGAGTGATAACATCTGACTTTCAGTTCTGTCTGCATTGCAAATGTAAACTAACAAGGAAGAGGAGGAAGCAGACAGATTGGATAGGAGACTCTTGTAATACTGCAACTGAGAGGGGGTATTGACCTGGATCTACATAGTAGTGGTGGAGGTGGGGAGACAGGGCAGTTTTGTGGGTATGTTTTAAAGGCATAGCTCAGAGGATTTCCTGATGGATTGGCAGTGGAGGTGAAAAAAGGACAGAAATTTAGCCTACCTTAAAGATTTTTGCCATGAACAAACAAAAAGATGGACTTGCCACAATATTTGACTATCTAGAGAGTGATCAAAATCACATACACATTTGATGTCATAGTATAAGATATCTCCACGAAAGAGAGAACAATAAATTGGCTCTAGTTATAGTAAAGCAACATGAGTCCTGTAGATGTCCTCAGGCTGCATATGGCCTGATAAAGTCAGTCAAAGTGAGTGGTATGACATATATGCCCCAAGACACTGAATGCAAACCTAAGCCAAAGTTGGTAGCAGTGGGTAAAGATTATTATGTGGAGGAGTCATCAGTGCCGTTAGTGAGAATTCTCACAGTTAGATCAGATCTTCAGACGCTTTGAAGACGAATGCTTCTAGCTAAGTTCCTTTCTTTTTTCCAAATTCAAATGATAACTTAAAACCTGTGCAGATAAGTCCCAAGAGAAATTAAAGATAAGGTATATAGTTGATCTGGATACTGGCATTCCCAGGGTAATTCTAAGGTCCATGTCCAAGTCTGTTCATTCATTCATTTAGCTGTCCATTTAGTGTTGCTTAGAAAGTAGTTCATGAATTTCACTGTGACAGGCGTGATCATCAAATTCCTGAATTAAAAAGCTGTTACATGCTAAAAATCTTATAATTCCCTTTGTTTGAGCCTGAAAAGTAGAGAAAGTAGCTTTGGTTGCAGAAGCACTGAACTGTCATGAAGAAGTGTAGGAAGATGGAGTTAGCGTCTCAGGGTTACCATGCACTCTGATGTAACATCACAATATTTCACACACACTGTCTTTGACTGTCTGTCCAGGATGTGATGAAGAATTAATTAAATAATGCCTGTGAAGAGTAAGGGAATAGACTGAGCAAAAAATAGTCCTAACAGCTCTCCCATACACTTCAGTATTATATCATTTGTTATCTTTTCACTTTGTCTGATTAGGTTACTAAATTAAAAAGTCATGTGTATTCTTAAAGTCTGTAGATATTTTCTTAGTATGTCTCTTCCATTACACTGCTCACATATCATAACTCATCTGGAGCTCCAGATTTAAAAAGTGTCTAAAATACACAAAGGATTGCATTTGAAATGTGTAATAATTATGATGACATTGAGTTGATATGCTGTAGAAGCTCTTCTTTTTAAACATCAAATAAAAAAAAAAACACCCATAAAGTCTATTTGTTCATTGATTAAAAATCATGTTCCCTGTCAAACAGCCAAAGGTGCTAAAAAGGTGGAAAGGCAGTGTGAGCAGGCTGTGGAGAAAGGAGTTCAGGCCTCGGAGCTGTACAGATCTGGGCTTGAATCCTGATACTGCTAGGCTCTAGCTGTGACTCTTTCCTTTACCTCCCTAAGCCTCAGTTTCCTTGTGTGGAAAGTGTTCTCATGTGTTATGGACACGTAACAAAGCAGATGAGGTTTTGCTTTCTTCCCATTTTGAACCCCACTCTTTGTGTGTGTGTGTTTTATGTATATTGGAGAATCCTAAAGACTAAACATGGAGGGGATAACTTCACAGTGTGTCAGGGAAACCAGTAAGGATCCATGGCCCAAGCCACAGACTGTAGCTTTCATGATAAATAAACTGAAATCAAGGATCACATTGAGAAAAGATACCAAAAGAAAAACATAGGTTTCCTAATTGGAGTAGGGTACAGATTTCTCTACCAGCGGTGGGTCCTCTGAAAGGCCCCAGGGTGCTCGCCAGAGGTGGTTTGTGTCGGAAGGGCAGATGTTAAGGGAAGAAGGAAAGCAGCACAACAGGGGAGACTCTGCTTTACTCAGTGGAATAGCAGAGGAAGAAAACTGGAAGGGGTACCTTAGACCACAGGCCATATTTAATTTCAGGAACTCACATTTGGACCCAGAAAAAAACAACCTAAAGGTTAAAGGTTAGTCGGATGGACTATAGTGAGCTTCACCATTGATGCACTTAAGACCCTGATGTATCCCAGAATACAGGGCCAGGGGTGCCCCCTGCACCTCTCCCACTTCTTGGAATGGGAGGTGCCCCAGGTTGAATTGTGCTGTATCCACAGGGCAGAGGCTTTTACACTTGGTGAAATGAAAAGAAAACGAAAAATTGGGGAAAAATTATTTATAAAACAACAACAAAGGCTCAATTTTCAAAAAAATTAAAAAAGAAGTTTCTTTTTCAAATGAACAAGAAAGACTGGGAGGGGTGCAAAAATAATTCGCACGTTCTATGGTTTGGAGAGTCCACTTCTGTGATCTGTGTTATATAAATAAAGCCTTAATTGTGGCTACTTCTCAAAAATGAGCTAGAAGGAGGAATTTTCCTTTTCACCTCATAATTTCCTATTTTTTGGAATTTTTTTAGTAACAATATGATTGATATTCATGAATTATTTAAAGTTTTAAAAGTGAACAGAAAAGGCAATACTCCCCAGAGTCCCAGCACAGGGCTAGGCAGTAGCTAGTCTTCCCGAGTTGAACTACCAAGGTAGTTGGTCCCATGCTACCTTCTCTTCAAAGCAGCCATTTGGTAACATACAGAGAAAAAAGTGCAGATTTTTTAATCCAAGAATCATTAGTATTGTAATGAGATATTTATTTTTAGGATCACTTACCCTTTTGACCCTTAATTTGTGGTGCTATTTGACCATTAGAAAATGGCTACAAGAGAATGGTAAGTGAGATAAATATTATTAACCCGAATGTGATCTCTCGTTAGCTCCTGTGGTAGAGAGCGCTTCTGAACTCAGAAGATACCTATTTTCAGTAATTTCTGCTGCAGAGGGAGCTGCTGAAATTTACACTTGCTTTGTATTCAACTGTCTGTAGAAAATGACTTCGGATACCTCTGCCTAGGAAAAGGGCAGAATATTAATACTGTGTAATTATCATTTCCTTTATGTCCCCAGAACATTTGTGGAAGGTTCAGGGACAGTGAAAAGGACTTCTTTATATTTATCTCCTTGAAAAGTTAATGGCAGTATTGCTCTATTACTGACTAGTAATAATACAAGTAATTATTATTAAACCTGAAATATAAATCTGTTATTTATTCTTAGTAATAATTATGACCTTAAAACAAGTCATCATAAACTGTTCCTTAAATATGATCATAAGTTTTCATTTAACCAAAGGAACAAATAATTTAGAGATGGCGCATCTGTATAGACTCATTCCTACATGCAGGGATGGAAAAGCCCTGAAGTGTGCACACAGCCTTGGCAATTCTGTGAGTGTATTTTTTCTTTCTTTCTTTTTTTTTCTCTTTTTTACCATTTCAGTATTTATATTCCTTTTCCAAATGATAAGCTCTCTCTGCATCTGCAACAGAAGAAGACAGTGAAGGTGCTGAGACCAGACACGGGATGGTTTATCTGCACTGCATTACACAGTGTGTGCGTCGTTATTGTTGCTGAGAGTGAGTGCCTGGTTTTTGATAGAATTATAACACAAACCATCAGGAAAGAAGGATCTAGAACTGTCACTAGATTATCTTTCTTTGCCAGTCTTTTCTCCTTTTCCATCTATTATATTGAAATGTACTTGAAATTGTGAGAAGAAAAAACACAATTAAAAGAAATGCTAAAATTCCGATGAATGTTTCTATGACATAACAGTTCCTAAAAAATTATTACATACAGAAGAAAACATTGAAAAAATAAGAGATTATGGTTACAGTATTTTCAAAACATATTTCTGATTTTGATCTACCTGTAATTTAAGCTTCACCCAGAACAGGGAGGCAATTGGGTGGCAAACTGCCTTTGCAGGACTTTAGAGTTATTTAGAGTATCTACTAGAGTAGGATTCCAGGAATAAGATAATATAGATTTAAAATAGATGATAGATTATTATGTGTGTGTGTGAGGAGGAAAGGGGGAGTGACAGCTTTGAAATTGTTTCATAATATGTCTGAAGTTATTTTATTGAATGCTAAAGAATTTTAAAAGATATTTTCATATGCTGGATTTTTTTTGCAGTCATTGTCTGGGATTTGGAATTTTTCCCCTTGGCATAAACATCTTTTCCCTCTAAATAACAGTTTTAGCAATGAGATTTCCCTTGTAAAAACATTTCTGGTGCCCTTATGTCTCTTTAAGATATTTGATTTTCTAGGACTTGCTTTTGAAAGATTCTGGATATTAGTTTAAGTTGCTTAAACTTTGAGGCTGACACTGTCATTCTAAGGAAGTCGGCTTAGGTGAAATTTCTTCCATGTAGAAAGTGGAGGATGAGACTTAACATGTTTGACTTTCGTCCAGAGTTTTCTGCTCCAGCAACATGTTACCATCACTCAGCATCTAGATACATGGGTGCCCTGGAGCCAGAGCTCTAGTGAGGTCTTGGGGGGGTACTTCCACTAAATTTGAGATACAGCTACATTCAACAGAAATTCTATCTTCAACCACACATCAGTGACCATTTTCACTGAGTAACTGTCTTGCATTTAGAGTCACACCGTGTGAAGACAAGGCACAGGAAATGCTCTGTGTCCACCAGTCAGCTTCCAGAGTACCAATTTCCAAAGTGCAAGGTAGTCTTTCTAATATTTCTCCTCCAAATTATTCATACATTTAATAAAATGTGTTTGAGACAGTGAAAGTGTTGAACTATGAAAACTGCCTTTCTTTACCCATATTTAATTTTGAGAGAAGAGGACGTCTCAGCCCAGCCAGAATTTACTCAATGGTCTGTGATAAACAACAGGTAACTGTGGTGGGGCAATCAGAAATCTAAACAATTCGAAACTTCATGGGTATTCAAGATGATCAAATGATTAGGTTTCAGAGAAATTGATTCTTATGTCAAACACCTAAATGAACAGTTTGCAGCCTATCTATATTGATCTTTATTTCTAGAGCAAATGAGAAAAATCGTTCTTTAAAGGCTGCATCTACATTCCTTCTGTCTCTGTTCTATGGGGGGAGGAATACCTTGGGAGGCCCCTATATGGTTAAATATCGAAAGTGGTCTATTTAATTTTCAGAAGAGAAAATAATTTTTAGTAAACACAAACAGAAAAACGATGTGCTATTTTTTTTTTTTTAGCCATGGCTTTTAGTACTGATGAATAGATATGAAAGATGCTAGGTATCCGGGCTGTTGGGGTGCGGCTCAGATCCCCATCTGTGCTGTCAGTGTCCGTAAGCAAAGCGCTTAAGGGTTGGCAGCTAATAGTTTGGACCTATCTATTTCTCTGGAGAACTGTCCTTGGCTAAAAAGGAATTGTTAAGTTACAAGCCCATTCCCAACCCAGTGATTCTGGGCTATAGAAGGCGGGCTCTTTGCCTCAGGTGGAATAAACTCTGCTAGGCAACTGACAGCCATTGCTCCCCAGGCCACCAGGCTGAAGCGAGAGACCAGCGGAGAGCACATTCTTCTGTTCTGCTTCCCTGACTCCTTTTCTCCGAGAGTGCTCCCTCAGTAACACTGTGCCCGGAGCCTGCCTCTAGGCCAAAGGTGAATCCTGCATTTCTTCAACTATATTGTGACATCCCTGGCATCAAATGTAAGAGACACACAAAGTAACCAGAAATTTGTATGTTTCTTGTGTTATGTGGCACTAGTCATCGTACTAAACTGAAAGAATGATAAATGTAATGGACATTTTCTCAAAACACATATCCTAATTTTGAAAAGATAATGCTCAATGAAACAGAAAAAGGCACAGATAATGATCATAAAATACTGATGTACAGGTCATTCAATTTTTGAAAGTCTTTACAATTTTTTCCTCATTTTAAAGGTCATGAGGCTGCATTTTAACAGGTATGGAAGCTCAGCCCCGAGCTCAGTGGTTAGGGACTGGCCGTTTACACCAGGCTGGCAGGTTCAAACCTGGCCCGGGCCTGCTAAACAACAGTAACAAGTGCAACCGCAACTTCGATGTTTGTTCTTTGTGAAGGCAGAAGCCAGGTGTCGTAGTGGGCGCCTGTAGTCCCAGCTACTTGGGAGGCTGAGGCAAGAGAATTGCTTAAGCCCAAGAGTTTGAGGTTGCTGTGAGCTGAGACACCACAGCACTTTACCGAGGGCAAAACACAAACAAACAAACAGGTTAGAGAAACAATATAATGATGGGGATTAAATGCTAATTTTAAGAAATATAAAGTATTCATTAACATACTTTTTAGGAATATCTGTGTCTTTACAAGTTATAAATCAGGATATGTCCAAAAGAGTAACAGTGCTAAAAGTGATAGAAGCTTTCTAAGAAATTTTACAGATGTTTGGAATTAAGATTAAAAAATCTGGGCGGCGCCTGTGGCTCAGTTGGTAAGGCGCCGGCCCCATATACTGAGGGTGACGGGTTCAAACCCAGCCCCCGCCAAACGGCAAACAAAAAGAAAAAAAAAAAATAACCGGGCATTGTGGCGGGCGCCTGTAGTCCCAGCTACTCAGGAGGCTGAGGCAAGAGAATCGCTTAAGCCCAGGAGTTGGAGGTTGCCGTGAGCTGTGTGAGGCCACGGCACTCGACCAAGGGCCATAAAGTGAGACTCTGTCTCTTAAAAAAAAAAAAAAAATCTTCTCTATTGCCAACTACCTGCTAGCTTTTAATTTGCATATAAATTTATTGTAGCATAACATCTCACTAATATGCATTTTCCCCAAACAGTAATTATTTAGGCAAATTTTTAATTAGATCAAGGCAAAATAAATAATTCATATTCCCTAATTTTGAACTATTTTCACCTTCTATTATGATTTAAAAATGATATATTCCCCTCACCGTCTCAAGTTCTTCTGTCTACTGGCTTTGAAAAGCCAAGCTCATCTTTTCGTTTGATCACATTCTATATGTATGAAACAGAACTTTAATGTTCATTTTTTGTTAAGGCGTAGAGTGCTTATATTCTCAGTTTATCATGATAAAGAGTACTCCATGAGATTTTGTTTTCAATTTGCTTTCAATTTAATGATGGTGCATTAGAGATAAAATCAATCAACTTTCTTAACCACGTAAAGAGTTAGTAACTGTTACAGATGGCAGCACAGAGTTCTTACCTAGCCAGGTAGCATTCTGTCTTTTATTATTTACTCTTCATGGAGCTAACAAAGGTTAATTCAGCATTTCGTTTCCAGTGTCAAGCACCTTGAAGGAATTTCTGCTTATTATAATGGTGCATCACACAACCCTCATTAGTAGAAACACAAAGAAATGTCCAGACAAGGAGTTTTATTTTCTAGCTCCTGAGTATGGTCAGGATAGTGACCCAAGACTTCCACCTCAAAAACTGGCAGAGTCAGTTAGATCATAGGGAGTTAAATAAATGCCCTCAGGTAATTATTGCAAAGCTGGAAATTTATGTGGAGTTGGCCGAATGAGAAAGCTTCAATGTTCTCCTTAATTGTGCCACATGTTAAATTCCGCGTTAGCAAGAAATCCTCTTGCTTTAAGACTGCCTCTATGGGTGAGGTCAGAGTGCAAAAGTCCCCCAAGTTAGAGATTAGTTTTTGTTGTTTCATTTTTTTGTTCTTGTTTTCGTTTTTTTGCTGTCTGTACTAAATTGGAATTTTATTTATTGCTAAATAAATAACTTTTAATAAATATGTGAATAGATAATTCTATCTACTTATTGTAGACGAATAAATACATATGCAATACATACCTATTGTGAAATAAATAAATTCAGATTCCTAGGAGAAGTGACCTATTTGTCTTAACTATAAGTTTTAATACCAGGAGGGTGATTCATCAGATATTTTACTGTGAAGATATTTTAATTAAGAAATAAGATATGGAAAGAAGAGATTGCCCTGAATTTGGATGTCTGGAGAAGGGAGGACTTAGAAACTGGAGTTTTGTGTTGTAGGTTACTTGACACACTGGCCCTGTCACACAGTCTTGGCTGCATAGTTCTGTTTGCAGTCTCTGTTTCAGCAGATAGGAATAATGCACCACCCTCTCTAAATTAAGTGTTAGAACATTAGCCATCCATAATGCTAAATGCAAATCATTGACAGTGCAGTCATCCTTTGCCATAGCACTGCACAATTCTTTGCCTTCTACTATGGGAGTAAGGCATGTATTATGCTGGCTATTCATTTATTATATTTGATTTCATGTAGCCAAATTAGTTTAAGAAACCATTGGAAAAGCACCTAATGTTATAATTCTTACCTAATCCTTGTTAGGTAAGAATGAGTAAGGAAAGGGATTGGAGTAAACTGTTCCAACTAAATTAGGAGAAGAAAATGTATTAAATACTCAAAATTGTTTGGAGAATAGGGAATTGAGCTTATTGGGAAACATAAAAGAATTCCCTGGTAATTCTGAGGGCCATGTCATGTTGTCAACTTAATGTGGAATTAGTCCACTGTGTGATTTTTACCAGCAACATTAGATGCCCAGATACAGATGCTGACAATGGCAGAAAATTGTGTTAAACCTGGGTTACAATTTTTAGGGGGTGGCCATGGAGTTGGAGATAACTATAAGGAAGAGACTATAATGATGGACCATGGAATTAAAGCCACACAAATAAACAGGTGATGCTAAGAGGTTAAGGATGGATAGTGACGTGGATGGCTCAGTGGAAGTCATTATGAAGCAGTAGAATTTTTGAAAGTAGTAATTGAGAAAAGGATAGATGGGTATAGAGTGAAGGAAATAAATAAGATGAAAGAGATGGGATTTTCCAGGTGAAGATGAAGACTGGGATGTTATTATGGAAGTGAAAGGCTGTCAAGGAAATAGGAAAAGGTTACTGGAGGCGACAAAGTCAAGGACTCAAGATGTCAGAATATTAGATGGCCATTCACAGGATGTTCATGTCACCCAGAAGGATGACAGAGCAAGATACTTCAATAGATTTTCAAAGAATGACCTAAGTTTGATAAATGACACCAGTGAGAACATTGGGTGGATGGCAGTTTGAGTGGCATAAGTTGTTTGGGTTTTTAATGGGACTAAATGAATTACAAACGGGAAAAGTTGGGCAAGAACACTCATCCCCACCTCCTGGACCTGAGGCATATAGAGTGTAAAAATAAAAAAGCACTCATTAGGGAGGACTAGTAATAGCCCTGTGTTCGGGGTACATTCAGATTTGCCTTATGGCAAGATGAAGAAAGTAGTTAAATAACAGATTGAAGATAAAGGAACATTTAGTGATTATGGACATGAGTTCTGGTGATAACATTTAAGCATATACAATGGTGTAGAGATGTGGATAATTAGAAAATGTGCAAAGAACACGGGGGGATAAAAGACTGAGTAATAATTAGTGATATAATTAATCCTGCAAGTATCTGCTGGTGATCACAGATGTGGGGCAAATGGAAATTAATTCTAGAGGATGAGAGCAGAAATAAGAATAATTGATTCTGTCTGTGTGCCTGAAAGTTCATCTTGTACAGAAGATCTGGTGTTCTCCATGGGGGTATGTGGAGATAGGATGACCCTCGACCTACTGTTCGTGGCTAAGGACCTTGAGGCTTTGTGGTTTCTCTCTTTAATTTGCCTCAGTCTAGGTCCTACCCAGTTGGCGAGTCTTTTGAGATAGTAAGTGTCCCCCCCACCTTTTTTATTGTTTGGGATTTATTGAGGGTATAAAGAATTAGGTGATACTGATTGCATTTGTTAGTGACAACCCTCTGGTAATTGTGTCCCACCCCTAAGAGGTGTGCATGCACCATGATCCTCATGCCCCTTCCTCCTCCCCTCACCCCCATCCCTCAGTCCCCTAACCCCACCTTGTATTAATAGGCAGTAAATAATCTACTGCCTTCATATTAGAACTGAGTGCATTGGATTCTTGCTTCTCCATTCTTGTGATGCTCTACTAAGAAGAATATGTTCCACTTCCCTCCAGGTTAATACAAAAGATGTCAAGTCTCCATCTTTTTATGGCTAAATAATATTCCATGGTATACACATATCACAGCTTATTAATCAAGTCCTGGGTTGCTGGACATTTAGGTTTGTTTCCACATTTTGGCAATGATAAATTGAGCTGTGATAAACAGTCTAGTGCAAATGTTCTTATGATGAAATGATTTTTTTTTTCTTCTGGGTAGATACCCTAGTAATGGGATTGTAGGATCAAATGGGAGGTCTCATGTGAGTTCTTTGAGGACAAAGCATGAATTCGTATTCAGCAAATACGAATAACCTGTGCTTGCTCAGGAGCAGAAAAGCTCTCCGCCCTGCCGTGGTGTGCTTCAACCCTGATTTCTCTGGTGTGTTCCCTGTTCTCAATGGCAGAGAGAACCAATAGGAACAGATTTTCATTGAGTATCTAGGTGTGCCGAACTCTTGACAGCCTTGTATCATTTATTGTGTCTTTAGTCCACTTTTCTGTCAATTTTGTCTCAACTCCACTAAGGCTAGCAATGTTCAGTCAGAATAAACAGCTATTAAAATTCATATCATGATATCCACATTTCAAAACTACCATGGTAAAGGGAAAAAGTACTGGCCTTGGAAGGCCACTTTATTAATACACACTGTATTTAAGGAGACGTGTCATTGCATTTGGAACTTGGATTTCTTTTGTCCTAACCTTGTTAAATTTTAACAAGAATACAAATGCAGGTAAACTGCATTATCTGTGGTGAAAATTAGACTGGTTTATAACCAAATGCTGTGTGTTCTATGCTGTTCTTTTCGCATATGCTAAGGGAGAGGGTTAGGTTTGAAGGGATAGCTGGCTGGAATGAAAGAACTAGCTAGTTATTAAGGTGCTTCAAAACTTGACATTTTCACTGTATTTTGGGTTTATTTTAAACTTGTAGGCTAATAGATTTAATCTTACGATTATCACATGTATGTTTTAAATAGCTACTTCAAGGGAAGCTGTACTCACAAAGACAATATTAAACATGACATATTTCCTGCCTTTAATGAGTTTACCATCTTGGAAAAGATGCAATCAGCTGGAGTTTTAACACCCTAATCACGTACATTGGAACAGCAGTGAAGTTAACCTTGGGGTAAGGGTGTCAGAGTAGACCACTCTAATAAACGAACTTCTAAGCATCGATCAATCTTTTTTTTTTTTTTTTTTTGCAGTTTTTGACTGGGGCCAGGTTTGAACCCACCACCTCTGGTATATGGGGCTGGTGCCCTACTCCATTGAGCCACAGGCACCGCCCTCAATCAATAATTTTTACAGATACCTCTGATTAAGATAAGAATTTCAGTTTTTAAATTTAGTATTGTGATACCGTAAATGGCAACAAGTTAATTAAAATTTCAGTATATTTGCTTGTTATCTGTTTGGAAGTGATTGTATTTTAAATTAAATATTAAATTAATACATTAATTATAAAATTTCTTAAAATTAATTGTTAAATAAATTAATTAAAATTTTAAGATAGTATATTGTTACTCCTATCCTATTTTACTGACTAAATTTATTCCTAGGTTTTGTATAAATACAATAAGAATAAGTAAGTCAAATTTAAAAGTATAATTGACAAGTTGCAAGATTGATGTAGTGGAAGCCTTGGACTAACAAAAATATAAGAAAAAGTATTTTTAGCTTTGCCTTTGACCTCTGTAACTGTGTTCATATTCAAGAATGCATTGAAATGACTTTAGCTCCTCTCACCTATTATTTGATGTTTTTCCCTGAAGATTTTAACTGCTTTTAGGAATTGTAGTATCTCATTCATCCAACCAACTTTCATTTTTCACCCACTGTGTGTAAAGTAAGGTGAGCTCTCAGTAAGACATCAGTATAAAGCATGCAGGGCCCCCCCAGCCACCAGATCTTACAAATAGACCCTGACCAATTTACAAATTAAATACTACATTCTAGGAAAGAGCCATCTTACAAAATATTTTAGATAAATATTATACTGGCTACCCAGAAACCATCATAATCTCTTATCAATCAGACTTTTCCTAGACCAGATTTCTCCTCCGTTGATGAGAAAATTCTGTTGAGTGTAATTTACTAGAAGAAATGAATAAAGTACATAGAAAACATACTTGTTCCATAAATTACATGTTCTAAAACCTGCAGTAACAACATAGTAAACTCTTGTTAATGCCAAAGCAGTAATAGCTAATTCCTTCTGAACCACAGGAACCAAGAAATAAAGAATAACATATTTTCACCACTTTTCTGTTGTTGTTATCTAATAAAATAAGATAAAAGGACTCTACCATTGAAGTATGTGAATGTGTGTCTTAAATTACTTTGTCATTTCAACTTTTAATATAACATCTCATTTCTGACAATCACTAAACAGAATATATCGTCATGTTTCTATTTTAACTTGTAAATCTTTCTTAGGAGTGTTCATTTATTTTCTTTCTTTTTAAGTGCAAATAAAGTATAGCTTACACCCTTTGCAGTTTCATGACTGAAAAGGAAGGAAATAAAGAAAAGAAGAAGAAAGAAGGAAAGAGGGAAAAGCAATTGAAATTAAAGGGAAGAAAAGAAAATTAATAAATTGTACAGAACAGAGTGTGGGTTAATATGTACATGCAGTGATAACGTCTTCTGAGGATGCTTTTCTCCCCCATTTGACCTTCGGTCCAATTCTTATCATTGTCATCAGTTAATGTAGGGTCTGCTTTTATTTAGAGTATTCTTTTTAATATTATAATAAGCATCAAATCTCCCACATCCAAAACAAAGGTAAGAGGACTTTTAAAAAATTATAGAGTGAAATATATAGCTACTCCCTGAAGTATATTTCTACTCCCCAATGAGTTTTTAAACATATTTTATAATTTCTTACCCTTTTATCTTTTTCTAATATGAAACTATGGTTTTCAGTGCATGTCTTTGGAAAATAATTCCTCTTTTAGTATAATTATGACAGCAGGTGCAAGTCTTCCTTTTGTGTCTCATTAAATCATACCACGGAGTGCAGTGTGACAAAGAGGCAGAATTGGATGGATGGAGCTGGGTGTCTGCAGGTCTCTAAACGTGCTCCTGTCTTCACTTAGGAAACAAACTACTTCCAGATCTGTGGGCATTACTCTAGCGTCTGGCCTATTTCTCTCTCTCTCTCTCTCTCTCTCTCTCTCTCTCTCCCTCCCTCCCTCCTATTTCTCCTCTACATCTCTTCTCTTCCTTTTCTTTACTGTTGTAATTTACCTTTTGCACAAGTTCCTTTCCTTCCACAATTGCGTTTACAATGTGTGAGTGTGATAGTGAGGATGGGTGTTAAGAATACAGACAGCAGAATGGTGGTTTCCAGAGGCTGAGATATGGGTAATGGGGAGGTATTGTCCAAGAACACAGAGTTTCAGTTACACAGGAGGAATGAGTTTTATAAGATGCACAACATAGAGGCTCTAGTTAATAACTGTGTATTATAGTTTTTAAAATTGCTAGAAGAGTGAATTTCCAATGTTGACACTACATAAGAACAAACAAACAAAAGAAAAACAAAGAAACAAAAGATTTGGAAAGTGAGTAAAACCCACTTTTTAGGCCTGGGTTTTTCCCCAAAGGGGATAAGGTGAGGATAGTGGTTAGATACTTGGCAATATTTACATTTTGGCTGTAAGTCAGAGTTGTATAAATATGTTTCCAAGCTCTCACTTTAGAACTGATGTAGAGTTTCTAAATAAAAAATAAAGTATGACAATTATTTTACTAGAGATGAGAATTTGGCTTTTATTATCGAAATTATCATGCCAAGGAATTATCACATCAACAAGTCATTTTTAGAATTATTTCATTGACAGAGAAGTTTCTCTTTATGTCATCTGGGAACATGGTTGTATAGTACAGGGCTTCTCTTTTGAAAGAAAATAATTTGTTAAAGCTGCGTCCCCTTACATTTTGCCTACAGATAGCTGGGGCATGCCATGAAAAAGAACATGAAATCATTCTCAGATGTTCCTGTGCGTGTTGCCCAATGCCAAAAGCCACCAAGTAGCAGCTTTTCAAAATTAGGGATTCTAATGAGGCATCCGGGAAAAACCTTTACAGATGTTTTGTTTGATACTGAATCTGTATATTTTTTTATTTGAAAGAGGGGTTATCCCCTAGTAACAGAGTAAGCTTGCTCATTGATAAAGTGTGAAAATAAAATTCTCCACTAGGATGAGCTTTGTAAATGTCATGATAAAATGCTGTTAGATGAACTCATTCATTAGTGCGTAATTGATGGTTCTCTTCCACATTCAGCAATCAGTGATAAAACATTTCCTGCCTTATCCTTCCATGTTCTTCCGAGATGGTCAATAACCATACCTCTTCCTTGGCAATTTTCAGACAGGAGGAAATAAGCTCCTCTGCTTGGTGAGGTTAGCACAATGGGGCAATAACGCAGTTGTCATTTTGCTCTCTTAGTTGGACAGAAAAATTTCTCCATGGTTATCTTCATTTGAATGCCTTGCCAAGGGTCTTTGCAACAGAATCTTTTGTCTTAAGACTGTTTCTTCAACACTTTCAGGACACCTTTGAGAAACTTTTGCAGTTATGAATTGTAAGGCTTATCTCCTTAATATTTGAATGCATGAACCAAACTAAGGGGCGGCGCCTGTGGCTCAGCGGGTAGGGCGCCGGCCCCATATGCCAAGAGTGGCAGGTTCAAACCCGGCCCCGGCCAAACTGCAACAACAACAAAAATAGCTGGGCGTTGTGGCGGGCGCCTGTAGTCCCAGCTACTTGGGAGGCTGAGTCAAGAGAATCGCCTAAGCCCAAGGAGTTGGAGGTTGCTGTGAGCTGTGTGACACCACGGCACTCTACCGAGGGCAATAAGGTGAGACTCTGTCTCTACAAACAAAAGAACCAAACTAAGTCATCTGCAGTTGTAAACTTGTATCTGTTTACTCCATATAGATTAATACACATGAAAAGTACAACAGCATTTTACTTACATGCTGTTCTTTTGACCAGTACCTTCCTCTCAGTGTTCTAAAAGTCCTGGCAGTCACACGTCCATGGTCTTCTGTATCTTGTGTTAAAGATTTTGTGGGAACAATTCAGATTAGCTTCCATTGGTTATCTTTACCTGTTTAAAAGTAATTTAAATTTCACGCATGGTATCTCCAAACAGTACCTTTACTCAAAAAGGAGCACTCATACGTGACACCAGCTATCAACTAGAGGAACGCGTCATGTTATATCTATATAGAGAATGACAATTTGTTACATTATGAAATTTTACTTTGATCAACTTCTTTTTTAAAAAATGCCAATTTCTAGACAAATAATTTTAATTAGCATTCTACAAGAATAGCTAAGTATAGATATAATTTTACCCTTTACAAATGGTTGAATAAATACTAACATTTACAAACAAAATACTATGTTTTAAAACTTGAAACCTGATAAAATGAAAAGAACATGAGCACATGGGTGTCACACAGAGTTGGGTTCAGTTCTAGATAAGAACATGTTTTAACCATAAAGGGAATAAGAATTCACACTAGGCCCATGGAAATATGTAGTCACCTTCAATATAAACCCTCATCTACAGATACACATTGGCAAGGAAGATTCGTCGATGTTTGAGGAAAACCAACCAGCAGAGCTGTCACCACACTCAGCTTACAAATTAAACAACACACTTTATCTTTTATCACTGTGGTATTGTTGTTACTGGCCATCAATGAGTTAATGGTTGTGTTAATTGGTATACATTCATCTGTGTACAATAATGCAGCTATTACAAAAATATGATATATTTATATGTTTTACATACAGTCATAATAAGATAAAACATATGTTAAATAGAAACATTCTTAACTACTATAGACCTAGGCAAAAAAATTATGACTAAGAGCCCAAAGCAAGAAGCAAATGTAAATGGCATTTAATTAAAAAGCTTCTGCACTGTAAAGGAAATAACCAACAGAGTAAACAGGAAACCTACAGAATAGCAGAAACTATTCACAAACTATTCATATGATGAAGGACTAATATGTAGACTAATAGAGTCTACAAGGAACTCAAACAAATCAGCAAGAAAAAAATAAACAACCGCATCCAAAAGTGGTCAAAAGATACGAACAGAAGTGTTTCAAAAGAAGATAGACAAGTGGCCAACAAACATATGAAAAAATGTTCAACAACACTCATGGTCATAGAATTGCAAATTAAAACCATAATGAGAAGCCATCTTACTCCTGTCAGAATGGCCATTATCAAAAAGAAAACAGTAGATGCTGGCGTGGATGCAGAGAAAAAGGAATACATCTACACTGTTGATGGGACTACAAGCTATAACAACCCCTAGGAAAACATGGCAATTCCTCACGTAGCTAAAAGTAGACCTACCATTTGATCTAGCAATCCCACCAGTGGGTATCTACCCCAAAGAAAAGAGGTCATTTTATCAAAGTCCTGACTTCGGATTATACAGTGTATCTACGTAACAAAAACATTTGTAGCCCTTGATATTTTGAAATTTAAAAAATAAAGTATTAACCTATTTTTGTTAACAAAATAAAAACATATATATTTGTAAGTAAATCCTTAGTAAAAGACAGGGAACAATGTATATAAAACTCTCTAACAGGAGTCACCTCTATGGAAAGCCGTGGTTGGGGAGGTACATGAAAGGAGATTTCATATTACATTTTGTGTAATTTATGTTTAGGTTTGTTCTTAGGGTAAAAGTATGTTCATTTGTTGTTATTATAAGTAAAATGTAAAGAATATAATTGAATATCACTATAGAAGAACTTTATAAAAAGAAACTAATGTTCTTTACAGATTGTACATCTGTCTACTGGGTCTCATTAAATTTTGATTTTTTTCTATTCTTTCTTCTGAATCTAAGCAAAAGACATTTTTGAGAAGAAAAGAAACATATTGTACTGAGCCCACTGATTGTGAGTGTGCAGCGAGACCACGGTGCTCACCACACAATCAAGTTTTTACACACCAGGGGAGGAAACTGACACAGCTTTGGATGTGTGTAATAGAACCCGAAGAATGATCTAGAAAACTATCATGGCATATCATAAATACCTGAGGGATGGGTCAGGGACATTTTCTGGGAGAAGGGCAAGCTTGTCTAGACCTGGAGTGATAGGCCAGAATCAAGCCTTTGAAGCAAAGAACAAACTTATGAGCAAACTTAGCGATCACTTTTAAGGAATATTCAGGGAACAAAGACCAGGGCAAATAAAATGTGAACTGATGAAACATTCTCAGGAAGAAAAGAGGAGAAAGCAAGTTGTGGCAAATTGTGAATGAACTTATAAATTGGATGTAAAGTTGTGTTACCAGAAGAGGTGAAAGTCAGTGTAAAGTAGGTGCAGTTCATTGAGGTGACAGAACACACTGGGGTAGAAATGGGAATGACAAATCTTTGTGTTAAGATTTTTTAAGAATGGACCGGGCGTGGTGGCTCACGCCTGTAATCCCAGCACTTGGGAGGCTGAGGCGAGTGGATTGCCTGAGCTCACGAGTTCAAGACCAGCCTGAGCCAGAGCAAGACTCTGTCTCTAAAAGCAGCCGGGCGTTGTGGTACTAGGGAGGCTGAGGTAAGAGAATTGCTCACGCCCAAGAGTTTGAGGTTGCTATGAGCTGTGACACCAGGGCACTCTACTGAGGGTGACAAAGTGAGACTCTGTCTCAAAAGAAAACAAAACCCTCACTTTGAATACAAAAGTAGAATGTATAATATTAAAAGGATTAGGCCAGAACAAACCCAGAGCTGTACTTTGCCCCCTCTCTGTTTCTCCCATGTGGCTGCATCATTCTTTTCTTTCTCTCTGCAGATGAGCTTTCACGAATCTCAGTCCACACTGCCATAGATGGTCACTCCCACAGCTCCTGCTCTGCATGATGTAGCCCCATAGACAGAGGTACCGACTCCCTCTCACCCAGTCCCTCATTCAGGGAGAGAGAGACAGATGATTAGCCATGCTGGACTCAGGAACCCGTCCCATAAACTCCCAGTGAGGAGTAGTGAGCAGTTCATGGTCAGTCATGGCTCCTGTGGGTTCACCCCACCACGAGGTGTGGTTCCCAGAGCAAGTGGGGGGCTGCGTTGAGCAGACACCCTCTCTATCTATTAACTGTATGACTACTAACTATATAATAGACATTGTGGAGTTTTTTTTTTTTTTTTTTTCCTTTTGGAATCATCACCCATAAAAGTATTTTGCTAATAAATATACTTTGGCAAAGCATTGGTCATACAGCATTGGTCACCCCAGTTTACAATCTATAGTAACAATTTCTATTTGGTCAACTCCCCCCTTGCTGTGAGAGAAAATAAGCAAGAATTTTATTCAGGGGGAAAAACAGAGAAACTTTTGTCTAATCAAGAAGTGCTGAAACCAAACTTGGGAGATTTCTGTTTTCTAGTCTTTTTAAATACTGTAATCAACTAATATCCATAAGTTTTTGTGTCTCCTTTCTGCCCCGACTTGACAAATAGAAAAGATGAAGCCCTTACATTTTCTCAATGCTACGTAAGATTGAGAAAAATGGACTTAATTACTTTAAATACTGGGAAAAGGCTCCAGTACTAAGAAAAGGATGCCTGGAAAAGACAAAAAAAACTGTCATTCATAATAAGTAAACAATACAAAATAATGAAATATAATGAATTATTTATTTAATAATAATGAAAGATAGCAAACAAGGACTGAATTTGGGCAGAAAACCCATGAGCAACTTTGGAGTCATTTGTATAATAAGTTCTGAGGAAGGCTTCATCCTAAGAATTAGACACAGTGCAGCAATTTATGCATTTCCCATATGGGGACACTCCCACTAAATTAAACAATTAAAAAGAATTTGTTGTAATAGGACATAGCTGCTTTTTATAGACTTGGTCTCCCAAAGGAGAGACCTAAATAAATAAAACCCAAACGAGGATGTAATAGATTGTAAGTAACAAGTACAGAATATAGACAATGAGGGCAGAGTCAAAGTCAGGACCAAAATGAGTTATAGACACTCAAAGTAGTAAGAGTGAACTACAGTTCTATATAGAAAGCTGCATAGAATGAGAGGTAGGGGTTAGTGAGTTGGAGGTGGGAAACCCAAGTAGGCAGAGCAATAGAAGGATTCCACAGAGTAAGACTGAATCATTCCACATGTCTCTAACCCTGGGAGCCATAGATAGGGTCTCAGTCCCATAACGATCCTTCATTTCCTATTTGGAAGGCTGGGCTTATTATGTGTCTTGAGCCAAAGTAGAAAACTAGAGTAAATGTGACCAGCAAAGGGAAAAGCTAAATGAGGCATTGCATTTAGAGCCTTGTGTGGTTGGGAAATATATTAGTATTAATGACGGGAATAAGGAAATTAACAGAATCTGTTCAGATCAGGTTAGAAATCTGTTCAATTTCAGGTATAGTAAGTTTTAGTTATATTAATTTTCAGGTGGCCAAGAATGAAATATTAATGTCTCATAAATCTGGAATGTTCCTGATGAGGTGTCAGGATACATCTATTTCACTCATCTACCCAGCATTCATCGGGACTTCTAAATATGAAAACATAAAACTTCTCTTACTTTGGGGACATTTTGTTCTATTATTGCTTCACTGATCTTTGTGCTTCATTCTCTTATTCTCTTTCTGGGAAACGTATTGTCAAATGTTGGAATCAGTCCTTCACATCCTTCGATTTCCTTTCCTTTGTTGTCTTGGTATTTTGACCGCTTCTGGGAGAAGTCCTTGGCTCATTTTTCTTGTTTGTTCTTTAGCTATTCCCATTCTCTTATTCAGCCCATTTATTGTGATTTAAATGTCAATGATCATTTTTGTCATTTCTCTGAAATTAATTGATTCTTTGTTATGGATGTGATCCTGTCGTATTTCCCCAATAGTATTAATTACACTTGATCTAAATTCTTGAGAAGTTTCTTTTGTTAACTTTTTTGTTTATATTAATATTTATTATCTGCTTTCGTGGCATTAGCTTTCCCCACATGTCTGTGTGCTAACCTTTGGAACTGAGATTCCTTGTTAGCTCAAGAAAAAGATCTTGGGAGGCGCCTGTGGCTCAGTGGGGAGGGCGCCGGCCCCACATGCTGAGGGTGGCGGGTTCAACCCCAGCCCCGGCCAAACTGCAACAGAAAAATAGCCGGGCGTTGTGGCGGGCGCCTGTAGTCCCAGCTGCTTGGGAGGCTGAGGCAAGAGAATCGCGTAAGCCCAAGAGCTGGAGGTTGCTGTGAGTCCTGTGACGTCATGGCACTCTACCGAGGGCTGTAAAGTGAGACTCTGTCAAGAAAGAAAGAAAGAAGAAAGAAAGGAAAGGAAAGAAAAGGAAAGGAAGAAAGAAAGAGAAAGGAAGGAAGGAAGGGAAGGAAGGGAAGGAAGGAAAGGAAAGAAAGGAAAGAAAGAAAGAATGAATCTGACGATATAGTAGAATATGATGTCCAGACTCCCTGGACTGTAAAGGGGAAAGCTTCCCCTTTGCCCTCAGAAGTTTATCAGCTCACAAAGGGAAGATCACTTGAAGTAAAGGCATACAAATGTATTTGATCATAGCTTTATGAGCCATGGGAGCCTTCAGAATGAAGATGCAATTTCCCAGTCAGGTGCAGAAGCTCATATGCCACCTTGAGGTTACAGGGAGAATGAGAGCTTGGATCCTGACAAAGCTAGGTATGAGAGTGGGTAGGAGAGGAATTCTGTTGAAGAGCAGTAAGTGATTACTAGGGAGAATGCAATGGGTTTCAAGAGCATACAGTAATCTGGGACAAAGCCTCTTGGACCTGCACAGCTGATAATGGTTTCTGACAAGAGTCTGTCCAGGTATGATGACAGTCTTTAGTGTTCCTTCCTGCAATATGGGTTTAGTTAATGAAAACTCAGAGGAGGTACAAGAGGACATTGTTTTCTTCTTCAGTAGGTCCAGACTTCAGGCAGACAAGGGAACTTCAGGGAACCATTTTAAGTTTTGGGAGACACAGTGGTTGGGGAGGTCAGAGAAAGTTTGAGCCACTTTTGAGCATCTACACAAGTGCTGTATTTGGGTGTGTTGATTTCTGAGCCTCAGCAACTGTATTTCTGTGTAGCGTGTACTAGCCATTGGTCTTCTAAGTGTGGAGGTTTTGTGATCCTACTGAATGTAGTCAGCCTCCTGAAGCGTTTCTCACTCCAGCGAGGCTGAGGATGGCTGTAGGCGAGCGTGGTATCCCCTTCTCACTCCCTGGTCCGTGTGTGGATGTGCACATGTGTGTGTGCTTGGGGGAACTTCCTGGACACTCTGCTTGGGAGTGTATGTGCCTATTGGTCTCATAATCTGATGTTTAGAGAGATTTATGCTAGAAAAATGAAGGGTGGCCTAGGCTCTGACCCCATCTTGAGCCATTTCTCACTGATTGTTTTGAATGTCAGTTACATAATATAATTTGAGAAACAATTCTGTATTTTTGATACACCCTGTTCTCTGCCACCAGGTCTTCAAATTTTCCCCTTGGAAAAAAAAAATGTTGTTTTTAGCTATGACTATGTCACTATGCAAAAGTGTTACAAAGATAGACCTTTGTTTTTGTTCCATAGTTTATAATATGTGGTTATAATGACTAAATATATCCATTAATAACATACAGCATACATTTTTCCTGGTGAGTTGAGGTTTTCATTAATGAGTAGATTTAGAAACAAGAGTTGGGAACAACTGGAAAATATCTGAAGTGCTTGGCCTTTTTGTACTGATGAAATCTTAGGAGAGATGTGGGTGTTTCTTCAGCTATTACTGAGAGGAGCCGTCTTGATTATTTTCATGGAATCAACTGATGTCTTTAAGGGGAGAAAATGAAAATACACAGACACCTTAGTGGTCTATGTGTGTCCTGTCCACATCCCAAAGGATCTTTTGAACAGGAGAACAGCAGCAGCAGCAGCTGCCGCCAGAGTACTGTGGTGAGAAGGGACTCGATTTTCCAGGCGGGGTGCCACTGAGGCCTGGGCATTTTGACAAGATGATATATTCTGTGTCTGAGCTCACACAGGGCAGTGGTATGGCACCTTCATCCCTCTGTCTGCAGAGTTCTCCTTGTGGCTACTGGTTACCAACACCAAGGAATAATGTCTGATGAAAATGATGCCAGTGAAAAGATTTGGAAGGGAGATAAGAATGGATATTGATATTTTATTCCTCTTGATTAACTTCTAGGTGTTAATGTTGCCTGAATTTGGTGCATATTAAGATTCTTCTTGATAGAAGAGGTGAAGTTTGTGTGACATGCCTCATAAACCTCAAACTGTGATTTCATTCTGTCCATCATGACTTCTCTAGGTTGGATGCAATTCATTGACCCAGAAAGTATCTGATGGCATGGATTTGGCCTTTAAGCAAGTTTTCTGACTCAGCTGGTTAAAGAAAGTTCTGGTTCGTCAAAACTAAATGGTATGGAGGGGAGGGCGGGGGGGTTTCAAGTCTAAGCCACTAATCTGATAGCTCAGTATGCACCATGGTTTAAAATGTGCTGCCCTTTTGTTAAAATGGTAAAATTCCATTTATTGTGGTTCACATCTTTAGGATTTCTCTCTCTCTTTATTTTTTTCACTTAAAATGCTTTGATAATGTTGGACTGATGAATATAGCTACAATCTGTAACTAAGGAAGAGGGATTTCAAAATGAAGCAAAGTGAATCTTCATCAATCTTAGTAGAAGAACAAAATTGATCTTTTTGTTTTACAGTTTGTTTCCATGTCGGTAAAAAAAGACACTAAGTCTACATACCTATCACGTAATCCTAAAGTAAATGTGAGCGTTATTTTTAGCCTGCCGTGCACAGGGTAGTAGAAGCTTAGTGATTTTGATCATGGGTAAAGTCCTGACTCATCCCTTAAAGCTATGCGGTCTTGGACAAGACTCTTACCATACTGTGACTCAGTGTGCTCCTATATAAAGTAGGAGTAATAATAGGATCAGCTTCATAGGGTTATTAAAAAGATTACATGAGTCAATAATCAGAAAGCAAACAGAGGAATGCCTCCTAGGAGGAAGCACCATGTATGTGTTTATGATTATTTCCTTTAAAAGAAACTGCCTGAAATTGTGAAGAAGGTACAGTTCTTAGAATATATAAAAATTATTTCTGAAGCTGTTTGTAAAACTATTTTATGTTTATGATGTGTACAGTAAATTATACTAAATAATAAATAATAATTGCTCTTCCTAGTATCATTTTCTGAAACTAAAATATTTCTCTTTCCTTTAGATTGGTGGCCCCCAACCTCTTTGGCCCCAGGGACCAGTTTCACGGAAGACAGTTTTTCTGTGGATGATGGGGGTGGGTGGGCAGGCGTTAGATTCTCATAAGGAGCATGGAACCTAGCTAGATTCCTTGCGTGAACAGTTTACATCAGGTTTGAGCTCCTGATCTGACAGGAGGCGGAGCTAAGGGGGTGATGTGGTGCTGAGGAGCAGCTATAAATATGGACGAAGCTTTGCCTGCCCACAGCCTGCTCACCTCCTGCTGTGCAGCCTGGCTCCCTACAGGCCAGGAACCAGTACCAGTCTGCAGCCCAGAGGTTGGGGCTTTATGTGACTCGGTATAAAAACAAACAACCGCCCCATAATACAGAAAACATAATGTACTGCTTTTATTAGAAGGAAATGTTATCTATGATCCCATAATACCTGCATTTATCATTAATGGCATAGCTCAATATATCATTATTATTTGTAACATTTTTTCCTCTCTTTTTTTTTTCTTTTGAGACAGAGTCTCACTATGTCACCCTTGGGAGAGTGCCATGGCATCACAGCTCACAGCAACCTCAAACTCTTGGACTTAAGCAATTCTTTTGCCTCAGCCTCCCAAGTAGCTGGGACTACAGGTCCCTGCCACAATACCCAGCTATTTTTTGGTTGTAGTTGTCATTGTTTGGCAGGCCTGGGCTGAGTTCAAACCTGCCAGCTCTGGTGTATGTAGCTGGTGCCCTAGCCGCTGAGTTACAGGTGCTGAGCCTATTTGTAACATTCTTATTCATTTTCAAGCTGGTAAGAAAATCACATTAAACCTTTATATTTGATTAATGCCTATTAATGTCAAAACAAAAAGACTAACGATGCAATCATCTATGATTCTTGACCTGCTTTCTCTCTAGCTTCAGCAGGAACTCTTGATGAAACTTTCATACCAAGATGTTTTTCCAACTCCTCAAGTTCAACATACTCCAAACTTAAGTCTTCCTCATTCATGCTTACTTCTCAGGTCTTTATCTGTCTCTCCTCGCTCCTCTCAACCTTCTCCTTACTCTGCCGACCTCAGCTCACACCGGCAGAGGGCATCTCTGCACCTTCCTGTGCAGATGAACCTTTGTTTTCCTAATCACCCAATCCCAAAGATTTAGTCATATCTGATTCATCATTTCTCTTTGTTCCTTTCATGTAGCAACTATAGTCAATTATCATGAAGCTTCCTTTACAGTCACTCTTGTCTATATCCATTTTTTTCCACCACTGCTGTGATGGCTCCAGATGGATTTCTTCTTTTCATAGCACACGGTATTGAACAATCTGTAGTTGTGGATCAATTGATTTTGTTACCAAATCTAGGTGCAAGGTGTTCAGTCTTGTCAAACATTGAGTTGGTTAGTTATACTTTAGGCAAAGGTAGATGAAAAATCTACAGGGAATGATAAACATCATATTATCATATCATAATATCATAAAATAATATAATAGAGAATAGTTTGATTAGCTAAAAATAATTGATATGAGGGAGATAGTACTTTTCTATTTAGCTACTATAGTAGTTGCATGTGGCTGGAAAAGCACAGTGCATTAAAACTTGTTCTGTCACAGTTCTGGAGGAACTGAAATCATGTCTGAAATCAAGGTGTCCTCACAGCTGTACTCTGCGGGGTCGCATTCTGGTCGTTACCAGCTTTCTTGATGTTTGCTCACATCTCTCTGCTTTGTCCTTATGTGGCCTTCTTGTCTGTGTGTCTCTTATAAGACACCAGTCTTTGGAGTTAGGGCCTAGGAAGGTGGATTTGATGTGTCACCTTGGGGCTATGGTGCTCAGTTGGTTGGCTAAACACTGGTCTACATGTTTTTGTGAATATAATTTTTAGACGTGATTAATATTTATGAGAAAGCAAATTACCTTCCATAATGTGGGTAGACCTCATACAATTAGCTACAGGCTTAAGAGCAAAAGCTGAATATTTCTGCCTCAAGGACTATAAAATAATAATCCTGCCAAGTTTTGCTATGCTGCCTTAACAATTTCAGACTTAAGATTGCAGAAGCAACTTTTACCTGAATCTTCAATCTGTGAGCCTGTACTGCAGATTTCAGACTTTTCCCAGCATCTACAGTTATGGAAACCATTTCCTAAATCTCCATCTCTCTCTCTCTCAATCTCTCAACCTCTCTCACCAACCTGGATAATCCAGGATAATCTCATCTCAACATACATAAAACATTAACTGTCATGTGAGTCGTGTTTATCTTATGCTAGTTTCCAGCCCAGGGTCTCATGAAGCATCTATAACAAACATGACTCTTGCTCTATCTTGACCTAATAAAACACTGACCCCAAAGGGAAAAAATGTTTTTCTAGTGTAGCATCAATGGTAACTTAGTTACATCTGCAAAACCCTTTTATCCAAATAAACGAACATTTACAAATCTCAGGGATTTTACGTATATCTTTCAGAATGGGTGTGGGGACATTTTCTGCCTACCACAACTACCCTGCAAAGTAGAAGTTCCTGATATTGTTGTACGCGAACCGCAGAATATGACCAAGTTTCAAAGTTATCAGAGAGTTCTCAAAATAATTAGGAACAAAAACTAATTTGATTCACATCAGAGAACAGGTATATATGCTGGATGGAATTTATGAGAAAAGAGTATCTTGAAGTGTAATGAAAAAATAGCATAGTTAAGTGTAACTTTAAAATCCAGTCATGCAGATATATTTATTGTTGAAATAGAGTGTGAGCCACACTTTAAAAAATGAAATGAAGTGAATTTCCAAGTAAATCCATCTTTCTGCAAATCTAGAAATTTAATTTTTTAAACATCAGGCCTAGAGGTTAGCACAAATTATATTTGTTTAATTAATTTGCATGTTTTCCAGAATTTATGAAGTTTTTTCTAGTGATTAACGTACATAAGCTCTGTATACATGAGCCTAAAATAAATAATGACCGTATTTTAAGACGAGCATTAACTCTCCTCTGCCTATCCAGGTTTTTTTAAAGTCTGTTGGTAAAATATAGCTTTTTTTTCAGATAGGATTTAAATCCAAATATAAAACAGACTTCAATTTGAAAATAATTTTGCCTTTAGTGGATTTTAATCAGTATGGATTCTTTAGCATTTTTCTCTTTCTTGCATTTCAAATACTCTTTAAGAGTCAACAATACAATTCGGTCTTCTATATTAAATGGTTACTTTTTATTTTAAATTTATTGTCACCCCTCTTGTAACAACATCAAGAAATTTTAAAGATTTTCTTAGTATATGCAAGAAATCTGAATAATAATTTCGAGAATACATGTCTACTGGCCTAAATTTGATTTGTGGGATGAGGAGAACAAATTTTCTGTATTTTTCTGAAAATACAGACAAAAAGGAAAAGACTTTTAGCATAAATGAATAAGCTGTATGCCTTTAAAAATAGCTGTTGGAGCCCAACTTTCAGTCTTGCTTCTTCACTGATCATCATAAAGTGCACCAACTTCCATGTGTTTCAGCAGTGAAATTTTCCCTGTACAAAAATGTTCTTCATCTGATTTTGATTGTTACATCCCAGGTATACATTTGTGTCATTTTGTATCTCTTCTTGCTTTTTCCTCCCTATATTGCCATCTTCGTTGCTCTTAAAATCCTTCTTTATTATTGTTGTTGTTAATTATCTGAATAGGAGATGCAATCTTTTTGCAAAATTAGCATTTTCATTTCCTAGCGGTTGTGTGATGTCTTAGTCCATGTGTGGGGCTGTAACAGAACACCACTGATGGGGTAATTTGTAAGCAATAGAAACTTGCTTCTTTCTCACAGCTCTGGAGGCTGAGCAGTCCAAGGTGCCGACAGCTAGTGGCTGGTGGAGGCTTTCTTGCTGCATCCTCCTTCACCTGCTGAAAAGGGAAATCAAGCCAGCCCAAAGCTGCGTGAAACCTCTTTTATCTGTTCCTTAATCCCATTCATAAGGGACAAGTCTTCATGGACCAATCAGCTCCCATAAAGGCCCCACCTCTTGTCACCTTGTCACATTATCAATTCCCGAGTTTTGGAGGGGACACATTCAAACCATAGCATGTGATACTTAGAAGGGGAGTGTAATGATTATTTCTAATGTGAAGTCCCTGCAGATGACTGTAGGAGAAATCCCTTGTGTTGACTCAGCTTGCTCTTCTATTTGGATTCTAAAGAAAGAGTTTTCACAAGAGGTCTGATGGATATATGTACATGTACTAAGGGCGACTTAGAAAACAACTGACTTGTCATTTTGTCTGGAGACAATTATACATTTTTAGGTACAAACTACGTTCAAAATGTGTTGAGTGTTTTACACATACCCTCTCCTGCCCCCCAGAAGTCCTGTCATAGGATTCATTTTCCATGGAGAAATTGAGGCTGACGGAAGTTAAGGAATTTTTACAAAATTATACAATGGCTAAGGGAGGTCTGGACATGAGGTCTGTGTATTGCTCCAATTCTTCACTGACCATCCGTTTTGCATTTGGGATAAGGAAAGTGGTTTTGAAATGATTTTTACTTGCTTTAGGCAAGTTTCAGAAACAAACAAACTTCTCTGGCACATGTTAAGAATTTGAAAAACAGATCAGATGGTTTTACTTCATTTGCAAAACAGATGAAAAGTCTTGTCCGCTATTCACTGAATTCATGTTTTACGTAATGAATATAGGAATATACGATGTTTAAATCTCCTTATGCCTGAATCTTCATGTAGAGCCAAATCTGAGAGAGTTCCCAACAAGGGCTGTTCCCAAAGTTCTTCCAAGTAATTTTCAGGGTCTGGAAAGTTAAGTCTAAACGAAGTCATCCACCATGAAAAAAGGGAAAAACTGGATAGGTTCCCACACAATCATGCTGTGTAGAAATACTTTGCTTTTCCTTTCTGGTGCTGCCTTTGTGTTAAGTTTTAGGAAGTCCCTTTCTAATGAGCAGACTACAGTAAGTATTTTTATTGCGAACAGGCAAGGACTTCCTATACCTTCTACTTTGCGTACATCAGTTTGCAAGAGCAATTTCTTCTTTTCTTTAGCCTGTGTGCAATGATTTCCTGCGTTATCTGTGACGAGAACTTGCTTTCTGTAACTCATTCATCTCGAAGAACTCCTTTCTTTTGCTGTTACTGAGTCAGCAAATGCAAAAGGCTCAGAACTATTGAATTTCTTTAAAAATCTTTTTGTGCAGTGGTTGTTTGGATTTTGTCTTTAAAATACAAACTTAATGTTCATTATTTTGAAAGAATAAATTCACTGTGAAGCCAGAAGCACACTGTTGCTGGCTAATAACAATTTTGGCATTTAGAACAGCTTGTAAAAATTCTCCCTTAACAACAATATTTGAGGGCGGCACCTGTGGCTCAAAGGAGTAGGGTGCCAGCCCTATAATACTGGAGGTGATGGGTTCAAACCCAGCCCAGGCCAAAAACTGAACAAAAAAAAAAAAAAATTGAATATTCCTTGAAGAATTAGTGATAGGCCTCAGGCTCTGTCTAGCAAAAATTAAAAAAAAAATAAGTAATATAGGCCACTGGCCCTTCATATGTTCCTTTCCTTAGAATATTTTGAATCTGGGGATTTTAAGGCACTTCCTGTAAAATGTGGTTGCTTGTTGGTGGCTGTGTAAACTCCACTGAGGACCATACTTTATGTGACTCATTCTGTTCCCTAAAGTAGTTTCCTGTTCTTGGGTGAATCTGAGAAACCAGTGATCACAGACTACCAAAGAATGTCCCTGAGAACCTTGCTGATTACCTTGAGAACTCAAGAAATGCTGGTGAAGTGTTAAATATCTAAGATGTCACTACTCTAACACAAGTGTAAAAGGTTCAGAGAAAGATGTGCTTCTAGTCTGAGATTTGATTCAATTTGTTAATATGTTCCCAAATTTATCCTCTGACATCATTGTTTAATAACAGCCGTTCATCGACTTTTCCAGTTTGGTGAGATTCCAGCTTACTAAACTGAAATGTCTGGTTCACACGCAGTCTCCTCCCTTGTCACATTGGTTCAGGGCTCACAATTTTCCTAATTCTAAACAATATCCTTCTTTATACTGCTTGGTATTATATCAAGATTGCCAGTACAACACACTTTCAGTTGTACTGAGTTAACTCTTTGTTCCCAAGTACATACTGGCTTCTACCTTGAAAAATAAACCAAAAACTAGATGTACCGTGTCCTGAGTCTATTGCAACATAGAAGGCCAGGAATCTTTTCCCTCATTTCTCCATGCTTCTTCAAACCAGTCTTTTCTTCTTGGCTGTTGTCAGAAATTTCTGCTAATCATTACTTCCTTTTTAATGCCCCTTTTGTATTTCTCTTTCTTTTATAATATTCTAGAGGATTATTCAGTTCTTAACCCAAGTCTTCAATTACTATTGATTTTACACATAACTATGCTGGGTATCATTCCAGGACACTCTGGAATGTTTTTGCTACCTCAAAAATAATAAAGCGTGATGGAACCAGAGAAGCTATTAATACTTAATCAACCTCCCTCTTTTTGAATAAAAGGAGTATGAAAGTTAAGTGACTTTTCCAGAAGCTTACGGTTAATTAGCGACAGAAATGAAATTTGAACTTAGGGCTCTTTAAGTGCAGAGTTATTTCTAGACTATTCCATTCTCTAAATAAAATGGACCTGGAGTGTATGCTGCAGGAATCCTCAACTACACCCAAGAGAATGTATTTCCCCCAATCCTCAGGTTTATTTAGTCCTGTTATTTGTTTTGTTTTTGTTATTTGTATTTAACTTGAATGGCACTTGACACTAAGTGATTTTTATTATATTATGTAACTTTTCCATGGAGAAAGTAAGGAGTCATCTTCTTTAAGTATTCAGTCTGGGAAAAGGCCTAAATTGCAGAGCTAGCCAATGGGCACAGGGCGAGCCTCACCTTTCTGAGCCTTCCCAGCACTCTTCAGGGTGCGGGGTCTGGGATGGGTATTTGGTGGCTAATTCAGCAAGGGTGTTGTTTCAAACTGTGCCTGGGTTACTGCCAGCAAGGCCAGGGTGCTAGATTCCTTTTCAGTGACCTGCAAATATAAGAAATGTGCTTCAAAATAGTGCTTTAGAATTTTACATATTAGCACCCCAGTTTCTCTTCCTGCCTGCATTTCATTTTCATTTTCTTCAAATATGTTTTATACAACACAAGCTGTGGTTATTTTGGGTGAGAAATCCTTCTTTGCTGAAGTTTTCAGATTATAGTTTGCAGAGACTCACAAGCAGGAGTTTCCAGTAACAGTGAAGTAACCCCCTTTCTGAAGCCTTCTCCAGTTCCACTGGCCAAATAGTTCTCTTCCTTTTATGAATTACAATCCTGTGAATTTCTCTGTGAATTTGCAACTTTCTGCATTTTTACAAAGGATGTCACTGAAGTTCTATTTTGTAACATGGTTTGAAATATTTGACATATTTCAGAAATTGTCATATCCTTTACAAACTTAGTGAAATAGTTTGTATTAATAAGTAGGGGGCACACAAATAATGTTCTCATGAATGCCTTCTTGAAGGAATGAAATGTTCTCCCTTCCAACTTCTTAGATAGTTGTGTGACAAAAGCATGAATCTAGAGTATTTATATAAAACAGGCTTGCCTAGTGGCAGAAAGATTTGCTTCGAAGAGTTAAAGTTGTTCATAATATACAGCTAGCAGGAAGATGAAAAGGAAACCAATGTCTTTGAGTAACCAGATGGAATAATTGTTATACTCACGTAAAATCTGAAATGTTTTGTGTCTTTTGGATTTGACCTCCTCCTCTGCCCTATTATCTTCCATATAAAATGTTAAGGCACTGTTGGTCAGACCACACATAAACTTCAGAGTATCATTTTTCTATGTGATCATAAATTCAAGAGAATATACATGTATGCCAGCCTGATGTTCCCTGATGAGTGTAGAAACTCTGTCTGGAGATTTTCCTTGTATCTGTTGACATTTTTAAATGGAAACACATCATGTGTTTCTACCATTGTGGAAACACAATGGTGAGGCAGAAGGCACTGGTAGGTGGCTGCACACACAGGTTCCTACAGAGCTGTTTTGCTTTGGGAATTACCATAGATGGACCATGTCATGTCGGTAGACACTGATAAGTCACTAAATTGATGAGGAACGAGGAATCTTCTCTTGGAACAAAATAAACTCATTGAGGCTAATGTCAAATGAAAGCTAATTAACTAAAAATAATAAACACAATGTCAAGTCCAACATATTTACATCAATGCTCAGTGCATTCTTTGCCTATAAGGTCATGCCTAGGATGCTATAAATAGAACACTTAGTAGAGGGATATTAGCACTTATGTTACTAGTTCATTCTGTATCAAAATGGAATGTTTCATGGAAATCCAAACTATTAAATGTGTATATGGAAATCATGGAATATGAGAGTAGAAAGATACATGACTCAAGTATTAACACCAGCAAGATCACTCTGCAAAACTCTCTATGTCCACTTATATTAAGGCTATATTCTCTAATTAAAGAGGGTTTGATAGGGTATTATTTTTTCTGGATTTTTTATTTTTATATAGCTAATATTTGCTTCTTTTGTCTTTAGTTCTCATTCCTTTTAGATAAATGAACCATCCTTATACTATGTATTCTTGTCATCTTTTCTTTAGAGAATTATTATGTCTCCCTTTCTGCATAATAATATAATATGAATAACATCCAGCCTGAGAATGTGCTATGTAGGCATCTAAGGGAAGGGGGAAAAGTCAAGGCAAAAATCCTGTTTTGTGCCTGGCTTATTCTGAGAATAACAGAAAAATTAATGTGGCTCATAGGCATTGAGCAAGAATGAAGGTAGGAGGAGGTGATATGTTGAAGATAGACTACAGGGGCAAAGGAGGAACCAGATACTATCCATCTATTAATCTGTGATGAAGATGGTGATGGCTTGGATCTGGGTGGCAGCAATGTAAGTCATAAGAAATGGTTCAATGGGCTCAGCACCCATAGCTTAGTGAGTAAGAGTGCTGGCCACGTACACTGAGGCTGGCGGGTTTGAGCCTGGCCTGAGCCTGCTAAAACAACAAGGACAACTGCAACCAAAAAATAGGCATTGTGGCAGGGGCCTGTAATCCCAGCTACTAGGGAGGCTGAGGCAAATGAATCTCTTAAGCCCAAGAGTTTGTGGTTGCTGTGAGCTGTCAAGCCATGGCATTCTACTGAAGGTGACATAATGAGACTCTGTCTCAAAAAGAAAGAAAGAAAGAAAAATAAGGAAGGAAGGAAAGAAAAAGAAATGGTTCAATGCTGGGTATGTGGTAAAGAGAACTCGTGGGATTTGCTAATGGGGTGTGAGAGAAAGAGCGGAGTCCAAGATGTGTGGTGTGAGAGAAAGATAGGAGTCAAAGATGACTGTGGATACTTTGGCCCGGCCAACTGGAAAGATAGTGTTGCCATTCAGATACAAAGAGTGATGTGGAGAGTGGTGTCTTTCTCCCATTTTGTTCTGCTGGGAAGGCAGAGAGTAAATGGAAAGTTGAGTGTATTAAGTAAGATATGTTTTCTACAGTGGGTAAAGGGATCCAGAAAGTCGCAGTAATTTAGGGTACATTCAAGAGAAAGATCATGCTAAAGGACCATGGATTTTAAGCTAAGTAAGGAGAGAAGTGAAGTTCTAAGTAAAATAATCGTTGGATCAAGTGATTGTTAGTCTTGGAGGTGCTTAATAAAAGATGATGGTCATGTAATTGATTAATGGAAATTAAGATTATGGGTGGGTTATACTTGCCAATGGCTTTGAGTTGGAAATAAAGGGCTGAGGTAAAGTGGTGGGTAAGATCATTAGACAAGTGAAGGTTAAGTATAATATTTGAAAGGCTAGGGTATCAAGAGAAGGGTATTTTTGGATATTGATATTACAAAGAATTGCAATAGCTTTGAAGAATTTACAGGAACATGGGAGCTAAATTTAGCAAGAATTGAGGGATAGTGGTCCAAAGTTGCCATATTTGAATGTGCAAGGAGTTATATTAGGGATAATCTGAAGACACGACATTCAAAACCAGGTGTTCCTGTTGAGGAGGGAGGGAGAATCTATGGAAGTGGCATTAAAAATACATGAACCTAGTAACGTCTGTACTTCATGGTATTGAGTTTTTAGGAAAGAAAACAACAGCCCCTTCCAGAGAAGTTCCCAAGGAAAGAGGGAAAGGGGTTAGAAGAGGAAGTTGAAGATGGGTTAGAACAAGAAGGTGGAAGGAAGGTTCAGAGTAGAGTTTGAGAACATGAGTCACTATGTATGTTTGCTTATCTGCTTTTTTATACTTAATTGTGATACAGTATCAGAGACACAAACTATACATTATCCATCTTTGCAATCCACACATCCATCCCAGTGAAGCATCATTGAATGATTTATAGTTGTATAGGTTCCCTCAGAATAATGTAGAACTTTTTAGAAAATAAATCTCAGCCATAATCTAGATCCATGAAAGGTTAATATTTGTCAGTCTATAAATAACTGTACCAGCGAATAACTGAGTACTCAGCTCATAAATGTCCAGGCAACTGTAAATAAGTATCATGTGTTAACTATCTAATATTTAAGCTGCCAGCACCTCTTCTCACCCCTTCTTCAACCTGCCCAGTTTCAATATTGAATTTAATTTCATTTGCTATTCTTTATTGGTTTTTTAGCCAGCAACAAAGTATCATTATCATACACAGAGTGCCACCAATTCCTGGTAATTAGCCCTATAATTGCAAGTGAAAGAATTGAATACACTTGAGTTTATCATGAAAATTAAAAAATAAGATGGAAATTTCACTAATTGCTTATTTCACATTGAGAAGATTACATGATTACTAAAGCATTTCTCTGTAACTTTGCATCGATGCTTCTGACTGTACACGGAGGTCCAGGTGTTCACAGGATGGGCTGTCTTCAGTTGTGCCAATTTCCTGTCATCACCATGAAAACACTAAGAGAAATACTACTCCTTTAAAGCACAAAACACTACATAACAAAATTTCTACTTTCTTCCCTAATATAGAAACCTTTGAGGTGAATTCCCCTAACATCCTTCAGAGTGTTTGGGGAGGGATCTCCAAGTTAAGAGGATGTCAAAGCATAAAATCTAGGTAGAAAAAATATATAAGAAGGAAATTCATATGAAGTAAGTACCATGATGTGATTCCTCATAAAGAACACAGGTATGAATAGTACGATCCTGTAAGGACACTTTCTGAAAGCTTTCATCAGTGATGGTGGTATGCGATGCTTGTAGTCAGTTTATTTAGTCTGCCACGATCAGAATAGTCTTTCTCTTTCACCCATTTATATGGGGTGTTCAATAACCACTAGAAGGCAAACCTCATGAGAAAACGTATTTAGTTTTGTTATTTTTTTCATCCACAGAGTCTACTACCAGAGTTCATTGTCAGTCTAGAATGAAATAATTATTTTTTGAATAAATGAATGAAGTACCCCCTCAAATAGATTCAACCACCTTTAAATCAAGTTAGATTGAAAACATAAGTACTAGTTAACTCTTTGGACAGATAATGTTATTGAAAATGAAGAAAAGTCAATGTTCAGGTTTATTATCACAGTTGCTGTCCTCACAAACACCTAGCCTGGAACATCTTTCCAGATATGGTACAAAATTATATTTGAAGCTAGGGGACTTGAAAGGAGAAAACTAAAATTAATATTGACTTGTGGCCAATAGGAAGAGCTGAAAAAAAAAAACACGTTTTAATTGCATGTAAAAAGAGCTTACATGCAACTATTTTCCCACATAACTATTATTTTTGATGTGCCCTGGTCTATTTGTATACATAGAAATATTTACTGGCTTTGCTACTTAATATTTGCATAATTGTTTGGCTTTATTTGTATGTCCTATCACATATTATTTGAAGTTTTACTCTATTCTTATTGGATTGAAGTTCTGGGAAATATAGTACATTCTAGACTGTGCTCTAGATCTAACAAGTATGTAGGAATCTCTCATAATTTGTAAAACAAAATTGTCTGCCATTTATGTTCATGTTCCCCATTTTCACCAATTATTTCTCTTCTAAAGTGAGATTTTGGTAGATAATTCCTTATTTTATTTAAATAAAATAAATAAATTTTTGCCGTTTTTGAAATCTCACTAATAGACATTTTGTTACTATTTCTAGTATAGTATTTGCATTTAACATTTGATATTCATTATAAATTTTTGTGGAAGTATTAATATTTTTTAATGAAACTTAAGAAGTATGTAGCCATGTATTTCTCTATAATTCATATTGCATGACTGGATATCCCAGACAGCCCTTGTATGTGTGTGTTTCTATTTGATGGCTATAGAATAAGAAGCACAGAGATGATCACATGTACCAATAATAGACATAATGGAAAATTAGATCTCATCGCTGGCTTACAAACATAGTACATTCTTAGAACTTCAGGAACATCTTTGTAGTCAATATTCACCTATGGAAGTACTACCTGTGCAAATGTTTCTCTTCATTAAAATCCTAAATAAATGTTTTTACTATTTCATGTCTATCATTTTTACGTACTCATTGTCATATAATGTTTAAAGGAATGATAGATATAAAACTGAATCAAGCAACATGAGTTGTTACCGTAATTGACTATATCTCATCATTAGTGAAGGCTGGGATATTTGGTTTTCAGATCAGAATGGGCTAGTATTAGGGTACAGTGATTGAAAGGGAAAGACCCCAGATGAATGACTCCTCCAACTCCAGATTTCCTAGTTTCCTCATAGTAAGCTTTCTGTGGATTTTGCTGTCCTAAAATCATCAAATAAAAAATGCTTTTAAGTGCGAATGTGCTATTAGCTGTAGAATTCATAGTGCAGTATTAAAATATGGAAATGATTAACTGTAGTCATTTTTATTGGATGTTGAAACTGGAAAATTATTTTAAGGTAAATACTCACTTGTTTGGCTAAAGGCCCTACAAGTGAGGGCCTGTGTTTATTACAGTTATATAAAAATAGATTCAACTTTTACTGCTTTGGTAAAATATACAGATATTCAGTACTGTCAAAGTCTTAATAAAAGTAAGATAAATCTTAGTAGTGTTAAACATGTTTTCAGCAGCCAGAATAAAACTGGATGGAATAAACACAGTAAGAACTGAGATTTCGACTGCTTTAAGACTCAAACCTATTTTATCAATGCTTCAAAAAGATTGTAAGTCATTTTTCCTTGATTTCTCTTTATTTGCTGAGGGGAGGGTTTGTAGTATGCCAGTTAACCAGTTAGATAGAGAGAAAAGAGAGTGAGAGATTTTTTTCAAGATTATATCAGCTTAGCAGTGCAGTGTCCAATCATCAGCCGAACATTGACTATTAAGGAATGTAATTCTTTCTCTATAATAACACCTTTGAATTCAGAGTGTGTCATAGCATATCAGTTGTTTTTTAACTAATTGGGACTTTAGTAAAAGCATTATTTTATAACCATATATCAGAAATAACACTTTTTATTTAAAATCTTTACTAGTTTTTAGTTGCCCGAGTTTTTAAATATAAATGTTTGTGTGAAAATTAAGGTTTCTATCCAAAATACATTATCAAACCTGACATTTGCAAGACTCAAGAGTTGAGTCCATCCTCTGAAGAGTTTGTACAGTGTAAATAAATGAGTAAAAACACCGTATCTGTGTGAAAAAAACAAACTAGTTTTATTTCACCTCATAAAACAGGACAAACTGTAGCTCAGTACAAAATGACACAACCACATCCTATTGTGTGAGCACACATACACACATGCACACATACAACATTCTCTTTATCCACTTATCCATTGATACGCAGTTAAGTTTCTTTCATTTCTTGGTTGTAATATTTCTGAAATGAATGTGGAGATCAGATATCTCTTTGACATACTGATTTCAATTATTTTTGGTATTTACCCAGAAGTGAGATTTCTGGATCATATGGTAGTTCTATTTTTAGTTTTTTTAAGGACCCTCTGTACTATTTTCCAAAACGACTAACGGTGTACAAAGGGTCCCTTTTCTCCACATTCTTGCCAGAGCTTGTTATCATTTGTCTTTTAGATAATAGCCATTCTAACATGAGTGAAGTAATATTTCATTTTGGTTTTAATTTGCATTCTCCAGATGATTAGATGTGGGAGTCAGACTGGCTGAATTCCTCACAGACCTTCCAGTACAGGGTAAAGTGCCCAATGTCTATGTGACTATCCCTGCATGGGGAAATCAGCAGTGCAGGCAGGTGAAACCATCAATTAATAGTTTAGGCTAGAGAAGCTGAAATGTCTGTCTGAGGAGATGAGACTTGCTCTGTTCTCTCTCTCTCCTGCTTGCACTGTTATTGGGCCACTTCAGATGTTGCATTTCCCAATGTCCCTATTTACCCTATCCAACCTTCCTGGGGGCTGTAATATCCCCTCTTTCATACTTAACCTTGACTGCTGACTGCTGACTACTGCTGTGCATCCTTGCATGTATCCTTTGTTATGTATCTATCCATCAAAAAGACTCCAGGAAACAGGACTTGTGCTGCATTGTTCTCATGCTGCCACCAGGCACACAGAGCAGTGTATGCCCTCACAGGCTACTGGTTTTATGCACTAAGTTTGGTGTAAGTTTCATGAATTCTCCAGTGCCCTCTCCCTTGCTGACCACTGTCCCAGGTTGGGTCCTCTGGACACCCAATAATTAGAGATGTTGAATATTGTTTCATAAATCCGTTGGCCATTCATATCTATTCATTTGAGAACTGGGTTCATGTGGTATGTGTGTGTGTGTGTGTGTGTGTGTGTGTGTGTGTGTGTGTTTTCAGATCATTTGCCCAATTTTAATCAGGTCATTTTCTTCCAGAGTTAAGTTCTTTATGTATTTTGGAACCTATCAGAGGTAGTTTGCAAATATTTCCTCCCACTCCATAGGCTGTTAATGCCGTCAATTGTTTCCTTTGCTATGCATAAGCATTATAGTTTGATGCAATCTATTTGTGTTTTTCAGCTCTACCCGAGGTATCATTGCCCAGGCCTATGTTGTGGAGCTTCTTCCCTGTTTCTTCTAGTAGCTTTACAGTTTCAGATTTTGTGTTTAAGTCTGTAGTACATTTTGAGTTGATTTTCTTGTGATAATATGAAATAAAATTCTTATCTCATTCTCATTTTATTCTTCAAATAGGGAAATCCAGTTTTCCCAACACTATTTGTTGAAGAGACCATCCTTTCCCTCTTGTGAGTTCTTGGCACATCTGTGAAAACCAATTGGCTAAAAATACCTAGGTTTATTTTGGGGCTTTCTATCTTGTTCCATTGGTTAGTGTTATGCCAGTACCATGCTTTTTGATTGTGATAGCTGTATGATTTATATTTGTATGTACACACACACACACATATATAATTTCAAATATATATATTTATTATATATTAACAAATATTATATATATATAATTTCAAATTATTAAGGTGGTATAAGTATTATTGTTCGGGGCTTTTAGTGTGCCTGTCGCCAAAATAGTGTACCTTGTACCAGATAGGTAAGTTTTTATCACTTACTCTTTTACCAGCCTCATGCTTCTTAGTTTCCAATATCCTTTACACACTTAATGACTGTGTATACTCATTTTTTAGCTCCCATTTATTAGTGAAAACATGTAGTGTTCGTTTTTCCTTTCATGAGATACTCTACCTAGGATAACGGTCTCCATTTCCACCCAAGTTGCTGCAAAGGACATTATGTCATTTCTGTTTTATGGCTGAGTAGTACTTCATGGTGTGTGTGTGTGTTTGTATGTGTGTGTACCTATAGGTTAATATACCTATATATACATATACACAGATATACCACAATTTTTTCAGCCACTCATGAATTGATGCACACTTAGGTTGATTACATATCTTTGCAATTGTGATTGTGATGCAGTAAACATTTGGGTGCAAGTGTCTTTTTGATACAGTGACTTCTTTTCCTTTGCGTAGATACCCAGTAGTGGGATTGGTGGATTAAATGATAGAGAATATATTGTATGTAGTTTGCAAAGCATATTTATGTTTAGTTCTTATCTTACAACAGACTGTAGGGATAAGCAAGGTAGAAAACATCGCCGTGTGTCATGAACAAGAGAAATACATGTAAAATGCAAAATTTGATGTGACAATACCAAGTTCAGGGTATTAGTATACAAAGAACATTGTTCCTCCAAGTAGGGATTAGACTTTGTCCATTTACCTGACCTTTTGTTTACTTGTCTGTGTCATAGTAAAACCATATCATACTGGACCATTAAAAAATTCTTTTCCAGCTAAAATCCAACTTTTCTTTAATAGTATACTGCCACTAGAAGATATGGTACACATTCTTAAAAGACAAAACAACACTATAGGGTAAAACTGTTGTAATACAGGGAAATGATAGAATGAATTTGATGTCATCAAATTAGCTCTCTTAATGTGTAAGAACTGTCATAAGTAAAAGCTTGATATAATATGGAATTTCAGCATGATTCCCTCAATGTCTAAGATAAATAAGATCTAATTATATACATGGGAAGTATTTGAAATACTCTTATTTATTGGTTTTGAAAATAGGAGGTATTTTTCTCTAATAAATGCTCTTGGAAGATTAAATAATTTTTTTAAAGATTATAAAATTGTTCATTTCTTCAATTCTTACATTATCCTAATATTGACATGATGTTCAATACTTCTACACAAAGATATTGTTACCATATTTAGGATTTAATATTTGTTGGATGCAATTGGAAACCTTGCTTTTATACCAAATAAAGAGGCAAGTTGAGTTACTGAGAGTGAACGGTTGGAGTTACAAAAACAAATACATAATTATTTTAATAATAATCAATCTTGACTTGCTAGCCTCATGAATTTAGATAAGTTAATCCTGCCCCCTGAGCTTTATTTAGTTCTATCATTTTTAATGAAATAAAAATTCCTCTCTTACTGGAATATCATTAAACTTACTTGGATTAAAGGGCTTTGAGACTCTAAAGTCAGATCCATTTAGGGTGTTATACTTGTATCATTTGTCTTAAAAACACTATTACTTTTCTCCCAAGGCATAAAAAGGGATATTGTTGCCCACCTACCTTAAACATACATAGAATATTTCAGGTTGAGTGATACATCCACTTTACAAAAAAGAAGTCAAACACATTCCTTTTTATATCTTGGGCTAAAAATTTTAAAGAAGAAACCTCCTGAGAATTTTCTGGTGCTCAGAATTTAAAGCTAATTAAAATATAATGTTGATACAATTAAGCAATATAAAATTCAAACAGATTGGCTGTATTCATGTATTATATTCTTGAATTACTTCAGGTTATGCAATTTTGTTCACTATACCCAAAACACTTCTGTTTGAAAATACCCAATGACTGTCCATTTTCATTTGGATTCTATGGGCATCTTTTCCTTTTGTGGTCATTCAAATTCTTACTTTGCAAGTTGCTGTTACACAGAGAAGACATTATGTAGGCAGTACAAAGACTACAAAGACAAAATATTTATCACTCCAGACCTCAAATTGCTTAGCAACTAGTCGGATAAGGGTATATCAATTAAAGAAAAATAATAAAATACAAAAAGCAAAGAAGACACGCGTGCCTTGGGAAAATTGAAGGAACACTTGTTCTGGCCTCTCCAGAGAGAAAAGGGCTGTCACTGGCATAAGATCAAGTAAGAGGCATGCCACCTGAGTTTCCATGTGGGCCAGTGTTACTTGTGGTTTGTGTTGCTGTCCAAATACATCATAATCTACATGATATACAACCAGATTTCTCATGTTTTCCAAAAATACTGTTTTTGCTTGACCATGTTTTCCTGTTACTTTCAGGGGCATCACAACGTTCTCAGTTATCAAGACTTGAAATATTTATAACCTTTACCTGTCCCTCATTCTCCATGTGTGAACTCTATAAGGATAGGGTTTGTGTTTTGGTTGAAACTATATTTATCTGTTGCCTTTTTGGTTCCAACCTTGCCTTGACCTAACTTCTCTCTGTTTTGTATATTCATTCTATGCCATTGTATTCTGTGCTATACACTTTCTACCTCCTGGAATGCCTTTCCTCTACCATTTTTAACTCAGATGCAGTCTTGTCCATGACCCTTGCCAATCCTCTTTCTCACCATATACCTTCACCTCCAGAAACCCTACCCCACCAGCTAAAATCAAATCTCTTTTTTCAAAATCGATAGCCTTTAGCTTCTACCTCTTTACAGCCCAATCCCCTTCTACACCACATTACAATTATTTCAGAACATATTTCATCCCTTCATTATCTTTTAAAACCATAAAGGAAAGAAGTTTTTTTGGCTTTTGTAATTATTATTTTGATATCCTAAGTCTTGCGAGGTAAATGGTAATAAATGTTTCGTATGAATGACACTGAATATGTGACTACATAGCTGTAGATAAGCTCAGATTTAAATAATTTAATGTTTTCTTGAGATTACTATTTTTGGAAGTATTCCTACATACGCAGTTTATATGTTCTCTAAAGAAAATATACATATATATAATTTAGATATATACAAGGTGTGACAATTAAGTTTCCAAACATGCCCTAGAAAAAGGGCTACATACCTCGTGGCTGAATGTCCCTATGGACACCCCTGAAATACTCCCCTCGGGAAGCCATGAACCAACATCGGTACCCAGTCTACTCTTCAAAGAAATTTTGGAACTCTTTATCTGGAATGACCATCAGAGCCATTGTACGAAGTCTGACAATTAAGTTCATGAACTTGCCACTGTATGCTTATGTTGGCAGCACCATATGAGCAACTCGGTAAGGTTTCATAACCTTGGAATATCAGTGTCTCAGAGCTGTGCTTATGACAATGTGTCACGGTGTCTTACTGAGTGGCATTCATTATTGCTATAGAGTGTTTTCCTTTGTCATACAATAGTTATGATAGTAATTCCAGAAAAAGCGCTCCAAAATCGCTTTAAAAGGGTGGATTGGACGCTGGTATAGGCTCAGAGCTTCCCAAGAATAGTACTTCAAAGGTGACCATAGTGATATTCAGCAATGAGGTATGTAGCACTTTTTCTAGAATGATTCCACATACTTAACTGTCATACCTAGTACACATAGGTTTCTAATTTTTTTGAAATTTGTTCTTAGTATTAAAAAAGAAGCGTGTCATTTTTGAAGAATGCTACATAACTCCTTCAGGGATTTAAATGTATCCCTTTTTTTGTTGTCTGGGTGGAGAGGGGCAAAAGGGGGGAGGTAGTTAATGATCTTTCCCTGGAGTTAAAGCTGTTAAACTAGGATAAATAGTGACATACATAGCTAGAAGAGACATAAATAGTGCCCAATGTGTCTGGAAGATGCTTGAGGCCTGCTTGACTAATTTTTCAAAAATTTCTTAGCCCTGAAATTGTATTCATCACTCCCTAGTAATTTTGGAGTTTGTTTTAGTTTCAACCAAGGATACATAGGAAGGTATACAGGAAGTCCCCCCCTTTCTAATCTGAAGTAATACATATAAAAAAGTGGCCAGACAGTGGTAAAGCCAAGACAGAAATTTTAAAAGAAGCTGACAAAATAAGCATGGTACATTTTCATTCTGAAATTGTTGGCTTACTAATATCTGTCTATACTGTGTGCAGAATTAATATTCTTTACTGTTCAGGAGAATACGTTTGTTCAACAAGGTAGGCAAGAGGGGAAGTTGGAAAATTCCTTCTCCATGCCTGTTACATTCTGTATACAAGTTGTGTCTGTCCTAGTAGATGGATGGAAATTTGAGATTATCAGAGAAAGTCTGAATATAAATGGGGATAACTCAGAAGTACCCACATTAATCACAAACAGATCCTGTATCCCTTTAAGTTATTGTGTCTAACTTTTTAATAAATCTACCTGTAGTTGCAACATATATGTTTGTACTTTTATCCTTTTTTGCAAGAATACATATAGAAGAAGTGTTTGTTTTATTGTATGTAACAAATAGAAGTCTCCTAGTTAGATTATCGAGCCCATTATATTTGCCAGTCACTGTAGTTTATGGACGTTTTTTCTGTTGATCTGCACTACAATGCTTTAAAGTATGATTTCCATTTTATAGGTGGGAATACTGAGATTTAGATATTTTAAACAACTCATACAAGGTGAAATAACTTATAAATAATGATGAAAGGATTTTAAATCAGGCAATTCGGGCCCCGGATCCCAAACATACCATGCTAAGGGCAATCCATACAACTTGGTAATATACAGGTTGTCTGAATCACAGATTCCTCTCTGCCAGTTTGCACACTGGGGCTTCAGAAATCCCATATATCATTTCCAAAAGTGTTACGTGAGCATTAGATCATTATGTGGTGATGCTTTCACTACATGGGATACATACTGCTTCAGGAAGATAGCAGTGAGCACTTGCCCCGTGAAGCTGCCACATACAGAAATATGTGGTGTGGTGACTGCAAACCAGCTGCCCTATCTCAATGATAAGATCACATTAAGATTAAAAGGAAATTCATGTTTGCGGTCATTCTTATAAACTTTTTTTAAAGGTTGATACATCAGTTTTGTTACTGATTGAAGTTGACTCTTTAATTTTTTTAGCCCATGTTCAAAAACCACAAGCATTTATTTGTACTTACTGCTCTAACCAGTCCATGCTAAGCCAGATTGTTAGTTACTTTAGTTATTATTATAACAATAATGCATGAAAGACCATTTGGATATACCATGAGGTCTGACAATTAAGTTCATGAATTCACCCTAGAAAAGATGCTACACATCTCATTGCTAAATATCACTACTGCCCCTTCAACTGCTGCCATTCTGGAATGGCCATCAAACCTGCCCTGAATTAGCCTTGATTTCCTGAATGTCATCAAAATGTCTTCCTTTCAATATTTTGTTTATATTTGGGTAAAGAAAGAAGTCACTGGGGACAGATCAGGTGAGTACAGACAGTTTTCCAATACAGTTATTTGTTCATTGGCTAAAAACTCCCTCACAGATAGTGCCATGTGAGCTGGTGCATTGTTGTAATGCAAGAGCCATGAGTTGTTGGCCAAGATTTTCCTGTTTGTCTATAGATGTTTACTTGGCCTGCTGTGCATCTCACAATCAGCCAATGATTTTGACACAAAATTCGATTACTTATACAAAGTTTTTGTCAATTCTGCTCATTACTAGCCACCATGACCACTCTTCATCAGGGACACTTTCTCTTCCCTCAGAAAAACGCTCAATCCACACTGCCATTTTCTTTATGATATTATCCCCATAAACTTAGACTAACATGGCCCTGGTTTCATGTCCATTCTTTCCAAGTTTAATAAGAAATTTAATGTTTGTTTCTTGCTCTAGTTCAAGTTCCAACATTCTCGTGATGGCACATGTAGCCATGCCAAATGAACACCACTCAGCCAGACACCACCCACATTGACAAGAACACAATTTTGAGACAATATACACTTTCATTGCACCATGTACCCATCTCTCTCTGTGACCAGGACTTCTACATGGGTCTGTAATTTCCATGCCTATTTATTCTGCCCATCACCAGCACAATGCCTGTATATAGTAGGTATTGTATCAATATTGATTGTAGGACTGTTTTATAGCTGAGGGATGACTGCTGTGAGTTGTCAGATAATATACTAAAGTTATGAAACTTTAGTGAGTAATTTGTACAATGCTGCCAATGTAAACGCACCATGGCAAGTTCACGAACTTAATTGTCAGGCTTTGTAAGATGCCTGTCTAGTCCTAGTAAACACTAAATGCAAAATGCCAAAGTTAATCTCTATTGCCATCATGAAAGAAGGCCTGATTGTTTTGCTTAGTGCTTCAAACTTTGACGAAGCTCAGCTGGGATAAAGAGTTGTGGGAAGAAGACAGGTAGGTTGCTGTCTAGACAACAGCTGTGCCTATCTGGAGGGCCTGAAGAACAGTGGGGAATAAGGCAGGACCCCCTGATATATGACCTCAACCCTAGCTCTTATACTCAACCTCTCTAATCATTTATCCCTCTGGGCTCATTTGCTCAGTTTGCTATGGTCATCAGAGCAGGACATTAAGTCTGTGCTGAGATTTCTTCTCCTCCAAAGGTTCTTATGAGGATTGATAAGAAAGATCCCAGCAAACGTCAAATGAAAAGCACTGCCTGCACATCAAGAGCTGGTGTATTTGAAGCAAAACATCATTCTTCTCTTTTTTCCTTGTCTGCCTCAGAAACCCATGACAACACTTATTCCTCCCTTTTTCCGGCCTTGGTAAGGCTGTGAAGAGGAGAAAGCTCAAAGCTGGCATTTAGTTCTAACTCAGATTACTATTGCCTCTTCTAAGAAGAGCATTTTCTTTCAAATACACATCATGCATTTATAGATATATTTCAGTAAATGCAAATTCCTTTTATTAAATACTTGAAGCCAAATCTTACAAGGAAAATTTTTACCCGATACTGTATTTTTGAATTTTTAACATTGCTGCAAATTTTAAGATGCACGTGAAAAACAGAATGTTGTCTTCTTAGGTTTAAAAAAAAATATATGTTTGCTACTTTCACTTATGATTTCAGTGATTGATTCCATAGGTAGAATGGAGCCTTTTACTAATTTCTATAGAAAACAGTTTTAGAGGGGGGCAGAATAGAATCAAAGACACAAATCTCACAGAATTGGGTTCAGAAACTGGATTTGATACTTAATACCGAGTAGATCAAGCTTCCTAAATTATTGTTTTTTTCTGTAAAATTAGAAAAATAATTATACTTGTTGCATCGAGATATTATGAAGAAACAAGATATTTTTGTATGAAGTACTTGGCACTCGTTTTAAAGGGATGGTCGTCACTGATGGTATTTATATACTTTGGCAGTCCACGTCAGAAGCAAAGAAGTTTGTGAGGACAACGTTAGGATGAGAATGAGGGGGCCAACATTTCTTTCTCTGGCCTCCCTCTAAAGATCCAAGGGGCGTAAAAAGTCATAACACCTTTCTGTTTGAGTTCTGGCAAGCTTGCAGCTACCCTTGTCCAGGGATGAACAGTAAATGAACTCCCAATTTTAAATGACTACAATTTAAAAATTTGTCCTTTCTTATCTTCATATATAATACATTATATGATATAGTTGAATCATATAAGCCACTTTAACAAGGAAGCCTTTCCTTTCCCCCCTAAGTCAAATCTCTAGCACACGTTCATTACACCATGTACCCATCTCTCTCTGTGACCAGGGCTTCGATGTGGGTGTGTGATTTCCACGCCTATTCATTCTGCTCATACCAGCACAATGCCCATACATAGCAGGTACTCTACTGATATTGATGGTAGGACTGCTTTATACTGAGTCTTGACTGATGTAGGTTGTCAGATGAAGTTCATTGGAATCTATTTTTTCTCACAGAATATTTCGTCAAGCAGTGTATTTTGTAATAAGATCATTATTTTGTTTATAATGTGTTGGCCTCATTCTTAGGATATTAGGTAAAACCAGGGAATGTAAACAAAATTTTAGCAATTATTTAATGTAATCCTTGGAAAATAATCAAGACCAGAAGTCAAGATGTGCTGAGCTGAACAGATTGGCCTCATTTTAAAAAGTCCATCTTCATTGTTTCACTACGGTAAGACCTAAAAATTATGAGCAGCAGACAGGGCAAAAAATAGCTGAGTAACCGGTTACTGGTGAGTGATAATACTTCACTTACTGGTGATCTTGGACAGTCTTTTAGATTCTCCAAGTCCCGGCTTCTGAATTGAAGATTATACCCTACAGGGCACAAGAGAAAACTTCTCCTTCACCCTCAGAAGGGTCACTGAAAAATTAATTCACAAAAGACAGATTAGTAGGAGAAAAGGCACACAAATTTGTTAGCATGGCTGGGGGAAGAGGAGGAAATCATAGTGTGATCACCTCATTACACAATAGGGTATAGATGGTTCTGTACTCTTCTTAGGATAAAGGGAGATAGGGAGCTGCAGATGACTTTAGTGGGGTAGCAAATTATTTTTAGGGGATTGCTATGGCCTGAGACAGTCTGTTGAGCCCACAGAGCAGTGGTTTGTGACAAAAGTCTGTGCCATTGTGTTAAAAGACTTCAGTCTTCCTTCTGGAAATAGGAGTTCAGTTAGTGAAAACTCAGGGAAGGGACTGGGGAAATTGTTTTCTTCTTTGGTTGATTGAACTTGAGGCAGATAAGAGAACTTCAGAATAATTTCATCCTATACTTTGGAAAGAATGCAGAATTGAGACGCAGGAGTAAGGGGATGGAAAATAGAGAAGTTCAGAGACTTTGAGGCTACTTCTTTAGTTTAGTGTCATATTTGGGGGTATAAGTTCCTGAGCCCCAACGTACCTGATGAACATAGAGTGATGATTAAAGGAAATATGTTGTAGCCGAACAACATCTAACACACAATCTATATTCTTCTTTTTCTCCCTTCTCAAATATTTGTCACAAAGATTTTATATAGAAATTAAGGAAAACTCTTCCAAGTTATTAATTGCTTAAACTAGAAATTTTATTTTTTTATTATGTATCTTTAAAAATAAAGAAAATTCTAAAGACATATTACATTGAACATAATCTTTTTCTAGGGAATACCCACAGACTGGTGTGCATGTTATGGGAATACATGGAAAATGTGGAAAATCATGTTTCTCCTGTGAGCCTGACTAGAACTCCTCTCCATTTGGGGGGAGGGGTCTATGAAATTATGATGATGATAGTTACTGTTCTCAAAGCCCATCAGAAATGACATTCAAAGTAGATTGCTGAATTTTTATGTATATGTTATATAAAAAGAGCTTTGACTTAAAAGAGTAACAAGTTATTGATAATTGCAGTATGATTAGTAACATCTTTTGGAAACATGAAATTTCTGTAGAAAATTTAATACAGGATATTCTGGAAATGAGAGATTTGAGAAGCAACTGCTAAAATGCTTTGTTCAGAGATAAGAAATCCAAATCACAGTATGTTTAAACTCATGTGTTTGATCCAATCAAAATTTTCTCTTAATACTTTGTCCTCAGCACGAAATGTTCTCCTATGAGAGTTTATCTAAATAAATCCCACTAGCGCTGATCCCTAGATTAAAGAATCTGGTCAAATTCCCTGTATTTTAATGATTACTTTCTTATTGAGCATATTGAATTTTATCCCCTAAAATCCTGTATGATTGTGGAGTTGAGCAGGGATGAGCTGGCATGGTGGTATGTGTCTGTTCTTACAAAAAAGTCTTCAAAAATGTGAGGAACACTAGTTTTCCAATGACAGAAGGAGTGTATTTAATTACTCCCACATAGGTAGGGGACAGGAGTTCTCCTGAGATGCTGGAACACCAATTTTCCTTCAAAGAAGCAATGGTGTTAGTGATAAAAACAAAAGAGACAAAAATGAAAAGCGTCATTTATTTTGAATGTTCTAGGTTCCCACTGCATGCATCGTGGAAATGTACCTTCTCCAAGACCTAAATAAGTATGTCTTTCTTTATTAATATAATGAGTAACTGCTGTGATTCAAAAGCACTATTTGGTCTCCTTTCAATTGTTTTATTTTACATTTGGGGGTTGTACATTTGAATAGTGGAAAAACTGATTCATTTCTCAATCCATTTTCCGACATTAATACTTCTGTGAGAATGAACCAAGTATCGAGTGAACTGAGCCAGCAAAGCACATTTTTTTTCTGAATCCTCTTCTCTAATTTTAAAACTGTGTCTCTGCCATGTTAGTTTTTTATGGAAATGTATGCATAGGAAAATACATCCTGTATTTCTCTGTTCTCAAAACTCATTTCCACTGCCCTCAGGCTAATGACACCAGGTTACAAGCAGGTTTCATAACTTAGCCACAAATATGACAAGAAAATACTAACACTGATGTGAATCATCACATGTGGTACCATCTAATTTATCTGCCATCATTAAGGAATTAGATAAGAAATATCAATGAATGTTTAAGAAAGGGGTTATTTCCCTGTGTACTTTTTCATTTTAGCAAGTTTTCTCCAATGCGTCTTTCTAAAAGGCATTACATTTCTACGAATTCATAAAATATACTATTCTGAATGCCAGCAAACCTGTTTACAATTATGTGCAGTCATTATCATAAACGAGTTACTTTTTTTCTTCCATATTGAAATTCTTCATAAGGCTTTGGAGGGAGTACACAACACTTTTTGGTCTTTTAAATAAGCAAACTGGATTCCTCTTATTTGCTTGTGTGGTAATATACTTTCCTGTCTGCACAGGCAGTTAAGTAAAGGAAATGCAGAGCTCTGTAAACTGGCAGCGTCAAATCCTGATGGCAAGGGAAATGGCAGCTTATCACTGTCAGCATGTTCCAAATAATAACCAAGCCGGGACTCACAGAGGTAGTTCATCCAATATTTAGACTTCAGTGTGGAAATGCAGGAGTAACTGACTGATTGAACCAGCTGGACACAGCAGGGGGCCTGCATCTTATTCTTTCACGTTGCCTCTTTCCTTCATGCTCCTGGTTAAAATCTCCCATAATTCCCATGGCTTTTGTATTCACTCTATGGCTTTGGTATTCTTAACTGAATACCAAAGCTTCAATCTCTTAATAAATGGAAAGTTCCTGTCTTCCCCTGCTCAGGCCCTGCCCTAACTTCTCCACTATTCCCGCTCCTCTTCTACTCACCAGGCCACCTCTGCTTTGGAGAGTTGGGAAAGGAGGAGAGGGGCGAGGTAACAGGCCTGGGATAGTGCTGGTGCCTTCCAACAGGATTTCTAATTGCAGATTCTTTGTTTTGTGAGGTGCTTTGTGGGTTCCTTGGAGAGCCCTTCACGGGGTCTTGCAATTCCTTGACATGCTGAAGCTCCTTCCAGTGAGTTCCTACAAATCCCTGGACAGAGCCTGGTTACCAGGGCTTCCCTGGTAGCCACTGCTCCATATGGTCCACTGGGTGGAGTCAAGTTCAGGAAAACAAGGCTGCCTCCCTTCCTCCAGGGTTCACCTCTGCTCTCTTTCTTCTCACCACTTTCCTCTCTCTTTGCTCTAGTCTAGAGGCTATAGGTGGGCTCCTGAGCATTTGAACATTTTCATCTGTGAGTGCATTTCCCCAGACTCTGGAGGAACGTGTCACATTACAATAACCATTTCTCACCCAGTGGTTACATTCAATCTCCTTGGATTTTCATGCACATACAATATTTTATTGACTCGCAGATAAGGTTGAGTAGTTTCCTGAAGAGTGCCAGGTCACTCAGTGCAAATAGCACCATTAGGATAGAAGGGAGCAATTAATGAGAAGCACCTCCTCTTCTCAGATAAATACCTCCCAACATGGAAATGTTGCAAATTTTTTTTTGGAAAGAAAAGGGGGGAATTTTGCTTTTGCATATGAAAAAAATGAATGAATATAAAGGATATTAGTATAGCCTGCTAAAAGCTATCTGACACGTAAAAGAGAAAGCTTTCTTCCCTTTCATACCTTTTCTTTTCCTTTTACTTCCCTCCCACTTTGGCATGTTTTGTATATGAAGCATTTATAATTCCTGTTTACCAGAAATGAATGTGGACCATTGCCAAAAGCACCAGGTCTGCTGTTTTTGAACTTAAAAAAAATTTTTTTTTGTTCTGTTTAATTATGTAGGCTTTTGCTTTCCTCTTATCAGAACTGTGATTCAGCCCTTTAGTGTGTAATTATCCCAAGCGTCCTCAATTTGAAAAAGTGAGAATCTTTATATTTTTGTCAGAAAGCAGAGTACTAATCAGCATGGGAAATATTTTGCAGGATTTTATTTTTTAGTTGTGCTTTTGTGATCTTGAACATAAACACGTGAATTCAAATTTCTACGTGGTAAGGAGAATTAGTCTTTAAATAAATTAATCTATCCCCCTTCCCCGAAATAAAAAAGCAAATGAAAATTCTAAGCATTTGTGCCTTATCTGCAAAACAGCTGTGATAGGTTAAGTGTTGGGTGGTAGGGGAAGTCAAATGATCTTTTGAAGGTCCCTCTAGGTCCAAGTAGTATAATGTTGGACAAGAACATGAACTGCAGGGGGAAAAACAATCCCTTCCTTAATTTCCATTATCTTTATCTGTAGGATTTAAGTAATTACTCTTCATGAATTCATAGGCCATTAAATGTTACAAAGTGTCTGAAACAAGGAGACATGATATAAATGCTTTATTCTGTAACAATGCATTATATTTAGGGGAAATGGCATTTTAAAAACTGCACTTCAGAAAGGAACACTTCAGGAAACTTTCTAAAAATTTCCATTTTACTGACCTCTTTGTAGAGTTAATTGATATTTCTAGGTACCACATGCTACATAAGCTTAACTAGCCTGAAGTTTAAAATGCTATCCCATGGATGGTGAAGATCTCTATTTTGCCGACTCTTGGCCCAAATCAAATCACCAGCAGGTGAACATGAACAAACCAGTCAGTGAGTCTCTGGGGCTGTCAGTTTCTTCCTCTTTGTTCCTGCCACTTTGAGTGAGGTCTGTTGTGGAGCCTCTGAAGGCCCTCAGAGTTTTTAGCCCTCCCTCTGGGCTTTCTGCTCCTGGACTCTGCTGCAGCAGACACCTCAAGGAGGCAGAAGAAACCTTTATATTCTTTGAAACCTCTGAAGCACCCAGTCACTCTAGAATCCATACATGTAACGTGGGAGAATGCTTTCTCTCCACCCTGCTACATTTTACTACACAGTGGACAAAATGCTACTTTGGGGGACAAATCTGAGTTACAAATGCCATACTATATTAAATATTGGCAGATTTACACTACTCACTTGTGCAAGTAAGCCCGACTTGCAGAAATTGACCAAAATTCATTGCGAATTCATCATAGTCTTGTGCTAGGACCCTAAGTAAGGCGTTTAGGTTTGCGCCTCTACATAAAATACAAGAGAGCTTTGTTTACTCTAAAGAATTACCTGCTCCATTATTCCTAGAACTTTCTGATTCCTCAAAGTACTAAAATGGACATTTTTAATGGACCCAAGGTATTTCCTGACCATCTTCCACTTTAAATGTTGGCCTTCAGTATAATCTGAACATAATCTGAATATAATCAATTACATTGATTCAATTCAGTTGAATTTAGAATGTTTTCTAAATTCAGTTACATTTAGAAAATTGTCTTATAACGACTTTTGGAAAGTCCATGAGATAAAAAGATGAAAGGGGCCTGCTCACTCAGGAATTTTAACAGCCTGGGAGCAAGTCAGATACAGAAAAATTTAGACATATCATTGTATATTATCTCATTGTTTTTGAAACACAAGCACCGTTTAGTTTATTTGAATGATCTAACTACACTAACATTTTTTGGAACTAGGGTTATTTTTTAAAATTACATATATTCGGCTGTAAATAGTAAGCACTGCCACATAAAAACATTTCTCTATCATCTAAGAAAGTACCATTACTATTACTACCACCTGTAGTTGTCGTTATTGCATAATTATTTATACTAGGTGCTTCATACGCTTGAACTTGCTTAACTTTTATAATGTTCATGATCGCTATAGGTTAAGGTGGCGTATTTTACATGAAAGGAAACTCATGAGAAATCTAGTAGGTTGCCCATGATCACCTGGCGTCTGTCTCAAGGCAACTGTAAAGTCTGTGTTTGAGGCATCACCTTCTCTGCCTAGTTACATGTCAAGGAAACAGCATCTTCTCAAAGGGTGGGTTTATTTTCATCCCCGCGTATCTTTGAGCCCACTGATGGTAACCACAAGGAGGCTTATTTTGAGAAGTTGCTATTTCCACATAGAAAAAGTCCATAGAATGATCATGGGAAGTGATTTCAATTGTTTTTCTGCTGACTAAAAAGTTCCGTGTATCTTTTATTTCCTTCTTGTAATATCCGCCTAATCACTTGCCTGCCATCCCACTTCACCATTATGCACTATTACCAATACTACTACTACTACTACTAATAATAATAAAATAGCACAATGCACACGAAATGCACCAGCAGTCTGCACACGAGCCATTTGTTGTCAGCACGCTCTCTAAAGGGATCTCGTAGGGATAGATAGTGGAAGCCCTTCTAAGTAATTTTTGACAAGTACCTGCTACTTCTCCAAGACAGCACTGCTTTCTTCCACCACAAGGGGGAAGAAGAGAGCAAGCAGGTATTTACATTCCTTTTCAGTAAATTCATGATGTGGAACTACAGACTTCTTTTTTTTTTTTTTTTATTAAATCATAGCTGTGTACATTAATGTGATCATGGGGCACCATACACTAGTTTCATAGACCGTTTGACACATTTTCATCACACTGGTTAATATAACCTTCCTGGCATTTTCTTAGTTATTGTGCTACTGTGTAAACACAGCTATTGTGCTGTGTTTACATTCCACATTTACTAAGTTTCACATATACCCTTGTAAGATGCACCGCAGGTGTACAGACTTCTTAAGAAACTCTAAATGTAGACATTCAAAGAAAGGAAAATTACCCGTCCCCCAAATTTATGATGTAATTTTTAAGCTATTTAGATCAATGAGTTTAAAAGGCCAAATCATGGCTTTACTGATTAAACTCTTTCATTGTACTGAATTTCAGATTCATTATTATTATTATTAATGCATAGTTAAAATCCTTTATTAATTCTAACTAGTTCCAAACCATATATAGAATAATTGAATCAAAATCTTGCTCTGATCTGGAATTGGGGGTAAGGTTTTCCATACAGGAGTTGGCACAAAGAAATTTGGGGGTGATGAAACTGTCCTGTGTAGAATTGTAGATGTGGGAACACAGTTCCATTCTCTTTTTAAAATCCATCAAACCACAAATATAAACTGAATTTTACGTTGTAATTTTTAAAAGTGAATTAGAAGGTGGAGGGATATAGAACACAGATTGTGACGATGTGTGTTACGCATGAATCATACAACCATATTGAAGGGAGTGGAGAAGGAAGGAATCGGCCTAGTGACACTGGAAAACAGTGTGTTGATCGGATTCTATCAGACAAGGATGAAAGGATCTGTACACTAGTACTGTCATCTAGTTCATAAATTTGTGTCTTATAGGTGTATTAGTCGGGATTCTGGAACTCATTTATTCTTATGCTGGGACTGAACAAATGTTGAATATATTATAGATAATTATAATTAGGATTTCCACCATCAGAGTAAGATATTACAAAAGAAAAAAGAAGGCTAAAATGAGCCAGAATAAGATATTACAAAAATAAAGAGGAAGGCTAAAATGAGCCATGGGGTCCTGACTTAGAGCAAGAGGCATCAATGTGTATGCACACCACAAAATTATACACATACACACATAGAAATAGATGTAGAAATATAGATACTATAGATACTTATGCATGAGTTAATATACATACCTATATTCCTAGCTATCTTCACCGAGGAGACCAGAAACCGTAACATCCTCAGTAGTAACGAGCACACAGTAACGAGTAACAGTAGTTCTTATATCTTAGTTTCTAAATACCATTCTGCGATAACAAGAACTATGGGTCCTTGGAGAACTGCTTGATTCTAGCACTGACGCCGAGAAAATACAAGATGTATCTTGTAGTTCCAGAAAGTGACAGGTGCTAAAAATAAGGGAACAGGGGATGATGAACAGTGAAAGGAACGCAGGAAACACAACAAAATAATGATAGCGGTGGATTCAATTCCAAAAATTAGAATAAACATCCACAGACTCACACTAACATAAATAAATAGCTGACCAAATGAATAAGGTGGTGAAACAGCAACTCTTCCTGTCAGAGAAATTCAGATTATAAAGGGAGAAGGAAGAACTGAATTAAAATGCAAAATTACAAATAGAAAATCTCCATTAGAATACTCCAGTAACAGTTGCTGCAAGGCAAGGTCCAACAATGTTTATTAATTACAGATGGAAAAATGGCAACTTTACAGTGGACTATGTTGGCAGACACCATCTCAACTGAGGTTATACAACCATTGATATAGATAGTTATATGCACCCCTCATATCACCTGTGTGGTATCACTCCCAATAATGCAGAGTTACAATATGATATTGAGAAAATATCAGGTGACATTAAAGAAAAATCTGCAAAACAATTGACCAATAGAGATCAAAGGTCTCAAGGTCATCCAGACTCAGGCAACTAGAGAAATGAAACTAAATCAACATGAGGCCCCGAATTGGATCCTGGAACAGAAAAACTACATTACTAGAAATACTAGAGGAATCAGATAAATCTCAGTTCTGTACTTTAGTTAATAATATTGTATCAGAGCTCTTAATTTTGATAAATCTTCTATGGTTATGTAAGATTTTAACAGAAGGCAAGCTGGGTGAAGCGACTTTAGGGATTCTTTTGTACTATTCCTATAACTTCTAAGTCTGAGGTTATCTCAAAATAAAAAAGTTTTTTTTTTAAGATTTATTTTGATTTTTTTTTTCCCAACCAACAATTCTTTGCCTTACATGATATAAAACTTTTGCCAACCATTTTTCTGAGTATGTGTTTAAATGAGCAACCACCACCTGCCGTTGAAAGCAGTTGGGCCATCTTCCGTGTCTAGTAAAATTCAGCCTCCTCATCCCAAGTACAGAGCTGGTTACTCCCAAATGGTCTGACAGAGGGGGACCTGGAAGTGGAGCCTTGACTAAGATTTTGAGTTGTCTACAAATAATGAGTTGTATTCCTTGTTCCTTAGGGTACTAATATTTTTATTGCTATTTCTTTTTCCTCCTATATTTGTTTCTCCTGCTATATTTTGGTATTTAAATAAAATATTTTAGTATTTAGTATACTGCTTTCAAGGGTCCAAGTTGGTTTTTTGCTACCCTTTTGGGTACACACCCACATAGTAGAAAAGTTTTCGAAGATAACTGTGACTTACCTATAAATTTGCAAGAGATTTGGAATTATTGATAATCCAGGATGCCAAAGAGCATGCAAGTTATAGTACAATAGGCAATGAAATACCTCCTCTTAGAAAGTGGCCCAGTCAGAGTCCTGGGTAACCTACTGTACTTGTCACTTTCTGAGTGCCCTTTCTTAATAACCCCAATACCAGCTATTAGATACACCCAATGTTAGGCTGGCTATAGCAACCAGCCAACCAGCGAATGTGGTCAGACAGACTCGGAGAAAGACTTTCACTTCCTTCTTTGCCTCCCTGTGAGCAGCCCCAAGAAGGAACAGTCCAAACCCCACTGCCATGGCTTTTCTCTTCTTAAGGTGTTACAGATAAACCTCTAGGAGGGGCAGGGACTCGCCCACTGCCTGTGAGAATGACTTAATTGGCAAAGTGCTTCTTCATGTTGCTAGTGGCTGCTCTTGGTTATCTTTTGGGCTTTTCTTCTTCGTTTAAGCTTTGAAACACTGGTATGGATTTTTAGCTTTGTTTATTTCACATTTCAAAGAAATTTAGTGTAACTCTATGTTAAAAAGTCTGCATATTTAAACATTTTTTTTGTTTTGCTTTTTTAAATTAAATCATAGCTGTGTACATTAATGCAATCATGGGGTACAATGTGCTGATTTTATATATAATTTGAAATGTTTTCATCAAACTGGTTAACATAGCCTTCATGACATTTTCTTAGTTATTGTGTTAAGGCATTTATATTCTACACCTAGTGAATTTCACATGCACCCTTGTACGATGCACTGTAGGTGTGGTCCCACCAATTACCCTCCCTCCACCCATCCTCTCCCCTCTCCTCCCCCTCCTTAAATTAAACATTTTTATTTTGAGATAATTGTAGATTCACATGGCATTGTAAAATTAATATAGAGAAACCCTGTGTAGCCATTACCCAGTTTTCCTCCAATGGAAAAAAATCTTATAAAACTTTAATACAATATCACAACCAGGATACTGGCATCGGCACAGTCAAGACACAGAACATTTCTGTCTCCTAAATGGTCTCTCTTGGTAGCCTTTATAGCCACACCCCCCTCCCTCTTGCCTAACTCCCTCCTTAATCTGTGGCAACATTCGATCTGTTCTCCATATCTGTATGTACTACTTTAAAAAAATAATTCATGAACAGTATTGATCTGTCTGGTTGTCAATGAGAAGAAGTCTTTCTCCTATAACTGGGAAGGTAGATGCCCCCACATTTGTAGACTTATTGGCAGAACTTTAATCTGTCTAGTGGGTGTTTATGAGAGATGGGGCACTCAGCAGGCCCATGAATTTCTCGCCAAACCACAAAGGATCAATTCACAATCTCTCCGCCTCACATTGGCTGCCTGACCTTAGACAAATTAGGAGACACCTCTTAAATTAAGGTTTTTACCAAGAGGAAGAAAAAAAAAAAAAGAGGAAAATAATGACGTTTCCCTCAAAAAAACAAAACTAAATGACTTGATAGAAGTAAATTATTCAGCCTAGCAACTGGTACATACTAATCCTTCTGGAACCTGATGGAGGTGGTTCTATCAATAGAAGAGTTCAGAATGTGAGAAAAAAGCAGATGATGTCTTAAATCCCATATTTCTAACTCCATCTTCTCAGTCTCAGGAGGGAAAAAAGGACAATAAAATTCACATAATATTCTTCACCAAAATTAATCATTAAGTCATTAAGTTATTCAGAAAATGTGAAATTAGAATTAAAATTAGAAAATACCCTTCATCAATGTTTTAACTGTGAATAACAGAGAAATAGTGGCATTTGCTTTTCATGATTAGGAGTTTATAGATGTTTTTTAACTGTACTAGAATTTTCCCCTAAAAAAATACCTTTATTTTACTGTGTGGTCTTAACTTGTATCATAACCCTAAATGTGCACCTGGACCGATTTAAATTTATTCTCTACTACTAAGGAAGCAGATTCCAAGAGCAGCTGGGCAGAACAGTGTCTGTAATTGATATAACATATTGGTAAATCAACACATTTAGCTTTCCCCCAGTGAGTCATGCAGCTGTATACACCTAAAATAAACCATAATTCTACCTCCCACAAGCTGGTTTGAAGCTTATCAGCTAATGTTTATTGGGTGATTGATAAAAGTGGAATAATTATGTTGAATTTGTTTTTCTTTCTGGCATTTCCAGTGCTTCTTTACAAACAAGTATTTTTGAGAGAATGTTTGGAGCTTAAAGCTGTCCATTCTCTATACCTCCTTTGATATGCTGGTAGCAATACAGAGGTAAGTAGATGTGTTCGTCTGTAGTAATAGTTTCTTTTATTAGAGTTCGATCAATCAGATCTTAGCACATATGCCATGGATGTAGTGGCTTTGTCAAATCCTATGTAATTCTCAAAAACTAGTCTAACAATGGCAATGAAATATGTGCGTAGAAATTTTCTCCTGTCTTTATAAATGAAATAACACGTTGGTTCATAAATTAATGTGTGAGATTGATTCTATTTTGAATGGAACTTATATCTTTTGTATTTTTGTGAGGACAAAGTCTGGCAATTTCTGGAAGGGCAGAGACTCAAGTATCCTCTATTTGAAGATTTAGACTTCTAATGCATTTTTATACGGTTGATGGTTATAAATGGGTATGTATACGGTATCTACTTGTTAGTTGATCATTGATTTCTCTTTATATTTCAAATGAAGCTTGACTAGAAAAGTTAAATTTAGGGCCCAAAGTGACAATAGTTAAATAATGTGGCCATGATTAATCGAGTACTATGTTCAGATCCATAAGTAAGTGCTTTACATGAATTGTATCCTTTAATCCTCAAAATAACATTATGGAATTCATATTTCATTGTCAATATTACTATTAAAAGCAAACTGAAGCTTAAATAAGAAGTAACATACCCAAGTTGTAAGTATTCAGGAAATGTATATCTAATAAATTTCTAATTACTACTTCAACCCTCTAAAGTAAGTCGTAGATAGGGCACAACTGTTGAGTTTTTTACTCAATGAAACATAAACTTTACAAATGATAAAAAAACTCACCTCAACCTTGCCTTGAAATATAAATGTTTCACTTAACTTATCTGGTCTAAATTTCTACAGTTGGGTTGCCCCAGATGTATAAACTCTCTTTGAATCTAAATGTATTACACAGTCCCTGAAGTGCTTTTTAATTGAAAACTAAAACTGCTGGCAATTGTCTAACAGCTGGAGTGTCTCTGAATAGCTGGCATTCAGGGGACTATTTCTTTATACTCCCATTTTCTCACTAGTGATCACACCGCTAAAATCTTGATAAACTCATCCGAGTTTTGTTTAGTTTTTATGTCAATTTAACATTGTCAAACAGCAATCCCAATCAGATTAATGAGCAGATAACTGCTGTCTTTTATGGTATCATTTCCCTCATGGAATAATATAACATATATTACTTATAATTACCATTGATTGAGCAATGATTACAAGCTTTGGAGAAACACACAAAGCACAAAAGTTTTTCTTGAAAAATACCACCAAAAAGACATGGCCATGTCAATCGAGTCTATAAGACATTATTCAACTTTTTTATTCTTTTTTTGAAAATGGGCAAATAGAAATTGTCCATATTTATGGTATACAACATGTTTTAATATATGTATACATTATGGAATGGCTGAATGAATCTAATTAGCATATTCATTACGTCATATACTTTCTGTGGTGAGAACACTTAAAATCTACTCTCTTAGCAATTTGCACATATATAGTATATTGTTACTGACTATATTCACAGTAAACCATTTGCCCTTGTGGCCAATATAGTTCCACCCCACCCCCATCACTTTATTCTCCCTGTGAGTTCAGATTTTCGGACTCCACACATGGGTCAGAAAATGTAGTATTTGCTTTTCTATGCCTGGCATATTTCACCTACCATAAAGTTCTCTACCTTCATCAATGTTATCCCAAATGACAAGATTTCCTTCTTTGGTAAGGATCAATGGTATCCCATTATGTATATAGATATCATTTTCTTTATTTATTCATGGATGGTTGAATAGTTGATTCTATACCTTGGCTATAGTGAATAAGGCTGAACGTGAGTCTGCAGATACCTCTTCAACATATTGATTTCATCTCCTTTGGATACATACCCACATATGAGTGTTGAATTATATGAGTGTTCTATTTTTAATTATTTTGAGGAACCTCCATGTCTGTACTAATTTACATTCCCACCAACAAAATGCAAGGATTCCCTTTTTTCCTCATCTTCCCCAATGCTTATCTTTTATTTTTTGGATAGCCATTCTAACAAGTGTGGTTTGGTTTGCATTGCCCTGATGCTTCATGATGGTGAACACTTTTTTATATACAATTTAATCATTGGATATGTCTTTTGAGAAATGTCTTTTCGGGTCCTTTGCCCATTTTTTTGATCAGGGTTTGTCTGTTTTTGCTATTGAGTTGTTCGTACATTATGAATATTAACTCCCTGTCAGATGTATGGTTTTCAGATATTTTCTTTTTTTTTTTTCTCTTTTTTTTTATTGTTGGGGATTCATTGAGGGCACAATAAGCCAGGTTACACTGACTGCATTTACTAAGAATAATGTCTTCCACTTCCATCCAGGTTAATACGAAGGATGTAAAGTCTCCATTTTTTTAAAATAGCTGAATAGTATTCCATGGTATACATATACCACAGCTTGTTAATCCATTCCTGGGTTGGTGGGCATTTAGGCTGTTTCCACATTTTGGCGATTATAAATTGAGCTGCAATAAACAGTCTAGTACAAGTGTCCTTATGGTAAAAGGATTTTTTTCCTTCTGGGTAGATGCCCAGTAATGGGATTGCAGGATCAAATGGGAGGTCTAGCTTGAGTGCTTTGAGGTTTCTCCATACTTCCTTCCAGAAAGGCTGTACTAGTTTGCAGTCCCACCAGCAGTGTAAAAGTGTTCCCTTCTCTCCACATCCATGCCAGCATCCGCAGTTTTGAGATTTTGTGATGTGGGCCATTCTCATTGGGGTTAGATGGTATCTCAGGGTGGTTTTGATTTGCATTTCTCTAATAGATAGGGATGATGAATATTTTTTCATATGTTTGTTAGCCATTCGTCTGTCTTCTTTAGAGAAAGTTCTATTCCTGTCTCTTGCCCATTGATATACGGGATTGTTGGCTTTTTTCATGTGGATTAATTTGAGTTCTCTATAGATCCTGGTTATCAAGCTTTTGTCTGATTGAAAATATGCAAATATCCTTTCCCATTGTGTAGGTTGTCTCTTTGCTTTGGTGGTTGTCTCCTTGGCTGTACAGAAGCTTTTCAGTTATTTTCTCTTGTAGGTTGTCCCTTCACCCTGCTGATTGTTTCCTTTGCTGTGCAGAAGCTTTTCAGTTTGATGATGTCCCACCTATCCATCTTCGCTTTTGTATCCTTGCTTTTGGGGTCATGAACAAAAAGCTATTGCCTAGACCAGTGTTATAGCACTTTTCCCCTATGTTTTCTCCTAGTAATTTTCCAGTTTTAAGTCTTACTTTTAATTCTTTAGCCCAAGTTGTGTTGGTTTCTGTGTTATGGTATGATATTAACATCTAATTTCTTTCTTTTGCACTTGGTCATATCATTTTCCCATTTATTGAAGAGAATTCCATTTTTCTCTGTTGTTGGCACCATTTTGGAAATCAGTTGACTATAAATTCATGTACAGGGCTTTCTATTCTGTTCCTTTTGCCTATGTGTCTGTTTAATGCCAGTGCCCTCTGGTTTCAATTATTATATCTTCATAGTAGATTTTTTAAATGAGACAGTGGCATGCCTCTGGCTTTGATTTTTTGTCCAAGATCCTTTGGCTATTCAGAATCTTTTATGGTTACATACAAATTTTAGGATTGTTTTTTCTATTTCCATGAAAAATGTCATTAGAATTTTGATGGGAATTGTATTGAATCTGTAGATTACTTTGGATAGTAAGGTTATTTTAACAATACTGATTTTTTTTTAATACACTGTTGGTAGAATTGAAAACCAAAGGAAGGGCAGAGGGAGGGGAGTGGGACCTTAATGTGTGCCACACCTTTTGGGGGCAAGACATGATTGTAAGAGGGAATTTACCTAACAAATGCAATCAGTGTAACAAACCAGGTTGGTTTCTTGTACCCTCAATGAATCCCCAACAATTAAAAAAAAAAAAAAAAAAGGAAAGAAAGAAAACTAATTCAACTGTTTTGGAAGTAAGTATGGAGAATCCTCAAAGAATTCAAATTAGACCTCCCATTTGATCCTGCAATCCCATTACTAGGCATCTACCCAGAAAAACAAAATCATTTTGTCATAAGACATTTGTACTAGACTGTTTATCTCAGTTCAATTTATAATCGCCAAAATGTGGAAACAACCTAAATGCCCACCAAGTCAGAGCTGGATTAACAAACTGTGGTATACGTATAACACAGAATACTATTCAGAATACTATTTAAAAAGATGGGGACTTTACATCCTTTGTATTAACCTGGATAGAGTTAGAACACATTCTTCTTATTAAAGTACCACAAGAATGGAGAAGCAAGAATCCAATGTACTCAATACTAATATGAAGCCAGTAGAGGATCTAATACATACCCACATAAGAAAAAAAATCAATTTAAGGTGGGGGAGGGGGAACAAAGGAGCAGGGAGAGGGGCAGAGAGAGGGAGATGGGAGGTTACGGAGTATGGCACATCTCTTGGGCGTGGGATACAACTATAAGAGGGACTTTACCTAACAAATGCAAGCAATGTAACCTAATTCTTTATACCCTCAGTGAACCCCAAACAATGAAATTTTTTAAAAATAATATTAATTTTTCTAATTTATGAATTCTTAATATCATCCCATTTATTCGTGCTTTCAATTTCATTTTCAATGTTTTATAATTTTCAGTGTAGAGTTCTTTCATTTGCCTCCTTGGCTAAATTTATTTCTGAGTAATATTTTGTAGCTATTGTTATTGGGACTTTTTTTTTTTTTTTTTTTTTTTTGGCAGTTTTTGGCCAGGGCTGGGTTTGAACCTGCCACCTCCGGCATATGGGGCCGGCGCCCTACTCCTTTGAGCCACAGGTGCCACCCTGTTATTGGGATTTTTTAAGATTTATTTTTCAATGGTTTGTTGTTAATATATAGAAACACTACTGATAACTTATATCACCTTTAAATGAGATAGTAGGTATAGGTTTAAATAAGCAGTTATATTTAGAAATTCACATATTGGTAGATAGTTATGTCATGATTATCATAAAAATGACACTGGGAAATCACTTAATTGCAACTTTGATTTAGGACTATTTGAGATATGCCATTGATTAAAAATTAAGCCATACTTTTATATCATTCATCAATTTTAATCATTCTTTTCAATATTAAGTTGCTCCCTTCACATTAGTTTTAAAGGCATAGAGTACTTTCAAGCATTGTTTTACTTTTGCATTTTGTATCTTGTAATGAGTGTTGAAACAAAGACTATACCATGAAAAACAATACTGTTTTATGGTATTATTTCACTGGAGTGTTTCCTTATGGAAGATGTCAGTTATATTTTTTTCCATAAGCAAAGGCTTGCTATCTATCAGAGTTTAAATCCCAACATATTATCATTGTATATTAACTTATCACTAACACCTTGACTTTAAAATAATTTCAATGATAAATTAAAGGAAAAAAAATCAACATTCTGGCAGGAAGATAGTGCTATAGCTATTAAGTTTCTTTAATAAAAGCCATATAGCAATAAAACAAATTACCTGTACTATAAACTCATTCTCATTTTGAGAGAGGACATCTTTAGGGTAGGCTTTTGATTCATTGCATTAATTGTTTGTCTTAATTCTGTTCTTAATCTTGAATACTATTATAATTAAATGACATTCAAATGCTTACCATTCAATAAATCAATTTAATTTGAAAAGCTTACTGGGAGTTAACTATTGAGAAAAATGTTATTTTTGTTTTTTAACCACTCACTTTCCTCAACATACAAAATTCAAGCGAGTGAACAATAATATTCTCAGTTGTTTTTAGCAATAACTATATTCGCTTTATAGTCTAGAGTCTACGATGGGGTTCATGACTTTGCTTCTGTTTAAACACATGCCTGACATTTCATCTGTTAAATATCCAAACATGATTAATAGGATGAGAAAATGTTGATGGCCATGAATAACCCTTGAACCTAAGTCCAAAGCAGAAGTTATGCAAATGAATTAATTGCAATTTAAGTTCCTACATATTGGCCTGTTGTGGAGAAGAAGACAGGAATGGGGTGTCAGAAATCTTCTAGCCCATGTTAGTTCATAACTTTATTCTGCTACTTTGTTTATGCACCTTCTTTCCTATACAGATTTTCCTACGGTTTGCTCCCTGAGAAAAGACTGTACTACCTCTAGCATGGTGTCCCACTCAAGAATGAGAATGTTTACCAAGTAACTCAAAGGGCAATGAAGGGGTTATTGGCCTAACAACAAAATAAAATGAATCACTGGCCCGGCTAGAAAAATAGGACTGCTTAGCCTCCTTGTGCCAGAGGCATCAGTGCTTCCTGGGATGCAACTGTGGATTCTGCCAGACGAACATATGGCAGATACTAATTAGAAGGCTCCACTGGGAACAAGCCATGCAGGTTCAGAGCCATTTCTAGAATGCTGGAAATTTCTTGCAACCGCATACTCTGTGGTCTTGTTTAGCCTTCTGGTCAAATTTGCAAGTTGTATGACAAACCTATTTATGGATTGTATGACAAGTTGCACACAGGCCATAAGTGAAGGGATTCTAGAGTTAATATATTAGGAAGGTTGTATCGGAATTACTCCAACTGAGTTATTTGCCCGTATAGCTTTGTAATACACTGGGACAGGAAATGAGATAAATGGATAGCTGCTAATTATGACATATGAGGCTTGCATAAATGCTGTCTTTGTGACTTCATTTCATTATTATTACAATTGCCTTCTTTTTCAATTTTAGTGCGTTTAAGTTTCATGTTATTGCTGAGTTTAGATCTGGAATATTAGGTGGCTCTGTGTTATTGGGTATTTTAAGACAAAAATTTCACTGTTGTAATAGAGATACATGTATGTGTGTATGAAATGAATTTTAACTGAAAATGAAACATGTTTTTCCAGTGTGAAATGCAATATTTTTAAAAGCACATAAACATTTGACTGCTGCACATAGGGAATTCTTCATGTTATGTGTAAGTTTACCTGAGGGCATTGACTTCTTACTTACAGGCAGGCCTTATTTTTCCTGTTTGCAGGTCACTCCTGTGTAAAATGCCACATGGTTCTGTCCATCCCTTGCTTTACCCATGCCTGGATGCACCTATCTTGAGCTAGTGAAGATACATTGTTTGCTCTGTGATAATTGGTTAATAATTGGTTGCCTCCTGATGTCTCCTATGTTAAAACTGTATTATATCTTAAAACAGCAGCTTGTTCTAGCCAGAGAGTAAATACTGTGTGTCGATGGACTTTTAAATTTAAGCATAAATAGCTAAATGCATCTGCTATTTTAGTTGTTAGCCCAATTCCTTTTTATTATATTATCTTTAGTTTTGTTGGGGGGGAGTGTTTTCAAATTGATTTTTGCTTGGGAAGTCTTACCTTTTACTGTGTATATCATCAGGCCATGAAACCAAGCACAAACACAGATAGTTTGATTATTCACATTAATAAAAAAGAATGCTTCTATGATATTTGTCAAAGGATTAAAATTGAAGCTGTTGATGAAACACGTATTTCAGCACATCTCAGCTGTGATATTTTCTTATGGGAATCCTTTCTCCCGGAAGATCTCGCTCACATGTGCAGCTTTAGGAATACATTAACACTCTTGATCAAATTAACAAAAGCTGTTTTTAAATACCTCCTTCCATCATGGGAATAAGCTTTTGTTGATGAAACATAAGATGCAAAAGGAAAACTTGGGGGCTGCAGGGGTGTAGAAAGAGATTCTCTTCTTTTTAGCAGATTCTTCATACCAATAAGCCAAAGGTCCAGGCGTCCTAATCTCTTAGCATGAGATGTCAGGTAAACAGAGAGAAGAAGGAAGGACTTCACTTGGAAGGGCAATGCCATTAGCAGAAGCATTGGGACATTTCTTTAAAGATGTTATCATAGGTGTTAATGTGGGACAAAGAGGGGAAGGCCAGTCTATCTAAGGCCCCAATTGGTAGAGAGTTGGGTCTGCCTTATACTTATTTATTTATCAGGCCAAGGAAACAATTCTTGATGTTTGAGCAGAGCAGCCTGAGTGTGTTTTAGGGATGATTAATGGGACAGCAATGTGGTGATTAATTGGAGGTGGAAGGCATAAGTATGAGATTAATAAAGACAGAGTGTAAGCTCTTTCAATAATACAGCCCTGTGTACAACCTTCCCTCCCTCCCTTCCCTTCCTCTCTCTCTTTTCCTTCCTTCCTTTCTCTTTCTTTCTTTCTTCCTCTCTTTCTCTCTTTCTTTCATTTTTAAAGACAGACTCTCACTCAGTCCCTCTGGGTAGAGTGCTGTGATGTCATAGCTCACAGCAACCTCAAACTCTTGGGCTCAAGCGATCCTCCTGCCTCAGCCTCCTGTGTAGCTGGGACTATAGGCACCTGCCACCATGCTGGGCTAGTTTTCTGTTTTTTAGTAGAGACAGAGTCTGGCTCTTGCTCAGGCTGGTCTTGAACTCCTGAGCTCAAGCAATCCACCTGCCTCAGCCTCTTGTTCCCTTTCTTTCACCCATTGAAAATAATTTGAACACAAGAATTTCAGAACTTCAAGGTATTATTCTATTTCAAATATCTCATGTTCAGACAAATAACTCTATCTCACTACCAGAGAGATTCGCTGAGATAGAAATGGCTTCTGAGTAAGTTGAGATTGTTCCTGATTTAATGCTTCATGTTGACGTTTCCCCCTTGGCAGGGTTTCTAATTCTTTGAGCCAATGAAGATCCAACTCTATAGAAAGATGACAGAGAGATATATTACTCACCTCAAGAAAGGCCTGCATGAAGTAGCAGCATATTCTCAGAACAGAGTGATGTGGAATTTAGAATAACCTTTAATCATGTGCACAATTTCATTCTAAAAATAGTTTGTGGCTCTGCTGTCATATCCTGCACATTCCTGTACAGCAGCCACTAACTGTTTTTCAACTATATTTACATTTATAATGACTTGAATCTGGTCTTCATTCTGGTGGAGTTCACTAAAGTAGTCCATCCTCAATCATTACTTTTCAGTTGTAGTAGTAGCATTATCATGAATATTGAATCACAGCCAGATTTTCTTATGGAAATATCATATGTAGAACAAGGTTATTAAAATATAGGTGGACGTCAAATTATTCTTGAAGAAGCAGTAAGCAGCGATTAGGTGTTATGTCCTCAAAGTTCCAGTAACCTAAAGACTGGATCTAAAGATGCTCAGTTAACAATTGTGTCAAAACTATGTTTTCTCTAGTATTTTCCAGAGTACTAGGATGCTGATTGTCTTTTAATTTTTTTTGATTTCCTAACAATAAAATAAAGGGTTTTGTTTCAGATATTTTTCATCGTGAAGGTGTGAAAATGTTTTAGTCTGATTGGGACTCTTTATTTTAACCTTTAAAAGCAAACAAAGCCAAGCGAATTTTGATATGAGAATAAGAGTCCCAGGTCCCTTTTAGAGAATAGTTGCTAATTATATTATTTTACTTTACCACCTGATTCATTTAAATACTTGTACAAGGGTGGTGCCTGTGGCTCAAGGAGTAGGGCGCCGGTCCCATATGCTGGAGGTGGAGGGTTCAAACCCAGCCCCGGCCAAAAAAAAAAAAAAAAAAAATAAATAAATAAATACTTGTACAAGTTTCAAGAGAGTGTTATTTCATTAGCAGTATGAAGAGGCAAGGATTAGCTCAGCAAGGGCTTAAGTGGATGCATGACATGGTTGTGTGCTTATACTTTTTTGTTAATTCACATAATTTTGGTGCCTTTAGATGGTGTCAATGACGAACCTTACCACGAAATCCTTTATTTTGTGTTTTGGGCATATAACTGCCAGCAGTACAGGAAAAGAGTACATACCTCGAGGGCAAACCAGCTTCTTAGAGCCCTCCTTTTATGGGTTAGGCACTGTTCCATGCACTCGGGATAAAGCAGAAAATAAAATAGATCAAATCCCTTCCTTTATGCAGCTTTAATTTTACTGTAGGGATACAGACATTAAGCTCATAAACAAATTTATTTTGGGTGGTGATAAATTTCTATGAAGGAAAATAAAGTTGATTAGGAGCAGGAGGTATTGCTAATGGGAAGGGACATGGTAAGAAACAGAATTTAACCTGTCCTTGATATGACTTAGCATTGTCTATTATAAATATTCATATTTTCATGACTCATTGTTACAATTATGATTGTCACTAAACATAGATTTATGATCTCAATAATCGCTGCTCTAGGACTCATGATACCAGCCTCTCATTATACCATTCACTACAGCAGAACCTCTGAGTTGACCACCCAGAGGAATGTAACGAACTGATCAATAGCCAGAGGTGGTCAACATAAGGAACTAGCCCTACTGTACTGATTCGTATGTGTGGTGTGTGTCCAGTCTGTAAAAATTAGATCAACTTAAGGAGGTGGTCAAAGTAGGGGAGGTGGTCAACTATAGAGGTTCTCTTTTATCCATTACTTGTATGGGCAAGGAAGCCTGGACATTAACCTGGTTAGAAAAATTATGTTACTCAATCCAGCTCTACATGAATGCTAGGGAAGGTTCATAATTTTAATTTAAACACTTTTTAATGTAACTTATGCTCTGCGATCTCGGTAACCTTTTTGTTTATACTTTGATCAGCTTTGAAGAGTTTGGATTGAATAACATTTAATTATTCATAGTCATTTTTGTCCCCATAAGTGTCCATGTCTGGATTGCTTCCAATTCATTGAAGAGTCCTAAATTGTTTACTAAAATATGGATAACTAAGGTTATTAATATATTATGTAGCATAACATTGATGATGATTGCTTCAGCTAATAGTGTGCTTTTCAAAGCAAAATGGTTTTTACTTGTATAACTTGTATTATTTGGATCAGAACCTTAATTCTTGACTCTTCGTCTGTACAAACAGAGATAAAACTGATCTAAATTACAGTTTTGCCACCCAAGCATTATGTAACGGGTAAATTCTCCTGACCTTCCTCACAATGTTAGGACGGCTAATGTTGATAATAGTCATGTAGCCTTCCTACTACCTCAGCAGAATGAGTAGTATATATTTAAAAAGGAAGGTGACTTGCTCTGAGTCCCTTTTCTGAAAAGTCAAGCATTCCTTAGAGGATTACTATATATCTGTACAGAGGAAATGGTACTGATATTAAAATAAATGAAAATGAGTTGGTTTCCTTCTGCTCTATACATAAACCCTTTTTTGCAAATGTGCTGTCAGCATGGGCAATCTTAACTTCACTCTTTTTCAGTCTTACGTATGTATTGTCAAAATCTATTTTGACAACTTCTATGTAGACCCAGGCAGGACTTCAAGTCTCCTTACACTAGACTGGAATAGAAACAATGTAAAACTTAGTGATATGCGCTCAATCAATTCAATTCAGTTTAATAATGACATCTAATTGTTGGGGTCATGCACATGAAGCAGCCGCTGTCCTCTCCACCTCGCACACAATTACCCAAATCAATTTACTACCCTCTTCTCCCCTCTGGCTTACTTTCTTTTGCCGAAAGCAGAATAGCTACAGGACTAAGTTTGTTTCCGTGTTCAGCGTGCTCTTCCTAATGGCTGGTAGACTCCGTCAGTACATTACAATGAAGAACATTTTTTTCTTACCGAGACAATTCACCACTCAACTGTAACAATTTTATTATTCTTTACAACTGATAAAGTAGTTTCAGACACATTGTTAAAAAAATTTTGGTGCTCCCAACAGCCTTGTAAGTGGGTCAAGAATTAATATTCCTGCCTATTTCTATAATTTATGTATTCTAGTTGATGGCAATTACTTTTAAAGTACTGGTAAGAACAATTTTTACAAAATAAAATAAGGAGCTCCATACGTATTTAGATGTATGTGTGACATGTGTATTTGTTATCTGTAAATATCGTGTTCATATTGGAATTTCCATGCATAATTCTGGAGACTCCTTTTAAAAAATTATCCTCCTGCCTTAGTGTTTCATATTATATTTATATATTGGTGTATATATGACATATTATAAATGTTAAAGAACCATCCAGAGGCAATGTAAAGTACCTTAAGATAAATAAATAACTTTTCCTTTGGCTAATTTAAGTGGTAGTTTAACATTTACCTAAGATTAAAGTTTTATTATTTTGGGAATAACATTTGTAACCAATATTTCATGGAATGATGGAAAAGTGAAAAGAAATCCATCAGATTGTAATACACTGTCAAAGTTATATTATGATAAAAACACTGTCACGTGTATGAAATTGTGAACAGCAAGTATTAGGTTTTATCTAAGATGAAGTTGAATTTCTTCCTTTTTCCTTATAAATGGGATAAAATGTTTACATACACCATTTTAAAAAAATTGCATTTATACTTAGGCTTTTCATTAGAAAATTAACATGCTATATTACTAACTTAGAAATGGATTCACCAAATGGGACAATAATTAAGAATTTTGTCCACAGTACTTTTAAAATTTTATTAATGAAATAATATTTTAAGTACCCAAAATGACCTAGGCGTATAGCAACTATTTAATATAGGGCAAATATTATTACTTTGTGTGAATATTAATATTATTAATTTCTTCTGCAAATGGTCTCAATAATCTAAATCTCTAAAGCATGGGTATTGCTCATTTGACTATCTTAGCCCTCAGATTTCTTGTACATAAAGAAGATTGCAACCTAATGCCATTTATGTTATATAATTTATATTAGTAGGCACGCCATTCTATGAAAATAAAATATAAATTTTAATGGAAGCAGACACTTTTGAATTAGTATACAAGTTCAAGAAACTTTAAAGCTATTAATCTAATATTATGTGAATAGGAATATTTTACTATTAGAAATATACATTTCTTACAACATTAAAATTGTCTGTTTAGTTTTTTCATAGGAGTATAAACATCATGTTAAGAGTCCTTTAAATTTTCACTAAACGTAAGAGTTCAAAAATACCGCATTTTCTTCTGGGTTTCCACTAGGGGGTGATCTCCCATTGAAAGTGGTAAGAAGAGGAGGTTTAAAACACTGTGGTCCTACCACGATATTTAGGTAAATTAGAACATTCTCACCTAAATTGTTTTAAAGAAGAAAAAATAAAATTAATACATTTGAATCTAGTTCAAGCAAGAATAACTTCCAAATCATTACTATACAGCTGCAGAACAAACAACTGTCAGACTTAGAGGTAAATATGCTTATCAAACATTTTATTTTCAATATTCAAATTTCAGGAGTTCTAGTTCTTTTCTCACAAATGTAAAATATAAGAAGCATCTCTGTAAAAGAGAATTTAACCTCTGCTGATTCTTTAAAGAACAGTGTTCTGGAGAAAGTAATTTTTTACATTTGCATGTTTAATGCTTTGCAGGTAAATATTAGAAAATATTAGGTGGGGATTTGAGAAAGCATTGGAATCTGACAGCTATCAAGGCATCCTTAGAGCTAGACTCTGGCCTAGGTAGTTTTCATACATCATCTCCTTTAGTCTTTCCAATCCTCTTGTTTAAACCATGAATGACTTGAAAATTCTGCAAAGCTCTAGAAAGTGAGGTGAGCTGGAGTTTGAGTACTAAGCAATGGAAAGAGAGGATAGAGAAGGGGGGATGGGGGGTTCAATATTTCTTGGAAAAAACATCACTTATAATTACTAAATAAAAAAGCTTGAAATTACTGAAATTGGAGTTACTGAACAATCTGTGACTACTGAAAAATAATATTGAAAGATCGTGGGTGGGAAGAGCAAGCTTGGCTGCTTCTATATTTTTCTCCTGGAATTTATCTAAAAGATATCCTCTACATCTAGAACCTTATTTTTATAAAGAATTCAAAAATGAGGGCAGCGCCTATGGCTCAAGGGGGTAGGGCATTGGGCCCATATACCAGAGGTGGTGGGTTCAAACCCAGCCCCAGCCAAAAACTGCAAAAAAAAAAAAAGAATTCAGAAATGAGTTTGACTGCTATTGAACATGGGTTTTACATAGTCACTATTGTTTTCTATTCAATTTTCTGACCAAAAGTCTCACAAAAGTTTTTCTTATAGTCAATGCTTTGACCATAAACAGCCCTGTTTTTAATGCCATGGTCACCTACAGAAAAGAAAAACGTGTCCCCGCCTGATTTTCTGATTGCATGTTCATAATAACACAAGGGAGAAAAAAGCTATTGATAATTATTGCTCCTTTAGCATCATTAATAAAACTAATAAGAAATATGTTGTAACATTTTTCAAAGAAGAGCCCAGATAAACTGCAGTCTAATCTGTAACTTTCATTCTGCTCGGAGAGTTGCACACAGATAGTACGTGAAGCCCACATAAGATCTGTCTTGAGCCTTACGGGCATAACCTTCCTAGTTCATGGATATGTATATGTGTTTTTTTCTCTATGTTAGATTAAAACAAGCATACAACTTATTTGCTATATTTCATGCATAGAATGTTAGTGATGACATATATTTCTTTACTTTTCATTAACTTGGGGATTTATTAAATCTAAAACAAAATGTAGCACTAGCAAGAACTTTAAACTCTGTGTACAGTCTATCCTTAATGTCTTCAAGAAGAATAGTTGTAAGATCTTTAGAGATGTCCAGCTTGGAGAATCTAAAAATATTTGGACAGTCTTCTGCTTTTGTTAAGAATTGAATTTTTACTGTGAGTAAAGCTTTGTTGGTCCTATTTCAACTTACACTGACATTTTATTTCTCACATGTTGGCTGTTACTCATACACAAACGTCCGGGTTTTTATCATTGAAAGCGTGTTAAGACAATATGAAAGGAAGATGGCTGGTGAGCTAAGCTCACTCACGAGCTCAAATCCAATTCCCCAGCCCCAAGGCATTAATCTTTCAAATCTGTTCCAGTTAAGTACAAGTCTCCATATTTGTGGACATTCAAGATGAAAAACTGATAATGTTAAATCCTCCAATGCCAAGAATCTGCTACCCTGTGTTTTTAACAGTATTGCCAGCACTAAAGTATGACCTCCTCAAAGTCAGTTGTTTAAAATTCTGTATACACTGATGGTGGATTGCTTGAAAGCTTACATTTATAACCATGAACATACATGGCTTATTTTATCCTAAGACCTCAGATTCATCAAGATCTAGTTGTTATTAAGTTTGCGAGTACTTACACAATCAAATTTTCAAAAACCTCTAGAAAATAGAGCTTTGCTCGATTCAGTATGATTCTTTTTTTTATTTTATTTTATTTTTTTTATTGTTGGGGATTCATTGAGGGTACAATAAGCCAGGTTACACTGATTGCAATTGTTAGGTAAAGTCCCTCTTGCAATCATGTCTTCCCCCATAAAGTGTGACACACATCAAGGCCCCACCCTCATCCCTCCATCCCTCTTTCTGCTTCCCCCCCATAACCTTAATTGTCATTAATTGTCCTCATATCAAAAGTGAGTACATAGGATTCATGCTTCTCCATTCTTGTGATGCTTTACTAAGAATAATGTCTTCCACTTCCATCCAGGTTAATACGAAGGATGTAAAGTCTCCATTTTTTTTAATGGCTGAATAGTATTCCATGGTATACATATACCACAGCTTGTTAATCCATTCCTGGGTTGGTGGGCATTTAGGCTGTTTCCACATTTTGGCGATTATAAATTGAGCTGCAATAAACAGTCTAGTACAAGTGTCCTTATGATAAAGGGATTTTTTTCCGTCTGGGTAGATGCCCGGTAATGGGATTGCAGGATCAAATGGGAGGTCTAGCTTGAGTGCTTACGGGTATAACCTTCCTGGTTCATGGATATGTATATGTGTTTTTTTCTCTATGTTAGATTAAAACAAGCATACAACTTATTTGCTATTTCATGCATAGAATGTTAGTGATGACATATATTTCTTTACTTTTCATTAACTTGGGGATTTATTAAATCTAAAACAAAATGTAGCACTAGCAAGAACTACTTCCAGAAAGGTTGTACTAGTTTGCAGTCCCACCAGCAGTGTAAAAGTGTTCCCTTCTCTCCGCATCCACGCCAGCATCTGCAGTTTTGAGATTTTGTGATGTGGACCATTCTCATTGGGGTTAGATGATATCTCAGGGTTGTTTTGATTTGCATTTCTCTAATATATAGAGATGATGAACATTTTTTCATGTGTTTGTTAGCCATTCGTCTGTCATCTTTAGAGAAAGTTCTATTCATGTCTCTTGCCCATTGATATATGGGATTGTTGGCTTTTTTCATGTGGATTAATTTGAGTTCTCTATAGATCCTAGTTATCAAGCTTTTGTCTGATTGAACATATGCAAATATCCTTTCCCATTGTGTAGGTTGTCTCTTTGCTTTGGTTATTGTCTCCTTAGCTATACAGAAGCTTTTCAGTTTAATGAAGTCCCATTTGTTTACTTTTGTTGTTGTTGCAATTGCCATGGCAGTCTTCTTCATGAAGTCTTTCCCCAGGCCAATATCTTCCAGTGTTTTTCCTATGCTTTCTTGGAGGATTTTTATTGTTTCATGCCTTAAATTTAAGTCCTTTATCCATCTGGAATCAATTTTTGTGAGTGGGGAAAGGTGTGGGTCCAGTTTCAGTCTTTTACATGTAGACATCCAGTTCTCCCAACACCATTTATTGAATAGAGAGTCTTTCCCCCAAGGTATGTTCTTGTTTGGTTTATCGAAGATTAGGTGGTTGTAAGATGTTAGTTTCATTTCTTGGTTTTCAATTCGATTCCAAGTGTCTATGTCTCTGTTTTTGTGCCAGTACCATGCTGTCTTGAGCACTATGGCTTTGTAGTACAGACTAAAATCTGGTATGCTGATGCCCCCAGCTTTATTTTTATTACTAAGAAGTGCCTTAGCTATACGGGGTTTTTTCCAGTTCCATACAAAACGCAGAACCATTTTACCCAAATCTTGAAAGTACGATGTTGGTATTTTGATAGGAATGGCATTGAATAGGTAGATTGCTTTGGGAAGTATAGACATTTTAACAATGTTGATTCTTCCCGTCCATGAGCATAGTATGTTCTTCCATTTGTTAATATCCTCTGCTATTTCCTTTCTGAGGATTTCATAGATTTCTTTATAGAGGTCCTTCACCTCCTTCATTAGGTATATTCCTAGGTATTTCATTTTCTTTGAAACTATGGTGAAGGGAGTTGTGTCCTTAATTAGCTTCTCATCTTGACTGTTATTGGTGTATACAAAGGCTACTGACTTGTGGACATTGATTTTATATCCTGAAACATTACTGTATTTTTTGATGACTTCTAGGAGTCTTGTGATTGAGTCTTTGGGGTTCTCTAAGTATAAGATCATGTCGTCAGCAAAGAGGGAGAGTTTGACCTCCTCTGCTCCCATTTGGATTCCCTTTATTTCCTTGTCTTGCCTAATTGTATTGGCTAGAACTTCCAGCACTATGTTGAATAGTAAAGGTGACAGAGGACAACCTTGTCTGGTTCCAGTTCTAAGAGGAAAAGCTTTCAGTTTTACTCCATTCAGTAAAATATTGGCTGTGGGTTTGTCATAGATAGCTTCAATCAGTTTTAGAAATGTGCCACCTATGCCTATACTCTTCAGTGTTCTAATTAGAAAAGGATGCTGGATTTTATCAAATGCTTTTTCTGCATCTATTGACAGGATCATGTGATCTTTATTTTTGCCTCTGTTAATATGGTGGATAACGTTTATGGACTTGCGTATGTTAAACCAGCCTTGCATCCCTGGGATGAAACCTACTTGATCATGATGAATGACTTTTTTGATGATAAGCTGTAATCTATTGGCTAGGATATTGTTGAGAATTTTTGCATCTATATTCATGAGTGAGATTGGTCTGAAATTCTCCTTTTTGTTTGGGTCTTTTCCTGGTTTTGGTATCAGGTTGATGCTTGCTTCATAGAATGTGTTGGGGAAGATTCCTTCTTCCTCAATTTTTTGGAATAATTTCTGCAGTACAGGAATAAGCTCTTCCTTGAAGGTTTGATAGAATTCTGGAGTGAAGCCATCTGGACCAGGGCATTTTTTTGTTGGAAGATTTTTTATTGTTTCTTTGATCTCAGTGCTTGAAATTGGTCTGTTCAGGAGCTCTATTTCTTCCTGGCTGAGTCTAGGGAGAGGGTGTGATTCCAAATATTCATCCATTTCCTTCAAATTGTCAAACTTCTGGGCATAGATTTTCTGGTAGTATTCAGAGATGATCTCTTGTATCTCTGTGGGATCAGTTGTTATTTCCTCTTTATCATTTCTGATTGAGGTTACTAGAGATTTTACTTTTCTATCCCTTGTTAGTCTGGCCAATGGTTTATCTATTTTATTTATTTTTTCAAAAAACCAATTCCTTGTTTCATTAACTTTCTGAATGATTCTTTTGTTTTCAATTTCATTGATCTCTGATTTGATTTTAGATATTTCTTTTCTTCTACTGAGTTTAGGCTTAGATTGTTCTTCTTTTTCCAATTCCATAAGATTTCTTGTGAGATTGGTGATGCGCTCTCTTTCTGTTTTTCAAATGTAGGCATCTAAAGCGTTGAATTTTCCTCTCAAAACAGCTTTTGCAGTATCCACAGGTTTTGGTAGCTTGTGTCTTCATTGTTGTTATGCTCAAGGAAGTTAATGATTTCCTGTTTTATTTCTTCCTGCACCCATCTGTTATTCAATAGAAGATTGTTTAATTTCCATACCTTTGGGTGGGGGTGAGCATTTTTGTTAGATTTGAGTTCCACCTTTAGTGCCTTTTGGTCTGAGAAGATACAACTTAAAATTTCAATTCTTTTGATTCTGTTGATATTTGTTTTGTGTCCCAGGATATGATCAATTTTGGAGAATGTTCCATGGGGTGATGAGAAGAATGTATATTCTTTATCTTTGGGGTGGAGTGTTCTATATGCGTCTATCAAGCACAGTTGTTCTAGGGTCTCATTTAATTCTCTTATATCTTTGTTTAATTTCTGTTTAGAGGATCTGTCCAGCTCTGTAAGAGGAGTGTTAAGGTCCCCTGTTATGATGGTATTATCAGATATCATATTGCTCAGACTTAGTAATGTCTGTTTCAAGAATCTGGGAGCATTTAAATTGGGTGCAGAAATATTTAGAATTGAATGTCTTCTTGTTGCATTTTTCCCTTGACCAATATAAAGTGACCATCTTTGTCTTTTTTGACTTTAGTTGCTTTAAATCCACATGTATCTGAAAATAAGATTGCAACTCCTCTTTTCTTCTGAATTCCATTTGCCTGAAAAATTGTCTTCCAACCCTTCACTCGGAGCTTTAATTTGTCTTTTGAAGCCAAGTGTGTTTCTTGCAGACAACAAACGGATGGCTTGTGTTTTTTTAATCCAGTCAGCCAATCTATGTCTGTTTAGTGGGGAATTCAAGCCATTAACATTTATTGAGATAATTGATAAGTGTGGTAGTATTCTATTCGTCTTATTTTGTGAGAGTCCATTGCTTAGTTTTATCTTTTGCATCAGTGTGGAGGTTAGGTTCTGTCCTTTAATTTCTGAGTTCTTACTTTGCTGCTGATCCATTGTGGTGGTCAGTGTGCAGAACAGGTTGAAGTATTTCCTGTAGAGCTGGTCTTGTTGTGGCGAATTTCCTCAATGTTTGTATATCCGTTAATGATTTGATTTCTCCATCAATTTTTAAGCTTAGCTTAGCAGGATACAGAATTCTGGGCTGGAAATTGTTCTGTTTAAGTAGATTAAAGGTAGATGACCATTGTCTTCTTGCTTGGAAAGTTTCATTAGAGAAGTCTGTGGTCACTCTGATGGATTTGCCCCTGTAGGTCAACTGGCGCTTACTCCTGGCAGCTTGCAGAATCTTTTCTTTTGTCTTGACTTTGGACAGGTTCATCACAATGTGTCTTGGAGAAGCTCGGTTAGAGTTGAGGTGACCTGGGTTCCGATATCCCTCTGAAAGCAGTGTGTCAGAATCTTTGGTGATATTTGGGAAATTTTCTTTTATAATATTTCTCTAGTATGGCTTCCATTCCTCTGGGCCATTCTTCTTCCCCTTCTGGGATTCCTATAACTCGTATGTTAGAATGCTTCATAAAGTCCCATAATTCTGACAGTGAACATTCTGCTTTCTCTCTCTTCTTTTCTGCCTCTTTTTCTATCTGAGTTATCTCAAGAACTTTGTCTTCTACCTCTGAAATTCTTTCTTCTTCATGGTCTAACCTGTTGCTGATACTTTCCATTGCATCTTTAAGTTCCCTGATTGACTGTTTCAGTTCCTTCAGCTCTGCTATATCCTTTTTATATTCTTCACATCGTTCATCTCTTATTTGATTCTGTTTTTGGATTTCCTTTTGATTATTTTCCACTTTATTAGCAGTTGCCTTCATTGTTTCCATCATTTCTTTCATTGTTTTCAACGTGTGTATTCTAAATTCCCTTTCTGTCATTGCTAACATTTCTTTATAGGTGGAATCATCTGCAGTAGCTACCTCATGGTCCCCTGGCGGGGTTGTTCTGGACTGGTTCTTCATGTTGCTTGGAGTTTTGTGCTGATTCTTCCTCATGAGTAATTTCTTTTATCTGTTTCCTTGCCCTAATTTTCCTTTCACTTCCTCTTGCTCTTTAAGTTCTCGTGCCTGTGGACTAAGGGTTACAGGACCAGAAGGGTGAGAAGGTTGAAGAGCAAAAAAGGGATGAAAGAAAGGAAGACCAAGTGATAAGAAAAAAAAAAAAGAAAAATAGAGAAAGGAGAGGGGGTGGGTATAAGGAATATTGACAAAAAGAAGAGAGGCACAGAAAGAGGGAGACAGAGCAATATAGGTGTACAGTAGGGTACTTTGACACAACCTTAAAAAATACCCACCTTCTGGGGGTGCCCAGTTGGGTGGTTCCCTTGCGGTCAGCAGCTCTTTGCTAACCTGATCAGACACAGTACCCCACCTCCACCAAGTAGAGAAGAAAGACAAAAATGCTATAAATCAAACCAAAACAAGCAAACAGAAAACTTTACGGGATAAAATTGGGTGATAAACCAAATAATAGTGGTAGAAACACTAGCAAAAATGAAGTTCTAGTTATTGAAAAAGGCCGCAATGGGACATTATAATTAAACTAGAAAAATTGAGAAAGAAAAAGGATCTGTATGGAAAAGGTTGAAATTAAAAAACAAAACAACATCAACAACATCAAAATAAACAAAAAAAACAACCAAACCAAAAAAAAAAAAAAAACAACAACAACAACCAAAAACAAAGCAGTATGTATATGTTATTGAATATTGTCTGGGCAACACATGGTCTTCTGGGGTATGAGATGTTAATCACAGTTCTGATACAACTGGAGGCTGCTGATTTCTCAAACCCCAGCAGGTAGACACCCTAAATCTCTCTTCAGCCCACTTAAAAGGCACTTTGAACTTGTAAACTTGCTGAGCAGAAGCTTTCCCAGGAAAGTGCTTGTTGCTGGAATCACTGCTGAAGTGGCTATCCACTTACCCAGGGTGCCAAAACCGGTCTCACTCTGCCCCTGAGGGTTAGGGCTGCAAGGAGGCTCAGACCCCACCCTTAGGCTACTTGGTCACTGGGTTACCAGCTCCCAACCTATTCTAGCTCTGAGACCCTGAGGGTGGAGCTTGCCAGGGCAGATCTCTCACAATGGCTCCCTGTGACCTACCGCCAAACACTATTAGTTCCGTCTGGCTCAGCGGCTCAGACTGGGGCCCTAGACAACAGCCAAAGTTCTCTGCACTCCCGCTCAGGCTCTCCCCAAGGCAGTTCAACTGAGTGCCAAGTCCAAAGACACCAAAACAGCTCACAGGTAAGGCCTTTCTGGTTTGCAGTCTCGCTGCTACTGAACTTACAGTTGTGGGCGGGTTTAGACGGATTGAACACAAGCGACCACTTGCCATTTTTCCACTGTTTTAGTCCTCCTCTTGGGGTCCAGAAGTCTCTCACTAACTCCCTGTATCCTCACAGGGGTGATGATAGGCAGATCCCACCAGCCAGAGATGCCTGGAGTCCTATCTCCCCAGACTCACGGTGCCCAGATGCAAGGAAGCTGTTACTCAGCCGCCATCTTGCTCCGCCTCTGAGTCAATCCAAGCTGGGGTATTTAGTGTATCCATTACCTGGAGAATTCATCACCTTGAGTATTTATCATTTCTCTTTGTTAGGAATGTTTCAACTCCTCTCATCTGGCTATTTGGAAATATGTAATACATTGTTAATTATAATACGTTAATATGTAATATGTTGTTAATTATAGTCATCCTACTGTGATATTGAATATTAGAATTTATTTCTTCCGTCTAATGGCTTATACTCATTAACCAACCTCTCTTCTCTCCCAGCCTCAGGTATCTATCATTCTAGTTTCTACCTCCATGAGATCAACTTTATTAGCTCCCATATTTAACTGAGTATATGCAACATTTGTCTTTCTGTGCCTGGTTTATTTCACTTAACAAAATGACCTGGATCCATTCATATTGCTGCAGAGAGACATGGTTTATTATTTTTATGGCCACATAGTATTCCATTGTGTGAACATACTACATTTTTTATTCACTTGTCAGTGGACATGTTGATTTTATATCTTGGCTGTTGTGAATAGTTGTGCAGTACTTGGGGGTACACGTAGACCCTTGATATACTGATTTCCTTCCCTTTGTTGGATAAATACTCACTTGTGAGATTAAAAGTTCCACTTTTAAATTTTTGTAAACTCTCCATACTGTTTTCCATAATTGGTCAACTAATTTATATTCTCACCAACAGTGTATTCTGAAATCAGCAATTTTTAAAAGCTTTCCAGGTCATTCTAATTGTCTACTGAGAGTGGGAACCAATGGGTTACAGTGATTTTTTTTAGCCATCTGGAAATAAAATGCTGGCAGATAGATACACACAGGTGCGATGGGGTGACTGTGGGAGAATGTAACAGATACAATTGATTCCACATATTATGTTTTACAAACACATAGACAGAACTTACCCGATTTCAGGCAGGATTTAAATGGTTGACTCATTTAATTCTAGTAGCATTTTTATGAAGTAGGCCCTAACTCATCTCCATTTAAAAATAAAAATTGAGTTAAACAATTTTCCCAAACTTAAAGAACTGGTGAGAGGCTAAGCATAACTTCATAATCTATGTTGCAATCTATTGATTCTTAAAGTGCAATTCCCTAATCAGATGCCTCTGATTGCTTGAAAAACCATCATTTATAATTTACTCAAGAAAAAGTCTTGCAAGTACTAAAATTAGAGGTCTAAACAACTCGTGACTACTCTGATAAAGAGAACTACTAAAAGATCATGGATTCCAATAGCAGACCTGGCTGTTTCGGAATATTTTCCTGGAATTTGTCTAAAAGAAATGCTATAGAATGTTCTTCTTATCATAACTTCAGAAATGAGTTTTGGAGTCTAGTGGGCTTTAACAAGTACTCAACTGGGAACTTGTTAGATATGTAAATTCTCAGACTGGATTTCTAGAATTCTTAGTAAAACTGGCCTGGGGCCTGAGAATTTGCATTACTGAATTTCAAAATTCTACTGCTGCTGCTGCTCATCTGGTAAGTGCACTTGGAGACCCACTGCCTTCTACCACATCGCCTCTCTAAACTGCCCAGCAGGTTGAACTCTAGTGTCCAAATATACTCTACTAAGAACAGTCTTTTTAATTGTAAGAACAATGTCTGTAAAAAGTGCCAGTCTTGGTAGACATAAAATATTTTTATTGCTAAGAGTCAGCTTTGTTTATTTGCTTCCCAATCTCTGTTTTTATTCCTTGGAGTTGATAAATTCATGTGTAAATTGCTGCCACTGAGCTCTTGATCTGAGGTTGAAAAAGTGAAATTAAACAAAAAGGCAGGGAAAGAGAAGAGTGTAGATACAGTGTATCCTCATTTCACTATTCCTTTGATCATACCTCACCTCATTTTCCTTTTTTAGGTCCTTCACTTCATGCCATCCTCACTCCATTTTCCATTGGCTAAATAACTCAGTGGTTAGTAATGTAATACCAAACATTATTATTACGGAGTCACTGGTAGCTAATATTTAGAGGCAATTAGAAGTCACACTTTATGCTAGTTCTAGAATCTTTTGTTTCATGTAGCTGTGTTGGGATGAGAGGTATATTGTATTTGGAAATCTATAATCATGAGTAACATTTTAAAGTGATAGCATAGCTGTATATATATCATATATATGAGATAGAGAATTTCTGATAAGACTATGAGGCAGAATATCAGCTTTTTTGTCTTATAGAGAAGATAACAAATGATGAATTTATTATCTTTCTGGTAATATTTCAGCTCCAAAATCTTAGCGTTTGTGTAAATCATGCACATTGTCCTGATATATTTTTTGTCAGAGCTTAGGTCGTCTGTTGGCCCTTGTCAAACGCAGTGTAAGTTTCGATCTCTATAGGAACGTATTTTCAGGACAATTTTGCGTACTTTGTGATCTCTTGGTGGATAAATGTCACAATATATATTTAGACTCAGAAGTAAAATCAAGCCATTAAAAGAGCATTTTTAATTCATTCAAAAATTATGTTTTCTATTATGGAATTAGTACAGAATTTCAAAATGCAGCCCTAGCAGTTAGGAAACCTGAAAATACTTTTATTCTGAGACTTGGCACAGAGCAGACATCTGATGTCTGATGAGCTCCACTTCTGTCTCAGGTTCCTTTGTCTAAGATTCCGTCTCTCCATTTAAAATCTTCAGCCTGCTGCATTCCGGGAGTGGCAGGAGAGAACCACAGCATCCATGGCAGCTTCACCAGCGTATCCATCACAGAAAGGAATCATTTTTGAGGCACCTTTCTGCAAATATATAAAAATCAACTATTTTCAGGCGGCGCCTGTGGCTCAGTCAGTAAGGCGCCGGCCCCATATACCAAGGGTGACGGGTTCAAACCTGGTCCTGGCCAAACTGCAACCAAAAAATAGCCGGGCGTTGTGGCGGGCGCCTGTAGTCCCAGCTACTCGGGAGGCTGAGGCAGGAGAATCGCTTAAGCCCAGGAGTTGGAGGTTGCTGTGAGCTGTGTGAGGCCACGGCACTCTACCGAGGGCCATAAAGTGAGACTCTGTCTCTACAAAAAAAAAAAAAAAAAAAATCAACTATTTTCTATTAAAATATGCTCTGTCCAAAAATACTGCTATCAATCAGGAAAGCACTAAAAATTCTATTAGTGGAGCCAACAAAAAAAATGGATATATAATTCCTCAAATTATATTCCCCTTGTCATTGCCACCATGAGGACCATCCTGTGTTTTAGGATATGGGAAAATGATTCTGTTCTTCTATTCTATTCTTCTACTGAAACATTTTCTTTCGCTGTTGCCATAAATGGCTTGTATGAAACAAAATGAGCAAACACGCTGTAGGTTTGGAAATCTCAGATAGTGATTTATCCAAACACAGCTATTATCAAACCTTGTTTTTGTTGTCTTAATCGTGGTTGTTGATACTGGTTTACGAGGATGGCGAAACAGTGAGAAGCCTCGAGAATGGTCTAACCAGAGATGTCTGAATGAAGTTGTTCATGAGATAATTGCTGCTGTACAAGAGAAGGTCTGGCAAGAATATGTATCAGTGGGTAGGGCAGCGAAGCCTTTTGTATATTGCTGTTCTTCTCATTTTTGAAAAGTTTAAAGCTCCTAAGTGAAATTATAAGTGTGGAAAATTGTAATACTTTCAAAATCTCTGTGTGCTATTAGTATCTACTTCATAGAGGTATGATGAAGATGAAGTGAGGTAATATTTATAAAGCACTTAGAACAGTGTCTAGGACACAGTGCCATAGAACTCTCTCGTGAATCAGTAATGAATTAACGACAGTTCATTTAAAGCTTCTTCATGTGCTGGTCCTGAAGCAAAAAGCTTTACACTCTGAATTGAGCTTGCTATTTTCAAAATATCTGCAGGTATCTTCAGAGTGTGTCATCCAGTAGTCCCAGTCTGCGTGACACGATCCAACTGCCCTTTCCTAATAGCTGTTTCTGCTCAGGAACATCTGTCTTTAGCTAACTCCTGGAGATGCTGCTCTACTATTGAATAGTTCTCTCTTAATTAGTCCTGGATCTCAGGCAGTCAATGGGATCTGTACCCATCACTTTGGAATATGCAAAGGAGACATGTTAAACCAAATACAGAAAAGAATATTATGTGTAGATTATGATTATAACTAGAGAAAATAATTGAGAAGAGGTTAGAAGGATATTAGAAGGAGGTTTCTTGCATTTTAGGTGATTTTATTTCTTTTCTTAAATTTTTACAAACCCTTTACAATGAGATTGAAAGATTACAATATGAATGATTAAAGAGAAGATGTTTTTAAAAATCCCATCCCCACCCCACTTCAAAAAGAAAGATTTGAAGTTTTATTCATTTCTCTCTCCATAAATATAGAGAACATAATCATTTGTGAATAATAACTAAATTTAATGATAATATGTTTATATTCCTAAATTTCAGTATTAGAATTAAAAATGTCACTTCAATGCAAGGCATGAATTTCTATAAAGTGTTTCCCCACACTGTCAGCATTTTCTAATGTTTTTACTTGTGTTTTATGTCTCCAGATGACCACAGTGTGAACCTCCAATTTCTTCCTACTCATGGTCCTTCTTAAAGGCGAATGCTCTGGGTTAGTCTATGAGAACCAGAATTTGAGAGTATTCTGTCCTTTTATTTTCACAGTGATTAAACCAATGATGCAGCCATTCTCTTTGTTCTTGAAATACCTTTTAGTTCCACAGGATCTTCTGTCCATTCTTGACACTCCACTAACTTATAGCCAAATAATCCAGTTTTCACCTGGGTTACTGTAGCATTGACTTTGTTGACTTCTTGTCTGTGAATTTCCAACAAGGAAGAGCAAACTTGATGTAATCATTAGTGCTAAGTAACATTTATTCTTAGCTCATCGCCTTACTTCACAATACTTATGGCAGAGCTGTCTTTGCAATGGCAGCATCCTTGACTCCTCTTCCAGACCAGCAGCTGAGGGTAGCCCAGAACAACCCACCACCCATGGTTTCTGTCTGAGCACTGGTCAGTCCCTTCCTATAATGGCTCAAAGACTCCTCTTTCTGAGTTCTCTCCCGCTGTTGATCACACAGGAGTTCGTATTTCTTGTCTAATGGAGACCTTTAATCTTCAGTTCATTATCCATCCCAAAGTAACCCAATTTAAGTGCATCACTGCCTTCTTTTTTTTTTTTCTCCAGAATATCTCTGGCAATCCCCTCATTTGCCTTTCAAAATTATTTCTTAAAATTCTTTCTGGGAAGTTTTAAGATACTTGACCCAAATAGCAACAACAACATTACCAGCAGTACAAAGAATAAGGTTATACTCCCACAGCATTAAGCAGTCATACTAATTATCTTAGAGAAGTTCCCAAAAAATGTGGCAAGGATACAGTGCTAATTGTAATGTTCACTGTCTGACTTGATCGGGCTATAAATACCATCATCAGGATTAGAAGAATAAGCACCATGCTTTGAAATATGTTGTTGAAATAAGTTTGTTACGTTTTTATCCAATATTTAATTCTTCTGGTGTTTTTGTTCCTATGGACTTCATAAGAATTCATATAACTCAAATAATAGGAAGATTTGTGGGCAGTATAAATGCTGTAATTTTATTTATTTATTTATTTTTTATTTTTATTTATTTATTTTTTGGCCGGGGCTGGGTTTGAACCCACCACCTCTGGCATATGGGACCGGCACCCTACTCCTTGAGCCACAGGCACCGACCAATGCTGTAATTTTAATAGTCTCAGCAAGAAGGTTCATTGGCACATGCTTTTTTTTCTTCCTGATGTAATAATGGTCACTAATGTGGCTGGGATGAATTTTTCCACCTCTCTGGGCACTTGTCTGATGCCAAGTGGAGTGATTCTTCCTGATTTCATTAGTTCATTGCTCCTGAAATGGAGAGTTCTCTACTTGTACAGATCTGCTGAGATCACACAGAGCCCAGCTGCGTGCCAATGATGGAAACGTGGACCTGACGGCGGCACCAGTCAGTGAAGGTCAGGTGTGGCTCTCCAAGCCAAGCTTATGCTGATTTGTTCTCCTGAAAGTTTAGCCAGCAGTATATTAACAGCCTTGTGTAATTCGCCCAAAGTGAAAATCACCGTTCAGCTTTAGATTTTTGTTTGAGTAAGAAAACATTGCAATAAAAACAGAATTGTCGACTGAGTATTAAGTGTTTAACTGTTGCAGCTTGTGTGGAAAATTTGGCATCATTTCAAGGGAACCTGGGCTTCTTTGAGGGGAGAGATTTATGATGGGAATGGAGAGTATCCTAATTCTTGTAATATGTCCTCCCAGAACCTAGCAACCTTTTGTCATTCGAAAGAAGTTGGATTGGAATGTGTCAAGGGAACACAGAACCGCACCTCAGTGATGTGACGAGGAAGCAATGAGATAATTTTATTTCACCAGGAGGGTCTAGGAGCCTTAGACTTATGGGGGAGCACAAGAAATGGGTGGGAGTGTAAAAGTGATGGTGCTGAGATACCCTAAGGTTGCAGAGAGCCTAGAAAATGTATCAGACGGTACTAATTTCTACACAAAGAACCATGGGACCATGAACATCGCTGATTGAAGAAATGTTGAAACTAGAGACTTCAGACCATTTAGAGTAGCCAGTGAAACTGAAACCCGAAGACGTCCCCTTGAGATCTCATGGCCAGATAATGCAGAACTAGGAATAAAAATTCAACTTTCTAATTCCTAGTTCAGGCCCTTTCTCTCTGAGCTCTTCAGCTTTTCACTGGATGTTGTTTCCTGGTCCCCCGGTTCCCGGTGTCAGGAGTGAGTACAGGGACTGAGTTCAGCTGATGACAGAGTGATCACAGATATAAAACAGTGACACAAACCACATTACCGCAAAGTGAAAGTGTCACAGGGAGAGAAGGGTCATTCCTAATGAGTGGAGAAAGACCCTCAAGTCTGAGCACACACTGTCATTTATATGCTCACTAGTTCATCCTGCCTTTCTCCTGGAGGATTGATTGCCTTTGAGGTGATTGACAGGTTATGGTTATATAACAGACTACATTACAGATTAGTTTATGTTCATAACAGTTTTCCTACTACCCATGGGCCTGCCTAGACTCCTTCATGCAAACTCCACCCATGCTATGCTAATTAGATGTTAATGAGCCCAGGTCAGTTAATGGTCACTAGGAGCTCCATACTGTGTATGATCCCACAAGGGAACAGTTCCTGGCTGCAATTTGGTTCCTAGCTACAATTCTGTTCCCACTCTACCCGCTTAGCTCCTCCTTGCTGCCTGTTAACCCTCTGCCAGACATAACATGACCACATAAAGTTTATAAAGTTGTTTGTTTTCCTAAACTTCACCACTAAAAACTTAAGAACTTCAAAAAGACTGCATCTTCAAAACTGCCAATAACCAGCAAACTATCTAGTATCAAACATACCATACAATTGTTAAATACTGATGTTTCCAGATTTTTTTTCTCGGAGCTCTTAGTAACACTGGTTCATATCCATGAAATTCTCAGCACTAATATTTTAGCTTTGTCATCAATATTCTCACTAATATTTTAGCTTTGTCATCAATATTTATAAATTGAGAGCATTCCTAGTGTTTTAGACGCAGATAAAATTACCAAAACAATCAGAATTTGACAAGAGTTTTATCAATGAACTAGATTATTCTAAGTAAACAACGGATTGCACACTAGGATTACTGTGTATTCATAAGTGATTCTCGTTGACTTGAGGCTATCTATCTGTATACACAGAGGATAAACTAGACCACATGCTACAGAGCAGGATATTTTTCAGTAGCATTTTTCCAAAGTACCATCGATTTCTTTTTTCCACATGTAACCTTAAAATAAAGAATTGTACCTTTTCTTTAAATGGAGGTGAATTTTTCTTCCTTAAATTACCCTGGATAAGACACTTTGCAGAAGTGGTTCAACAGCTAAGTGCCCATGAAACAGGAGTCCTGTGATGCTTTTTTATTTCAGGTCTATCATTAGGCAAGGGTACAATACAGACAATTTTGTCAAACTTTTCTTCTTTTTTTTTTTTTTTTTCCACATGGAGATAGAAAGAGGATGCATGGAGAATAGAAACCCAGTGCCGACTTTACACACATCAAGTCATTTAATGTCCTATGAAAGGGAAAGAGGGTGTTAACTTTTTTTCAAAGTGGGAGCATCTGAGAGTGAAAGACAGCACTGTTAATTCTTACTCAGGGGCAACAGATGTAAACAAAAACTGTTCTGGGAACACTAGGGAATGTGAAAATCCTACCTTTGACCTCTAGAGATGGGGATCAGACTCTCCCACTGTATGGGCAGAGAAACTGAGGCTTAGAAAGATATAGTATAGAGTACCCAAAGTTGCATTTAGAAAGTGGACATCCAACTCCAACTCAGGAATGTCTGATTTCAAAGCAGATATTCGTTCCTTTATATTAATATTTTCTTTCTGAGTAGTTCAGCAGTTCCCAGACTTTTAATACAAACATGACATTTTGTGGCCATGATTAAAGGAGTAAGAGGGTATGCTTGAAGACAGTGGAGCAAAGTGCCCTGTTTCTTTGTGTGGTTGATTTATCATGCAGGCATGTAGTGTGTGAAATGCCTCTGAGCAGCCTCAGACCTCAGGGAGGAGCTTCCCTGGCCACCCGTGCTCTCAGTTGAAGCAGCACTCCCTGGTTTTCTGTCTTTATTCCAGGCTTCTGCTTGATATATTCAACCTAATACTCCAAAATGAAAGTATTTAAAAGTAAAACATTTTAAAATATCTTAATATTCTAAAAAATATTAATTTTTTTTTGCATTTCAAAAGATTTAGTAGGTACAAATGTTTTTGTTACATGGATGAATTGTGTAATACTGAAGTAGGGTTTTCAGGGTACCTGTCACCAGAATAATGTACATTGTATCCAATAGATAGATTTTTATCCCTCACCCCTCTCTCACCCTCCTTTCTTCTTAGTTTCCAAGGTCCATCACACCACTTTATGGCCATACGTATCCCTTGTGTATCTCCTATTTGTAAGTGAGAACATGTGGTGTTTCATTTTCCATTCCTGAGATACTTCACTTAGAATAATCATCTCCATTTCCATCCAAAGTACTGCAAAAGACATCATTTCATTCCTTTTTATGGCTAAGTGGTACTACATGGTATATAAATACCTTTTATTTTTTTTCTTTTCTTTTTATTGGTGATAGAGTCTCACTCTCTTGTCCCAGGCTAGAGTGCTGTGGCATCAGCCCTACTCACAACAACTTTAAACTCCTGAGTTCAGGCAATCCTCCTGCCTTACCCTCACAAGTAACCAGACTACAGATGCATGCCGTGCAGGCTTAGTTCTTCTGGTTTTAGTAGAGACAGGGTCTTGCTCTTGTTCAGTCTGTCTCAAACTCCTGAGTTCAAGCAATCCTCCTGCCTCTGCCTCCCAAAAGTGCTAGTATTATAAGTGTGAGCCACAGCACTGGACCTCACCTTTTCTTTATCTACTCCTCAGTTGATGAGCTCTTAGTTTTATTCCGTATCTTTGCAATTCTGAATTGTTATGCAATAAAAATTTAAGTGCAGGTGTGTTGTTGATAAAATCACTTCTTTTTCTTTCTGTAGATACCCAGTAATGGGATTACTGGATCAAATGGTAGATATTCTTGTAGTTCTTTGAGAACTCTCCAAACTGTTTTCTGCAGGGGTCATACTAGTTTGCATTCCCACCAACAGTATCTAAGTATTCCCTTTTCACCACATATGTGTCTATATCTATTGTTTTTTGAATTTTTAGTCATGGCCATTCTGACAGGGCTAAGGTTAATTAGTAATGTTGAGCATTTTTTCATGTTTCTTGGCCATTTGTTTATCCTCTATTGAGGAAAAGCTGGTCATGTCTTTTGCTCACTTTTTGATGGAGTTTTGTTTTTTTCTTGCTGATTTGAGTTCTTTCTAGATCCTGGATATTAGCCCTCTGTTGGATGTTTAGATTGTGAATGTTTTCTCCCAATCTTTGGATTGTATATTTATTCACTTGATTACTTCCTTTGCTTTGCAGAAACTCATTGCTTATATCCTTCACTTAACATCCTCATCATTTCCTAAATTAGAAACCTCCAGGATCAATAAGTAATTTTTAAATAATGTTTATAAAACTAAAGAAATACAAACTTTTCCCTAACATTATACAATCTTTTATTACTTTTTAAATCTTTTCCTCTCACTAACACGGGACCCAAAAGGAAATTTTAATCAATAGAAAGGTGAATTGAAATGCAAATCATGTTCTTATACCAGTGGAAAAATAGATAGAAGGTAATCCATCTATTTAAAATTTATTCCATTTGCTTAAAATGTTAAAGGAATAATACAACATTGTGCTTACTTTGTTTCCTTTTTTTTATCTTTAGTTCTACATTATCCACTTACTATGACCAAGTTACTATGCACATTAAAATATTTAATTTAAAAAGCATACATTAAACTACCAAACCTGTTCATCTAAATTTTAATAACATATAAAATAAAATGTATTTGAGAGAGAAAGAGGAAAGAAGGAAGGAAGGAAGGAAGTTCTTTCTCTTTCTTTCCTGCCTAGATGCTCCTTCTTGTTACATGTAGAGTCTTCCAGGATTGCTTCTTGGTGTCCTTCACCACCTCTAGAACCTCATTACCTTTTGCCTAGATAATTTTTGGGACTTCCTTCAAATATTCCTGCCATGTTTTTTTCTTATGTTGGTACCAGAGGCATGTTTCTCAAAAGTAAACCATAGTACATATCATAGAACAACTTGGAATGTTCCTATGGTGTTCTTTGTTGCCTGTATAATAACACTCAGTTTTTCCAAAATAATATACAATATGTTCCTTAGGAGAAAGAAAAATCAGTCTCTCACGGGAAGAAAGGAGCAAAAAAAGGGGGGAGGGAGGATGGGAGGGAGAGAGAAAACATGACTGTCTCAGGGATACACTGTACAAAGTTAGTGATTATATAGGACAACCAAATGTTAGAATCTGGCCTTCAGGCTGCTTTACATATCCCAGATCCCAGCCATGTGGGTTGAACTTCTTGAAAGAAGAAGCTCCTTTCTCTAATTTGCACACACAAAAAAAACCCACTTGTTAATCCATGTGCCCACAGGGCTTCGTCCATCTGGGGATTGGCATTTTTTTACATGTATGCCCCATTTTTCTCTCTGGCTGGATGTTGCCTCAGCTGTTTTCCTCTGATAGACTTTGTATTAATAAATCTCAAGGGTAAGGCTTTGTAGTTATGGTGCTTCCCCAACTTTAATGTGTATGTGAGTCAGCTGGTGGGGGGTTTTGTTTAAATGCAAGTTCTGGGTCAATGTTTCTATGCACTGATGCTACTGATCCTTCCTTTGAATACCCCAGTCCTAAAATCAAATAGTGTTCTTAATAGGAACTCCACATAGAAATGTTGACTGGATGAGTAAATAGAAGCAAGGGAGGGGAAGGATAAAGCATATTCTAGTATGTATAAACTAGAAACGTACAAATCTATTTTTCTAACTTCTTCACAGAAAAGATGCCAAGTAAAGATGATGGAGAATTGTGATGTTTTTTTTTTCCATAGGTAAATGTTTTTGCACGTTAACCCCAGGCTGGGCCCAGGGGCTCATGCCTGTAATCCTAGCACTCTGGGGGGCTGAGGCAGATGGATTGCTTGAGCTCAGGAGTTCAAGATCAGCCTGAGCAAGAGCAAGAGCAAGACCCCATCTCTTAAGAAAAAAAAAATAGCCAGGCATTGTGGTAGGTGCCTGTAGTCCCAGCTACTTGGGAGGCTGAGGCAAGAGGATCACTTGAGCCCAAGAGTTTGAGTTTGCTGTGAGCTATGATGCCACAGCACTCTCCTGAGGGTGACAAAGTGAGAGAAAGAGCAAGAAGGAAGGAAGGGAGGGAGGGAGGAAGGAAGGAAAATTAGGCCCAGACTATAAATCTGTTAGATGAGTTCTCTGTGCTTTCTCCCAAAGCCTCCCCATACCTTAATACTAAAGCCTGGCCCCACAGTAGCACAGAAGCATAGACAGTCAGGGCAAAGCACATGTTAGATAATTGATCTATACAACTTGTGTACTCTGAAGTTAATGTAGGTTTTGAAGAATTTAGGACGGTGATCTTACTGAATGGACTTGAAACCATTCATTTAAATTTTTGCTTTTTCTAAGACATGCATGCCCTGTCACTGGTGATAGACAGAAACTGATGGTAAACACACTATCACATTGTTGGGTCACAAATTTGTATGCCTCCAAATTGCTTTTCTTATTTCAGAAACCAACAAAGTGAGGCTGTGAAAGAGCTGAGGCTGGGCATAACAGAGCCTGCAATGAGCTGAAGCCAGAGAGACCTGGCCGAGAGATCCTGGCCACGTCCCTGTCCTCAGCCTCCTCACCGCACAGTTCTCCAGTCCAAAATACATGTGCTGAGTCGAGAAGTGTGAATGGGTACATTGAACTGAGTGGCTCCAAGCTTCTTGTTTTGGTCTAAAAGTCAGTAATGTCTATGGCCAAACTATGAGTACGTGAATGAATAAGTAAGCAAGTGAATGAATAAATGATCACATACAAACATTCCTCTGTACATGCACACATGCAAAAAATCAGCCTGGGAGAGCAGCTCAGATACGAGTGAGCAGCACTCAGGCACTCTTTAATTTGTCACTATGTTTGTTGTTTTCCTCTCTACATATAATTATTAGACCGTATTTCTTCTTGGAGTTGAATTAGATCTTTTTATCAGACTTTGAAATAATATTAGGGCAAAGTGAAAAAAAGAAAGAGGTTAATTTAATCTAATCAAAACTGTTTCTTTGTGTCCCTTCTTTCTTAATGATGAATATTATTCTACCTTTAAGCTTTCTTATGAAGCCTTTCTGGAAAGGAAAAAAAATAAAAAGAAGTACACATACACATCTTTGTCCTTTGACAGCCTGTGGCAAGGAGCCCAAAGGTAGCACTCAGCTTTCTAACAGTGTTATCTTGTTTGTGTTAAGTGTGTGTGTCCATTTTCCAAGAGAGGCTTTAAGACAGTCATGGATACACAGGCACAGCCAGCACCTGCTGTTAGGATGAGAGTGATGCGCTTATGGTGTTTCCAAAATTGAAGACTTGTATACTGGGGTTACAAACATATTTTGATATTCCTAAATACTTAACAGTTAAAGAGGAAAAAGATTACTGCCAGCCATGAATAAGTTTATTAAAGTCTATTGTGTTTTTCTTCATATCATTTATAAAAGTTCTTTCACACGAACACATATTAGGAGTGGTGTATAATACGAGAAAATTATGTACATGGAGAGTGCGTTTCTGGTTTCTGCTCTCCCTCCAGTGGCGCAGAGACGTCATGCTGACTGTGTGGCGATATTTCTGTGACATTAGGTGCTATGTCACCTTTAGATTTTACTTTCCTGAAACAAATAGTTTGGAATCTATCCTATTGGCCTTTTTTATGAATTCATAGATGTGACCCCTTGCCCTATGAAGTGCAGAGAAAAAGGTCCGTTAAGGGCTTACTGACAAATAAATCCAGTAATTAAAAACATTTCCATTGGATTTGAAATAGGGGGTTAATTTTATACAGTCTCCACTATGTTAAAAATAAAATTATAGTAATTTGAGCTCTAAATAGGGAGATAGTTTTCAGAAAGATGGTAGATTTTACATTCACCATGTTTAATCTATAAATATCCTGGTTTTTCAGATAAGCCTGTCTGGGCATATCAGCTTCGGCTCTGCTCTTTCTTTCATGCACTTGGACACCGGCACGTGCGCACACACACCATTAGTGCCCCCAAATAGTTGGTGACGTAGAGATAACAAAATTAATGTAAGGAAGTTAAGATAAACAATTCTAAAAGCAATGTAGGAAAATGCATAGAATGGATTATTCAAGATTCAGAAAAGTCACATGGTAAAACAGAAGGCAGAGTTTTCTGGATAGTTCTTAAAGGATGTCAACAGGATGTGAGCCCTGGTGGCAGGACAGTGCCTCAAGGGCTGAAACCAGTCTCACCTTCTAGAGTTCAACCTGCGCGTTCTGCCTTCCTCCTGAATCCTCTGCCCCTAAGTTCCTTTGTGGTAGCACTGCTCTGAGAATGAACCCACAGTATTAATCTTCACAATTATGACTATAAACTAGGGGAAACTACTTTTGCATCTTGCAAAGTTATCAGTACTTCAGTCAGAACACCAAAAACACTCACACTGAACTTTTATTCCTCATAAATGCAGCTCTTTAAATTTGGCTCCAAACGTGATTTCTCCTTCCTTATTCCTAAGGCAACTCTCATATTTTCCCCTTAATGCCAGTAAAAATTCTAGCAGAGAAAAGTCTTGTTAAAAAATGAGTGGATTGAATATCAGTTATGCTGCAGGTTATTGTTTTTTTTTCTTTTTCCCTTCTTCCCTAGAGAACAAAAGTGAGTAAGGGTTGGAAATGAAATGTTGAGCTAGAAATAATAAAATTTTAATATAGAGATGTGTCTGAACTCCAATTTGATATGTAATTTAACTTAAGAATAATGGGGTTGAAATTTAGCTTTGGCTCCCTATTCTTATCCCAAAGCTGTACATGCCTGTGACCGTCACTTGGAAACAGGTGTGTTTGCCTTTAAGTCTGTTCTATCGATGGTGGCAAAACCAAAAGCAAAAGACTTAAGCGATTCCAGAGAGCTGCTCTTGCTACTGTCTGAGATTTCCTTGGATAATATGCCTGAATTTTATATTTTATTAACCCACTCCTGTGATTGAACAAACTAGTCCCAGGAACATAATTCTTCCCACTTTGTAGCTCATAAAATAAGCACAATTCATTAGAGCTTTTAAGCTGAATTTTCTCAGGTCTCCGAGAGCCTCCCTCGCACAGTCTTTTGACATAGGTTATGTTGGATTTAGCTTTGGATACACCTTTTTGCATATTTCTTTTCTCATTGTTCTCTGATGAATGCTATTCTGATTAATAATCACATTCTGAGGTGGCATGAGAAGTGATTTCACGTCCGCCCTGGTATAGTTTTCTAGCATATCACGGGGACTTGGTGAGTATGCGTGTATTGATTTCCTCACGTTTGGCCTCTGCTGGGCTCATTACCTTACCTGAGGAAAAAATGCCAACAGTTATTGCTTACCCAGGCTGAGTGAAAAATGTTAGGTCTTAGGATGTGACATTAAATAATCTTGCTACTTTGTTTCCAAATCTGTATGCAACATGTTGGGCTTATGTTTATATTATAGTTATTAAGGTACCAAATCTGAATCAATAGAGATGTAATTATACCCTGGTATTAGGCAGAGCTTCCTGGTAAGAGTGGCATCATCTGTGCTTTCCTTTGTTCTGTAATGATGAGATCGGCTTGTAATTTTGTTATAAGGGGATGAAAGAGAGAGAGAGAGAGAGAGAGAACAGGACTAACTGTTCTGTCTGTATACTGAAAAGCGTATATTTGTGTTGATATTTCAATTTTTTTTTTTTTTTTGCTCTGGTAGGCCAGAATTTCAATGCTTGAATCACTCTTATTTGATTTTTTGACTTTTTTGGTCATATATTGAAGTGGTCGCATGACCATACATTATATTATACAAACCAAGACACTTTAAGAATCAAAGAGGCACTTTTATAATTATCCCAAAATGAAAAGTACAAACCCATACCATAGGGTCACATTGTCCTTGGTTTGTTGTTGTTGTTGTTGTGTTTCGCTTTGTTTTCTTTATTCCCTGTCACTTCTTACCCTACTAGTGAGCCACCCCTGTCTGACTTTCAATAGAAGCAAACAAGGGCCTCATTGTGGTTCTGGGGCTCGCAGCCTGTGTGGCAGGACTTATACTCTTTGGCTTTTCACCAGTTGGAACATTTCCAAAGAGACTTGAAAGACATTGGCGTCTTCTGGTCAAGGCTGCATCAATTCCATTTTCCTCTGATGCATAGGAATGGTGGACACCATTAGGGAATCTCACGTGAAAAGCAGAGGCTTTGTTTTCCGAGTATACGTTACCAACATACTGTAACAGACCAAGAAGCTGTGGCATGAATCACTGTAGCTTATGCCATTTTTCTTGAGCCAATATTAGAGACTTAGCTCCTTTTCTTTCCTAAATCTCAATCTGTAGGTAATTATACCATTAATATCAATATTGCCAAATTAAGCTCCTATTATATGCCATTTATTGTGGCAAATACCTCCCCATGTTATTTCTAGTCCCCCAGATAGCCCTTCAAGCCAGTGTCATACCCCCATTTAAAATCTGAAGAAAAAGTAAAGCAAAGAGGTTAAGAAATGTGGCAGTCAGTTGAACTGTAGATTCTGGGTTGCATCCCACATATTTCTGGCTCTAAGCCCATGGTCCTTCTACCAAGCCATCATTTTCCTTTAATTAATAATTACTATCAACTCTCTAGAAAATAATTATGTCTTGCTATCAGTTGTTATCTAATAATATCTGGTACAAATATATGAATAAAAGCTATTTATTTTATTTTATTTTCATGTTACTTAGGCCATTCTTAACTCATAAACTAGGAAAGTAGACAGTCACAACATAACAAGTACTCAAATTTACATAAACAATTGCCAATGTTGAAATTATTAAGATAGCACCAGATGCTTAAGGGTTAACTTGTTGCCTGTACTTTTTCTCTATGCTGATGCAGTTAAAATAAAACTAATGTGGTTTTATTTTATTCTAAAGAAGATTGTTTCAGAGTGTGGGATGCTTTATTATGATGATGCACTATTAGTGTTCTCAATTCTATAAATACATGCTTTAAAATATAGCAGCGAGGTACAATTTCAGCACCTTATCAGCCAAGGAAGGAAGTACGTACCTAAATTATTACCGCCTCTCTGACAATTTGCAACTTTAAATTCTTCTTAAAGTTTGAAAGAAATATATCCCAATTTCATATGGAGAATTTAATACAAAAGTAATGTTTTTTAGCCTGTCATAAGAAAATCTTTTCATTTCTAACAATGAACACGCACTGAGGAATCAAAGAAAGCAAAAATCCGCAGAGAAAAAAAAAAAGACATTTCCTTCAAAAATTCTGCTTTCCTGAGTGAACAATATTAAAAGGTGGTTTTAATAGCCAAAATGGAGAGAAGAAAATGTGGTGTATACATACATAGAAAAATACACACACGCACACACACGAGGGTGCAGAAAATGTATATACCTTTTAAGAAAGGAAAAGGCTGCACTAAAATTGTAATATTCAATATATACTGGTAAGAAAAGATGAATACAGGTCATGTTGAGCATCTCTTGTAATTGCAGGAGTCACATGTGTGTTGAATATTGCAAATTTAATACAAATCTTTCCTTTCTTAAAATGTGTATAAATATTTTTGGTCTCCTTCATGTATGTGTTTCTGTCCGTGTGTGTATTAACCTCTACAGAAAACAGAATGGAGAATTCTCAGAGATCTTAAAGACCCATTATTCTATCCAGCAGTCCCACCACTGGGTATCCGCCATTGTAGTTTTAAATCACACTTTCCTGATGTTTACCGATCATTGGTCTATATTCTTTTTCAAAGCTACTGTTCATGTCTTCTGCCCCCTTTTCAATGGGTTGTTTTTATTTTTTTTCCTTGTTTATTTCCTGGGGTTATATGTAGAGTCCGGTTGTTACCCCAAGGAAAAGAAGTCATTTTATGAAAAAGACACCTGCATACAAATGCTTATTACAGCATAATTCACAATTGCAAAGATGTGTAATCAACTCACTTTGCCCATCGATTCATACGTAGATTAATAAAATGTGGCTTACGTATACCATGGAATGTTACTCAGTTATATAAAAGGGTGAATTAATGCCTTTTGCAACAGTTTGGATGGAAGTGGAGACCATTATCCTAACCAAAGTATCTAAAGAACGGAGAAACTAACACCACATATACTTGCTACTAAATTGGAACTGATCAATGAGCAAATATGTGCACAGAGGGAAGCAAAACTCAGTGAGAATCAAGCAGGGGATCAGGGGATCAGGGGAGGGGAGTATGGACCAAAACCTATGTCATGGGTACAGTGAACACTACTTGGGTGATGGGCACACCTATCGCCCTGACTCAAGCTATACAAAAGCCATCCATTTAACCAAAACATTTCCACCTCTGTGACATTGTGAAATTAAAAAAATAATATGTGTGTGTGTGTGTGTGTGTGTGTGTACTTAAGGGGGGGGGGTAGTATTGCAATACTACCATTTGCAATATATTGACCTGGAGGACATTGTGCTAAGTTAAATGAGCCCAGACACAGAAAGACATATACTGCGTGATCTCACTTATATGTAGAATCTAAAGAAGTAGGGAGCGATTTCCAGGGATGAGGGGGAAGTGGGTAAATGGGGAGTTGACAGTCATAATTTTCAGTTATATGAGATAAGTAAAATCCGGAGATCTCCTCTACAGCACAGTGCCTAGAGCTAATAATGCTGTGTTGTATACTTTTCTGAGGGTAAGTTTTAGGTTAAATAGTCTGACCAGAAAATAAAAAATACTGCCACTAAAGAAGGTGGTAGGAAACTTTGGGAGGTGATGGACGTATGTAGCACCTGTGGCCTTGATGGTAGTCATAGTCTCATGGCTCATGGGTGTAGCCTATCCCCAAACTCAAGTTGTGTACTGTAAATATGTACAGCTTTTTACATATTAATCATACCTCAATAAAGTAGTTAATAAAAGATATTTAACAAAAGACATTTTTATAACAACCTTTATTTCTCATTAAAGTATGATCATGTGCATGCATTTTTTGACAGGACTATGAGATTATTTTTCTGTTTCCAACACCTCTGACTATAGAATTCCGATTGGCCGATACACCAGGGAAATGTGCAAAGACAAACACTTATCTGCTCAATTCTGTGACACACATGTGAACTAGTTGGAGGAAAAAGCCCTGTGTGCCAAGTCTCCTCAAGATAATCTGCACCTGTTTTGTGGACAGTACGCATGTGTTTGTTGTATTATTCTCCACCATTTCATATGCCTAAAATATAGCATTAATAAAATACATCATTAATTTGGCTTGAACTGAAGTTTCCTTGTCAGAGCAATATTTAATCAACCTGAAATGTGAGATGTCTCTAACAGGATAGGTTTCTAGCCGTGGTGTTCTCCAGCCTAGATTTCTAGTCATGCTGTGCCGTGCTGTGCACCATGTTGTGCTCAAAACTCTACTCATGGTGTGTATCTAATTGCCCGTAGGTAAGGGTCTCCAGGCTTTTAGGTGAAGGATTGAATTACATGGTCATTGGAAATACTTGCCATTTACATGGTACAAATTAATGTATAACACACAACTTCACACTCCTGTTTATTTTTCTAAGCAAGACAGAATGATAATCTTCCCTATGTGTTTATACATGGAGTACTTATGAAACTAATATGAAATTTAGGCCTTTATTCTACAATGATGTGAATACACATAGAAATTTAGAAAAAATGAATATGAAAATAATTACTTTAAACCTTTATTATAAAAACATTAAAATGGAAAGAACAATGGACGAGCTATCAGAAGCTCTAACTCTGGAGCTCCCACTGCCACTTATGAGTTGTATGTGCTTATGGAAAAGCTACAGACTCTGAGCCTCATTTTCCTTATCAGCAAACGGTGGATGAAACCACATTGCCTGATCTCACAGTGATCATGACGACCCAGTGAAAGAAAGCAAGCATATAAAAGTCCCTTACACCCTATCAAGCTCTACATTCATATAAACAGTTATTATTAAACACATTCCATTTAACATACTTTTCCTCTGAATCTTAGGTAAAATGAAATTGACTTGTGATAGGAAAAATATTATCACAGTGATAACAAAACTAAATTTTGCAAATTTTATGCCAAGAAAATGTTACAGGAAACTAGAAACAGATGAATTTAATTATCTGAAATATAATCTAACATTAATAAAATGTTATTCTAATAAGGTATCTGAGTTCATAAATGGTCAAGTATATATTTTCATTTGCACCATTTAACTTTTTTCATTTCCTACTGTTAGTATATACCCCTCCTTAAGTTCTCTCTCTTCCTTTTTCTCTTTCTCCTTCCCTTTTTCTGCCTTCTTATTTCCTCCTACTCTGTTTTTCTCTCTCTTTTTCTCTTTCCTATTTTGCTTCCCTGTCATCAGACTCACATATATTTAAGGCGGTATGACTTTTGCATTTCTGCCTTCCCAACTCTTCTGAGCCATTCTCTCCAAAAATTTCTTGCCATATAGTCAGTCATCTTGAAATCCATGTTCTTAAATCTAAGGTATGTGTCTGGAATTCTACTTGAACATTCCCTCCCCAGCTTTCAGTCTCTGAGGTACCTGATCACTTTATCTTCACTCCACTAACTTCTTGCTCCACTAACTCATCCCTCCTCATCGGCCAGAATTAGTTTTGCAGGAGCCCCTCCTCCTCCTGGCTCAGACTCCTCCGAGTCTTCAAGAGAAACTTGTGCTCCTCCACTGTGAAAGTTCACTGACAGCATTGTGCCCTGCACTTCACTTGGTCAGTGTGCACCATGCTTCCCTCCAGGTGGCCAAGCACTTGTAGGTTATTCCTACAGGGATTGTAATTTTGTCCCCTTTTTTGTCTTCCCTTGCATGTTCTCCAGTTACGTTACTTCTTCAGATCCTCAAACCCCCACCCAGAAGTTCACATTTTGTTAAGAAGTGCTCCTCCAAACCAATTCTAGCATAAATTGTTTCTAAGTAATGCCTTGTATCATATGTCTTGGTTCTGTTTTCATGATTCCTTCTGAGTATCATTAACTTTTCATACCCGGAGTATCCTCTGAGTGCTTCCCACGGGTGTGTCTCAGAGCTTGGTCTTCATCCCTCTTCCTTTAGTGCTCCACATAGCTCCCTAAGGAATATCATTTACAGGCACCATGCAAGGCTCACTCACCATCTACTCAGATACCCTCAAGCAGGAGACCAAACTAACACAGTTAAGATTATATTCTCGAATATCTCCCTAATTAGTTTCACCAGTCTTCTGCACTGTAGGAAATCACTGAATGGGTCAAGTTAGATACCCCAGGCATTCTGGGACTCCTCCCTTTCTCTCGCTTTCCGCACTCAGTGTCCCCTCACGTATCCTCAGCTGGGCCTTTTCTACATCTCAATGCCACTCTTGCCTCTTGCTTGGGGCTTCTGCACTGGCCCCTGACTATCTCTGCTGTTGCCACTCATCTGTCCACTCAGCAGCCCAGAGATCTAACACTGTACATGTGATCATGACACTCACCTGCTTACAGTTCTGAAAGGGCTTAACTTTTCACATCAAATAAAATGCGGTGTTTTTACCAAGCCCAAAGTTAACAACCAATACTTCGATGTGCCTTTTCATTTAATCACCACGGCTACTCTATGGTATAAATATTATTAATATCATCATTGAATAAATGAGGAAACTGAGGCACAGAAAACACAGAAAGCCTGTCCTAGTTAATAACTACTGAATCCAGAATTATAACACAGGCACTTGTCTCTGGAGCCTGTATCCTGAAGCCACACAGGTTTGCTGCTCAAAGACCCTGCAGAGCTGGTGGTTTCCTGCCTGTTCAACCTCACACGTGTCTACTAGAACATAAGCACCTGATAGAGGTGTTAGTCTGATTAGTAAGCTACTGTGTTCACAGAACCAGGGACAGTGGCTTTACCTGGGAGGCAAACTCTGTTCTACTTAAGGACTTGACATGCTGGTTCCTCTACCTAGAGTAACTTTTTTTTCTTCTTCAAATAATATTTTTTATTTCAAAATATTACAGGAGTACACATATTTTAAGTTACATAGTTGAATATTGTTATGCTTAAGCCAGGGTTCTAAATGTGCCCACTACCTGTGTTCATTGTGCCTGTTAGGTAAGTTTTCACCCACCCTCTCCTTCCCAACCCCGCTTGATTTCCACTGAGTTTTACTGCCCCCTGTGCACATGTGTGCTCATTGGTTAGTTCCAATTTAATAGCAAGTATATGTGGTATTTGTTTTTCCATTCTTTAGATAATTCACTATGTGAACTGATCTCCATTTCCATCCCAATTGTTGTAAAAGGCATTTATTCACCCATTTTTACAGCTGAGTAGTGTGTCCATAGTATACATAGATCACATTTTGTTAATCTACTCATGAACTGATGGGCAATTGTGTTGATTCTACATCTTTGCAATTGTGAATTGCACTAGAATAAGCATTTGTATGCAGATGTTTTTTTGATAAAATGACTTCTTCTCCTTGGGCTAAATACCCAATAGTGGGATTGCTGGATCAAATGGTAGGTCTACTTTCAGTTCTTTGAGGAATTGGAGTACATTTCTTTTTCCTTTTTTTTTTTTTTGGTAGAGACAGAGTCTCACTTTATGGCCCTCGGTAGAGTGCCGTGGCGTCACACAGCTCACAGTAACCTCCAACTCCTGGGCTTAGGCGATTCTCCTGCCTCAGCCTCCCGAGTAGCTGGGACTACAGGCGCCTGCCACAACGCCCGGCTATTTTTTGTTGCAGTTTGGCCGGGGCCGGGTTTGAACCCGCCACCCTTGGTATATGGGGCCGGCGCCCTGCTCACTGAGCCACAGGTGCCGCCTGGAGTACATTTCTTAATCTTAGTCTAGAAAGCTTCTCCCTCATCCTTAGGGTCTAACTTAAACTGTTAATCCCTACTGTCAAACCCACCCACCAAAGGCCTTCCCTGGCCACCATATGTAACCAAAATTGAACTTATTGGTAAACCATTTCCTCTTTTCCCTTTTGATGTACACTTCAAGTGTAAGCTCCACAAGGGCATAGATATGGTTACTGTTGTAAACCCACAGTTTCTGGTAATAGGTATTCAAAAAATGTGCGTTGAAACAATCACTGCCCATTGTCAACTCCAACCTCCTTTTAAGATAGAAGATAATCTCTGCGAAAGCATGGTTATTTGTAGTCTGTTTATACATTCAATAAATATTTAATTATTTATCATGAGGCTAAATCCTGTATTGGGAAATTGAGATATGTGTACCACAGTAAGCAAGTTTAACATTATTCTGAACCTCAGAGAGCTCGTGGTCTGGAACAAGAATAAATAATTTTTAAAAATAGCAACAACAAATTAATATAATGTAATATCATGGGATAAGTTATTATACAGAGTGTCCCAAAGTGGTCTAAAGTTGCCACACATATAAAGGAAAATGGGAAATTGTAGATAAATGTACCTTTATTTATAAAATATTCATTAGAAAATTTTACAAAATATTCTTTACACGTTAGTCATGTCTTTGTAAAATTTTATTTTCCAACAAGATATGTATATGTGTGTGTGTATGTGTGTGTATCTTTTAGAAACTGAATGTGTATATATTGATTTGCTTAATACAGATAGTCTAGTGGTTCTCAATCGAGGGCTATTTTGCCTTCCATCTCGGGAGACATTTTGCAATATCTGAAGGCATTTATGATCGTCAAACTAAGGGGAATCTAGTTGGTAGAATCCGGAGATGCTGCCAAACATTCTCTAGTGATTAGGACATCACTCCTCACACCCACAACAAATAATTTTTCTTCCCCATATGTTAATAGTACCAAGGCTGAAAAACTCTGAAATAGCTGAATACTGGCCTCACAATTAGACTCCAGTCGTGTTTCCAATAGCATCATAAATGCAATAATTAATATTTTTAAGCCTCCTTAGTAGATTTAATTCACTCAGAAATTATTTATTATACTACTATACTAAAAGAGTATAAGAAATTCTGTAGCTTTTCTGGATTCTTTGTGTCATATGGGTCAGCATACTGGAGAGATGTGTCCTGAGATTTCTATGTAAACGTTTAGTCATCTACCAATTTAGCAAAAGTTCTCAGTAAACATAAGAAGGACTTGGAGTCTCAGCACCAAGATAAAGGTAAGAGTCAGAACATTTTAGTCATAGTCATTTTGCTTGCATTAAATTCTCAATCATCTGAGAGATAACTGTGCAGATTACTTGTAATTTATTTTTTCTTCCTCTCTAATCAAGACTTGGAATTGACTCCTTGGTGTGCACAGACATGAGTGACCACTAGGTGGCCTTGGGTGCCATCTGGGTCACATTATTTATACTTTCAGCTGTCAGGATCTAGTGTCCTTCATGATTTATTTTATTGTTTAAACAACTTAATTTGTTCTTTTTATTGTTGTTGTTTCCACTTCAAAAGTCATAAACTTTTTAATTTTAGAAGGGTATCCTTAGCTATTGAAATAGATCATGGCACAGGCACAGAAAGGTTTAGGATCTTTTCTTTGACAATTACAAGAAACGGTCAAGAACACGCAGTGTTCCCATTGATATTAACAATCGTAATCTATGGTCATGAGCTTATGCCACATCCCATTTTCTTCTACCTTATGTAGAAGATATTCACTGCCTTGAACAGGGCCTTCATTTCTTGAGAGGACAGATTTAGTTCCATTTTAAAATGCTATTTCTAAATCACTGAATCATCTCAAAATCACTAATTACTGTTAACTGCTACAGTGATTTTTTTAAGATCTTGTGATTGAAGGTTTTAATTTTTTTCCAAGTACTTTTGTGTTTTTGTTTGCATGATTAGTCTGCACACAAAGTGTTTTGATGGCACAGATAACTGCAGTTTGGAATTTTCTTAAAAATAAAGTGAATAGTTAAATTATACTATCATCTCTGGTTTTATTTACTTGTCTTGTTTTGTGTTTTGGTTTTTCTACCCAATTATTAGGCTGCATGTGGCTAAAATACACCAGGTAAAAATCAGAGCCCTGAAGCCCCTTCCCTAATCAGCTGTTTCTGAAACTTATCTTTCCAGAAAGTCTTTGAATGTAGATATAGAGAGATATAGGTATAGATGTATACACACATATGTACATATCTATATTTATAAGCCCACATATATGTGTACAGTCTCTTCTTTATGAGTGTAAATGAGGATATTTTTATTTATATATATATAACACACACAAATATAGACAGTATATGTACATACATCTATATAGCTGTATACATATGTACTATTTTATACTTTGGTGTTTTTAACTCCATCACCTCTCTTTAACCTTTTGCACCCTGACAAATAGAGATTTACTTTAATCCTTTTAGGACTGCAAAAGATAATGACTGAATAAGATGTTGAAGTTTGCCTTTAGGAAATCAGACGAGGAAACATTCTAACTGTCTGAAATCAAATTTTAATTCCTTATTCTTATATTTTCATTTACTTAATTTAAAGCTCATGCTAGTCATGTTCTTTCATGACTTCTCATGATTTCAAATTCGATTTCATTTGTTGTGGGTTACCATTATTTTTCTCTACTTCTCCATATCATAGTGAATTGGTTTCCCTGCACGTCAAAACTGTCACTGAAATACTGTTCAGAAAGCTCCTAGGCTTTGCAAGTAAGGTTGAACTCATTACTCATTTCTCGGGAAATGACCTAACATTTATCAAGATTATATATTTCCTCTTAAGAAAGGTAAAAGAGATAGAAGATTACTTTGCTACCCTCATTCATCTTCAGACTCAGAAGAAATCACAAAACTCGTCTTTGTTTTGCTTGTATAATTGTTTAGAGACTATATATAACCCATAGGCCAAAGTCGATAATGTTAATCTTCCAATTATCTGTTGAAAGCCTTCCATTTCCTTGACATTGTGCCATGTTCTCAGGAATCACTAAGAAATATCCCAGATCCTTACCTTCACTAATTCTTGATTTAAATCATAATGGTGGAGAAGATTAAGCCAGAGAGAGAAAGGGAATGGAATCAAGAGAAAGAAAAATAGAGAAAGATCCAGGCAGAAGGAATAAGTCAATCTAAGACAAGAAGAGGTACAGCGTATTTGGGGAACTTTCCTTAGTTCAGTGTAATTGGGGTGTACTGCCCATGTGATGGGCTGCATGAAATCCAACAGATAGTCATGAAGCCTGATGCCGGGAGCTTTGAGCAACTGAAGTTTTGAAGCAGGGAATGATGATACAAATGGATTTCAATTCAGCAGCTGTATGGCAGATGGAGCTGACAAAGAAGAGAGTGGGCCATTTCAGAAGCTACTGAAATAATCCAGACAAGAGCTAATAAGACACAGACCTAAGCACTGGCAGGAATGATGAAAATAAAGCAATCTAGAGATTAAACAGGCAGGACTTAATTCACTCCTGAGGACAGCAAGAAGGTAATCATAATCCAAGTAGAGATTTTAATTATTTATATGTTTGAGTTAGAACCACATATTTTTGCAACACAGGAGCCACACAATTTTTGATGGTTTTCTCCCCCAAGAGATTAAATTTTGTTTGAACTTTATTTTTTCTTTTATGTTATTTTATGCACCAGAAATATATATATAACATTTATTTAAAATACAAAGTATAAAATCAAGTAAGCGTTCTTGAACTCACTGCCCATCCAAACCAAGATCCAGATCATCATCAATAAGTGAATCTACCATTCATTTCTCCTTTATTTTAATTTTCAGAGTCCAGAGCATAATAAGGCTCAAAGGCATACTGTTCTTTCACAATCATAGAGTCTTCGTGTCTTCCACTGTCTCTGTACAATATCCAATGCTCACAACTGTGCCTCTCTTTACCCTTTTGCATTTTCTCTTACCTATACCTCTCTACTCTTCAGAGAGAACTGAGAAATTAAAAAAAAAAATTATTGTTCTCAAGATAATGCCTCCTCCTATTTGAAAGTCAGACATATAGGCTGAAAAAAAAAATCAGAGTCTCTAAGTATGTTACATGCTCTGCTTGCACATGTCTGGGAATGGAGAACTCATTGTATTCTGCAGTTTTCCTTGCTACTTTAATACACCCTAAATACATCCTTTCCAACCCTTGTCCTTTATCATTCCTGTTGAACCACACAGAAAAAGTTCATTCCTCTTCTGCCTAACAGCTTGTCAGACATATGAAGATCATTATGAGCTTCTAAGTTTTATTTTTTCTAACTAGATATCAGTACCAATAATTTTAGTATTTCGTCTTTGTTTTGAATCTTTTTGGCATCCTGATATTTTTCTCCAAAGCAGGTAACGTGAATGTGTGAATGTAACTGTGGGTATAATTGGAAATGTTCTACATTCAACATTTAAGAATATCTTCTCTTTAATAAGAAGCACAATCTCTTATTTATTTTTTGACATGTAGCAAGGCCAATCATTTGTTTTCCCACTTTCAGTAGAGGCAAGGATAAAATAATATGTGTATTAACTGAAATCTTAAATCTAGGATTTAAATCTTGTTCACTTAAATAGTCCGTATAAGAAAAGCAGCAGTACAAACATGATGGTCATGCAATGACATTTGTCTGCAATGTGAAGAGGGAGACAGTGCTTTATGGTAGCTACTGTCACATCTGGAGAGAGTTCATACACAATTGGAGGAGTCCAGAGTGCTGCCATGTGGCACCATGGACCCAACATTATTATAGCTTCTATCTTCAAGCCAGCCGGGGAATCTGTTTTCACTTTTTTGGTTTTTTAATGTGAATTTTTCTGACTTTTAAATTTGGTTGACAATTTAAAAAAAGAAGAAAGGAAGGGAAGAATAAAAAGAAGGAAAGGAAGAAGGAAGGGAGAGAAAGAGAGAGGGAGGGAAGCGATAAAGAGAGAAACAGAGAGAGCGCGAGACTATGTGTCAACAATGTCGTGGCTAAACAAAATATATAAATACATCTGTAGGACAGGCATAGAAAATTTATAACTCCTGCTTACCAATTGTTACTATAAATGTTGTTTTCAGAATAGAAACTCCTTTGGCAGAAATGTGAAGCAAAACAGGCACAGCTGGGCTAGGGAGGCTGTGCAAACCAACACCAAGTTCCAAGGTAATTATAAGCAAGCCAAGGACAGCATCTCCTCAGGAGATTGAGTAGGCTGTGGCCAGCGATAGGCACAGGCTATCAGTAAGAGAGGCCCATCAGGCAGGAAAGATTTACTTAAAAGTTTGGTAGAGTAAGCCAGGGAGGACCTTGGGCCTACAAAGAAGCTCGAGGTGGGAATGGCTTAAAGGCAGGGAAGTCAGAGGCACCCAGCTAGACAGGAAATTTGAAACTGGAACCAGTTACATGGATGGAGGCAGATGATAGACATAGGTGATACAGAATGCAGATACTAGAATAAGGGCAGATAGCAAAGCTAACTGGATGCTGAAATATTATCCTAGAATACCTTTCATTCTGTATGCCCAGAATGGTGATTGGTTGCTAGGAGTTGACCAGGATAATATTAAGATAATAGAGGCCACGTAGGGAATAAATCCTTAATCTGATTTATCAATCAACAAAAGATCATTAAAATGGTAATGAATTGTAAGATTAGTATATATTAACCTAACCCTTCATATGATTCTAGTAGGTTGGACCCAAATTTCTTTAATTAAAGTAAAGCAATGATATCAAAAGAAATACAGTCATTTGTTACTTAATGACAATAGACATTCTATAAATTGCACCCTATTCCACAAATGGTGCTGGGAAAATTCCACATGCAGAAGAATGAGACTAGACCACTATCTCTCACCATACGCAAAAATCAACAAAAGTGGTTTAGAATCTAAAGTATGATTCTGAAACTATGGAAATACTAGAAGAAAACATAGGGAAGTGCTTTATGACATCAGGGTGGGCTAGGATTATAAACTAAGACCTCAAATGTGCATGCAACAAAAGGAAAAGTAGCAAACAAGATTACGTTAAACTAAAAGCTTTGCACAGCAGTGGAATCAAGAAGAGACAACCTACAAAATGAGAGAAAATATTTGCAAGCTATACTTCTGAAAAAGGTTTCATATCTACAATCTATAGGGGACACAGAAAACTCAACAGTGAACATAGAAAACTCAATGGCAAAAAGGCAAATAGCCCAATTTAGAAATAGACAAAAGGCTTTAATAGACACTTCCCAAAAAATGACAGACCTAAGGGCAACACAACATGAAAACATGCTCATCATCACTGATTATCAGGAAAATGCAAACCAAAACCATAATGAGCTACCACCTCACTCAAGTTAGAATGGATATTATTAAAAAGATAAGAAAAGTTTTGGTGAAGATATGGAGAAAAGGGAACGCTTACACACTGTTGGTGAGATTGTAAATTAGTACAGCCATTATGGAAAACAGCATAGATATTCCTTAAAAAATTAAAAATAGAATTACCATATGATTATGCAACATTACTCTTGGGTATGTATCATATATCCAAAGGAAAGGTGTAATCCATATATTAAACAGATATATGCACTTCCTTGTTTGTTACAGCACTATTTACAACAGCCAAGAATCAGCCTATGTGGATGGAAAATGTAGGATATATATATGTGTGTGTGTATGTGTATATATATATATATATATATACATACATATATATACAATGTAATACTATTTAAAAAAGGAATGAAATGCCTTTTTTTTTTTTTGCTACACATGGATGAATCAGGAAGACATGTTAAGTTAAATATGCCAGACATCAAAAAAATACTGCATGAACTCGCTCATATGTGGAATCTTTAAAAAAAAGAGAGAGAGAGTTGATATTATAGAATATAGAAGCTGAAAGTAGAGTTCAGAGAAGGGAAGGGGAATAAGAGGATCAGGAAAAACTAGTCAATGGGTACAAATTGCAATTGATAGGAAGAACATGTCCTGAGGCTGTTTTGCACAGTAGGGTGACCAATGGTTAATAAATACTGAGGTATTGTATGTTATAAAGTAGTTAACAAAAAAAGAGGCTTTTAAAAATTTTATTTATTTATTTTTAATTTAATTAATTTATTTATTTTGAGAGAGAGTCTCACTCTGTTGCCCTTGGTAGACTGCCATGGTGTCACTTAGCTCACAGCAACTTAAAACTCTTGGGCTCAAGTGATCCTCTTGCCTCAGCCTCCTAAGTGGCTGAGACTATAGGTGCATACCACAATGCCAACTAAAAAAGAATTTTTTAAATGTTTGCCTCACAGGTTGGGAGTGGTGGCTCAGGCCTGTCTTCCTAGCACTCTGGGAGGCTGAGGTGGATGGATTGCTTGAGTTCATGAGTTCGAGACCATTCCCGTCTCTACTAAAATAGAAAAAAATAGGCGTGGCAGTGGCACCTGTAGTCTCAGGTACTCGGGAGGCTGAGACAGGAGAAATCACTTGAACCCAGGAGTTTGAGGTTTCTGTGAGCTGCAAGGCAACAGCACTGGCCCTCTACTCTACCCAGGATGACAGGGTGAAACTCTGTCATGTGTATTGAAATACCAAATTATACCCCACAAATATGTACAATTTCAATGCATTGATTAAAAAGTAAACTCCAGCTGTTTTCAATTTTTATCTAATGATAGTACTGCTTGACATATTCTCAAATGATGTAACTGAGATCTAGACAAGTTAAAAGGTTAAAACTTTTGTATGGACAGCATCATTCCACATTATGTAAATCTCAGATTATGATTTACATGTGGAGAGTATCGTTCTTCCAGAATACAGACATAGGTCTATGAGCCAAAGTCTTTGAATTATATGTCAACTGTGTTTGTATAAATTAAGCTTTATTAATTTCAGGTAGTCGGTAGCATTGCTAGTTTGGATGATTGTTTTATATAAGTTTAACATTAGTTTACTTTTTTAAAATATTAGAAATTGAGTCATAGAATTAAATGCCTTGCTTAATATTACCACAAAATGACATTCTGCTTATAAACTTGTAAATATGTCTTCAACTTCTATAACTTTGAACATTTTAATTGCTCATGTAATGATACTCAATTATGCCAAAGTATTATATTAAATGTCTAATTGAGTATCTAAGAATGACAATTGCTTTATGGAGAAAAAAATATGATGTGACAAGTGTCAGATATATTTCTTAGAATAGGACAGAGTTGCCACTGTGCATTTATTGGTAAAAACACAAGTATATGTGTACAGGTTTATTTAATGAAATGTAAAATTACAGTAAGTTAAAAATGTAAATTATGTTTGGAATTTTTATGCAGCCATTAAAATGATATTTATGAACTATTTGAAATAACCAGCTTTAAAAATAGGCTATGAATTGCCTATGCTTCTGGTCACAACTATGTTCAAATATGTATTAATAGAAAAAGACTGACAGTATGTACAAAAAAGTGGTTTCCAGATGATTTTGGAAACAAGGATATATTTGACAATCTTTTTCTATTTTCCAAATTTTGTAAAATAAGTTATTTATTACCTTAAAGTAAAAGCATATAAGTAGAAATAGTGGACTAGAGAATCATTAAAATACTATAGATAAGCAGAAAAGTCTTCAACAAATCAATACTAATTAATCTAAGAATGTATACTATCAATAGAGTTCTAATGATTATATGACACTTGGGGCTAAAGCAGTCTCAAGAGGATTAGTCTTAGTCATGGTGCTAAGTGTATTTTGAACTTTGATGTTAAGCGTGCTAACTTACAGGATGAATTGGTACCTTTGTCAGAACTATAAACTGCATTAACACTTATGTCCTTTCTAGTGAAAGGCACATTTGAAGTAGTGCTGGCTCTGAGTCCGTGGTTAATGCTGTGGGTTTTCCATCTTTTCTGAATCCCTACAGAGAACTAAAACTTGCAGTTATATTGGCTTCTTCCTCTGAGTTTTATATAACTTTAAGATTTCATAAAATATTTCCATGCACCGGAGAGAAACAATAAAAGATTTCTTAAAAGAAAGCATATTTTTTCTAAGTCTACCCATTCATCACCTCTAGATCCAGGTGAAATACCAGACCAAATGGTTTTAAGGGCATGGCAACTAATGCAGAAACATTTCACAAGCTCATAAGTTCTGAACAAAAAATAGGAACTCTGTAGTTCAGCATCATTAAGAAACACATGGGCACTTTGTAGGGATTGTGGGTGCCATATTTCCTGTCATATATTAGAGAATACATTTGGAATGTGTTTGCTGATTTGTCATGACCCACTAAGGTGTTGCAACTCCTCGCAGGTACATTCTCAATGTCATAGGTGGTCAAAGAAGAAAATTCTAAACAAAATGATAGTTTCAAGGTTGCTGATGATTTTGTATCATGTCATTATTCTCAGCCCGCAATGGCCCTTTTGATGAGCAGGTCGTGGTGTGCTTGACACAAGTCCTCTCTGACAGTTAGTGTGGAACAGAAGGCCAACTGAAGGGCATGAATTTCAGAAGGCAAAGGCTACCATGCCCAATTCATCCTTTCCTGTCTCCACTCAACACATAGTTACAGAGGAACCCTGTGCTAGGTGCTGATCTCAGGCTGGGAATGTAGCTGTGAATAAAACAGGCAAAGCTCATCCCCTTGAAAAGCTCTCACTCACCGACCTTAGCACTGTGCATACATCTTAGGAGTTTTTAATTTCCTTGAAGATGTGACTTTGCCAGGCACTGGGAATCCCTGAGGCAGCCCACATCATCAGTCCAGCATCATTCAAGGACCACCTGCATCAGAATGACCCGGGACAACGATTGAAAATTAGAATCAGACATTTTTAAGAAAAAAGCCAATAAATCCGCTTCCTAATAAGCACCCTAGCTGCCTCTTCACATGGAAGCTTAAAATCCACTGTTCCAGGCATCAATAGCTAATATTTATTATGAAGAAATAATAGAGAACAAAATATATTTTTAAGTCAAAGTAATTTGCAAGTCTTGTGACCACCACCAAAATTGTTGACTTGCCATAAAAGCCGTGGTCTTCCCTTCTAACACTATGTATTCAGAAGGAAACAGCTGCAACTAACTATATTAATGATTTCCAGAGCACATATTGAAAAATTAAATACAGTATGCATTGCAGCATGTTTTAATCCTCTACTAAGTGTCATCATTTCTCTTCTTCCTATAATTTTGTGGATATTTTTGTGTAGACTTTTTTTCTTCACCAAAGAGCATTTAAAATTTTTCCTATCAGTTCCATGATGGTGAATAAGAGGGGGGGAGTTATGTAAGTTTCTAATCAATGTTCTTTTGCTAAAATTGGAGGTAAATAAATAATTAAAAATCACAGATGGAATACCTATAATTAAAACTATAGATACAGCAATAGACATAAAATTTTCCTTTTTAAAAACATCAGATGAAAGACTCACAGCTGTTGTTAAAAGCTGTCTCTACAGGAATATGAAGTCAGCTTGATTGATAATATTTATTGCCCTTTGAACATCTGTTAAATGGCCTTCTTTCATTTTTGGGGAATTTCTGAAAATTGAAGAAAATGGAAGCAGCACTAGTTTTATATCCAGTGAAATATTACAAAATTCTTGACTTCCTTGTGCGTTTGTATCTATAGCCCCAGTCAAATCAAAGGTACGTCACATAAAAGCAACTACTAATAAAAAAAAAAAAAGTTCCCTAGGTCTTTTGCCCTAGCTTGAAAAATGGTCATTCTTAAGGGGAAAAAAAAAAGCCCATGATATTCATCATTAACTGTTTAAAATGAGGTAAATTTGTATACTGTCCTCCTAGCTATGAACTCTAACATTTCATGAAAACATCATCTCTCCAGCCTTTCAGTTTTGGAGGATTTTCTCACCTGGAATACTTTCTCTCTTATCTCTCTTCCCATTTTTGCACTTTTCGATTCTTGAAATCTCAGCCCATGATCCCCAATCTGAGAAGCCATTCCTTAATACCCCCCAAAGTTATTCACTTTTGCACCTGCAGCTCCTTGTAGGTAGGATTCTGTCATATCTCAGTGGCCCTCACATAGTGCTCCCCCCTACTGTTTGCCTCTGCAGGCGTCACAGCTGGTCCCAGTTGTCATGGAACCCCCCTCCTCTTGAGCACTGTTGCCAAGCCTCTGGTGGGTGGCCACACCCTAGAGATTAAAGTGGAAGTTGCGAATGCTGGTTCTCGGCAAGCTTTGGCCCACAGAGGTGTTTCATTCCTGGTTCTTTGTGTTGTTTTGATAATTTGTGATCAATATTTAAACATTAAGAGCATGTACATACATATCTATATTTATGACTTTTTTTTTAAATCAAAAGATATGGCAACACCAGGCACAACAGACTAGAATTTAAAGGATAACTTTCCCTGAACATAGGACAAATACTTTTTCACTTAATCCCCTTCACACATTTGCTACTGGCCTCTGTTGGTATTAGAATGTGTGTTCCAGACTCCGATTGAAATTCTAAATGCCTTAGACTTGAATATAAAACTTCCTTTTATCTAATCCAAGATTACCTTACATTATCTCAATGAACCTTCCCATGATCTTATTCTCTCCTGTTCAGGAAAGTTCAGTGCTTTCGTAAATGCGATGTTTCCCTGTGTGTGTCCACCCAAGACTGTGATTATTCATATGTGTTTAGACAACTGTGAGATCTTTGGGTTCTGAATGCTCTCTAGCACATAGCAGATGTTCATTAATAGTAAAGTGTTAATTAACATTGACATAGTGTCTATGTGGCATTGCTTTGAAACTCTCAGATGCAGTTCTTTTCTAGCCAGTACTATAACAGGAGAAATTAAAGTTATCGTTTGGAGCATGACCTAATACAATAGAACTGCTAAGGGAGTTAAAAATCTTCCTGGGGAGACAGAGAATTGAATACATACTGACTACCCCTCTGCTACTAAAACTTTAACCTACATCAAATCAGCTATAGGCTCAGGGAGGGGCCTGAGTGCCTTCATTTCTTTTTTTTATTTCAGAAATATTACGGGGGGTACAAATGTTTTGATTATATGAATTTCTTTCATGCAGTTTGATTCAGTGACAAGTGCGCCCATCACCCAGATACTGTGCATTGTGCCCACAGGTGCACATTTACCCTTCCCCTGTCCCCTGTCCCCTCCCACCTGCTTGCCTTCCCTTGAATTTTACTGCTCTGTGTGCACGATGGAACAGGAGACGATTCTTCTAGGTGAGGTCTAGCAAGTATGGAAAACCCAAAAAACAGGTACACTCACTTTTAAATTGGATTGTCTCCGCTTCTCATGCCCATACTGACACTTAGAATAATAGGTTCAATGTATCTGATTCTTCAGAGAATTTGGTGTTGGTTAAGTGGCAGACCGCCTCTCCCTGGAACACACTGTAATCTGAAGACAAGGGATCTAGAAGGCATTGCCATGAAACAACTTTGGTCTTAACTATTCCTTGTGCCAAGAAAACTGAGTACTGGATTCTGGATAAAGTTTATATTAGCAGATTTCCTTTGTATAGTAAACATAGGACCTTTAAATATTTAGGAAGCCCCCAGTTTGAAAAAAATGCACATAATAGAAGGCTCTTTGATTTCAGTTCAAGGGCAAGCCATCTGGCACCCGTTTTGTGTAGTAATCAGGCTAATAGTGCCGGTGGGTTCACTGGAGAAAGCATCGAATGGCACTTTAAAATCTGTTCTAGGGCCTATTTTTAGAGTCTGGCAGTGCGGGGATGGAGTGTTTATTTCATGTGTAATGCAACCTTCCACTTGAAACTGAAAAACATTTCTTTTCCTCTACTGAGCTTCCATCAAGTTTCCCAAGAAACACTGCCAGCTTTGCATATATCCCTATCCTCTAAGATGATTAACTGTTTAAAATTGAAAAGCCTTGAAAATGCAAATGTTGCCACAGGCCCCTGGTGGGGTAAAAAGACAACTCAAATAAAATGTTTCCAGATGGTTTAGGCATTATGTTCTTTATATCCTCAAAGCAAGGGAGGGATCCTAAGCTGGACAAGTTGGTATTATGAAAAGTCATACTGAAGAATATTTGGCAGCTTCTTTTTCAGAAGCCTGGGAAGGTCACTGCCTAGTTCCTGGGGTGGCATACCTAGTGATTCTGTTGAGCTGCTGGGGGGCTCCAGTGAGAGCTGCCTTAGCAGAAGGGCGGGATGACTCCTGGATTCTCTGGCTTTTCAGTCATTTTACACTTCTGATGTATTTTGCAATCTCAAAATGTTTTCTTAACCTGGCAGTTTAGAGTTTCTGAGCAGCTGTATCTGTTAATCTAAATCAATGGATCTTACTGTATGAGAAGAGTGAAGTTATACCTTGATTACTAACATGTTTTTGCAGAAAAGAACTGTCAAATTTCTTACCATAGCTTATACAACTTGAAATCATTTTTTCCCCTGAGCAATTTAGTCACTGTGCTTTCTGACAATCACTTTAAGTATGTCCTCTGCCTTTTGAAAGGAGAGACATTCAAGGCACTGCTTTTTTCCAGCTTTCAGTCACAAAATCCATAAAAATTGTGTTGTTTCCAAGTAGAGTGAAAGAAAGTCTGGATTTGGAATAGGTGTCAGGCTGTTTATTTGGTTCCTCTGCTTTCTGCAAGCAGAAAAGGAGGCACCAAGGGCACCTTAATCTCAAGGTATATTTGTCATGTGTTGAATATCCATATTTAGCATTTAAATAGCAATTTGCCTTTATAAAATATTTTGTGAGCATTAATTAGCATTTCTTCACAACGTAGCTATGAGATGGGTTAATATCATTATCACCACTTTACAGATCAGAAAAGGGGGATGACAGAAGCTGAGGTATTTGACATCAGAGGCAGCCAGGGAACGTGTAGATCAAACATATTGTACTCCATCAGCGCCCTTCTGCTTCAAAGAGGGCTTAATGTCGGTAAATGTACAGATAGCTTTGCTTAAGCAGCAGAGAGGCGAACCGTTAAGGAGTTGAACTGATTACTACATGAACCAGATCAGCTATGTGCAAGCAAGCTACATATCCACAGACACCGGCTGAAACTATAGGATCTGATTTTTTGACAGTCATCGCTACGACGACAGCATGGAAAGTTTTTTTTTTTTAAACAGCAAGAAAATAATTTTTATTGAGTGTCTATTCCATCTGGAGCCCATCTTATAATCTACACATATTATTGCTATGACAGCTGTAAAGATGTGCTATCATTTCCAATTTGCATAGTAGGAACAGAGGTTTACAGGTTAAATTCCTCATCCAGCTTGGTTGGCTGGTTTGAGGTGAGGCTTAGATTCAAATGCAAGTTTACAAATGACTTACTCGTAGTCCCCAAATGCATAGATTGTGAGGTTAAGTATCCATCTGGACCAGAGAGCCACCCAGAGTTGACTTCTCTTTCTCTCTCTTGTTGTTACCAGTAACTCAGGAGGGAAATTACAGACAAGCACATCATGTTTAAAAGCCCCATGAAGATTAATAGAATAAATGTTAGTGAAGAGAATAAAGATCTACTGTAGTTTTAAAAGGCCAAAACAGTGAGCCAAATCTAATGCTGAGCTCATCAGACCACACATGGAGAACAGCTGATGTTTAATTTTGGTTACTGGTCCTTAAAAGGACTACAATCCAGTAGAAACACATTGAGAGGCGGGGAAACTAGCATGCCGATTGGAATTATGCAAACCACCTCACAGCAGACCTCCGTGACCACGGCTGCCTTTCACATGAAGGGAAGTCAAACAGAAGGGGAGTAGAATCTGAGTTGGGCCTCACAGCACAAGATGTTAGGATTAATACCAGTGGCTAAAAGTTAAAAAGACCAACAATTTTAGCTTAGTAGGGAAAGAGGTTCTAGGACTTGCATCTGTCCAAGAAAGGAATCACCTGAGCAAGGCATTTCTGAAACTCAGTTATCAAAGTTATTTAGTTGGTGCAGTGAGTGGTAAGGCAGGATTCTGCCATTGGAGTCAGACATGCCAGAGTTTGATTCCAACTCTGCCATTACTCTGATACTGTCCTGTTCTTAAAGAATCAACTAAGAAAATAGAATCAACTGACTTCTGGGTATACCCTATGCTAAGTTTCTTGGAGTATTGCATTGCCAACAAGAGGTACCCAGAAAATACTGACTGTCAATTTCCCAATTTAAAGGGATCAAATAAAATGTGTTTATCATTAAAAGATGGCATAGACCTGATGTGCTTTAAGTGTCCATTGTACTCTGGAGATCTTTTGATTCTAAAGCAGAGGCAGCCATTACTCAACAGGGGTTGAATTTTATAAATGGTAACATTTGATAAAGGGAAAGTATAGGCGCATAGGTGAGCTGAGAGTTTGTCCCAAAGTTTGTGCACCAAGTCTCTGAAAAGTATTACTTAAATGTAAAAAGAGAAAAAGAAAATAGTGGTCAGAGGAATTTTTATTTTTATTAAAAAACACCAATTACAAATTCTTTATTCTGTATAAAGATTTTCAAGAGCCTGTTTCACTCAGAAGTTCTACTTGAAACCACTTAAGCATTTTTCTTTTGTGTATCTTCTCTTCTTTGTCCTTTTTAATTTCTCCAATCTAGTTCTCATAAACAAGTGAAGCAAAAGTTTGAATGTGGTATCCAGTGAGTAATTGAGCATTTTCTCTGTAATAATGCAAATTAAATCGAATAACTTTAAATAAATGAGTTAGCATGTGTCAATTAGTCTTAACTTAGCAAATGTTAAATGTTAATAACTTACCTATGACTAGAAGTGTGAGTGGTGAGATTTTAAATGCTGGTAATAGTCGAAAGTGTAAGAGCAAGGATGAGAATCAGTGGCTGCTGTGACTTAGCCAAGAAACTCATCCAAGGTAATCAGTTACTGATAGTACTTACCATGCAGTAGCTTCTTGGGAGAAGTGCCTACCCAGTGTACCACGGAACGTGTCTAACTACAAGTCCCTGATAGTAGCATGGTTTTCAAAGATCAAAGGCAGCACAGTGATTTGAGGGGAGTTTGAAGGTGTCACCTTGATGACCGAAAAAAGAAGGCATAGGGTATTAGATACTCTGTATCAGATACTCTGTTCAAGATTGCTAGCATCGTGTAAAGATTATTCCATCTTGAAAGATAATTTCTGTCAAATTTTGCATGCCAGTTTGGATCTAAATCTGGAGCAGATTGAGTATTTGCATTCTATTTTTATTCACAGAAAGATTATGTAAATTGGAACCACAGATTTACTCATGTCAACCAAGCAGAGTTAAATTGAGAACAAGCAAGTTCCTTGTCCATCTGACTCCTAACACCTGCCTTTCTTTAAGTAGTTACTCAGAAGTCATAGCATAGGAAGCCCCTCAGCTCCGCACCGTCAAATCATCAGCCCCACTTTCACGGGCACCCACTAACTCCTCGTCCTCCCTTACTCTAACACAGGAAATGTCTTTCCTCTGAGGCTTTGGACTTCATTTCTTTCCCAGAGGACTTTCTCCTTCCGTTTGTGAATCCATCCCTTTGCTATTGCTTTATTCTTTCCTTTCAAATCCATTAAAGTTTGTTGAACACCTACTCTGTACGTCTCTGGCATATTCTGCATTTGGAGATGTTTCTTGACTCTGAGCTAAAGAAAGTTTTCATTGTCATAGAGGGCACGATTCCTTTCTCCCCAATTCAATATGATGGCCTAATTGTACCCAGAAGGGACCTACACTGTTTTCAACTCCATGGACTCTTCAGTTGTTGGGAAAGTTCTAACCAGATGGTATTGCTCGCTTGGCCAATGAGGGTAGGGATGGAGGGTGACAGGAGCGGGGGCGGCCAATAAGGGGGTTTCTCCACAGTGACAGCTGATCCTCTGGAGGGAATACCAAGGAACAGTTTCAAAAAGTAAAACAAAGTTCTGATCATTTTTATTATTTTCCAAGGAGGTTAAGTTATAAGCTCTCAGTGAAATAAAATTCTAGTAGAACTTTTGTTCGTGGTGAAATGTTTATGTTTATTGAGTCGTTTTTATGTGTCAGATAGTCTTCAGAAGACTTTGTGTACACTAGCTAATTTAGTCTTCATGATAACCAAAATAACATGCACATTTTACTGATGAGAAAGTGGGGGACACAGAAATATTAAGAGATTTGTACAAGATCACATTAGGTAGAACGGGATCCAAACTCAGGTAGTCTTGACCCCAGAACAGGACTTTATAAATAGTATTTATTTGGAATAGGCACAGATAAGATTATCCTTAATCTATTTAGAAAGACAGTATAAAAATTAAACAAAATTTTTCTGTATTCCCTCAGGTAAATATACTGAGTGACACTGGTCTACTTGACTTAAAGGAACCAAGAGTAAAACTTATTAATCTAGGTCTTTTCCTGTGATCAAAAAGTCCCAATGTGGTATAGATGGAGAATTCTTGGGGTCCATTTGGGGATTTTTTTTCCTGTGTATACTTTGTAATATGTATACTCTTTTCTTTTTTGGAAATATTTTCTGTCCTTGAAAGTGAGCTCCAAAGTGGTACACTTTTTAAAAAACAGAGAGAGCAAGAAAGGGAGGGAAAAAAAGTAATTTGCCTCTAATATTTCTTCAGTTTTATGTTTTTAGATGTAGATTATTAACTATCAAAAATTTATATTTGTAGCATGTTCTATATTAGAAATTTATTTTTCCTAAATTATAGACAATTGTTCTGATAACACTTTTGAATAACTTATCCTTTGCCTACCTATTAAAAATGCTACCTTCTTTCTAGATTGTTTATTCTATTCTATTGATCTATTTTTCTGTTCGAGTACTGGTACCACCCTACTTAAATTACCAAAAGAAAGTGGATGTCCTCCTTAAAGATATTTCGACTAGTTCTGTACCACTGCCATAGAGATTTTTTAAAAACCCTATAATGTTTCATTTTTTTTTAAGTTGATACATTTTCTGGAACTGCATTGAATTAAAGATAGGCATTGTGTTTAATTTATTTAGAAATTATTTTTCAAAGAATTGTATTCTCATCAAGAATTGTGGTAAATTTTGCAGTAAATTTTTCCCATCTTCTCACCACATTGACCTTTTACTTTTTTACTTGAAAAACAGTTGAAAAATTAAAGTATCCTTGCATGATCTTTCAAACATATACTAGAAGTTTTTCAATTAAATTATTTTATTTATTTATTTTGTCAGTTATGTTTCTCCCTCAATAGACCTTTTGTCTGGTGACATTTTGTGATACAAGAAAGGTCATTCCTTGATTTGTTGAGACTTTTATGAAAAATTAATATGTAATTGGAGATTCAAATTTTCTACATATCTTTAAACTTCATTTAAATAATGTATCTGGAATAAATATATATTTTAGTGCATTCACATAACTGCTCATCTTTGAGCTCCATGGGTGAAGGATTGACACAGTGTGCCTTGCTCCCTTCACAAAGCTCATCAACAGACTCCTAGTCCAATGACCTTCCTTGCAAAATGAACTGCCTCCTAATAATTCTTCCTATAAAGCTATAAAACCAACTCCTTAGATTGCTATATTTCTTTTGTATGCTATTTCTCATTATGCTTGATCCTATTGGCAGCCTTAGGACAGAGCTATGGGGACACCCTAAAAATTTAGGTTATCTGGAGGGGTGATAGAAAGCCACACGCCAATTGTCCTGTGGCTCTTACAAGGTAGGCAGCATAAATTACACAGCCGCAATCAACTAGATCTAAATCAGGTGATGTGAATGTAGCAGCAATATTGTGCCTTCTCTGTGTAATTGTAATTGCCTTCAAGATTATTTTGTCATCAAACAAGCAATTTTTCAATCAGTGCAACTTGCGCAAATCAGCCCTCTAGGATGTGACTTTTTTTATTCATTTATCAGGTACTTCTTCATGCCCAGCCCCAACCCAACTTGGAAGAAAATAAAGTTTAAGGAAAGGTAACATGGAAAGCACACGTGGAGGAGCAAAGTCATTTCTGAGTTGGTTTCATTCTCAAAAAAGCTAAACGTGAGAAGAGTATAATAAGATTGTTAGTGATATATATGGTTTTATTTAATAGAGAAAGAAAATACTGGTCAAATAAGAACATACAATGTATTTTATTCTTGGTTAATTTTTCCTTCTTTTTAGATAACTTTATATATGTGAACTGTCTGTTTTGACAAAGAAGTCGTTTAAACAAAAATAGACTGCCCTCACATTTCATTTTCTCACCCAAGTGACACAGGCCAGACCCAGGGGAATCACTCCCAACTAGTCAGGACACTCTTTCCCTCCAACCTCTGCCTCTTTCTCAACTTGAAATGCCAAAGAGATGCTGTTATTTGTTCTAAATTCTTCTCTAAGGAGAATCTATTTGCTTTTCCTGAGACAACTAGGTTTGTTGTTGTTGTTGTTGTTGTTTTCCTTCCACGTTAAAATCATGATTATTAATGAGATTTTGTCCTCTTGAATTATATCCCAGCACTAGTCATAGTGAGCCAAATGACAAATATGTTACTATCCTTGCCAAAATAAACTTACTGTTTGTACATGAGGGAGGATTAAAAACAACTTATAACCAATCAACTAGCCTGCTAACCACCTAACTAAATCCCTAAATGACAGAAAAAATGAGAAAGCCAAGTATTATAATAACACCAAACTGTGTGATGTAGAGAGCTCTGGGATACCTTGAGAAAGAGAGTCAGAGCTTCTCAGAGTTGACTGAAGGTGCATCTGTGTGATAAGAATTTAGCTGCATTTAAAAGAACGGGTAGCATTTGAATTTGCAGGGCTGTCAAAAAATGCAACCTCAGGTGATTGAGAACAGTGATTTTCAAACACCTTTTCTCTCACAGAACATTTTCTTCAGTAAATGAACTATTTCTTGGAAACTTAATATGTAATATCTTCAAGCAGAGCTGCTTTGATTGAAGGGAGGAAGGAAATGGGCCCCAGAGTTCTGTTAATATGTCCTCCTGGTTTCTCCTGGGCCTCTGATTTGGCATATTTGAAAGTATCTGTTTACGTTTCATTTGCATCTATATCTTGTGTGGCTTCTTTGAGCATTACTAAGTCCCATAATAAAAACAGTTGCAATAATTCAAAAACTTGAACCAGGATCTAGGTAATAAGAAGGGAAGAACAAAAGGGATAATTAGGGAGCAGTTGTAAAAAAAGAAATAAAATTGATTGGCTAGGGTGCTAAGAGGAGAAAAGAGAACTCTGTGATGTTGTTGAAGTAATAAATTTAATATCAGGAAGCAAAACGATTGTGGAGAATTGGAAAGTCAGGAGAAGAAACTCTATTTTCTGTTTTAGTATGTGTATGTTTTGTTCAATTTTCCCCTCTTCCAATATATCACTGTGCTGAGATGGCTTTGAGGCAGGCACTTAAGGACCAGATTTATGCTGGCAGGATCGTTGAGTCTGTATTTTCTGAAACTCTAGCGTATACTCCTAGGTTTGTGATATGCAGTGAGCCTCTGTCCTCAGACAGCCCAGCCCTGCACCATTTACAAGATGCTGGCCACGGGAGATAAAATGCAAAAAGAAGACACAGTCCCAGCCTTCAGAAAACTCCCAGATATGTTGAGGAGGCAGATGTATCTAGATGGATAAACAAATGTAAGAATAAAACTGTACTAAATAGAAAGGAAGAATGGTAGCTGGTACCAGGAGAACATAAACCAGCCCTGATCTAGTCAGAGGCAATGCCATTTAACTCTTAGGTTAAATGGCAGAAGAAATGAGATTGAAAGATGGGAGAACATTCCAAGTAGAGGAGAAAGTATGTGTGAGGTGCTAGGAAGGGAAGAAGCCAATGCGGCTGGAACAAAGAGAATGAACGTAAGGGAGCTGGAGGGGAAGGGAACCAGCCCTTCAGAGCTCTCGATTCTGAGATCCCTGGGTGACGTTGACAGGAAAGGAAGAGTCACGTGATCAACTTTGGGTCCTAGAAAGATGCCATATATATTGCCTCATGGAAAACTGGTTAGAGTGGCCAGGTGAAGTTTGGGCCAACATATAACTATTGCAGAGAATATTTTAAAATCTTGGTCAGGGTGGCTTCCCTGAAGACATAAGAGAATCAAGATTCAAGAAATAGGTAAAAATAGGTAAAAATATTAATATATTGAAATTGGTACTACAGGTTAATGCAGTAATTAGAATAATGATATACTGTTTATGATTATATATTAAGTATAATACCTCTTGATATGATATCATTGCTGCAAAAATCACTTTCTTAATTTATTATTTGCCTTTTAGTGATGGTGCTTTTGACATGGGATTTGACAGTATTTAATGTTAATGTGTTATTAAAATCTATTATCTTTCTCTTTAATTTTTGTTACATTTTTGTTTTTCTCTACATGCTTAAAAAGATAAATATTTACCTGTATTTTCTTCTCATTATTTCATGATATTCTTTTCCATAGGGGAAGATTCTAGTAGGATTTAAGTCTTTTATACATCTGAGATAAATGCACACACATACACGTATATATATATGCATGCATGCTTGTAAACATATACATATAAATGCATACAATGTATTTAACATGTATATGGTATGGATCTAAATTTAGTTCTTCCTTGTAAATAGCTATTTGCCCTACAATCCCTATATGAAATGCGATACCAAATCATTTGCATGATATTCATGTAATGTTTTGATTACAGTGATCTGTTTAAAAATAATCCTGTAAACATTATGTAAAATAAACTTAATAGGCTGACCAATATCGGAAGTAATAGTATTTGAAAAGAGAGTCATGAAAAGAAACCCAAAACCCAGTGTTTGGTTCTGTTTGTAACATACAGGTATTTAACTCATTGATTATACTAATTGTACTTTCATTCTTCAAGTCTCATCCATTTTCTACATTTGTCTTTTAGTATTAAAAATAATTCATTTATTTTGTTTTGTTTATTCAGACAGAAAAATAAAAAACTCCTTTCATTTATTTATTTTTTTATATTCTACATTTACTAAGTTTCACATGTACCCTTGTAAGATTAAAAGGTAACTATGTAGACTTGAAACCCATTGTGGTGACAGTGACTGCACTGGGAAATTTTCTGGGCCTCATGAAATGATTTTATTGATCTTTAATACAAACTACCTCTTTATGTTGTGATAACTTTATACATGAGAAGGAATGCTCAGTCTCCAGTAAGTATACATCAGTATTACTAGGAAGGTCAAAGAGACTGAAGTCATTGTAGTTTCATTTCCAAAAAACATGACTTTTAAAAGATGAGGCTTCACTTATTTTTAGGTAGCACCATCTTGGAAATATCTACCTGTTAATTAGAGCTGTGATTCCCATCCAATCCCACAGGACTAGAGCACTCATGCAGAAGAGTCTGTAACACTACAACGAAGATTGTGTCTTCCAAGAAAATTATTATAATAGACATCCTACCATGCTTATGTTATTTTAATTGGATGTTTAGCTCTAGGGATCTTAATAATTTGTCATAAAATTTTAATGTTAATAAAATCAGCTGGAAGGACTCTACTTACCACTTAGATTGCACCATAGGGAGTAAGATCCTAATTTAAGCCTTTCTTTTCTTTTTTTTTTTTTATAAGCTAATGAGAGAAAGAGTTTTAAGTGGATCATGGGATCTGCACAGTGTAACACAATGTTTCACCCATGACCCACATCAAAGAAAAATTTCAGGAGATGAAGTTAAATAAGCAAGGAAGACTTTATTCAAGACTACTGCAGTTAAGGGAGAGAGTGAACTCAACTCCCACCGAAATGAAAGGGAGGAGGGCTTTTTCTTCATTTTGTTTTTCTTTTATATTAACAGACTTTAGTAACACATAAACCTAAGGTAGGCAACATGATGTTTTGATATATGTATATGCTGTAAAGTGATTACTATCACAAAAGTTTTGAAGTGCTGGGGCGAGCTAGTGAAAGAGTGCTGGGAGATACTGTAGCAGAAGCTAGTATTATCAGACCAGCTGTGTTTCTAACTGGAGTTCCTCAAAGTTAGGCTGCTACCTTTCCACAGAGACTGAGAGATTTAGGGCTGTCTTTCTTGATTATATTTCAAAGGGATAGCAACTAGGTCCTTGAGAAAGCCATTTCTGGGTTGTACAACTGGCAAGAGAATAGAAGATTTACATCTCAAAGGAGCAGAAAAGAATTTACAAATCTAAGTTTTCTAAAGTAAATGCCTAGGAAAAAGGAGCTCTGGGGCTTATAGTCAAGAAAATTAAAGCTGTCTGGGCCCCCCATTGATGGATACAGGATTTTCCCTGATGATCTGGGGACTGATTCAAAAGTATTCCTTATAGGTAAATGATATACAATCTTACACTGTTTAAACCTTATGCATCACTAAAGGTTACTCCTTAGTAACCTGCTAAATTTGATAGAGTACAGAAGAGATTTCTCTTCTCAAAATGTGCTTCTTTTCTTAAAATGTGCTTCAGAGTGCAAGAAATTTCACCATCTAAAGTTTACTAAATAAAAATAGCAACACCTGCTGAATACTAACTCCATGTCAGCTACTGATTTAAGAATGTTTTATATAATGCAAAAAGCAATCCAGGAGCTCTTATTTTCCCAGAGAGTTTAACTCATCCAAGGACAGACTGGGAATGGAAGAGATCTCAAAACCAGGTGTGTGACTCCAGAGACAGGATTTGGTCCAGAATAGATGTGCCGACACACAAGCTAATAGAATAACAGAGGAACATGCAGAAGAGGCTCATTTTTCTCTTTTCTTTCTGTCAAATAAGCGAAATGTCCCCAAAAGTCAAGTCTGACTCCATACACTTTAACAATTCCCACAGAAACCCTAGTTTTGACCTGCTTCTTAAATGAAAGACTACTTTGTCTCACGTAGGTGACAAAGGCCTTCTTGGGTCTTTGCCATCATTCTCATTTACTGAGGACTCTTAACAGTGCTTCATGTGTTGGCGCAGAAATTATTGATGTGATGGAGCACAGCCTGACTGAGAGTCAGTTCAAACTCCTACACTCACTTCACATCCCACCGGCACAAAGCAGGAATGCTGATGGCTGGCCTCATCCTCTCTGCCTGCTTGGACGACCCCATCAATGACAAATAGTAAAGAGATGGAGGACTCCTACCCGTCATGCTAACATCGTATTGGCCTGTGACTCACTACTTAAATAAGATACAAAAGCTTCGAATTATGCACTAAATCTTTGACAACACAGATGCATAAAGCCTTACGTCCCATTCTGCCTTTTAACTTAAAGAAACATTAAGAAGGATGGGAAATAATGTAGAATGCCAAGAATTGTCTCTTAAAGAATTAAAGTTTTTACTGTAAAAATTTTGATTACTATTTTGGTGATCAACTAACTTTGGAGGGGCATATGTTAATTTATGAAAAATGAATTATAAATATTTTCTTAACTATTAGGCCTAAGCTACTATCTGTGAGCTGGCTATTGAGAAAGACACGCAGTCGAGTAAAGATGCAAATACAGTATGATGTAATCAGTACAGTGAGCTCTTGTCAAAGTTACACAGCTGTTTATGTGTCTGCATATGTGGTGCTTCTTTCCTCCACTAGACAGTTAGTTCCATGAGAGTAGAAGCCACGTTTTGTTGTTGTTGTTGGGTTGCTGTGTCCATGGCCCTGCACTGTTTCTCTGCCTAGATTCTCCAGCAAGGTTGTCCCCTTCAATATACTGAGAGCTGAGGTCCATTTCCTACAAATGAATATAAAATTTTTACTCTTCCATCATGAGAAGACAATATTTTATTTCCATTTCAGAGTATATTTGAACATGGACCTGCTACAGACACAGGAAACACAAACCAATTAACTTTGAACTCTGCCTAATGGCATGTGGGCACATTTTAGCTCCGAATACAGTACCCTGAAGGTTACTATTGAAGCATTATTGATGATTACTAAAAAATGTCAGGTAGGGCAGCACCTGTGGCTCAACAGAGAAGGACGCCAGCCCCATATGCCAGAGTTGGTGGGTTCAAACCCAGCCTCGGCCAAAAACTGCAAAAAAAAAAAAAAAAATCTCAGGTAGCCAAAGCTCATAATCACAGACATATGCACCATACTTTCAACAAAAAAACCATAAGTTTGAGACTCTGTCTCAATAAATAAATAAATATACATTTTCAGACTTGGCTCCTGTTGCACAATGGTTATGGTGCTAGCCACATGCACTGAGGCTGGTGGGTTTGAACTTGGCCCAGTCCTGTTAAATAACAATGACAACTGCAGCAAAAAAGTAGCCTGGTGTTATGGCAGATGCCTGTAGTCCCAGCTACTTGGGAGGTGAGGCAAGAGAATCACTTTAAGCCCAAGAGTTTGAGGTTGCTGTGAGCTGTGATGCCACAGCACTGTACCAAGGGCACACAGTAAGACTCTCTCTCTCAAAAAGAAAACGTAATTTTTCCCAGTCATTATTTGACCCATTCTTACACTTTCAACATTAGTGAATGACATGATGTTTATACAGACTTTGATACGTTTATGTTAAGTCTTCACAAAACTAAATGGTTGGTTACTTGAATTTGGGGGGAACAGACATTTTCTAAAGAAAGCAGCAATAACTAGAACAAAGAAAACTTTGGGCTTTAGCTTTAGCACCTTAATAAAACAGGAATCTACTTAGGATTTGAAAGCCTCCATAACTGGAATATAACTCATGATTAGGAAGAGGTCATTTTCTCTTTTTTAATCTAGAAAGTGAGGTGTAATTTTATGTGTCTCAGTGGTGTCATTTACACAGTGCATTTCCCCCACTGGAGGCAGTACCTCCACGAGTTGTTTTAATATCTTCTGAAATTTTGTGGCCACTGTTATCTTTACATGTTGTCTAAGCAATAACCTCCCTCCTTGCTGTTGTCTATCATTAGTTAAGGTCTGACCCAACATTCAGAAGAACAGGAGATCACCAGTGAAGGGAGCCATTTTGCTGCATTGGTATTGCCTGACTAAAGGGCGTGCACAGCCACAAATGGCAACTTGCAAACCTCTTCCTCCTCTTTGCTGCCTTTCTGTAATCATGTGAGTACTGAAAGTATCTAGGGGGAAAGTAAATGCAAGAACTTACTTGATCATTTTCCAAACATTTTTTAAAAGTCTGCGGAGGAAGTGCTTCGTAAGTTTTAATAGTCATCTAATACTATGTTAACCACAGATGAAGAAGTACCTGTGTGGTCGCTGCCTAAATACACATGTGTGTACATCAGGCTACTTCAGACAAGTGGATGAGCGATCAGGTTCAATTATCATTCGTTTTTCTTATTTTTTTTCTTTTTGATTAGAATAGTATTTTGCTTTTAACAGGGTAGTTTTAATTAAGGCATAAGACAACGTGCCATCATACTAAACTAAAATAAAGATGCACTTAGCGATTCATTTCAGATTCTAAATCTCTTTGGTATTTACCTAAGATGTCAGGTATTCAGAATACACCCTGCTGAGAAATCTTGATCAAGGATCAAGGGTTAATATCTATCCACTATTTTCTATGTTGCCTGAAATTATTTTTCAGCTGTACAAAATACATGCAACTGAGAGGTCCCTGTGACGTTCGAGTTAGTGTCTATTACCAAGCTAGCTTCTGTGCTGTTGGAACGTTTTTCTTTTTAGACTAAAATAGCTAACAACATGAAACGAAACAAAAAAAGTGTCAGTTTTAATAGTGCAGATCACTCATCTGAGGTTGTTGTTTGAATTTCAAACAAGATTGAAGTAATAATTAAACGGAAGATAAACTCACTTTGAAATCATACAGAGCATTATGAGGACAGAGCTGAAATTAAAATTTATCAGCTTATCAGATCGTTTGGGACAGGACCCTTTTGGGTATGAGTGACAGAACCACAACTAGACTAGCTGAAACAAAAGAAACCATAGCCCTAGGAAATCAGAAGGTCTGAGTGTGACCGGGCCTGAGGCACAGCTCAGTACTGTTGTTCTTTACCCAACAGCACTGTTTCTCTTGAGTCATTTCTCTCTGCTGGGCAATGAGGTCTTCTTTCCTTTCTCTGGGATTATAGCATGCAAAATGTGAGCTTGTGGCCAAAAGAAACCACCTCTGCTGTTACAGGAGAGATAGTGCCCACGAATGAAGCCAGTCCAGAGGGAACCAGTATAATAAAGTATATGAATGGCCAGATTGTGATAAGCATTTCCCGTTAGGAAAAGATGAGGATCATGCGAAATCGAAGGAAAAGAAAAACAAGATTTGTTTACTAGTTAACTACTTTTAGGTATACAGTTCAACAGTATCAATTATATTCATATTTTTGTACAGCAGAACTCCAGAACTTTTTCATCTTGCACAACTGAAACTCTATACCCCTTGGAAAACAAGGCCCCATTTCCTCTTCCCACTGCCCCTGGTGACTATGGCTCTACTTTCTGTTTCTACGAGTTTGCTCACTTTAGACACCTCCTATAAGTGACATCATACAGTGTTTGTCCTTTGTGACTAGGTTATTTCTTTTGATATCGTGTCCTAGAGGTTCGTCCATGCTGTAGCAAGTGACAAAATTTCAAAAGGAAAAGAGATTTTAAGATTGTGTTAAGTTCTTTTAAAAGAATGTCCACAAACACCAAATGCCTTCAGTTAATTTAAATTTATAAAACAGAGAGAGCTGATGGGATGAGAAGTTAGTGGAAAAGTCACTGCTCCTTTAACATTTTTCAAATTCAAATTCATTCAAAACACAGGTCTTACTATGAAAGAAAATAAAGGCACAAAAAAGTTGTATCTAGCTTTTGGACTACAAATTTTTAATCCCTGCTTTTAATGTATTTTGGGAGGAGGAAACAAGAGACAAAATATTTTATTTTTAGTTTTTTGCATAATTTTTTTAATTTAAACTTTTGAGAATTATCAATTCATAGACAGTTGTAAAAAAATAACACAAAAATTCCATATACTTCTCATCCAGTTTTTCCCATGCAAAACTACTGTTAAGTATCATAACCAGTACATGGATATAATCCACCAACCTTATTCAGATTTTCCTAGTTTTGTGTGTACTTATTTGTGTGTGTGTGTTTATGTGTGTGTCGGGGAACCAGGAAGCTACCTGTGTCCTAAAATGTCAAGGTTTCGGGCAGCTTCCTGGGTCCTTAGTTCTTGGAGCATTCTTGGTCAAAAAATGACCAGACACCCCAAAGTAAGACAAGCATGAAACGAAATTTATTGAGAAAGAGAAAGATAGAGAAAGATAGATTTACGGAGGAAGAGCAAGATACAGGCTTATAGAGCAAGATATAGTAGCCATAGACAGCAAATGGGCCACCGTTGCCAGGGTAGATAGGCAAAGAGGTAAGAGTTATGACCAGTGGTTCCTTTACAGCAACTGGGTCAGGTCTACCTTGTGGTTCAGTGGTCACTGTGGAGCCAGAGTCTTACTGAGCAAGGCCCCTCCCATGAGCCTCTTTGAGAGCCCATTGGGGAGAGGGGTGGACCACATAACTAGTCTTAAGGCTGTTCTAGGGGTTACCTTTGAGATTTCATTGTACCTGTTCTAAGGCCAGAGAACCTTCTACATCCTTTTGCAGTTGGTACACTAAGTTCTGATTGGTAGACTGATAGTGTATTCCCACCTCCCAAGGTGTGAACAATCACTGGGGCAGAATTAATGTGGGTGGCACTGAGGTGGGCCCTGCCTTGCCTTCCTTCCCAGGAGAGCTATTCCTAACTCTTACCTACCATCTGTGTGCACACACACATAGATTTAATTCTATACAACGTTGTTACACACTATGTAGTGAATTTTAAATATAGAGTTTATGGATTAAGAGTGCCTGTTTGTGAGGTGTTATTTTTTTAAATCTTAGTTGCAAAATAATGCTGCTATTTTACATGAGTATCATACATACATGATATGAGGAGGGGTATATCTTATTATTCTTACACTAGATCATTGTTTTCCAACAATTTATTCAAGGCATATACACCTTTTAACATTTTTTAATTTCCTCTATAAGTACAGAATGAACTGTATATATGTTTATTTTTCCCCAAATTATTTCTTTTCCTTTATATTTAGAATCAGGCCACGTTTTTATTGTACAGAGCAGAACACACTATAAAAACCTAACTGTTCACAAATTCACTGGGCTTGATCATTGTTGAAATGGCCAATTCATTGTTGAGTTTTGATCAAAGGCCAGAAAAATATTGGTTCTCATGTTGGCATGATGGATTATTCGCTAAAATAACTTACAGTATTATATATTAATTAAAGGAGATATTTTGCTTTGCTGATGAGGAGAAAATATTATAAAATAAAATAATATGTTTGGCTTTGACAAGAACAAAGAGGTTAAATATCTGATGAAGTTGGAATGACTTGTAGAAAAATATGTTTGTTTCCCATTGCTGTTATTTTTCACAAGGTCAGAGCTACTTGTATGTGATGTTTGTGGCCAAAAGATCATCTTTGCTCAGAAATATATGTATAGTATAAACTCAGAGTGGTCTAATGCCATGCTTAATCTCTGATGGTTTTGAAATAGTTATTATCACTCAAAATATTATCTAATAAGCTATATTAAATACTACATGAATTAAAGTATAGAAATTGATGCATCGTGGGGCTTTTCAAGGTAGGAATGCTTTTCTAAATATGTAGCTTGGTTCGGTAAATGGTTATTGTTAAAGGAAAAAAAAAGAAACCCTCTCTGTTAATATTTGAAGATAACAATTGAGGGAAAATAATAGTGTTAATTTGAAAATTCACTATTTTTCTTGGAACTTTTCTATTTGTTGGTCTTATTAAAGAAAGAGCACTAAGGGCAGTCAGACTCTCCATTTATGTAACTAATGTACTATTACATAAATAAATCATAGAAAATAAAATGAGTATAAATATTTGCAAAGCAAGCTGCTGAACCCTTAGTTATATATTCACCGTTATATTTTATACCACTTTAATGATTCTATATTTTTGTATGACTTTATAATTTTTCTAATTTACAGAGAGTCTTTGCTTCCGAGAAGAATACCTGATTTTCTTAAATCCTCCTTCATCTCATATCTAAGAAGAGATTCAAAAGAATTTTCCAAATTAGAGAATCTTTTCTCTTCAGAACAACAACAAAAAAAATGTAGCAGCAATAATTAGAACAAAAGAGCTCACACTAGACTAAAATAGCTTCTTTACACAAATAAATTATGGAAGCCTTTTTTCCTTAATAGAGAACAACAAAGATGTTCACAAACAGCGTTCCCAATAATAGCGTAGCCTGTTGTTCCTTTTCATTTCAACAGGCACCTCATGAAACCAACTAAGTTTCTTAGTTTTCAGATGATGATCTGAAGTCAAACGATGGCAAGCATATCTGAATCATTTTCTAATGAAAAGTGAAGGACTTCCTCACTCATTTATTCAATGTTTATATTAACAATAATATTAAAAACAAATAATGACAACCACAAAACAATCACAACAATATTAATGAGCTCATATAGCAGATACTATATGCCGGGTTCTTTTCTAAGTACTTCAAATACAACTATTCACATATTCGTTTAACACTAACAGCACCATATGAGGTAGAAACTATTATGGTCTTCATTTTGCAACTTGTTGCGTTGAGGCACAAAAAGTTAAATAATTTGTCCAAGGTCAAATGACTCAAGTGTTAGAGCCTGGGTCCATTCCTGACCCTCTGTCTCTAGAAGCTGGACATTCAATTGCAGAGCACGTCCACCTCCCTAAATTACAGTGAGATACAAGTGGCAAAGGCCTGCTCCTGAGGATATTTATAATCTCATAAGAGAGGAATGATAAATATCTATAGCACAAGACTGTAAGAGGTCGGAGCCATAAAAATGTACATTTGGAGGTTTTCCAAGTTCTCCATGTGGATGGCAAAGGAGGCAAAATTTGTGATATGATTCAGAGTTTACAGGGGAAAGGGTTCTAGAAAAAGGTGGCTGGGCCCCTGAAAGGGAGAACAGATAAGGGAAACAGCTCCTGCTTAATCACGTTAGGGCTCTTTCTGAAGAAAAATTCCAGAAAATTTTCTGGAAAAATTTCAATAAAATGCAAGTCTCTTGGATATGGTAATATTTGTCAAAATGTATAAGTTATAGAGATCATTATTTGTTTAAAGTCATTTTTATCAAAGATACATGTATATTGGTTTAAAAGTCGAGGAATGCTTTGAGTTTATCACACACAGAAAAAGGAAATTAAAACACAAAACAAAAACAAAAAAACACCAAAACCAGCCCTCGGCCCTACATCTCCCTTTGCCTGACTTATATATTAAAATTTTTAGATTCTAAAAACTCTTTATTGTTCCCTGAACACTCCTTTTTCATAGCATATTATTTTTATTTCTTTGTTACAATTCTTCCTTTTCTTTTTAGAAATTTTATGGTTTCAATGATCGTTTCTGTTCTCTGCATCATCAATGTCATCTGTTTTATTTATATTTTCCTGTTTGTTTCTTCCTCTTTAATTTAAAATGTAATTCTCAAATATTTGATGATTTTACAACTTAATTCATAATCAGATTCATTTACACATAAAGCCCATACATGCTTATTAGAAGCTTCATATGGATGGACCCAGCTACTCAACTTTTACAGGGAAATTAAGAAAAAGCTACTTTTTCTGGGGCCAGCACATAGCACTTTCTGTACATCTTAGGTAAAATAAGTGAGAGAAAATCCTGCAAGTCAAGAGTTAGAATAAAAATGTTTATTTATTTATTTATTTAGAGACAGAGTCTCACTTTCTCACCCTCAGTAGAGTGCTGTGGTGTCATAGGGATACCGGAATTTCTTCCTCAGTAGGTCCTTGGTCTTGGGGATTTGAAGAATGAATTCACGGACCACATATCAGTGGTCAGACAGGATTTATTTTACAGAAAAAGCACCAGAGCTCCTGACAGAGGGAAAGACTGAAGTCAGAAAATCTCCTCTCTGTCTGGATTCTTTGTCTAGCGGTGTATATAGTCACATGGGTCCCTTGTACTGACATTTGCCCAGGACTTGGTACAATGGATACAGTCCCTTCCACCAGGGTAAGATGAATGAATTTATCAATAAATGAATACAGTCTCTTCTGCTAGGGGCAAGGTGAATGAATGAATTAATGAAGAGATACAGTACATTCATGAAATTGTCCAGGCTTAGGAAACTTACAGGAAATTGACCAGGCCTGGAAAATGGGGGCTTCCCTGTTCAGCCAAAAGTGCAAGGGGAGGGAGACAGAGGTGGAGGTGGAGACACCACTGTGCTCCCCAAGCTGGCAACCTGGAGGTGTCCCCCCAGCAGTTGTCCAGCCCCTCAGGCCACTGGAGCCTCCTACACTCCCCTCTGACTACATTTCAACCAGCTGGTCCCTCTGCTGGCTGCCACGAACCAGCACCCCCAGGGCAGAGACAGGTCTTCCCCTTAGCTCTGGCTGCGCTGGCTGGACACCACCCACCCTGTATCTATCAACAGCTCACAGCAACCTCTAACTCCTGGGCTCAAGAGATCCTCTTCCCTCAGCCTCCTAAGTAGCTGGGACTCAGGCGCCCCCCACAACCCCTGCTATTTTTAGTTCCAATATTCTTTGTTTTGATTCCTCATGTCTGAGTAACTTGCTTGTGTTCTTTCTTCTCTTTCAGTTTTAGTCATTTTCTTTTTTTTTTAATTTTTATTTTTTTATTTTTTATTTTTTTTTATAAGTTGCATTAATTTTTATTTTAGGCTGTCTCCAAACATGGCTTTTATAGACTAATAAAAAAGCAATTTTTATAAGTTCACAAAAAACAATGAACACACTCGAGCACAAATTTCTTACATCCAGGGCCAGAGGAAAATTATGAACTAAAAAATCTGTTGAAAGTGGCACAATAAGCACAATTCCTAGATGCTGCATTTTTGGAGGTAAATTAAACTCTCACCTGAATGGAAAATCCCATAGCTGTAAATTTCCGCTAGTTCTTCCTCACCATTCTCACCCTGCTTTGGGTAGCCTTCACTAATTTATATCCATTATAGTCTTTAAGATTGGCTTCAAAAACTCAGCTACTTGGGAGTAATATTGCCTATGATACCTGTCTTCCTCTGTATCTTTGCAACATGTACTTTTTCAACCTCTTAACTCGCCTCCTGTCCCTCCCCAGCCACACTCCCCATCCTTTCTGTGGGGTGCAGAAGAATTTTTTTTATTATTTATGTATTTATTTTTTTTTATTGTTGGGGATTCATTGAGGGTACAATAAGCCAGGTTACACTGATTGCAATTGTTAGGTAAAGTCCCTCTTGCAATCATGTCTTACCCCCATAAAGTGTGACACACACCAAGGCCCCATCCCCCACCCTCCGTCCCTCTTTCTGCTTTTCCTCCCCCACATAACCTTAATTGTCATTAATTTTTATCACATATATGTTTATTGTTTACTCTTCACCTACTGCTTCCCAGGTTCCTCAAGTTTTCTATACATTTCATTTCCTGAAGAATCTCTTCCTGGAGCATTCTGACGTGTTAAAATCAGGATTTTTTTTTTTTTCCTGTATGTTCCTGTTTGTACCACATGTCACCTCTTCCTTGACTTTTTCTTAGATTGGTAAAAACAAACCTGTGAATAGTTTTCTGAGGAATGAGCTCAAAAGCTATTACTTTTCTTTTCTTTTCTTTTTTTTTTTTTTTTTTGAGACAGAGTCTCACTTTATCGCCCTCTACTGCCACCTCAGTAGAGTGCGGTAGCATCACAGCTCACAGCAACCTCCAACTCCTGGGCTTAGGCGATTCTCTTGCCTCAGCCTCCTGAGTAGCTGGGACTACAGGTGCCCACCACAACGCCCGGCTATTTTTTGTTGCAGTTTGGCCGGAGCCGGGTTCCAACCCACCACCCTCAATATATGGGGCCAGCGCCCTACCCTACTGAGCCACAGGCGCCACCCTTAAGAGCTATTTCTTTGAGGGAAGAAAATGAATTTATTTCTGCCCACAGTTCATTGATGTTTAGGTTAGACATAGAATTCTAGGTTGGAAATCATGATCTATCATATTTTGAAAAAGGCTGTTCCATTGATTTTTATATTATACTCCAATTTTTATTGAGAAGCCTGTAATATTCTGCTTTCTGAGCATTTTATCATTTTTCCCCCAGCAGACTTCTAACATATTCTGTGCCTCGGGGCTCTAATTTTCACAGTGTTATATGTCCTATGGGTCTAATTTCATCTATTGTGGATTTTATTGAATAAGTCCTTTAGATTTGGACTCCCAGCCCTTCATTTGTTGCATTTGGGGATGTTTTCTCGAATTGTTTTGTGGATAATTTTTCCCTCTCCTTTTATCTGGTTCACTCTCCCTGGAACTGCTATCATTAGGATGCTGGACCCTCTGGACTGATTCTAATTCTTTAAGCTTTTCTCAAGTATTTTTAATTTTTAGGAAATATCTAAGAGATTTCATTACCTTTATTATCCAGCTCACTCTTTGCATGTTAAAATGTCTACTATTATATTTTAAACTTTTGAAGGGCCTTTTGTTGTGGTTGTTCTATGTGGATATTTGTTATGTGTAATTGTGGGTGTATAAATAGATATAATAAACGTGTACATATAGGTAAAAAGATATACGTATTATTGTGGCCTTGTTTTGTGATTTTAATACTTTACATCATGTTTCTGATGCTATTAATTAAACACTTCTCCATGTTTTCTTCTGCCTGAATAGCCTCTGCTTCCATAGAAATGGCCAGTATCTTGGATAGTCTGCTCAAGATTAAGCATAAAGGATATGAAATCTGATTTGAACCCCTGAAAAGTGAATGGCTCTTGCCTACTATGACAAGAACATCCCTTAACTCAGAGACTCTAGAAAATAAATATGAAGTTTGTAAATATTTCTTTTTCCCAGAGAGGGACTTGCACTACTATTTCTAGGAGGCCTTGAATGGGTTTTTAAGTATCAGTTTAACTTTATTATTGTTTTTTTCCACAGCAAATCTAAGATTCAAGTTTCTATAATTTGACAAATCTATTAACACTTATCTATACACAATCAATGTCCACAGTTGTACCGTGCTTTACTTATTTTATCCCCTTTCTGTGTATTACCTTTAAAGAATCACTTTTCTAATCTAGTTCAGTAAATAGCAAATGTGGAAATTACTGTTAAATCTGTAGTTTTTACTTAGAAGTTGACGTAACCTTTTTGTCTACCTTGCAAAGGGTTTTGTCCTTTTATTGAACACTGGGGGTCAGTTTCATGTTGAGTAGGTTGAACAGATAGATACTATACTCCTTTTACTTCAAAAAAAATTTTTTTTTGGACTATACCTTTAAATGTATGTCTTCTATTGCTGTTTTTTTTTTTCTTTTTCATTGACTGTAGGTATTTTTTTTGGCCTTGCTTAGCCTATCCTTCTTTATTTTTGAGACAGAGTCTCACTTTGTTGCCCTCTGTAGAGTACTGTGGAGCAGCACAGCAACTTCAAACTCTTGGGCTCAAGCAATTCTCTTGCCTCAGCCTCCCTAGTAGCTGGAACTACAAGGGCCTTCTACGACGCCTGGCTATTTTTGTTCTTATTTGTTTAGTATGCCCAGGTCAGGTTTGAACCCACCAGCCCTGTTGTATGTGGCCGGCACCCTGACCGTTGAGCGACAGATGCCAAGGCAAGCCTACCTTTCTTAACATCACAGTTTCTCATCTATTGTAACTCTTTATTTCTATTTCATTGGGGGTATTTTTAGCTTTCCTAATTTCTATTCTTTATATCCCTTAGTGATAGCTTTCCACAGTGCTTAATTTTTCTTTTGATTTTATTTCCATGCTTGTGATAGTTCTTTTTTAATTTTTTCTTTATATCTTAGATCTTACCATCACAGATAAATGACTCATCTCTGAAAAAAATTACTTTTGCTTGGACCAGCTATTCACCATAGGCTTATTTTGGCAGAGGTGTTTCCTACAGTTCTAAGCTTGCTGATTTCCACAAAGAAAAGACATTGATTTTTTTTTTCTGCTGTCTCAGATTAAACCTACATCGTGACAACATGGTTTAAGTGTTTAATTCTTTCTGTGCCTCTGTCCCTTCTGCTTTTCTGAAACAAAATGTTGCCATCAGAGCTTATTCTGCCAGCCCGGCTCATCTGAGTTCCTACAATTAGAGTTGTAAACATAAAATAGGTTTTATGCCCTACGTTTTCAGGCAGTGAATTTCCTTGGTGCTTTCTGAGATCTACCGCCCTTGAACCTTTTGGCTCAGACATCAGTCTGTTTGGCCTTTGTTTCCACTCATTTCCAGAGTGTCCTTCTCCATGTCACAGGGAAATTCCACACATATTTTGGTGACTGTGTACGTGTATTACTTCCTCTCTTTGTTTTTAAAGCTGGAATTCACTATATTTTATTTTCAACACTCCCCATTGCTTTTAAATAGCTTTATTAAAATGTAATTTATATTCCACAAAATTATCTCATTATAAGTGTACAGTTTAATGATATTTGGTAAATTTATACAGTTGCGCAACCATTACCCAAATCTAGTTTTATAAACTTTCCATTGCTCCAAAAGTTGCCTTGTGCCTATTTGCAAGTCAACTCTATTATTTTTTTAAAAGATTTTAAAAGTTTCTCATTTACATGAGCTATAATCATTTCAGAAATTACCTATGCTGTGTTTTCATTTAATCACTCTACGGGAATAAATGGGAGTTTAATATAGTAGAACAGTAATAGCAATTAAACATATAGCCACCTCTTGGCATTTATTCTTCGTCTGTCTGAATTTTTATAAACTACTTTCCTTTACCCTCTCAGATAATTTACCTTGTCAGAGGGTGGAAATCATAGGTGATACATTTAAAGCACTGGGGTCAGTGGAGACACACTGACGTTCGTTGCTACTGTAATTTTGTTTTTGTGAACTAGTTTTCCTTTTTAGCATAAGACTCTGAATTCACCGTGAAGTCAACTGATAATTCTTTAAAGGAGAAGAAGCCAAATTAAACAAGGTTCTAAATTATTTTGAACAAGTTAAATATAATTTTTGAAAATAAATTGATCACTTCGTGACTTACAACATTTTTGCTGCATTCAAAATGGATGGTGACGAGTGCGAAATCATGAGAAATCCAGTACGGGTTGCAATGTCATTATTCTTGGTTAAATGTTTTAACCCACTTGAATTGTTTACACACACCTGTCAGTTTTTGAATGTTTTCTTTGTGCCAGACACAATGCCAGGGCCTTTATATATACCTTTTTCTTATTTATTAAGGTCTTAATATACAATGGGGTGTTTGACATTTTCCCATTTTATAGATAAGGAGACCAAGATTTAGTCTGATTGGCTAGAAAAAAAAAAAAGCTTAGAAATGATGTGGGTAGTATTCAAATCCGTATCCTAATTCCATAGCTCTTAACATTCTCCTGTTAGTCCTCTATACATTGAACCTTCCTACATACAAAAGAAAATTTGGATATGATGTACGCTTCTAAAAGAAAAATATGACATAAATACTAGATGAGCTCATCATTACCATATTATCTGAAGTATGTATGAATATGTTAACATCTTTTTTTTTTAAGATAAGAGTCTTGCTCTGTTGGCTAGGCTGGAGTGCAGTGACATCATCACAGCTCACTGCAACCTCAGACTCCTGGGCTCAGGCAATCCTCCTGCCTCAGCCTCCTGAGTAGCTGGGACTACAGGCCCATGCTACCACGTCTGGCTAAATTTTTTCTTTATTTTTGGGTAGAGACAGAGTCTCACTCTAGCTGGTCTCAAGAGATCCTCTACCCTCGGCTTCCCAGAATGCTAGGATTACAGGAGCGAGCCAATGCACCTGGCCTGAACGTGAACATGAACTTTTTAAGGATTGTCCCCACCACTCTGTTTCCTCTGTTTATGGTAATTCTGCAAAGGAAGATGTTTGAAAGATAAGCACTATATAGACAGCTTGGGCTGAAGTGATATGAGTTATTTAGCATTTCAATACTAAGATATTTTTCTAGAACAAAATGTCATCTTCATCAAATTGTGGGGCATTACTTAATCATTTCAGTATCACCAAAGGAGCTGGACAAGCAGCACATTAACAGCTCACCATGGAGAAATATTTATTTGAATTTAGCATATTCCTTTTTCTTAGTAATATAAAGCATGGCTTATGACTAGTTTCAAATAGTCAATACTTTTTAGAGATGATATGATTAATTAGTAGTCTATATTTGATCAGAATTTTTTTTTACCTTCTCGCATTAACAGAAAAAAGACATAAATTACAATATTGAAGTAATTTTAGGTAAAAATAGTAATACCACACAAATGGAGATATAATAGCCCCCTGCACATTAGAAATTTAATTTGACTTAACCTTGACCAAAGTTTCAAATAATAATTGGCGTGTCTTTTCAGAAAACAAAATATCAGATGCAAACAAATTTCTGCATCTGGAGTCAAGTCCCAATTCCTTTTTGAAATATCTTCTGTTATAAATTCTTCAAAATCAAATGATATTGATTCTAAATTTTTTTTTCTGAGTATAGAAAAGCTCCAGGTGAAATACTGGGGGTAAAGAATCTTTCATGGTGTTAGTCTACTTATTCCCTCTGTAGGTCTCCTCCTCGGAGAAAACCTGCCTGATATCTTCCCCCTTTCCCTCCACACCGCCAACATATCTGCACACATCTATGTACAGACATCATTCCATATGTACGCATATGCGTATGTTCAAAATAAAGTCCTTTATTAATAGGGACTTAACGTATGTTAAGTAACAGTTCAATGAATGCTCACAAATCGAAAGTGCACATGCAATCTCCCCCTGGACGAACAAAAGAACATTACCAGAACTCTAGAAGCTTCCTTCTTCTTGATTCTCGATCACTGTTAGAACAGCTAATAGCATAGGTTAGCTCTACCTGAATGTCATGTAAATGGAATCCTACAGAAAGTGTCCTTTGTTATATGGCTTCTTTCACTTGTTCCTAAGATTCATCCATGTTGTTGTAGTTGATCTAATTCATGTATTGTTTTACCCCCACATTTCCTATTTTACTCCTGATGTACATTTGCGCTGCTTTCAGTTTTAGAGTATGAATAATGATGCCATGGAAATTTATATGTATATTTTTGTAGACATGTGTATGTCTGCTTATATCTACGAGCAGAAATACTGAGTCACAGGGACAATGTGTGTTCATTTTAATTGACATAGTTTTTTCTAGTAGTGGAACCAAGTTACATTCACACTAGCAATCTCTGAGAGTCCCAAACTCTCCATGACATCACCAATTGGTTTAGTTTTAGTCATTCTAGTGGATGCACGATGTTATCACATTGTGATTTTAAGTTTTATCACCCTGAGGATGAATGAAGCAGAGAATGTTTTTGTTTATCGAGTATTTGCATACTGTTTTTTGTTAAATATCCATTCACATTATTTGTTTATTTTGCTCCCCATCATTTCCCCGGGATAAATTATTTTTCCTTCTTGATTTGTACAAGTCCATCATATATTCTGGGCATTAGTCATTTTTCATAAGATCTATTCAAGACTTATTTTCCCACTGTGTAGGTGATCTTTTTTAATGGTTCTTTCAAGGAACAAATTTCTTAATTTTAATGTAATACAAGTTATCAATGTTTTATGGTTGGTACCTTGTGTCCTATGTACGAACCTTCACCTGCACAGAAGTCATGCAGATATTTTTCATGTCATGTGTTAAGTTTTAGAAACTTTTTTTCACTTTAAAAATCTATTATTATTATTATTATTATTATTTTAGAGACTCGCTATTTTGCTGAGGCTGGATTTGAACTCCTGGACTCAAGTGATCCTCCTGCCTCTGCCTCCTAAGTTACTGGCACTACCACACCCAGCTTACTTTTAAAAAATAAATGAAAACCTTTTATATGCATATCAACAATTTAACCACATGGGATGTAACAAGTCTTTTTTTACTCTTTTCCACCACATGAATATCTAACTGACCTAGCATCAGTTACTTAAAAGAGCACCCTTTCTTCAAACTTTAACCTCTATTTCATATTTCTATTACTTTGCTACCTTTTCTCATGTCTTTTCTTCCCACATCACAAATCTCTTTATCTCTTTTTATGCTTCTTGCAAAATGACTCTCACTGGTTTTATTTTTCCCCTTCTTTCCTTAGCTCGACAGCTTTACTTTTTTAAGCTCATTTATTTCTTCCTGGAGAAGCTGTATTTTCTTTAATGTTTTGAATTTGCATCTATTTTTACCTGCTTCTGATGTATTCTCAGGTCTTGTTTTTGGTATTTGCAGACACCTGGCGCTGCTGCTGCGGCCGCCCGCCCTCTGCTCTTCCTCTACTTCCTCCTCCCCCCCTCGCCCCTTCCTCACTGTTACTTTTCTTGAATAGATGTGATGGAGGTTTCTTGATTGACTGCCAAAGGAGAAAGAGTTAGCTGGCAGTCTGAATTTTGTTCTCATAACTGTGGATTTTTCTCATTTTTCTTTCTGTTAGTGTTAGGGAATTTGTTCTAGACTAGCAGAAAGCCTTTCTGTTTCGTGAGGATGTCAGGCATGTCTTAATTTGGACACGATATCCTATGAGGAGTGAAGATTACTATTGCTTCTCTCCCCCACCCCCGGAACTTAGCAAGTACTTACTCCAAAAAGATGGTATGTTGGGATATGAAATAAAACTCCTCTAATAGACAAATAATGGTCTGTTATTGCTATTCCAAACTACAGGTCACTGATTTAACTGTTAGGGTGAATCCCCTACTTTGGAAAGCCCATTCTGCCTCTTTCCCTCTTAGTGATCCATTGTGGAGTTAAGGGCATGTTCAGTTCTTTTTTTCTTTGATATTTTGGGTTTGTTTCTGAATGACTAGACAGAGAGATTCTTTATTTCAAAATACATATGTGGAGGTTAATAGGCGGTATCTGAGCCTATGAACTTGACTTTTGTTATCTCATTCACACATGATACAAGCTTATCTCACAAAACTAGCAAGTATATTGATGGTTTACCAAGGACTGGGGAACTTAGGAGAAGGGATTGGTTAAATGATAGAACATTTCAGTAAGATAGGAAGAATGATATATTACCCAACACAATAACTATATTTAATAATGATATATTCTTTAAAAATGCTAAGAATGGATTTTGAGTGTTCTCGTGGTAAAAATAACTATGTAAGGTAATGAATATGCCAACTAACTAGATTTTGTCATTCCACAATGTAAAATACACTTCAAAACACCATGTAGTGCACAATTTTGTCCATTTAAAACATAATAAAATTAGTTTCATTTTAAATATCACTTTTACAAATCATGTTATACAATACAACACAAATAATTGTTACCAGATATTTTAATCACAATATTTTAGTTTATTGCTGGTTTTCTTTTTAAATTAACAGCTTGATTTCTTTCTACTTTGCAGATGCAACAACTGTTCCATGAAAATTATGAGCACAATCGGAAGGGTTATATCCAAGACCTTCACAACAGCAAAATCCACGCAGCCATAACACTGCATCCCAACAAACGGCCAGCTTACCAATACAGGCTGCATAATTACATGCTCAGCCGCAAAATCTCCGAGCTTCGCTACCGCACCATCCAGCTTCACAGGGAGAGCGCTCTGATGAGCAAGCTTAGCAACACAGAAGTGAGCAAAGAAGACCAGCAGCTGGGAGTGATGCCTTCCTTCAACCACTTCCAGCCTCGGGAGAGAAACGAAGTGATAGAATGGGAGTTCCTGACAGGGAAGCTTCTTTACTCAGCAGCTGAGAACCAGCCTCCTCGACAGAGCATCAATAGCATTTTAAGAACAGCATTGGATGACACCGTCCTGCAGGTGATGGAGATGATCAATGAGAATGCCAAGAGTAGAGGACGGCTCATTGACTTCAAGGAAATCCAGTATGGCTACCGCAGGGTAAATCCCATGCATGGGGTGGAATACATTTTGGATTTGCTCCTCTTATACAAGAGACACAAGGGAAGGAAACTGACCGTGCCAGTGAGACGCCATGCCTATCTGCAGCAGTTGTTCAGCAAGCCTTTCTTCAGAGAAACCGAAGAGCTGGATGTCAACAGTCTCGTGGAGAGTATTAACAGCGACGCCCAGTCCTACTCTTTCATATCTAATTCTTTAAAGATCTTATCTTCTTTTCAAGGCACCAAAGAAATGGGAGGGCACAATGAAAAGAAAATACACATTCTTGTTCCTCTCATTGGAAGGTATGACATTTTCTTGAGATTCATGGAGAACTTTGAAAATGTGTGTCTTATTCCGAAGCAGAATGTAAAGCTGGTCATCATTCTTTTTAGCAGAGATTCTGGCCAAGATTCCACCAAGCATCTTGAGCTGATAAAAGGATACCAAAACAAGTACCCCAGAGCAGAGATGACCCTGATTCCTATGAAAGGGGAGTTTTCCAGAGGTCTTGGTCTTGAAATGACATCTTCTCAGTTTGACAATGACACTTTGCTGCTATTTTGCGATGTTGACTTGATTTTCAGAGGAGACTTTCTCCAACGATGTAGAGACAATACAATTCAGGGACAACAAGTGTACTACCCTATCATTTTTAGCCAATATGACCCAAAGGTAACCAATGGAGGAGATCGTTCTGCAGATGATGACTTTGAATTCTCAAAGAAGACCGGATTTTGGAGAGACTATGGCTATGGAATCACGTGTATTTATAAAAGTGATCTTCTGGGTGCAGGTGGATTTGATACCTCAATACAAGGCTGGGGACTGGAAGATGTAGATCTCTACAATAAAGTTATTCTATCTGGCTTAAGGCCTTTCAGAAGTCAAGAAGTAGGAGTGGTGCATATTTTCCATCCAGTTCATTGTGATCCTAACTTGGACCCTAAGCAGTATAAGATGTGCTTAGGATCCAAGGCAAGTACTTTTGCCTCAACCATGCAACTGGCTGAACTCTGGTTAGAAAAACATTTGGGTGTCAGGTACAACCAAACTCTCTCCTGACAGTCCAGGCAATGCGTATTGCCTTTTTTAAGGGGAGTTTACCTCATTGTTGGTCGTTGTAATTTTTATTTTATTATTTTTATTATTATTATTATTATTGTTATAATTTTATTTTTTTGTCCTGGTCTTAAACTACTCTTGGTTGTCTTCCAAGGGATGTTTGTTAACCTGAAGCAAGAAGAGTCTGCAGTTCACTGATGTTTCAGATTTCTACTGAAGTCAATATATTACTTTTTATAACTTTATTTTGGAGATTGAGTTAAATCATGGCAATCAAATGACTTTTAAAGCTCATTCATCACAAGAAACGGCTAAGAATGTTCTCTTGGGGGCTTAAAGATGCAATATCGACTTTTATTTTGTTTGTCAAGTTCAATGTGATACAAATATTTACTGGTGAAAGGTACCACAAAAGTGCTTTATGCTTCCTATGGGGAAGGGACTCTGTAACATAAACTTGAGTTTTGTAATTTATACAAGGACCTAAATATATAGACAATAATTTTCTTCATCTTTAGAATTTTTAAAGTAAATGAACACCTATGATTGTATGTTTATTTTTTAAAAATGTTTTAAAAATTGAGGAGTTTTGTTCCACAAGCAACCGGTACTGGCTACCCTGGTCTTATGACAATTATGAGCTCCTCACAACTATCTGCTATAAATGCGAATGAACTTTATTTTCTCAAGGAAATATGATTTAATTAAATATTCATGTACATTTTAGAAGCTTTATGAAACAATGTCCTTCATTTGCTGGCAAGAAGATAAACTATGACAGAACCTGTTTATTTATAATAAAACACAGGTATAACAGTATTCTTTTTCAAAAACATGGAAAAGTTTTGTTGTTTTTTTTTAGTCACATTTGATATATTTCTCAATGGTCATATGCACTAAAACATGCTTGTTGCACAGGCTGGAAAAATTATCAAAAGATTATGGCTACGATGTTTGTATTATTATGCTTTAAAACCTACCCTTCGAAAGTGATTAAAATGAGCAATTTCTTTACTCAATAATTACAATCCAGGAGAAGCATCCTTCCTCAATCTCTTCAGCTTTGGGATTAAGCTGACATAAGAACAGTTGAGAAACTGCCTTTAATATGGGTTGGTAGGTATCTCAAAGTTTCAATAATCATTGAGGAAATTATGACTATAAAACCAATATTATAACTATAAAAACACATAGGGAAAAATCTCATTCAATTTCACATATCATTTTTTCTTTGAACTGAATTAACAGTGCCCAGTTTCTAGGAAAGCAAAATCAGGCTCAAGAAATGTTGAGAGAAAATTAATATCTATGCAGGATCTCATGAAGGCATTTTTAAATTTTTTCATTTTATAAGTAGTTAATACATTCGCATGTTTCTAAAATCAAATGCAATATCAAAATCTTTATAGCTACCAGCCCCACTCCCCATCCACCCAAATCTGCCCCTGGAATATGACCACCCTTTGGGGTATATGTGTGTTTGTGTGCATGTCTTTCCAAAGTTCCTAGAGTACAGGTTTCATTTTTAACTTTTATACATAAAATGTAATATATTGTACAAACTGTTCTGTACTTTGATTTTGCTTCCAGAAAATAATTTGAATGTGATGGTCATAAATTGTCACCATTAATTTGAACTGAATGTTATGAGGCCACATAGCATTTGCTTCTGCGATGGATTTGTTACATGGTGACAACTTCTGTTAGTAAAGACATTTTGGGGACCTCAAAAATATAATTGACTATTATTGAAGCAAACATGATGACAGGGTCCTTAACTACATGTATAATCTCAATACCGTCAAATTCTTTAGAAAGGAATTAATGGCATTTTTGGATATTAAAATGCTCATCTTGACAGGGCCAACAATTCAGAATTGATCTCTGCTCTAATAATGTCTTTGACCTTCACAAACCCTTACTTGGTAGCTTAGTTTTCTATATTACGTGACTTAGCTCTTTTGCAGGTTTTCTTTTCCTGAACAGTAAATATGTTATCAGGCAGTAAAGATAGTCATTTGGAAAGATCTGTTACCAAATAATTGTTCATTGTTCTGTTAAATAAGAAGAAAAATCAGCATCTGATTTTTAACTTAGACAGATGAAAGAAGAGATTGTTTTACTGAGGAATAAATGTAAAGGCCTAAAGGCCTAGTTTAAAACATCCCAAATTGTAGAGACTTATGAGACAGCTGCCGAGGAATGAAGTGGCATTCTGTTATACTTACAAAACTATACTGATGAAACAAGGGAATACAGAGATGTCACTTTAACTTAGTGATACATATAAACACTATATTTTTTGAGTAATTAAAACAGGTGCATTTAAAATCTATTATATAATTCTGCATTAAGCTTTTATATTTTTTTTTCCACAGAAGGCAATATTACCTGACTGAAAATGTAAGAGGATAATGCAAGTAAAAGTGAAGGTTTTTCTATGTAGTATCTATAACCCAAATGCCTTTAAGGTTAAAGTGAAAAACACTGTGGCTGCCCCAGAGGCACAAAACATGCAGGTGCAGCAGGTGAGATGTTGTGGAATTTGGGCGGCGATGGACGTTCTGTCTAATTGTGACCCCAATGGCAACTCCATCAACCATACATCCTCTTATTGATTCTCTGTTGTCCACTCGGCACCACACTGTGCATTTTCCTTTTTCAGTTTAATCCTCACAATAGTTCTCAGAATAATGTCATATTTTCTTTAATAAACAGACATGGAAACTGAGGCCATAATTGATTAAGTAACCTGTCCTGGTTCACACAGCTGGTGTGCTGTAGAGTTAAGATTTAAGTAAAAAGCTGCCTGAATCTGGAGCTCCTTTGTTTCTGCTCTATCTTACAGCTTCCCATTTGGTGGTGGTGGGGGGGGGGGTATAGAAAGCCAGGATCCAGAGGACACCGTGGATGTGTTTGACCTACCATTCAGCTTGCTTCTGCTGAGCGTTTATTCTGGACAGAGCTAAGTTGGCTGATGTTTATTCAGTTAGAGCCTCCCCAGGCTTTCATCTCTGCTTTCCACGACTCTGCTAGTCTTGCTGTGCAGCACTATGTTGACTAAGGCAGGATTTTTTTCCTATGTACCTGGTTACAAATCACTAGACTTCAGCCAGGACAAGACCATTCAGAATTCCTGATGCCAGAAGTAACCTTTCTCTTTCATCGCAGCTCAGTGAAGACACAGAATCTATCCACACTAATGAGGACATTGCATAACCACTTGATTATTCAGGCCACTTTCCCCACACAGACTTGCCATAAAATAACTTTGTCAGTGCTGAAATACCCCTGAATTTCAGAGTCAAGACCATTATGCCTAGTTAATAGATTGGAAGCTACAAAAATGAAATGTCCACCTGTACGGGCTAATAGTCCAACCAAAAGAATAAATACTGGATAGGCAAATTATAAAGTCCCTCTGTTTTTAGCACAAAAAAAAAAAAAAAAAAAAGCTGGAATACATCTCTAGACAGCAGCCTCATGTGTGGGCCACTCCGGTTCCATTTTCAGATTAGCCCTGGGCAGTTCTTTTTTCCAGGAGTGGGCGCAAAAGATGGGGTCCCTTCCTATGGTCTGGATGGTCACATGAGAGGCTGTGGTGCCATCCCTGTGGAGCCCTCAGCTGGGACAGCCTTGTCCTGGAGGGAATATCCCATAGTAAAGCTGGACCCAGAAAGAGACTTGTCTCTCCTCTCCCCACCCAGCAGGCAGTATGTGTGCACAGGTAAGATGAAAACAGCCAACAAAATATTTGTAGCTCCATGGACCTTGATATGACACGTTTTGGGGGAAACAAAGGCTTCACCAGATTTTACATCATGTGGCCAAGATACCCTGATTGCCCTGCCACCTCCTCCTTCAGGGCACCCGTGGCCCTGCGTGTCAAAGGAACCTTGTGTGCTTTGCCCTAGTGATATTGCTCAGAGGGGACCGCTGAGTATGGAGAATAGTCAACTTAGAATCTCTCGTTTGTGCTTAATTACTGAAGGCATATCTCTCCAGGAGCCAGCTGTGATTATGGGTATTACAGAATAAATGGACAAAATGACATCCGTAGAAACAACAAAGACATTTCTTATCCCTTCTTAGTCCTGATGACTTGCTTACTGCCCCCACCCCATTCTTACTAACGTCATAGCCATTGTGTGTATAACTCATGTACCCTGCCTATTCTGAGTCCAGAAGCCGCCTAGACTTTCTGTTGTCAGCAGGCCCTGGTTGGAGCCTCCAAAAGATACCAGTGTGGTTCTTTCTGCCTCCGTCTGCCCCACAGCCTCTTTCAGATGCTAGCCCTGCTGCCGAGTTTGCAGCAACAGATGGAGATGATGAGGGATACCAGCAATGATTCATGCCCCCAGGCGGCAACACAGTCAGCATCTGCATCAAGCAGCAAACCACCTGGCACTGGCGCACAGATGCCAGGATATCCGAGTGTCAAGTTCAATTTGACATCCAATTGTCCATTTCTCTCTTCCTCTCTCATCCCAGAAGCTGCCAAAGGTCTGAGCCATATTTGGGGTTCCATTCCACACAGAAATGTACTCAATTCAATACAATCAATATGTATTATCTGTATAGGTCGGTACAAAAGCGGAGATTATTCAGTTTTGATATCCATATATGTGCTATTGCTTTATCACCCAAACCTGGGCTTTATTTATAAGACCAGTTCTGAAGAATTTGGTGAACATAAGATTAGAATGATAAAATCTTATGTAAAATGGTCCTATATATAAAAAGAGATACTTCAAACAGAAAAAAAACTCTACAACAACAAAGGAGCTACAATACTTGCACTTACCTGTGATGTTCACTGATTAGTAAACACAGATCAAGAACTTGTTTGGGAACAAAACTCTCAAGTGGAAACTCTAAGACTATGAAAACACATATTGCCTACAAACAAAACTCTCCTACACTCAGACCTCCATCAGTGGGGCTTTCCCTCCATCCCTTTCTCAGTTCTTCCGCAACTTCTGCTACTCAAACTCCCACAAATGCCACTTTTTCTTATTTTATTCAAGAAGGGCGAAATTGATGTATATACAATGCGGAATTGAAGACCTATAGCTGAATTTCTGTTTGTTTTTTGTTTTGTTTTGTTTTTTTTTAATCTTCAGAATAACACAGGGGTGCAAATGTTTTGGTTACATGAATTGTTTTTGTACACTTTGAATCAAAGTTGCGTTTCAAACACCAAAACGTGAATCTGCCTCAATTCTTTTGTTTTGATTCTTGCATCAAAGGCTCAACTTGACACCAGTCAAAAATAACTCAGGGCCAAAAGTTAATATAAAAATGAAAATAAATACCTTTGAGCTTACTCATGTATTTATGAAAATAAATATCTTTGATTGGTTGAACTTAGGTTCAAACTGGGCGTTGCCACCACCCCCAACAACTTTCTTTATAGATCTACTAAATAGTGCGTCAACCCAACAACCCTCAAGTTTACTTCCCTTTCCAATTCTCACGCCCATTGAAGTGGCTCCAGTACCCATTTGCAAGAAGATTACATTTAATAGGAGATAAATAAAATGTTAAAGAGACAGTACTAAGAAAATGCATTGTTTTCTTTTTCGCTTTCCTTGCAGTTTTCGTACCATTCTAATATGCTGATGACCTACTTCAAAAAATATTTTTCTTCCTTTACTTCCCCATTGAGTTATTTCCTGTCTTCTTAACATAGGAATATTTGATACAAGCTATATAGGGTTTAAAATACAAGTTTTTAGTATTGGTTTTGAGAAGTTATTATTATATAACTCATGAGTTTGAAGTACAAAGTTAACATAAAATTTCCACTCTTTTTCATTAATAATTATGGCCTATTTAAAATATGCAAGAATTTATTTCTCTCCCTTGTTAGTCGACTAGAATCCCAGAGGCTTTTTTATAGCCTCTTGAGTATTTGGACTAGAAATTGAAGGCAGAGAAGTTTGAAATCTTTGATTCCCGTCTAGTGCTTCCAATTTATCAATTAATCTACTCCACATTAAATTCAGGCTTGTACTTTAATGAAAAAAGCATTGCACCAAAATATTTACTGAATTAATTATTCATTCGTTTAAAGGAAGAGACTTCATGAATAAATCTTAATAATGTATATTTTTAGAAACTATTTTGCTTTTGCAAACTAAATAATTAATAATGAAAAATATCAGTTTATATATATTTCATATCTTTCTGATAACCCATTATTACTATATTGACCTTAAGAATATCAAATAATTATGTTTTATAGTTTCACTGCATTTTTCTAATATCAATGTTTGTATTTTTGCATGCTACATAAGACAAATATTTCTAAGAGGTTTATTAAAAGAGGGCTTGCAATAAGAAGGGAAAGAAACTATTATTGCTCATAATTATCCTTCTTTTCTTGTACACTTGACCCTTAGCCAATGTGCAGTTAATTTAGGGAAAGGTCACTTTGTCTCTAAATACTTCTCATATTTGTCAATTCATACAAGACGCTTTAATAAGGAAGGGGAAAGCAAAGTGAGGTGTTTGTGCTATTTCACTATTATTTTTAGCAGCTAACTATTTATTTAATCTTCACTCACTCTGCACTGTTACTCAGGAAACATTATCTCCTTTGAGCTTCATTAATTCTAAAGTAAGTATCATTGTTTCCATTTACAGATGAGCAAAATAAATTTCAGAGAGATTCATTTTGTTCTCCAAAATTAAAACGTATAGAATTGAGCTGGGACTCAAGCTGCAGATGGGTCTAAAATGTCCATCTATGCCCAGAGAATACAGGTTCCCCAGTGCCCGGGAAGTTAGGCAGGATGGAGTGTGTATCTACCCTCCTACCATTAAAGATTCTCCAGGAAGCTCCCTGGGAAGGCTGAGATGCATTTATACTGGTATCATGTCAACAAAGGCAGAATACTTCTGGCAGGAAAGTTTTCTTCTTTCCTTCCCCTTCACTTCCTCCTTGCCTCCTTCCTTCCTTATTTCTTTCACCACACACGAATACCTCCCTTGAGGCCATACGCCAGGATAACCTCTCCACGTGTTCAAACACTGTCTCAACAGCACCAAGCTACGGTAAATGACTAGATTGTCCATAGGCCACATTTCATGATTTTACCACAGTAAAACATCCTAAAATAGAGAATTTGTGTATTATGAAAAACAGACTCACAGTTAGTGGAGTTGGGGGTACAGTTCTACAAGAAAGGCTTTACAACTCCAGAGAATGCATTTCTTTTGAAATGAAATCATGTGTTTACATGTCTCTTAAATACATAACTCACTGAGCTGACTTTAGTGAATAGGAGTAAGTTTATCAAACCCATCAGTTTATGTTTCTGTTGTTTCTACCCTCAGAACTCTTTGACATATTTAACTTATTATCTTATTATTATTGAATAAAATAAGTTTTGACAGAAAAATATGGAAAAGTGCCAAATGCATTTATGAAAAAGTACACACTCTAGGACAATTTGTAAAAATATTTTTCGTAATAAAAAGTCCTATTGTGTGCGGCGGTGCCTGTAGCTCAAGCGGCTAAGGCTCCAGCCAGATACACCAGAGCTGGCAGGTTCGAATCCAGCCTGGGCCTGCCAAACAGCAATGACAACTATAACCAAAAATAGCAGGGGATTGTGGCGGGCGCCTGTAGTCCCAGCTACTTGGGAGGCAGAGGCAAGAGAATCACTTAAGCCCAAAAGTTTGAGGTTGCTGTGAGCAGTGAGGCCATGGCACACTACCCAGGGTGACAGCTTGAGACTCTGTCTCAAAAAAAAAAAAAAAAAAGAGAGAGAAAAGAAAGAAAAAATCCTGTTGTGAGTCAGTTGCAGTTATTATTTCTCTGATGATTCTCTATTCAGAAAAGAAATTTGAACTTTAAATTCATTTACAGGAAAAAAAAAAGCTGTATGGAAACTGAAGATCTTTAAGTGGAATTTCCTCAGGAGGATGTTATTCTCTTCCTTTTTCTTCCTGTGCTTTTATATATTTTCTGTATTCTCTTTTTTTCCTCAGCTCTTTCAATACTAGTGTCTCTTTCTTTGGACGGAAACTTGCTCTTTAATTAAGAGGACTCTAACCTGTAGTCTTTTATTTCTCTCGTTCTATGTGACGATCTCTCCTCCATATGAGCGGGACAGCAGAATTCATTTCTTGTTCTAAATGATTTCTTCAGAATCTTTAGAAACAAAAGACATCATAATAATACAACATTTTGTGACATATTTATAAAATTCCCACAGATATCATAAAATCTGTTTTAAACACAGTCATTTTTTAGAAAAATCATTTTATCTCAGAATAGCTCAAAGTTGCCTGCATTTTGGCTTTCTACATGAAGTCAAATGCAGTTTTAAAATCAATGTATTTTGAAAATTGGAAACTGGAAATTGCCTCCCAAATCAATGGATTTATTGTTGTTTGAAATTAATACTTAAGCTAATTCTCCATTTCCATAAGAATCTACACTGAGTTTTGAAGATTCAAGTTATTGTTTGAATTAGCATACTATAAAATCCCATAAAGAATCAGAATTTGTATCATGTGTAGTATCACCATCACTTCTCTTCTTAAAACTCTCCGAAGTTTTTCAAATTGACTTAGCATAACACCTAAATTCCTTACCTCGGGGCATGAGTGACCTGGGCGGGGTGAGGGGGTTGCTACTTTTCTGGCTTTTCACTCATGCTCTGGTCCCTTCTGCTCCCACCACAGCAGCCCCAGCTTGGCCATGGGAGCAGGCCAGCCTGGCTCCTGAATTTGCATCTCTGCCCTGGTTACTCCCTGAACTTGGAACATTTGTCTTGGAGATCTCCTTACAGTTGGCTCCTTTTTATAATCCTGATCTCACCACAGTTGTCTCCACATCAGAGAAACTTTCCTGACCTCACAATGGCAAATAGCCTCTCTGCCACTCCCATCAAGTTATTTTCATTTTCCTCTCTGTTTATTCCCAAGAGATAATTGTTTCTGATATAGCATCTCATATACTTGAGATATGGCATATTCTGTTTACAAGGAATCTGGTATATACTTATCTCCTCTCAAAAATAATATGTTTCAAAAGGAAAGAAACATTTCCTAGCTGTCTCGCTCCGTGTTTTGCCCTTGGGTTCTGGGAGAAGAACTGGAGGAATTTATGCATTTGCTCAGGGATCTCAATGCCAAGGGCATGAACCTGATTAGAGAGAGAATCTCAGGCTCTGTGTCCTTCTCTCCATTTTTATCTTCTTACTCCCTCCCTTTAATCTCTCTCCTCTATTAATTCTCCATTTATTTATTTTAACCCTGTGGATTGGGAATTTCATCTCATACTGGGTCATTCATCATTTCACCCCCATTGCTCCTTACTCATGCACTGCAAGTTTTCCATCTTTGCTTTAGCTGAATGTTTGCTCAATACTAAGAAGTGTGGGGAAAAAATACTTCCCCTTGTAATGATGACAAAACACAAAAGACCAAACCCCATATTAAAAGTGCCCCTCGTCAGCAAGGATAATATGGCTTACTTCTTTCTTCTCCCAGCTCTTCATGGAATTGTGGTAGAGGCTCCTTTTCCAAGGAGTGTTATTCCTTCCAGAATGTGAAAATAAACCATGTCTCTGGTTGTCTTTGTATTGTCGCCCAATCTGTACTCCAGTTCTTTCCTACATTTGAAGTTTCAGGACTGTGACTTAGGACGCTCTGCATTTCTGTGAAATCCGAACAGCTCTGGGGTCTGTCGATGATCCTTGTGGGCTCAGGACTCCGCCTCATCAAAGGATTGAGAGCAGATTTTGAGACTGAGTGATCTGCACTAGCAAATCTTACTAGGTACAGAATTTCGATAGGGTTCTTACTGCAGAGATAACAGTTCCTGATTAAATCACAAGGACATATCGGTTGGCCCCATGTCTTTATCTTTCCAATGTCCAAAGCTTGGAAACAAAACTTATAAAAAAAAAAAAAAGGATGCCTCGTTTACACAGGTTTAGAATTAATGGAAATGGGTAACTTTAAATCATAATGCCCTCAAACTATGTGGGAATGACAGGCAAAGGAGCCGCTACTAAGCAGAAAATTAGATGACTATGTCCCAAGGGCAAGGACATCCCTAGCCAATGAACCTTTATTTTTCGATGGTAAAATTCACCCTTCCATTGCTACAGGAAAACGCAGGCCATTCTCCCAATGTACACATGTTACTGTGATCCAGTTCTAGGCAGATAGTAACTGCCATTTGAATAATAGTATAGTGTGCATATATCAGTGATTTGTTTTAGAGGGTAGAGTATTCTGGCTTATTTCAACTACAGAGTTTATTAAACTACATTTTGTAAAATCTGTACTAGGGCAAATTAAAAACTTGCATTCTGTGCCAGAGCAGCTATAAAACCCTGAATTCTTATAAATGTGCATCAGCAATTAATGGTCAAGCTAAAAAGACAAAAAGAGAATTAAAATGATCGCAGCCTTGCAAAGTCTTGATCTCACTCTGGTTTCATAGTTTTTTGTTCGTTTTCAACACCAAGTATGTGAACGTTGCAACTACAGTATAATATACTTGTACTTTGCAACTAACCTGGAAAGTAGTTGCAAAGAACAACTATCATGGAGAAGTAACACACAAAGGCAGCATCTTTTAAGCAAACAAATGAAAGTGACTAGCCACACCTAATGACTAATGCCTAATTGATATATTTATTAAATCTGTCATACATGTAAATATAAAAGTGAACTGGGTTATGCATAAGCAAATTGTTGGATGTAGACTTTCACCTTACCCTTTGCTACTTCCAAACCAGCTCGCCTTCTTTACTGTAAGCTTATACTACCAAGCAGCCCAGACAACTCTGGTGGGCAGGTCTCCCAGAAGACATTGATGAAATGTCTCTTCTTACTTCTGTTTTTATCTCCATGTAGACCATTATTCCCCTATAATGGCGGCATACCTTCGTGATGAATATACAAAATATGGCTGGACTACAAGTTATATTACTTCCATCATTACATTAAAATGTACAATGAGATTTGGGGATGGCTTTTTGGTACCAGCAGCCACACACATGCAAACTGTGTCAGGACGAACTATGAATATGATTCATCTCCGTTAAAGTTTACTGAGAACTACTTCAGGCACTGTGCTAGGACTGGGGATGCAAAGTTGACAAAACCTGATCTCAACCCCAACCATCTCATCCATTGCACATAAGTGAGAGAGATAATTTTTTGTGCCACCAGTGACCATTCAGCCCTTGCTCCTAAATTCTGGCAACTCACAAAGTTTGGGGTTTAGATAAAATTTTGTGCAATTCAATTTAAGAAGTAAATGCCTAATTTTAATCTTGAATGATATGTCTCAACAAATGACACAAACTTTATTCAAATATTTTTATTTGGGGGATATTATAGGAAAAGAATAAGGATATTCACTTTAAGCTGACTCAAGGATCTAAACACCAAACAACATTGCACTCACCACGAGGGTGTGGGGGTTCACCCATAGATTGCATTCCAAAGTTTTTATATCTATATTTCTTTATTCTGACAAAAAACATAGAGAACAGTCTGATTATTTACTTATAGACCGTCTGTGTTGGTTTCTTCTGCCCTAGTGCCTTACTGGGTGAGGTGATGAAAGCCACTTGTACCTAGTTTGTGCAAGGGGAGGGAGGTCTGTACCACAGAAGAAAAACCCCAAATTATGAATCCCTTGGGGATGCTTGGCAAAGTTTTCTACCTTCCCCTCAGGTGAAGGAAGAAATCTTATCTTTCTAATATGAACAAATTCTCTCTGCAGAAAGAAGGGGGAGGTCTCCAGTACCATTACTCTTTTTAATCTAAATGAATGGCTCCAGAGGAGATAAATTTATACCTCCCTTCCTTAAATATCTAAATTTAACTTTCAAGGTGTTCTTGCCATTCATTCACCTTTGAACGCAAGTTGCTAGCACTCTCTGTGAAGAAGACATGACAATATTCACGGGACATTGTCTCCGGACATTGCACTGTCATCCTTCTGCAGATCACCACAGTTGTCACACACTATCAGATGTGCTATGCCAGTGTCCAGAGCACTAAATAGGTTAACTGTCCAGGCCGAGAATGAACCACATTTTCTCTCTGTTTCTGTTTCAAAATGTCTTATTTTCTTGTAATCTTTGGTTTTAGGTTGAGTGTACTTCTCCTTTCAAAGTTCTCTTACCTGTCAATAACTCGTGCAATAAGGTTTTGAAGTCCCATTTTTATATTGATTTAGAAAGAAGCAATATAATACTTATTTTAAAAAGTAAGAAGCAAGTCTGACTCAATGCTTTTGTCTAGAAATTGCTTCCAAACTTTCACTGTGAGTTCTGATGGCATGCTACTCTACCCACTCTACTGTCTCAACAACAACAACAACAGAAAAAGAAAGAAGAAAGAAAGAAAAGAAACGAAGGAAGGAAGGAAAAAAATACTGCCCATCTATATGTTTCAGTTATTTCTTCCCTCCTACTTAACTTTGCAATCCATAACCATTTGAAATTTTATTGTTTCGGCCGAAATGTGACATTTTTTATGCTAACCATACATGCTTACACATTTAAGAAAAATATTTCCTCCAAAATGAAAGTGTAATTATTAAAGCTTATTTTCAATTTGAATATAATTTCAACATTAGAATTTTATTTGACTAAGCCCTCAAATGATATATTTTCTCCTGACAGGGAAATTAATGTACCTGCTAATGATAGAAGCATTTGTCATTTTTATGACCGTGACATTTTCTCTCATCAATTCTCAACCAGGTCAGGAAGGCACAAACTGTTTTACAGAAATGTTTAGATGGTTGGAAATGCCAATACTTTATTGTTATTGGGAAGAAAATGAAGAAAGGACTTGGAGAATATAAATTTTTTTCTTATTACTATTATTTCTCTGATAAAAGATTCTATTTTGGTTGCATACTCTCTCTGAGTGCCTGATAGAATCAGATTATTGACCCTCCCAGGTAGAACTAGCCCGCCCAGGAAGGTTCAAGTAAATAGTGAATGGACCAATCTTTGTCTGACACTTTCCCAACCACCTGTCTGGGTAGAACTGACCCTCCCAGGGAGCAGTGAACCCTCCCTGCCTCTTTGACCCTTTAAAATCTGCATCCGCCATAGCCCACATGTGGATTTCCTCCTGGTCAGAAATTTTATGCCCCCTGCACCCAGGTGGAATAAAATCCTCTTTGATTGAACAGAACTGAGACTCCATATTCCTTTCATCTCGTGCCTCAAATAATCTTTGATCTTTGAGTCCGGAACCTCTCCGTGCCCTTATTACATGCAAATAGTATAATTTTTCTTGCCTTTATAATTTAACAATTATTTTATTATTTATCCAAATGTTCTACTGAAGTGTTTGCCTGATAAAAATACTGAAATAGAGATATTACAAAGTTGATTCTGCAAATATACCTCAGGAAGTTTTCACTGGACTCTCATTTGTTCTGATTAGGTATTGTTACCTAACCTACTACTGCCAAAATTTAGCAGCTAAAACAAACATTTTTTATTGTCCAGGAATATGAGAGTCCCCACAGAGGGATTTAACATTTGCTAGCTGGGGCTGGACAACCCACTTGTAAGATGGCGTCTTCATTCACTTATCTGGAGCTTCAGTGCTCTGGGCGTCCCCTTTGTCTCTCTGCAAAGTGTCATGTCTTCCAGGCCCTTTTCATGTGACAGGAGCTTTTCACAGCATGGCTGCCCCAGGGTAGATGAACTTCTTACGTAGCAGCTCAGGGCTCCAAAGCAAATGCTCCAAGATACCAAAGCAGAGTCTGGGAGGCTTCCTACAACCCAGCTTCAGAATTGGTCATGTTCCATTAGTCAGTCAGCAAGTCACTGGAGAGGGAGAATTCCTCTCTACCACTCAATGGGAATAATTGCCAAGAATATGTCATGCTTTTTAATCAACTGTACATTCAATATGCTTAGAAATTTGCTTCATCTCTTTTTCTCCTTAAAACTTGGGATTAAAGCAAGGTAAAGAAATAGAAGCTCTTCAACGCTTGAAACTTCAATCCTACTATTAGACCAAATTGAAACAAAATGATGTACCTAGCAATAAAGAGAAGAACGAAGAGTTGATTACTCTTTTCTCACGATGAAGGCAGGTGTTCTCCTGGAAAGAAGGTGGAAAATGCATGTCACAAAACACTTTTCATGAAGTTGCCTGTTAATCACTGGCAGAAAAAATAGGATGCTTGGCATGAAGCAAATGACGTGATATGGACATGTGTAAATCAAAAGTTGTATTGGGTAAAAGTATTGGATGAGAAACTTGAATCTCAAAAGAGTGTGTTTCATGGGCTTGTTTATGTTCTCGTGATTTTTATGTACTCTGAAGATCTTAGAACTTACATACAGGTAAAATCAGAATTTTTGTTTGTCACTGGTCCATAAAATAATCTAAAAATATAAAAAGAAAATTCTTTTAAAAATAAGAAAATGATAGCTATAATACATGTATAAATTATAACAAATAAAATTATTGATATTCTAATAGATAATATATAAATGTATTTTTATAAATCTAGCAATTCTCATCTTGTCATTGCTTCCTTGTCATCTGTGTCACCCTTTTATCTGTTTTTTAACATTTTTTAAAAATTTTTTATCATTCTTAATAGTTCTGATTTATATTTATTTTTTCTGCTGCTCAAGAGTTTTAATTTTCAAATGTGGGATTTTAGAATTTTTTTCCGTTCTCCTTTCCACTGTAGTGAAAACAATATTATCTTTTTGTAACCTGAAGCTAAACTCATCAATCAACAACTATTTTTTTCTTAACTAATCTTTGATGAATGGTTCTAAACAGTTGCTATTGCTCTGAAAATGACAAATGAAAATTTGTTGCTCTGTCTTTATTTCTCAACATTCTTCCCTTAGGCAGAGTCTGACTCTCCTGTCCTTGATAGCATATATTGATTTGAAGAATTTACAATTTTAATAATTATAGCTAGCTATGCATTCCTTGATTTTATTTTTCCCACTGTCTTCTATTTCAGCTAAAGGATTAAACAGTTATTCATTCTTTAAATGGTTTTGGTGTGTTCACTCTAGTCTTCCCATCATTGCACTAATTTCTGGTCATACCAAGTTGATTAAAATAGGCCTGTATGCCTGAAGGAACTCAGTCTATCCAAAGAGGAAGAAGAACAAAGCGCTATTATTATAAAACACATAAAATAACCCAAACCGAAAAATGCACTGGGGTTCAGTGGAGTTAGAGCAAATTGTTCATAGGGGATCATCTTTTCCAAATAAGCCAAATAAAAACAAACTGTCATGCTAAAGCCTTTGGGATTTATTCTGTAAACAAAGGCTAGACAAAGAGCAAGGGTGTATGTATTTAGAATTTTTAGATCTTTATCTTTCATTCCGTGAAAATTTTCAATATATTGTTGATAAAATTGCCTGTCTGTGGATACATGTATCTGTCTAACAAGCTATCCCTTTCCAAATCTTTCTATATAAGAAATGTGTATGAGATATATACTTTTTCCTTTTTAGAATCAGTTCCTAGAAATATTTTACCATGAAATAATTATTTATTTGTTATTTCCATCTTTCCTTAAAACAGATATTGTAGGCAGGCTATTTTTAGCCAATATTTTACCTGAAAAAGATACAGGTTGGACTAATACAGGAAATAACAATAATCAGCATTTATTGAAGCCTATTCATTTTTCGGGCACTTTGCTAATTACTTAATATTTTCTCAGTTTCTACAATAATCTATAAGATAGACATAATTGTTATATCTATTTTATACTGATGTCATAGAAGCACAGAGGAGGTAGAGGATCAAGTATTCTAATAAAGGCACCATGATGCCAGCCTGTATAATTCCAAAAGAGACACTCAAAACATGGTACTAGGTGTCACATAGATATGTTCCTATACTGTGATAATTTCTAAGCATATTGTATTCATTATTTTGTCATTAGCTTTACTTTATGCCTATTTATTATTTAGCTATATAATTCTGAAAATCTCCAAGCATCATTTTTATTGCACTAATAACCCATGCTTTTACTTATTGTTATGTAATTTACATACAGAAAAATGACCAAATTTTCAGGGCAACTTGATGAACTGTTACATGCACTTATATTTATGTTACCACCACCCAGATTAAAACATGTTCCTTCTCCCCAGGAGTTTCTGCGCACTATTTTCCAGCAAATGCAACCAGAAGTAACACCATCCAAAGCTCTGTTCCCACAAATTAGTTTTTCGTTCTAAGATTCAGATAAACAAAATTGTACAGTAGATACATCTCTGAGTCTTCCTTCTTTCATTCAACATAATGGCTTGGGGATTTATCCATGAATTTACATATAGGAGGAATTTTTTTATTGCCATATAGTATCCTGTTGTTTGAATAGGTCACAATTTTTAATCAAGTATATTATGGCTGGACATTGGAGTTTTTTTCAGTTTGGAGCTATTGTGAATAACTCTTATACATTCTTTGTGTGGCTGATGCTCTTTTTCCTCCTGACCATTTACTCCCAGGGTAGAATTGCTAGAACATAGGATAGATGCATGTAACATAGTACAGCAAAGTGCTGCCATGCAAAGTGATTTACTGTTTTATTTACACGCACACATGCAATGTATGAGAAGTATGAGAATTTTTTCTTTATAATTTATCTGGCACAGTCTTGTCTTCCTAATTTTAGTTTTTGTGATGTTTCATTTCGTGTTTTGTTTGTTTGTTTTGTTTTGCAGTTTTTGGCAGAGGCTGGGTTTGAACCTGCCACCTCCGGCCTATGGGGCTGGCGCCCTACTCCTTTGAGCCACAGGCACCTCCACTTTTCCTCTTTTTTCATTTCAGTTTTAACTTCCATTTCACTGACTTATCACTGGATCATGTAGATTGAATATTGCAGGAAAACTGTGATTTCTATTACTGAATTTTTAAGATCTAAAATTTCTACTTAGTCTTATTTCAAAGTTTCTATTTTTCTCCTGAAATGTTCCATCTCTTCACCAATTATATTTTTCTTTAAATTATTTAGCATGTGGTTAATGGTATAGTAAAATCTTAGCCTGCTAATTTTAATAATCTGTTTATCTGTGAGTCTGAATCTATTGATTGTTCCTCCTTATTCTGTCACTTTTTTGGCTTCTTCATATGGTTTATAATGATTTGACTATATTCTGGGGATAGTGTATAAGAGAACATTGGTGACTTAATATATGTGTTTTATTTGTTTTACAAAGAGTGCAAGTGCTTTCCTGGGTCTAGCTGCTTGGTTGAGAGTTAATTATTCAGATTCCTCTCACTAGATGTTGAGTTGACACTAGGTTGAAGTTATAAATCAATTTTACTTGTGTTTTACCCTAATCACCCCAGGTGCCACCTTTTGGATACATTTATAATTTGTGCAGGGAAAGGATTGGCACAGAGTTTGCATATTTTTAGTTTACCTTTTGGTTCAACTCTAAGTGGGCTGCAGAATCCCTATTTCTTTGTACTCCTCGGCCCTTCCTCTGTGCTCTCTGAACAAAACTAAAGAACTGAGAATTATTGACCCTGCTATTTGTCCTTGTATTTGACTCTCTTCCTGCTGCAATGCACCCTGCCAGTTGTTGTCAAAGGCTGAGTTAATTTCTTCTTTTGCAAGCAAATTTCTTCAAAATCTTTCATCATATCTGGACCTGTATCCAAGCCAGGCTCCCCACCTCCAAGTGTGGTTCTGCTTACTAAAACCCACTTGCTTTACTCTTGAATTTAATCATCACTATTTGCTTGCCAGATACATCCAGCCACAATGTAAAGAAATACAAAGATGTAATTTAGTTCTGTATAAATCAATTTCATAGATCACGCAGCACGATTTCTGCTAATGTCAGAAAACTTAAACATGCCAATTCAAGTAATTCAATCATGTTTGCTTCAGAGTTAAGTCATTTTGAATAATATCAAGTTCAATGCAGGTGCCCTCTCCAGGACTCCCAACTTCTCATCCCATCTCCTTGGTTATGTAGCTAGGATCTTATGCACCATTACCCTATAGGAACTGGGAGATGGTTATCATATCATCATACCACATTCTGCTCTTGCTTCTGTTGAGGAACAGCATCTTGTTAATTTTCTGTCATTCTTTGTATCCTAAAGGAATACAAATTACAAAGATTACAGGAATCCTTGCAATGTGTATCCCCTTTGCCCTCCTGTTCTCTGTTAGTCATATTTGTTCCCATCTTCAGACATTGGTCTGATGTTTTCCTTCACTGCTGTGGGGTATGAAGAACTCCAAGAATCTGCCCTCTGAACATCTGCTTAGACCATTTCCTCAGCCATCCCTTGGGTACTAATCAGATGATATGCCTCCCACGGGGGTGTCCAAACTGCAACTCCTGGGCCACATGCTGATTTGGGAGCATGTTTTTTGCTTATCTGTGATGTGTGCTATCACAAAAAGTAAGCACAGACTTATTTTATTGCTGATCGGCTTTAATTAGTATTTGTGCATTTAATGTTTGGCTGAAGGCAATTCTTTTTCCAATCTGGGGCAAGGAAAAAAGGTGGAACACACCAACAAAGCTTAAGAATCTTCTTGGACCATACAAAGTAAAGAATAATTTTATCTGTCTGTTCTCAGATTAATCTAAAACCTCTGTGAAATTTATTTCAGCCTTATTCTGGAATCTTAGCCCAAGTGAGAGCAGAAAAAGAAATTTCACATTTGTATCTATCATCTTTGCTATTTCTAGCATATGTCTGTCTCTAAAACACCACCTCCTCCTCTGTAATTCACAAACTCTCCCCATTTCACGATGGCAGAAGAACTGATCTGAATTTCTCATCTGAAATATTTTAATATTTTATGGATTATATTAAGCCTATATCTTTAATTCTGTTTATTTTAACATTTGTGATAAGAAGTCAATCATTTGGAATGCAAGAAACCCTTTTCTTTGGCTCTGAAAATTGAGAGTTATGCTTTATAAAAATATATTTATTTTAAGGGCTTAATTAACTTCTTTATTCCAGCTATATTTTCCTTTCACATCAGTGTATAAACAAAGCTATTCTGCTACCTGAATAGTAAAGTAGATTAGCAGTTCAAAGAAGCATGAGAACCCGATTGATAAAATCCTATTACCTCCACTAGGCAGGTTTCCAGTAGCAAAAGAAGGAGAGTTGATGTAGTTCTTGAACATCAGTTTCTGAGGCAGAACCAGACAGAGAAGAGTGGAACCCTGGAGGGGCAGAGGAAGAGTATACAGCAAACTTAATGAGCATTGGTTTTCAGCTTCCTTTCCAATTATTTTATGTGAATATTAAACAGCATAATTCTTGTGTTATTTCAGTGCACATATATATGATATGTGCGTATACAGTTGACCTTTGAACAATGTGAATGGAGGGATGCCAAGCTCCCTTGCAGTTGAATATCTATGTATAAATTTTGACTCCCCCAGAACTTACCATAGTGTAAGCAATCAATAACACGTCTTGTATGCTATGTGTGTTATATACTGTATTCTCACAAAAAAGTAAGCCAGAGAAAAGAAAATGTTATTAAGAAACTCATAAGGAACAGAAATGTACTTACAATTCATGAAGTAGAAGCCGATCATGAGAAAGGTCTTCACATCATCATCTCCACAATGAGAAGGCTGAGGAGGAAGAGGAGAAAGAGGTTGGTCTTCCTGTCTCAGGGTGGCAGAGACGGATGAAAATACAATGTCAGAGAAACTATGCAGTTCAAACCTGGGTTGTTCAGGGGTCATTTATCTATCTATCTACATGTCATTTTCCCTTTCTATAATTTTTCCTTAAGTAATGCCTCCTGTTTTGGAGGGACTAAGGTAGGCAGCGAACTAGATCTATCTTGTATTCTAGCTATATACCAAGTGTCTACATTACCTTTTCATTTGTTTTTTACCTTCATGGTCTTCTTGACTAACCCCTATTCATTCTTCAACATGCTATTAAGATTACTGCATGGAATTGTTAAATGTTGAATGACCTAAAAACCACATGGGAGAAATGCCTCCTAAAAGCTATTTTCAGTCCTTCTAATTCAACCAAGTTTCCTCCCTATGTGGTCTTCCTTTGTTCTCCTAAAGAACCATGTTTCTACTTTCATAAATACTGTCTTAAGCTGTTTGGACTGCTATATCAAAATACTGAGTGCCTTCTAAACAATGGAAAATTATTTCACATAGTTCTGGAGGCTAAAAAGTTCGACACAAAGGTGCTAGAAGATTCTGTGTCTGGTGAGAGTCCATTTCTTCACAGATGGCCATCATCTTACTATAGCCTCCTGTGATGGAAAAAGTGGGGAAGCTCTTTGAGGTCTCCTGTGAGGGCATGAATCCCACTTAAGACCTAATCACCTCCTAAAGTCTCCACCTCCTAATACCATCACCTCGAGGATTAGGATTGCAATATATGAATTTTGGGAGGCCATATTCAGTCTAGTTTTTCTGTTTTGCTGTCCTAAAGCAAGATTGTCTTTCATCTAGAGATTTTTCTTTCAGCCACCATATAAACTATGCAATATTTTATATGTCGGTATTGTACACATTGTTTAACTTTACATTTACATCTGTTGTCTTTCTTCTTCCTCTAGGCCGTCCCCATCCTATATTGTATTTTACATTCTTTATGCATCTGTAAGAAGATTCTTCTTGTAATCTAAGTCAGGATAGCTAACATTTGCTCCACTCTTTCGTGTGCCAAGGACTGTCATAAATGTTTATATATATTATGTTGTTTAATATCAACACAACCCCACATGATACATAATGTGAATATTCTCATTTTCACAGTTAACAAACATGAGACCCACAAAGTTCACAGTCCCAACTCGCTCAGTTACTAGGCTGCCTTCCCTCTGGAACTCACATCTTAACTACTCTTTAGTATACCTCCTACATTTTCGCGCTACCCTACAAGACTCATGCAATCAGATGGGCATAATGAATATTCACCAAGGTCACCCACTTTGAAAACAAGACTTTCAATAATTAGATAGAGAACACGACACTGTCTGTGAATGTCTGTGACCCTCCCTCTCGTTACTTCACTGCTAATTTGCTCCAAGGGTAAATGAGACAAGCAGGGCTGGAAGTCACAGGAATGTTCAACAATCCTGGCTTTCCCTCACTAATGCTGGTCTGACTAACCCTACCAATGAGCACTTACTCTGTTAACAGCAAAACAACACAAAAACTGACCATCTTCCACAGGGTAAGGGGAAGAGTGGCACAGCCAGCCATGTCATCATGGCTAGGGCAAATATTTGCCCTGACAGGAATAATTGTCAGTACTAGATGTGGATTTGTTTTTCTGACCATCTCAGACAATCCTGAATGCCTTGTTTCCCATCACTGTATCCTTTACACATTGTCTTTGAACTTTATGGTGAAAAACTGAGAAAACAGATATACTTAGGAATTCATCACAAAATGATGAATGGTCAACAAAAGACTTAGGAAGGAGACCTGCAGAATGACAACTTGAAAACTTGAATGGTTATTCTATAAGATGCTCTGTAAGCTCCAAATCAGCAACTTGATTTTCATTTTTCCACAGCCAAAATAAAGAAAATCATGGCATGGTACTTTTCATTCTTTCCGTGTGTGTGTGTGTGTGTGTGTGTGTGTGTGTGTGAGAATTTCAGATTGATAGGAGGGTACAAATGTTTAGGTTATATTGTTTTCATTTCTAAGGTAAAGTTGAAGTTGTAGTTGAACCTTTACCTGGGGGTGTGCTCTATATGCTTACATTGTGCCCATTAGGTGAAAAAATCATCTGGTACAAATTTTTCTTTCATTCTTTCTAGCTATGTTTCCAGCTGATTTTGAATTTTTAATTTCCAAAGGAGGAATGCTTTAACAAGGGCGCAAAAAAATAATTCAATTGACCTGATGCTGAGGCTGCCATTTGGCCATCAGGGCTCCCTGAATCAACAAGCAAAAGGGATTGGTAGACTCTCTGTGGTAACTGATCTCAGAGTGGACATAATTGCTGTTACCACACAAAAGGGGAAGCAAGAACTGTGTCCAGAACCCAGGAATTTCTCTTGGATACCTCCTAGCATTTCCATGTCTAGTGGAAAATGTTCATGGAAGTTTTAATTAAAAACAAAATGCTACCAAGCCTCAGCTCCCACTAGAAGAAATGTTTGTATCACTCAGTCTGACCAGCTGAGGAACACGGAAATTATAAATACCAATTACGGCCTCAAGACCAACTCTAACAACCATTTGTGTTTATTTTATCTATGTATTTTTGGTTTGGGGGATTTATATTTATGTATGTTAGTCAATTTCCCTCTTCCGTTCATTCAAAATGAGTTGGTAGTGGTTAAATTTATAATTTAGTCCTCCATTTTCGGTATTTCGGATTAGAACTATGACTAAATATAAAAGAATAAACAATACTTAGATACAGATGTAGTTACTAATGGGATGAGAAATAGAAATATAGTTAGCTATATAGCAAAGTTGAGTTATTCAAGGCAAAAATGTTAAACAAGAAAAAGAGGGCACTTTTAAATGATGAAGCACATAATCTCAAATAAGGATATGATTTTCAAGATATTTATTCACACTATCATACCTCAAAAATACATAAAGCAAAAGTGCTTGTAGAAAGATACAACAGTTGGAGGTGAATTTAAATAAACACCATTCAGTTCATGATTGATGAGGTGGACCAGAATGTGTAAGGGCACATGTAATATAATAAATCATACGGTTGACCTAATCGATATATCTCAAACACAATACCCTGACAACACCTTCTGTATATGTTCCCAAGAAACTCTTAAAACAACTGAATATTTATTATGCCACCAAGAAAACCTCATTAAAGTCAAAAATGTAGAAATCATGTAGATTCTATCGATTTACTTTCTAACTTAGATAACCTAACTATTCGCAGTTATTGCACATTTGTGTAACTCCCTTTTTTTCTTTCAGCAATCATTTTGCTGTTAAAATACTTAGTAGAGGACTTGGAGAAAAAGAATGGAAATGCTTATGAGGAAATTGCTTCTGGCTTCTACAGTGGAAAGAGTAGAATCAAGTTGCTGCATATTTTCTCCCCAGGGAATAAAAATAATGCATGCCTACTATTATTTAAAGCAAGCAAGACCATTTACAAATCTTCCATTTTCTCTTAGTAAGTTTCAGATCAACTCAGACTAGTGCTAACAAGTAGAAGTTTTTCTTGGGAATGATCTTTCAAAAATTATTACTTCCTTCTATTTTGCTTCTAAATTATTTCATTCATTATAAACCAGGTTTCACAATATCCTACACTAAAGCAAACAGGCCTTAATTATCAAAATGAAGTATCCCAGCTACTGGTGTAAAGCATTTAAAAGAAAGAAGAGTTTATTCAAGTCCCCCAAATTCCAGTACATTTAGGAAGTTATTGATTACGCACGACATTCTAGATTACCAAGTGGACAGAAGGTATTTGATTTCTCCATAAAATGGTTTTCCTTAGTTCTCTAAGCATATTCTTTGTTATCTAAAAATGTACCTTGTTTCTATGTAACAATATGCATTTATTTATCATTTGACACTTAGCGGTTCCTACTGGTTTTTGCATAATCTAATAATCAGGCAATGTAATATATAATATAAATGAATGTGAACTTCAGTGCAAGCCTGAGTATAAATAAGGCACACACGAATAGTACCAAACCTTAGGAATTCAATCTTTCAGCAAATATTTAATGAGGACCTACTCCATGTCAGGGTCTATTCCAGGTGCTGAGGATAAAGCAGCGACCACCAGAAAGTACCAGGCCCTCATGCCAGTGGAGGAAACAGAAAGCAAGCAAAATGTGCAAATATAAAATTTGTCAGATTTTATGAGTAGTTTGTGCTATGAAGAAAAGTAAAGGAGAGTGAGGATGATAGGTAATAGCAGAGGGAGCAGAGGGACTCTCTTATTCCTGGTAGCCTGGGAACCCTAACAGGGTGACAGTTGAGCAGAATTACTAGTTAAGTGTGGATTCATTTGTGTGAAGCTATAGGGTAACAGTGGCTTTAGCAAAGACTCTAGGAAGTATAACATCTCACACTGGGAGTGTGCTTGAGTTCAGAGAACCAGTGAGGCTCCTGAGGTTGTAAAGTAGCAAGAGGGTGTCGGGTGGGGGAGACCAGGCCTTGGAGGGACAGAGGAGCCATACCAGATAGGGCACTGTAAGACAGTGCTGCGGGCGTCAGCTCAGTGAGATGGGCAGCTTTGGAGATCCAAAGCAGAGCAATAATGAGAGCTGACTTAGACCTTAAAAGATGACAGGGGAGCTCAAATATGCAAGACTATGAACAGAGCCTCGAAAGTTGCCTGAAAGCTGTCATATTGGGTGGAAAAATATACAAAAGACAGGAAAAAAAAGTGTCTTTAGTGGAAATAACGTGTGGCCAGTTGCTGTTGGATAGAACACATAAGCAAAAATGGAAAGTGAGGGCAGGAGCTAAGGTCCTGATTCTAGGGCTGAAAATCAGAACTGCAGAAATGAAGCTTGTGGTGGTTGTTTTATTACAGGCAACTTCAGCCTGAGGTCTCCAGAAGAGGCAGTCAAGGGTTTCTCCTTCCTAATTCTTCCAGTAAGACACATTCCCTTACTCACCTACATCCATGAGCACAGGAAAGACTAATTTAAAAAAACGAAATTTGGTAGGACTTGGAGCCAAATATCAGTTATATTATTGCCTGTGGCTGATTGATCTATTAAATCTTTCACCTATTATCAGGCTGAAGATATCACTCTTTGTAACTCTCTTCAATATCCCCACACGATATACAACTTGGGAGATAATTTAATTGTTCTGTATTTGCATTTTAACATTTCTAAATCTCTCTTTTGTGGTATTCTACATACTTTTCATATTGCATTCCGGTTATTTATTGGCAGTTTGTGTTCATCACTAAATTTTGAGCAATTAGACAGAAGGAATCATGTCTTATTCATGTTTGCATTTCACAGCTACTAGGATGGCACATGGCATGTAGGACTTGCAGGGTCAATTGTAATTTAAACATATTTCTAGAAACAAGGAAGCAAGTCATTATAACTTTTCTCTTCTAGATCTATTTTTTTAAATCATCATCTTAAATTACTTATCCACTTTTAATTGGAGAAAAAACTCTAAATTGGCTTATTATTTTTTATAGGTTTATAGGCTTGATTTTAAAAGGAAGAATTAACATTTTCTTTTGAGAGTTCAGCTTTTAATTAACAAAGAATCAAATTTCTTTTAAAGAGGCAAAAAATATCGTGGTCTGTATGACTTTAAAATGACTTGATAAACAATGTGTGTGTGTATATACACCTTTGTGCGTATACATACATAATTATATTGAATAGATAAAAGAATTATAAAAATAAATCTATAACACATCACTTAATAATTATGCTATTTATTTTTATTGAGCAATTACTCCATGAAATAACTGTTCTAAGTGCTTTGTAAACTTATTATTTAAACCTCTTCACTGTCCTATTTTTAATTCTTTGTACCAATTAATACTAAAATACAGAAGACACAGATTGTATTCTATAAAAATAAAAATAAAAAAAATTCTAGAGTTTTTAAAACGATACAGACTGTAGGAAAATTTGGCATGTAAGTCAGAGATCTAACTCCCAAAGCTTAACAGGGCCCAGAGGGGCAAGTTCTACTCAATTTTAAAAAACAGATAATCTGTGATTCAAACTGCTTTGATTAAAAAACATATATATTGAATTTTTTCCAAATCATTTATAAGGCAGAGCAAAATCAATTGAGGATATCACACATACTGAAAACTGCCTTTTAAATTCTTCTATAGAAATGTAAATATTGTAAATTCAGGCAAGTAAAATCCATAGCATATTAGGAGCAAATGAGTTTAACTGAGGGAATCCAAAAAGATGGCTCGTGATTAGGAAATTGCATTAATATAATTGACTATATTATCGATGTAAAATTGTGATTATATAGAAAGATTAATAAAAACCGATCAAATACAGTTAAGCTCCAATTTGACAAATGCAAAAACAAAACACTTAGCAAACTAAAAGTACAAGGAAATTTCATTTATAAAGGGTGTTCTGCCAGAAATCTATGAAAAATACAACTAGAGGTAAAACAAGCTATGTACAAGCAATGAACGTTACTACTGTACAATGTTATTTTGCATTGGAGCCACTACAACATGACAAGAGAAAATATGAGGTAAAAATAGTAAAAAGAAAATATTTCATTGCCAAAACTTTTTTAAGTTAATATCTGGTACATATGTCCTCCAAGCTAAAATATGAAAGTATATTAATACCTACTTTGTACTATTTCTAAATATTGAAGATATTTTTCCCCGTAAAGCATTTATCAGAGCCTTACACAGAATAAGTAATCAATTACCCATCATCATCATTACCATCTAATTTCAGAGTCCTCAAGGTTAATTAAAGGCCACCATGTCCGTGATAATTGAATACATTTAAAAGGACTGATCTGAAACTCCTAAAATTAAAGAAGAAGATTGAACATATCCATCATTTATAACCATAAACTCAAAAAGACATGGAGAATGGGGGGTTGTCAAAAAATTAGAAGATGGGCTCGGCACCAGTAGCTCAGTGGGTAGGGCATCAGCCACATGCACTGGGTCTGGTGGGTTCGAACCTGGCCTGGGCCTGCTAAACAACAACAAAATAGCCAGGCATTGTGGCGGCCACCTGCAGTCCCAGCTACTTGAAAGGCTGAGCAAGAGAATCACTTAAGCCCAAGAGTTTGAGGTTGCTGTGAGCTGTGACATGACAGCTCTCTACCCAGGGTGACATAGTGAGACTCTGTCTCAAAAAAATACATATATTAGAAGGTGAAAATTACTTAAATAAGCCATAAACACTTAAACAGAATAGAAATTTCCTCCTGAATATGGAGATTGTTGATCCTAAGACCCTCTGGAAGAGCGGATGAGAGGTGTGACACTGAGGTAAGGTACAGCACTGTAGTTTAGTCATCTTTTTAAAAAGGAAGATTTATAAATCCTCTCTTCCACCACATAACCAAACATTTGTAGCTGTCTCCTACACTGCTCCCTACTCCTCACCACAAGATGCTGGATATGTTTTACTTGTGAGAGTAATTTACTCGAAAGACACTACCAGATGCATGATGAAAAAAACTTCATGCCCAGGGTTAAAAGGACTATAATTTTAACTTTTTGGTTTTCCATATGTGAAAAAAGCAATACTTTAGCTTGGTGCTTGTGGCTCAGTGAGTAGGGCATTGGCCACATACACTGAGGGCAGCAGGTTCGAGCCCGGCCTGGCCTGCTGAACAACAATAACAACTGCAACTCGCTTGAGCCCAGGAGTTTGAGGGTGCTGTGAGCTGTGACGCCATAGCACTCTACCAAGGGCAACATAGTGAGACTGTCTCAAAAAAAAAAAAAAGTAGTACTTTGAAATGCAGTTATATCTTTGTTGAAGTGAAATATTCTCTAAGTGTGTAAAAACTTTGACAGATAAGAGTCTTTATTCAATACAGCAGAAATGGTAAATCTAAAATCACAAATACTTTATAATTTAATTCTTTCCAGAAATACTGGTCACCAACATGTTGAAGATTTAGCTGAGAATTTCCAGAATAAGTTGCATGAGAAAGTTAAATCATTTGTGCCCTTTTGAATGGGAAGTATTGAGAATCCAGGCAGAAGTAATTCCATCTAGGTAACAGTATTTATTCTTAAAACATTTCTTGCATGATCAAAAATGTTTCAACATGGTGATTATGACAAACATACCCTAGGAAGGGATTATATCTTTGTTTTAGGGCCCAGCACAGTGGCTCACACCTTGTAATCCTAGCTCTCTGAGAGGCTGAGGCTGGTGGATTATCTGAGTTTAGCAGTCGAGACCATCTTAAGCAAAAGTGAGACCCCTCTCTACTAAAAATTGAAAAACTAGCTGGGCATTGTGGCCGGCACCTATCTTCTCAGCCACTTTGGAGGCTGAGGCAAGAGCATCATTTGAACCCAGGAGTTTGAGGTTGCTTTGTTTTAATAAACATCTTATAAATTTTAACTATAACTAGTCAAAATTCGTAAGAGTGCCTAAGCTGATGGGGCTGAGAAATCTTGCCTCTAACTGGATCTGTTGTAAAATTAAAACATAAGAAGAAAACATTTTGCAATTGTATCATTCCCAGAATGAAATGATGTTCAAAAGTTCAAAAAGCAGCTTTTCATACAGGATTTAGGATCCTCTGAACTGCAAAGAATAAAAAAATGTAATTTAAATTGGCTTCAAAATGGTAAAAAAAAAAAAAAAAAGTTACATGCAGAAGTCCAGAGAAAGGTAAGACTTAAGGTTGGTGGATTCAAGACCTCAGCATCTCATTAAATACCATAGGAATCCTCAGTGTCAATTTTATACTCAGGCTTTCACAAGATGCCTGATTGATGAGGTGTTGAAAACACTTCCAGAGGTAGATGAGAAACCGTTCCTGAAACCAATTACTGGAAAGTGGAATTATGCTTAAAACAGTGAAGCTTGCCTGGGAAGCAGGAAGTTGGGTCACCATTCTCTGAGATACATGAATACTTAGAAGAGGAGATTTTCTAAGGGGGGATGGAAGGGAAAGAGGGAGAGAGAGAGAGCGCTCTATTGAGATGGAAAAAAAAGGTAAATAGATACCAGGTAAGAACAGACACTGTTATCTTAGATGTGTTCTCTTGGCTTGACCTGGGGACAGTTCAGTCTTGATTGATGAACTGCTAGCACAGTAAGTGGTTGGCACCACTAAACAGAGGTTGGGTGGTTTTGTTATGCAATGGTGCTGAGTCTTTTCATAACCATCTGTGAACAGTGAAAATCAGCTAATTTATAAAGACTGGGTCAAAAACTTTTGAATGAACATTGTTATAACCCAATGAAATCCTTTAAATATTTCTTGGCAAGGTCTTCAAAAAGAATTTACACCCAATATATACTCTGATTTGCACATTCCTAGTGAGATTGTGACCCTGAGAAAATGTAATTTGGCAAAGCACAAGCTAGTCTGCTTTCCTTAGCAGAAGTTGGTTTCCAGAATGAAAGTGAGGGCCTGAACCAAATTGTAAAAATTTGGTCTTAAACACCAGTTTTCATTTAAAAAGTTTATTTGACTTCAAATTTTCTGAAAATAAATTATAATTTTCAGTTCATTTTCTCTTAAAAAATTGACAGTGTGCATAAAAAACTACTAAAGTATGCTATTGAATTATAGGACTATAGACTACTAAAACTAAATAGGAATTTCATAGAATACTCATAAAATTAGATACCAGAATTCTATGAATATTTCAGGAGTAATTTCCTCCAAAATACAAATCATCCTGTAAGATTTTATCCATGTTCATGAGTACCTATATTTGTGTACTACTGTCTTCAACTAAGAAACTACTTAAAATAAATATGGTTCCAAGTTAAAGGATTGAAAACTGAAATAAGATTTTGTATATTTGATTGCAATAGAAATATGTTAGGTATCAGACTGCAAATATCAAAGTAGTAACATGCCAATAAAGAAAAACTTAGAAACTAAGTATTATTATACTTAAAATTATAATCTCCACATTACCTATGTTTGTTTTGCTAAATGCTTATACTTAGATCATATTTCTAGTAGTTGGATTTTTTTAAAATATGTGCTGCTTTTTGCATTTGAATTATCTCTCTATAGACATTTTAATTTATGTCTTTGTTTTAGATCTAAATGAGTTCTTTTATCTTAAAGACAGTCAAAAATGTACATGTATGACTGTGAAATAATTCTGCCTTGATTCTATGAACATTGCTTTCTTAATCGCAGGGCTCTGTTGAGGCTATTTATTAAGTGATTTACAGTTAGATTTTGTGATGGAGCTACCTTCACTTAGTTCTAATTCTTACCAGAGGTTTTGTTTAATTTTATGTGTAATATGACTGGGATACAAGGTGACCAGATATTTGTTTAAATGTTATTCTACGTGTGTGAGAGTGTTTCTAGATGAAATTAATATTTGAATTGGTAGACTGAGTGAAGCAGATTACCCTTCCTAATGTGAGTAGATTGCATCCAATCCATTCAATCCCTCGAAGACCTACATACAACAAAAGCCTGAATAAAATGGAATTTTCTCCTGCTTTACTACCTTGGGCTGTGATAATGAGTCTCTTCTTTCCCTTGGACTTAAACAGAAATGTCTCCTTTTCCTAGATCTCACATCCTTTAGCTTTGGACTGAAACTATATTGCCAGCTCATTTGAATTTCCAGCTTGCTTTAGATCTTGGGACTTGTTGGCCTTCATAATTGCACAAGCAAATTCTTTCAATAAATGTCTTTACACACACAAACACACTATTGATTTTGTTTCTCTGGAAAACTCTAATAACACTTTAAACCAGTTTTATTATCCCTTTGCTTTTAGCAAAAACTAAATTAGGCCTATGATTGGTTTCATGTTTATTCTCTTAATTTTAGTTAGGTCCAATATTTCTTCATAGCCTATTAATGCATTATTTCTCAAACTTGGGGACCATGATTAAAATGCCCTCTGCTATAGTAGATCTTGAGTATGGCATTAATTTCTGCATTTCTAGCAAGCTGTCAGCTAATACCACTGCTGCTCAGTAGTTAGGTGACTGAGCTTACCCCTAAACTTCGACAATGCATTAAGAATCACTTCTGCAGAATTGCATCTCAACATAGATGTTACTTTAAATGAGATTGAATTTTTCAGAACCACCTATTGCCATCTAATTACAGGTTAGAAAAAAGTGAAAACCTACATTGGCAAGGCATTCCACACTCAAGAAATAGCTATATCATACTTTCAAAGAAAATTATTAAATTTATTTCCAATAATTTCCACAAACATTTATGACTTCTTCCATAGAATTAAGTTAGAAGAAATACAAAAGGAATTTAACTTGGAGTAATCCATAGGAAAGAGAAAAAAAAAAAAGAAGTGCATAATGTGATCATGATTTACTCCAAGGAGAGTGAAGGATTTCAGATTGTATCTTTTGGCCTTTAATAACCATTCAAGATACAAAGTCCCATATCTTGCTGTGTGGTGAATATTTGTCTCAAAATAGCAGGGTGCAGTTTTTCTCACTGAGAGAGAAAAAGGGGGTTGTTGCAGGAGATGCAACAACAAAATTTCATATTAAGGGGAAGTGCCTGTGGCTCAATGGAGTAGGGCTCTGGCCCCATATACCGGAGGTGGTGGGTTCAAACCCAGCCCCGGCCAAAACTGCAAAAAAAAAAAATTCATATAAGAATTTCCAGGTATTTTGGACTCTGTTTTGCATAGCAGTAGGTATAGCAGTTTAGTAACTTCTCTAGGGTTTTATTTAAAATCAGACTTTGTCATAATAAATCTTAATGCCATTTGCTTACCCAACCTTTAGAAAATATTTTCATTGGCACAAATACACTGATAGGGTATTTGCAAGATTTTTGGAGGTAATCTTACTTAAAATGTGATTCTGAAGACAAGTGTGAAAATACACTTTTGGTTAGCAGTATGTGGCAAATAAAAATAGGTCTAAAATTCTTTATGTAACCAAGGAGGTAAAAGATCTCTGAAAGGAAAACTACAAAACACTGACAAGAAATCATAGATGACACAAACAAATGGAAAACATCACATGCTTGTGGATTGGAAGAATCAATATTGTTAAAATGACCACACTGCCCAAAGCAATCTATAGATTGATGCAATTCCTACCAAAATACAAACATCATTTTTCATAGAATTATAAAAAACCATCCTAAAATTCACATGCAACAACAACAAAAAAGGAATCCAAATAGCCAAAGTAATCTTAAGCAAAAAGAGCAATCTGGAGGCATAACATTACCAGACTTCAAATCTTACTACAAAGCTACAGTAATCAGAACAGCCCAGTACTGCTATAAATATAGACACATAAATTAATAGAACAGAATAGCAAAACCAGAAATAAAACCAAATACCTACAACTAAGTGATTTTCAACAAAGTTGACAACAACATATATTGAGCAAAAGGACACCTTATTCAATAAACCGTGGTGGGACAACTGGATAGCTATATGTAGAAGAATGAAACTGGATCCCCACCCTTCACCATATACAAAAACTAACTCCAGATGGAGTAAAGACTTACAAGTAATAGCTGAAACTATAAAAAAGCCTAGGAAAAATTCTTCTGAATGTTGGCCTATGCCAACATTATGTCTAAGACCCCTCCAAAGCAAATGTAATCAAAACAAAAATAAGACTTAATTAAACTATAAAACTTCTGCAGAGCAAAAATAATCAATAGAAAACACAACAGAATGGGAGAAAATACTTGAAAACTACGCATCTGACAAATGACTGATATCTAAAATCTACATGGAACTCAAACGACTCAATAAGAAAAAAAGAAATAACCAAACAAAAACTATTGAAAAGTAGGGAAAGGACATGAACAGATACTTTTTATAAGAAGACATAAAAATGACCAACAAACACAAGAAAAAAACATTCAGCATCACTAATCACTAGAGAAATCCAAATTAAAACCATGATGAGATACCATCTTACATGCCATTTTTAAAAAGCCAAAACAAACAAACAAACAAAACAAAAAAAGATATTGGCAAAGGTGTGGAGAAAAGAGAGTAAGTGTTAAATGTTAATTAGTACAATTTTTGTGGAAAAGATCTGGAGATGTTTTAATGAACTAAAAATAGATCTATCATTTGATCCAGCAATTCAACTACTGGGTATCTAATCAAAGGAAAAGAAATAATTGTACAGAGAGAATACCTACATTTTTGTGTTTAGCACAGCACTATCCAATAATCAGAGATGATGGATATTATCTATGATGGATATTAACATGTAACATATTAATGCATTAAGGATAGATATTATCAACTGGATAAAGAAAATCATGTCCTTTCCCTACTTTTCAATGGTTTTTGTTTGGTTATTTCTTTTTTTCTTATTGAGTTGTTGAGTTCCATGTAGATTTTAGATATCAGTCACCTCCAACCATAGAAAGGGAGGAAAAAATGTCCTTTGCAGCAACATGGATGAATTGGAGGCCATTATCTTAAGTGAAATAATTGAGAAACAGAAAGTCAAGCACCATATTCTATAAAGAGGGAGCTAAATAATGACTACACATGGACATAATGTAGTGGACATGGAATAATAGACCTTGGAGTCTCGTAAAGATGGCAAGGTAGAAGGGGGCTATGGGATGAGAAATTACCTAGCATTACTATGTGCATAAATTGGATAAAGGTAACACAAAAAGCTCAGACTTCCCAAACAATACAATCGCATAATAAATCTGCATATGTACCTTACACATGTATAAATATACATAAATAAAAATGCTGAAAGTCCTTTTAGTTGTGGAGCTCCTTATTTGCTAGGTGGATACCTGTTTGCGGGTCTGTGAAGTTTGCGGGTCTGTGTAGGTAATGTAGAGCACAGAAACTGACCTTGAGGTTTTCTTTGATAAGTAAATAATCAAACTGAATGTCAGGAAGGACCACACTAATAAAGCTTTCAACCTAAAACCTGTGTCATTTTAATATCTACAAGACATCTGGCTAAGTATAATTTTTTGCGCAATATCCTTGGTTCTAGATAATCAGCCTCACAATTTAACAGGCACATTTCTTTCTTATTTCAAAAGACAGTTAAAATGTCAAGGTTAGATTTTCATTTTATTTCAGACAGTGATCACAGTCCATAAGATATCTCTGAAAATTAAAATAAGTAATACCATACAGTGAGGTAGAAAATAAGCATCTATTACCTGATTATAGAATATAACACTCTTTGCGAGAAAATCAGAACTTTTTGAAAAATATGTGAAATATAGACACAAATATATATTTTTTATGAAATAAAATATATAGAATTAGAATTGTTGATAGTACTGCCACAAATACTAGCTGGGAGAATATTTCTGCCAACTTTGGAATTTGCTCAAAAAATATAACTTTGAGAAAGAAAACTCAACCATATGAATCTAGTGTTCCTCCTGAGTAAATAAAATGTACAAACTTTATTTCATCATGCAATTAAAAAAGATTAATCACATGATCTTCTGCCTCTGACAGAATGGCAGACTTGGTTGCCTAAGGAAGCTCCCACAACAAAATGTAAGGAAAAGAGAATCTTTAATGTAAAGGAACTGGTGAGAATAAAATGGAAAATGTATGTAAACCTAAAAGAGCATTGCATAAATATAGACACAATAACAGAATTACAGAATAACAGCAGCATGTAAGCTAGATGGGCATGATTAGCATTAAAATATCTTAAGAGTCATCTGTTTCCTAGAGAGGGTTTAACAAATTGTTTAGTATTATAATTTTTTCATAAAAGTCAAAACAAAAGCTAAAAGAAACATCGAATATACATTTCTAAGACAATCAGGAGAAAAAACAAAACCAAACATAAAAAATATAGTACAAGTAAATATGAATGGGTTAACAACCATAATAAAAATGAATGGATTATAAATAAATCAGATGAAAGGAAGAAGATAAATAAATAAATAAATCAGATGAAAGGAAGAAGATAAATTAATTAGAATGTGGAAATATAATTAGAAAAAAACATAATGTACAATAAGCAAAAATAATGAAAACAAAACTATTAGGTGCTTAGATGGGTATTAGATGGAAAGGTATTAAAGAAGTTCTAAGTAAATATGTAAGTATTCCAAATTTATGTAAAGACATAAAATCATAAATTTTTAAGTTTATCCCATCAAATTTTTAAGTTCAAACTAATTCTATCAGAATTCCAGGTGGTTTTATATGCAACTTGGAAATCTCTTAAAATTTATATGGAAGCATGAAGCCCTGTTTTCTCGTTTTGTTTTGTTTTGTTGTTGTTGGTTGGGTTTGTTTTGTGTTTTGAGACAGAGTCTCACTTTATTGCCCAGACTAGAGTGCCATGGTGTCAGCCTAGCTCACTGCGACCTTAAGCACCTGAGCTCAAGGGATCCTCTGGCCTAGGCCTGCCACAGTGCTAGGATTACAGGCATGAGCCGCCACACTCAGCCACTAAAACTTTCTGAAGGAAGAGAGTAAATGTGAGAAACTTGCCCTATAAATTATAACAACCTTCTTAAATTATAATAATTAAGATGTATAGAGGTCTAGGCTTAGATGAAATACCAAAATCTTCTAATAATTCATGTGAGGCCAACACTAAGCAATCAGAATGGACTTTTGATCAATCAGAAGAAAGATCTAACACGTTAGAGTAAATAAAATATGATGTGTAAGGGTATATTGACAAAATACCAGCTCTGGGCAAAAGGTTAGACAAATAAATCCCTCACCTTGTAAGGGGAGAAAGCTATTCCAGGCTTCTGTATTGCTAAGAGAGGTCACCAGTGAAGCAAACCATGAACAGAGCCACACAGGGTATGAGCTGTGCAGAGCAGCAGAATGGCAATGACAGTCTGTAAAGAGCTGCAGACTCTTAGCTGAGTCCCACTGGCCCCATTGGAGTAATGAGAGGAAGACAGGACTCAACAGGCGGTTTCATGAAACTGGACATGGTGGGAAATTGAGATATTGCCTTGAGTACTCCAAAACGTACGTGGGCCTCACAGACTCTTAGGATCTTTGACTGCAAGTAGGTAACAAGAACAGCACTATTTGATACAAATGCATGTAGGTTCTCATGCATACCTACTGCAGTCTCCTGAAGTTGTAGTTGGAATGATTGTAGTTTGGGGCCACATTTTTTGTGCATCACATTTTATAAGTTACAGGGGGTTATTTGGCTTATTCACTATCACAAAACATATCAGTGTAGGGTGTAACTTAAAAATTAGGCATTCCAACTGACAAGCAGTATTTTCTTCTGTTATACCATCTTGTGACTGCATTTAAGAAATAATTCAAATTGACTATGACCCTCATTAAGGTAAGGTTGTTTCAGATTTTTCATTTCACTGTTCTCAGTCCAGCAGTTGCCATAACTAAGAGATCAATACATACTTTTTGAAAGGAATAATAAGCTTTTGAATAGCTCAATTTTCTATACTGGGTTAAATGGTATCTTCCCAAAACACATTTCAAGTTAAAATCTCAAAATATGACCTTTTTTGGAAATAGGGTCTTTGCACACATAGTTCAGATGAAATCAGACCAGAATAGAGTTCTAAATTCAATGACTAGTGTCCTTAGAAGAATGCCACTTGAAAACACAGAGGAACACACAGAAGGCAGCTCAGAGTTTCTCCAACAATTTCCTCAGTTTGTTGATTGAAATTTGGGACCCATGGTTGACCCTCACTGGGAAAGTTTGAGTTGCTAAAACTTTCTTGGTATGCCATAGAAGATGTCTCCAGGTTTAAGGATATCAGAATTCAAAAATGAATTTTTCATGTAAATCATTTACTCATCTCCTAACTAGGTGCTCCAGAAGGGTCCAGAGAGCAGTTCCTTCCCCCAGTTTGTGAGAAATAAGCATCAGATTCCTCCAGGAATTCGTTCACAGCAAATGACAATGGATCTTCTGCCATCAACTATGAATCCTGATTTCAGGGAGGTGTTAAATTCCCAGTGTGCCAGAGACCAAGTGGTGGCACAAAACTGCCAAAGACAAGTTGGGCATTGTTACTATAACAGGTGGCAGAGGAGAAGCAGGAAGGTTTGACCCACAGAGAATGTTAGTGTTGGCTAAGTGTTCCAGTGTCTCTACAACTGAAATACATGGGGCAACATATTGGAGTATTACTTGATTTGAATAATAAACAATTTATAACCTGTAAAACAGAAGTATGAATTGAATCCCTCCAGCTAATCTCCACATTCAGGCCAATTCACCTAAATACCCAGAGACCCATACTCTACATTTATACTCCTAAAGAAAAGATCTCGCTGTGCATGAATGATTCCTATTTACTAGATTTCTAATTTTTCTTTGTTGGATACTATCTTTATTTAAAATTTAGATATTTTGTTTATTATGGGTTTTAGATTAATTTTTACTATTAACACATTACATTAAAATATCATTAATTATTCATTACTGATTATTAATCAAATATCATTATTATTATTATTATTGCACCCCATAAAGTTTTGCACCAGTCACAAGTACCAATGTCTCACTCAGTTCCTTGTGTCCAATCCCTGTATCCAGCTCCCCCAGTTCTTCCCCAGAATCTCTGAGACACATGTAGGGCTCTGTGAGGGAGGGTACCAGTTTCTTCCGAAAGTACCCCACATGGTTGAGATTGGAGGTGGTGAGAAGTAGACATAAGTTAAATTTGGACCTTGCAGTTCCAGTTTGATGTGAGGGGGTTTCAGGCTAGTGTGTTCTCATTCTCTCCCTGCTTCCCATTGTTTCTTTCGTTCTAACTTGTGGCCCTCCTGTCCCAAAGTATCTTCAGGCCCATGACCAGACACAGAAGCAACAGATTTTCACAGACTTCTTCACCAGATTCCACAATTGTGTAAGGTCTAATCAGTAGAGCAAAGCCTGTATTCCATATCTTCACAGAGGTTATACTTAGCTGTTTGAACCCTGGCCAATGCCCCCTCAGAATGCCTGGTTGCTTATTCATTATATTTCCTTTTTTGGAAGATCTTCAGTACTCCTTGAGCAATTCTATCCTTCTAGCTTTCCAGAAATGCTGAGAAGTATTTGAACTTCAGCAGCAGATACCACTTGACTTCTTTGCCAGCAGAATTCTCAATTTCATTTGCATAAGCACCTAGCAGATGCTCCCTGACTGCTCACCAGATGTGACCAGACATATCCAGCTTTTCCTTACTCAAACTATAATGCCAGACTACTAACATTGTATGACTCTTTAAAATACAAACCAAGTTAGTGTATAGTATAGGATGTGGCTTCCGAAGTCATTCAGATATGTAAATACATTATCTTTTATGGACTGTTCACCAAGGAGGTGTAAGTTGTTTTTGGTATTTACTTATAATCATACTTGTCATGCGGGCTTTCTTCTTTTCTGAATAAAATAATCTATTCCCCAAAATATACAATATTCTAGATTTACCACCTGTATATCTTTCTGGGGTCTGCTATAACAAAGTACAGAAAACTGAGTAGCTTAAAATAACAGAAACTTATGCCTCAGTTCTAGAGGCTGGAAGTCCAAAATCAAAGTGTTGTCAGGGCCATACTCCCTCTGAAACCTGTAGGCAAATCATTCCTTGTCTCTTCCTAGCTTCTGTAGTTTGTTGAAAATCTTTGGCATGCCTTGCCCTATACCTGCATAGTTCCAATCTCTGCTTTTATACTTATATGACATTCTTCTTGTGTGTGAGACCATGAATGTGTGTATGTGTTCATATAAGGACACTAATCATATAGGATTAGGGGCCCCGCCTATTACAGCATAACCTACTTCATCCATGTTAACTAATTACACCTCCCACAATCCTATTTCCAAATAAGATCACATTCTTGGTTATTGGGGGTCAGAACTTCATCATAACCCTTAATCTTTTCATTGAGGTGTGGGGCACAGGTCAATCCATAATACCATCACTGTCAGCCGCCTCTGGCTCTTCCTAACCTTCCTTCCTTCTTTAAAATGTAGTATTAAATATTAAAATACTTTAAATTGAGTTAGATCAAAACAATATAGTGGAATTATCACTTTCTTCTGTTACTCACTGCATTATTTCATTTATCCAACAAATATTAAGATGTTATTCCAAGTTTGGCATCCTGGTTGTGCCAGGGATACCCAAGAACAGATAAGAGACAAAGTCACTACCTTTATCAAGTTTATATTCTAATTGGGGGAGGGAAGCAGTAGGCATACAGAATTTTGTTAGAATTTCAACTGTCTCTAAGTGCTAAGAAAACAAATAGAGCAGGGCAATTGAAAAGCAATGATGGTGAGAGCTTTTTGAGAAATGAAGAGAGAGCAAGTAAAAGGGCTTAGAGGTGGGAGTATTTGTAGGGAGGATGAAGGATAGCAAGCAGGCAAGTGCGGCCAAAAGACATGAATGAGCAGTGAAATGAAAGGAGGGTAGAGACGTGATCCAGCCTAGGAGGCTAGGTCATAACATTATTATCCCAGATGTGAATTTAGTAAAAGGCTTTTGAGCATCCAAGCCACATGGCATAATACATTTCAGATGCCATATTGAGAAGTGGCTGTGGTAGAACAATAGGGAAATTCGAAACCCCCATTTGGGAGCCATTTACAGTAGTGAAGGTGAGAGATCAATGATAACATGGGCCCATGTAATAGTCAATGGTGTTGATAGCCATCAAATTTGGGATCCAGATTTGGGACAGGGGCCTTTACAATTTGGTGATGGATGGAAGAGTAAGGGAGAGGAAAAGCTGAGCTGTAGAATATTCTAATACTTAGAAGTCTGGAAGGAAAAGAGGACTCGATAAAGGATATTGAGAAGTGGCCTGTAAAATAGAAAAAAAAAAAGGAGAGAGTGAAAGAGAATAAGAGAATGAGGGCGTCAGAGAGCAAAAGAGTAAGAGGGAAAGAGATAATCAAGTGCCAAGCAAAGTGTTTCAGAAAGAGGGGTAATGAAATGGGCTGCCTTTACTGAGCTTACATAGATCAAGTAAGGTAAGCACAGAGAACCGACCATTACAGGTGGCTGGTGAGGTGGCGTTGAGCAGTTGCCGCAGAATTTCAAGAGAAAGTACAAGCTGAGGTAAAACTGTGAATGAAGACAATTCTTATCACAATCACTATTGCAAAGCAAATATTATTGAAACACATTCCCACCAGTTTTATTTCCAGAAGTTAACTCCTTTCAAATTGTCTCACCAGCTGTTTTCTGAGGCTTTCCAGATGGCTGATGGGCACGTTCCCAAGAGCAATTTCCTAAATGTCTGTCCCTTCAGCCACCTCATCCATTCTCTGACTAGTTATAAATACTACCTTCATAAAAACTAACTGAAACACAATAATTAAAAATTTTTGTGAGAGGTTTTTAAGAAAAACTAGAGAACTAGACTTGGTTAAGTTTTTGTTTTCCTTTTTTTTTTTTTTTTTTTGTTCTTTTTTACAAGGTTACTTCATATGTTGGGTCATGACTTCCATCCATAAGTGCAGGCTATTTGGTCATTTATTTTATCATAATGCTAGCAAAAAAATTGTTGGATTTGAGTTATGTTTTATTTCCTTGGTTTTGTATGTATCCAATAGTTTTGTGTTAGTGCCAAATTTTATTTTTATCTTTTTTTATTAAATCATAGCTGTGTACATTGATATGATCATGGGGCATCATACACTAGCTTCACAGACCGTTTGACACACTTTCATCACACTGGTTAACATAGCCTTCCTGGCATTCTCTCAGTTACTGTGCCAAGACACTTACATTCCACATTTACCAAGTTTCACATATACCCTTGTAAGATGCACCACAGGTGTAATCCCACCAATCCCCTTCCCTCTACCCACCTCCCCCCCCTCCCCTCCCTTTCCCCCTTCCCCCTATTCTTAGGTTATAACTGGGTTATAGCTTTCATGTGAAAACCCTAAATTAGTTTCATAGTAGGGCTGAATACATTGGATACTTTTTCTTCCATTCTTGAGATACTTTACTAAGAATATGTTCCAGCTCCATCCATGTAAACATGAAAGAGGTAAAATCTCCATCTTTCTTTAAGGCTGCATAATATTCCATGGTGTACATATACCACAATTTATTAATCCATTCGTGGATCGATGGGCACTTGGGCTTTTTCCATGACTTAGCAATTATGAATAGGGCTGCAATAAACATTCTGGTACAAATATCTTTGTTATGATGTGATTTTTGGTCTTCTGGGTACATGCCCAGTAGAGGGATTACAGGATTGAATGGCAGATCTATTTTTAGATCTCTACGTGTTCTCCATATCTCTAAGCTATTTGGGAGCATGAGGCAGGAGGATCAATTGAGCCCTGAAGTTCAAGGTTACAATCAACTATGATCGAGCCACTGCTCTCCAGCCTGGGCGACAGAATGGGATTCTGTCGCTAATATATAAATAGTTAAATAAATAACACATTTTAAAAGAATGCATTGATCATTGAATACCACCCTGGATCCACTGGTATCTAAATCAGGAGAAATTTTTGCAATACGTGGTGCTTTTCATTGATTTCTCAAAGCATTTCTGTAACCTTTTCCTGAGACTTTGGGACAAAATAGAGAAATGTGACTTATTGCTATGTCCAAAGGTTCAATTGACTAAAGTCACAAACTCAAACTTGAAAATAAAATTTAGAAGTTTGTATAAAATTTGGCACTAGTGGAGAAAAGGGAACACTGGTGCCAAATTTTATACGAACTTCTAAATTTGGCACTAGTGGGGAACACTGGTGCCAAATTTTATACGAACTTCTAAATTTGTCACTAGTGGAGAAAAGGGAACACTAGTGCCAAATTTTATACGAACTTCTAAATTTTATTTTCAAGTTTGAGTTTGTGACTTTAGTCAATTGAACCTTTGGACATAGCAATAAGTCACATTTCTCTATTTTGTCCCAAAGTCTCAGGAAAAGGTTACAGAAATGCTTTGAGAAATCAATGAAAGTCACCACGTATTGCAAAATTTCTCCTGATTTAGATACCAGTGGATCCAGGGTGGTATTCAATGATCAATGCATTCTTTTAAAATGTGTTATTTATTTAACTATTTATATATTAGTGACAGAATCCCACTCTGTCGCCCAGGCTGGAGAGCAGTGGCCCGATCATAGTTGATTGTAACCTTGAACTTCAAGGCTCAATTGATCCTCCTGCCTCATGCTCCCAAATAGCTTAGATCACAGGTACATGCTACATGCCTGGCTATTTTGTTTACTTTTTAATTTTTTTTGTAGAGACAGGGTCTCACTATGTTGCCTGGCATCAAGTGATCCTTCCACCTCAGCCTCTGGTCGTGGCAGGATTATAGATGTTAGCCACCACACTTGGCCTAAAAATGTTTTAGAACCAGTTTGTTTAATAGTTCTAGAGTTGTATCAGGGATCTACAATTAACACATGTTTCATGAAACTACTTTCAGAGGTCCTCAAACATTTTATACACGGGGCCAATTCACTGAATCTCAGACCGTTGTAGGACCGGGCTATAGTTTTAAAAAAAATATGAACAAATTCCTATGCACACTGCACATATCTTATTTTGAAGTAAAAAAAAAAAATGGGAACAAATACAATCACATTGCCACATGTGGAATTTGAGGACCACTGAAACTCTTGAGGAGTTGCATGAAACTTCCTTCACCTTTATAAAAATTCACAAATTCCCTAATAATTTGTGATTACATCTGCAAGTTTTTCCACTACCCTGAAATATGATTTTGGGTGAAGTTCACTCTTAATCTGTGACTGTGTGTCTTTTGAGCTCTAATTTTCTCATCACCGAATTGTGAATCTCTGACATTATTGTCTTTGTGTAAAAAAAGAAGGAAACAAAATAGAAACCGAGTTGTATACCTCCTAGTTCAGTACTGAAATTTTAAGGTAGGAAATTATCTTAGATATTATTAGTTTATAGTCCATGTTGCTCATCACTGTTCCTTCTTTCCCACTTCCCCATAAGTGTCATTGAGTGCAGGAAATTTGCTTCATCTCTGTGTTCTCAGCGCTTGGATCTGTCCCAGCCACAAGTAGGAGCTCAAATACAAAATTGGTTGAAGAAATAAACTGCTTTAAGTAACCTTATAGTTACCCTTTTGGAAATTTATTTTAGCTATGTGTGTGTGTGTGTGTGTGTATGAGAAATGTGGCATAAAATCTCTTCTTTGTTGAGAAGAAATCTTAGAATTTTGTACTGCCATTTATAATAGTTCCGCATCATAACCCTCATATTTCAGTCTCCTCTGTCTTAGTTAACATATTTTGATTTTAATAATCATATACCCCATGTGATCCAAAAATTAACTCATGAGATCAACAGCTTTTTGACTGGTACATAAGCAATAGTATGTTCTTAGTTAATTTGATTATATTAATATTTCAAGAAAGCTTTGTAACATACTTAAGCACCATTGCTAAAATATTTAGCCTGTCCTAATAGAACACTTTCATTTCAGTTTTCTAAAATTTCACATGAAAGTGGTGTTTGAGTTTTCAATATCTGTCAGCCACTTTCCAAGTTTTTGTTCATTATCTATAATAAATATATTTTGCATCATGACTCAATATGCATACATGTAACTAAAACAAAATCTTCATGAAGATTATGTATCCTTAGTAGTTCTATATCATTCTACCATGTTTCCCCGAAAATAAGACAGTGTCTTATTTTAAGGTGTGCTCCCAAAGATGCGCTAGGTCTTATTTTCAGGGGACGTCTTATCTTTCCTGTAAGTAGGTCTTATTTTCGGAGGATGTCTTATTTTCAGGGAAACAGGGTATTTATCTAATCAATTTCACTAAAGAATAAAAATTTAAATAATATTTAAATTATTTAAATAATACAGATATTGATAACTTTCTTAGAAGAGCCTCTACTTAGGGAGAAATCACTATTGTAAGAGTTTGATTCAGTTAAGCAATTATTGTGCTGACCAATGTGTTTAGAACCAAGTTAGACATTTGTGAGAATACAAAAGGTGGAAAAAATGCATTCCTAGAACTTACTAGATAGCATCAGCTTTATTTTTTTTTTCCTGTCATCACGGCTTGGTAGACAGAGTCCTCAGAATCTAATGGTAACCAGTTATTTCCATTCATATCTTTCCACACCTCACAATCACAGAACTCTGCACCTTATTATCCAAATTATGACATCTCTAAGGTTTGTACCCATGCTCATTCATACTTTTATGCTTTTCTGTGTGACTATAGCATGAGATAGATACTAAAAATAATTTTTGTCTGGGAACCTGTGTTACTCATTAGTACAGTTCTGCGTGTTGACCACCTAAGAGACTGTAACAAACTGGCCAACATATGGGGGTGGTCAACATAAGGAACTTCCATTAAGTACATGTGGTACATGTCTGGTCTATGAAAATTAGGTCAACTTAAGGAGGTGGTCAATGAAGGGTGGTGGTCATCTATGGAGGTTCTACTGCATTTTTTTGGCATCATTAATCACTGCGTTTAGTGAGATTAGTTTATTCTATGTCATGGATTCCCAATGTTGTCTCCTTATAAAGTTTTCCCAAGAATGCAACAATAAAGACAATATAAGTTTGGGATAAAGGTAAACTTACTCAATTTAAAGCAAAACTCTTTACAAGGAGGTTATTTTTACCAGATTATTTGGTTTTTGAAATTCTGATTTTTAAAAAACTGGTAAGTGGCATAAGGTGTCCTTAATTAGCAAAAACAAACAATATTTTTTTAAATACAGTAATGAAGAGTGGCTACCTAAGATTGATCTTGGCATTTTGAAGGTAGAATGGCTGTAAGTAGGATTGCTCCATTTATAAGGAGTAACATAAAAATCCTGAAATGTAAAGGTTTGTCTTTGTGTCAAGTCCCCTGCCTCCTGTCTTTGACATAAAACTGTCCCCAGTATGGGGATGTTTTTCTCTACAGGGATTTAGTTTCAATCTATTTTAGTAGCTTAATATGTTGAAGGTTTTTATCCAAGTTCTTGAGGATTGCCATTCGACTTCTAACTCACATATTAATTCATTTGGAATGCGTGTCTTGTCACATCTTTGACAAATTTATGCAAGGCCTGTGTTCAACAGTCCAGTTATGTTGGAAATATTTTCGGTGATTTAGATTTCTTATCAAAAGAAAATTTCAAGGATACTGTACAAACCAAACAATATTTTCCCCTTTTATTAATTTCTTTACACACAGAAGCAGGAGTAAAAAATGATGTTTATCTAAGTCCCATTCTTGTTTTATAATTTTCTTTCCTTTTTTCCACTTTGAATTTTTTATTACAAAGCATTAAGGGGGAGGAGACAAGATGGTTGACTGAAGCCAGCTTTCCACAGAGGTTCCCATTCAGAAGGAGAGTTAAAGGACAAAAATTCAGCAAGTAACCTGGTGGATTTCAGCTGCACTAAGAGAGAAGGTTGTAGAACGCACATCAACCCCGCTGAGGCGAGCTGCGACCACAAGGATACAAACAAAAGGTACAAAATCCATCGCCAAGCGGATGGGAGTCCCCTCCCCCATGAGAATGGCTTAGAGTGTCCCACAAACAACCAGGCAGAGTTCAAAGGTCCTCCCACTACACTCCATGGGAGAGACCCTCTAAAAACTGGACCTACCTCCCCAACTAGTGTGCCATGGCATCCTCTTGCCAGGCATAAAACTGTATAAACTGTATATAGTCTCTACCTGGAATTCTGAGCTCCTAGCGCTCCCCTTCGCTCACATTGGGGTCTGGAGGCTGGTCCCGGTCAGTCGGCAGAGAGGGGACTGCACAGGAGTGGCAGTGCCCTGAGGCACAGTGCAACAGCTGTCTTTTGGTGACAATAAGGCCAGGCATAAAACTGTGTAAAGCTGTGTGTGTTCTCTGCCCGCAACCCCAGGCTCCCAGTGCTCCCGCACTCCCCTCTGCTCTCGCTCCAAGGTCTGAAGGCCTGTCCCCCAGGGGTCCAGACTCTTGGGCGATTGCTCGAGGGGTGTAGACAGTACAGGGCTGCAGCTGGTCTGTGCAGACTCTGGAGTACAGGAGTGGAGAGAGGATGGTTGGCTGGAGGGGAGCAGCCATTGCCTGAGCCATAAAGCAGCAGCCCTCTTTTGCTAGCAATATGGCTCACTATGGAATATTCTGAAGCCACACCCCCTGTCTCCCTGGGCAACCAGAGACTCTGAGTTTGCCTGAGGCAACTCCAACTTGCAAACAGGGAAACTCCCAGGGCGGGGCTGACCCAGAGGTCTGCTTTACTAAACCTAAGACGCACCTGGCCCTCAGGGGATCGTCAGCCTATAGACAATACAAGAGCAAAGACAAGCTGATTTGGAGCTCAATTCAGCTTCTCTTCTGCAGGGGAACCGCAGAGTTGTTCTGTTCTGTCAGTAACATTAATCAAGGGTGAGACTGGACCTGAGTGAAAACCCTCCAACCTTCATCAAGCACCCGAGGTTGTCAGGCCTCACCTCCTGCTAGAGAGAGGCAGAGCGCAGCGGCCTGGCAGACTTCCTTGTGATTCAGGCAGGTACAAACTCCTGGAGTACCGATTCACTACAGGCAACTGGGTCAGCCAACTGCAGGGCTATCAGTGACTGGGTCTGAAGTGGTGCAAGTTGGGGAAGGAGGTAGCAACCTTCCCAGACTGATTTATTGGCTGGGTGGCTTCTCCTGACTCCATGCAGCACTGGAGCAAGCCACACCAGAGTAGTCACCAGACCCCTGTGATCCAGTTCCCCGAGACCTCTTAAACTCTCTCACCCAAGACAGGTGCAGACTGAGACAACTGATTTGGACCTTTTTGAACTGAACCAATTGCCTGAGGACAAATCAGGTGGTGCCCTAGGTGCACGGTGGTAGGAAGGTTTGATTTTTCTTTCCCAATTGTTTGGTGGTGGTGGGCAAGGGTGACTAAATTGCTGATATTTCTCCACAGCTGAGACTTCAATCCCAAGTACCTGTTTCACTAGGGTGGAATAGAAACCAGCTGAAAACAAGACAGAACCTCTTAGCCCCACCACACCAGACAGGGCCCCAGTTTCTCAGGCCACAACACTGTACAGGCCCTCGACAAAGCCCCAGGGGAAAAAATCAGAGGGAGTAAAACAACCATGGGGTGGAATCAGTGGAAAAACCCTGGTAACATGAATAACCAGAATAGATCAACCCCCCCAAGGAAAGATATGGCAGATGCAATTGACGATCCCATTCATAAACAACTGGCTGAGATGTCAGAAATCGAATTCAGAATTTGGATTGCAGACAAGATTAACAAAGTGGAATTAGGAATTCGAGGAGAAATTCAAAAGTTGTCTCAAGAATTTAACGAATTTAAAGACAAAACCACCAAAGACTTAGACACACTGACACAAGAATTTGCAGCCCTCAAAGATATGAAAAATACAGTAGAATCCCTCAGCAACAGAATGGAGCAAGCAGAAGAAAGGATTTCTGACATTGAAGATAAAGCCTTTGAATGCTCCCAAACTCTCAAAGAGGAAGAGAAAAGGAGAACAAAAATGGATCATTCTCTCAGAGAGCTCTGGGATAATTCGAAGAAGGTGAATATCCAAATCATGGGAGTTCCAGAAACGGATGAAGTGGCCTCGCTGGGCACAGAGGCCCTTCTGCATGAAATTATGAAAGAGAATTTTCCAGACATGCCTAGAGATTCTGAAATTCAGATAGCGCACAGCTTCAGAACCCCAGCATGACTCAACCCCAATAAGACATCCCCAAGGCATATCATAATTAACTTCACTAAAGTTAATATGAAGGAGAAAATCCTCAAAGCTGCCAGGAGAAAGAAAACCATTACCTTCAAAGGGAAGAAAATTAGAATGACTGCAGATCTCTCTGCTGAAACTTTTCAAGCCAGAAGAGGGTGGTCACCAACTTTTAATCTCCTAAAGCAAAATAACTTTCAACCCCGGATCTTGTATCCAGCTAAACTCAGTTTCATTTATGATGGAGAAATTAAATACTTTAATGACATTCATATGTTGAAGAAATTTGCCATAACAAAACCAGCTCTTCAGGATATTCTCAGACCTATCCTCCATAATGACCAACCCAATCCTATAACACAAAAGTAAACTCACTCAGAAACTTCGGATCAAACTCCAATTTCCACACTGGCGAAAGGATTAAAAATGCCCACTGGACTTTTGAAAAACTCGATATCCAAAACTTCACCAGACTTATCAATATTCTCCATTAATGTGAACGGCTTAAACTGTCCTCTAAAGAGGCATAGGTTAGCTGATTGGATACAAAAACTCAGGCCAGATATATGCTGCATAAAAGAGTCACATCTTAACTTAAAAGACAAATACAGACTCAGGGTGAAAGGATGGTTGTCCATATTTCAGGCAAATGGTAATCAGAAAAAAGCAGGTGTTGCAATTTTATTTGCAGATACAATAGGCTTTAAACCAACAAAAGTAAGGAAGGACAAGAATGGTCACTTCATATTTGTTAAGGGTAATACACAATATGATGAGATCTCAATTATTAATATCTATGCACCCAACCAGAATACACCTCAATTTATAAGAGAAACTCTAACAGACATGAGCAACTTCATTTCCTCCAGCTCCATAATAGTTGGAGATTTCAACACTCCTTTGGCAGTGTTGTATCGATCCTCCAACAAGAAGCTGAGCAAAGAAATCTTAGATTTAAACCTAACCATCCAACATTTGGATTTAGCAGACATCTACAGAACATTTCATCCCAACAAAACTGAATACACATGCTTCTCATCAGCCCATGGAACTTACTCCAAAATCGATAACATCTTAGGTCACAAGTCTAACCTCAGTAAATTTAAAGGAATAGAAATTATTCCATGCATCTTCTCGGACCACCATGGAATAAAAGTTGAACTCAGTAACAACAGGAATCTGCATACTCATACAAAAACATGGAAGTTAAATAACCTTATGCTGAATGATAGCTGGGTCAGAGATGAGATTAAGAAAGAAATTGACAATTTTTGGAACAAAACAACAATGAAGACACGAACTATAAGAACCTCTGGGACACCGCAAAGGCAGTTCTAAGAGGGAAATTTATAGCACTGCAAGCCTTCCTCAAGAGAACGGAAAGAGAGGAAGTTAACAACTTAATGGGACATCTCAAGCAACTGGAAAAGGAAGAACATTCCAACCCCAAACCCAGTAGAAGAAAAAAAATAACCAAAATCAGAGCAGAATTAAATGTAATTGAAAACAAAAGAATAATACAACAGATCAATAAATCAAAAAGCTGGTTTTTCAAAAAGGTCAATAAAATACATAAACCTTTGGCCAACCTAATCAGGAAAAAAAGAGTAAAATCTCTAATATCATCAATCAGAAACAAGAAAGACGAAATAACAAAGGACTCCTCAGAAATCAAAAAAATCCTTAATGAATATTACAAGAAACTTTATTCTCAGAAATATGAAAATCTGAAGGAAATTGACCAATACTTGGAAGCACGTCACCTTCCAAGACTTAGCCAGAATCAAGTGGAAATGTTGAACAGGCCCATATCAAGTTCGGAAATAGCATCAACCATACAAAACCTCCCTAAAAAGAAAAGCCTGGGACCAGATGGTTTCACATCTGAATTCCACCAAACCTTTAAAGAAGAATTAGTACCTATATTACTCAATCTGTTCCAAAAGGTAGAAAAGGAAGGAAGACTACCCAACACGTTCTATGAAGCAAACACCACCCTGATCCCCAAACCAGGAAAAGACCCAACAAGAAAAGAAAATCATAGACCAATATCACTAATGAATACAGATGCAAAAATATTCAACAAGATCCTAACAAACAGAATCCAGCAACACATCAAACAAATTATACATCATGACCAAGTCGGTTTTATCCCAGGATCTCAAGGCTGGTTCAATATACATAAATCTATAAATGTATTCCAGCACATAAACAAACTAAAAAACAAAGACCATATGATTCTCTCAATCGATGCAGAAAAAGCTTTTGATAATATCCAGCATCCCTTCATGATCAGAACACTTAAGAAAATCGGTATAGAAGGGACATTTACTAAACTGATAGAGGCCATCTACAGCAAACACACAGCCAATATCATATTGAATGGAGTTAAATTGGAATCATTTCCACTCAGATCAGGAACCAGACAAGGCTGCCCATTGTCTCCATTGCTTTTTAACATTGTAATGGAAGTTTTCGCCACTACAATTAGGGAAGAAAAGGCGATCAAGGGTATCCATATAGGGTCAGAAGAGATCAAACTTTCGCTCTTTGTGGATGATATGATAGTATATCTGGAAAACACTAGGGACTCTACTACAAAACTTTTAGAAGTGGAACTTTAGATCAAGGAATATAGCAGCGTCTAAGGTTACAAAATCAACATTCATAAATCGGTAGCCTTTATATATACCAACAACAGTCAAGTTGAAAAAACAGTTAAGGACTCTATCCCATTCACAGTAGTGCCAAAGAAGATGAAATATTTGGGAATTTATCTAACAAAGGACGTGAAAGATCTCTATAACGAGAACTATGAAACTCTAAGAAAAGAAATAGCTGAAAATATTAACAAATGGAAAAACATACCATGCTCATGGCTGGGAAGAATCAACATTGTTAAAATGTCTATACTACCCAAAGCAATATATAATTTCAATGCAATCCCTATTAAAGCTCTATTGTCATACTTTAAAGATCAGGAAAAAACAATACTTCGTTTTATATGGAATCAGAAAAAACCTTGAATAGCCAAGACATTACTCAGAAATAAAAATAAAGCAGGAGGAATTACACTACCAGACCTCAGACTATACTACAAATCAATAGTGATCAAAACAGCATGGTATTGGCACAAAAACAGAGAAGTAGATGTCTGGAACAGAATAGAGAACCAAGAGATGAATCCAGCTACTTACCGCTATTTGATCTTTGACAAGCCAATTAAAAACATTCAGTGGGGAAAATATTCCCTATTTAACAAATGGTGCTGGGTGAACTGGCTGGCAACCTGCAGAAGACTGAAAGTGGACCCACACCTTTCACCATTAACTAAGATAGACTCTCACTGGATGAAAGATTTAAACTTAAGACATGAAACTATAAAAATACTAGAAGAGACTGCAGGGAAAACCCTTGAAGAAATCGGGTTGGGCGAGTATTTTATGAGGAGGACCCCCCAGGCAATTGAAGCAGCTTCAAAAATACACTACTGCGACTTGATCAAACTAAAAATCTTCTGCACAGCCAAGAACACAGTAAGTAAAGCAAGCAAACAGCCCTCAGAATGGGAGAAGATATTTGCAGGTTATGTCTCCGACAAAGGTTTAATAACCAGAATCCACAGAGAACTCAAATGCATTAGCAAGAATAGAACAAGGGATCCCATGGCAGGCTGGGCAAGGGATTTGAAGAGAAACTTCTCTGAAGAAGACAGGCGCACGGCCTTCATACATATGAAAAAATGCTCATCATCTTTAATCATCTGAGAAATGCAAATCAAACCTCTTTGAGATACCATCTAACTCCAGTGAGACTAGCCTATATCACAAAATCCCAAGACCAGAGATGTTGGGGCGGATGTGGAGAAAAGGGAACACTTTTGCACTGCTGGTGGGAATGCAAATTAATACATTCCTTTTGGAAAGAGATATGGAGAACACTTAGAGATCTAAAATTAGATCTGCCATTCAATCCTGTAATCCCTGTACTGGGCATATACCCAGAAGACCAAAAATCACATCATAACAAAGATATTTGTACCAGAATGTTTATTGCAGCTCAATTCATAATTGCTAAGTCATGGAAGAAGCCCAAGTGCCCATCGATCCACGAATGGATTAATAAATTGTGGTACATGTACACCACGGAATATTATGCAGCCTTAAAGAAAGATGGAGACTTTACCTCTTTCATGTTTACATGGATGGAGCTGGAACATATTCTTCTTAGTAAAGTATCTCAAGAATGGAAGAAAAAGTACCCAATGTACTCAGCCCTACTATGAAACTAATTTAGAGTTTTCACATGAAAGCTATAACCCAGTTACAACCTAAGAATAGGGGGAAGGGGGAAAGGGAGGGGAGGAAGGAGGGAGGTGGGTAGAGGGAAGGGGATTGGTGGGATTACACCAGCGGTGCATCTTACAAGGGTATATGTGAAACTTGGTAAATGGTCTGTAAAGCTAGTGAATGATGCCCCATGATCATATCAATGTACACAGCTATGATTTAATAATAATAAAAAAAGCATTAAGGGAGTCAAATATTTTGGCTACATGGATCATTTTTATAATGCTTGAGTCATGGTTAAAAATGTACCTGTTACCCAAATAGTATTCACTGTACCCATTAGGTAGGTTTCCACCCATCCCCATCCCACCCCTGCTGGATTTCTATTGAATTTTACTTCCCTCCATGCACCTTAGTGCTGATTTTTAGTTCCAATTTAATAGTGAGTACCTGTGGTGTTTGTTTCTCCATTTTTTAGACACTTCACTGAGGATAATGGTCTCCAGTTCCATTCAAATTGTTGCAGAAGGCATTAAATAATTCTTCTTCATGACTGAGTAATATTCCACCATCTATATATACCATATTTTTTGAATCCTTTCATGGATTCATGGTCAGTTAGGTTGATTCCATATCTTTGAAATTATGAATTGTGCTGCAATAAACATTCAAGTGAAAGTGTCTTTTTGATAAAATGATTTTTTTCCTTTGGTTAAATACTCAGTATGGAACTGTTGGATCAAATGGTAGGTCTAGTCTACTTTTAGTTATTTGAGATATATCTATACTGTTTTCCACAGACGTTATACTAATTTGCAGTCCCATTAACAGTGAAACAGTGTGTAAACATTCCTTTCTCTCTTCATCCAGACCAGCATTTATTGTTTTTTAACTTTTCAATAAAAGCCATTCTAATAAGGGTAAGGTAATATCTCATTGTGGTTTTAATTTGGTTTTCCCTAATGATTAATGATGTTGGGCATTTTTTTTTCATGAGTCTATTTGTCATTTGTCTATCTTCTTTCAAAAAGCTTTGGTTCATATCCTTTACCCACCTACTGATGTAGCTTGATTTTTGTCTTGCTGATTTGCTTGAGTTCTCTTTAGATTCTGACAATTAGCTCTTGATCAGATATATACCTTATGATTATTTTCTCTCATTGTGGAGGTTATCTATTTGCTTTGTTGATCATTTTCTTAACTGTTCAAAATGTTTTAAATTTAATCAAGTCCCATTTATTTGCTTTCACTGTTGCTATGATTGCCATCAGGGTCTTCGTAAATCTTTTGCCTAGGCCAACATCTGGAAGAGTTTTATGTTTATTTTTCTCCCCAAATTCTTATTGTTTCATACCTTATATTTAAGTTTTTGTCCATCTTGAATTAATTTTTTGAGTGATGAGAAACAGGGATTCCATTTCATTTTTCTGTGCTGTTACCCAATTTCCCCAGTAAAATTTATTCAACAGGAATTCTTTCCTCCCATGTATATTTTATTCTGCTTTATTACACATCAATTGGCTATATATGGATAGTTTGTCTGTGTTGTCTGTTTTTTTTCCATTGGTCTATGTCTCTATTTTTGTGCTAGTACCATGCTGTTTGGGATACAATAGCCTTAGCAGATAGTTATACATCTGGTAATTGAATGTCTCTAGATTTGTTCCTTTTGTTTAAGATTGCTTGGCTATTTGGCCTCTTTTCTGGTTCCAAACAAAGCATACAATTATTTTTTCTAGATATGTGAAATACAATTTTGGTACTTTGATGGAGATTGCATTCAATCTGTAAATCATTTTGGACACTATGGACATCTAAACAATGTTTAATCTACCTATTCATGAGAATAATCTGTTTTTCCATTCAGTTGTATCATCTAAAAATTCTTTTATCAATGTTTCATAGCTCTCTTTGTAAAGATCGTTCATCTCCTTGGTTAAGTATATCCCTATGTATTTCATTTTCTTTGTAGATATTGTGAATGATATTGGATCTTTGATTTGACTCAGCTTGAATATTATTGGTGTATAGGCACAGTGCTGATTTGCATACATTGATTTGCTGAATTTGTTTATCAATTTCAGGAGTCTCTTGGTGGAATCTTTGGAGGTTTCTAGGTATAAGATCACATCATCAACAAAAATGATAGTTTGACTTTTTCATTTCTTTTGGATACTCTTCTTTCTCTTGCCTGGTTACTCCTGCAAGGACTTCTAGTGCTATGTTGAAAAGAAATAGTAACAATGAGCATCGTTGGTTGTGGGTTTGTCATATATGGCCTTTATAACTGATACCAAAACCAGGAAAGGACACAACACAAAAAGAAAACTACAGACCTGTATCCCTTATGCATACAATAATCTTCAATAAAATACTAGCAAACCGAACTTAACAACACAAAGAAAATAATCCACTTTGACTATGTAGGCTTCACACTTGCAGGGATACAAGGATGGTTCAACACACGTAAACTGAGAAACGTGATTCAACACACAAATAGATGCAAAACACACGATCATCTCAATAGATGCAGAAAAGGCATTTGAAAAAATTAGTATCCTTTTACAATAAGAATCTTCAAAACAGGTACAGAAAGAGTATTTCTCAAAATTATTTTCTTTACTTATACCCAGATAGCTGAAATACCATCATTTATTTGTAAATGGTTTTTTCATTTATTTTTATAAGCACTATCTTAGAATTGTTATACTATTACTGATTAAAAATACAGGGACCTCTAATTTGAATTAATTAGAAGGAAAAAACCCTACAAGGATACATACTAAACATAAGACAGTGGGTGTAGGGAAGAAGCATAAAAGCCAGCAGATGGAGAACAAAGCTGAGAGAGACCTTTTTCGCTTTATACTTTTATGTGTATTTTTGGTTTTAAGAACCATGCGAAAGTATAACATGTTCAAAAGTGAAAAGAAAAAGTAAGGAACACAAAATGCAAAAAGTGAGGAATGCAAAAATTTTAAATGCCTCTAATCTCCTAAGGAATATTGAGGAATTTAGAGTCTGACCATTTGATACAGGTTAACATGGAATTTACATAAACCACACACAGATTCGGGTTTCAGAAACATCGTCTGGACTAAGAAGAGCTGCCTTTTATTTCTAGAATAGAGCCAGTTAGTTTCAAGCTCTAAAGCAGAGTGTTGATTTTTTTTTTCCTTGACAGCCTTTCCTTGTCATTTACCATGGTGCTGCTCCAGACTACATCCCACCTCTAGTCTGGGCATTATTAGCAAGATTGCATTGTGTCACCAACTAATCAAACACCTTCCATTGTTCTTTGTTTTCTTCTACTATAAAATCAAACTTCTCTGATTTATTTAGTCCAGGGTATCTCAATCTTTGCACTATAGACAATTTGAACTGAATGACTGTTGCAAGAGGCTGTCCTGTGCATTCTAGTGACTAGCAGCACCCCTGATCTTCACCCACTAAATTCTAGTAGTACCCTCCAGTCACAACAATCAAAAATGTCTCCAGATAATGCAAAATGTTGCTGGGGGAGGAAACTTTTCCCTGGTTGAATATCATTGATCTAGCCCTATCATATGTTGATTAATCCCAATATCTCCTTTGTTGACCTCTTTGTTTATTTTTATTTTTTTAAATCATAGCTGTGTACATTAATGTGATCATAGGGCACCATACACTGGTTTTATAGACTGTTTGACATATTTTCATCACATTGGTTAACATAGCCTTCCTGGCATTTTCTTAGTTATTGTGTTAAGACATTTATAGTCTACATTTACTAAGTTTCACATGTACCCTTTTAAGATGCACCGTAGGTGTAATCCCACCAATCACCCTCCCTCCATCCATCCTCCGCCCTCCCTCCTCTCCCTCTCCCCTTCCCCATATTCTTAGGTTATAACTGTGTTATAGCTTTCATATGAAAGCCATACATTAGTTGCATAGTAGGGCTGAGTACATTGGATACTATGTCTTCCATTCTTGAGATACTTTACTAAGAAGAATATGTTCCAACTCCACCCATGTGAACATGAAAGAGGTAAAGTCTCCATCTTTCTTTAAGGCTGCATGATATTCCATGGTGTACATATACCACAATTTATTAATCTATTCGTTGATCGATGGGCACTTGGGCTTTTTTCCATGACTCAGCAATTATGAATTAGGCTGCAATAAACATTCTGGTACAAATATCTTTGGTATAATGTGATTTTTGGTCTTCTGGGTATATACCTAGTAGAGGAATTATAGGATTGAATGGCAGGTCTATTTTTAGATCTCTAAGTGTTCTCCAAACATCTTTCCAAAAGGAATGTATTAATTTGCATTCCCACCAGCAGTGTAGAAGTGTTCCTTTTTCTCCACATCCACGCCAGCATCTCTGGTCTTGGGATTTTGTGATATGGGCTAATCTTACTGGAGTCAGATGATACCTCAAAGTAGTTTTGATTTGCATTTCTCTGATGATTAAGGATGATGAGCATTTTTTCATATGTCTGTAAGCCATGCTTCTGTCTACTTTAGAGAAGTTTCTCTTCAAGTTCCTTGCCCAGCCTGCGATGAGATCACTTGTTCTTTTCTTGCTGATACATTTGAGTTCTCTGTGGATTCTGGTTATTAAACCTTTGTCAGAGATATAACCTACAGTGCAGGGAAAACCCTTGAAGAAATCGGTCTGGGTGAGTATTTTATGAGGAGGAACCCCTGGGCAATTGAAGCAGCTTCAAAAATACACTACTGGGACCTGATCAAACTACAAAGCTTCTGCACAGCCAAGAACACAATAAGTAAAGCAAGCAGACAGCCCTCAGAATGGGAGAAGATATTTGCAAGTTATGTCTCCCATCTCTTTGTTTAATATGCCCTTGTCATTCCAAGATTGGTTCAAATGGTCCCTTTCTCCATCTTGGAAATTCTCTTCTCTTCCTTCTGCATATGCATAAATGTAATTCACCTTTTATTTTCTTCTGATTAAATAATAGCAATAACTTTTTAAAAATTTCATGGCCCTTACTTACCAACACAGTTTTTTCACAGCAGCAATAGATTAATATGTTGTAAAATAGTTCCCTTTGCATCACTAACTTCAATTAGTCTCTCTTTAGATAATGATTCAGGTCAGTGACTCAGTTGCTGCCTTAATATGTTTCCTTTTTTAAATACTCCATATTTTTTTTTTGTCAGTGAAATATTTTATTGGTTACCTGAAATACTTCAACAGAATTATTCAGCAGAATATTTTTGTCTGCATATATGAATTATACTATTTGCATTGCATTACAGTTTTTTTTAATTTGACAAAAAGTCTGACATAACTATTTTTCCCTCTAAAATTAGTTGATATAGTTTCAATAGGATTCCAGGCTCAATATTAAAATATAACAGATTAAAAATTCTACATACCAGATCCTTTTTCCTTGGATCCATGAATTTTCCTTCATATTTAATGTGCCTAACTTTCTTAAGGCTTCCTTGTATTTGCAAATAAGTGCTCAGCAAACAAACACAACAATACATTTCTCTTGTTCCACACTTTTGTTTTCTTTCTTTCTCTCTCTCTCTCTCTCAAAATCACAGCAACTTCAGACTCCTGAGTTTAAGTGATCCTTTTGCCTCAGCCTCCCAAGTAGCTAGAATTATAGGTGCCTGCAAAAACACCTGCCTAATTTTTCTATTTTTAGTAGAGATGGTATCTCCCTCTTGCTCAGGCTGGTCTCAAACTCCTGAGCTAAAGCGATCCTCCTGCTTCGGCCTCCCAGAGTGCTGGGATTATAGGTGTGAGCCACTATGCACAGCCTCTTGTCCTATACACTTTAGCCTCTCACCTTCTCTGCATCACAAATCTTATAAAAACAGTCTACTGTTATTCAGACTGGTATTCACTTGTTCAAATATTACTCATTATTACAAAATGTCAAGGATAATCACCCACCACTCACCATTGGAAAATTAAATTGTATCGAAACTAAATTTGCAAAGTTAGTGTGAACCTCCTAATTAATGAATCCTGTGGCTTCCTGTAACTTCTGCTCAAAGAAGTGATATAATAAGATATCTAAATCACCACCCTTTTTTCTTTTCTAAATAAAATTAAATTTATTTGACCTCCACATGCCACGTTTTGTAGAATCGCCAATCTTAGTAAAATTTAAGGAACAGCACCCTTTCTTTTTGGACAGTGCAGAAACTTGGAGCTTAAACATTCGAGATACTCAGGAAAGGATCCTTGCTCTTTTACTGGGACTGTCATGACCTGCACAATTCTTCATAATAAATACCTAATAACTCAGAGGTGATTTTTTTCCCAACTTTCATATTCAATTGATGAGTAACTACCACAAAACTCACTGCTGAACTTTCTGTCCTCACTGTTTTCTTAATTTAGGACCTTATCGTCTCTTGCTAAAAGTATTTCAAAGTACTTGTAGTAGTATATTTTGATTTATCATCTCTGACCTTCCTCTCTTCACACAGTTATAAATAGTTGGAATCTATCCTTTTCTGCCAAAAATTACGTGATTAATAAAGAGGCTTGTTCCTCTGCCTCCTGCCTCATGCTTCAGACGGCATATGCTCTGTTATGACTTTCCTTTGCTCTAACATTTATGTTAGGGTCAGGAGTCTTATTTCTAAGGGCAGCAGGAGCCATGGCACATCAAAACTCTAGAAGTGGCATCAAAGAGGCATAAAAGAAGGTTGCAGAAGCCTCTTCAGTGAGGAAGTCAACGAGAGCACTAAAGGAAGTGCTTGTTGATTTCAATTTTAACAAATTCTAGAGCCTTCTGTTGGAGGGGGCTCCATTTAAAGATGGGCTGATTCTAGGCGGCACCTGTGGCTCAGTCAATAGGGTGCTGGCCATATACCGAGGGTAGTGGGTTCAAACCCGACCCCGGCCAAACTGTAACAAATAAATAGCAGGGCGTTGTGGAGGGCGCCTGCAGTCCTAGTTGAGGCAAGAGAATAGCCTAAGCCCAGGAGTTGGAGGTTGCTGTGAGCAGTGTGACGCCACAGCACTCTACCGAGGGTGACAAAGTGAGACTCTGTCTCTACAAAAAAAAAAAATAATAATAATAATAAAGATGAGCGGATTCTTAAGTAGCAGCATCAGTGAGATTAAGTAAAAGTTGTGAATGGAGAATATATTGTCTCCAGAAATGGAAAAAAAAAACAACCTCTGAAACATGTTGAACTTATATGTCCTTAATGAGTGTATCAAATGAAACTCCCTGGAGGAGGATGTCACTGCTGCAGTGTCACACTTGTGCTCCCACAGAAGGTGGAAATGGTTAAGATCTTGCCTATATAAACTGCCTGTGATGGCAATGCTGGTGGGGTGCCCTTTGCTAGTGTCGTAAACGTATATTCAGTCTCTCAAAGATGAAGTCACACTGTGGCTAAGAGACTGTTGCAATAGGCACTGAACAGATCATATTAGCCAACCCTATGACAGCAGAATATTTGCTAGTTGTTGATTAGATGAAGTTAGTAATTTTAATATTGGGTATTGGGTTTGGGGCCTTACTGAATTCTGGCCACAGGATTGAGGTTCTGGTAATCCATCATGAGGTGCACTTACATTTTTAGGTTTAAAAATACATGAAATCAGAGTGTAAAATGGAAAACCAATGGAGATAATTGTTTATTCACAAATTAGGCTTTATAGAATAACTTTTAATCCTTGATGACTATGTTAATTTACAGTAGGCCATGTTAACTGTGTAACTGATGGTAGAGTGTCTGTGCTCACTGTTGGATATTCTAGGGCAATGGCTACCATGAGTACATGACATTTAGGCCAGGCTGTGGTTAAAGTGAAATATACCTAATTTTTCTCTATTTTCTATTTGTTTTCCTAATATTATAGGGGGTTCCGTGTTCAAATTTAGGTAGATTCCTAGGTATAAAAATAATTGGAATCCCCTGTAGTGATTAAGTCCACAAAGCTTTGTAATTTGGTGCTTTTTAGCAAATATTAAAGTTACTTAAGAACCTATGTTGTAGAGGGACAGAAGCCATCAATGTCTTTTTTTGTTGTTGTTATGTAAAGGTATTTTTAGCTAATTGGGAGTTTTTAATTGGGTCACATTATGAACCTTTGTTTTAATTTAATTAAAATAGCTAGAGATATAAATATATATGGACAGATTTAGTTAATATGTTCTGTTCAGTGCCTATAGCAACAGCATCTTAACCAGATTTTTTGGATAGATTCGAGAGCCTTTTGTTGGAAGGAGATCCATTTAAGGTGGGCTGATTCTTGTGTGTGTGTGTGTGTATGTTTGAGAGAGAGAGAGAGAGATTTTTAGTTTCTATACCTTTCTGATAACTCATAGTAGAGATCTTTTTGATGATTACAGGTAAAGGTGGGGAAGGAAAGAAGAGAAAGGACCTTGTAGGCAGCCCTCTCACGTTCCAAGGCATCCAAGTTCACCTCTGAGGGATCGAGGTTTGCATTTAAGATTACCATACCAGCTGCTCCTTGGGACAGCACAGTTGGCCCTCTCTTATGAAGTATCAGTTCCTTTGCATGTTGAGATGTAGTAGCCCTTAAGTCCCAAACACACCGGCCAGTGGTCTTATATTATTTAGCAACTGGGTGTCCCAGGAGGGGTGGAAGGGCAAGATGTGTGTGCACAGATGAGGTATTCATCCCCTAACTTCAGAGGCTCCCTCTGGGTGAAACATTGGCCTATTGCTCTCCACGGATACAGCTATGATACCCTGAAGGTCTGGGGAGCCTAAAGTTTGCTAATGATAGCAGCAAAACACGCTGTAGCAAAGGAAACAGACAGTCAAGCAGCTTTCTTCACCTGAGCTTAAAGCGGCCTAGGTGCCAATTCTCTACTGTGGGGAAACATGAAACACAGAACGATAATAAAAACCAACCCCAGAGAAGTGGCAGCCCTGGAACAGGCCTCTGCCAAACTCAGGCTGTCCTGCTAGACACAGCAATAGGCAACAAGGCTAAAGCAAAGCTCAGTTGCAGCCTAAACCACTCTAGGGGTGGTTTGTGACCACTGAGTAACACAGGCACAGCCCCCTATGAAGCCATCCAGGAGTCAGCAGTCATGGCCATGGCATCCTGCACACAAAGCCGATTGTTCTGTAAGATGTAAAGGGGGTTAGATCATAATCCTAAAAGATACAGTCCCAAATGCCATAGTTCCACATGTTGAAATTCCCTAAAGACTAAAATCCTTAATGTCTAAAATCTCAAAGGCCACAATCCTAAAACACTAAAACCCCAAGTGTTGAAATCCTGAAAGCTCCTCTGGGCGAAGGAGTTGGTGTGCCATGGGTTGTATGCAGGATAGTTGCATCAGGTTAGGTAGAACTACTACCTCGTTATTGGCTTTATGGGGAAATAAAACATGGTTTGAGGAAATGCATATGGGTGCCAAGATGACAAGGGGTGAATTTGTGGACTTCATTTTAGGTGCCAGAGATTAGAGATGCCGAGAAACCAGGTCAAACATTATTCTGAGTGTGTCTGTGAGGGCATTTCCAGAAGTGATTGGAGTGTGGGCCCTAGTGGACTCAGTGGCGGTGCTCTGCCCATACAGGAGACAAAAAATACAAAAGACAAATTGTTCTCTCTCAGAACTGGGACAGACTTTTCTTCTCCTGCCTTGGAAATCAGATATTTGACTCACAAACGTACATGTATTACAACAATGAGTTTGGGTTCAAGGAGTGAGTGTATGCAAAAATGTGGAAATTTCCTCAATAAATGAAGACATGTCCTTTTTATACATCTGCACATGGGAGAGGCACAAATTCCTGGCCCTTTGTGCAGATATATATGAGGGTGACCCACTGTGATGGTTGGTCTATCTTGTCAAAAGACGAGGTTGTCTGCCACAGTATTTTAGATGACTATAGTTATAAAGCTGGTGTACAGAATTACTGGCCATTGTGATAGTGTTTCTGCATTATGACTCATTTCATCTGCTTTTAACACCTATGCTACTGTTGTTAGTATACCTGAGTGTTTGTGTTTGCAAAAATATGTAGTTATGATTACTTATATTATTGAATAAAGTGCTCTATAAAGTGTTTTGCCATGTTTTTCTGTTTTTTAAATATATCCCCTTTAAAAATGTGAATAAATGTCTTTTAAATCATTTTAAAGGTATTTTTCAGAATTATATTTTTGGTACTGTAATCTTTCTGGATTTCAATATTTGATATTCAGGATTATGGCTATTGGGAATGTCTTTGTGAATTGTGATTGGCTCCTAATTTAAAGATTTTTTTTGATGGCAGGACAAAACATACTGATATTCCAAACTGGAGAAGGCGGCGGGGCAGGACCCACAGAGGGTTGCACCAAGGAACACAGTAACAGCAAGGGAATATGGTAAGTGGGGTAGGGTTAGTTAGGTTTTACAGTGTTATGCCCAGAGTTCGGGGTACCCAATGACTACTCCAGAGAGCCAGGATCCGATGCAACAGGAGGGACTTGATTCAAGCTCGAGCCTGGGCTGTCAGCACCCCAGACACAGCTGGGATGGAGAGCCCTGTGCTCACTGCGCACAGGGTTTTTATAGGGGAAGGGAGGAGGAGGGAGGCAGGATGCAGCTGCTGGATTGGTTGCCTCTAGTATCTATGGAGGTGCTTAAAGCTGATTGGGCCCTACCACCTGGCCATCAGTTGGGAGCGTTTTACCTGCCATCTGGCTGACAGTTGGAGCAGTTTATTTTTGGGAGTGGGGTGCATGGGGTTTTACCAGAAATGGAGCGGGGGTGGGGATGGGGGACCTTACAAATACTTGGTCTCCAAATGGAGGCAAGGTGCCTAAAATGGCGTTGCTTTGGTCCTTCAACAAGATCCCTATGGAACGGGCTTCAGGGCATAAAGCCTGCCTCTAGTTGTTGGCTACCTGGAGCTGAGGCCATCAGGGCAAGTGGACAGTGGCTCAGAGTGTGAGAGCACCTAGTGGCATGTGGTGGAGTGTGGGGAACCAACACAAGTCTAGTCAGGCCCTCAACACTGGGCCAAGTCAACACTAAAAACAAAATGAACCAAAGCAAAACACTTTTATACTTGTTAAAAAGGGAATCTCCTAGATTGACTTTCTTGGGCAGGACTCTGGAAATCAGCAGGTATAACACATTCTCCAGGTGAAGCTAACTTACAGAAGGGTTTTTGAGAATTAGATAGAACAACAGTCCCTATGAAGGTGGTAAGAGCTTTCATGGAATAACATAAGTGCTTATCGTGATAGCCACATCCAAGTGCTGATATTAAACTTAAAGAACTTTAAAAATTCTTTGAAAATGACCTTTAAAAATTCTTTGAAAAAGTAGGACCTATAAACATTCAATGTTATGGAACAGTTCTTTTAAATCGTTGTATCTCAATTAGCTAAATAATAAACACAGAATCTGATCAAGTATACGTCTCAATAATTTTTAGGTTTAGGAGTCACTGGTCTAGACATTCATGAGAAAACCCTCTTCCTCCATCTAGTCCATATTTGTTTGAAATAAATAATCTTCAATTTTTTGGAGCACTCATATCTTCCTGAAGTCTTTAAAACTGTGTTGACAGTACATGTTTAATAGCACAAAAAAAAAAAAAAAAGGAAAGAAAAATAAAAGCTTTCTTAGAAGCCTTTAATCTTCATTCCATTAGGACAGAATTGATTGCTACCTGCTTGCTTACAACTTTAGAAGCTGAAGAGATATGCTTTCTCTTTTCAACTCTCTGCCACAGTGAAAGCAAAATTGCCCAGTAACATGATATTAGTGGACTGCCCAAAAATCTGTAATTCCTTTTTCCATTTATAAGAAAATTATATTATCTACTCAAAGGATAAAACCTTTAGGACAATTAAAAGGAAGCTGGTATTTTTCAAATTAACTTTTAAAATTTTTCCAGTTTTATGGAGACAAATATTGACAAATAAAACTATACATATTATCAGCATACAACATGATGTTTCGGTACATGTATACATTATCAAATGATTAAATAAAGCTAATTAAAATATCTATCACCTCTCATAGTTACATTTGGGGGTGGTGGGTCATGAGAATATTAACATATTCTCTAAGAAGAAAATATTAATAAGACTACACTTTTTTTCTGTTTGCAAAGAGTTTAGAAGGCTTTTTCCTGTTTTATTGACTTTAAGTAACAATTTTATCTCATTGGAATGCGATTGTTAGTACAAAAATACAGTTTTATGCGCTAATTTTATAAGAACTCTGAGTAAAACAAAGAAAGCTACATTTCTTTCCATCTAGTAAGTTAACTTACAAAGATTTTCAAAAATAAGACTATCTTTTATACCTTCTATTAAAAACAGAAAAGTGTATACCCAGTTACCTTGCTCATTGTAATTATAAAAATAAGTAACATTTGGTTTGATAAATCTTCACTAATTTTGTAGCTCAGTCGGTAGAGCGCCGGCCCCATATACCGAAGGTGGCAGGTTCAAACCCAGCCCCGGCCAAACTGCAACCAAATAAAATAGCCGGGCGTTGTGGCGGGCGCCTGTAGTCCCAGCTACTCGGGAGGCTGAGGCAAGAGAATCGCTTGGGCCCAGGAGTTGGAGGTTGCTGTGAGCTGGGTGAGGCCACGGCACTCTACGGAGGGCCATAAAGTGAGACTCTGTCTCTACAAAAAAAATAAAAAATAAAAAAAAAATAAAAACTTGCTTAAAGTCAAGACAAATTCTTCTTACAACTCTTGGGGGAGAATCTTTAGTTTCTTGTTGTTCACAGTCTACAAGATTTAAACTTCTATAGACTTTGTACTTTTCAAGAACCTTCAAAGTGGTTTTAAATTACACTTTAAAAGATATGAGTTCCCTTCTCATATCTTCGTGAGTAGGTATCCCAGGACTTTATTCTACCCTGGAATTCTCTCAGAGATCCAATCTGCCATTTCTTAATGTACCCAGAAAAATGCCTGATGTTCAAAAAAAAGAAAGGTGTTTGCGGTATATTTTCCATTCTCCATCATCCCAGATGTTTATCCTCATAGATAAACTACCTAGGTGTCTAGTTACGCTTGCTAGTAATCACAATCATCAGAGTGCCAACAATATAGGTAGCATTTATGGTGCACACACTGTGTATGAGGCAACAGTCTAAGTGCTTTTAATAGGTATTGTTTCATTTATCCCTCAGAACACTCGTAGTATAAAAAAAAAAATTATAATCCCTTTCATTTAAATTGGGCGGCGCCTGTGGCTCAGTGAGTAGGGCGCCGGCCCCATATGCCGAGGGTGGCGGGTTCAAACCCAGCCCCGGCCAAACTGCAACCAAAAAATAGCCGGGCGTTGTGGCGGGCGCCTGTAGTCCCAGCTACTCGGGAGGCTGAGGCAAGAGAATCGCTTCAGCCCAGGAGTTGGAGGTTGCTGTGAGCCGTGTGACGCCACGGCACTCTACCAAGGGCGGTACAGTGAGACTCTGTCTCTACAAAAAAAAAAAAAAATCCCTTTCATTTACAAAGAGAAGGCTGAGGAAGTGAGAAGCTAAATAAATTGTCCAGGACCACAACATTCTTAAAGGAAAGACACAAAATTCAAATCCCAGCACCTTTAACTCCAAAGTCCTTTTTTTTTTTTTTTTTTGGAAAGCATCCCACTCTCCATGGGCATAGCCCCCCTTAGAGAGGTAACATTCTCTCTTCTTTCTAGGCTGGGTCTGAGAGGGCCTGGCTCATCAGCACTGGCCAAGAGAAATGCAAAGTATGACACACATGTAATGGTAAATATCTTAGTACGCCTTTAAAAAATAAGAAAGAGGCAACATTAATTTTAATAATATATTTTAATTAACCCAATATATTGAAAATCATTTCAGGATGTGTCTCTGGCTACATTTCATGCATCTAATAGCCACCTATTAAGTTGGACAATGCCAGCTCACCTTCTTCAAACTAGGTTATCTAAGCAGTTATTGATATATAAACAAATATTGTTTTATCACAGAGATTAAAAAGTTTAAATTATCACAACATTTAAAATCACAATAATCCATTAACTTCCAGAAAAAATTTCAACGAGTATTTTACTAGAAAACCCATTCATGAAGATGAAGTGGCATCTTGGACTGGCCACTTTAAAACCCACCATGTTCTCGCCATTTTAGGTTAAGCCTCCCTGAAGCCTGGGATATATGGTGTCATTTTCACTGGAGGTCATAATCAGATTTATATATCACTCGCTTTTCACATTTACAGCTCAAGGCTTTATTGTTTGGTTGTCTTTAGAAATGACTTTTTGTGTAATTAGCACAGGGATGTTAGGCATGAGGGTGTTACAGAGGGAGTTTGTTTGCAGTAAATGTTTCACGTGGAGAGTAGTACCTCTATAACTCATATGCTAGTAGTCTTTGCGAAACTCTTTTGCTTTTTTAAAAGCGTGGAAACTATAGACAGTTTCACCATCTTTAGTTTATCTTTTTGTTATGTGACACTTATTAACCCCATCCTAAATGCCAGCTCCCGTAAACCTCAAACCTTTAAAAGTGAAATATTTTATGAAATTTTCTATTTTGAATATAAATATATTTTATGAAAAAGTGCTTTAATTTCCCTAAATGGCATTATTATCTATGTTATGAGCTTTAACTAATTAAAACTGAATTACATGGAACATAATAGCTGTGATTATTTTTTCCTGCTAGCTTGCATGTTCTCTGCATACTCCATCTTTCCCATGAATTATCTGTAAAAGTCGGTAATAAAGAATTTGTCCTTCTATAGCTTAAATTTTAAAAAGTGTATGGATGGAGCTAATAACATTTCAAAATATTAAAGTGGAGATGAAATATTTTCCCTGCTTTCATGTATTATAAATTTGATATGTAAGTAGAAAATATGAAAGGGAATAATTTTTAAAGGAAAAAATCACATCTGCTTTATAAAAATTATCCTTTTTTCGTGGCACTCATTCTTTGGCTTTGTAGTTCCTCAACTTTTCCTGACTTTTACTTGTCCCAGGAGATTATTTTTGAAATAAAACAAAACATGCATATAAAATGCTTGCGCATAACTGGTAAGCCAAATTTATCTCCAACTGGTATCTCCTCCTCCTCCTTTCTCTTCTTTTGCCATAATCATCATCACGATTACAATGAATTCTGCCCATTTGCCTAAGAACCAGTTCAGTGTATACCACAGCTGACCTACAAAGCCAAATGCTACATTTTCAGGAATTTTATGAGCCTGTTGTTAAATGTAGACATTATTAAAAGCTAAAAGTTTTAAACTTACAATTGAAAACATTTATAAAATATAAATGGCATAAACTTTAAAGCTTACTGTCCTTCTGATTAGTTTAGCACCTTTCATATACTTCACGTCCACAGGGTAATTTTCATCCCTTGGAGCTGTATGGTGAATGACCGCACATCTCTTCTCAACTTTGCTTTCAGTGACATCATACTGATACCTCAAAACTGACAATGGTGGAGTATTTACAGAATAGAAATCAACAAACCCACCAATTGTGGTTACTTTCCTCTGGAGAGTAATTTGTTAAAATCTGCTTGGGACAGGAAATATGTAAAATGACCCTGGAGTACTGTAGTGCTAGAAATAAAAGTGCTGGAAAAAAAGAAAAGTAAAAGTAGGTGGTTCATGCCTGTAATCTCAGCATTTTCAGAGGCCAAGGCAAGGGTATCATTAGAGGCCAAGAGTTTAAAACAAACCTTGAACAATAAATATAGCAAGACCCTATCTTTACAAAAAAAAGAAAAGGAGAAAAAAAATTAACCAGGTACAAGATGAAGGCACCTATAGTCCCAGCTGCTCAGGAGGCTGAGGCAGGAAGTTCACCTGAGTCCAGGAGTTTGACGTTACTGTGAGGCATGATCACACCAATACACTCTAGCCTGGGCCACAGAGGGAGGAACTTCCCTGGCCCGATGATGCGGTCATATCAAAGTGACATAGACATCAACTCAATGAACTCCCAGTGGCCAAAGCTGAAACAATGAGCAACAAGATAAAAGTAGTAGTATTTTTATCAGGCACAATGTGTCATACTGATACAAACAAATGATTGAACAAATTAATATATAGAATAGAAAAATCTCGCCTGCAGAAGAATTCCAAACAACTTAAGTAGTCAACTTAACTTAATCTACCTTAAAGGTGGTGAAGCAGAATTCCCAACTTTTAAACTATGGGTTGCACTGATGCCCTTCCAGAGAATGTAGTATAAGAAGGAGAGAAAAAGAGTAATTTTAAGGTAGAGAAAGTTGGCAAGCACTACCTTAACCAGGTGATAGGGGTCAGCCTCATAGATTTATAACTCTATTTTTGCCAGTACCATGCTGTTTGGATCACTGTGGACTTGTAGCATAACCTGAAGTCTGGTAAAGTGATGCCTCCAGATTTGTTTTTATTGCTAAGAAATGTCTTGGCTATATGAGTTTTTTTTCTTGTTCCATACAAAATGAAGAATTCTTTTTTTCAAGTTCCCCAAAGTATGACATTGGTATTTTAATAAAGAATGCTTTAAATCTGTAGATAGCTTTGACATTAATCTATGGAACAACATAGAAAACCTAGAGATGAAACCAGCCTCATATCTCCATCTGAACTTTGATAAACCAAACAAGAGCATACACTGGGGAAAATACTCTCTATTCAACAAATGGTGCTAGGAAAACTGGATAACCACATGTAAAAGACTGAAACTGGACCTGCACCTCTCACCACTCACAGAAATTGACTCACAATGGATAAAAGAGTTAAATCTAAGACACAATAAAACAATAAAAATCCTGGAAGAAAGCGTGGAAAAAACTCCTGATGATATCTGCCTGGGGAAAGATTTTATGAAGACTCCACTGGCAATCGCAGCAACAACAAAATAAATAATTGAGCTAAAAATTGGGACTTAATTGAGCTAAAAAGCTTCTTCACAGCAAAGGACACAACAGTTAAAGTAAACAGACAGCCTTCAGAATGGGAAAAGATATTTGCAGGTCCTGAATCTGACAAAGGGTTAAAAACCAAAATCTACAGAGAACTCAAATTAATCAACAAAATAAAAGAGCAAACAATCCCGTTTATCACTGGGCATAAGATATGAACAATACTGTCTCCAAAGAAGACAGACACATGGCAATCAAACACATGAAAAAATTCTTATTGTCCCTAATTACCAGAGAAATGCAAATCAAAACCATCCTGAGATACCACCTAACCCCAGTGAAAATAGCCCACATTGGAAAGACTGAAAGCTGCAGATGCTAGAATGGTTGTGGAGAGAAGGGAGCACTCTTATACTCTTAATGGGATTGCAAACCAATACAGCCTTTTTGGAAAGAAGTATGAAGAATTCTCTAAGAACTGAAAGTAGACCTTCTGTAATCCCATTTGATCCTGTAATCCAATTACTAGGCATCTACCCAGAAAACAAACAAACAAACAAACAAAAACATCATTTTACCATAAGGACATAGGTACTAGAATGTTTATCACAGCTCAATTCACAATTGCCAAGATGTGGAAACAACCCAAGTGCCTATCTACACATGAATGGATCAAGAAACTGTGGCATATGTATACCATGGAATACTATTCAGACATAAAAATAGGGTGACTTTACATTTTTTGTATTAACTTGGATGGAGTTGTAGAACATTCTGCTTAGGAAAGTATCACAAGAATGGAAAAGCAAGTATCTAATGTACTCAATTCTAATATGAAACCTATAGATGAACAAATATACACCCTTTCAAGAGAAAAACACAATTAAACTCAAGTGGAGGGGAGAGGGCAGAGGAGAGGAGGGAAGGGGACTGTGCTCTCACTTAACAGGCACAATGTAAGGGTATATGGCAAACTGCATGTTGAAGGGCACATCTACAACTTGGACACTACCTTACAAATGCAAACATAGTATCCTAATTATCTGTATCCTCATATTAATCTGAGAGAAAAAGTAGTAAACCACGTTGATGGTATGTATGATGTGATACCACATGATGAAATGGCCCTTTACTTCAAGGGCCGATAATCCAGTAAGCTCAGACTAATTATGAGAAAAGCTCATACAAATCCCAGTTGAGGGACATTCTATAGAACACCTAACCAGTACTCCTCATTACTGTCAAGGTCACCAAAAACAAGGAATGTCTGAGAAACTGTCACAATCAAGAGGAGCTGAAATGGACATTATAGCTGAATGTAAAGTAATATGCCGGATGGGAATCCTGGATCAGGAAAAGGACATGAGTTAAAAAGTAAGAAAATCCAGGAGCTCAAGAGTTTGACATCAGCCAGAACAAAAGCAAAACCATGTCTCTACTAAAAATAGAAAAATTAGCTGGCTATTGTCGTGAGAGCTTGTAGTACCAGCTATTTGGGAAGCTGAGGCAGGAGGATTACTAGAACCAAGGAGTTTGAGGTTGCTGGGAGCTAGGCTGACACCACAGCACTCTAGCCTGGGCAACAGAGTGAGGAATCGCTGTCTCAAAAATTACTACTACTACTAATAATCTATTGATATTGACTTATTAATTATGACAAATACACCAAACTAATGTAAGAGGTTATTATGGTAATAGCAGAAACTAACTATGGGAACTCTCAGCACTATCTTCACAATTTTCCTGTAAATCTGAAATTATTCTAATATAGTTTATTTTAAAAAAATTAACTAATAAAGAGGGACACAGTGGCTCATGCCTATAATCCCAGCACTCCGGGAGGCCAAGATGGGGTATTGCTTGAGCTCAGGAGTTCAAGACCAGCCTGAGCAAGAGCAAGAGCAAGACCCATTTCTAAAACTAGCTGGGCATTGCAGTGGGTGCCTGTAGTCCCAACTACCCAAGAGGCTGACACAAGAGGATTGTTTGAGCCCTGAAGTTTGAGGTTGCTGTGAGCTATGATGCCATAGTACATTACCCAGGCAACAGAGTGAGACTCTGTCTCAATAAAAGAAAAAAAAAAATGACCAACGCAGAACCGGTCAGTTTCTACACAGAAGTGAAGCTTGACAACTCTGGCTGGACTTCAGGCCATTTTGTTGGTAGGTACTGGCCATTGTCCTGCACCCAGAGTATCTCATGCTGGGGTCAGGTGTGGAAAGAACCTTGACGATCTAAGAAATCATTGTTAATAATGTCTACTGAAAAAAAATTACACAGCCACATCATATAGCTTGCATTCTTGTCAAATTACTATTAATCTGGAATATCATAAGCCTAAAATAGCAAATAAGAAACAGATTTTTTTTTTTTTTTTTGTAGAGACAGAGTCTCACTTTATGGCCCTCGGTAGAGTGCCGTGGCCTCACACAACTCACAGCAACCTTCAACTCCTGGGCTTAAGCGATTCTCTTGCCTCAGCCTCCCAAGTAGCTGGGACTACAGGCGCCCGCCACAACGCCCGGCTATTTTTTGGTTGCAGTTTGGCCGGGGCCGGGTGCGAACCTGCCACCCTCGGTATATGGGGCCGGCGCCTTACCGATTGAGCCAGATTTTTTTTTTATTCATCAAATGCAGGTAACATTTCCTTGCCTGTTTCCTCTGCAGGTAACATTTACCCTGCAGAGCACGAATAGCATTCTAAACTCTGTTCGAGAGGTGGAAAACTCAACATCTTCAGTGTTAGGCAGACAAATGAGCAGATTGCCTGAGAGAAAGACAATAGGCCCAGGGGTACGAAGGTGGAATGGACTGCCTGAGTCAAGGATAACAGCCATGACTGAGCTCTTAATAAAATGACAGCACCTGCCCCACCTCAAAGCATTCACGTCAAATGTTAGTTAAAATGCCATTATAGGCCAACCAAAACTTGCCTCTGTTCGCCAGAAATCTCTCCTCTGAAAGATCAATTAAATTCCAAAGAATTCCTTAGACAGCCTTGAGTGAAATTGTGCTGTTTTATTCTGTTCAGACGCCATCTAGAAATATCCATCATGAGAAATTTTAATACATATTAATGAATTCCTCCAATTTAAATAAGGCTTGTTCAACATGCAGAGAAGTAATGTATGTTTTTACACTGAATAACCAGTGATAAGGAAATAGGCCACTTTCTGGTATGTTTGTCAAACTACATCTCCAAGGTATATACGTATTTTTAAGTTTGACAATAAAATTTACGGTATTGTCAGTTTTTTATGTCAGGGAAATCAGTAGTTTTTTGGTTTATTTAGTTCTGAGCTCTTTCGAGACTAGATTTTCAAATAATAGACTTCACCAAGAGTTTCTTTTTCCAGACAGTCTTAAAAATAACAGAGAATTTCACTATTTATTTAATAACCAAGCACATACCTATTGGTTTTCTCCCACGGAAATGCTGTTAAAATTAGTCAAGAATAATGAGTAAGCTTAACATTAACCATTATTAGAAGAGACTAGAATTAAGACTGCCAACTATGGCTTACTACAAAAATATTCACAGAAGAAAATTCACTGGCTAGATTCCTTTGGGCTAAAGCACTGTTTTCCGTTATAGGAGCTGCAGAGGATACATAGGAATAATGATGTAAGTCTCCCACAAAAAGAAATCCCAGTTAATGTTTATATTGGACTGAATTCTTTGTGTTTGGGAACACTAAAGCTAAAGTGACTTTTTTTTCTCAACCTCAAGATAATGATTTATAAATTTCTTAGTAATTTAAGATAGCCATATAATGCACGAAAAAAATCACCCACGACCTTGTTAAATTCAACACATAGAGTTCAGTGGTTTTATTACTTTGCTTACAATAGTATTTGATGGTATTATTCATTTTTCTTCTTAAAATAACCAAATCCATAGCTCTGACTTATAATTTGCCTTTTACCTCTCTAGTTTCTGTTATAAATAATTTTTATCGATACACATACTTAATGATTTTACCTATTTCTGGGATACATGTGCTATTTTGAGTTATGCATGAAATTATGTAATCATCAAATCAGGATAACTGGAATGCCCTATCACCTCAAGCATTTATCATTTCTTAGTATTTTGGAAACATCCCAAATCTCTTCTAGCTATTTGGAAATATACAATAAATTAGTGTTAACTAAAGTCACACAACTATGTTATCACACACTAGAATTTTTCCTTCTATCTAACACATTTTTCTACCTATTAGCCAACTTTCCTCATCCCCCTGCTCCTCCCTATCCTTCCCAACCTCTCATAATAACTATTCTACTCTCTACCTCTATAAAATCTACTTTTTTGGCTCTTGCATCTGAATGAGAACATGCAACATTTGTCTTGCTGTGCTCGGCTTGTTTGACTTTAAAAAATGTCACCCAGGTCCATCCATAATGTTGCAAATGACAGGATTTTATTATTTTTAAGGCTGAAAAATATTTCATTGTGTATATATACCATGTTTTCTTTCTACCACCAATGGACATTTAGGTTGCTTCCATATCTTGGCTATTGTGAATAGTGCCTTAGAAAACATGGCAGTGCAGATGTCTGTTAGATACACAGATTTCCTTTCTTTTGGATATATACCCGGTAGAGGGATTGCTGAGTTATATGGTTGTTCTATTTTTAAGTTTTGCAAAACCTCCATAGTGTCTTCCATTGTGTCTGCACTAATTTACATTCTAACCAGCAGAGAATGAGCCTTCTTTCTCTGCACCTTTGCCAGTATCTGTTATTTGTTGTCTTTTTGACAATAGCCATCTGGGGTGAGATAATATCTCATTGTGGTTTTGATTTTAATTTCCCCAAAGATCAGTGATGCTGAACAACATACAAATGATATATGAAAAAATGGTCAACATCATTGATCTTTGTATGTTGGCCATTTTTATGTCTTTTGAGAAATGTCTATTTAGACCCTTTACCCACATTTTCATGTTTTTTTACTTTGAGTTACCTGTTATTTTGGATATCTGTCCTTTATGGAACAAATTATTTACAAATATGTTTTTCAATTCTGTAAGTTGCTTCTTAACTGATTGTTTCCTTTGCTCTGCAGGAACTTTTAGATTTATATCATTCCATTTGTCTATTTTTGTTTTTGTTGTCTAGACTTTTAAGTCTTAGAAACAAAATCCCTGCCTATATGAATGCACTTAAATGTTTACCCTGTGTTCTTCCAGTACTTTTAAAGTTCTGGGCCTTATATTTAAGTGTTTAATCCTTTTGAGTTGATTTTTGTACATGGTGAAATAAATCTAATTTTATTCCTCTGCCTACGGATAGATACATAGTTTTCCCAGCACCATTTATTAAAGAGACTATCTTTTACCCAATGTATGCTCTTGGCACCTTTCTGGATAATAGGTTGGCTATCAATGTGTGGATTTATCTTTAGGATCTCTCTTCTGTTCCACTGGTCTCTGTGTCTATTTTTATGCCATCACCATGCTGTTTAGCTTACTATAGCTTTGTAGTATATTTAGAAGTCAAGTAGTGTGACTCTAGTTTTGTTCTTTTTGCTCAACATTGCTTTGGCTATTTTGATACTTTCTGGTTCCATATAAATTTTAAAATTGTTTATTCTATTTCTGTGAAGAATGTCATTGGTTGCTAGGAAGATATTGAATCTGTATTTTGCTTGAAGTAAATGGACATTTTAACAATATTAATTCTTTCAATCCATGAGCATGTGATTGATTTCCATTTTTCATGTGGAAATTAAATTTATTTCTCTTAAATTTATTTCATAAGTGTTTTACAATTTGTTTCTGTAGAGACGTTTCATTTCTTTTGTTAAGTTTTTTTTGTTGTTGTTCATTTGTTTGTTTTTGTAGCAGTTGTAAATAGGATTGCTTCCTAATTTCTTTTTCAGATTATTCACTGTTTACATATGGAAATGCTACCAACTTTTGTGTGTTGATTTTGTATTCTGCAACTTTATTGAATTCAATTATCAGTTTTAACAGTTTTTTTTTTTATTGTCTCTTTTTTATTTCAGAACATCACAGGCGTACAAACATTGGGGTTATATACATTGCTTTTGTAATATTTGTATCAAAGTTATAAGTGGCCCATCACCCAGATAGTGTGCATTGTACTTGTTAGGTCTGAATTTACTCATCTCTTCCTATGCTCTCCCACTCAACTTGATTTTTATGAGTGTTATTTCTATATGTGCATATAATGTTGATTGATTAGTTCCAATTTAATCCTAAGTATATATGATGTTTGTTTTTCCATTCTTATGACACTTCAGAATGGTTACCAGTTCCATCCCGGTTAATACATGTAGTATCAATTCACTGTTTTGTTTTTTTTTCTTATGGCTGAGTAGTACTCCATGGGATACACATACATATGTGACATTGTATTAATCCATTCATGTATAAATGGGCACCTGTTTATATTTTTGAAATTGCAAATTGTGCTGCTATAAACATTCAAGTGCAGGTGTCTATTATAAAATGTCTTTTATTTTTTTTTTAATTTAAGTAAATTTAAGTAAAAATCCAGTAGTGGGATTGCTGGATCAAATCATTGGTCTACTTTTAGTTCTCTGAGGTATCTACACCCTACATGTACTTTCCATAGAGCGCCACCAACCGTGTGTGAGTGTTCTTATCTCATTACATCCATGCCAGCCAGCATTTGTTGTTTTGGGACTTTTTGATAAAAGCCATTCTCACTGGGGATAAGTGATATCTCACTGTGGTGTTGATTTATATTACCCTGATGATTAGAGATGGTGGCATCTTTAGGTTTTCCTAAATATAAAATCATGTGTAGCAAAAAAGGGTAATTTGACTTATTATTTTCCAATTTGATACCTTTTATTTGTTTCTCTTCCTTAATTTCTATGGCTAGGATTTTCCAGTACATATTGAATAAAATTGTTGAAAATGGGCATTCTTATTGCAGATTTGGTGAGAAATATTTTAGTTTTTCCACATTCAGTATGATGGTAGCTGTGGGTTTCTCCTACATGGATTTTATTATTTTGAGGTGATTTATTTTAAGGTTATTTTTAGGTATTTTTCTTCTATACCTGGTTTGTTGAGAATTTTTATCATGAAGTGATATTGAATTTTATCAAATACCTTTCTAGCAACTATTGAAATGATGATATGGTTTTTGTCCTGGATACAATTAAAGTGATGTAACTTGTTTATTGACTTGCATACATAGACACGTAGAACCAGACTTAAATGCATAGGATGAATCCCACTTAATTATGGTCAAGGATCTTTTTATTGTGCTATTGAATTCATTTTGTTCAATTTGTTGAATATAAAGAAACATAACCACCTGACCTGAAAAATAGATATTATTATTTTGTCATTGGGGTTATTTTTCAGTTTCATAGAAGTTATCCACAAAAGGTTAACCAAGACATTAATAAAAATTAATTTCATTATTATGCTTTCATTTGGAGGCACATTGTTTATGGAATGTAATTGGAACATTGCTTATGTAGTGAAATAGGGTAAAACAATTTATGTGTTTTATGTCATTTTTTCCTTCATTAGGAACAAACAGCAATTTATTCAGACTGATATTTCATACTCTAAGTTATCCAGAACGGTCTTAGAAAGGCATGACACATGGGCCAGTGATATGAACACTTAAGTATTATTACCTGCAGCTAGATTTTTAATACTTTTTCATTGCTGTAAACCATTAAGTTTATACACATATTTTGAGGGGATTCAAACATACCAATGTAAAAGAAGGAAGAATTAATTATAATTAAATAAAGCAGATTTTCTAACTTGAAGAATATTATATCTTCAGTTGAATTTTGAAAACATATTTGTCCTACAAGTGTATGCACAATAATATTTCTATTTTTCAAAAGAAAATTTAAACTACTTTGTTGAGATTAGCAGCCAAAGAAGGGAAGGTATTGATCCACTTGTATGTGAGGGCTTTAAGACCCTACTAATGACTTCATATATATGCAATATTAAGTAAAATCCATGACATTCATATAAAGCTAATCTACATGTCATTTGCATTTTACTTGAATGAGTAAATATGCAGAAAGAGTTTGACAAGTGACAATTAGCAGGAAATTTTCATTTGAATGAAAAATGAGAATGGATCTATAGCTTTCATTAAATCTCTTGGCAAAGTTTAATGAAACCTTTTCTTCAACGAGTTTGAATACATTTTGACAGAATTTTAAGAATTAACTAGCCTTTTAAAAGTTTTCTTTTATTTGAAAATGTAGCATTGATCTGTTAGATTCAAAGATGGAGAGGCAAAGAATAGAACCTTGCCATGAGTTTGCCACCAGGAGAAAATAGGACTCTGTTGTCTTTAGTATTTCCTACCAATTCTCTTCATCAGAACTGATACATTTATAGAAAATCTAAAGAGAGAAGCAGCTAGTTCTTTACATGAAAACTGTCATCATTCTCTCTGCCTCACTATGCAATATATTAGATTACAATCTCTCAACACAGGCTATAATACCCTGATTCTCTATCCACCATAGCCCCTTAGAGGAAGGTGCTTTCCCAGACACATTAGTTTTATAAAAACAAATTTAGAGAAGTGAGGATCTTGAAATAGATGTCTCAATATTTACCATATGCACATACACACTCTAAGTCTAAATAATTCTGCCAGAAGTGTGAAAATCAGATCTTCAGACCATTCTTGTAGCCGTAGTATACTTCTTGTGGTTTATGAACAAGACCATCTCTTTCCATTTACTGTAGAAAAATTGCTCTCTGCTTTAAAAACCAATCGATTCACCTTTTACCTCCACTTTGTATAGCAAATTTTCCCTCTCCTTCCATATACTTAGCCCACGTATTTTCTGTTGTGAAATAGTCTATCACCCTTGGACAAAAGGAGTGGGGTTATTAGTTATTTTTACCTTTCTCTATATTCTCAATACTTTCTGCATATAAATCCATGTGTGTTTACTATTACTATATTATAATCATTGCATTTAGTGGAGGAGAGAAGAACGCATGCAAATGATTGGGGCTGGTGAGAACATAATGTGTTCAATATGTGTTCCTATACCAAATACACTGCACAATTCCTGCCTTAATATTGCTGTTCAATAGATTAATATTGACTGCATGAGTGATCCTGGGCAGCAGGATAGCCCATGGAGTAATCTAGTTAAATTGCTCATCAATTTGGAAAAAAAGAGAGAAAGAAACATTTTTCAAAGCATTCTAACATATGGTTACTCAGTTATTCAATTTTTGCCCATAAGTTTTCAGGTATATTCCTGTGACAGTCCTTAAATCCTTAGAATGCTGTCTGTAAGAAGGGCTGAGACACGCGTCAGTGTACCTGCAATGTGTCTGAGGTCTTCTATCTGAAGAAACAAAACAAGCATACATACAGACTAGTATTTTTTCATGGCAGTTGTACTTATTTTTAAATCTAAATATTTCTTACCTATTTCAAATATTCCTAACATGAAATAGTTGTCAAACACTTAACAATTCTGGATAACTGCTTTTATGTATTTTTAACGTCTCCTTTGAAATATGACACAGGAACAGAAAACATTACTTTAGATATAAAGTGATCAGCCTACAGCATACTGGTTACATAGCCTGGATAATTTCAATTTAATAATTCTATTACAGAGCCAAATGATGAACATTTAACCAATGATACTTATTGCTTAAAATGCTATCACATCTAAACTATGCCATCTGTGCCTCTGCTGATGCCCATTAAATTAAAATGTTGGAGCCTTTTTGGAACCAAAATCTCCTCTAATCCACACACCCTGGCCACTATTGATCAGATTTCTCTTCCTATAGCTTTGCCTATTCCAGAATGGCATGTACATAGAACCACAGGGGATTGAGACTTTTGAATCTGACTTCTTTTTTTAGCACAGTGTACTTGAAATTCATCCATCTTGTTTCCTATATTAGTAATTTGTGCTCCTTTATTGTTGAATTACATTCTATTGTGTGAATACACCACAGTGGTTCAATAATTCACCAGCCAAAGGATATGTGGTTTATTTTTAGGTTTTGGTGATTATTAAGGAAACTGTTATAAACATCCACTCATGGATTTTTCTGTGAATGTAGAGCTTCACTTAGATAAATGCCCAGGAATGGGATTGATGGGGTATGTAAGTGCATACTTGATTTTACAAGAAACTGCCAAGCTGCTTTCCACTTGCCTTCCCATCAGCAAAGTTGGATAATACTAACTATTCAGTTTGAGAATTCTCGTTGCATAGGACAGCCTCACTAATATTTGGTATTTAATATTGTCTTTATAGTCATTTTAATATGTACGTAGTGGTGTTCGCCAATGATATGATCTTCTATCTAAAAAATCCTAAAGACTCTAGCAAATGACTCTTAGAATTGATTTACAAAATGCAGTAATGTCTCAGTTTATAAAATCTATGTACACAAACCAGTAGCATTTCTATATACTAAGATTCAAGCTGAGCATCAAATCAAGGACTCGATATATCCACAATGGCTATAAAGAAAATAAATACGCCTAACCAAGGAGATTAAATATCTCTATAAAGAGAATTAAAAATACTGATTAGAAAATTATGAATGACACAAACAAATAGAAAAACATCTTATGCTCATGGATTGGCAGAATCAACATTATTAAAATGTCCATTCTGTTCAAAGTGATTTATAGAGTCAACACAATTCCCATCAAAGTGCCAATGTCTTATTTCATGGATCTAGAAAAAATGACCCTAAACTTCAGCTGGAAACAAAAAAAGCCCAAATAGGCAAAGCAATCTGTAGCAGAAAGAACCAATCGGGAGGTATCAAATTACCTGACTGCAAATCATACTACAAGGCTATGGTAACCAAAACAGTATGGTCATGGTATAAATGTAGAGACATAGAACACCAGAACAAAATAAAGAAGCCAGAAATAAAACCACATACCTATAAAAAACTGATCTTCAACAAAGCAGACAAAAACATACACTAGGAAAATGATTCAAGAAATGGAGCTGGGAAAATTGGATAGCCACATGCAGTGTAAAGATTCCTCAAAGAGATAAAAGTAGACCTACTATTTGATCCAGCAATCCCACTACTGAACATCTACACAAAAGAAAAGAAATCATTATATCAAAAAGCCACTTGCATTGAAATGCCTTATAGCACAATCCCTAATGCAAAGATAAGGAATCAACATAAGTGTCCATCGATTCATGAATGGATAAAGAAAATGTGATTACATGCATACGCGCGCACACACACACACACACTGACACTCCGTGGGGTATTACTCATCAATGAAAAGGAATGAAATAATATTATTCATAGTAACTTGGATGGAACTGGAAACCATTATTCTAAGTTATTCCATTATTCCATGTTAGGTATGAAAACCCAAACACTATATATTCTCCCTAATAAGAGGGATCTAAACAATGGGGATACATGGGCACAAAAAGATGTAAAGAACACTGGAAATTAAGAAGGGGAAGGAGGGAGGGCATTGATAAAAACACCTACTACTTACAAAGAACACTGTCCTGGTGGCAGACACACGGAAAGGCCTAATTTAGGCACTACGCAGTATATCTATGTAACAAAAACATTGCTTAGCCCTCCTTAATATTTTGAAATATAAATAAATAAATACATATGATTCATAAATAGAGGTTCATTCTTTTTATATATAAAGTTCAAGTGTCCAGAATAATCTGTTATTTTTATACATTGAACTGATATTGCCCTTTGTCAAAAATTAATCTTCCATAAATATATGAGGTTTGTTTCTGGACTATTTATTCTGTTATATTATCTGTGTGTCCATCCATTAGCCAATATCACACCATGTTGATCATTATAGTGTTAGGTTAATAATCAACATCTAATGATATTTTACTTCCACATTTATTATGTTTCAAAATAATTTTGGCTATTTTAGATCACTTTTTTAACATAAAAGTTTTAGTATCAACTTGTTAATTTTTATAGAGGATTAAACATCTACTTACTACAACAGTCACCAATATCATAACTCATCTGAGGAATTACTGAGAATAAGACATTCTCCTGGCAAGACAAATTTCTGCTGAAAATATCTTACTGGGATTTTGGGGGGATTGCATTGCATCCGTACATCACTCTGTGGAGAAATAGACATCCTTAACAATATTTAGTCTTTAATAGGTGAACGTAATACCTCTAAAGTTGGTCCCACTATGCATCAGGAGGTATAGATCACTCTATTTGTAGACTCATTGTTAAAATAAAAGAGGAGAAAAATCTTGGAAGTGTCTTATGTAGGCTTCTCTCACCACTAGACAAAATAAATTTAAAAATTTTGTGAACACTGCACTACAACAATAAATGTTAAATGGTGACATTTAAGTGACAGTTTTACACTTTGTCTCTTATGATGGTGTCAAATAACATATTTTGACTATAAAATAGACTTTTATAATTGTTAAAGTCCATGACTTTATTGATATTAAATGAAAGTATCTTAAAATAATACAAATGTTTAAAAACATCACTTCTGCCATCTAAAATTATATAGGTATCTGCTACAAAGTTTTACTTCACATTGCAAATGTTGGAACAAAATATGGGCTTAGGTTTTTAGATAAACCCACATTGGGACTTCTGAATGAAAAGCTTGTTGGCCATAGTACTATTTTTTTTTTTTAACATAGCATGTAGTTATAAATTTTAGTAGGCAATACCTTTCTGGAAATTACAAAATACTTGTTAGAATTACAATTTTTACTATAAGCTATATAAGAATATCTTGTACATAGCTGTTGGAATGAAAATTGATACATAAACATGATCTATTGTTTCAGATAAGATGAATTATGTAATGAAACCATTAGATAGGTTTCAGAAGTAGCTTTAATGTAAATATTATAGAAAACCCTTTATAACTATATATTTTATCACCTTTGGAAATGGAGCTCTTTGAAGAAAACCACTGACTGACTCTTGTGCTCAGGAAACATTTGATTGTTCAGACAAAGAGTGTTTACAGCTAATATTTAAGTTGAATTACCTTGATTTTTGACACCAGACTCAAAGGAAAAGGAATTGTTTATACTTCATTGAATATATTATCTAAATCCTTTTGGTCTGAAGATATTTTTGGCTTTGACTCTAATTGAAGGAAACATACATTACATGTTAATAATTGAGATGTTCATGCTTTCTTATTTCAAGAAGACCCCTTGGTTTAAGTAATCCTGTTTAATACTGATGATGATGGTCATATGTAGTTATTGGGCTCGAGTATTTTTCTTTAAGTTGTGTAACATGAGTCATCTAGATATATTCTTCATTAGAATCTTGCATCTGCAATGTGAAAATTAAAGTATAGAATTGGGGACACAAAATAACCTATTTCTTCCTATCATTGTTCTTTAATTTTATTTTATTGTCAGCCTGTATTTGTTTCAATGCTGTAGGAACAGGTCAGAGTTTTCAATGCTGTAGAACTTATCCAAAGTTTGGAAAGCCTAATAAAATGAGAAAAGTGAATTGTTTTATGTAAGTATATTTTATTGCTATTAGTAACATTCAATATTAAGGTTTATATTTCTATTTGCATATATCATTATTTTAAGTAATTTACTGTGTAAAAAGCAAGTGATGAAATGATGAACAACAATAGTTTTTAGTAGAACTGATATTTTTATCTCAATTCCACAGGTGAATGTAAACATCCATAAAGAAGATAAGAATAGAGGCACATGTCCCACGTGGCTTTCGGGTTTGACTTTCATTACATCATGGCTCAATGTTGTGAGTTTCTCAGTGTCTACTAAGAATTAATGATTACCCAAATGTGACATCATAGTTTCCTGGTTCTTAATGTCTATTTTGTTTTGTTTTGTTCTATTTAACCTCAGTAGGTAACACTGCCACTGGGGGAGCTGATTTAGAGACTATGAAGGGAAGCCTTTAAAGTACATCGATTCCTTGATTTAACTAATATTTCTTACTTTCTACATGAAAATAACTATATAGGTCCATGGAAGATAAAAAATTAAATGAACATACATCCTACCTAATAAGTATACATTTATGAAAATATAGAAACTAACACTGAAAATGTAGAAACTAACATAAAATATTTTAAGACTACATTGCAGAGATTACCTCCAGCTGGGAAAGGAAAGTGGACTAACAAAAGCACAGAGCATCCTTAGTGAGTGAGATTGCTGATGCAGAATACACACACACACACACAGAGACAAATACACATACACATACATCTTGGTATACTGGAGTATCTGTTCAGGCATAGACCCAGTTTTGGTTCTGCTTTTGATGTAAGCCTCTGCCTCCCAGAGTCCTAGGACTACAGGTGTGAGCCACTGAACCCAGTCTGCTGTAGGCTGTTCTTAACAGAAGTGTCTAGCACATTCTGTGTGCCCACCAAATCAATCACAAAGCCTGGACAGAGACCTTGGAAAATGTAGCAAAAAGTTCTTAACATCAAAGTATAACAATTTACATTTGAAATGAGTAAACATCAAAGGTAACAACCCTGTTCATTTCTGTTCAAGGAAGGGAGATTCAGCCACTTATCTTAACCTTTTGTACAAAGAAGGAACAATTGGAATATGACCCCCAAATGTTTATATTCGAAATAGCATTGAAATGCATTCTGTAGGGAAAACAGTCTGTCAGTGCACTGGCAAGGGCAAGCCCTCCATAAATAGGAACTGTCAATTCTCTGCTTTCAGCATACAACACTAAGGGTGACATTTGGAATGAACTTAGTAAAAAAATAATAACGGGATGTTCAAAGAGGCTTTGTACTGTGTCTAAAAGGCTTTCAGGAACACTGAACAATTATAACTTTTTTATAACGTATATTATCAAATCCACTTTAAACTCCCCTAAATTATTAGCATATTACTTTTATGCTCCAAGTTTGTGAAAAATTGCACAACGGACCTTTTATATAGCTATTCATTCTTTTATTCTGGTATCCATATACTAGCTGATGGCTAAAGTACCTTGTGGCATTATCAAACATCCACGCATTTATCTCCCTCAAAACAAAATAGGGAAATGATAAAGGAGTATAAAGTGGCAAAATTGAAAAATGGAGACTTAGGTAGTTCCTTGTGTGCAAGACTACCTTTATTTAAAACATATATTTGACAATAAATTCTTTATTTTGGAGTAATTTTAGATTTAACAGAAAAGTTAGAAAGATAATGCGGAGAAATCCTGCATACCCATTAGCTAGTCTCCATCGTGTTAACATCTTACACAGACATGCTACATTTATCCAAATTAAGAAATTTATATTGGCACATGGCTATTAACCAAAGGTATCATTTGGGTTTCCCCAGTTCTCATACTAATACATTGTCTCTATCCCAGGATCCAGTCCGGGTGCCCCATCGCATCTTCTCTGATCACTGACAGTTCCTCACACGGCCCTTGTTTGTCAAGCCCTCGTGGTTCTGAAGAGTCCAGCAGGTTTCCTTGTTTTTATGACCTTGACACTTGGAAGAGTCAGTTTTGTAGAATGTGCCTCAATGTAGGATTGTTTAGTGTCATTCTCATCATTAGAGGGGCTGAGGAGGAGTATCGCAGAGGTGAAGGGTCTTTTCAGATCCTATTAGGAGACGCAGAACATGTGGTATCACTGCAGATGTGATGACATTACCCTGCTCACTCGGTGAAGGTGGAGTCTGCCAGTTTTCTCCACTGTGAAGTACTATTTTCCTTATCACACTTGAGTCTTTGAAAGCAAATCACTAGTTCCAACCTAAAAAACATTTTAAATATGACACCTTGAATGTTCAAAGAGCCTCACTAATATTGGGAGCAGACTTTCTTGTATTCGCTACCATTTTTCTCTCATAAAGGGGAACAAAGACACATAGAAGATTATTGCAAGTTAAAATATTTTACAAAAGCAAGGAAGAATGAAAATTTGAATTGTACAACTGTTTTTTTGCCATTGTTAACTTCTCGGGTTGTTGTCACACTTTTGAGTGTACAGATAACTCAGAAACTCTCAGTGTTCTGGGTTTAACACTTCCCAACTAACAGAGTGCCTATAACACAGTAAGATCTAAGTAAAAGAATAATTATATTGTTCACACACTCACTTGCTTCTAGGCCTGTGATGCAAATAAAATAGTAAATAAATCTATCTGGAGAGGAAATGAAAAAAAATTAAATAGAAGAGCATTCTGTACCATATATAAGTACATATATATTGTTTACACTATTGATTTCAAGAAAACCTACACAAAATGCTTTCTTGGGTAAGTTTGTTTTCTCAATTCTCTTAGAAAATTTCTAATAAACTTGGAAAAAATTACTAAAAAATTTTAGAAGTCAAATGCATTTTTCAATTATATATCATCCAAAGGATCATCTAAAGAATATTATATAAGACAGCCTAATAGTAATTTATTAGATAAATGGTTTGATATTATATCTCATTTTACTGGTCTTTTCATGAAAACTTTGTCTACTAAAAATAAAGCCATTACTAAAATAAAGTTCATAGAATTGTGTAAAATACATTAATAGGCTGTAGATTTCGAACCACAATTCTAGTAGCATTACTGAAGAAATGCTATGAACTGGTCTCAGTGATTACACATGTAATTAATGATGAATCTTTTTTAATTGTGTGTTTTGATATGTAACATTGTTTAAACATTGAATGGCCACTGTTCACATATACATCAATACCACTTTTTAATTAATTAATAAAACAAATATCAATGAGAAAGTTTCTAGAAGCTTGGTAATCAATGGTCTCCTTGAATGTTACAATATTAAAATTCTAAAAATATTATTAGAATGTAATCTAGTACTTCTTTAAGTGAACTATTTTTGTGCTGCACAGAAACAAGAGCCCTGGTCAACACATTCTGCTTTATTCAGATCACATCTAAAATATTATATTTTGGCTTTAGACTTTACAGCATTGTAAGAAGAAAAGATAAAGTAATGGCTAGCCATTTTTAGCTTATACTATTCTTTTGTTAAAAACACTCCCACTTTCAAACGATAGGTGACTCCTACTTTCTTCTAGATTTTTATAGTTTCATGTCTTAAGTTTAAATCTTTAATCCAGTGAGAGTCTATCTCAGTTAATGGTGAAAGGTATGGGTCCAGTTTCAGTCTTTTTCAGGTCGCCAGCCAGTTCATCCAGCACCATTTGTTAGAAAGGGAATCTTTTCCCCACTGAATGTTTTTAATTGGCTTATCCAAATAACGGTAAGTAGCTGGGTTCATCTCTTGGTTCTCTATTCTGTTCCAGACATCTACTTCTCTGTTTTTGTGGCAGTACCATGCTCTTTTGATCACTGTCAATTTATAGTATAGTCTGAGGTCTGGTAGCGTGATTCCTCCCACTTTGTTTTTATTTCTGAGTAATGTCTTGGCTATTCGAGGATTTTTCTTATTTCATATAAAATGAAGTATTATTTTTTCAAGATCTTTAAAGTATGACAGTGGAGCTTTAATAGGGATTATATTAAAATTGTATATTGCTTTGGGTAGTATGGACACTTTAACAATGTCAATTCTTCCCAACCATGAGCATGGTATGTTTTTCCGTTTGTTAACATCTTTAGCTCTTTTTTTCTTACAGTTTCATAGACTCTTTATAGAGATCTTTCACATCCTTTGTTAGATAAACTCCCAAATATTTCATCTTCTTTGGCACTACCGTGAATGGAATAGAGTCCTTGACTGTTTTTTCAGCTTGACTATTGTTGGTATATATAAAGGCTACCGATTTATGAATGTTGATTTTGTAACCCGAGACACTGCTGCATTCCTTGATCACTTCTAAGAGGTTTGTAGTGGAATCCCTGGTGTTTTCCAGATATACAATCATATCATCTGCAAAGAGTGAAAGTTTGATCTCTTCTAACCCTGTATGGATACCCTTGATTGCCTTTTCTTCCCTAATTGCAATGGCTAAAACTTCCATTAGGTTTAATAGCTAGAATCCACAGAGAACTCAAACGTATTAGCAAGAAAAGAACAAGTGATCCCATCTCAGGTTGGGCAAGGGACTTGAAGAGAAAGTTCTCTGAAGAAGACAAGCGCATGGCCTACAGACATATGAAAAATGCTCATCATCTTTAATCATCAGAGAAATGCAAATCAAAACTACTTTAAGATATCATCTAACTCCAGTAAGATTAGCCCATATCACAAAATCCCAAAACCAGAGATGTTGGCGTAGATGTGGAGACAAGGGATCACTTCTACACTGCTGGTGGGAATGCAAACTAATATGTTCCTTTTGGAAAGATGTTTGGAGAACACTTAGGGATCTAAAAATAGACCTGCCATTCAATCCTACAATTCCTCTACTAAGTATATATCCAGAAGACCAAAATTACATTATAACAAAGATATTTGTACCAGAATGTTTATTGCAGTCCAATTCATAATTGCTAAATCATGGAAGAAGTCCAAGTGCCCAATGACCCATGAATGGATTAATAAATTGTGGTATATCTACACCATGGAATATTATGCAGCCTTAAAGAAAGATGGAGACTTTACCTCTTTCATGTTTACATGGATGGAGCTGGAACATATTCTTGTTAGCAAAGTATCTCAAGAATGGAAGAAAAAGTATCCAATGTACTCAGCTCTACTATGAAACTAATTTATGACTTTCACATGAAAGCTATAACCCAGTTATAACCTAAGAATATGGGGAAAGGGGAAAGGGAGAGGATGGGAGAGGAGAGGATGGGTGGAGGGAGGGTAATTGGTGGGACCACACCTATGGTGCATCTTACAAGGGTACATGTGAAACTTACTAAATGTAGAATGTAAATGTTTTAACACAATAACCAAGAAAATGCCAGGAAGGCTCTGTTAACCAGTTTGAAGAAAATATGTCAAATTGTATACAAAACCAGTGTATGGTACTCTATGGTTGCATTAATGTACACAGCTATGATTTAATAAAAAAAAATACAAAAAACTAAAGACAACTCAAAAAACAAAATCTGACTAGAACTTCCAGAACTATGTTGAATAATAGTGGTGATGGTGGACATCCTTGTCTGGTTCCAGTTCTAAGTAGAAAAGCTTTAAGTTTTACTCCATTCAGTATGATGTTAGCTGTGGGTTTGTCATAGATAGCTTCAATCAGCTTAAGAAATGTGCCACCTATTCCTATTTTCTTAAGTGTTCTTGTTAGAAAAGGATGCTGAATTTTGTCAAATGCTTTTTCTGCATCTATTGAAAGGATCATATGGTCTTTGTTTTTGCTTCTGTTGATATGGTGAATTACATTTATGGACTTGTGTATGCCAAACCAGCCTTGCATCCCTGGGATGAAACCTACTTGATCATGATGTATGACTTTTTTGATGATATTGGCTAAGATTTTTTTGAGTATTTTTCCGTTGAATTCATTAGTGAAATTGGTCTGTAGCTCTTGTTTATAGTTGGGTTCTTTCCTGGTTTTGGAATCAAGGTGATGTTTGCTTCATAGAATGTGTTGGGGATGGTTCCTTCCTTCTCAATGCTTTGGAATAGGTTCTGCAGTATAGGTACAAGCTCATGTTTGAAAGTGTGATAAAATTCCGATATGACACCATCTGATCCTGGGCTTTTGTTTGTTGGAAGCTTTTCTATTGTTTCTGCAATCTCAGTGCTTGATCTTGTCTGTTCAAGAGATGTGTTTCTTCCTGATTAAGTCTAGGAAGATGGTGTGATTCCAGGTATTCGTCCATTTCCTCCCTGTCATCAAGGGAGGGCATAAAGTTTTTGGTAGTAGTTAGATTTTTTAAACAAGCTTTAATTAGTCTGAGCAATATGATATCCCATAACACCATAATAGCAGGGGTCTTTAGCACTCCTCTTACAGAGCTGGACAGATCCTCTAAATAGAAACTAAACAAAAATACAAAGGACTTAAATGTGAACCTAGAACAACTGTGCTTGATAGACATATACAGAATAATCCATCACAAAGCTAAAGAATATATATTTTTCTCATCGGCCCCTGGAACATTCTCCAAAATAGATCATACCCTAGGACACAAATTAAACCTCAAAAAAATCAAAAGAATTGAAATTTTACCTTGTATTTTCTCAGACCACAAGGCAATAAAGGTGGAACTCAACTCTAACAAAAATTATCATTCTCACACAAAGGCATGGAAATTAAAAAACCTTATGCTGAATGACAGTGGATCAAGGAAGAGATTAAAAATGTAAATAATTAACTTCCTTGAGTATAACAATGAAGACACAAGCTACCAAAACCTGTGGGACACTGCAAAAGCAGTATTAAGAGGGAAATTTATCGCATTAGATGCCTCCATCTGAAAAACAGAAAGAGAGCACATACCCACTATCTTATATTTTCATTATTAAACTATGTTAGCATGTCTAGTTGACAGTTTCATTAGTCAATTTGGAATTGATTCCTCTATAATAAGGAATTTTTCTTCTTAAAAAAATATTTTGTATATTTCTATGAAAATTCCTGTGAAGAACATTTTTAGCATTTAACAAATGAATATAGAGTTAAAAGTCTGTACAGTTTTAGAGCCTAGGTGATATTCAGAACTTTGTGAAAAAGCATGCCTACCTTAGGTATAACAAACATTTCCTTTGACCTTTTGAATATTTTACTGTGGCCTTGTCCTTTTCAAAATGACAACCCATTTTTAACTCCAAAAGTTTGCTGGAGCAGAGACATACTCTTGTGTAATACATTCCACCCTTATTAGAACAAACTTAGACCATTCTGTGGTTTGTACTGCAAGGCACAATAATGAAAAACTAAAATTAAAATACCATAAACATTTATCCCAAACTGAGGCCATCTCCCAAAATAATTTTAGGAAAACAAGCAATTTAATGTGTATGGTATGTTGTTTTTTAGATTTTTCTTCTACAACAAAGGTACTTTGTTAGCTGCTGCTTTAGACTCAATATTTATGTCACCCTCTCAATTCCTATCTTGAAACCTAGACCCAAATATTATGGTAATAGGAAGTGGGACCTTTAGGAAGTGATTAGATTATGAGTGTAGAGCCAAGGTGCATGGGACTAATAACCTATAAAAGAAATCCCAAAGGGCTCATTTATCCCCTCTGTCATGTGTGGTTACATTGAGAAGATGAGATTCTATGGCCAGGAAGAAATAAATGTTTGTGCTTTTTTTTTTTGGCCATTTTAAAATTTATCAGTTCTTTTAGAACTGTGATCAAAAACAATGATTTAACAGATGTAGCTACAAAAGCAAATTTACATAGCACTCCAAATCCATAACTTTTCATTTAGATTTAATAATTGTTCTTCATCTGTATTCATTTTTGACAATTATCATTTCAGATTTCTTGTGTATGTACAGAGAGTGAAGTGATGGCTATTAATGAATTAGCAAAAGAGGAATTGCTTGATTATGCCAGTTTTATCTCAACTGCATCAGCTGCTGAAATAGAAATTCGTTAATTCTAATAATGATTTAATTTTTTTCATTCAATTCATGGAAAAAAATAAAGCTCCCAGAAGTTAATTCTGTCAAAAGTGACATTATTGAAAAAGATACTATCAACTTATTCAAAAGTAAAATGAAGTTAAAATAATTTCTTTTGTACTGATAAATAAAACTTTTGATGGCCTAGAGCAGGGGCCCTCAAACTACGGCCTGAGGGCCACATGCAGTGGTTGTGAATTGTATTTGTTCCCGTTTTGTTTTTTACTTCAAAATAAGATGTGTGCAGTGTGCATAGGAATTTGTTCATGGTTTTGTTTTTTTTTTTTTAACTATAGTCTGGCCCTCCAATGGTCTGAGGGACAATGAATTAGCCCCCTGTTTAAAAAGTTTGAGGATGCCTGGCCTAGAGCATCATAGTAAAAACCGATGTTTTAATAAATAAAACCATCTGTAGGATAAAATGTATGTAAAATTCATTGTGGTAGACTTAAAATTTGCAATGTACTTTTCGAAAGTCCAAATGCTCTACCAATGTACATCAAAGCAAAAATAAATATATAACTAAATAAAACGTTCAGGTAACTCTATATGCTACTCTCTGTTTATATAGTTTATATATATAACAATACACATCCCTATGTGTGTGTGTGTGAATCCTTAGTGTGACAAATGACTCAACTTATGGCAGTCTGTACTTAAAAAGGGGCTCCCAATAAGGATAATTTATAATTAAATCAATGCTTGGAGCACCACACACATGAACGAACCCTCACAGCATAAGGGGTTCACTGGTGCAGCGTCTTTACACCAGCAATTGGTCTCATAGATAGACGAAGAGGCGGCTGATGGAAACGGAACTCAAAGAATCAGATGATTCAGAGCCAAGGTTTACAACAAAGAAGTAGCTGACGTCCTTCATCTCACTGAAGCAGGATTTGCTAAGCTTGACCAGCAAGATCCTAATATTGAGTGGTTTACACAGGTTTACCATGCAGTTAGTGAGAACAGCAGCTGCTACAAGGCTATTTGTGATAAATTTTTAAAAAGAGGCTGTGTAAACAACACCAAATACTTTTTATAAGAAACCAACTTCAGTCTAAACTCTTCTCCTCTGGTAACAGAACCAAATTCTGATTCCCTAGGACCCACTCCATCCTTTCCAGCACCATCTTCATGATTTTATGATTAATGTGCGCCTACAAAAATGCCCCTTCCAGTAAGCAAGACATTGATGCAATTTTGGTGAGTGTTAATCTTTAATATTCTTTTTGAAAATTTCTCCTATTTCCTATCTAAACTTTTTGTATAAGTTTGATTTTATATTGTTTGTTTGAATGAAAAGAAAGATCACAATGGTTTCTGTAACTTACTATTGCAGGACAGTTATTATTATGACAATTGTAGTATTACACTGTATTATTATTAACACATAAGAGACATTGTAGTATTGGTGTTATTATTACCACGTATGTGCTGTTTATCAAGGATTCAAGTTACATATAAATGGACTTGAAGACATTCTCAGGAACATAACTCATCTATAACCCAGGGACTACCTACTACCTGCACACGTGCACGCACACACACACAGAGTTGTTCCCAATTTGATAAAAAAAAAAAAAGAAAATCCTTAGTGTGACAATTTGTTTTTCTCATTTACTACCTATCATCGGACAGACATTAGAAATGCTAAACCTTTGAAGAACTATTTCAACCTAAATGTTCCATAATAGTATAGACCATTACTGGGAAATATTAATAGTTTGTGTTCCATTTTTTAATCAGCCAAAAATCTTTAATAAAGGTATTCAACAAATGCAGCACTGAAAAAATTCCTCAAGCTTTATAAAATCGATCAATGGAAAAAAAAGCTTGCAAACAGAGAGACATTGAGGAAGCAAGTACAAACTAAAGAAATTAAATGATGAGAATTCAAATAACGTATAGGTTCAATTTTGAAGTTCTCTAACTGTGATTTGGGATATCTCCACTTACAGGAAGATTATGTTATGAAATTCTACTTGTAGCTGCATAAACTGATATTTTGTTCTGCAGTAGATTCAAATTTAGATGGCCTATGATTTTTTTTAGCATCTAAATTTGGTGAAACAGTAAAAAATATACTGGTGAGTTTTTTTATCCATCTGTCATAAAACTTGATATAAAATATTTTAAAAATCACATAAATTTATTTGTAATGACTTCTTTTGATCACAAAACTGTCCTGATATGGTCACCCCTTGTATAAGGTAGTAGAGGCTGCCTGGGTGCTTCCTCTAGTCACTCTCGTCACTAGAGTCTAGTATGATGTGAGGTAATATTTCTAGTATGATGTGAGGTAATATTTTTCAAGGCACTGGCTTAGGCACTGGGAATAGAAAAGTGAATAAAAATTGTCTCTGCTTTCAGTATCTCACAGTCTAATGGAACAACACATATTCACTACTTAATGTTATGGATTCTAGGTTGGAGAGGTACATGAAGCTGGTGAGAGAGAATGAGGCATAATACCTAGAATGGGCATTGCAAATATTTTGACAATTTGATTATACAGAGGAATGTAGAGCTTTTAGAAAGTCAACCTACCACCATCTTATTTCTGAATGAAGTTGTTCTGTGGTATCAAAGAGAAATTGGCTGGAGAGAAGTAAACAAGACTCTGGGTTTGTCATATATGGCTTTTATTATTTTCATGTAAATTCTTTTTTTACTTGTACTTTTGTGAAGTTTTGACAATGAGGGGATTTTTAATTTTATAAATGCATTTTCTGCATCTATCATTGAGATGATCATATGCTTTTTCTTCATTCTTTTGAAGTCCCCTGTATCATATTTATTATTTGCACATGTCAAATCATCATTGCATCCCAGGTATAAATCCCACCTGGTCATGGTGCATTATCTTTTTCATGTGCTGTTAGATTCAGTTGCCTCTAAGATCTGGAACATGATAAAGATGTCCACTTTCACATTATAGTACTGGACGTCTTAAAGCAATCAGGCAAGAGAAAGAAATAGAGGCCATCGAAATTTGAAGTAGAAAGTTAAATGGTCCCTCTTTGATGAAGATACAATCTTATATATAGAAAAATCTAAATAATCCATTAAAAATTCCTATTTGATAAATAAATTCAGTAAAGTTACAGGATACAAAATCAACGTACAAAAATCGGTAGCATTTCTATGCATCAATAATGAAATAGATGAGAAAGAAATCAAGAAGATAATCCCATATACAATAGCTACAAAAATTAAAATACCTAGGAATAAACTTAACTAAGAAGGTAGAAGATCACTACAAGGAAAACTACAAAAAATGGTGAAAGAAATTGAGTGGTATCACTTCTCCGCCTTTTGGCTAAGATCAAGTGAAAGAAATAGAGTGGGACACAAACAAATATAAAAACATCCCATGCTAATATAGCAGAAGAATTATTATGATATTGCTAAAAATGACCGTACTTCCCCAAGCAATCTACAGAGTTGATACAATTCTTATCAAAATACCAATGTCATTTTTCACAGAATTAGAAAAAGCAATCCTGAAATTCATATACAAAGAGATAGCCAAAGCAATCCTAAGCAAAACAAAACAACAACAAAAAGCTGGAGACATCACATTACCTGTCTTCAAATTATACTATAAACCTATAGTGAGATACTGGTATTAAAAAAGAAAAAGCATGGTACTGGTATAAAAATAGACACATAGATCAATGTAACAGAACTGAGAACCAAGAAATAAAGCCATGTATTCACAGCCAAGTTATTTTTGATAAAATAAGAACATACCCCGCAAATAAATACTCTATTCAATAAATGGTTCTGGGGAAATTGGATTGCCATAGGCAGAAGAATGAAACTGTGTCCCTATCCTATCTCTCACAATATTGAAAAATCAACTTAAGATGGATTAAAGATATAAATGTAAGACCTGGGACTATAAACATACTGAAAAAATACCTAGGTAAATCTCTTCTGGACATTGCTGTAGGCAAAGAATTCATAACTAAGACCTCAAAAGCACAGGCAACAAAAACAAAAGTAGACAAATGAGACTCAGTTCAACCGAAAAGATTCTGCACAACAGAAATAATCATGAATGTGAACAGAGAAGGAGAAAATATTTGCAAACTATGTATGTGATAGAGGATTAATATCCAGAATTTACAAGGAACTCACACAACTCAACAACAAAAATAATGCAATTAAAAAAGGGGCAGAGGACACAATGAACTTTTTTCAAGGAAGACATATGAATGAATAACAGACATATAAAAGTTCTTAATATCACTAATCAGAGAAATGCAAATTGAAATCAAAATGAAATATCATTGTACACTATTCAGAATGGCTACTATTAAAAAGACAAAAAATGACAGATGCCAATGAGGATGTGGAGAAATGAGAACTCATACACTGTTGCTGGAAATGTAAATTAGTATAACCGTATGGGAAACAATACAGTGATTTCTTGAAAAATAAAAAATACAGCTACCGTGTCATCCTGCAATCCCATTTCTGGGAATGGGGAAAATAAGTATGTATATCAAAGGGATACCTGCACTCACATGTTTATCATGACACTATTCACAGTAGCAAAGGTATGGAATCAACCTAAGTATCTATCAATAAACAATTGGATGAAATCAATCATTCAAAATTTGATCTGAATCAAATCATTCAAAAGAAAATGTGAAATATATATATACATATATATATATGTCCCATGAAATTGCTACTCAGCCATAAAAAAATGAAATCGTGTCATTTGCAGCAACATGGATGGATCAGGCAACATTTTGTTAAGCCAGGCACACAAAGACAAATATTTTCCCTCACGTGTGGGAGCTAAAAAAGGATTGGTTTAATGGAACTAGAGAATATAATAATAGATACCAGAGGCTGGGAAGAGTATGTTGGTGGTACAGGATGATAGAGAGGATTGTTAGTGGGTAGAAACACATAGTTATATAGGAAAAATAAGCCCCAATATTTGATAGCAGAATAGGATAACTATAGCTGGTAAAATGGTACTGTCAAAGCATTCAGAAGAGAGAACATGAAATGTTATCAATACACAGAAATGATAAATACTCAAGCAGATGGATACCCCAAATACCTGGGCTTGATCATTACACATTCTGTGCATGGAACAAATACATGTACCCTGTAAATATGTAAAATAGTTTGCATCAAAAGCTATGTTAACCAGTTCGGTGAAAATATTTCAGACTGTATATGGAACCAGCACACTGTACCTCACGATTGCATTATTGTACACAGTTATGATTTAATAAAAAAAAAAGAAAGAAATTTACCTTAGAAATAAAAACAATGTAACCTAAACATTTGTACCCTCATATTAATGTGAAATAAAAGAGACATAAGAGAAAAAAAAAAAACTAAAAACAAACAAACAAAAAAACTAAAATAAAAACAAAACTATTGCAATAGGAGAGATTGAACCCAACTTCCACTGGAATAAGAATGCAGAAAAGTTTTAAGCTCTGGCATGAACTAGTGGAAAACTATTAGAGGCTGTCGAGGGGTGAGTTGGTCAGTGTGATTAGGACATCTGTGTTTGCCAGTTGCGCTTACCAACGTTAGGCTCCTACCCTGCCACAGAAGACTAGGAGAGAGGGGCCTTACCTTTCTGGAGACTACATTTCACAAGGACACCTCTTAAATCTTTGAGAAAGACATTTTGGGGTGTAAAACTGGCAGGAGTATAAGAGATTTAGATCTCAAAGGGGAAGAGAATCTACAATTGCAAGTTTTTTAAAGTAAACGCTCTAAGAAAAGGGAAGTCAGGGGCTTATCGTCAGGAAGACTTCTGTCTACGTTTCAGTCAAGCTCTAGAGAACCATAAGGCCATCTTTGTCAGTGGCTTTGTGAGCTTCCCTACTTATCTGACTCTAGGCTAGAGGAACATAAGGTAAACTCATTTACCTGGAGTTTCTCTCCACTGCTTCTCTTAGCTAGGATAGTTTATTCCTGTTTAGAAGGATAGAATCCAGATAGAGTTTATATGGCCATTTAAAGCCTGGCCATAGGACTTTAAGATTCAGTCTGAATAAATACTTTCAGTGCTGCTACATAGTCATGTTGAGAATAGTCTCTCCCCTTTGACAGATGGCTTCCAGCATTCCTTTGTAGAAAAGATTTTACTTTTTCAAACATTAAAGCCAATGAAAATGTAATTTTCTGCAAAAATGATGGCAATGACAGGATATAACATCTGCTTTGTAAGACAGCTGCATACAGTAGCTCCACACTAAATTTAATCTAGCCCCTAATTCTTAGCCGTGTTCCTGAGGGAGCATGACTAAAGCCATTCCCTTCGCTTGTTCCCACAGATGAGATGCCCAATAAAGATGCCAAAAATATTTTAGTATAATTTTTGTCTCTGACATTTGAAAGCAAACCACACTTAACTGGTGAAATTTTATTTAACATCTCTACTAATTGCCTTCAGTATGTTAAAAATGTAGCTCTTTTCACAATCTTCTTTCCTTTATAAGGTATTTGTGCTAATTCAACTAGAAAAAGAAGTAAAATGTATAAGAATAAAATGAGGCAATGTGGTATTCACATCAGATTCTTTCCTTATCTTACTGAGTTTTTTCAAGTTCCTTAACCTCTATAAAGTTGTTTTCTTTCTGAGAAAGGTGAAATAATAAAAATATTTCCCTTGAATTTTTATGCAGATTGAGAATTCTGTATGTTATATTCTTTTTTTTTTTAATCTTTTTTTTTTTTTTTATTGTTGGGGATTCATTGAGGGTACAATAAGCCAGGTTACATTGGTTGCAATTGTTAGGCAAAGTCCCTCTTGCAATCATGTCTTGCCCCCATAAAGTGTGACACTTATATTCTTAAAACATGGTGAGTATGTAGAAGTACATTATTAATGCTAGGAAAGCTTCATGTACAGTGTGGTTGTAAGAAGGGGATACCTGGATCCACAAAACATTAAAAAATTAGCTAGATGTGGGTGGAATGTGCCTGTAGTCCTAGCTACTCGAATGCCTAAAGCAGGAACCAAGAGTTCAAGGTTACATTGACCTATGATTTCACCACTATACTCCAGTCTAGATGGCAGAGTGAGACCTCATTACATTTAATTAATTAATTAATTAGAGACAGACTCTCACTCAGTCACCCTGAGGTTGAAAGCTGTGGTGTCATAGCTTACAGCAACCTCAAACTTCTAAGTTCAAGTGATCCTCTTGCCTCAGTCTCCCAGATAGCTGGGACTACAGGTGCCCATCATGATGCCTGTCTATTTTTAGAGTCCCGCTCTTGCTCAGGCTGGTCTTGAACTCCCAAGCTCAAGCAATCTACTATCTCAGCCTCTCTAGAATACCCTGTTTCCCCAAAAATAAGACAGTGTCTTATTTTAAGGTGTGCTCCCAAAGATGCACTAAGCCTTATTTTCAGGGGACGTCTTATCTTTCCTGTAAGTAGTTCTTATTTTTGGAGGATGTCTTATTTTCGGGGAAACAGGGTACTAGGATTCACAGGTGTGAGCCATGATACCCATTTGAGATCCCATTTCTTTCTTTTTTTTTTTTTTGTAGAGACAGAGTCTCACTTTATGGCCCTTGGTAGAGTGCCGTGGCATCACACAGCTCACAGCAACCTCCAACTCCTGGGCTGCAGCAATTCTCTTGCCTCAGCCTCCTGAGTAGCTGGGACTACAGGCACCCGCCACAACACTCAGCTATTTTTTGGTTGCAGTTCAGCCAGGGCCGGGTTTGAACCCGCCACCCTCGGTATATGGGGCCGGCGCCTTACCGACTGAGCCACAGGCGCCACCCTCAAGATCCCATTTCTAAAACATAAAAAGAGAAGGGTATTCTGTTGTTTCATTACTGTAAATATACCGATACACATGAGGTATCTGAACCCAAATTTAGTCAATTCTTTTTCCATATTCTTTCTTATTTTCATAGGAAAAAAAATTATTTTTTGAAAATGCTAGTATTGAAACAGAGAGCTAGAGAAGTGATGCAGTGTTACATAATTGACTGATGACTTTCACTTATGAGTTGTGAGAGCAGGACCTGGACTCTCCACTATAGACCCAAAGTTTTTCAAGAGTATTCAGAAAGATAATGTCTGTTCCTTAAAGTAGTACTAATCTTTTTCCTTTTTTTTTTTTGGCCAGAGAATCTCAAAGCTTGAATAATCTGGATATGAAAAACCAGAGAAGATATTAGAACAACTTCAGAAGATTTAGTAATTCATTAATTCTTTTCATTCATGCATTTATTCAAAAATATTTTTGAGTGCCTACTATCCAACCAGCACTGTGATAGGTCCTGGAATAGACAAAAAGTAATAATAGCAAATCCTTATTAAATCCTTCTGATACTAAAACGTGGCTTAAATACTCTATTGTTCTGGTTGTCATAAGAACCTCATTTACAGCATAACTCTGTTGTCCATACATTTGCACAAGCATGCCCACAGACGCAGGCATACGTGTGCATGTGTATGCATACACGTGCATATGCTTTGGTTCTAACAACTTTCTATATTCATTACAGTTGGACTAAGTCAGTAAATCTGACATAGTCCAGGTCACCCAGATTATTCCTCAGAGCACGATTATGTTGAAGCACCAAATCCCTGGGTTCACTGCTCCAGAGCTGTTAAAACAACAAGGAAAGCTATACAATGAATGAATTTCCAAGTTTGGCCTCCATGATTGCTAAGAGCAATGACTATTATTCTAAGGAATGCAGTGGGTTAGTGTGGTAAATTGCCAAAGTAGGTGGCAAATTTCCTCCTTATACAAGATGAAGGTAGTTAGTGGGTTTGTAAAAACTCAGCAGGAATACATTTCTTCACTTATTTTGTTTTCCATGAGTTGAGAAAGGGAGAGTTTCTCTTTTCCTCCTTGTGATCAAGAGGAAGGGAGCAATTATACCAGAATCACTTGTCAAAGACAAGTGAGCTAAGCTGATCCAGAAGTCTACTCAGCAACCCCTGAGCAACAGGCTTTTTTAGTGGGTGGAAAAACCAGACAAAGGACTTTCTGTATAGATTATCACTTTAATAGGCCGTAATGAACACCTTAGGAAGAATTCACCATAGTCAGCACAAAGCAAGATGTACCAGAGACTGCCAATTGAGTGGGTGAGGAATAGGCTTGAGGAAATAAGATACTTACAGAGAAGGGAAGAGGGCTAGCAAACAGGGGAGCTGGGAAGAGGCCATAACAAGACTTCACCAGGGCTGTGTCATTAAAAAATATTCTAAGTGCCTCCTTTGGCAAAAGTCCTTTTGTTTCCTGACCCCTGCAATAAACCAGTTGGGCCTCTGGTGAGGCTGATGCCATATGAACAGTCATTTCATCTGAGGAGCAACCAGAGAACTATGGAAAAAATAAAATCATGGAATAATTATTGATAATTGAATATCGAGTTTAATTAAGATAGTGTGCAGGTCTTCTTAACTCAGAGTTCTAGGAGGAACATTTGCCCGTGGCTTACGCCTTACCAGCTTCAGCATGCAGCTGTGTACATCTGCTCATGCCTTTGTGCTGTCAAGCCTTGTGGGGAAGAAACAACATAGCTGAGTTCATGGCCCCAGCTTCATCAATAACTCCTCAGGCAGTAAGTAGCAGGATAAAATTCATATTTGGAACAATCAACCGGAAACTTAGGAAAGCAACTTTAAATTGTAAACCCTATATGGATATTTGGCACAATTCCAATGAAAGTGTACTGTGTTTTATTTTATTAAAGAGGAAAAATTCTTCACCCCAATGTGTTCTCACAAATTTCTGATCATTGTGTTTATCTATTCAAATTTTCCATGAAGTCAAATAAACAAGGCTTTTGCTAAGGTTGTTATTAACAGAGTATGAAAAAATAGGCACTACTTTAATGGCTAATTGTTTTTCAACACTATTTGAGAAATAAATGTGATTTAACAATAATATTATGCTGTAACATTTGATGTTCTATTTGAAGATAATGGACATCCTTATTTTCATAAAGGGCTCTATTGAAGGTTTAAACTACACTCTTTCTGAAGTGTATATTTACAAATTGATTCTGTTCAAGTCAAAAAAATTTATCATTTTATAAAGTAAGTGCTTTCATTTTTTTCTTATACAATGCTAATGGTGCTGCAGTAGAATGCTTTCTCTCGAAAGAACACTCCATGCATTTTGCTTCTAGTATACAGCTAAAGCTTAAGATATTTGATTAATTTTTAGCATTCATATAAGTTATCTGTAAAATTATAAGGAAAAAAAGCACTCTAATTTCCCAGTGTGATTGGCTTTTCTTTATTTTGTCCAAAAGATCATTTTAATATTATTGAAAATACAGTCCAATGAAATATCTTTATATACTCTTATTATGATTCAGTGTTTCTGATGATTTTTGTCTGTGATTATTAAAAATGTTAATAACACAGAAATAGAAAAAAATCCTGAAATTCCTAAGGATCCACAGAAAACCCTAAATAGCAAAATAAATCTTAAATAAAAAGATCAAAGTTAAAGACACCATACTACCTGATCTCAAAATAAATTAAAAGCTGCAGCAACCAAAACAATAAGGTGTGGGCATAAAAACAGATATATCAATGAATGGATCAGAAGGGAGAGAAATAAATTCACATATTTATCATCAATTGATCTTCAAGAAAGGTGCCAAGAACACACAAATTGAGGAGAGAACAGTCTTCAAAAAATGGTGTTGGGACAACTGTATATCCACATATAGAAGAATGAAATTAGACCTTTATCCTGTGCCACATATAACATCAGCTCAAAATGGATCACAGACTGAAATTAAGAACTGAAATTCTAGACCTACTAGAAGAAAGCATAGGAAACAAACAAACAAAAAAAAGCCTTCTTTTTTTTTTTTTTTTTTTTTTTTGTAGAGACAGAGTCTCACTTTATAGCCCTCGGTAGAGTGCCATGGCCTCACCCAGCTCACAGCAACCTCCAACTCCTGGGCTTAAGCGATTCTCTTGCCTCAGCCTCCCGAGCAGCTGGGACTACAGGCGCCAGCCACAACGCCCGGCTATTTTTTGGTTGCAGTTTGGCCGGGGCTGGGTTTGAACCCGCCACCCTCGGTATATGGGGCCGGCGCCTTACTGACTGAGCCACAGGCGCCGCCCAAAAAAGCCTTCTTGATATAGATTGGGTCAAAGACTTTTTTGGCTATGATCCCCAAATCACAGGTAACAAAAGCAAAAATAAACATGATTGCATGAAACTACAAAGCTTCTGCACAACAAAGAAAACAATCAACTGAAGAAAGAAACAATCTACAGAAAGGGAGAAAATATTTGCAAACCATACATCCGATAAAAGGTTAATGTCCAAAATATATCAGAAACTTTTATCATTTGGGTGTTTGTCTCCTCTAAACATCATGTTGAAATTTGATCCCCCATGTTGGAGGTGGGCCTAATGGGAGGTCTTTGGGTCATGGGACTGGCTCCTTCATGAATAGATTAATGTCCTACCTGGTGGGGGATTGCTGAGTAAATCTTCACTGAATTAGTTTCTATGAGACCTGGCTATTAAAAAGAGCCTCGCACTTCCCCCTTTTCAGTCTCTCTCTCTCTCTTTCTCACCAGGCATTCTCTGCTCAAATGGTGGCCATTTGCCTTCCACCATAAGTGCAGGCAGCCCTCATCAAAATCAAATGCCCAATCTTGAACTTTTTGGCCATGAAAACAGTGAGCCAAATAAATGTTTTTATTTCTTTTTAAATTACCCAGCCTCAAGTATTCCTTTATAATGACAAAAAAAAAAAATGGACTAAAGACAAAATTCAAACAATTCAACAGCAAGAGAACACATAACTCAGTTGAAAAATGGGCAATGAACCTGAACAGACATTTCTCAAAAGACATACAAATGGCCAACACCTGTTAAAACAGCTATTATAAAAAAGATAAAGATAACAAGTGCCACAGAGGATGTGTAGAAAAGGGAATACTTGAACACTATTGGTGGTATGTAAATTAGTATAAAGGGCTGATAACCAGAACCTCCAAAGAACTCAAACAAATCAACAAGAAAAATATCAAATGACCCCATTAAAAAAGTGGTCAAAACAAGAACAGAGCTTTTCAAATGAAGATAGTCTAATGACCAACAATCACATGAAAAAAATGTTCAACATCTTTAATAATCGGGGAAATGCAAATAAAAACCACAATCAGCTCTCACCTAAATCTAGTGAAAATGGCTTATATCAGAAAGTCACAAAGCAACAGATGCTACATGGATGCTGACAGAAAGGAACATTTATATGCTGTTGGGGGAACTGGCACAACCTCTATGGGAAGTCGGATGGGGTAACTCAAAGAACTAAAAAGACATTTTATCAAAAAGACACTTACACTTGAATGTTTATAGCAGCACAGTTCACAATAGTAAGGATGTGGAAACAACCCAAGTACCCATCAATACATGAGTGGGATTAATAAAATGCGGTATATGTAGACCATGGAGTGCTATTCAGCCGTACAAAAGCAAATTATGTAACCAAAACATGTATACCTCTGTAATAATGTAAAATTTAAAAAAAATTAAAAATTAAAGAGTAGATAACAACAGAACTGTGCCAAATTTTGCATTAAATTTAAACACTCTTCCAAAGAAACTATTCAGATGATTCAGAAGGTTTTTGTTGATGATTAAAATACTTCAAATATGGTTGAGAATCTGTTGACCGTGATCCCTGCTCTGGAAGGCCTGCAACAAACGCAGAATCTCAGAATGGTGAATGTCAACCACGATCAGTGGCTGATAGCGCAGTAAGAAGCCCCTGATCTGGAGATGCCAAAACTGCTCTGTTAAAGATTTTAGAGCATGAATGTGTCCTGACAAAAGTGTTCTGTGGCTTCTGCAACAAGAACAAAAGGGCTATCAGGCTGCATTTGTTAATGACTTGCTTCAAACTGCTTCCAGTAACTCAGATGTTCTCAAGAAGGTCAGAATGGAGATGAGCGTGGATCTGCAGCTATGATGCAGAAACGAAGGCCCAGTCATCCCAGTGGAAGTTGCCCTGTTCTCCTTATCCAAAGAAGGCACCTCAGAGTCACCACAAGATCAAGACTGTGGTAACGGTGTTTTTTGATGAGAAAGGTGTTGTCCATCACAGGTATGCTCCACTAGGCCAAACAATTAATACTACATCCATGTTCTTTGCCAGCTGAGAGAGGGAAGGAGGTAACAACAGCCTCAATTATGGGCAACTGGTGATTAGCAGCTTCACCATCACAACATGCTTGCCGCATCACATCTCCTGCAGAGTTTTTTAATGAAACATCAAATCACCCCGGTGACTCAGCCCCTTTCCATTCCTGATTTGGTGCCCTGCAACTTCTAGTTTCTCCCAAAACTAAAATCACTTTTGAAAGAGATTTGGGACTGTCAAGGAGATTCAGGAAAATACAACAGTTAGCTGATGGCAATTCCAAGAAGGATTTTTGCAGAGCATTTTGAACAGTGGAAGAGGTTTCATTTTCTCATATTCTCTCTCTCTCTCTTTGCCTCTCCCTCTCTCTATATATATAGTAGGTACCGAGGAGCCTACTTTGAAAGTACTGAGCTGTTATCGTCCTATGTAAATATTTCATGTATTTTCTTCAATTAATGTCTCTATTTTTCATAGTGCATGGATAGATACTTTCCAGACAGACCTTGCATATTTGGTACTGATATATTGTTGGCTTTGGATTCACACAAATCCTGTTTTCATTACAACTTTAGAGAGCAAAGCTTGACTATAGTACATGGTCACCAGAATGCGGCTTATTCATGACTGTTTCAGAGAAAGCTTTCTATAACTTCATGAAATTCAATTTCTTCATCTGAAAAATGGAGATAATTAATAATGCTGACCACACAGGATTACTGTTATGGTAGATTATTTAGGCACAGCACTAAACAGTTTTAAAAAGAAATTAGTTGAGAACAGACCAGTCTAATGGAATCTACTAATTTCAGTTTAATACCGCTCATTTTCATTTTCTTTCTCTGTCTCTCTTGCATGCTCTCTTTCTTTCTCTCTGTATATAGTTTAACATAGTAAATTGCACATGAACTTTGTGTCCATCCTGTGTGGTATGTGTATGTATGTGTGTGTATATATATACACTAAGTTTAAACACCATTATCTGGGAATAGAAATTGAAGGAAAAAAATGATGTTTTGGCTTAAATTGTCCAAATAATAACACTAATCTTCTATTTAAATTTTTAAATATGCATGGAATTTAGCCAATAAGGAATTTTAAAGTATTAAATTACATGTTGTAGTTCATTTATGTCCAATGATATGCAGAAAATTCACTCATCTCAGTAGGTTATAAGCTGGTAGACTATCACTCACTGTATATGGTAAATATTATATATTTTGGGCAATAATTTATATGTTCTTCCTTATTATAGGCATCATTAAAATATTTCAATGAATTATTAATAAGCTTCTGCATGAGATTTAATTCTAAAAGAAAAAATGTAATTAAACAATTGATAACAATATTACTATATTTTTTCACTGTGATTGCACTCTCAGAATTTCATTGAGACTCCCAACGTTGAAAAGTAGGCAGGCAACGTTATCTCTATTATTAGATGAAGAACTTGAGGTTTGGAAAATAAACAACTGGTCTGTTTACCTGAGAACCACGCCTCAGAGGTGACCAGTTGCCTCACGTCCAGTGCCTAATCCTGTTCTTTCCCCTGCTGTCTGCTTTCTCACCCTTGGAAAACAACTGTCAAGAGAGTGAAATTCTACAAGAAAGAAAACAAAATTACAGGCAGTGTTTTGGATAAAAGTGTTTTCAGTAAAACTGTGAGCCACGTTGTCATCAATGTGTGCTGAACAAATAAAGATCTTTTGATCCTATTCGCATGCTCTAATAGGAATAGAATTTTTTCCCATTCCTTTCTCATGTGATTATTTGCACAATATTTGTAGGTCAGGAACTTTTGACATAAAATCCTAACTATGAAAAATTACATTATCACACACTACCCAATTAAATGATATGTTCTACACTTTAGGATTCTACTTAATTTGGTAATTTTTGGCTTCAATAATGGCTTCAAACTTTTGTAAGTCAAAATGTATACTATAGGAGGAGGAGCATGATGGCAGACAGGATGGACATGTAGCCTACCTCTCTCAAGTCATCAGGTGAGAGGAAGTGGGGTCTGGACCTTTTCCCCATGTGGATTATTGGTGTGGACAGACAGCTGGAGATGCGTAGTGAATTGGCAGATTGCTGTATATGAAGTGTAATTTAAAACCACTGACTCTGTTGTAGAGATTTCCCCTGCTTAGCCGTGCTGGCGGGCAGGCCCCTCCCTCACAGAGGACAGCAGTTTGCAATTCCTGGCAAAATCCAACTGATGAAAATTTATTCCTGAGGAGAGTTTGGCACCCTAAAGGGAGCCACACAGAATCACAAGGAAGGAAGCAACCTGATGAAAAATTGAAAGGAAGAGATCCCACCCAGGAAACAGACATTTTGAATTGTCTAAAATGGCAGGCACCTTCCCCCAGAAAAACAGGAGTGATTAAATAGACCGACCATTCCTGGTAGGAAATATTGATGCGGGCTGGGAGTTCAGGCTGCACAACGAAGTGGCGGGTGGCTGAACTCAAAATTCCAAACTCAAAAGTGACACCCTGAGGCACAAAACTGAGAATAAGGTTTCCGCACTGCAGCTGCAGTGGCAGCAACCCTGCGGCAGCCAACACCCTCCCTGACAGCCGATTTCAGTAGCCAGTTTGCAGGAGAACGTGGGAGCAGAGTGGAAAGATTTATGAAGCATGGACTCCTGCACTGAGTTGGGAGGTTGGATAGGAGTGCTGTCTGGAACAGAGCAGCTGAGGTTGCACAACAATTAGGTAAAAAAAACTTTTACAAGCACTCCAAAATGGCGATCGGCCAGGTAGGGTGGTTACCGTGGTAACAGTATAAACTGTGAAGTAGGTATAAACCTAGGAACCACTCACAGTGCCGCCTGGTATCCAGAAAGTATATTGCATTATAAATATATTCCTACAAAAGGTGATCCCTATGTCATATATATAGATGTATATTTCTACATATATTCAAGAATAATATTTTTGTGGTTGGTGCCTTTTTTTCCTCATCATTTTCCTGGAGGAACTATTGTTAATTTTTATTTTTTTATATATTTTTTTATTTTTATTTTTCTTACTTTTCATTTTTCCTTTTTAACTTTTTTATGAATACCACCTTTTCTTTTCTCCCTTCACTCTTCCTCTTCTTCCCTACTATGGTTTCTGAGAGTAATAAGATCAGATTTCTAGAGGGGTTTTGTTTGTTTGTTCATTTTGTTTGTATGTTTTTTTACCCATTTTTCTCAATTATTTTATGATTATCATTTTTATTGTAGTTGGTTTTTGTTGTTGTTGTTGTTGTCTGTATGTCTATGTGTTTCTGATTGTTTGTGCATCTGTGGGCTTGTGTGTCTGGTAGCCTTTCAATCTGTTTATTTGCTCATTTGGTCTCAATGAGTTTGGTGTTTTGACCTATAATTCTGAGCTCCCAGCATGCCCCTCCACTCTCAATCTGAGGTCTGGAGGCCTGTCCCCCAGGAATCCAGATTCTTGGGTGATTTCTCGAGGGGTGTGGACAGGGCCTGGACTGTAGCTAGTCAGTGCTGATTCTGCAACATGGGAGTGAGGAGACAACAGTCGGCTGGGAGGGAACCACACCAGAGCATCAGTGCCCTGAGGTGCAGAGCAATAGCCATTTTTGGCAACAATATGGCCCACCCCCGGATATTTTGAAGCCACAACCCCTGTCTCCCTGGGCAACCAGAGGAGGCCAGGCATCTTCTCAGATGGCAAACACCGCAGAACAGATCTGGGAACGAAACACAGGCCTTGTGAGTAAAGGGTTTGCCTGTGGCAGTACCGGCCTGGGTGGAGCATGGGGACTAGAAAATGCACACGCAGAGCTGGGAAATTCCCAGGGTGGGGCTGACCCAGAGGACTGCTTTACTGAGCCTAAGACACACCAGGCCTCAGGGGATCATCAGGAAGGCAGGAGGCTAGAGCTGACAGTGCTATGCATACAAACCTGCAGGGGTAAAGACAGGGCCTGAGGCACAGGTTTTGGGAACTCAACACAGTTTCTTTTCTGCAGAGGAATTTAGCAGGGACAGAAACAAATTCCCACAAAGTTGTTCTGTTCTGTCAGTAACATCAATCAGGGGTGGAGCTGGAACTGAGTGAGCACCCCCCAGCCTCCAAAAGCACCCGAGGTTGTCAGGCCTCACCACACCTGCTGGACAGAGGCAGAGAGGAGTGGCCTGGCTCAGTAGATACAGATTTCCTTGAGATTCAGGCAGGTGCAAACGGGAGAAAACTGAGTCACAGCTCCACGGGGCTATCAGTGATTGGGTGTGACAGAGGTGCAAGGTGAGGAAGGAGGCATCAACCTTCCCAGACTACTCTATTTGCTGGGTGGGTCCTCCTGACTTCACGGAGCACCAGAGCAAGTCATATTTGATTTCTCACCAGACCCCTGCGATCTAGTTTCCAGAGACCTTTGAAACTCACATCTGAGACAGATGCTGACTGAGACAATTGATTTGGAACTTTTGAACTGAGACAATCGCCTGAAGACTATTCAAGTGGTGCCCTGGATGTGTGGTTATAAGAAAGTTTGATTTTCCTTTTCCAACTGTTGCCTGCGGGGGATGGGGTGATGTAATTGCTGGTATTTCTCCACAGCTGAGAATTCAACACAGAGTGACTGTTTCACTAGGGTCGAACAGAGATCAGCTGAAAAAAAGACAGAACCACTTAGCCCCACCACACCCAGTAGGTCCCCAGTTTCTTAGGCCGTAGCACCATATGGGTCCTCAACAAAGCTCCAGGGGAAAAGTTAAATGGTGTAAAACAATCATGGGGCAGAATCAGCAGAAAAACTCTGGTAACATGAATAACTAGAATAGATCAACCCCCCACCCCCCAAGGAAATATATGTCAGATGTAACTGAAGATCCCATTCATGTACAGCTGGCCGAGATGTCAGAAATTGAATTCAGAATTTGAATTACAAACAATATTAATAGAATGGAGGAAAATTTGGAAGTAGAAATTCAAAGAGCAAGTCAAAAGTCAGAATTAGAAATTCGAGGAGAAATTCAAAAGTTGTCTCAATTTAATGAATTTAAACACAAAACCAACAAAGATTTTGATGCACTGAAGCAAAAATTTGCAGCCCTCAAAGATCTGAATAATACAGTAGAATCCCTCAGTACCACAGTGGAACAGGCAGGAGAAAGGATTTCTGACATTGAAGACAAAGCTTCTGAATGCTCCCAAACTCTCAAAGAGGAAGAGAAATGGAGAGCAAAAACAGATCATTCTCTCAGAGAGCTCTGGGATAATTCGAAGAAGGCTAATATTTGCCTCATTGGAATCCCTGAAAGTGATTAAGTGGCCTTGCAAGGCACAGAGGCTCTTCTCCATGAAATTATGAGAGAGAATTTTCCAGACATGCCAACATATTCTGAAATTCAGATAGCAGACAGTTTCAGAACCCCAACCTCAATCCGAATAAGACATCCCCCAGGCATATCATAACTAACTTCACTAGTGTTAATATGAAAGAGAAAATTCTGAAAGCAGCCAGATGTAAAAAATTCATTACCTACAAAGGGAAGAATATTAGAATGACTGCAGATCTCTCTGCTGAAACTTTTCAAGCCAGAAGAGGATGAACATCGACTTTTAACCTCCTAAAACAAAATAACTTTCAACCCCGGATCCTGTATCCAGCTAAACTGAGTTTCATTTATGATGGAGAAATTAAATACTTAAAAGACATTTATATGTTGAAGAAATTTGCCATAACCAAACCAGCTCTTTAGGGTATTCTCAGACCTATCCTCCATAATGACCAGCCCAATCCTCTACCACAAAAATAAACTTACTCAGAAATTTTTGATCAAACTTCAACTTCCACAGTGGCAAAAGGATTAAAAGTGTCTACTGGACTTTTGAAAAACTCGATACCCAAAATTTTACCAGACTTATCAATATTCTCCATTAATGTGAACAGCTTAAACTGTCCTCTAAAGAGGCACAGGTTAGTTGACTGGATAAATGAAACTTAAGCCAGATATTTGCTGCATCCAAGAGTCACATCTTACCTTAAAAGATAAATATAGACCCAGGGGGAAAGGATAGTTGTCCATATTTCAGGCAAATGGTATCAAGAAAAAAGCAGGCATTGCAATTTTATTTGCAGACACAATAGGCTTTAAACCAACAAAAGTAAGGAAGGATAAGAATGGTCACTTCATGTTTGTTAAGGATAATACTCAATATGATGAGATTTCAATTATGAATATTTATGCACCGAACCAGAATGTGCCTCAATTTATAAGAGAAACTCTAATGACATGAGCAACTTGATTTCCAACAGCTCCATAATAGTCAGAGATTTCAACACTCCTTTGGAAGTGTTGGATAGATCCTCAAATAAGAAGCTGAGCAAAGAAATTTTAGATTTAATCCTAACCATCCAACATTTGGATTTAGCAGACATCTACAGAACATCTCATCTCAACAAAACTGAATACACATACTTCTCATCAGCCCACGGAACATACTACAAAATTGATCACATCTTAGGTCACAAGTCTAACCTCAGTAAATTTAAAGGAATAGAAATTGTTCCTTGCATCTTCTCGGACCACCAGGGAATAAAAGTTGAACTCAGTAACAACAGGAACCTGCATTCTCATACAAAAACATGGAGGTTAAATAACCTTATGCTGAATGATAGCTGGGTCAGAGATGAGATCAAGAAGGAAATTGCCAAATTTTTGGAACAAAACGACAATGAAGACACGAATTATCAGAACCTCTGTGATACCGCAAAGGCAGTCCTAAGAGGGAAATTTATAGCAACGCAAGCTTTCCTCAAGAGAACGGAAAGAGAGGAAGTTAACGACTTAATGGAACGTCTCAAGGAACTGGAAAAGGAAGACCATTCCAACCCCAAACCCAGTAGAGTAAAAGAAATAACCAAAATTAGAGCAGAATTAAATGTAATTGAAAACAAAAGAGTAATACAACAGATCAATAAATGAAAAAGTTGGTTTTTTGAAAAGGTCAGTAAAATAGATAGAGTAGCCCACATAATAAAATCCCAAAACCAGAGATGTTGGCGTGGATGTGGAGAAAAGGGCACACTTCTACACTGCTGGTGGGAATGCACACTAATACGTTCCTTCTGGAAAGATGTTTGCAGAATACTTAGAGACCTAAAAATAGACCTGCCATTCGATCCTATAATTCCTTTACTAGGTTTATACCCAGAAGACCAAATATCACAATATAACAAAGACATCTGTACCAGAATGTTTATTGCAGCCTAATTCATAATTGCTAAGTCATGGAAGAAACCCAAGTGCCATCGACCCACAAATGGACTAGCAAATTGTGGTACATGTATACCATGGAATATTATGCAGCCTTAAAGAAAGATGAAGACTTTACCTCTTTCATGTTTACATAGATGGAGCTGGAACATATTCTTCTTAGCAAAGTATCTCAGGAATGGAAGAAAAAGTATCCAATGTACTCGGCCCTACTATGAAGCTAAATTATAGCTTTCACATGAAGTCTATAACCCAACTATAGCACAAGACTGTGGGAAAAGGGCCAAGGAAGGGGAAGAGAGTGGGGAGGTCATGGTGGAGGGAGGATAATGGGTGGGGCCACACCTACGGTGCATCTTAGAATGGGTACAGGCAAAACTTACTAAATGCAGAATACAAATGCCTACATACAGTAACTAAGAAAATGCCATAAAGGCTATGTTGAACAGTTTGATGAGAATATTTCCGATTGTATGAAACCAGCACATTGTACCCCTTGATTGCACTAATGTACACAGCTATGATTTAACAACAACAAAAAAATAAATAAATGAAAAACCTTTGACTAACCTAACGAGGAAAAAAAAGAGTAAAATCTCTAATTTCATCAATCAGAAACAACAAAGACGAAATAACAACAGACTCTTCAGAAATTAAAAAATCTTTAATGAATATTACAAGAAACTTTATTCTCAGAAATATGAAAATCTGAAGGAAATTGATCAATACTTGGTAACACGTCACCTTCCAAGACTTAGCCAGATCAAGTGGAAATGTTGAACAGGCCAATATCAAGTTCTGAAATAGCATCAACCATAAGAAATCTCCCTAAAAAGAAAAGCCCGGGACCAGATGGCTTCATGTCAGAATTCTATCAAACCTTTAAATAGGAACTAGTACCTATATTATTCAACTTGTTCCAAAATGTAGAAAAAGAAGGAAGACTATCCAACACCTTCTATGAAGCAAAAACCACCCTGATCCCCAAACCAGGAAAAGACCCAACAAGAAAAGAAAATTAGAGACCAATATTCACTAATGAATACAGATGCAAAAATATTCAACAAGATCCTAACAAACAAAATTCAGCAACACACTAAACAAATTATACATCATGACCAAGTCAGTTTTATCCCAGGGTCTCAAGGCTGGTTCAATATACGTAAATCCATAAGTATAATTCAGCACATAAACAAATGAAAAAACAAAGACCATATGATTCTCTCAATTAATGCAGAAAAAGCCTTTGATAATATCCAGCATCCCTTCATGATCAGAACACTTAAGAAAATTGGTATAGAAGGGACATTTCTTAAACTAATAAGGCCATCTACAGCAAATCCACAGCCAATATCATATTGAATGGAGTTAAATTGAAATCATTTCCACTCAGATCAGGAACCAGACAAGGCTGTCCATTGTCTCCATTGCTCTTGAACATTGTAATGGAAGTTTTAGCCATTGCAATTAGGGAAGAAAATGCAATCAAGGGTATTCATATAGGGTCAGAAGAGATCAAACTTTCATTCTTTGCAGATGATATGATTGTATATCTGGAAAACACCAGGGATTCAACTATAAAACTCTTAGAAGTGATCAAGGAATACAGCAGTGTCTCAAGTTAAAAAACCAACATTCATAAATTGGTAGCCTTTATATATACCAACAATACTCAAGCTGAAAAAATAGTTAAGGACTCTATTCTGTTCACAGTAGTGCCAAAGAAGGTGAAATATTTGGGAGTTTATCTAACAAAGGACGTGAAAGATCTCTATAAAGAGAACTATGAAACTCTAAGAAAAAAATAGCTGAAAACATTAACAAATGGAAAAACATACCATGCTCATGGCTGGGAAGAATCAACATTGTTAAAATGTCCATACTACCCAAAGCAATATACAATTTTAATGTAATCCCTATTAAAGCTCCACTGTCATAATTTAAAGATCTTGAAAAAATAATACTTCGTTTTATATGGAATCAGAAAAAACCTTGAATAGCTAAGACATTACTCAGAAATAAAAACAAAGCAGGAGGAATCACACTACCAGACCTCAGACTATACTATAAGTCGACAGTAATCAAAAATGCATGGTACTGGCACAAAAACAGAGAGGTAGATGTCTGGAACAGAATAGAGAACCAAGAGATGAATCCAGCTACTTATCATTATTTGATCTTTGACAAGCCAATTAAGAAGATTCCCTATTTAACAAATGGCGCTGGGTGAACTGGCTGGCAACCTGTAGAAGACTGAAAGTGGACCCACACCTTTCACCATTAACTAAGATAGACTCTCACTGGATCAAAGATTGAAACTTAAGACATGAAACTATAAAAATACTAGAAGAGAGTGCAGGGAAAACCCTTGAAGAAATCGGGCTGGGCGAGTATTTTATGAGGAGGACCCCCCGGGCAATTGAAGCAGCTTCAAAAATACACTACTGGGACCTGATCAAACTAAAAAGCTTCTGCACAGCCAAGAACATAGTAAGTAAAGCAAGCAGACAGCCCTCAGAATGGGAGAAGATATTTGCAGGTTATGTCTCGGACAAAGTTTAATAACCAGAATTCACAGAGAACTCAAACGTATAAGCACAAAAAGAACAAGTGATTCCATAGTAGGCTGGGCAAGGAACTTGAAGAGAAAATTCTATGAAGAAGACAGGCACACAGCCTACAGACATATGAAAAAATGCTCATCATCTTTAATCATCAGAGAAATGCAAATCAAAACTACCTTGAGATACCATCTAACTCCAGTAAGACTAGCCCATATCACAAAATCCCAAGACCAGAGATGTTGGCGTGGATGTGGAGAAAAGGGAACACTTCTACACTGTTGGTGGGAATGCAAATTAATACATTCCTTTTGGAAAGATGTTTGGAGAAAACTTAGAGATCTAAAAATAGATCTGCCATTCAATCCTATAACTCCTCTACTAGGTATATACCCAGAAGACCAAAAATCACATTATAACAAAGATATTTGCACCAGAATGTTTATTGCAGCCCAATTCACAATTGCTAAGTCATGGGAAAAGCCCAAGTGCCTATTGATCCACGAATGGATTAATAAAGTGTGGTATATGTACACCATGGAATATTATGCAGCCTTAAAGAAAGATGGAGACTTTACCTCTTTCATGTATACATGGATGGAGCTGGAACATATTCTTCTTAGTAAAGTATCTGAAGAATGGAAGAAAAAGTATCCAATGTACTCAGCCCTACTATGAAACTAATTTACGGCTTTCACATGAAAGCTATAACCCAGTTATAACCTAAGAATATGGGGAAGGGGAGAGGGAGTGGAGGGAGGGGGAAGGATGGGCAGAGGGAGGGTGATTGGTGGGATTACACCTGCGGTGCATCTTACATGGGTACATGTGAAACTTAGTAAATGTAGAATATAAGTGTCTTAATACAATAACTAAGAAAATGCCAGGAAGGCTATGTTAACCAGTCTGATGAAAATGTGAATAAATGAAAATATTTATAAAACCAGTGTATGGTGCCCAATGATCGCATTAATGTACACAGCTATGATTTAATATTAATAAAAAATGTATACTATAGATAAGCAAAAGTAGGATTATCACTAAGCAATTTATGCCAATCAGTGACAATTTTTCTTATTACTATCCTTTCATTTTCACTTTCTAATTATTCTTCTGTTGAGATATTTTAGTTTTGATCTTTAGTCATATAAAAATAGAATTTGTCAGAAAATAAAATAACTTACATTTCAAAATAAATGTGAACACTGAAATTTTTTCGCCTGTCACAATAGACCAAACTATGCTTTTATTTGAACCAAGTATAATTACTTCTTAGGCAGAAGGCAAGATTGAGGGGGTTGATGTTCTACTCATTCAGCACTGAGAAAGATTTTATATGATGATCAGCCTCAAAATTGAGACTATGATGCTGTCAGCTGTCTTAAAATTGGCTGCAGCATCTTCCAAGCTGGAGCTGGCCTACAGGAACATGGACATCAAAAACCAGAGGGCATGACATGGTGAGAGGCAGGAAAAGGGGAAGCAGAAGTGACCATGAAGACAAACTTTTTTGGCACCGGAGATGTCTGCACAGTTACTTCCTCTCATAAAGCCCTAAGGCAGATGAATGTGTCAAGCATGGTGAGTCTCAGAGCCCTTAAAAGCTGCAGCCCAGAGTTCTAGAAGTTCTACAGTGAGACCATCATGGAGAAGGAGCTGGGGCTCATGAACACATTTGTGGAATCTTGTTCATGAGCCCCATGAGGCTCAAAAAGGGGATGAAATGGGCACTTTTGCATAGTGTAAGTGATCCTAATGAAAGCTTTACACTTTATAAGAACAAAGTTTACTGTGAGATTTATAACTTACAAGGTTCAGCAAAGAAATAAGACATGAAATACATATCCTTGATGGTAACAGCTACTGAAGAAAACTGTGACTATTTTGGTGTTTTTCTATTCTTAGACTATAGTTACATAGTTTTTTTGCATAAAGTTTTCTTAGTTTATTATTGTAGAAATGTGAAATACTCATATTACTATAATTTTAATAAATTTTATACTTTGCTAGACTTTATTTACTGTTATAAATCATAACTTATAAATTAATGAGCTTTGATTTCTGACCAATATTTTTTATAAGATCTCTTCAAGGATAATTGAGTCATTTCCTTATTATTTAGATTTTTTCTGATGGCACAAAAATAAAAAATGATGTATGTAGGGTGAATTCATTGAGGTAAACGACACAAAGTTTCCTGTTACTCATGGCCTTGACATTGTTGTAAGATGTATACTATCACCATCAGTGAATAAAAGTGTGCATGTAGATAAACCATTTTCTATTTTGACTTCTTGCTGATTTGCACAAAAAACTAAAGCTCACTGGGGCATTTTCCTTCCTTTATTATTTCTTGTTAAATTTTTTTGTTCATAAATAGTCTACCCTGTGTTTTTTCCATCATTTACTCAATTTCTGCTAATATTCTGAGACTTTTTCTGGGGAAATCCGAATTTTTCTAATTTGACATACCTTGACTTGCAATCTCTTTTCCAACTTCCAATGCCATTCTGCCCCCAAAGCCTATAAATTCCATTTAGTTAAGTTCTTCTTAATCCACACAAAGTGGGATTTATTCTATATGTTGTAATTTATATAGTCAAATTATCATATTTGTTTCCACCAAGACTTCCCCTCCCCCAAAATGGACAGCACGGTTTTGCTCTTCAGATCATGTTTATGCTGTTTCATTCTTAACCCTTTCATAGAAAGCATCCATCTACAAGCACTAGCAGAAATAATTCTCCTACTTACACTTCTTTCTAACATTTTAATCTCTCTCCCCAAGGCCATCTTTGAGAAGTTTACTTTGGCTCCACTCATACATGTTGTTTGGAAAAAAGAAGAAAAGAAAGAGTTCTTTGCTTCTGAAGAGTCTCTGCAAGTCATGTGTTCTTTTAAGAACAATTTTTATGGTGCCTTTGAAATAAACATTCTGGTGAAGTAGGAGGAACTGCAACAAATAGCAAACAGATCAAATTTTGCAAATAAAAACAAAGGTCAAAGTCTAATTGCAACAAAATTCAAATTCTACCAGGTACTATTGACATTTCTTTGGCCTGTTCTGAAAGGCAGTGGGTGTCTGTAGCACAGATTGTTAGTTTTAATTTGCTCAAATGTGTTTTTATTAGCAATTGGTGCAGAGGTGGCAAGGGAAACAGTCTCTGGAAGGAGAACAAATGGAGAAATGTGTTTTGAGTCCCTTTTGGTGGCAGCCAGTTTGATATACCCAAGGAAATGATTCTTGACAATAATTATAAGAAAAACATCAACACTTTATTTCTGAATGTTTGACAAAATGGAAACTCTTCTATTTGCCAAGGAATGGAACCAGTGGAACCTTCTCTCAATATGTGATGGAGTCTTAAGAAAAGGCTATAAAAAGAGAGAATATGTGAGTTTTGCCCTAAATAGGCCATAAAGTCAATCTAACGAATACATACTCTAGGTTTATGAAAACCTACCTTTTGTTTTAATAAATTTTGTGGGGGGTTGTTTATTTTTATCTTTTATTAAACCATTGAGTTTTCTTTGTCTTCTTCTCTTTATTCTAGTTGTTTGGAAATTATACATTTAAAAACGTTTTCTAATGGTAACTAGAGACAAGCAATTTTAAATATATTAATTTTGCTAGAAGCTCCTTTAGCGTTTTGAAATTTCCTAACAGTTCAATAAAATAAATGTACCACATAAAACTAAAATTTCTGTTGTCAATCTTTACTTGGAGTCTATTCTTTCTCCAAGTCAATGTTAATGAGCACAGTGGCAGGGAGAAAATTGAACATAACAATTGGCAGAGCTACTTATTTCTCTAGCTTTTCAGATTATCTTAAACACAAAGGACAGAAATAAAGGCCCAAAAGAGGGACCACCCACCTAATAAAACACATTTTTTAAAACTTCAATAACCTTGTCTTCTGTTATTTGTTTTTATTTAGCTTGACTCCATTTTCTTTCTTTTTCCTTTTATTTATTTATTTATTTTTGTTTGTTTTTTATTAAATCATAGCTGTGTACATTGATATATTCGTGGGGCATCATTCACTAGCTTCACAGACCATTTACCAAGTTTCACATATATCTTTTTCCTTTCCTATCTACAGATTATAACAACTAAACAAGATATGCTAAGTAAATGTGACTAAAAATAATGTTCTCTATAATCAGAAATCATATGACATCATTCTGCAAAGTTCCTTCATTTGCTTTATCTAATTAACATCTGACTGAGAAGTTCCACTTCGATCTGAGAAGTTGGATAAATACTTCAGATCAATATAAAACTTCATTCCAATTTTTATTGCATCAGAAATTAGCAATCAATAGATACTCATTTATTCACAGTGTCCGTAATTATTTAGTTTACTTGATGCAAAAAATACTGTCTGAGTAACTATAAATCCAGATTCTGCTGTCACCAAATTTCTTGACAGGCCTTTAAGCTTTAAGTGCTTGTCACCAAGGTGATCTTGCAGGTCTGCTTTTTCTCTCGTCAATGTGCTATAAAATCCAGCCATGGCCCTCCTTTGTTTTTAATACCATATTGGGTGATAGCTCTGTGTGGTAAAGAGCCCACTGAAAAAAACATAAATAGAACATTTCATGATGTCATTATTAATTCCACATGATGAATATTTACTGCAATTCCAATTTTGCTGTCTCAGAGGGTATTCAAATTCATTTGATGTAACATGGGGAGACTACCAAACAACATCATTAAGCTTGGAAAAATCTGGGCAGCGCCTGTGGCTCAATTGGTAGGGCGCCGGCCCCATATGCCAAGGGTGACGGGTTCAGGCCCGGCCCCTGCCAAACTGCAACCAAAAAATAGCCGGGCGTTGTGGAGGGCGCCTGTGGTCCCAGCTGCTCGGGAGGCTGAGGCAGGAGAATCGCTTGAGTCCAGGAGTGGGAGGTTGCTGTGAGCTGTGTGAGGCCACGGCACTCTACCGAGGGCCATGAAGTGGGACCCTGTCTCTACATAAAAAAAAAAAAAAAAAAAAAAGCTTGGAAAAATCACTGGTTAAAATAACTAAAGACAAATATAAGCCAAAAAAAAAAAAAAAAAAAAAGAGAGAGACAAGAAGGGTAACATTTTCTCACACGCTTGTTTTGGGAATTTTTACAAAAACATTCTGACCATTAGTCAGCATCCAGTGTTTTTCAAATGTTTTTGGATCCTTATACATTCACCCAACAAAACTGTGCCTTTATTTGTTTTTTAAAATTAATACATGATAACAGCTTTGTGCTTCTAGTAGGAACAATATCCATCTGGTGTCCTTCACCTCTTATTACTGTCATTTATAATTATCAGAGAAGTATCAGGTACACACTGTGACTCTAAAACAAGCATTAGGGCTCTGAGTCACCCTTGGACATTTTGGAAATATAGATTAATTGGTTGGGCTACCAAACTGATAAAAATTTTGAGGCAAAACCAAATTCACTTGTTCAATTTAAAAACGATAGATTGGGTTTATTGATAATTGTACTTAATTATTCTCTGATGAAGATGGCACATTACAAAGGTGGCCTTACCATCTCTCTCCATCTCCAAATTTCTTTACTTTTATTTTTATTTATTTTTTAAATTCAACATATTAAGAGAGTCAGATGTTTTAGATATCTGGCTTGAGTCAGGATATAAATGTACCGATCACTCAATAGTGTTCATTACACCTATTAGGCAGGTTTTTTCCCTTCCCTTCCCTGCTTTATTTCCCATGACGTTTACTTTCCTCTGTGCACTGTGTGCCCATAAGTCAGTCAGTTCCAAATTATTAGAAAGTGCATGTGTATTTGTTTTTCCATTCTTGAAATACTTCACTTAGAGTAATCATCTCCAGTCCCTTCCAAATTACTACAAACGACATTAATTTATCCTTTTTTATGGAAGAGTAGTACTATATAGTATACATATACCACATTCCTTTAATCCACTCATGAAATGATGGGTGCTTGATTTGATTCCACATCTTTGCAATTATGAATTGTGCTGCAATGAACATTGAAAAGCAGGTGCGTTTTTGATAAAATGATGTCTTTTCCTTTAGGTAAATGTCCACTAGTGGGACTGTTAGATCAAATGGTAGGTCTACTTTTTAAAAAATAATTACTTAAAAAAAAAAGCCATGGGCTGGCCCCTATGGCTCAAAGGAGTAGGGCACTGGCCCCATATGCCAGAGGTGTCAGGTTCAAATCCAGCCCCAGCCATAAACTGCAACAACAACAACAAAAAAAAGCCATGACCAAAAAAATAAAGAAAATGTTCCCTTAGAGAGTCTTTTAGAAAATAACAAAAAGATGGTTTAGAATTGACAGGGAAATTAAAAACAAAGTCAACTAAAATCATATACACAACATGCATACCTTTTGCAGTTACCATGATTAATCTTCCCAGTAGGTCCCTGGAGAAATCCCAAATCTGGAGTTCATGAGTAGATGTGATCACAGTCCCCATCCTTCCTGTCATCGTGGGCAAGCATGCCTATTGAATTCTTGAGGTAGAGAGATACTTAGCTCCAGGCTGGCTTGCCAGCTATTATGCCTCTTGAGACATAAGCTCCATTAGCTCTGCTGCTGCTGGAAGTATTTATGACAGATAAGGACTCTGTAGGGAAATTCTGGCAAGTCCCTCCAGGAGAATCATGGTACAGAAATTTATGTCATTCAGATCCTTTCCTTAACCACCACAGTCTTTGCCCAAGGGCTTGAGAAAAAAGAATTAATAAATATAATGACCAATTGACAATTAGTAAAATTGAGTTGTTGCTATACAGTGGAGGTTTTACTCCAGGAATTTACCAAATATAATTGTGAAAAAAAAATTTTTTTTTTTTTTTTTTTTTTTTGCAGTTTTTGGCCGGGGCCGGGTTTGAACCCACCTCTGGTATATGAGTGCTCTACTCCTTTGAGCCACAGGCACCGCCCATGAAAATAATTTATAATATACAATTAAAAAGTATATTAAAAACATACATAAAATGTATATTGAAAAACATACAATAAACATACAATTTATTTTCAATAAAATTTATATTGAAAAACAAATACACGTGCATCTCAATTATGTTTGCTAATATTTCATTTACGATATTTGCATCTCTGTTCATGAGATACACTAGTTGTTAATTTTGCTTTTTTATAATGTATTTTTCAAAGTTAACCTAGCCTATGAAAATTTTCGAGGATCGAGTTTCTGCAAGACACATTGTGATGAACCTGTACAAAGTCAAGACAACAGAAAAGATTCTGCAAGCTGCCAGGAGTAAGCGCCAGTTTACCTACAGGGGCAAATCCATCAGAGTGACCGCAGACTTCTCTAATGAAACTTTCCAAGCAAGAAGACAATGGTCATCTACCTTTAATCTACTTAAACAGAACAATTTCCAGCCCAGAATTCTGTACACTGCTAAACTAAGCTTCAAAATTGACGGAGAAATCAAATCATTTACGGATATACAAACATTGAGGAAATTCGCCACAACAAGACCAGCTCTACAGGAAATACTTCAACCTGTTCTGCACACTGACCACCACAATGAATCAGCAGCAAAGTAAGAACTCAGAAATTAAAGGACAGAACCTAACCTCCACACTGATGCAAAAGATAAAACTAAGCAATGGACTCTCACCAAATAAGACGAATAGAATACTACCACACTTATCAGTTATCTCAATAAATGTTAATGGTTTGAATTCCCCACTGAAGAGACATAGATTGGCTGACTGGATTAAAAAACACAAGCCATCCATTTGCTGTCTGCAAGAAACACACCTGGCTTCAAAAGACAAATTAAAGCTCCGAGTCAAGGGTTCGAAGACAATTTTTCAAGCAAATGGAATTCAGAAGAAAAGAGGAGTTGCAATCTTATTTTCACATACGTGTGGATTTAAAGCAACTAAAGTCAAAAAAGACAAAGATGGTCACTTTATATTGGTCAAGGGAAAAATACAACAAGAAGATATTTCAATTCTAAATATTTATGCACCCAATTTAAATGCTCCCAGATTATTGAAACAGACCTTACTCAGTCTGAGCAATATGATATCTGATAATACCATAATAACAGGGGACTTTAATACTCCTCTTAAAGAGCTGGATAGGTCCTCTAAACAGAAATTAAACAAAAATATAAGAGATTTAAATGAGACCATACAACAACTGTGCTTGATAGATGCATATAGAATACTCCATGCCAAAGATAAAGAATATACATTCTTCTCATCACCCCATGGAACATTCTCCAAAACTGATCATATCCTGGGACACAAAACAAATATCAACAGAATCAAAAGAATTGAAATTTTACCTTGTATCTTCTCAGACCAAAAGGCACTAAAGGTGGAACTCAACTCTAACAAAAATGCTCGACCCCAACCAAAGGCATGGAAACTAAACAATCTTCTGTTGAATAACAGATGGGTGCATGAAGAAATAAAACAGGAAATAATTAACTTCCTTGAGCATAACAACAATGAAGACACAAGCTACCAAAACCTGTGGGATACTGCAAAAGCAGTTTTGAGAGGAAAATTCATCGCTTTAGATGCCTACATTCGAAAAACAGAAAGAGAGCACATCAACAATCTCACAAGAGATCTTATGGAATTGGAAAAAGAAGAACAATCTAAGCCTAAACTCAGTAGAAGAAAAGAAATATCCAAAATCAAATCAGAGATCAATGAAATTGAAAACAAAAGAATCATTCAGAAAATGAATGAAACAAGGAGTTGGTTTTTTGAAAAAATTAATAAAATAGATAAACCATTGGCCAGACTAATGAGGAAGAGAAAAGTAAAATCTCTAGTAACCTCAATCAGAAATGATAAAGGGGAAATAACAACTGATCCCACAGAGATACAAGAGATCATCTCTGAATACTACCAGAAACTCTATGCCCAGAAATTTGACAACGTGAAGGAAATGGATAAATATTTGGAATCACACCCTCTCCGTAGACTCAGCCAGGAGGAAATAGAGCTCCTGAACAGACCAATTTCAAGCACTGAGATCAAAGAAACAATAAAAAATCTTCCAACTAAAAAATGCCCTGGTCCAGATGGCTTCACTCCAGAATTCTATCAAACCTTCAAGGAAGAGCTTATTCCTGTACTGCAGAAATTATTCCAAAAAATTGAGGAAGAAGGAATCTTCCCCAACATATTCTATGAAGCAAACATCACCCTGATACCAAAACCAGGAAAAGACCCAAACAAAAAGGAGAATTTCAGACCAATCTCACTCATGAATATAGATGCAAAAATTCTCAACAAAATCCTAGCCAATAGATTACAGCTTATCATCAAAAAAGTCATTCATCATGATAAAGTAGGCTTCATCCCAGGGATGCAAGGCTGGTTTAACATATGCAAGTCCATAAACGTTATCCACCATATTAACAGAAGCAAAAATAAAGATCACATGATCCTCTCAATAGATGCAGAAAAAGCATTTGATAAAATCAGCATCCTTTTCTAATTAGAACACTGAAGAGTATAGGCATAGGTGGCACATTTCTAAAACTGATTGAAGCTATCTATGACAAACCCACAGCCAATATTTTACTGAATGAAGTAAAACTGAAAGCTTTTCCTCTTAGAACTGGAACCAGACAAGGTTGTCCTCTGTCACCTTTACTATTCAACGTAGTGCTGGAAGTTCTAGCCAATACAATTAGGCAAGACAAGGAAATAAAGGGAATCCAAATGGGAGCAGAGGAGGTCAAACTCTCCCTCTTTGCTGACGACATGATCTTATACTTAGAGAACCCCAAAGACTCAATCACAAGACTCCTAGAAGTCATCAAAAAATACAGTAATGTTTCAGGATATAAAATCAATGTCCACAAGTCAGTAGCCTTTGTATACACCAATAACAGTCAAGATGAGAAGCTAATTAAGGACACAACTCCCTTCACCATAGTTTCAAAGAAAATGAAATATCTAGGAATATATCTAACGAAGGAGGTGAAGGACATCTATAAAGAAAACTCTGAGGGGATGATGGGAAGATGGCGGACTGAAGCCAGCTATCCATAGAGGCTCCTGTCCTGAAGGAGAGTTAGGGGACGAAAATTTAGCAAATAACCTGATGGATTCCAGCAACACCAAGCGAGAAAGTTGAAGAACGCACATCAACCCCGCTGAGGAGAGCTGCGATCACAAGGAAGCAAACAAAAGGTACAAAACCCATCACCAAGCGGACGGGAGTTCCCCCCCCACCTGATCAGCTTAAGGGCCCCACAAACAAAAGGGCAGAAATCAAAGGCCATCCCACTACACTTCACAGGAAAGACCTACTACAAACTAGACCTACCTCCCTTACTAGGAGGCCTAGGTGTTATCCTGCCAGGCATAAAACTGTATAAATCTGTAAATTTCCTTTGCCGGTGACTCTGAGTACCCAGCACTTCCCTCCACTCTCTCTGAGGTCTGAAAGCCTGTCGCCCAGGAGTTCGGATTCTTGGGTGGCTCCTAAAGGGGAGAGGACAGTCCCTGAACTGTGGCTGGTCAGTGCTGATTCTGGGGCACGGGAGAGAGGTTAGGACAGTCAGCGGAGGGAGACCCTCACCAGGGTGGCACTTCCCCGAGGCAAGGTGCAGCAGCCCTACTTGGGCAACAATACCTCCAGGCATATAGCTGAGTCGAACTCGCTACCAGCTGCTCTGAGTGCCTGGCGCTCCCCCCGCCCTCATTCTGTGGTCCGGAGACCTAAACGCCTGCCATGTGGCTGGGCAGGGAACTGGGGATAGCCGAGTCTGTTCGCTGCCCAGCGGTTCTGGGCTCCAGCCGCTCCCTCCCACCCCGCCCCCACTCTGAAGCCTGAAGGCTTGAGCTACGGCAGTACAACCAGGCAAGAGATGGGAAGAATCTGAATTTCCTTGCTGCCGAGAGCCCCGGGCTCCCGGCGTTCACCCCGCCCTTGCTCTGTGGTCCGGAGACCTGAACGCCTGCTCGTTTCTGAGCTGCAGCCACTCCCTCCACCCCGCCCCCACTCTAAAGCCTAAAGGCTTGAGCTGCAGCGGTACAACCAGGCGAGAGACCAGGAGAATCTGAATCTGTTCGCTGTCCACCGGGCTCCCTAGGCTCGGAGCCCCTGCTGGCTCGGAGTGCCTGGCACACCCCTGCCCTCACTCTGTGGTCCGGAGACCTGAACGCCTGCCGTGTGGCTGGGCAGGGAACTGGGGATAGCCCAGTCTGTTCGCTGCCCAGGGATTCTGGGCTCCAGCCACTCCCTCCCACCCCGCCCCCACTCTGAAGCCTGAAGGCTTGAGCTGCAGCGGTATAACCAGGCAAGAGACCGGAAGAATCTGAATTTGCTCACTGCAGACTGGGCTCTGGCTCCAGGCTCCCAGCGTTCACCCCGCCCTCGCTCTGGGGTCCGGAGACCTGCTTGGTTTGAGCTCCAGCCACTCCCTCCACCCCGCCCCCACTCTAAAGCCTGAAGGCTTCAGCTGCCAGGCGAGAGACTGGGAGAACCTGAATCTGCTCGCTGTCGACCAGGCTCCCTGCAGCTTGGAGCCCCTGCTGGCTCTGAGTTCCAGGCGCTCCCCCGCCCTCACTCTGTTGTCCGGAGACCTGAACACCTGCCGTGTGGCTGGGCAGGGAACTGGGGATAGCCGAGTCTGTCCGCTGCCCAGCGGTTCTGGGCTCCAGCCGCTCCCTCCCACCCCGCCCCCACTCTGAAGCCTGAAGGCTTGAGCTGCGGCAGTACAACCGGGCGAGAGACTGGGAGAAACTGAATCTGCTGGCGGTCGACCGGGCTCCCTACGGCTCGGAACCCCCTTGGAGGTAGATCAACAGCCGTTTTTTCTTTAACGGCAGAATGCTCACTTCTGGATATTCTGAGGCCACACCCCCTGTCTCCCTGGGCAACCAGAGGAGGCCACCGGTGAGCGGGGGATTTCCTGACACTGCTCACAAACCCGGGAAGCTTCCAGGGCGGGGCCAACCCAGAGAGGTGATCCGACTCAAACCTCCAACACCAAAGACGTTTGAACTCAAAACAGCTCGTCTTCTGTAGGCGATTTCGACAGGAACAGAGACAGAACCCTGCAAAGTTGTCTGTTCTTTTCCGTTCTGTTCTGTTAGCAGCATCCATCAGGGACGGGGCTAAGCCTGAGTGAACACCTCCCTCCCATCACCTGCATCAAACACTCATAGATGTCAGGCCCATATCTCCTCCTACTAGATAGCGGCAGTATACGGGGGCCTGGCAGACTTCCTTGCGATTCAGGCAGGTGCAAACCCCTGGAGTGTCTGTTCACTGCAGGCAACTGGGTTAGCCATCTGCAGAGATACCAGTGACTGGGTCTGACGAAGGGGCAAAGTGGGGAAGGAGACGTCAACCTTCCTAGACTGCTCTGTTTGCTGGGTGGCTCCTCCTGACTCCATGCTGCACTGGGGTGAGCCGTGTCAGAGGAGTCACCAGGCCCCTGTGATCCAGTTCCCAGAGACCTCTTGAACTCTCTCACCCGAGACAAGTGCCCATTGAGACAATTGATTTGGATCTTTTGAACTGGGCTAATAGACTGAGGACTTTTCAGGCGGTGCCCTGGGTCTACGGTTGTAGGAAGGTTGATTCTCCTTTTCCAACTGGGGCCAGAGGTGGGCAGGCAGGGTGACTTAATTGCTGATTTTTCCACACAGCTGAGACTTCAAGCCAGAGTAGAAGTTGCAATAGGATCGAACAGAAACCAGCTGAAAACAAGACAGAACCACTTTGCTCCACCACACCAGACAGGACCCCAGTTTCTCAGGCCACAACACTGTACGGGCCCTCGATAAAACCCCAGGGGAAAAACCAAAGGGAGTAAAATAACCATGAGGCGGAATCAGCGGAAAAACTCTGGTAACATGAATAACCAGAATAGACCACCCCCCCCCAAGAAAAGACACGGCAGATGTGATTGAAGATCCCATTCATAAACAACTGGCTGAGATGTCAGAAATCGAATTCAGAATTTGGATTGCAGACAAGATTAATAAAATGGAATTAGGAATTCGAGGAGAAATTCAAAAATTGTCTCAAGAATTTAACGAATTTAAAGACAAAACCACCAAAGACTCAGACACACTGAAGCAAGAACTTACAGCCCTCAAAGATATGAAAAATACAGTAGAATCCCTCAGTAACAGAATGGAGCAAGCAGAAGAAAGGATTTCTGACATTGAAGATAAAGTCTTCGAACGCTCCCAATCTCTCAAAGAGGAAGAGAAATGGAGAGCAAAAACAGATCACTCACTCAGAGAACTCTCAGATAATTCGAAAAAAAGCAACATAAGGATTATAGGAATTTCTGAGAACGATGAAGTGGCCTCCAAGGGCACAGAGGCCCTTCTGCATGAAATTATGAAAGAAAATTTTCCAGACATGCCTAGAGAATCTGAAATTCAGATAGCAGACAGCTTCAGAACCCCAGCACGATTCAACCCCGATAAGTCATCCCCCAGACATATCATAAT